>NC_072373.2:64622500-65872500 GCF_028885625.2 Pongo pygmaeus | reverse complement strand
TCAAAGGGAATGCTTCCAGTTTTTGCCCATTCAGTATGATATTGGCTGTGGGTTTGTCATAGATAGCTCTTATTATTTTGAGATACGTCCCATCAATACGTAATTTATTGAGAGTTTTTAGCATGAAGGGTTGTTGAATTTTGTCAAAGGCCTTTTCTGCATCTATTGAGATAATCATGTGGGTTTTTTCTTTGGTTCTGTTATATGCTGGATTACATTTATTGATTTGCGTATATTGAACCAGCCTTGCATCCCAGGGATGAAGCCCACTTGATCATGGTGGATAAGCTTTTTGATGTGCTGCTGGATTCTGTTTGCCAGTATTTTATTGAGGATTTTTGCATCAATGTTCATCAAGGATATTGGTCTAAAATTCTCTTTTTTGGTTGTGTCTCTTCCCTGCTTTGGTATCAGGATGATGCTGGCCTCATAAAATGAGTTAGGGAGGATTCCCTCTTTTTCTATTTATTGGAATAGTTTCAGAAGGAATGGTACCAGCTCCTCCTTGTACCTCTGGTAGAATTCGGCTGTGACTCCATCTGGTCTTGGACTCTTTTTGGTTGGTAAGCTATTGATTATTGCCACAATTTCAGCTCCTGTTATTGGTCTATTCAGAGACTCAACTTCTTCCTGGTTTAGTCTTGGGAGAGTGTATGTGTCGAGGAATTTATCCATTTCTTCTAGATTTTCTAGTTTATTTGTGTAGAGGTGTTTGTAGTATTCTCTGATGGTAGTTTGTATTTCTGTGGGATCGGTGGTGATATCCCCTTTATCATTTTTTATTGCATCTATTTGATTCTTCTCTCTTTTTTTCTTTATTAATCTTGCTAGCGGTCTATCAATTTTGTTGATCCTTTCAAAAAACCAGCTCCTGGATTCATTAATTTTTTGAAGGGTTTTTTGTGTCTCTATTTCCTTCAGTTCTGCTCTGATTTTAGTTATTTCTTGCCTTCTGCTAGCTTTTGAATGTGTTTGATCTTGTTTCTCTAGTTCTTTTAATTGTGATGTTAGGGTGTCAATTTTGGATCTTTCCTGCTTTCTCTTGTGGGCATTTAGTGCTATAAATTTCCCTCTACACACTGCCTTGAATGCATCCCAGAGATTCTGGTATGTTGTGTCTTGGTTCTCGTTGGTTTCAAAGAACATCTTTATTTCTGCCTTCATTTCGTTATGTACCCAGTAGTCATTCAGGAGCAGGTTGTTCAGTTTCCATGTAGTTGAGCGGTTTTGAGTGAGATTCTTAATCCTGAGTTCTAGCTTGATTGCACTGTGATCTGAGAGATAGTTTGTTATAATTTCTGTTCTTTTACATTTACTGAGGAGAGCTTTACTTCCAAGTATGTGGTCAATTTTGGAATAGGTGTGGTGTGGTGCTGAAAAAAATGTATATTCTGTTGATTTGGGGTGGAGAGTTCTGTAGATGTCTATTAGGTCCGCTTGGTGCAGAGCTGAGTTCAATTCCTGGGTATCCTTGTTGACTTTCTGTCTCGTTGATCTGTCTAATGTTGACAGTGGGGTGTTAAAGTCTCCCATTATTAATGTGTGGGAGTCTAAGTCTCTTTGTAGGTCACTCAGGACTTGCTTTATGAATCTGGGTGCTCTTGTATTGGGTGCATATCTATTTAAGATAGTTAGCTCTTCTTGTTGAATTGATCCCTTTACCATTATGTAATGGCCTTCTTTGTCTCTTTTGATCTTTGTTGGTTTAAAGTCTATTTTATCAGAGACTAGGATTGCAACCCCTGCCTTTTTTTGTTTTCCATTTGCTTGGTAGATCTTCCTCCATCCTTTCATTTTGAGCCTATGTGTGTCTCTGCACGTGAGATGGGTTTCCTGAATACAGCACACTGATGGGTCTTGACTCTTTATCCAATTTGCCAGTCTGTGTCTTTTAATTGGAGCATTTAGTCCATTTACATTTAAAGTTAATATTGTTATGTGTGAATTTGATCCTGTCATTATGATGTTAGCTGGTTATTTTGCTCGTTAGTTGATGCAGTCTCTTCCTAGTCTCGATGGTCTTTACATTTTGGCATGATTTTGCAGCGGCTGGTACCGGTTGTGCCTTTCCATGTTTAGTGCTTCCTTCAGGAGCTCTTTTAGGGCAGGCCTGGTGGTGACAAAATCTCTCAGCATTTGCTTGTCTGTAAAGTATTTTATTTCTCCTTCACTTATGAAGCTTAGTTTGGCTGGATATGAAATTCTGGGTTGAAAATTCTTTTCTTTAAGAATGTTGAATATTGGCCCCCACTCTCTTCTGGCTTGTAGAGTTTCTGCCGAGAGATCAGCTGTTAGTCTGATGGGCCTCCCTTTGAGGGTAACCCGACCTTTCTCTCTGGCTGCCCTTAACATTTTTTCCTTCATTTCAACTTTGGTGAATCTGACAATTATGTGTCTTGGAGTTGCTCTTCTCGAGGAGTATCTTTGTGGCGTTCTCTGTATTTCCTGAATCTGAATGTTGGCCTGCCTTGCTAGATTGGGGAAGTTCTCCTGGATAATATCCTGCAGAGTGTTTTCCAACTTGGTTCCATTCTCCCCATCACTTTCAGGTACACCAATCAGATGTAGATTTGGTCTTTTCACATAGTCCCATATTTCTTGGAGGCTTTGCTCGTTTCTTTTTGTTCTTTTTTCTCTAAACTTCCCTTCTCGCTTCATTTCATTCATTTCATCTTCCATCGCTGATACCCTTTCTTCCATTTGATCGCATCGGCTCCTGAGGCTTCTGCATTCTTCAAGTAGTTCTCGAGCCTTGGTTTTCAGCTCCATCAGCTCCTTTAAGCACTTCTCTGTATTGGTTATTCTAGTTATACATTCTTCTAAATTTTTTTCAGCGTTTTCAACTTCTTTTCCTTTGGTTTGAATATCCTCCCGTAGCTCGGAGTAATTTGATCGCCTGAAGCCTTCTTCTCTCAGCTCGTCAAAGTCATTCTCCGTCCAGCTTTGTTCCGTTGCTGGTGAGGAACTGCGTTCCTTTGGAGGAGGAGAGGCGCTCTGCTTTTTAGAGTTTCCAGTTTTTCTGCTCTGTTTTTTCCCCATCTTTGTGGTTTTATCTACTTTTGGTCTTTGATGATGGTGATGTACAGATAGGTTTTTGGTGTGGATGTCCTTTCTGTTCGTTAGTTTTCCTTCTAACAGACAGGACCCTCAGCTGCAGGTCTGTTGGAGTACCTGGCCGTGTGAGGTGTCAGTCTGCCCCTGCTGGGGGGTGCCTCCCAGTTAGGCTGCTTGGGGGTCAGGGGTCAGGGACCCACTTGAGGAGGCAGTCTGCCCGTTCTCAGATCTCCAGCTGCGTGCTGGGAGAACCACTGCTCTCTTCAAAGCTGTCAGACAGGGACATTTAAGTCTGCAGAGGTTACTGCTGTCTTTTTGTTTGTCTGTGCCCTGCCCCCAGAGGTGGAGCCTACAGAGGCAGGCAGGCCTCCTTGAGCTGTGGTGGGCTCCACCCAGTTCGAGCTTCCCAGCTTCTTTGTTTACCTAAGCAAGCCTGGGCACTGGCAGGTGCCCCTCCCCCAGCCTCGCTGCCGCCTTGCAGTTTGATCTCAGACTGCTGTGCTAGCAATCAGCAAGACTCTGTGGGCGTAGGACCCTCTGAGCTAGGTGCGGGATATAATCTCCTGGTGCACCGTTTTTTAAGCCCGTCGGAAAAGCGCAGTATTCGGGTGGGAGTGACCCGATTTTCTAGGTGCCATCTGTCACCCCTTTCTTTGACTAGGAAAGGGAACTCCCTGACCCCTTGCGCTTCCCAAGTGAGGCAATGCCTTGCCCTTCTTCCGCTCACGCATGGCGCGCGCACCCACTGACCTGCGCCCACTGTCTGGCACTCCCTAGTGAGATGAACCCAGTACCTCAGATGGAAATGCAGAAATCACCCATCTTCTGTGTTGCTCACGCTGGGAGCTGTAGACCGGAGCTGTTCCTATTCGGCCATCTTGGCTCCTCCCTCAGGAAGCTTGTCTTATCATGCTCACAGTTGTATTGCCTGAGGCCAGGAGTTTGAGACCAGCCTGGACAATGTAGTGAGATCCTGTCTCTACAAAAAAATATCACTTAAAGTATTAGCTGGGCATGGTGGTGCACGCATGTAGTCCTAGCTACTTGGGAGGCTGAGGTGGGAGGGTCGCCTGAGCCCAGGAGTTCAATGTTACAGTGAGCTATGATTGTGCCACTGCACTCTAGCCTGGATGGCAGGGCGAGACCCTGTCTCTGAGAACAAAACGAAACAACAACCACAAATATATATATATATATATGTACACATATACACATATATATGCAGTGCCTAGCTCTCAATATGTGCCTGAAAAACTACCATTATTTTTAATGAAATCATTCAGTTAATATCTTTTTGAGGATTTGGGGGGATCAGGATTCTGACTGTCTTTATGGGCATTTGATATTTCCCAGCACTGTCTTTCCACCTACCTCAGTGAGTCACATTGAGACACAGGCAGGGATGGCACATGACCTCGAGTGTTGCCAAATCCCCGGTGTAACATAAAGACCTCGCTGGATGTGGATAGCAAGGTCTCCTACCATCAGCTGCCACGCAGGCTGCTACCTGCCATCAGGTGATATGGGTGGTATGAGGCGTTGTGGGTGGGTTGGAACATGTGCTTTAGTAGAAAGCATCTGGAAGATAATCCTATGTTTTGCTCACCCTCTCTTTGTTCAGATAACTGTCCTGGCCCTGCTGAACTCTAGATTTATGAGCTTTTGGAGTCAGCTCTTGAGGAGAATTTTTCATAGTATTTTCCTGTCTTTTCATCTTTGCAGATATGGGGGAATGAACTACTGAGATAATCTGAGGGGACTGACCAAGCCTTGTCAGCTGGTAAGACTGGCATGTGCACAGGGAATCAGCTCCCTGATAGAGGAGTCCAGACATGCAGGGGATCCTGGGTGTCCACTCTGCTCACTGAGGCAGCAGAAGGAATTGGGAGCTTCTGGACCCACTATGGCAGTCAGAGGTTCTTAAGGAAAAAAACAAAAATTCTCAATGCAGGCGGGCCTAATCCTGCGTGCTGCTACCTCTGTCCTCCTGCCTTCTCCCCATCCTCATTTCTATGCTACTGCTTCTCTGTACTCCTCTCCAAGCCCGGGATCTATATGTTTTGTGGTGGGAGCTCTAATACCCCTGGATCCTCTCTCTTCACTGACACAGACAAGTGTTCAGTCCTATGAAAACATTTACTGTGAAATCCAGAGAAGGCAGGACTGTGAGGGTGCTATGCCCTTCACAAAGTGTGGTAGGCACTCAGTACATCTCTTACTAGTAAAATCTTGCTGGGATAACCCTTGGTATCTGCAGTTGAGTTTGGGCATCTATTATGAAAGCAGGTCATATGCCCCCATCTTATTTCTTGTACATACAAGGGTGTTTGCATACCATTATTTTTCAAAAGATTTCATGATCTTCTTAGCATGTTTACAAATCTGGGAAATGCATTTTTGCTGTTCCCACATTTAATGGCTCGTCATCCAAAGAGGCTGGAGAAAACTTTGGGTGCTTAGGCCTAGTTTGAAAGTCAGAGATGCCTACTACTGAGCCAGAATGAACCTTCACAAAGCAGGACAAAGCAGGACCTTACTGAATTGTAGAAATGGAAGAACCCTAGAGACTCTGAGATAATGGATGGAGGACCACTAGTTGACATCCTTCAAAGGTCTACCTTTGTAATTTATGAAGCAGTAAGACAAGGGCATTATTTTTGCTTCTGTGATCAGAGCTTAGCTCATACCCCTATAGTCCCTATAATGCTTGGAGGGTCATAAAAGGAAGACATGGAAAATGGGGCTGGAGATAGCGGGGTAGAGATGAGGCAGAGCAAAAATATGCTTGAGCTCTTGGAATTCAAGCATATAATTCCGAAAATATTTAATAAAAAATCAAGTTCATCTTCATTGTTTCTATTATTGTTGTTATTTTATAGTCAGTACTTGTTTAGGTTCAGCCCACATGCTAGTTGCCTTGCATGCAGTTCCTTCTTACATCTGACTCCCGCCCTCCTTTTACCACTACTTGTGATATAAATCTGTTAATGGTAAACCCTCTCAGTCTTAGTCTGAGAAAGTCTTTATTTTGCCCTCCTTCTTAGAATTATATTAGATGGGTATAGAATGCAAGACTGACTGTTACTTTCACTCAGCACTTTGACGATATTATTCAGTGTCTTTTGACTTCTGTGGTTGCTTTTGAGATATGTGGTATCTGCTTAATTACTATTCCTCTGTTTCATGTTCTCACTCCTGTTGCTTTTCTCTCTTCCTTCCTTCCTTCCTTTCTCTCTCTCTCTCTCTGTCTTTCTTTCAAAAGAGTTTTGCTGTGTCGCTTAGGCTGGAGTGATCACGGCTAACTGTAACCTCCACCTCCTGGGTTCAAGCAATTCTTGTGCTTCAGCTTCCCACGTAGCTGGGATTACAGGCACATGCCACCACACCCGGCTAATTTTTTTGTATTTTAGTAGAGATGGGGTTTCACCACTTTGCCTGGAGTGGTCTTGAACTCCTGAGCTCAGGCAGTCAGCCTGCCTCGGCCTTCCAAAGTGCTGGAAGCACTTTGAGAGCCACTGTGCCTGGCCCCCTGTTGATTTTAAGAATTTCTTTTGTCTTTGATATACCAGTTCAAGTGGGAGTTTAGTCTGACCCTATTCAGGACATGGCTCTTGGATGGAAGGATTCCTATGGTTCACCAGTTCTGGAATCCTCTCAGCCACCATCTCTTCTGATATGGGCCTTCTTCCATCCTCTCCATGTCTTCTGGAACTCCTCCTACACATATGTAGGGCTTTCTTACTGCTTTCTCCATCTCTTTTCACTGTTCTTTCTACGTCTTTATCTTTTGATGATGATTTTTGAGGGTTTTCTTCAGATCTGTCATCTAGTTCATGATTTTTTTCTTCAAGTTATTTAATCCTTCCACTGAGTTTTCAGTTTAAGTCACCACCTTTTTCACTTAGAGGTGAAATATTTTTCAAATTATCTTCTTCCTTTATTAGAATGTCTTGCTCTGAGCTCCAGTTTTCAATTTCTTCTTTTATGTCTTTAATATTTCCTAACATACTTATTTTGCAGCTTGGCTTATGGTAGACATGCAGATATTTGTTGGATGAATAAGCACATTATTAGTTTTGTTCTGACAGTTCTCAAATTTGAAGTTCTCAGGAGTCTAAGCCTGCTTTTTGTTATGCCTGTTGGCTTTCTTTTTCAGTGGAATATTTCCTTGTGTGTATTTTGTAATTTTGTATCACAAGTTTATCTTTATCAGGGGATTCTCTGAAGCCTGGGCTGAAGGTATATCCCTCCAGCAAGATTTTCTTTTTTTTTTAAGAAAAAATCTATTTTACCAGCGGTGTCACTGGTTGAGAGTTTCTAACCCCATAGACCACATAAATAGCAAATTGGAGTGAGGCACAGACCCAGCTCACACATGACTTCATAGGAGACATTTTTCTTCTTTCCATGCTCAGGCGAGAACAGGCTCCCTGTTGTCTTCCTATGCTAGTAGAAAGATATTTTTCTGGCCTATCTTTTTACTAAGGGTATAGCCCTTTGTGGGTCCTGGCTGTATATAGTTTTGGTTCGAACTCCTCACCCTTCATAAACAGAAACCCTCATCTTTGGGCCCTGGGTGTGCATTAAAACCCACATCACTATTTTGCCAAGATTACGGCCTCCCACTCCCCCACCAGAACAGCTGCAGAACTAGCTCGCGTGCTTCTGGTTTTCAGTTCCTTTTTCACTTAAAGCCTGTAGGGATTTCCCTTCCTATCTTGCAAGCTCAACTAAAAAGAGTTTTTAATATTTCTTATCTAGCTGTTTCATAGAGGAAGCGTTTAGGATATTGTAGTTCACAGATTGTTGGAAATAGAAGTCTTCCTCCTTGGTTTCTTACCCAAAGCAGTGCCATCCTTTTTTTGCCTATGAAGATCATTTTATGGTAGGAAGTGATGGGGGTATGGTGATGGTATCTTGATCCTGCCAAAGTGGTCCATAGACTGTTAAAATGTAGAGGACCATTGACCTAGAAAGACTTCAGATTAGTACTGAATAATCTGTGTGTTCTTTGAAGTTGGAAATACTCTTTTGGGACAAGGTGTTTACTACTATTTGTTAGAAACTTTATAGCGAATGTCCTCCTAAAATAATAATGACAGAACACACAAGACTGAAAAAACATCAAGGGCTTAATCAACACAAAATATTTGCCTAATCATGGATTCCAGATTTGTAACAGCCCAAATGCTTGGCATTCTGTTTTTTTCCAGACTGTTTCTAGGGTCTGACATGATCACCAGTCCCACTGCCACCAAAGAGCAGCCCAAGTCCACTGCCAGCGGGAGCTCTGGTGAAAGCATGGACTCTGTCAGCGTGTCATCCTGCGAGTCGAACCACTCAGAGGCTGAGGAGGGCTCCATTACTCCCATGGACACCCCTGATGAGCCTCAAAAAAAGGTATATACTCAATCCTTCTCATAATTCCTAATGCAGGCACCTACATGCTCTTTGCCACACCACAGCAAGGAATGTCTGTTTTTAAGTGGATCACTCTATAGTATTTTGAAAGTCATGTTTTGAACAGGCATCAAAAGAAGAGTTCAATTTGGGGACATACTCCTAACAGAAACAGGTGTAAAAGCACTAAGCAGTTTGGTTTATTCATTTGGCCTTTGAAATATTGTTCTATACCCACCTCTTAAGGCACTGGAGTTATTTAGGGGAAGTAGGGCTACTTAGAAAGAGCAAAAAGTCAGTCATGGAGACGTGTCAGGTTCTTGGTGCCATATTTTGTCTTAGCCAAGCATTTATCACAATAATGTTGCATAGCATGCCACTCCAAAAGTCAGTGACTTAAAACAACCACTACTTATCTCTCTTATGTATCTGCTGGTTGGCTGAGCTGGGTTGGGCTTGACACTAGGCCGCAGATTTGGTCCAGGTCTGCTCCACTTGCCTCTCATTATTTTTGGAGTAACAGGCTACCCAGGGCATGCCCTTAGCATGCTAAGATGGACAAGCAAGAGGGCAAGCCCAACTCGGAAGCATATATCAAGCCTTTACTTGAGTCATATCAACCAACATTCTATTGGCTAAAGCAATCATGTGGCCACATTCCACATAAGTAAATGAAGCAGAGAAATAGGCTCCAGTTTTAGTGGGAGGAACTCTGATATCACAGTGCAAAGGGCACAGATGCAGGGGAAGATGAGGGATTGGTAACAAGGATACATTCTCCCATGTTGGAAAAAAGGAAACTGAGAGGTGATAAAAGAATTTCCATTGAGTTTCTATTTTCTGTGACTGCATAAATAAAAATATAAAAACCAAAATATCTTAATCTTAAGATCTTAATTAAGACCAGTCTTCTTTTTTTTTTTTTGAGATGAAGTCTCACTCACTCTGTTGCCCAGGCTGGAATGCAGTGGTGCGATCTTGGCTCACTGCAACCTCTGTCTCTTGGGTTCAGGGGATTCTCCTGCCTCAGCCTCCCGAGTAGCTGGGATTACAGGCATGTGCCATCATGTCCGCATAATTTTTGTATTTTTAGTAGAGATGGGGTTTCACCATGTTGACCAGGCTGTTCTCAAACCTCTGACATCAGGTGATCCACCCACTTCGGCCTCCCAAAGTGCTGGGATTACAGGCATGAGCCACTGCACCCCACCAGTATGAGTGTTAATCTTCTGTACACATCTGCTTCAATCTGTTGGTTGAAGGGTTTGGATCAGAGAGTCAACTATGACATAACTAGAATTTGCACCATTTGGGGAAGGTTTCTGGCTAACCAAGCTTACTCAATAGTGACTTCTGGCTCCTTAGCTTATGGTTAGGTCAGTAAGGTAGAATGTTGGCAATGGTTTCATCCTTTGGTTTATATCTCCTGCTCTTTAAGGGGACATGTGTGTTGCTTCACGTGGTGTTAAAACAACAGTGGTAATCCTGGAACCCTCAAGTGACTTTGTCATAATGTAGCCAATCCAGGAAGAGCATCATATTCAGGATTCATCAAACTGAGATGACTAATTTGCTGCTCTAGTTGGATTTCTCAGCTTTCTGCTTTGAAATCCAGGGGATACAATCATTCATGCTCTAAATGTTGAAAGAAAGCCTTTGTGGACACCTACGGACTGGCCATGCTCTCAAAAGGCATTTTTCCTCAACCCGGGATGTAGTCATTCTTTGTGACTTGACATACAAATTAACTTTGTCAAAATCTGGAATGCAATCTCATCATTCACCTTTTCACAGCCTCTGAGGTTTTATAGGCTCCATTTCTAATGGTAGACATTGTAGGTAGGAAAGTAACGACTGAGGTATTGCCCACATTTTTGTGGGATTTCTCCCTGTCTCTCCAGGAAGGAGATGGAATCACAGTCACACCTTGTGGCATAGTGGAAATGTACATTGGTCCAGATAGTACCCTTTAAAACTATGCAGAAGCCCAGTGTGCTCTCTCCTGCACATCCCTTGCTTCATCTTTTTTGTCTCATCCCTCATCACACTGGCTTTTTAAATTCTTGCAGAAGTCATGGCTCTTTATTCTTTGGATGGACCTTTCTCAGAGTCATACATTTCTATAGACTTAAACATGAGTGATTCACTTGGATGCAAGTAGCTCCTGGACTGCACAATCCCTGCATATTAGCTAGAAAGGCTCGTGGTTCTCCTGCTTGGCACATAGCTGGACTGGGCTGACCTCCACACTTCCTTCCTGCCCTGAGAGCCTATGACAGCCACCTTCTCCAAAAGTCCTCCAGACTGTCATTCTTCCTTTCCCACAGGCTGCACTGTGAGGTTGCTCTTAAAGGTGAAGTGTAATTTATTTGCATTCCTTTCTTCATTCCCCTGATCATGATTTATAAATATTGATTTTTGCACTTGCTCCTCACTTCTTAAATTCTCAATAGGAATTTGGGGACTCATCAGGCAGTCTGTTTAGAGCTGCTGTAACTCAGGCATATTCTAGGCTTTATCTTAACTATAAATGTCACTAGAATCATAGAAAAATCTAACAAAGGAAATAGAGTTTGGATAGAGGAACATGAAGGTGAAAAAATGGAATGAATAATTGGAAATTGCACCCCCTTAACTAATATATCTGCAAAGAAACTTATGCTATTAACTTATCCATCATCAGTTAGTCCTCAAATTGAGCCACTAAGTTGATTCATTTGGGAACATAAGGAAGAAAAAAACCCAAAAACCAAAACAAAAACTAAACCATATTATGATAGAGCCACAATCAGACCCCTACCCATGAGAATTGTCACATCAGCTGGCTGGCTGTAAACTAACCGTGCAATAGAACTGAATGTATAGTTATGCCATAGGAGGAAATCTACAGGAAATAAGATAATAGACTCCATTTTAATAAGAAGCCTGATAACCAGAAAGCTCAACTTCTATACTGTTTCCCTGGAAAGGTAGATAAATATGAAAGAAATGTTATTTATTTTATAAATGACTTCCAGAATATTTTATAGGATTAACATGGTATAATTTAGCTTAAGTCATTCCAGGAAATTCTTTATAATTTTCTACAATAAGAATGGTTATTTTAAATGGTTCAATTTAATGATTTTTAAAAGTACCTCTTCCAATAACCTCTTTCTTTGGTTATTGGTATTGCATGGATGAGAAATGTGTAGTTAATCAGAAAAGCACATTAACTGTAGTATTCCATTTCTTAATTGTCCTTGATACACATCATGAAAGTGTGTACAGTTGGCTCTACTAGAAAATGTGGAAGGTGGTGAAGCTGCTTAAAGGCTGTATTTCCCTTGAGCAAGTCACTTTTATGTTCTGAATCTTATTCTCTTTGTCTTTATAATGCTCTGCATTTTGTTCACAAGACAGTTGTGGAATTAAAATGGGATAAGATAATATGAAAGTTCATGATAAGCCTCACAGTACTAAACATACCAAGGTAGCAGCATACTATGTTGATTCATCTTATTGTCATCAGCCACAGGCTGAGCCTTGGCCATGTGCTTGCTCTGGGAACTCGACAGTGGGAATCAGGGAGTTTTGGTTCCTGTTCTAGGGGTGCTGTTAACTAGCTGTGTGGACCTGGAGCCCCAGTTTTCTCCCTGGGTCTCAGGTTCCTCAGCAGAACAGGTATGGGACTAGTTGACGTCCAAGGCCTTTCTAGCACTAATATTTAATGCAGAGCCGTATAATCTGGGGTACTTCTCTTAGAAACTTCTAAAAATACAGAACTTTCTCTCTCATTACGAAATCTGACTGCAGCAGGACTGAATCAACTGTTGGCAAGGCTTTCCTCCAGCCCTGTAGGCTTCTGACTTCTTTGGGAACCCATATTGCCTCCAGTTTCTGGTGTCTGCTGCCACCTGCTGGTTAACTTCCATAAGAACAGCTAAAACCTAGGAAAATAAAGAGAACTGCTTTGTCTCACGTGGTTATAGAGTGATTAGGTCACACTGAGTCACCGATAGGCATCTACCACTGATGGGGACTCAGAGTACTTACACCAGGGATGAGACACATGTGTGCTGTGGGCTGTTGTGGAGGAAATAACTGCAGTCTATCAGTCTTGATATCTACCTCTGCTTTGAAAATTGCAAAGCTGTTGGCCAGCGTTCTAATCTGTTTTCTTCTGGGGTGTGTTTACTCTTCCAGCTCTCTGAGTCCTCCTCATCCTGTTCTTCTATCCATTCCATGGACACAAATTCCTCAGGGATGTCTTCCTTAATCAACCCTCTCTCCTCCCCTCCGTCCTGCAACAACAACCCCAAAATCCACAAGCGCTCTGTCTCGGTGACGTCCATTACCTCGACTGTGCTGCCTCCTGTTTACAACCAACAGAATGAAGACACCTGCATCATCCGCATCAGTGTGGAAGACAACAACGGCAACATGTACAAGAGCATCATGGTGAGGAGCAAGCCCTGACCCAGGAGTGGGTTTCCATTTAGATTGTGTGTCTGTGTCTGTCAGCCGCTCGGACTAACAGCCCTAAATATGCACACTCAATATTAGCATATACATATATGCATGCACACAGAAGGGATGTGTGTCAGTTCCAGGTCTCCCTGGGCATAGATGCTGAATGATGTATGTATATAAAATACATATACATATATATGTACACACATAGTGTATATAGGATATAATTTTCACATCTTAAAGAAATGCTAAAACTTATTCGTTTAGGTCAGTATTAGCCATTTGAAAATTCTCAATTTGGGTGACAGTGTAAATGTGCTCCAGGGAGGATGACACTGCTTCACACGTTTTTGGAAGCCTTCCTATGGAATCATATGTCTGGTTTTATCATTGAATTTCCACACATTCTTAGCAGTGTACTCCCCTGATGGCAGATTTTTGTCATTTAGTCATTTGGATCAAACCTAGTTAATAAAGTAGATGATCAAGCTAGAAATACAGTTTGGGTTAATGAGGAACGATGCTTATAAAATGAGACTGACCTTTTTGAGCTTCTTGTAAAATCTGTGTGTTTCTGAGGACAATTGCAAAGATATTTTTAATAATGGCAGTGTTTTGGGAATACACACAGAGCCTCTCATGGCGATAACCTTGGGTATGTGAGGTCTGGTAGGTTTATCACAAGAATATAAACTCCTTAGGTTATGGGAGATAATCATGTATTGGAAATCACATTATCCTTTGCAGCAAAATCCCACAGCTAATTCCACATCTCTCCTCATCTTTATCACTCACCTGTTTGAAGGCACACTTAGTGCTTACAAGCTCAGGTCTGAATATGGCATAAGTGGTATGGAGGCTCCACATAAAAGCTTTGCTAAAGCATTTATTGAGTCAACAAAATATCAAACATTAATTGCGTACTAGTCATTAGATCAGGCTTTGGGGATAGGGAGATAAGTGAGACATTTCTGCCTTTGAGGAACTTTTAATTACAAAGGGAGCTCACAAAGCATTATTCACAATGTGCAAAATAATAGAGCCAAGATCAGGTGGTAAAGGGCCTTGTGGCCCGCACAGAGGAGTGTGTTAATCCTGCAGGCAATAGGGTCTTGTTGAAGGCTTTTAAGTAGTGATGGGATTTGCTCATTAAGAAAGTCATGGCATTGTGTTTGCTGGAGTGTGGGGGTAGACTGGAGGTGGGGAAGCCAAGTTAGGAAGCTGCTATCATGTTCCATGTAGGAGAGGATAAGGGCTTGAATGACGGTCATGTGGCTGGAGATGGTGAGGATTTTTGAAAGCTTTTGATGAGTAGAATTGTAGAATCCATTCATTTAGTTACCAACTTTTTGGTTACTGTTGTGGAGGACTAGAGGCTGTCTGGGCAATTGGTGGGTCTGTGAGATATGAACTACCAGAGGAGGATATTCAGGGACATTTAAATCAAAGGTACCAGTATGACATCAGATGGCATTGTCTGATAGATGGTCAGAAACATGGGCTGGTGCAAGGCTGGTGCTGAGATCAAATACTGGGAGTTGTCAAACCCCACAGTGGGGACGTGGTCTTGCGAGAGTGAGTGTAGGATGAGGCAGAATGCAAGTGGTAATGAGGGAGGGGCTAATAAAGGAGCACCCGAGAGGTAGAGGAAACACAGGGAAGCCAAGGTCCTCCATGTGGTTACTGCCTGCTCAGCATGGTCTGTTCACCTGGCACGTCTTACCTGCGCCAACCAGAGAGAATGTCCACTGCATAACTCTACAGTTTCTCTGAATTATAGCATGGATTTGTACACCAAACAGTTATGTTTTGGGACATGCCGGTCAGCATGCACTCTGCTCAGTCTGGGGGGAACTGTGAGTGGTTGAACTGCACAAACCTCTACTGCCCAGGAAGAGTCATAGGTTGTGCATGCTGTCTGAGTGTTGGGAGGGTAGTGAGCAGAAGATCCCCTGCCCCGAGATTTCTCCTTCCCCAGCAAATGGGCTGCCTCTGTGAGAATCATCTCTCCTGCCAACCCCTTCCTGTGGCCCTTTATATTGCACCAGGTGGTGGCACTCACCTTTCATGAAAATCCTGCCAGCGCGTGTCACAGGCTTATTCTGTAGAGACGACACACTGCTCTCGTGCTCTCATTCTAATCGTTAGGCCTCTCAGGAGAAACCTTGCTCACAAGATGTACCTTTGTGAAATGTATTATGCTGTGTGCTGTTGACCAGAGGATGGAAATAAATCAGTCCAGGTTCAGGCGAGATTAGCAGTTCTCAAACTTTTTGTTCTCAGGACCCCTTTATACTCTGAAACAGCATTGAATATTCCAAAGAGCTCCAGACTATGTGGGTTGTATCTGTTGATATTTACCACACTGGATATTTAAACTGAGAAACTTTCAAAATGTTGATTAATTCATTTAAAATAACAATAATGAACACATTGCATGTTAATGTAAATTTTATTTTTTAATGAAAAATATCTATTTTTTTCCAAAAATAATATTGAGTGAGAAGAGTGGCATTGTTTTCCATTTCTGTAAGTCTGCTAAAATGTGAGTGAGACTGGCTTTGTTTTGTTTTGTTTTTGTTTTTATTGTGAGTACAGGGTACTGAAGAATACAGTGACAGCTAGTAGACTTGTAGTTAGAAACCACTGGACCAATTTCTGCTGCGGTGCCAGCAATTCCATCCACCATAGCTTCTGCAATACCTATGCAAATGTCAACACAAGGAAAAGACAAGCAGCATCTTAGTATTATCATGAAAATAATTTTGATCTCATGGATCCCCTCACAGATTTCAGGGACCCCACAGGCTATAGATTGCACACTGAGAACTGGTGGCCTAGAGGACTTGCTCTGCAAGAGCAACTAATGTCCCTGGAATCCAAGGCCCTTCCATAGAAGAAGAGGCAGCAATTAGCCCTTGTAAAATTACCTTCTCAGTGACTGTGGAAAAATGTCTTCTACCACTGAACCCATCACTCTTTCGAAATGATCTTTCTCTCCATTATGTCAATCACAGAGTCAGTCTCCCAAGATCCCTTACACAGGGAATGCAGTATTTTTGTCACAGGAAAGTCAATGAAGGTGACACCAAAGCATCATTCAGTACCGCGCATTCAGTACAGCAGCCACTGGCCACGGGTGGCGATGGAGCATTTGAAATGGGAATACTCCAAATTGAGATGAGCTGAGGGTAAAATATATGCCAGATTTTGAACACTTAGTACAAAAAAGTAAAATACTGCGTTAACAATTTTTGTATTGATTATATATGCTGATGTAATATTTGGGGTGTTCAAGTTAAATACCACCTTTCAAAAACTTTTTTTTTTTTTTTTTTTTTTTTGAGACAGTCTTGCGCTGTTGCCTGGGCTGGAGTGCAATGGCGCGATCTCAGCTCACTGCAACCTCCGCCTCCCGGGTTCAAGCGGTTCTCCTGCCTCAGCCTCCTGAGTAGCTGGGATTACAGGCACCCACCACCACGCCTGGCTAACTTTTTTGTATTTTTAGTAGAGATGGGGTTTCACCATGTTAGCCAGGATGGTCTCAAGCTCCTGACCTCGTGATCCACCTGCCTCAGCCTCCCAAAGTGGTGGGATTACAGGCATGAGCCACCACACCCGTCCTAAAAACTTTTTAATTGTGGCTACTAGAAACTTAAAATGAAATTTGTGGCTCACATTTGATACCTATGAGTGCTAATTCAGTCTATCAGCATAAGGATGCACGCTTGAGCTGTGAATACTCATTGTAATCATAAGTTCAATTCAGCATCGCTTTGATGGTACAAAGTAATAAACACGCAAGGGACAGCCCTTTGTCATCTTGTCCTCATTGGGACATACCTGGGGAAGTTTAAGGAAAGGAGAATGAAGGTAGCCTGGCTGTTTCATATGACTTACCCACCTTAGCCTGACATGCATCCCCTGAGGGGAGGTCTTCTTTAACTTTCTGCTACTAGCCCAGTGTGACACAACTTTGGGAGTATTTTCTTCATACTATCAAAAAACATATTTTCCTCATTTAGAATTTTGTGTGCACCTACTTTTCCCTTGTAAATGAATATGCCAGATGTTTTGGTAACAGACACGTGAACAAGATCTTTGCTGCTTACAAGGACCCCTTTGTAATACACATTGTTTATGGAATCACAAACACCAGCTGCTGCCCCAGATCAGAGCGAGGCATCTTGGCACTGCCATCCTCAGGCACACAATGGCAGTTTCTGGGAGGAAATGAGACTTCTGTATGTGTCGAGGGGGGTCGTGGGAGGCTTTTTTTCTATAGTCCTCTTGCCCCCTGGTGAGAACAGCTTTTATTTTTAAGTAAGAATAATCTGAGTTTTCATTCACTTCTTTCAAACTTAAAGAAATCACCCAAGGTATGGTATGTAATTTAGCTTTCTTTTCATGTTGCTCTGCACACCCTGCAAATAGTTGGCTGGCAGGCAGCGAGGTGAAGGGGAGAACATCAGAATTGGGGACGAGGGAAACCTTTAACTTGTGCTTTTAAAACACTTAGAAGCTGATGTTTATTGAAGCATAATTTGCATGTAGTTACATATGCAGATCTTAAATGTTTGATTCTTTGAGTTTTAATAACTATATATATCTATGAAACTACTACTCCAAATCTAGATAAAGAACATTTCCATCCTGCCTGCCAGATTCCCTGTGCCCTTTCCAATCAATCCCCTCTTAACCTAGAGGTTCATTTTCTAATGCCACAGATTCGTTTTTTCCTTTTTTTGAAAGAATAGACTCCACTGGTATGTAATCTTTTGTGTCCGGTTTCTTTCGCCCAAGATGATGTTTGTGAGATTCGTCTGCATTGTTGCATGTGCCAGTTCTTAGTTCCCTTCAGTTGCTCAGTAGGATTCTATTATGAATATGCTACAATTTATTCTCTTTTCCTGTTGATGGAGATTCAGATTGATTCAGTTTTTAGCTATTGTGAATAAATGTGCTATGAATGTTTGTGTACAAGTCCTTTTGTGGACGTACGTTTTTATTCCGCTTGGTAAATGCCTAGGAGTGGGACTGCTGAATCACAGGGTCACCTGTACTTTTTGAAATGATCAATGGGCAGAACTGTGACCATTTTTATCCCGTGGGTTGTAACCAGTGCCATAGAAGCAGTTCAACATGGGAGGATAATTTTGGGCCAGGACTAATAATTTTTTGCATTTTTCACAATTCCCTCATATATGTTCTTTCACGGGAACTTCAACCACTGTGGAGGAGATAGGCAAGGAAAGCGTTCTCTCCATTTTAATAGCGGATGACGCTGTGACTCAGAGATTAGGTGACTCGCCCATCATCTGTGGCTACTAAAGGTAGAACCAGGACTAGAAACCAGCGATCCTGGCTCTTGGTCCAGTTCCAATTCCACGAGTCCGTTCTTTCTGGAAAGGCATCACAACACAAGACAGCAAGAATGAGAGGGTCAGGAGAACTCCCTCAGGAAATGTGAAGCTAAATACTTTACAAACCTGTTCATTGTCTTTGCAGTTGACGAGCCAGGATAAAACCCCCGCGGTGATCCAGAGAGCCATGCTGAAGCACAATCTGGACTCAGACCCCGCTGAGGAGTACGAGCTGGTGCAGGTCATCTCGGAGGACAAAGGTGGGCATCCTTCTGAGACAGGCATGTTCCTTCCCAGGGCAGGTGGCTAGCACATGTCCACAGTGCTCCACATTTAGAAGGCAGAAAACGGATACATATTGTTTTATTGGGACCTAGTGGTGGTTTTTGATAGTGCAAGGGTGAACAACCGTGCCATCACCTCACTTGTACAATTAAGTATCTCAAACCGCTCTCCGATTCCCCAGCTCTTGTTTTTCCTGCAATTTTGACGAGTATTTCTTCTGCCCAGTCTTTCTGAGCTCTTCCAACACTTTTCTAGGAAGAAGTGTCTCCCTGTGCCAGGAGGCAGAGGGTAGGGGAGTCTGTTGGGCATTGCAGGTGACCACACACCTCCTTTACCCAAGAATGTGTTTCTAAGTTGTGTGTAAATCTGAAATTTAGTGGTTCCTATAATAATTTCTCATAATTTCAATTAATCATGTATGAAAGGTATTTTCTTTATTCATGATCAATTTTAAAATAACACAAACCTCTAACTTGAAGGTTATTTACCTCACATTTATTGAGGCAAAGAACTGGTAATCTATGAAAGGCTTCAATATGCCTGAGAACATATTATTTAAAGAAATCTCTTTTATGAAAGACTTTTTGGGGAAATAATCACCCTTGCGTGTATCTGTCTGCTAATATGAATTTGGGGATTGTATTTGTTGAGAGAAGGAAACAGGCTGGTAGAAAACTCCTCTGTACCTTGTCACTTCACCGACAGTGACTGTCAGGATAGGTCTCTTCTCCAAGTGCAGAAGGAGCAGCAAATATTGTTGACCGAAGCCAACCCTTTCTGCCGCCAGACCCCAAACTGTCCATTGCAGCCACCTTAAGTAGTCCTCTGCTCACCAACAAGCAGCATCCCCTATAAGTGAGAAGCATTCCACAAGCTAGGCTATGGGATCAGCGTGTCACCCAGGGCTCTATCGCTGGTTTAGAGGAGAGTGGCTGAAATTAGAATACTACCTTCTCCTAGAGATTAAAAGCTACAGCCTCTGGGAAAATTCTTTTTCAGTTTCCTCTTGGAAGAGTTCTCATTCATTCAGCTGAGCCTTAGGCTGTGGGGCAACACTTTCTCAGTTATAACCTTTTAATGTAATTATAGTTATAATTCTAAGCCTAAAAGATTGTCTCAAGTTGTACCATTTTGCTTACAACACAGCACTAAGGTGAGGCCGGTGGGTCTAAGGGTCCAGGAGTCCCGAGGGGTAGCCAGGACCCAGTGTTGCCCACCAGCTGTGTGGTCCTAAATGCAAGCTGCTGGACCCCCTGGCCTTGGTCCTTAATTAGAGACAATACCCTGCTGGGGTTCCTCATATGTCACAGGGCGATTCTGAAGATAACAAGAAATCGTGTACCTGAACATGGGGAGACACTAAGTGATATATAACTGTGAGGACTATTATTACTGACCCGTGAGTATGTGGGCAGCAGCATGGGACACTTTGAGGGGACTGTTCTCCACTGAGCCTTTGTGCACAGAATGTACAGGAGTCACTTGGAACCTGCTCATATCAGTCTTGCTATTGGATCTCAATGTTTGAAGTTAACTTAAGACTCGATTTGTCCAGTTTTACAACCATATGCCTCTCTGGTTGCCTCCCCCACCCCACTACCACAGAGCTAGACTTGCACACTTTACCTTTTTTAATTCTGCTTTTTTCAAATACTCATTACACTTGAGTGCTAAATACTGTATACCTTCTTGTGGCAATTCCTGAAGGATCTAGAACCAGAAATGCCATTTGACCCAGCAATCCCATTACTGGGTGTATACCCAAAGGATTATAAATCATTCTGCTATAAAGACACATGCACACGTATGTTTATTGCAGCACTATTCACAATAGCAAAACCTGGAACCAACCCAAATGTCCATCAATGATAGACTGGATAAAGAAAATGTGGCACATATACACCATGGAATACTATGCAGTGATAAAAAAGGATGAGTTCATGTCCTTTGCAGGGACATGGATGAAGCTGGAAACCATCATTCTCAGCAAACTAACACAGGAGCAAAAAACCAAACACTGCATGTTCTCACTCATAAGTGGGAGTTGAACAATGAGAACATGAGAACACATGGACACAGGGAGGGGAATATCACACACCGGGGCCTGTTGGGGGGTGGAAGACTAGGGGAGGGATAGCATTAGGAGAAATACCTAATGTAGATGATGGGTTGATGGGTGCAGCAAGCCACCATGGCACGTGTATACCTATGTAACAAACCTGCACGTTCTGCACATGTACACCAGACCTTAAAGTATAGTAAAAATAAAATAAAAGTTAAAAAATAAAAATAAAAGTGAGGCCGGGCACAGTGGCTCATGCCTGTAATCCCAGCACTTTGAGAGGCCGAGGCAGGTAGATCATCTGAGGTCAGGAGTTCAAGACCAGCCTGGCCAACCTGGTGAAACCTGCCTCTAGTAAAAATACAAAAAAATACCAAAAAAAAAAAAAAAAAATTAGCTGGGCATGGTGGCGCGTGCCTGTAATCCCAGCTACTTGGGAGGCTGAGACAGGAGAATCACTTGACCCTGGGAGGCAGAGGTTGCAGTGAGCTGACATTGTGCCACTGCACTGCAGCCTGGGCAATAAGAGCGAAACTCCATCTCAAAAAATAAAATAATAATAAATAACTTAAATAAACAAAATAAAACTGAGTCAAAATAACTTTGCTTTGATGATTTCATATTACACTTGGAACAATCCTTGTTCAAAAATTACAGATGTCTAGTTGGGAATCATTGAAGTTGAAAATAGTTTAAATATTAAAAGATACACAGGAAGGGGAACAACACACACTGGGGCCTGTCAGGGGATTGGGGAAAAGGGGAAGGAGAGCATCAGGACAAATATCTAATGCATGCAGGGCTTAAAACCTGGATGACAGATTGATAGGTGCAGCACATGTATACCTATATAACAAACCTGCACGTTCTGCACATGTATCCCAGAACTTAAAGTAAAATACAATAAAATAAAGATATGCATGTTCAGCATGTATCCCAAAACTTAAAGTAAAATTTTTTTAAAAAAAGATATATATTTTCCTACATGGGAAATAAAATACTCGTTTGATGGGATGACTTCAAAAAATATTTCAATATTTCAAGTAGAATTCTGGAGTGCTGTAGATTTTCTGTTTTTTCTATGTCATTGGATTCTCTTAGTCTTTGAGAAAATCTGCATACTGGGGTGGAAAATGGACTGCAGGAGAAAGGAAACCCGAGTTCAAATCCCAGTTCTGCCATTCACTAGCTGCCATCTTGGGAATTTTCTTTAACTTTTCTTGGCCTCTGTTTCCTACTGTATTTTTTTTTTCTAGCTTTAACATTTTCTATTGGAACATTTAATTCATGGAGTGAATTTCTAAAATCTCATTTGTACTAATTTTTTAAATTGGGATTGAGAAGCTGGGCCAATTTTTGGGGTAGTGACGGTGATCACTGTCTGGTTCAGGTCACATTCCGGAGATGAAGGGCCATAGTCCTGTTCTTGTGTCTGGGCAAGGTTTACAGCTGCCATTGTCAGTGCTGAGCTGACCTCCACAAGCTGACCATCTTATCTTTCCTTATCTTTTTCAGAACTTGTGATTCCAGACTCAGCAAATGTCTTTTATGCCATGAACAGCCAAGTGAACTTTGACTTCATTTTGCGCAAAAAGAACTCCATGGAAGAACAAGTGAAACTGCGTAGCCGGACCAGCTTGACATTGCCCAGGACAGCTAAACGGGGCTGCTGGAGTAACAGACACAGCAAAATCACCCTCTGAAGGGAGGGACCAATGGCCCCTTGTTTGCCAAAGGCAGAGTGGGGCTGAGAAACAGGCTGCGGTGATTGCAATTACCATCCAGTGTTCGAGGATCATTGGTGAAGTCAGCAGATATTTATTGAGTTCCTGTGGTGTGCAAAGCATTATCATAGGCATTGTGGGGAAATTGGAAATGAATTTGACATGAAAAGGATGAACGATTCACTGATTCTCTTTGACTTCTTTGAGACTAAAATACAGAATTACCAACATTTAAAACATATATATGCACACGTATTTGGTATGCATGTGTATATATATGAAAATATATAAGAGGGACTTTATGGGATAGTATGGACTATGGAAAAACAAATTTGCACAATGGCCTGGGAAGTTGAGGTCACTTTTTACAGGGAAATAGAAGAAACTGAGAACCTAGTCTCGTATGTTCTGAGTAAATGGAATCAGTCCTGGGAATAGAGAGTGTCCTTTGTGCCAGTATTACAAGAAGCCCAAACTTTATTTTTATAAAGGGAGAGGATGACTTTCTCAATCAAGTGCCGCCAGATAAAAACAACTGCAGAGGCTGGAACTGCCACAGGCTGCATGAAAGGCCACTTTGGAAAGGGTTTGGATGAGCTGGTGGCCTTCAACCTCTGCCTGCATCTGCCACTTTCTGCTACCCCAGGGAGGCCAGGAGGAGCTTCAGAGGACCATTGCCCCACTGGTCTAGCCATCATGACACCTCTGGAGGTGTCAAGCTCCTGAAAAGCTCATTTAGGTTTCTGGCAACCCCGTATATTTCTGTTTTCCCCCTAAAGAACATATCATAATCATTGCACAAATAACCATGTTCTTTGGTAATGAAGCCAGAAAAGAAAGTGTGAAAGAATGGTGACTCATTTGGACTCTTACCTGTCTTGGACTGTCACTATTTCATTGCCTTCTCTGATTGCCTTTTGCATGTAAAACTATGTGTCTGGAGTCTTTTGCCATCTGGATCCTAGTACCTCTTTATTATGTGCAATTTCTTCCTCAGGTGTGGAAATTTCTACTGCAGTTGACTACATTTGATTATTTTGAGCTTGTGAAAGATTTCTGAACAGTGATTGTCCCGTTAATAGCCCCTCAGAAGATGTTCCCTGCTGATAACAGCATCCTATTTTACTTATTAACTTTTATAGCATTATTGTGCCTAGTCATGGGGAAAGAGATGGGGCTGTATAGATTATCTGAATCATTTGTCTGAGAGGTACATTCTTCCAGATGGAATCAATAACTTTTTTTTTCAGGTTCCCATGCTTGCTATCACAGTATCACTGTTAAGTGACACTTTTGTCTCTCATAACACCATCACACTCTTCCTTCCAAGTCTGAGCTGTGCTGGGGTTTGAACTAAAAGCCATATGTGGAATATTGACATGTGTAAGAAGCACTTTCAGAATGTTGTCCTTTTTAAGAAATGATTCTCAAAAGACCAGTTTTTATTCCAAAAATAAAGAGAACAAATCCAGAATATGAAGTGCAGATTGTAACATGGAGCTATTTTTTTTTTTCCTAATCCCATAATACAGCTCCTAAAAGTTGTGTGGGATTTGCGTTGCGTAAATAGCCATGTGAATTCCGCAAGAAGCACCAGGGAAAGTTTAGAGATTTGTGGCAATGGACCGAAGAATGGGCCAGGAAGTCCTCCGATTTCCTTTGGTCTTTCCAGGAGATTGGACTACACATTGTAAAGACTGACTGGGTTTCAACTAGTCAAAAAGCACTTTCTTCTGTTTTCGATCCCTGTTCGATTTGTGCTTCTGTGCTTGCAGGAGAGATGGCCAGGGTGGCAGCCCTCATGCAGGTTGAAGTATATGTAGCCTCAGCCTGATATTCTTGGTGTGAAGGTCAAAAAAACAATATAAAACCATTGGCCTGGTTGAGGGTGTGACCACCAAGACATATATGTTGTGCCCCTGTGCTCACCCTGTGTATTTATACTGTATATGTAGAGTCTAGATTTATATACTGCAATGTAAAATATATATATATATTTACCTTTTTTAAAGACAATGGAAATTCCAAGTAGCTAAAACTTAGCCTCATTTATTTAATGCCACTTTAAATGTCTTAAATTTGTTTCCTGGTGGACAGCCGGGTAATGCTTTTAGCTGCTCGCATGCTTGTCTTTCTGCATCTCCATCATCTGTTTACCTTTTGGTTAAACTAATAAACTAGTTTGGGACTTGGCCGGCATGTGCTGCCAGACCCAAAGGGATCATATCTGGATTATTAACCAGGTGGGTTTTGGGTTCCAGGTGTGTCAGTAAGCTTTTGGGAAGCCCGCTGGATCGGTTGGAGGAGCACAGGGAAAGCCAGTGGCAGAGTTAGGTGGGATCCTCCCCACTGGCAAGTGTCACGAACCTTTGGGGGAAAGAATGACTTCCTTAGGAGACTGCGGTTGGAGATCATGCCGTTGCTAGATGGCTGTTCTTAGGGATGGAGTCTCACTCTGTCGCCCAGGCTGGAGTGCAGTGGTGCGATCTCCACTCACTGCAATCTCTGCTGCACCAGTTCAAGCAATTCTGCCTCAGTCTCCTGAGTAGCTGGTATTAACAGGTGTGTGCCACCACGCCCAGCTAATTTTTGTGTTTTTAGTAGAGGTAGGGTTTCACCATGTTGGTCATGCTAGTCTTGAGCTCCTGATCTCAGATGATCTGCCCACCTCAGCCTCCCAAAGTGCTGGGATTACAGGCATGAACCACCACACCCGGCATGGGGACACTTAATAATCCAACTTAGAGTGAGGGTCCAAGTTAGCATTTTGTCGCCTGAGAGCCTTTCCCCGCATTTTGTGATGGATGCCACCTGCATAATTCTTGAAACCGCCCATGGTGCCCTGGAAGCCCGGGAGACCTCCATGGAGGGAGGAAAGTCATTCCCAAAAGAATTACACTTGAAATCCTTTTAAACTGAACCACGCAGTTTCCCCAAAGGCATTAGGTCTGAGGCCAGCTTCACTGAACAGATGCACAGTATTGTCATTTATCATACGTTAAAAAGTTCCCAGAATTATTTTCCAGTAGATTTCTAAATGGATCCAAATTATCAAATGTTCTGTGCCCTTGTGGAATTTTTAGAGGAAGCCAAGTAGATATTTTAATAATAGGAAATTGATAATATGGGGTAGGGCAGAAAAAAAGGGAATTTTGTCTTTGGTACTTGTTTTTTCAAGATCATTCTAAAAGCCTGTTTCCCTTGTTTTGCCTTTTTCTAGAAACTGGGCCTGGGGACATTTTGCCTGAAGGAATAATGTCTTAAACTTGTCTTCTTTGGAGCATTTGTAAATTCTCCTTGCAGCACAGGATCATTAGGAGGCGTGCAATATTGCTTTATGTGTCCTGATTTCAGGGGGACTGAGAAGGTTCCTGACTCAAACCTCTTTTTTCTTCAGATGCCTACATTTCCACTAGGCAAAGTTATTTCCATTGCATTTTGCATTGCTTTTCCCCCTAGACTCTCTCTTAAAATTAAATACCTTTGGAAGGGATGTGTTAGGCTAGGCTAGGCTGGACCGAAGTAACAAACCAAGAAATTTCAACAGCTTAAGACCGAGGTTTATTTTTTCTTTCATGGGACAGTGTAATGCAAGTCAGGAAACTCCTTAGTAGCTTTTCTCTTAACAGCAGCTCACAGATCCAGGCAGCTTCTATCTTGCAACTTCACCATCTCAGTGTTTCCCTTCCAGTCACAGTGATGATACAGAGAGTAAAGAGAACTCACAAACTGTTCCCAGCTGCCTTAGACCAAAGCGACACCTGTCACTTCTGTTCACAGCCCATCGACCAGTCCCCGGCCCCGATGTGAGTACAGGGGAGGTAGGAAATGCAGGAGAAACCTGGAGGAGTTGATGAACACGACCACCTCTGCCACAGAGGGGTAATGCCTTCTACGGTGCACTGGTTTGTTCACCATTGGCAGTCATCAGAAAGTGTTTGGAAGAGATGGCAGTGAGGACTTGAGAGGAGGCTGCACAGAACAGAGGAAGAGTTGAAGAAAGAGAGATGCTGAAAGGAGAAAATACTAGAAAGAACAATTTAATTTTGTCTAGAATTAGCCTTGATCTTATTTTTTAATTTAATTTTATTTTTTGAGACAGGGTCTCACTCTGTCACCCAGGCTAGAGTGGCGCAACCTCAGCTCACTGCAGACTCCGCTTCCTGGGCTCAAGCGATTCTCCAACCTCAGCCTCATGAGTAGCTGGGACTACATACGCAAGCCACCAACGCCTTGCTAATTTTTTCTCTTTTTGTATTTTTCGTACAGATAGGGTCTTGCCATGATGCCCAGGCTGGTCTCGAACTCCTGAGCTCAAAGCGATCTGCCTGCCTTGGCCTCCCAAAGTGCTGGGATTACAGGCATGAGCCACCGCACCCAGCTGATCTAATTTATTTTTAATTTTTAACAGACAGTCACTCACCAACAATTTATTTTCTTCTGATGTGGTTCCTACTTTGATGACACTAGGAGCTACTTTATAGATGTAGTTATAAGTCAGGTTAAAAAAAGAAACCTAGGAAATGTAAAGTATTTACACAAAACCCAACAGATCAAATAGGAGCCAGGCAAATTTAATTATTTTAGACTCACAATTTGGCAACCATTATTGGGTGTGGTTTCTCAACATCTCTACCCAGAAACATTTGTGGAAGCAAGTTTCTTATTTAAAATTTCAAGGAATCTAATGTATGTAATGTTTTCTTAAGAGTTTGAAAGCACCTTACAAATCATGTAGTCAGTGGCCTCGTATTATAGATATGGGGCTGAGACACAGAACAGTTAAGTTGCCCAAGTTTTAGGGACAGAGCTCTGGATCATCCAACTCCACTCTGAGCATATCACACTGGGCCAGGCACTGAATGGAGGAGGCTCTCCTGACAGACACTTCCACAGCCTCATGGAGCTGGAGAGAATCCCTGGGATCTGTGGGCTCCATCCCCAGCCTTCCAGTCACATGAATTCCCACAAACTATCTTGGTCAGCTGGGCACCTGGTTGGTTCTTTGAAGTGTCTGAGGAACATTCTACTGAGGGTCAGAGCACTGCCACCTACTATCCTGAGCATCATTTCCATCCCACAGATGAGGAAATGGCCATAAAGATGATTATTGTGAGTTAGCACCCCAGCTGGATTGGAATCCATTTCTGATCTGTAGTCTCGGATGTTCCCCGGGGGTGGCTGCAGCGGGAGAAACTCCTAGGAAAGGCACCAACTGACAGGAGTTAACAAAGGAGGAGCGGATGGGACTGGGGCTTGAGTGGCATTCAGAAGAGCCAGTTTTAAGACCTCCTGGATCAGCCTCCCTGTAAGCCAGCTATCAGTAGCCAAGTGCTTTAACACAGGCTTCTCAGAAGAAATCATTTTATTCCTACCATGATTTCATAGCAAAGCATCATTATGTGCTACAGTTCCAGTTTCTTACACAAGAACGAAAAAGGTTACCAGTACAGCAAGTTAAAAAAAAAAAAAAGAAGACTGAATGATTTAAGCTGTTTCTGAATTGTTCCTGCCATAAAAAAAAAAAAATCAAGGCACCAGTTTTGAAATGGGAGAAGCATTCTAAATGAGACTGTTAGCTTGCCCCTTGACATCGATTTCTGATCCTCGTTTATTCAGTATCTAACATCCAAGTCTGCAGCAATATGTTATCTGAGAGTTTGCAGTATGACCAGCTGAATAATCAGTATATGAGGTTTCATAGGGGAGACAGACATGGGTTAGAAGTGCCAGCTTTATGTATCAGGCTGTGTGTGTGTGTGTGTGTATGGTGAGACAGAGTGCAAGAACGAGAGATTAGAACATTAAATGTTACTGAGAAAACAAGAAATGAGACAGATTATCCCCCAGCAGCTTGGAAGTGGGTGCAGTTTGGTGAGATCTGACCGCTTTGGTCTGAGTCCCAGGCCACTTACTACCTTAGGCAAGTTGCTTCCCTTAGCTCTTTGTCTTATCTGAAAGATAGGGATTCTTGAGGTTCATGCTGTGTTAAACTACACAGCACACGTAGGGAAAGTGCGGTTCACTTTGGTGCATGATACAAGAGTTAGCTGCTGTTATTGCTGAGAAGCTTCTGGCCTAAGGGAAGTCATGTCTTCAAAGAAGCCCTCCGACCTCCTCCCCGGATGAGCCAAATGGTCCAGACGTGAAACTCTTAGAGGTGGGGCTTCCATGTGTGGAACAGCACCCTGCGAAAAGCTAAGCCTGCTGCTGCTCTGGGGAGAGACTGACTCATGGAGTTGGAGGGCGTCCAGGGCTCCTGCAGCTTGTTCCACGGCTGGGGTCTAAAAAAGGCTCACAGAGACGGGGATGTGGGCCCAGTGCAGCCTCCCTGGCCGGCCTGCAGGCTTTGCAGTGTGCACTCACGCTGGACGGACTGTGACAGGAGAGGCTGGCTGATGTCAAGCAGCCCTGGGCCGGAGTGTCCCTCTCGGGGCCTGAGAGATCGGCCACCACACAGAGCTGGCAGAAATTCCCATGAGTCCCCACCTTCTTGGGTGGATTTTTCTCGCCAGAAACTCTGCTCCCTGCTCCTGGGTACTCCCTCCTGTGTCTGTCCACAGTCCCTGTGTCTTTCCTACAGGAAGAGGTTCTCGGCTCTGGTTCCAGAGGCCCTGTCCAGGGACAATGGAGATGCTTGATTGTGAGTTATTGCTCTTCCCCAAGCATTGGGGGCACTGGACATTTCACTTGTTCCTTTGCAAGCAGTTCAACTCAACACCAACTCAATCTCTCCCATAGTTGCAGACTTAAAAGGATAAAACTCTAAGGACAAGGCTGTTACCACTTCCATTTGAAGCGTCCCTCCTACCACACTATTTTCCCCATTGGTTCCCTCTCCTCTTTCTTGGCCTGTGCACTGGCATCACTGTCTCCAGCAATGGGCTTGCATTAGTCTCTTCTCCCCGCTCCTTGCACTTCTCTCCCGGACTCTGCTCTGAGCAGCAGGACTTTGCTCCATGTGTGGTGCTCTGGAAGCTGCCTCTTTCCTCTCCCCTCAGATTCTCAACAGGCTTGCACCACTCTGTCCCTTGCACTCAACTCTGCTCATGGTTTCCTCCCCTGAGCTAGGCCTGAGTAACAATATCATCCCCTTCAAGTCTTCACAATTTATGCTACCAATTTTTAAAAGCAGTTAAAGCCCTTCAGGCCACACCATCAAAATGCCTGGACAACTCAACTCCTGTCTGGGGGTCTGTTCCAAACTTCTCATTTCCTTTTGGGAGAGGAAACTGTCGCTGATTAATTTCCAAGCATCTAAGAACAGAGAGAGAGAGAGCTGCCCACTCCACTTTGAAAATCAAATTCCCCCACCAGGAAGAGCCCAGACATCCACCCAGCCACCCCTGGAATGGGAAACCCCCAGCAAAGCCTTGCCAGGTCCATGGGGGCAGAGCTAGTGCTCTGTGGGCCCTAGGATTGCTCAGACATGGTAAGTTTACTAAAGCACTCGTTCCAGAGAAGCCAGGCTGGAGAACTACAGGGAGGGGCATAAAAAGAAACTCCATAAATTCAAAATAAAGACAAGGCAATCCTCAGAGACGATTCTTCATTCTTTCCACTCTTTTTGAGGGCAGATGGGAGGATGGATGGCTTTGGGTTGGAAGCAACACAGCTGGTGTCACAGGGGCTACTGAACAAAGATCAGCTCACATATTAGCACATCCATGGGTAGAAGCAAAATACTAGGGCATTTCGGTAATTCACAGAGCAGAAAGGAAGCCATTCTTTTGCCCAACAACAAAGTTTAATGGAGCCATTCCACCACTTATCTTGGAACCCCAGTGTCTGACAATTCTTCCTGAAAGCTCACCTAAACTCCTCTTGCTCTGTCCCTGGGATAAGAGGGAGCACCATTTTTCACGTAATCTTTTGTAATATAATGTACTAAAATCTACCATCATTACTTCTCTCTTCTCCAAGCAGGCACAAAAGGACATTGTCCAGACTTTGGTTCTTGTCTCAGCTGCCCTACACTGACTTAGGGTCGCGGGCTCACAGGGAAGCCCCTCGTACGCCCCTCCTCTCCTGCTGGCCCTCCTCCCTCAGCTGCATTTAATTTAGGGACAGCAGGTTCCCCTGAAATAATAAACATCACCACAAAACATCATGTGGGCGTGATAATTATTTCCAAAGCTGTCTGCTCTTAGTTTTCAGAACGTGTCACCCCTTACATGCTATTTTCTTCTCATATAGCCAGCCTCATTTTAACTTTACTTTGTCATTATTTAACTCCTTAGTGAATTAACTTCTGTCAGGGAGATCACTTCTGGATCATTTCTTTCCTCTGTTTAGCTGGCGAGAATGTCTCAAAAGCACATTATAGAAAGCCTCCTGGGAAGATGCATCTTTATTTTATAGTTACTAGCAGGAGGGATTTGCTCCAATCATAAGGGAAAAACCATAAGATTTCCAAATTTGTAGCTGAGTGGGAACATTTCTTGTTTTGAACATCAACATTTTACTGGAAGCCTCTGTATTATCTGTCAAGATGGTAACCAAACTTAGAATTCTCCCAGAAACGCTGGGCTCTGTGCTTATGATGAGACAGCCCTAAGAGGGAGGCAGCCAACTTGCCTTGCCAGCATGATTGTGTCTCAGTCTTGTTTGTTATCAACCCCAACGCATGCCTAACTCTTCTGCCCTACCGAGTTCCCATGAATCCCACTTAAGCCCTTTCATAGTCCTGCCAGGCAATGCCTGGACACCATCTCCACCCACTGTGCCCAACCCTCCTCCCTCTTCTGAACTCCAATTCATCCTCCAAAACCCAACCCAAATGTCACCTTCCCAGCAGAGCTGCCCTGACAGTCCTCCTCCGCCCATTTTGTTCATCTCTGAAATAAAGCCATCCTGTTTGGCAGCCACCTGCTTTATGTTGCTCCTCCATTGGACTGTGGGCCCCACACAGCAGTAGAGACCTTACCTACTCCTCTGAGCGTCTCAGTGCCCAGCACAAAGCCTGTGGCAAGGCAGTGTTCACAGCTTGGTGTTTGAGATTTGGGGTAAGCTTGATCTAAAAATTCAAGCAGACACTGAGATCAACAAGGATTTTCTTTTTGTTGCTGTTGTTATTTTTCCACAGGAAAAAGCTCTTTGGCCTTGGACTGGTATCACAGTATCTCAGTATCTTTTGATGAATGGATAGACTGACCTGTAGCACAAAATGCAAGATGGACACCTCCACTCCCTCCCACTGGGGGCTCGCTTCCATCTTTCTGTACCTTGGAATCCTTTTCAGCTTATATAACAGTACCCATCAGTTTAAGACAACTCTCACTGCACAGGAAGGGCAGCAACCACCCTCCCCTCATTTGCCATGGGGATCACATAGCAGTGATGGTTCCCCCTGACCCCGACATCCTTGGTCAAGGGCAGACCTGGGAATCTCTGCAGCGCTGGCCGTTGATCAGTGCCTGCGGAAGCAATTGACAATCATATCTTTGAGCTAAGTTTTTTTTTTTTTTTAATTTTTCACAAAGAGCTCCAGAAGGTAAATAGTTTATCACTTCCCCACTCTGAAATAGCACGCAAGACAGATGATGCAGGGGGCCGGGTGTCCGCTCTTTCTTGTTCTCCAGAGCTCCTGCAGCAGGCCTGAGTGAACCGCAAGCGGGGACCACGCAGTGTGTCCCCTGCAAAGTGCAAGTGTTCAGTCCACACACAGCAGCACCAGCACTGCTGATGTCACGGTTGTCTGTCCAGAAGATCCCACGTTAGATCCCAAAAGAAATCCAGACAGGGTTTAGCCTCCAGAGGCAGAGAGCGGGTGCCAGGGCCAGATGCAAAGGCCTCTATACTGACGGCCTCACATGACACTGCAAAGGTCAAACGTCTTGGCTTAGGACTGTAAGGGAGAGATACGACAAATAATGAGGTCAAGGAACCTCTGGATTGCTGAAGAGATGACTTTAAAAAAAAAAAGTCGCATCTGCAGCTCACAATGTTCACCAGAAAAGAACACTGCTTGGGATTCTAGACCTGAGCAGGGAGAAACAAACTGGGCTAAAGGAGACAGAACTTTCTTCACAGTAGAACAGTCCTAGTCTAACATGCTAGAATTTAAGTCCAATGTCTTTTAAGAATGAGAGTTCTTAAATCTGTCAGACCGGCTGACGGGAACAGGAAAAAAAAAAAACCAAAAAAAAAAACCTCTATTAAACAAAACACCACAAAAATCAACCCAAACTTCCTTCAACCCCAGCACCCCAGCCACCTCCCACCCCGTTAAAAAAAATCATTAAAGTCACGCACACATGCACACACTCAAATATGAAAACAAAAATCAGATACCCAAGGAAATCTTAGGAATCACCTAAGGAATTTTCACTCGCTCCCCAGATGCTTTCTGTTTTTCTGGGGGAGGGGGTGGGAAAGGAAGTCACACTGACAGCTAAGTCTAAGTGGCACAATTTAGAGTTGGGTGAGTTCCCTTTCCTCCAGCGGCCTAGCTTGCTGGTCAGTGTAGAAGGGTACCCACGGTGAGTCGGGAAGGAAGGCCGAGGCTGGCGTCTGGTGGAAGGCAAGCTGCCTATTGTCCTAAACTGGGGACCCGCCCCTCACCTGGGGCGGTGAGGCTGCCTGGCTGTCTTGACTACCTATTTGTTGATGGGACAGCTTGGTGATCACTTTCTCTAGACTCTGAGCCATGCTGTTCAACTTTAATGTGGGAATCAGTATCACATGGGCAGTGAACTGAAGAATTAGGTGTCTGGCTTAAAGTGTATCTTACACTCGTATACTAAGCTTGTGTATGTAGCACCACCCGCCTGTGGACTCTGCTCTGAAGGGCCCTCCCCATGAGTTAAGTGTGAAGCTCAGGGTTTGGGGTGTGCACGGCCCCCCTATATGGCTGCATGGTGCACGGACACTGATGAGGAACGGCGCTGGTATGGGATGCCTGGGAGGGTTTTTCTGGAGACAAAAATTTACAGACAAGTTTATGAGAACATAAACTTGATGGAAACCACCATGATCTATACTAGGATGACAGATTGTGGAGTGGGAAGAAATCATGTAGTCCAACTCTGCATTTTACATAAAATCAATCTGTAAAGAAAGCAGAAAGGACTCTTAGGGGTTATCTTTTGAGAAAGGGTGTCTGCCCGGGATTCTAAAAGCTTCCCTGGTTGCTGGCCTAAATCAGTTGTTTGTTTCTGACCAGGTTTCTCACCTGAGATAGAGAATCATTTGTTTCCAAATAGTTCAAATCCCCCATCCACAGGCCTCCCTACAAGAGCCTGGCTGGGAAATTCAGGAGAATCAGATTGCCGAACCAGTGTGTCCACACCCACCACTCCCCCGGGTGCGGTGGAAGTCTGCAACATCTGTTTCTCTGCCTTATCCTAAAGACAATGTCTTCGCCCATTTTGTAAAATAAATAATTCAAAATATAATGAAAAAACCCTGGCAAGGATAGTTGCTGGCCTGAAACTGTGCTCTGTCTCTTAGCAGTGACTCACAGAACTCACACCTGCGGTGGGTTCCCAGGCTAAGGGGTGGAGCGGAGAGCATGAAGCTCTGTAGCAGCATGCAAACCCAGGACAGGGCAGGATGCACAGCCAGTCCTCACCCTTTATATATTACATTTATCTTTATAAATAGAGCATCCTGACTCAAGTGGCCATAATAAAAAAGCCAAACGTTGAGTTTTTCCCTCAAATACCTACACAAACTGTCAAATCTACTAAATTATATCCACATGGCAAACTGGTCACCTCTATATGAGAGCTCCAACTGCCATGATGGTCACAGGCCAAGTCTCAGCCAGACCCAAATACCCATCCCTACTGGATAACAGGGACTAAGACTTTTTTAAAAAAATCTACTTTTCAATAAGACTTGTGACAGAATCCTTTAAATAAAAAGCCAAATAAATATGATTTTAAGTGATTGATTCCTGTCTCCCAAACGTTGCATACACAAGTTTTCAATGTCATACAAAACGGACAAACTAGACCAATGAAGGTTGTCCAGTTGGTTTGGAGTTTTCAAGGTCACATCTGTCACATAAAATGGACCAACTAGACCAATAAGTCTAGTTGGCCTGGCTGCCTTGACTACCTATTTGCTGATGGGACAGCTTGGTGATCACTTTCTCTGGAACAAGACTCTGAGCCATGTTGTTCAACCTTAATGTGGGAATCAGTATCACATGGGGAGTGAACTGAAGAATTAGGTGTCTGGATTACAGTTTATCTTAACAGTTTCCAGAAAACGTGTCTTTCAGCCATCTTGGGAAATTTGGGTTGAATTTCCTTATTTCCTTCCATGGTCAAAAATATGTTAATTTCAATCTATCGCATTAGATCACTTTGGTTAGATGACTGTGACCACTAAAAACAAAACAGATAAATAGCCCTTTAGAAAAACCAGAGGATGTTGAACTGATGTGGGTCACACTCCTAGGGAGCCTTCATAGCTCATCCCTTGAAGGCACAGTGTCCAGGGAGGTTGGCGGTGGCAGGGCCTCTGTGTTCTTGGCATTGCTGTAGATGCGACTTTGCTTCCGGGACTTCCAGGCATGTGTCCTATCCCAGTCGGTGGCCACTGTCTCATTGTCCCAGATGGTGGAGGTCTCCGTGTCACTCAGGTACCCCGGCTGGCCTGTGTAGTGTGTAGGGTAGATGAGCAAGGGTTCTGCAGAGAAGGCTTTCAGGTCCCTGGATTCATAATACTCCTTGTACTCGGCTCTGAAAACAAGAAGGTGGCCGGACACATGAGGGGGCGGAAAGAAGACTTATGGAACAGGGACAAAGAGTGAAGGAGCCCTCCTGGTTACCTCTTAAATTGTCATGAATTCATTTCATTATTTAAATTGTGTCATTTGTGAAAAACTTTAGCCTACAAACACAAATATTTCTTTAAAAGCTTTCCAAAGACAAGCTCCCAAGCAAACAGATCAGGACCATGTATTTGGATAGACTAATTTAAAAGATGAATTTCAGGTCTGACTCCAAAAGTTAAAAAGTAAGCCCTGTTAGACCATAATGATAAATAAATATGATCACTTTACAAAAAATGCCCTGCTCTTAGATTAATAAATGAGACACCTCAGATCTGGACAGCAGTGATGGGGGCATGTGGCACGTGGAGGCTTAGAGGCACGCAGGCTTGGCTTTGTGCTCTAGCTCCCTGCTCACCACTCTGGCTCCAACAGGTGTAAAGGAGAAGGATGACTTGGCCTCCCTCCCAGGGCTCCTGTGCAGAGTACATGAGGTGACATCTGAATGTAGTAATTTCCCTTTTGTTTAGGGGATAATGGTTTGACCTCCATGTTTCTACCAGGACACAGAGATAAAGTCAGTCTCTGACATGTTATATACAAGAGGGCACACAGCTCCATTTTTACTGAGGACAAGAGACAAAATGAACTGGTGGCAGCATAGGAAATCTCAACAGCTAAAATGAAGACCATCTAGTGATGAGATCACCTAGCAACTGAGAGAAGGGGCCAAGGTTAGAACCAATGCTGCTCCATTAATGAATTTAGGAATCATTCATTAATGATTTAGGAGCTGCTGTTATGTGTAGCATTTGGACTAGGCTCTAAGGACACAGAGGCATAAGACTGTTACTGCCCCAAAGGGTTTATAGTTTATTGGGGAGATTGACAGGTAAACCATTAATTGCCACACCTTTTGATAAGCACTAGGTTAGGGTAAGCTCCTGGGCTATGGGAGCCCCAAGCATCACACTGCCCTTCTTCCATGGACATTATGCTCATGTATCAGGTCCACACTCCCTGAACCTCTTACACACCCCTGTGATTGCAGGAATCACGATATATCGTGATGATTTGTTCATGAGTCTGGGTTCCTGACCAGATTGTGAGCTCTGCAAAAATGGGTATCTCTGCTTAGCCAACAGTACACAATGACCTGAGCCAAAGGAACTGGAAATTTTGAGGTGCTTAGGAAGATGGCCTTCACCTTGAGGTGTATGAGGCTGTGGAAATAAGAAGAGCAAAGACAAGGAGGGGACCAAGCACATTACATTCAGTTCAACTACAAACTGGATATTACAAGAATCTCTGGGCAGGACACTCACCACCTCTGCCTCACCTTCCCATCTGTACAAAAGGATAAATCACCTGAATTATGCTCTCTGAATCATAATTATGAAAATATCATTCAGGAAAGCAGTACAACTTTAGAAAATATCAAGTACTACCAGAAATGGAGAGCATAATTCATGAAGAGGCTGTGCCCAAGGGAAGGCAGGCAGTTCAGGGAGACTCACACAGGATGCTTGTTGTACATGATTGGCAGAAACTCATCCACTGGCAGCATCTTCCCAAAAGGATTGGCTCCAACCAGCTTCTGTGCTCCTTCCAGAGAGATGACATAGCCCAGGGTCCAGTAGGAATAGTCGGCTTCGACCAGGTTTGCCACATTGGGCACTGCTTTCTCTGGCTCCTTTACTTGCATCCTCTTCCTACCAATATAACTGTAAGGAAATAGCAGAGGAGAAAAATTCCACCTTGACTATTATGCATGATAAGGATGGAGCACAGCTTTGGTTTACATACATACCTCTGAAATCCTGGACTGACTCTGTCATTAAATGATATATCACATCCCAAAGTGGATCCTATCACCAGTCATGACTGCTATCTGCCATCACTGGGGCCATTTTGCTGGCTCCATTTATCAACACCCCCACTATTCCTGCGTAGTGGACTGTTTTCAAGCCAGAAAGTAAGATGTAGTAAGATTAAAAGATCTTTCAGATCATTTCTCAAAGATGGGATGGGGCTTCCAGCTGTGTTTACAGAGGCTGGAAAGACACAAAAAAAGGCCAGATGGGAGAATCCTGAGGCTGCTGTCTTCAGGTCCCCAGAGTGTCAGCCTTGGATGCCTTCTGCACAGCACTCCAAGTGCTGGTGGAACACAGGACCAAATAAGCTGGGAGAAAGAGTCAGTCTGCAGTGAAGGTTCTGGGAACCCAAGAGCGGCCCTAAGGGGTTCCTTTTGGGGAGTAGGAATGACAGCTCCTGACAGGCATTCTCCTGCCTCACACTCGCCCAGCTGTGGCCAGGCTTCCTCCCAGACATGCTGCTCCAAGAAAGTCCCCCCAGGCAGCTTCCGTCCTCCGTGAACAACTTCTACAACACAGGATGCACCTTTGGCCACTCCCATCTTCCCTAGTCTACCCAAGGATCTGTGCTTCATTACTGTTGTCCGGAACCTATTGATTTGGGCTTGACTGGAGCAATTTGAGGAGTTGTCTCCTTCTTGCCTGCCAGGTAAAGCAGTACTTCCTCTATTTTGCCCTAAAACAATCTCTTTCAACATTCAAGGAGTTCCCCCTTGTGAAAGCATCCCAGGATTTGTAGAACAAGTCTATGTTCAACCTTCAGTTCTTCTGAGGACAACAAACATATATCCCCAGCCACTGTCTCTTCAGATTATGGAGTCTGAGCTTCTCTCGTGTCTCATCCAGTGGAAGGGCAACTCTTATCGAGCACTTGAGAGGAGCTAGAGTGATAGAGGTGCTGAGTTAATACTCTAACTTTAATTAATATAATTTTAAACGTTGAGGCTGTGTGAAATATATATATTTTTTCCATGAAACAAGTTCATTGTTTTGGTAGGACTACAGTTTACTTTTTTTTTTTTTTTGAGACAGAGCCTCGCTCTGTTGCCCAGGCTGGAATGCAGTGGTGCAATCTCAGCTCACTGTAAGCTCCGCCTCCTGGGTTCACGCCATTCTCCTGCCTCAGCCTCCCGAGTAGCTGGGACTACAGGAGCCCGCCACCACGCCCAGCTAATTTTTTGTATTTTTAGTAGAGACGGGGTTTCACCATGTTAGCCAGGACGATCTCGATCTCCTTACTTCGTGATCCACCCGCCTCGGCCTCCCAAAGCGCTGGGATTACAGGCGTGAGCCACTGCGCCCAGCCCAGTTTACTTTAACAGCTGAAAATTTAGCTTCTGGATTGAGAGGTGTTCTAAGTGTAAAATACATACCAGATTTTGAAGAGTTGGTACAAAAAAAAAAAGAAGGTAAACTATGTCATTAATGGTTTTAAAATATTAATTACATACCAAAATGATCATACTGTTTGGATATATTTGGTTAAATAAAATGTATTAAAACTAATTTAACCTAATTTATTTTTACCTTTTTAATGTGATTACTAGAAAATTGAAAATGACATATGTGGCTTGCATTATATTTCTATTGAACAACACTCCCTCGATGATTCTAATGACTTGTTCTATTCTTCCCTTTTATTATTTTCTTTTCCTGGAAAGACATAATGTGGCAATCATGAACAGCTTATTACCTTTCATGTCTAAGGTTTAAGTAACATTTGTTTCTTTTCTGTTTTAGAAAATAACAGGTACAATTTAAAACTGTTATAGTTCTGTAAGACTATATAATAGATTTTAAGGGGATATTTTGACTTGATCAACCTGTGAAATTTAGAAAACATTTTTTTTCCTGTATCCTTATCAAGACAACTGTTCTTCCTTCTTGCATCTGTTGGTACCTTGTCCTGAGAAATGCACCCACCGAACTACATGTGAACAGGAACGTATGCCAGCTCTAAACCTTAGATTCCCTGGGCTGAGTCTTCTGTGATTATGAGGCTTAAGTGAAGTTGCCTTTATACAAGTCACGTGGACATCAAGTAGCTTCCAGGCCTGTGAGGCCTTAACCACAGGCTGCGGAGCCATCTATTGAGAAAAGCTGAAATGCAGCGACTTCTGGAGGATATAGGAAGAAACAGTGATCTCAAGGGACTGTGCAGAATGCCAAATCTAAGCACATGACCACATGACTGAAATCTGACAGGGCATAGGTGTCTTCTTATTACACAGTGACACATTCGTTGAGCCACTGCTAGGTTTCTTCTGAGCTCCGAGTGGCCCATTTTCTGAGGGAACAAGTATTCCACCTGGGCCCACAGTTAAATACCGCCTGCGGGTGGGAGAAGCAGGGACAGCTCCTCTGCTGCAGCTGCTCCAAAGAAGCAGGCTCAGAGTTGATGAATTGCCTTTGACACACAGCTGGGAGCAAACACAATGCTTTGGAACTTTCTGCTTCATTGGAGAGAAATTGAAAGTGTCACTTGTTTTAAAAAGAAAATGAGAGAGAGAAAGAAGGAGGAGGCAGAGGAGGAAGAAGAAAAAGAAAGGAAAGAGGGAGGGAGAGAGGGAGAGGAAAAATGAAAGGGAAGGGAAGAAAAAAGTAGAAGCCACTCAATTCCCAGACAGTAGACAAAGAACATTAACTAAATGTCAACTCAGAGCCAGCACTCCCTTGGTGAGCCTGGTTTTCCTGCATCAGCCCCAGACCCTTCCCCAAATCTAGTTGTCCATGTTCTCCAAGTTTGTGCAGCCCCATTTCCCAACAGAGGAGCTCCCTGGCTGACCCTCTAACCTCCCACCTTCTCGGAAGCTGCAGAGGCAACCTGCTGTCCCGGGAGCTGAGGCTTAAATATGACACAGGACTTTTGCGCTTGAATAAATGGCCTCTTCTCCCACTTCACACCCACTCCATGTGCCACGTTGCTCGAGGGTGGGATTTCTGCTGTGCTCCTAAGTAAGTGCTCAGTGCCACACCTTGGTTCTGTCCGAAGGTCCCTGATCTGCAGGCCGACTCCAGGTCTCAGACAATCTTCCACAGTTTCCCACCCTGAAGAGTAGAAGGATGCAAAATCCAGTGGCTAACCTCTACCCACTTTTATTTCTGAGAACATTTATGGAAAGAAAACTAGACAAGTGGAAGCTTAAGCTGTATCTCCTACTGGCTGTGGAGGTGGGGCTCTCTGCCCATTGGAAAGGACTGAGTGCTTCTCAGAGCCCTCTCATAAGATCATCTTGTCACTCACATCAGTTCCCAGTCCAGCTGAGCCTGGTCAATGTCATCCATCAGCTTCATCAGCTTCTTCTTAAACTGATGCTCAAAACGCACATCATCTTCAATTACAAGAGTCTTTTCTAGCTCTCGATCAATTACCTGCAAAAGTCATCAGTAGGAAGATACCCTATGAAAAGTTTGATACCCAATTTTTATTAGATAAATAAGTATTAAAAAGTCACGAGTCTAGTAGCACAGACTCATAACTGGAATCTAAGCAAATGGCCATCAACAGTAGAATAGATAAATAAACTGTGGCATATTCACAGCAGTGAGGATGTACGATCCACAATTAAATGCAACGTTATGGGTGAATCTCCTAAATGTCATGTTAGGAGAGTACACATACTGCATGACTCCATTCATATAAGGGAAAGTACAAACAAAGGTAAAGCTATTCAATGCCTTTAGAAGTCAGGATGGTGACTACCCTTGGGGACTGGTGACTAGAAGGCAGTACGGGGTGGAGGGGTGCTTGTGGGATGCTGGTTACCTGCTTCTGGATCTGCGTACTGATTAACATGGGTGTGTTGTTCGGTTTGTGAAATTTCCCTGAGCTGTATCTTTTGATCTATATACTTTTATACCTATTTATCACATTTCACTTAAAGTTTAAAGAAAACAAGGGCAGGCACAGACTGGATCATTAAAAGAGAAAGTGTTCAAGGGGCCTTTCTTCAGGGACTTTCTCTTTGGTTGTGGAAACTGACTGTTTATCAGGAACCCCACACACCAATACCCCCTCCAGATATGTCTTGATCTGTAAGACAGGGATTCCACTTCTGGCTCTGCCACTTCTTACCTGGACAAGCTACTTAATAATTTCTTCTTGGGTAAAGGTGGTCTGTCCTTCCCAACCCACCTCACATGACTTCTGTGTGATTTCTTGTATAAAATCACTTAATAAGTGATGTCATAATAGGTATAATAGAAGGCATTCCTGCTAATGATGATAATGAATTAGTAAGAGTGTGGCACATAGGACATGGGTATCTCCCCCGTCACCATCCCAAGTGGCACCAAAGCTACTCCTCCTTGCCCCTTTGTTGCTGGTTTTGGGTCAGAGGGAGACACAAGGCAGGAGCAGCTCTCATGCACATTTCCAGAACAGTTGCGGGCTCACTTTACATCTGGCCCTAATTCACCTACAATAGCCTGCTTTCCTTTCTCCTCATCATAAAACTGCAATCTGAATAAAGCATTATTTACCTCTTTCCAGACTGAGTAGTGGCTGAGAAAGCAGCCAATTTCACCCCTCGTTAGAGGCCTGGAGGAATAGGGATCTCGATAGCCAGGCAGCATTTCAATATTCAGTGCCTTCAGCTGGCTTGTGTTGAGTGCCCTGCATCACACAAAACATGTCTGGAAATTAACAAGTCAAAGGTCCCCACCACAAAGGCCAGAGAAAGAGTGAGTTAGTTCTGCAAACACCCCTCCCCCACACAGACAAAGACCGATAAGCTTCCCTTTATTCCTTACAAGTTCCTCCGGGCTAATGTGTCACACTAGTATTATGAGGTCTGAGAAGACAAGAGGGTATCATATTTTTGTGTATACCTCATAGTGCCCAACATAGTTCTAAGCATCATCAGTTTTTTGACAACATTTAATAAGTACACTCCTATAGAAATTAGCTAAAGTACTGCAATAATCCAAGGAGTGTTTGATCAAGACCCACTGCTGAATCTGTTAACACAGTGAGCTTTGTGAAGTTCACAGCTGCCCTAATCTTAACTTGTTCACCCCAGCCCTACAAAAGCCTTGAAAACCAGTAGCCTCACAACTAAGATAGCGGCAAACCCCACCAACCCAGAAGCCACTGGCAGGGACAAAATGGACTGAGACTCCCCTAAAGACCTGTCCCCAGAAAATAATCTCTATTCAACCTGTCTAGTAGCTCCTTGAAAAGCTGCATTCTCAGAGCTTGTCTTGATTTGACCTGACTCAGAGTTCATTTTCTGTGAAGAGCACTATCTGCAGGTCATTTGTCAAAACCCATGAGCAACAACTGTTTAACATTACAGTTGTTTGAGAAGCATTATCAGTTGATGCTAACAAGAAGCCCATCAAAAAACTTAAAAGGAAAAACTGAGGAATAAGAGGTCCATAGGGAGTTTGATTTGCTCCAAAATATCCCTGAGAATCTAGAAGGCCCCAGGAATATTCAGGGCTGTCCACATGCCCAGGAAAAACTTGAGAAGTCCCTAGTCTCTCACCTCTGGCTGACCTTAAGGATCTGGAAAAAAATGTAGTGAAGGCAAATGAATAAAACACTGCAATGAAGGAAGAATTTGACATAGTAAGTTTTAAAAATTAATACAACCATGTGGTATCTATAAGAGGCAGCCTTTAGATTAAAAGACAAAAATAGGTTGAAAGTAAAAGAATAGAAAAAGATATACCATGTAATCAGCAATGACAAGAGAGCTGGCAGAGCTACGCTAATATTGGACAAAATAAATCTCCTACAAAATTCACGCTAGAGCCAAGGAAGGACATTTTTTAATGATAAAAAGGTTAATCTGGGCCGGGCGCGGTGGCTCACATCTGTAATCCCACCACTTTGCGAGGCTGAGGTGGGTGGATCACAAGGTCTGGCGATTGAGACCATCCTGTCTAACACAGTGAAACCCCATCTCTACTAAAAATACACAAAATTAGCCGGGTGTGGTGGTGGGCGCCTGTAGTCCCAGCTACTCGGGAGACTGAGGCAGGAGAATGGTGTGAATCTGGGAGCTGGAGCTTGCAGTGAGCCAAGATCGCGCCATTGCACTGCAGCCTGGGTGACCGGGCGAGACTCCATCTCAAAAAAAAAAAAAAGGCAATCCATCAGGAAGACATAACAATTATAAATGCATATGAACCTAACAGAACCTCAGAACCATGAAACTGGAAGAATTGAAAGGAGAAACAGACAACTCAACAATAATAGGGGAAGACATCAATATCCCATTTGCAATAATAGAACTAGGCAGGAGGAATACAAGGAAACAGAAGACTTGAATAATATCTTAAAATAATCAGACCTAGTAGGCATCTATAGAACACTCCACCCAACAATAGCCAAATACACACTTTCAAGTGTGCACGGAACATTCTCTAAGAAATACCATTTTTTAGACCATAAAGACCACATGGGTCATAAATTAAGTGTCAGTATACTTAAAAGGATTGAAATCACACAAGCTATGTTCTCCAACCTCAATGGTATGAAGTTAAAAATCAATAACGAAAGGAAACTTGGGAAATTCAGAAATGTGGAATTAAACAATACACTCTTAACCAATGGGTCAAAGAAGAAATCACAAGGGAAATTAGAAAATATTTTGAGATGAATGAAAACACAGCATACCAAAACTTATGCGATACACTTAACATGGTACTTGGAGATATAGTTACAGCTGCAAATGTCTATAGTAAAGTAGAATATCTCAAATAATAATCCTCCCACCCATCTTAAGAAACTAGATAAAGAGAAAATTAAACCCAAAGCAAACAGGAGGAAGAAAATAATAAAGGCTACAGTACAAATAAATGAACTAGAGAATAGAAAAACAATAGAGAAAAATCAACAAAACCAAAAGTCAGTCCTCTGAAAAGATCAACAAAATTGACAATTATTTGCCTAAACTGATGAATTAAAAAAAAGTAAACTCAAACTCAAAGAATGAAAGAGGGGTCACCCCTACTGACCTTATGAAAGTAAAAAAGATTATATGATAATACTATGAACAATTGTATGGCAACAAATTAGATAACCTAGATGAAATGGACAAATTGATAGAAAGGTACAAACTACCAAAATTGACTCAAGAAGAAATAGAAAGTAAATAAACAGCAAGTAAAGAAGTTTAATTAGTGATAAAAAAAAGTTTCCACAAAGAAAAGCCTAGAACCAGATGGCTTCAACTAGGGGTTTCTGCCAAATGTTTAAAAATTGTAACATGAATCTTTCATAAACTTCCAAAAAAAAGAGGAGGAGGGAATGCATCCCAGCTGATTTTATGAAGCCAATATTATTTTGATACAAAACCAAAAACATTATCAGAAAACTGCAGACCAATATCACTTATTAATGTAGATGTGGAAATCTTCAAGCAAATACTAGCAAGAGAATCCAGCAATTTATAAAAGGAATTATACAGCATGACCAAATGGGTCTGAGGATTATCCCAGGGTTGCAAGTTTGGTTTAAAATGTGAAAACCAATCAAAGTAACATACCATATTAACAGGCAAAAGTCACATGTTCATCTTAATAGACACAGACAAACCATTTGACAAAATCCAACACCCTTTTATGATAAAAATACTCAACAAAATAGGACTAAAAGGGACCTTCCTCAACCCAATAAAGGCCATCTGTGAAAAACCCACAATTAACATCATACTTAGCAGTGACAGACTGAATGCTTTCCCTCTAAGATCAGGAACACATCAAGAAACTCCGCACTCAACAGTTCTATTCAACATTGGACTTGATGATCTAGCAAGGGTAGTTAGACATGAAGAAGAAATAAATGGTATCCAGGTTTGAAAGGAACATATAACACTATCTCTACTTGCATGTGACATGGTCTTGTATGTAGAAGATCTTAAGGAATATACACACACAAAGGAAAAAGTACTATTAGAACTGATAAAAAGGGTTCAGCAAGGTTGCAGGATACAGAATCAATATACAAAAATCAATTGTATTCTTATTCATTTAGCAATGAACAATCTGAAAATAGAACTAAGGAAACAGTTCCATGTACCATAGCATCAAAAGAGTAAAATACTTAGGAGTATATTTAACAAAATAAATGCAAGACTTGTATACTGAAAATGACAAAACATCATTCAAAGAACTAAAGAAGATCTAAATAATAAAAAGACATTCCATGATTATGAATCAGAAGACTTCATATTGTTAACATGGAAATATTCTCCCAGTTGATCTACAGACTCAATGCAATTCCTATTAAAATCCAAGCTGCTGTTTTCTTTATTTGTGGAACTTGACAAGCTAATCCTAAAATTCATATGGAAAAAGCAAGGGACCCAGAATAGCTAAAACAAACTTGAGAAAGAATAACAAAATTGAGGGACTCATACTTCTTACATACAAAGCTACAGTCATCAAGACAGTATAGTACTGGCATAAGGATAGACATATAGATCAATCAAATAAAATTGAGAGTTCAGAAATAAACCCTTACATTTATGGGCAACTGATTTTTCACAATGATGCCAAGACAATTCTATGAGGGAAACGAAAGTCTTTTTAACAAATGGTGAAGGGACAAATGGATAACCATGTGCAAAAGAATGAATGTGGATCCCTGCCTTATGCCATATACAAAAATTTACTCAACATAGATCAAAGACCTAAATGTAATAGATAAAACTGTAGAATTCTCAGAAGAAAACTTCATGAAGTAAATCTTCATGGCTTTGAAATTGACAATGGATTCTTAGGTATGACACCAAAATTACTAGCAACAAGAACAAAAAATAAATTGGATTTCATAAAAATGAAAAACTCTTTTGCTTCAATGTATACCATCATGAAAGTGTGACAATTGATAATGCATAAAGTTAAAGAAAATAGTTGACAATTACATATCTGATAAAGGACTTGCATCCAGGATATATAAAGAACTCTCACTACTCAACTAGTTTCCCTGGTCCATGTGTTCTATGAATGGGACTGGGGCTCTTGGAGGTATTTGAAGCAGTGGTTCCTAAACTCTACCGCACCCAAGAATAGGGCTGACAGATTTAGGAAGTGAAAAACACAAAACACCCAGTCAAATTTAAGTTTCAGATAAATAATGAATCATTTTTTAGTATAACCAAGCCCCACGTGATGTTTGGGACAAATTTAACTGGCTATCCAGTATTTTATGTGGCAATCCTATCCAAGAATCACCTTGAGGCTTCTTAAATGCAGATCCTGGGTCCAGCCTCAGAGAGCATAATTCAGCAGGTCTGAGATGGGACTGAGGGAGCTGCCCCCTTAACCATCCCTGGGGACTGTGATGTGAGTGTCCGGGTCACACTTTGAGAAACACTGATGAGATTCTCTAAGGGAGTCATACGAACTTCAACAGCTGCTAGCCATACTCCTTAGTTGGGGTTATGCAAATAGAAAACAAAGCTACTGATATTCTAAACCAACATATAACATGGAAAGGCACATTTAATAAAAATCTATGCCTTGAAATAGTTTAGGGTGTCAAATAAAAGGGCAAAGCCGAACAAGATAAAACAAAAAGAAGGGATCTAACTAGGTTCCCTGTGTTACTTTCCTGCCATATTTCCAGGAAAAGTGGCCATTATGATTGGTCCAGGCAGATTATGGCAGGCATCTCATGCAACAGGAAATGTAGACTTTTATGCATTTTTCCATCTATTTTCTTCAGATTGCCCAAGTTTCAGCACTTTATGCTCTAATTCAGCTCTGAACACAATTCTGAACCCATTCCTTCTGTTACACTACAGAAAGCTGAAAACCACCACAACTGTTGCCTGAACCCCCAGAGACGGGACAATCACATCCAATGTGAGCCTTCAGCGTAATGAAGACCAAAGACCACTGGCTGGTGAGTGGATTTCAGGCCTGCTCTACAGGATGAAATTAACTTAAGTGCTACTACAGGTGGCCGTTTTAAAAATATGACTATCCTCTAATGACTGAAGAGACTTAGAGCCCCACCTGGGACTAACTCTCTGTCAGAGAAGACACATCCCCACTCCAATCACATCTGCAATGGGAGAAGAAACCCAACAACTCACTTTCCATCCACAGCCTCAACAATCTTGACCTCAATCTCCTGTTCATACAGTGTGCGCAGCATCCGGTCCCGCCTGTCCTTTCTGCGTTTGAGGTTTATCATGAAAATCTAATGCAAGAAGAAAAAGGGAAAAGACATATAAATTACTCAAGTCTTCTTTTAGGCTGTTTGAAAAGTTTAGTAAATGTTTTAAATAGAAGAAGGAGAGGAAAGGATAGGAAGAACTGTCGTAAAAATTCATTTCTATCTCATATCAGTGTTTAAGGTAAATGATACTAATTCAAATTGAATTATTTTCAAAACTCAACTCTTTGTAGTGACTTAACTCTCTTTGTTTCTCTGATGTTCATTGATAAATATGTTCTCCCTTCTCTTGAAATAGGAAAGTTAAAAAACTACTCTTTAAGAGGTCAAAGGACAATATGATCCTATGTTTAGAAAAACCTAAAGATGCCACCAAAAAACCATTAGAATTGATAAACAGCTTCAGTATAGTTGCAAGATACAAAGTCAACACACAAAAATCATTAGCATTTATATATGCTAACAACAAACAATCTGAAAAAGAAATAGAAAAAGCAATCCCATTTACAATAGCTACAAAAAAATTTAATAATACTTAGGAATAAATTTAACCAAGAAAGTAAAGATCTTAATAATCAAAACTATAAAATACTGATGAAAGAAATGGAATGATATTAAAAATAGATATCCCATGTTCATAGATTGGAATAATTAATATTGCTATAATGTCCATAGTATCAAATGTGATAAACAGAGTCAATGCAATCCCTATGAAAATACAAATGACATTTTTCATAGAAACAGAAAAAAAATCTTAAAATTTTCATGGAACCACAAAAGACCCTGAATAGCCAAAGCTGTCCTGAGCAAAAAGAACAAGGCTCAAGGCAGCACACTACCTGCCTTCAAAATATGCTACAAAGCTATAGTAACCAAAACAGCATGGTACTGGCATAAGAATAGACAACACACAGACCAATGGAACAGAATAGAGAACCAGAAATAAGTGCACACATTTACAGCCAACTCATTTTCAACAAGGACAACAAGAGTTACAGATAATGAGGATGTCCTCACTATTCCCAGATTTAATGAACCATAGAAGTATCTAAAGCTTTGTGAATGCCATTACAGGTAAATCAATGTTTTAACAAATAAGGTCCTTTTGCTACAAACAGTAAGAAACGTTTTAAATGTTAAACTAGTGACTTTAACTGCCAGTGAGAAATGATGATGACACATAGCATGGTAAAACAGAAACCTATAGAAACAAGTCAGGTGGTGTTGACTTCATACTGACTAACCATCTGGATGACTTTGAGGAGACATTAACGTTTCTGGGTCCAGTTCTATAAAAATAGGGAGGTGAACAAACTCGTCTTTCAAATTCAGTACAGATTAAAATGTCTAAGATAGGTGGTTTATAATAAAGTTGGCTTTCTGCTATGGCCAGAATAAAGGAGAAACTTTGTCTTAGAACCAGTCTGGAGTTCAGATTGTACTGTGTTAAGGTTTGGTTTACATGGTCGTTCTGAATGCAGTCATAAATATATGTTTCACTGGAATTAACAGCTACACTAACTAAAATTTCAACTCTTCCTTGCAAAATATTCTCATTTCTAACCATTTATAAATCCCTGGGCATAGAAACTGATGGAGGAGCAAGATATTCTCTTTGAAGAAATTGTCCACCTGATTTAGGGCCAAGTAGATTAAGCGCATCCTAATTTTACTACCTTTCTTGTTTACCTAACTAGGTAATTATTTTGTAAAAAACATAATTTTCTGTGGTGACTCTATTTGCCTTATTACTTGGGACTTTATAACTTAATGGGTTGTGTTCTTTTAGTCAGAATCAGACTGTGATGGGTCATGCCTCATCCCCTAATTTTCCAGATATGGAAAGGAAAGGGCATTTTCTCAGGTATAAACATGAAGCCACCTGAGGTCACTCTAAGAGAATAAAACCAAAACAGAACAAAAAATCAACAGAAATAAATCCAAAAAGGCCCCCAAAACCAGAAACCTCCAGTCTGGGAAGACTTTTAGTAAATAACAATCCAGTTCCAGTCCCTGCCAGGACAAGTGCAATAAAACTGTAGCCACGAAGTAAAAACACAGACGGCTTGCTCATACTTAGTGAACAGTAAACAGAGAAAAGAGTGTCACAGCCAAATGCAGCCCAGACACCACCAGTGAGGTCACAGAGTCCGAGGAGGATTGAAAAGCCCCTGAAAAGTCCTTTTTCTACCATGCTATCTCTGTTTCATACAGAGAGGTGACTAACCTCAGACTCAGGAAAGTAGAGTTTCCGAGCCTGTGCCACTTCACGGAGTTGGCCTTCTCCTGAAGGGCTCTAGGAGTGACCCAGTCCTTACACCGTGTCCTGCCCAAAGAAGACCAGAACTGGAAGATCCTGGTTTTGTCTTATTTTATTTGCTTTGGTTTGGTCCTCATAGGAATGTTTTTAGGAGGAGAAATGAATCTATGTAAGGACACTTGGGTCCTTTCACCTAGGGAACCGAGAGAGAGCCGTAGGGAGGAAAGCTACAGTAATATGTGGAAGCTGGTCCACTGTGGGTATGGGACAACCTTCTCTGTAGCCCTGATCATTTTTAAAAACTATTTGCAAATGAGTCTTATTCCTCTCTACTACATGTAGCTCATCTCTTCTCATTCTGCCCTTTGTGGAAATGGCATAGTAGCTGTTAACTCTTCCCCATTTAATATTCATGAAATACTCTTTCCCCCTTCCTGAAGTATAGCTCCAAATCAGTTTTATGGAAGAAATCTTAATTCTGAGTTCTAGCGTCAAATCCCTTTGAGAAGGCTGTACTCTGGGGACATGTACATATATGTATGTATATGTTACCATGTGATAAACAAGGCATCTTCCTTCGATTAATCAGTGGCAATGAGCACCAAGCTCAAAGCCTGATCTGTTACATATCCAGAGTCCATGGAAGAGTTCTCCGTTTGTGGACTCCTGAGGCACTGCCCTAGCTTCTAGACCACCAAGCTCCTTCTGAATACTGTTCAGCAGCTACAGGAGACACCCATGAGAGAGTCAGTGACGTGGAGTCACAATCCTTGCCAAGTATCTGTTATGCATATTACCAGGAGGGGAACCTCTTAATATTTCTGCTTCATTCTTTATACAACTAAAACGTAATAATAAATACTACCCTTAGAATATTACTAGGAAGTTCTTGCCTGCTGAAAGGCAGAATTTTAGAACAAATATGTTTTTTTTCTTTCTTTGTCCTCTCAACCCTGCTCTCCAACCTTTTTCCATGGAAGAATAGTAGAAAGAAAAGAAAGCTCAGAAAGTTCCAGAATAGTTTCCACTTGCTCAGATGTGGCAGAATAAAGCTAAAGTCCTCCATATCTAAAACATGTATCCTCTCTATCTTACTCTTGAATTTTGATAAAAAGGTTGATTAAAAATATCACAATATCTGCTCCTAGAAAATATCAAATTCACTTTCATTACTAAATGGTAGTTTCTTTCTAAGTAAATGATTAACTACCTTTTATCATGATACTCCTTTTTTTAAGATAAGGAAACTGAGGAACAACAAAAACCAAGTAGTTTTCCCAAGACCTCAGAGCCATTTCAGCAGCCAGGCCAATCTTGCTGGCTCTCAGATGCAAGCTCAGGCTTGTGTTCCAAAATGAACACACAAGCCTGCACACGCGTGCATGTGCACACACATATAGACACCTTTCCTACCTCATCAAATCCCATCTTGTCTGGATATTTAGGGACAACTGAGACATACTGGGAGGGTTCCATTGGAGGACGGTCAACTGGAAGACACAAGAAACATGCACAGTGCTTTGTTAATGAAAGGGTCAGAAATCAGAATTCCATCCGCATGCCTGATCTCTAGGGTTGGAATGCAACTTGCAAATACAGGGCAGGGGACAATGGCAGCAGTTCTCCAGGACTGAGTAGCCACACAGGAACCCTGCTGGTCAGGGCACTGTTTCAAGAGCATTTGTTTATATGGAGATTGCAATATTTGCTCCACTTCCCTTAAGACTTATTTCAAGAATATTTGGGAGGCAGTTTAGGATAATGGTTAAGAGGAAGAGCTCCAGAGTCGGATGATCTGGGTCCAAACCTTGGTTTGTGAAGGAGTAGGAGAGTTAGGGGACCTCTTTAAGCTCATTTCTTTGGTGTAAAGTTGGGATAATAGAAGTGTATCTGTGTTATAAAATTTAAATGAGACCTGCGTGCAAAGCACTCACCACTTTAACATAGTAAATGCTCAACAACTGTTAGCTAGTACTTACTATGGCCCATAATGAAAGAGCTCAGAAATAGGCTAGAATTTTTATTGAAAAACACTTTTTTCTCTGCATTTAAAATTGTCAAAGTTTGGGACTATTTTTATCCCACCTGGGCAGGTTCAGCTGTGGGTGCGCAAAAGGTCCTTTGCTTTAACAGGATCTAACCACGGAGAGCTGGCCCATGTCTAATGGGAAGATTCCAGCTGGGAGTGACACTACTTCTTCAATAATGAAAGTTTTATTTATTTGATACTCTAAAAATGCTTCCTTTGCAAACTATGTATTTTAAAGGTTGGAAGTAATATTGGTTAAGAAACCTGAGAAGGCCTTGAAGAATGTTTAGTATTATAAAAATTCAAAGTCCTCATTTGATTTTCCTTAAAGGGATAATACAAAGAAAATTTAAAATGATAGCTGGTAACTGGATTGTTGAAAGAACTATGGGTAATGGCCATGACTACTGTAACGTATCTGTTCACCTCTATTCCAGGCACAGGGGAGGAATACACTCTCTTGCCCTTGAAGTTACTCAGGGCTATATGACTTTCTGGGGAAAGTTTACAGTGTGGTGCTGCTGCTCCACTCTCCAAGAGCTCCCCCGACACTGCCCCTGGTCCCACCACTGTGCTCATAGCGGCATGTGTGGATATGGAGCAGATGTGAATTGGAAGCAGCCTGGAACATTGCATCAACACATGGAGGGCAGCTCCCGGGAAAGACACCCGCTCTGCAGACTTGGATAGCAAGAAATAAGCCATTGTTGTATGAAGCCAATCAGATTTTTACATTCCAGCATAACTTTGCCCATCCTGAGATACTGTCCAAAGGGTATGATCTGTTTAACTTCACTGAAATACTATAGAGAAATCCTGACATCCAATTTTACTTATTGGCGAATGATGTGAAATTCTAGAACATAGTGAGACAGAGTTCTTAAGCCAAACACAAGAGCTGGTCTCATTACTTCAAACTTGACACAGTCATATTTCTGTGCATATGCAGTGCATGTGTTTGTCTTCCCAATAGCAGCCCAGAATATTCTGGTCCTTTCTGCTCCACTCCACTCCTTATTAGTTTCTTTTAAAATCAACGGGGAGGGTCCACCAGGTACAGGGTTAGGTTTTTAAGAGAAAGAAGCTTGATGTGCCAGCTTCCTCCTGTTCATGATATGGTCTGAGGAGCTGTCTTGCTCTCCCCTCCTGGGGCCTGAGACTTGGGAGGATGTTATATTTTGAGTTACCCATTCTAGGCTGCTGGTCTCCTTTGGACTCACATGGCCTGTGTGGCTTTAGCATTTCAGCCAAAGAGACTGCTTTTAGCCACTTTGTTTCCATCAAACATAGGCAGTCATAGCATTCACAGGACAAGTGTTGCAAAAAAAGCCACAAGTGGTTGGCTCCCGAAAGTCATCACTGAGCAAAAATATCAGAGAAGTGTGCTTAGGTTTTGCCACTGAAGGCAGCAGTAAGCCATAGAGGAAAACAGGAAGTGATACAGTGAGTCAGACCTAAGAAACTTAGTCTGTGGGGAGAAGGATGTATCTTTGCTGACAACAGACTTGAAGGTTAGGTATATCCTGGCTTCTGTTTGTAGTCATTTCTGACTCCATCATTCATAATTGATCTGGTCTCTCATTAAATTCCTTCCTGGAAATAATCCTTCCCTGTACTGCCACTTGGGACAATGGGCTTCATTGCTTTCGGGATAGTTTCAAGATCCAATGTGAATAATTACAGCCATTGTTACAGAGGTCTTATCACTCATAGAACCCAGAGTTCTGTAAGTGATATATATGTCACATATATACTTGACATATATAATCACATATATTTAATGTTCACATGTACCATGGGATATGTATGAGTGTCTCCATTTTTATAGACAAGGAAACAAACATTAAATAACTTGCCCAAGATCACAGAGCTGGTAGAGCTGGTATTTGAACCTAGGTCCTACTCCTCCACCGGAGCTCTTAATTCCCATTCCACATCATCCCCAGAGCTAGTTCTTGGTGGCCACTGGTATTAGCCAATGAGGCAACTGGGCTGGGTCCAGAGTAGCTCATTTAAGCCCAGTCATGTCTGGAAAAGTACTGATAGATTGTACTTGGATCAAATCCTACCGCTTCTTCTCTATAATTTCTCCTGAACTTCTTCCATTGCTGCAGCCTAGCTTGGGTCCTTACCCACTGTGCCTGGGCTGTTTTTGATTTTTTTCAAACACTCACATGCTCTCAGTCTTTCCTATTCTAATTAATCATGCTCACTGTTGTCAAAATAATCTTCCATCACACAGCTCTGTTCTCGACCATAACAGTCACACTCAACACTACATTTAAGGGCTTAATAGGTTGCTAGGTGTTTTCATAGTCACCATGTAATTTTATCTTCACATTTTTGTGGTGGTTGGTTTTTTTTTACAAATAAAGAAACTGAGATCAAGCCAGATGTAGACTTGTCCAAGGTCAAATACTGGGTGATTGGTAGAGCTGGAACTCAGTTTTAGACCTCACTTCAAATCCAATTATCTTAATAATTTTTACATGATGTACTGTTGTCTCAAAATGTCAATACTGAGAGCAGGTACCTGAGACTTCCTACCACTTTATGCTGTAATTTGCAAGAGTAATCTCCTCATGCTTTATAAACCATTTAAATCTAACATCTTTATAAGATCTGGCCTCCTGTCATTCATCTCCCAAAGGCAGCACATCCCCAAATTCTCTGTGCAGCTTCTAATGTACTAAATGAGTTATCACATGAAAAGAGATGGGCACAGTGCTTTTAATAAGTGCTAGTCATTGTCGTCATAACTCTTCTCCCACCTCACTCAAATTCTTCAACTCTGATTTCTAAAACTCCAGTCCACAATTCAGAAATTCCCTGACCATCCCCTTCACAAGATTTTCAATTCTCATCCACTGATGCCTGATAAAACCCTAATCCTGGTTAAACCCGTTGCCCACTTACTCAGCACCAAGAGGACTACTGTGAGAAACATACACAATTGTGTTGACTGAATCACTTCAAAGCTACAATCACAGATGTCAAATTGGCACTTGACACCACCAAATGATGTAACTGTCCTTTCATAGTAAATTTATTTTCCCACTCTTTGAGAGATTGTATCTTTTGCCTTCTCTCTCCTAAAATCTCCAAAATCTCTGTCTAGCTCATGACTGGCCTATATACTTCAGAAAGAAAATATTCAAAATCAAATTAGATCTACCTTTTCAATCCACCTCAAGTCCACAAACCAAACTGCATGTGTATCAATACATTCTGCCATCCCATCTGCCACAGTAGATGAAGTTTCTATCTAGTATAGCCTCTCCAATATTGTTCTGGGCTGCAACCCGGGACAAAAACCCTCTTGTTTTCACCTTACAATTACCTTCTCTTCTACATCATCAAGATCTCCTTATATATTGGATCCTTGTGATTGGCATACAAACCTACTGTTATATTTCTATTTTTTTTAAAAAGCAGTACAAACAGACAAACCCAACCTAACCAGAAAAACTTTTCCCTTGACCTCTCACCCCCAACAGCCTCCATCCGATTTCTCCATTCCCCATCCCATCAAGATTCAGCTTTCTCATCTCCCCATTGGCTTCTCTTCAGTCCACTTGAATGGATTTGTGTTCTCATCATTGCACTGAAGTGGCCCATATCAAGGTCATCACAGACCTCTCTCTTGATGGAACCAGTGACCAATTCTTTATCCTTATTTTCCTTGGCTTCTCAGCAGCATCTTGGCTCTATCTTGAAACACTTCTCAATTTTTCCTCCTAGCTCTCTGGCTGTTTTGTCTTCCCCAGGGATCTGTCCTCTTCTCATCCTATGTTCTTTTACTGCATGAGTTCAGACTGTTCCACGGCTTCAAATATCCTTCTGATGCTGATGATTCTCAAATATCTGTCTCTAGCTGGAGTTTCTTCCCTGAACTCCAGACTCATATATCCAACTATCTTCTGCCTTTCTATTTAGATGCCTATTAAATATCTTAAGCTTACGTGACCAAAACTACCTCCCCACCCCCCAGTCTTTTTCTATAAAGTCTTTCCCATCTCAGTAAATGGCATATCAGGCTAAAATCTTGGACTCATTCTTGATTCCTTTCTTTCCTTCACGGACTGCATTCAGGTCTCTGTAAGTCCTGTTGCTCCACCACCAAAATATATCCTCAACCTGTCTGTTTCTCATCACCTCCTTGCTAGAGCTCACATCTCAATCACCATCATGTCCCACCAGGAGAGAGGTACTGGTCCCCCACACTCTAGTATCCTCACCACAGCCCAAATGTTCCTTCTAAATGCATGAGTCACATCAGGCCATGCCCCCTCTGCCCCACCCTGTCTTCCACGGATTCCCATTACTCTTGGAGTGAAATCTAAATTCCTTACCATGGCCAGAATGTTCGGTGTGATCTGGACATTTCTTCTTCCATTACTTCACCTCCCTTGACCCAACTCATTCTATATACCCCAATCATGCTGGCCTTTTGCCCCTGGAACACCCCCAAGCTTTTCCTGTCTAACAGTTTTTACATGTGCTCTTCTTTCCACTTGGGACATTCTTCACCCAAATATTCATATGGCTGCTTCCCAGATATATTGTCTGTTATCTAACTCTCTGTGTTAGAATATAAGTTCCCTGATGGCAGGGCTTCTGCCTGTTTTGTTCACTGCTTTATGCCCAGCATCTTGAACAATCTGCGGGGTACAGTATGTGTTAAATAAATCCTTACAGCCTGATTATCTCTTCTAACACCTTCATTGGCTCCTTAAGAAAGGAATTCTTCTTTAGCTGAGCATTCAAGGACTACAACAATGAAGCCACCCCACCCTCTCAAACTTTATTTCTGCCTACTGTTTTAAGTCAGCTCTCCTTCAGCACGAGAATACTTTGTCTTTTCTTGGTCTGTTTCCTCTGCCTGTAGTGTCCTCACCATACCACTCTTCTTGTTTAAATTTTACACTTGTACGCAAGCTTAGCTTAAGAACCATTAGGACTTGAGGCTCTCCTGGATCACACAGGCCATAGCAATCTCTTTCTATCCCAAATTCCTATTTCTTTGATATTTTCTCCTTTCTCAAAATGCTATACTGTGTTGTTAGTGTTTTTTTAAACATCTGTCTGTTTCGCCTATTAAGTCATACATACCTGAAAACAGAGAATTGATCATAAAATGTTTTGAATCCCCAGTACCTTCAGAGAAGACGCATACATTACAGGCATTCTATGTTTGCTCACGAATAAAATGCATGTACTAATGCAAGCTTGTTCAACCGTGGCCCGCAGGCCACATGTGGCCCAGGATTGCTCTGAATGTGACCCAATACAAATCTGTAAACTTTCTTAAAACACTATGTGATTCTTTTTGTGATTTTTTTTTTTTTTTTTAGCTCATCAGCTATTGTTGTGTTAGTATATTTTATGTGTGGCCCAAGACAATCTTTCTTCTTCCAATGTGGCTCAGGGAAGTCAAAATATTGGACACCCCGTTCCTATTCTTCAATCAGTATAGTCTTTCTAACAACACTATTAGCAGCCATTTATTTACTGCTCATTGGGTTCCAGGCACTATGCAAAGTGTTTTTAACACCTAGTTAATCTTTTATTAGAGAAAGATACTTGACTGATAGGATTTTGTCATTAACAACTTTTTATTAATCTTACATGGACTTCTAGGCCATATTTCTGCATTATACCCCTCAAAATTTTATTTTTCCAACATTTTCTTACTCCTATTATGTTCTATATTTTTAAAATTCAGGAAAGGACGTAAGTATAAGAATGAAATAAAATGCAATATGTAAAGTGCTTAGCACTAGAGGTGGCATGTGTTGGGAGATCAATGATGAAAGCTATAATTTACAGGTTCTTCTCAAATGAACTCTACCTGGCTAGCATGGTAGTGTGCATATTCGTAATTTGCAATCATTAAAATCTTTATTGATGACATGTGCATTTCTATGTACTGAGAATTTCTACTGTCAGCCCTGTGGGAGAAAACAAGAGAACATAAGGTCTGGCTGGCCTCTCTCTGAGGCCAGAGAGACTCTCCCTACTTGGGAGTCGAGACCGAGAGCCATGACACAGGGATAATCAGGGACAGCACTTTATCGAGAGGTAAATGGAGTCATAATAATAGCAACATCTCATTATTTTATGGAGTTGATATACTCTTTTATTTGCTCTTCTCAAATTGCAAAATCACTCTATAGATGAAGAAACTAAAGTCCTGAAATCTGATTCTCCCTTCATAAGTGACAGTGTCTAAGTTCGAGCCCATTATTCTGGCTTTGGGTTCAGTGCCTTTGTCAATACAGTTTTCATTCATTCATTTGCTCATTTGTTCATGCATTCAGCAGATATTTTTTTGGTAACAACTATATGCCATGCACTGTGCTAGGTGCTTGGGATACAAAGCAATAAGATGCCACCCATATCCTTTAGGGCCTAGAACACAGGGAAAGCGGCAGAAAAAGTATGTATTAAAGAAATTCGCAAAGGAGATGTCTGAGGGCTGGGTTCAAGAAATACTGTCACAGTAAACCAGCTCCTTGTTTCATCATTTCATCATCATTCATTCAGTCATTTAACAAATATTTGCTGGGCATCTGCCACATGACAGACAATGTGCTAGGTCCTGAGACTAATACGATGAAAAAGGAATTTATAGTGTAGGAGCAAGGGAGTGGGAAACAGATACTCATAGACAACTCAATGGATCTAAAAATAAACTCATGGTCTCTCTTTTCCTTTTTTTTTTTTTTTTTGAGATGGAGTCTCACTCTGTCACTCAGGCTGGAGTGCAATGGCATGATCTTGGCTCACTGCAACCTCTGCCTCCTGGGTTCAAGCAATTCTCCTGCCTCAGCCTCCCGAGTAACTGGGACTACAGACGTGCACCACCACGCCCAGCTTATTTTTGTATTTTTAGTAGAGACAGGTTTCACCATGTTGGCCAGGCTGATCTTGAACTCCTGACCTCAGGTGATCCACCTGCCTCAGCCTCCCAAAGTGCTGGGATTACAGGCATGAGCCACCACACCAGCCATGGTCTCTCTTTTCAAACCTCTCCTTTATTCTACATGCCCTATTCCATTTAAAGTTCCTAAAATCACCCCCAGACACTCAAGACAGAACTTGAGAGTTTTCTCTATGTCTCCCTTTTGCTTATCCACCTACAATCAACTCTTGGCTATGTCCTTTCAAGCCTATGCCCTAAGCTTCTGTTCCTTCCTCTCCATTCCCACTGTTACTGCTGTAGCTCAGGTCCTCACCACCTTTTGCCCAGTAGCTGTGAAATGTCCAAAGTGGTCTCTTCACCTCTGGCCTCAGACCAGCAGCCACTGTCCATGCATCCCATGCATGCTCCACCTACACTTCTCTTACCTCTAGAGTGACCTTTCTAAATCCAAATTCAACCTGACATTTCTGTGCTAAAATCTTCTTGAGAGTGCCTGTCCTTTCAGCTAAAGCACAAATACCTTCTTATACATCAGAGCCTCTTGGCGGGGCTCCTGCCCACTTTCTAGCCTCAGTTCCTGCCGTTCCTCCCTAATCACCTCCACTGCCCACATACACACCTCCTATGCTTTACTGATGAATAATAGAAAATAGTCCCTGCTTTGGGAAGCCATTTCAGCATCTTCCCCTAGGTTAGGTGGATTGGTTACTTTCTCTTTTAGCCACCATTGTACATCACACATAATAAAAAGCATAACTACTGATGACTGAGCACAGCAATTCATGCATCATGCCAGACCCAGAGGCCATAACAATAGTGTTTAAGGACATGAACTTTGGAGACAGCAAGATGGGTTCAAATCCCAATCTGTCATTTGTTTAGCAGAATGATCTAGGGCAAGTTACTTAAGGTAACATCTCATTATTTTTCATCTTTAATATGGGCATAATAAAACCCCTTCATTGAGTTGTTGCAAGGATTAATGAAACAATGTACAAAAAGTGCTTAGCACTTTATGATGTAACAGTGGTATCTGTTACATCATGAGCTATTATTAAGTTAAAGTTATAACTACTGTGGCTGTATTAGCCTTTTTACATATACCATGATGAATCTGCCCAAAAACCCTGGAAGTTTTCATTATTTCCATTTTACAACTAAGGATATTACTTGCTCAAAGTCATATAATTAGAAAGCAGCCAAGTTAGGGTTTAAGTCCACACCACAAAACACTATTATAGCAATTATCAGATCTTTTGGAAAGTATTTACTTGTGTACCCAGTGCTCTTCCAGGATGGGAAGCTCCCAGAAGGCAAGACCTTGTTATATTCATATTTCCCACAGGAAAAGTTTAGGAAAGAATGAACAAATGAATAGCTATGTATTCAGCCAGGGGAGACTGATGGCTGTGAAATTCCAATCCTGGAAGAGGAGGGAAGTGGCTAGCATGGCCACTGTGGCAATGGAACAAGAGCCATCCCCTCTGCTCCTGGGTCACTCACTCATTGCTTCAATCTGCACATGGATGAGGTTCTCGATGTCTTCCTGCAGTGTCTGATGGGGCTTCAGGGGGATGGGCAGGTAGCCATAGTGCTCTCTGTTGCAGAGGTACATCTGGATGCCTGAGGATCCAAGAGAGGGACAAAGCCAACAATCAGAAAACACACTGCTGAGTGACAAGTGAGGAGAAGGAACCTGAACTGTGTCTGATGCTGAGTTTGACACTGCAATTAAATAAGTGGTTGTTTCAAGTATGTCTATAGACCTAAAAAATGCTCCTTTATTAAAAAAGTAAAACACAGCATTGGGGACTAATAAAAACACTGGGCTATTTTTCAGCCCAGAGGAAATTGATTTTTTTCTCTCTGAAGAAAAAGCAAACTCATGGCCTGGAATGAACAAAAAAGTCATGAAAGGATCAAAAGGGAGGCAAGGAATTCCCATTCCGGAGAGCAGAATGGAATACTGTAATCCACCTACAGGAAATAACAAGAAAATGAGGAATGAAATCCATACTTGATATGAAAGCAAACAGGAAAATTCTGTAACGCTGACAGATTATTAAAGCTAAATCTAGGCATACATAGAACAAAAAATGAAAAAACAAAGGAAATTTAAAATTCTCCAAGATTCTCCCTGGTTTTATTGTTTCCCTTAGCAGGCATGGATTTGGAGCCAATCAACAGACATGAAACTTCCAAAATCAGTTCATATAGAGACAAAAGAGTCTGCATTTCAGAATGTCCTGTTAAGAACCTGTAGTGTGACAATACCAGAAGTATGCAATACCCTTCTCATATTCATATTGTTCTTCATAGCTCCACCTGATAACTTGCAGAGTTATAAGGCATCTGTGTTTAACCAGACGGCTAGAAATACAGGAATCAGGATGGTCTCATACAGATCATTGGTCAGCAGTTGACACTCCTGATCAATGAAAAGACTGCTTAGTGAAAAGGATGAGTCCGCCATGTATCCCAGCCTCTGGTCCATGTATCCAAGCCTCTGATTTGTTAATTGTGATAATCGTCAGTGTTTTCTGGAGAGATAATTATCTGCATAGGGACTTCTCTATTTTGTGCAGATGAAATTTCCTCCAGTCAGCTACATCATCTGTCAAATCTGGTGAAGCTGTCTCATGGAATTAAAAGAGAGGAAGGAGAAAAGAAAATAACCTTTATTCCCTGCTTTTACTGAATCTGGTTTGAATCAAGGCTGGTCTACCAAGCACTGTCCCTTCTCTTGCCTTCACCGAGCAAACTCATTAGCTCTGCTGTTTGCCCACATGAATGCTTCTGGGGAGCTTCAAAGTGCACCTTCTTGTAAAGTCATGATGAATTCAGGAAGTGGAAGGAAAAAGATATTAAAGGTGCATCTCTACCCTAATTAGGCAAACCATTTTACCATTTAACTTTCTGAGGCTTCCATAAAAAAATATGATACCTATCCAAACTATCCATCAAGTGTGAGGGTACAAGGAAGGCATTTTTAGACATGCAAGACCATAATATATTTACTTGCCATCATACTTTCTCAGAAAGTTACTGGATGATGTGACAGAAGGATGAGGAGGAAAGGAAGGAAGAGGAGGAGGAGGAAGAAGAGGAGGATGATTACAACCAGCAAGAAAGATTATAAACAACACGAACAGGAGAGTCAGTGTATAAGAGAAGAGAAATAAGTCTTACGTTGATAGCTGCAGCACCACTCAGATTAGAATATATTAGAAAACTCCAGAACAGACAACTTCACAAACATGGAAAAAAAGGACATCTGACAAATCTGAATATTCTGAGAGGAGTTTGAGGTAATTAGTGATTGGTTTTGGATCATACTAGTAATAACAAAACTAAGCAAAAAAAAAAAAAAGGCAATTATTAAAGGAATTGCCTCCAAAGAAAATTAATGGCGAAGGAAAACTAATCATAGCCTATAAATGACCAAGCTTGGATGTTTACAACAAGAACACTGACCATCAATCTGTTTGAAATTACATTGGGAGAACAGGGTGATGAGAAGAATGTGTTTGCATGCAGAAGGCAAAAGGCAGAAAGAGAGCTAACTCCTCACAGTCTATAGTGGAGAGTCAATAAATAATGCCCCAGGTGAAGTCAGAAAATCAAGAAGTAGCAATGCATGCATATTATTTAACATGGATGTAAATATTATACTAAAATGATCACTTAAAGGAGATAAAAGTGGTTGCCTTCTGGAGGACAGAAATGATGCAGGGTGATGTGCAGGGGACTGTTCATTTCTTAATAAACCATGGGGAACTATATGAATACTTTCAACCATGTGCATGGGCAGTTTGATAACAGAAAATTTAAAATAAAATGTGTTAATAATTAGATAAAGTCTATGAAAGAGTCTGCACTCCCAGTGAATGCTGCTTCTGAGGAAGACAATTTTTCTTTTGAAAAAGAAAAGTGAATTACGCTACATTTTGAAGGACTTTGTTTTTCTTTTAAACATATAAAACATTTTCTTGTACTCACATAGTACCTTAACATTGCAGATTGATATAATTATCCCTATCTTTGGTGATGAAAAATCAGACTCAGGCTGTCACTTGTCCAAGGTCACATAGTAAGTCATTAGTGCCAAACCTTTGTCCCTAAAGAGCCAATGCCAAGTGCTTTCTACCCACCCAGTAATTGGAAACTCAGTTCCAAGACCATTAGTCACTAGGGGATTGCCATCCCTCCACATGGGGACAAATTTGATCACTACCAGTGGTGTCCAGGATCTGTCTGCCCATTGCCCATATCACTTGCCTCTTTTGAGTCACATCAGACATTTGGAAGACGACTGGCTGGCGCCAGGATGGTTCCTGTGGCCGTGATACAGAACCCAGATCACTGGCCACAGTGGGAGGTGAACTCTTGACCCTGGACTCATTACAGCCACAGAGACTCGCCTATGACCACACGTGCTGTCTTCTTGGGCTAGAAGGGTGGCCAAGCCCCGCTCACCAGCACACTTGGATTGCTCCTCACTCATCACCCACATGGGGCAATGGCTAGAGTCTGGGGTGAAAGATTTAGGACCAAGGTTTGTGGTTGGATGGTCCTGCCTGGGACATGGATGATACACAGCCAGGGAGCTTCAGAAGAGTGAGAACAAAAGAATACCAATCATATTTCATGAAGAAAGAGGAAAGTGCTTTGCTTTGAAACTAAGAAAGGAAGAGCCTAGAGACATGCCCCGGGCTGCACATGACTCCCAGGCTCATTCATGTTTCTCTTGAAAATACTTAGAGATAAGTACAATATTACCTCAAAATCCACAGCTGTCAAGAAATACCTTTCGTTTCCCCAAAATGACAGTGAATCTTTCCTGCCTTGACTCCTGCCCTGTTCATGGTCTGCACCACCAATCTGGCCCTTAGCTTTCACTGCTTCATGACTATTAGTTGTGTTTTCACATGTAAAAATCTTAAGTCCCAACTAACACCGTGCCAGGAACAGAAGGAAAAACTTGGGAGTTCATCCTCTCTCTTTCCCTTTCTATCTCCTCTTCCCAAATGAGTCACCAAACGACTTTGGGTGTCTACCTGCTTTCAGTGTTCTAAAAAAGCCTTTGCAAAGTCTGACCAATAACACACAAAGTCCTGGTGAACAGGCCAAGCACAGGGCAGAGCTGAAAAATTCCTGCTTAACCTGAATCACTTTTCTCATCCCAATATCCAGGTATTGGTTTCATACAATGTATCATAATAATTTAGTGCATGGGGTCATAATAATGCTTTGTGCAGTGACTATAAAGGAGGACTCTGTTAGGCAGTGCCATTCGTGTAATTGTTAATATCTCACTTTCTTGGAACATCCTAACTTCAACCTCTGAAGGAAAGGGATTGGCGCTCAAAGGACTCAAAAAGCCCTGACTTTGCTTCCCGTCCTGGGGAAGTCAGAGCAAATCACAGACCAACTGAAAGAAGCAGTTTCCATTAACACTGACATAGGAATCTTTGCAAAAAACTTCCAATCATATGAGGATTGCTTTTGCCTAGACACAAGGGCTACAAAATGCCTACACCTGGCCAAAGGGTCTAAATTGCTCCAGCAGCCAAGGGGGAAATCAGCCTGACCCATTTCTACCAAATATTCTTATTCTCAGCAAATCTACAACTGATGAGTGGGACACCTATGGCTTTAAGGAGAGTCTGATGTGTGAATTGTACCTTGAATTTGTATTAATATTCTCATCTGCCAGCCACTTCCTCAGCTGCTGGAGGATCTTTGCACCATCTTTTCCACCCTCAGTTATATGGCCACAGTGAGTTTATTCACCATCTTCTTGGTTTATGAACCTATTTTTGCTAGTGGTTAAGTGGCATATTTCTGGCAAATTAATAATGGGACCCGACTTCTGTCAGGAAAGTCTGAATTATCCTAACAAAGCTTTGCTCTGTTAGATGCCATGTGTCTTGCTGTTGAACTGCTCTTGTGAATTGTGTCCTCCTGAAGCAAGTGTAGGGTGAAATGAGAGAAATAACTTTCCTTCCTGTTGACTTGTCTTTCTCAAAAATCTACAGGCCCCACTAGAAATGCTTTCCCAGTGGTTCATAAAAGACTTCAGTCGTGCTTTGCCTCTCCTTCCACAGGGACTGAGGCCGAGACTGTTCGGTGCCTCTTTATCTGTTCTTTCCTTCTTCTAGAGTGTGAAAATTGCAGTGCATGCATGCAGAGAATAAAGACGACATTCTGAGCCTCCCTTACAATGAGGTATTGTCCTGTGACTAAGCTCTGGCTAACAGGATTTGCATGGAAGTGCTGCATTCAACTTCTGGATTGCACCCTTCAAGGGACAGGGAGAGTTCTCCCTGCTGTTTCTGCCTTGCTGGCTGAAACGCATCCGTGGTGGTAAGACACCTGGGACTCCACAATTAAGGGCAGTAACTCATGGAGCGTGAGAAGCAATACACAAGAAGCCTGGGACTCTGAACACTTTGTGGAACAAAGCCACTACAGCAGCTCAGACTTTTTCAAGAAGAAATAAATTTCCATTTTTAAAGTCTGGGGTCTTTGCCAGTGTTGTTTTAGGCCTCTGTGACAGTTCCCTAATTAATAAATGGACTTCTATAATAAACAATTGCAATGCAGTCACACCACAGAGAACCAATCACCTTCCCATAATTCCCAACATCATCACCAGTCCCTCCAACTCAAAATAGAGTGGGTTCCTGGGTAGAGGCCGGCCCTGGCTCTTGGTCATTGGTGCTTCCAGGGACAGCAACATAGAGGGTGCTGGTATGGTTATTGCAGACAATTTATTGCCTCTCACTATCAGAAATATGAGGCATTTTTTTCTTTAATAAGATGCACAAAATAAAGGAGCTGGTCATTTTGCTGTGTCTCCATGGTGGCACTACAACCAAAGACAAACAGTACCTGCTTGCCTGCTGGAGAAGGCAAAGACAATGATGTCATCAAAGGTCCAGGTGTAGTCCTGGTGTGGGGGATAGAAAGTCAGCTTGTCCGAGGCCTCCTTCCTGAGGTCAATTAGGAAGGTGGAGTGGACCATGGGGACGGGGAAGCATCCTGTCCTCTTCCATTCTCGAATCTGAACATAGTCTGGTGTCCTCTTATAGAAGCCCTGTAAAAGAGCAAACAGGTGGGTTGTGTTTTCTGATCTGAAGTCTTCATCCTTCTCATTTGCTAGACTGATTCCTTTCAAGTTGTCACCAGCTAAATACAAGCTCCAAACAAAGCCACCTTCACTCCTCTTATCATGGCCTATGAATTTCCAAGTGAGCACAAGAAATGATGGCTACACATAAAATAATACTAAAAGGGTCTTGATATAAGGAATAACTTTGATTTCAGAATATCTCTTAATAATTTCATAAAAGTGAATTTTATTTTGACTTATGATTAAATATGAAGCATGAGTATTAAGAAGTGGCAGAGCAGTTAAGAGCACAGGTTCCAGTGTCAGACTCCCTGAGTTCAAATCCCACCTCAGCTACTTATTGTCTGTAGGTATGGGTCAAGTGACTCCACCTTGCTGCACTTGTTTCCTCATCTCTAAAACAGGGATGATGGCACTACCTACTCCATGGGGTTAGCTGTAAAATTTAAGTAAGGTAGAACCTGAATAGTGTTGAGACTACTGCCAGCACCAAGAATGTATCAACAAATACTGGCTCCTATTAAAATGACATTACACTATGGCTAATATTTGTAATTAAACATGCATTACTTAGATATACAAATGAGGGTCTTCTTTCAATGCAGTTACTTAGTCAATATTCTGGTGAAGCTGCAGCTGCTCCACAGTTTTTGGGGATTCAGCTTCTGAAACTTCCTTCTGCACAAGCACACAGGACAACCAATTTCCTTATTCCAAAGCTTGAATCATTTCCAGAAAAGATGAAGATATATCTCAACAAAACATGCTTATGAAACATACTTGTGGAAGCTTTGCCAGGCATTTTGGAAAATGTTCTAGGTGATGGCAGGCTCACTGGAATGAGTGTGAAGTTTTGCAAAGCCAGCACTCCGAAGGGCAAGATACTCTGGAAGTTCTTACGTGTTCATTAATCAGTTGCATCACTTCATGGTTACATTTCCTGTTGTAATTCAGCATCCACACATAAGGCACTACAGCCTCATCTACTTCTCTGACATTCCCTTCAGGTTCTAGAAGAGTGTCCTAGCTGAGCTAACCCTAATGCCAACCCCATGATAAGGGAGGAGGATCACAAATGAGGACTTAGAAGATGTGGGTCTCAGAGTCATCTTAATCACTTTCTAGCCATTTGATCTTAGTCCATGCCTACCCTCTTTGAGCCTGAGTTTTTTCTCCAGAAAAATGGGATAACAGCTGCTCTGTCAATTTCATAGAGCTGCAGAATGAATCACATGTGATAAGGTCTATGAACCTATTTTGGGAACTGCAATTCATTATATGAAGTATTATTATTACTATAATTTATTAGCCTTTAACTTAAGGATCATTTAACATCCTCTATGGTTTTCCTAATACTTCAGCTTATGAGCAGTCTTCCAAGGGATAAAGGGGACTCGGGTTTTTTTAAAGGGCTGCTTAAGTACTTGTGTCAAATATAAAGTTCTAGATTACTTAGGAACAATATTCCCAGAATGATAAGCTTGGAAAATCCATGATGATGATGAATCACTGAATATCCTTGGGGTGGGGCTAAGAAGGAAGGAAGCAGGGAAAGTGAGAGAGAATAAATGTGCCTCCTGCAAGGAGGCAGAAATGATGAATGTGTTTTTTTTCCACATAAATTGAATCTTGTTGGTAATAATTCCTGTTCATTGGCCAGACAACATCAAGGACATTTTGTTTTGAATGAGTTTAAAGGCTCTAGGAACCAGGTCCTGCTTTGAACTTATGAAGTCACTGGCCCTGTCTATTCCTGCTCTAGTAGAGACTAACTGGGATGGTAGGAAGCCAAAAATAAATGTAGGAAAATAATACTTGTCCCTAAGTTGCTCAGAATTTAGTTTTACTGTACAAAACAAGTGAGCACATTTCTCCTATTTGCTTTTAAGTCTGAAAGCAAATAAGGAGATAATACAAATTTGTAGGCTGCGGCCACTAGGATAACCCACCCTTGTTGCTGGTGTCAAAGCACAACTCATTAAAAACAACCCTCAAGTGATTCTGCCATGTGAAACACTGAAAATGTATGAATTTAAACCAATATAATGTTTTCTCCCAAGGAAGTGAATGGCCTTTAGAAATATGAACATATTACCTTCCCAAAAGAGGCACAGAAGATAGCACACATTCAAAATCTCTTACAACTAGAAGAAATAATTACAACAAAAGAGGAATGCTTCATCCAGTAGTGTACCAGACCACACATTGTTAAATTTTCAGAAATTTTGCAAACCAGTTGATATGCTGATAGCTTGGAATCCATAAAAACAGAAATCACGTTAATCCTCACCACTCTAATGACACCTCAGGTGGCAGTTTTGCATATTTTTAATAGCTGTATCATCAAGTGGCTATACTGCAGTTTACTGAACTTTTCCCTTAGCTTGACAACATTTAAGTTGTTTGCACGGTGGGAGTATTTAAACCATAAAAATTGGCAATGCTACCAACTAGGGTTTTTCCCACAAAGAGCCAGTTATTAAACATTTATCAGCACACTACTGGCCTTATTTCTCATCCAAAACAAAACCAAATATAAAGGGGAGACTCAAACTTTAGCCCTTTGGCCATGAGAATACATTGAACATACTCCCCCTTTTTTTGAGACAGGGTCTCAGTTGCATAGGCTGATCATAGCTTAGGTGTGATCATAGCTCACTGCAGCCTCAACTTCTTGGGCTCAAGCAATACTCCCTGCTCAGCCTCCCGAACAGCTGGAACTATAGGTGTGCACGACACTACAACTGGTTAATTTTTTGATTTGTTGTAGAGATGAGGTTTCCCCATGTTGCTCATGTTGGTCTCGAACTCCTGGGCTCAAGTAATTGTCCCACCTCAGTTTCCCAAAGTGTTGAGATTACAGGCGTGAGACACTGCTCCTGGCCAACATATCTTATTTTGCTTAGCACATTTTTATCCTACATTGATACATATTACATTAATCAGTTGAATCTATCTAATTCTTTAATTAAAGAATAAAAAATATAACCAGCCATGAGCATTCACTAAAACAGACTGCTACTTTGAATATTTTACTATGAAAAAAAGAAATAATAAAAAATCAAACCTTTTTTAACTTGAATTTTATAAAAATAACCTACGATGGTAGTTTTCATTATTAGAACTCTTTGGAAATAAATTTGGCAACATACATCGAAGGTCATCAAAATATTTGTACTTTTTTTTTTTTTTTTTTTGAGACGGAGTCTCACTCTGTCACCCAGGCTGGAGCGCAGTGGCGCGACCTCGGCTCACTGCAAGCTCCACCTCCCAAGTTCACGCCATTCTCCTGCCTCAGCCTCCCGAGTAGCTGGGACTACAGGCGCCCAACACCACGCCTGGCTAATTTTTTATATTTTTAGTAGAGACGGGGTTTCACCGTGTTAGCCAGGATGGTCTCAATCTCCTGACCTTGTAATCCGCCCGCCTCGGCCTCCCAAAGTGCTGGGATCACAGGCGTGAGCCACCGCGCCCGGCATATTTGTACTCTTTGACTCAGTAATTCCACTTCTAAAAAGCTATCCTAAGGATATAATCTTAAATGCTGAAAAATTATATTAATCATGACGGTCACGATAGTTAAAAAGTTGTGAATAATTTAAATGTTTTTCAAACCAAGATAAAGGTTAAGTAAATTGGAATATAGCCACTTGGTGATAATACAGTTATTAAAAACGTGCAAGTTTTATCTATGATGTTGTTACGGTGATGGAGATTTAACATCTGTCTTGTTGGTTTTCTTTTAAACTTTTTTTAATTTCTAAGTTTTTCTATAGTGTTCTTGTGTTAGTTTTGTAATGACAAAAAGAATTAATTAAAAATAGTAATTCCTGAATCAGGTGGGGGAAAGTACAAATTCCAGCATGCTTTATTGGCTAATTTGACGTTTCTAAGGCTAAGCTCTTTAGACTATTTTTTCATAATAAATTAACACAGAAGAGCGCAACTGGGTGTAGCATTGGACCTACATTTACTGCCCTTCCTAAAAAATGCTTGCTCTGGGAACACAATGACATGCATGTTTCAAGGGAGTAAACAAGAGAAGGGTGAATGGGACTACTGTTGACCGGGTGTTGCCTTGTTAAAACTAGTAGCCTTAATTCATTTAAGCAAAAGACTTGCCTTAGGGGTGATTCCGCACCAGAAATTAGAATACAGGCCCCGAGACTCCAGCATGGGGGCCACAATAGTTTTGTTTTCTGCAATCAGTAGATTGAGGGTCTGTGGATTAGTCAGGAAATTGTCAACATCTATGAACTAGGAAAAGAAAAGGATAATGTTAGGTGAAAAGGTACCTTTCAGTAATGAGTTTGAGAATAACCCAGCCCTTCTGAAGGATCCCAGAAACTTGCTCATGACATATGGAACCAGCTATCTATGTCCTCCTTATTGAAACCCATTGCAGCTAGGTGGCTTTCATTCAGTCAAAATATATTTAGTCTAACTTTCATATGTTGGGCTCTGCATAAGGCACTAAGCAGTAAACTGGTGCTGCCATACTGGGCATAGCCTCAACCAGGAACCAACCTACACTTTGGCTAGTGTTTTAGGCACAAGATATTAATGGCTCCCAAGCCATTAAAGGTTCATTCAAAAACACTTATTGACTGCCCAGTCTAGGTACAGATGGGCATGCCTACTTAGCTTTTCTACAGTAATGCCAGAGTAGCTCAAAACAGATCTATTAATGAATTTTAATGTGACAAGTAGAATTTTTGTTTAAGTACATTGTATCAACCCATGCTAACCAGTGAAGCTATTTCCTATTCTTAGGAGTCCATGTTAACAGTGATTTATTTAGAGACAGTATAACAACAGATTCTAATTTATAAAAGAAATAATCATACTGAACTGTACACTGAAAAAGGGATAAACTGACAGATTTTACATTTTGTAGGTTTTATCACAATAAAAAATTCAGAAGTCTTCATTTTTATGTTAGTCCGTCTGTTTACCCCAAATTTTGTGATTTAACATTTGTACACTTCAATGGCATTTAAACAGCTACACAATGTTAAATATTGTCAGTACAATTTGAAAACTTCTATGAAAGGATTTGTGTCACAAGTGTGCATGATACATTATTGGGCAGATTTTCACTGTGGTTGAGGGCTGAGGATGGACATAAATTCTCCAAAGAGAGCATCACTGTGCCAAGCAACAGATGCTACTCCCAGATCATTCAGGAGCAAAAGGGAACCATTTCAGAGCTGTTCAGCTGAATCACTTTTTTAGATAATTACTTTTTCATATCCCCCAAATTCTTCCAAAAAGTTGTAAGAACAACTTACATTACTTTACCTACAGCCTTTCCCGTGAACTAAAAATACACAGAGTTCTTATGCTTGTTGCATGGCAGAGACCAAATAATTCAGGCACTTCTTCACTTACCCACCGAAAATGCATGTGGGCCTGAAGATGAAGTCCAGGTAGCCCAGTATTAAACTACCAAAAATTTCCTTGTGCCTTTCTTAAAAAGTGGGGGAGGCACTGCCTAATCAAAAAGGTTGTTTTGATTGCTTCCATGGTTCTAGTCTTTGGACGACTGATTTGGATACATTTGAGATGACAGTTGTCAAGAAATCAAACATCGTTTTTACCAGAATGTAGTCTGACCATTTTTCCCTCGCAGTTCGAAGGGCTGCCTGTCGTAGTTTCATCACATGCGCAAACCGGGAGGTTGGCCAGTGCTTTGGTCCAATTTCATCAGGGTAAGACCTAAAATAATAATAATAGCTCACCATTATTGAGTGCCTACACGTACCAGGCTCTGTCCTAAATGTGTTTATATGTATTCATTTAATCTTCTTTCAATCCCAGGAAGTAGATACTATTATTATTGTTATCATCATCCCCATATTACAGATGAGGAAACGAGAGCAATGAGAAGTCAAGTAACTCACTGCTCACTGTACACAAGAATCTTTACATGAAATATTTCAATGGGTTCTCATGAGAGCCCTTTAAGGTGAGTACTACTTCTCTGCATTTCACAGGTGAGGATATCAGGGTAGAGCAGTTAAGTCATTCGTCCAATGTTACACAATGGGGCACAATCAAAATTTGAATCCAAAAAGCTCATGTTCCTAGACAATTTTTATACATCCCGACATCAAATAGATTTGGAGAGTATGCAGTGTAGAACATGAGTTTCCCAGGAAAAACAGAGGTTTAATTTACTTGTTGGAGTCTCCACAAATGATTCCACACAGTCTAACACATTGATCTATCTTAGGTAAAGTGAGGTCATGGGATCTCTATCAAGATTCACAAAACAGCCAGGCCAAGACTCCTCCATGGCCACATAGGCAAGTGGGTTGGAGCACACTCCAAAACTCTTCTGAAGGCACCCAGCTGGCATGGACATTGATACCGTTGCAGTAACCCAAAACTGGCCACCACTTCAAGATCTCATAGCTGCACTGGCAGTACTTTTGTTTTAGTGAGTGAAAAACTGCAAAAACAATGAGACTGTAACTATACAAATAAGGTTAATGAAACTATGTACAGCACAGGAATTCTCTGGAATATCTTTCCCAATTATTGTTTCAATGAAAATCAGTGGAATTCTCATTTTTCTAAATATATTCCCCCCCAAAATGCCTGCTCTAATATTTTTTCACAATGACCTTGGCATATAATATATTTAGTCAAAACCTGGCTGCAGAGAACATTACCAAGATGCAAAGAAGGGACACAAAGTATTTCTGTGCCATTTTTGTTAGGCCAAACTCCATTATAAGGCACTCTAAAGGAGTCTTTACAATCTTTTATGGTGTTCAGGCTTCACTGTTAAACTTTGCTTGATACACGGTCCACGGGCTTGGATTTGAGAAATACATATGTATATATTATATCATATTTGTATATATTTCTTTATAATATAAATATTTATAATAATTCTTACATATAGAGAGGCTAGAATAACAGAAACTTGTTCTGGAATGGCATTTATTATTACTATAATACAAATTGGGCTTTCAATAAACAATGATAGACTGGATTAAGAAAATGTGGCACATATACACCATGGAATACTATGCAGCCATAAAAAATGATGAGTTCATGTCCTTTGTAGGGACATGGATGAAATTGGAAATCATCATTCTCAGTAAACTATCGCAAGAACAAAAAACCAAACACCGCATATTCTCACTCATAGGTGGGAATTGAACAATGAGAACACATGACACAGGAAGGGGAACATCACACTTCGGGGACTGTTGTGGGGTGGGGGGAGGGGGGAGGGATAGCATTGGGAGATATACCTAATGCTAGATGACGAGTTAGTGGGTGCAGTGCACCAGCATGGCACATGTATACATATGTAACTAACCTGCACATTGCGCACATGTACCATAAAATCTAAAGTATAATAATAATAATAAAAATAAATAAATAAATAAAATAAAATAAATAAATAAATAATGAATAAAATAAAATAAAATAAAATAAATGACTCCTCTGGGGAAGAAATGCAGGCAACTCCTTCATTCTATTTCTATAGTTCCTTAAAGTAAAATTGTAGTAGCTTTGGGAACATTTATAATAGTAAGTTTTAAATACATTTATTCTTGTTCTTATTTGTTCATCCAACCAGTATTAATTTAGTGCCTGCCAAGAATATGGCTCTGAGGGGAGAGGGGGAATATAAAGTGTTTATATATTCTAGCCCCTGCCAAAGAACTTACAATTTATTTAGAAAAAAAATACACTAATTGCATAGGGGGAAAATGTTGGTTGCATATATCATTGTGCCAAAAAGGATGATATAGAATATAAGCAATACAATTGTTGAGACAAAGGTAGATATTTATAACTGAGTGATTAAGAATAGGTTTCTATAGTAGGCATGATTTAGGATAAGAGTTAGTTTTAAAGAAGGAAAGGGTCTTCCAGGACCTGCACAAGCAACAGTGTGGGGTTTGGAAATAAAAGGAACATTCTGGATAAAGCACATTTTCTTTTGGTGCTAAATTCATGGAATTTTAAAAATATAAATCTTAGGTGTTTGAACTTTGTTCAGGTCCTAAAGAGTAAGTGAAGTATTTTTAATAAAGAAATGAAATCATTTCATTTGTATTTGAGGTAGATTGATTTGACTGTATGGTATGTAGGATGACTTGGAGATAGAAGCAATTAATAAATTGCTATGGTGGCTGGGCACGGTGGCTCACACCTGTAATCCCAGCACTTTGGGAGGTCAAGGCGGGCAGATCACAGGGTCAGGAGATCAAGACCTTCCTGGCTAACATAGTGAAATCCCCTCTCTACTCAAAATACAAAAAAATAGCTGGGTGTGGTGGCACACACCTGTAGTCCCAGCTACTGGGGAGGCTGAGGCAGGAGAATCACTTGAATCCAGGAGGTGGAGGTTGCAGTGAGCCAAGATTGCACCACTGCACTCCAGCCTGGGTGACAGAGCGAGACTCTGTCTCAAAAAAAAAAAAAAAAAGAAAAAAGAAATTGCTATGGTAACCAGGCACAAAGGCTCACACCTGTAATCCCAGCACTTTGGAAGGCCAAGGTGGGAGGATCGCTTGAGGCCAGGAGTTCAAGACCAGCCTGGACAACATAGTGAGATCATGTCTCTACAAAAAATAAAAATAAAACTAGCCAGGCATAGTGGTGCATGGCTGTGGTCTTAGCTACTCAGGAGGTTGAGTGAGGAGTATTACCTGAACCCAGGAGTACGAGGTTACAGTGGAGCTATGATCATGCCACTGCACTCCAGCTGGGGTGACAGAGTGAGACCCTGTCTTGAAAGAAAGAAGGAAAGAGAGAAAGAAAGAGAGACAGAGAGAGAGAGAGAGAGAAAGAAGAGAAGAGAAGCGAAGAAAAGAAAAGAAAGAAAAGGAAAAGAAAGAAAGAAGGAATTTCTATGGTTAAGATAGGAAATTACCTAAATGAGCATCAGTAGGGGATCAATTAAGTAATTATGGTAAATGCACATACAACAGTGATTATGCAGTAAAAAAAAATGAAAATTAGCTCCTTAACTATTGCTATAGAATGATTATTAAGATATAAGTTGAAAAAAGCAAGGTGTATGTAGAAAGTATACACATTTTCACTATGATCCTCCAAATATAAAAGTTTATGTTTAAAATATGAATAAATAATATCAATATTTAAAAATATAAACTGTCATGGCAATTTATTTATGAAGTAATGAAAATCTGAACTTGGCTGGCAGCTGTGGGAGTAAACAGCAAGAGAGTACTGTGAAGATCTTCTAAGAGAAGTACTGTGAGAAATGGCAGATATTCAGAACTCACAGCTACAGAAATGAAAGACAATGAAAAGTCACATGTACCTCCAAACCTGGAAGCCCTAAAGAGCTAGTTAAAGAGGAAGGGTAAATAATGAGTTTACAAATTTTGCTCTTGCCACTCACTCTGGTTCATCCATAGGCCTCCACTCCACATAGTGGTAGAGTCTCTGTACATTTTTCAACCACTCCCTGAATATTTCTGTTGTATTATCCACATTGTGATCAGTGGCTGCCCTGCATGAGAGAAAGCACAATATAGTTTAACTATGTCATCCAAAGAAAGAGAGGGAAATCCAAAAGACCCCTGACTTAACTGAAAGAAGAATGGCTACTCCTGGAAAAAAAATTGTATATATGAAGATAATTCCCTCATAGTCCAAACTAGACAATACATTTCTAAAGTGAGAGACACTGCTTAAAATCATCTTTGTGTCATTAGATCCTTAAACAGGGCTCAGCCAATTGGAGAATGTGTAAATGGTTGCATTAATAAATAAACACATGAAAACACCAAGAGAGTGTAAGCATAAAATGAATTAACTGAGAGTCAATTAATGACTCTTCTTGGAAATTTTTCTATATGTTTTAATTTTCAGTTACCCAGGATGTAAACTCCATCTTTTAACTTCATTAACAATGACCCTCAATTTGAGCAATAATTCTGCTTCATCTTCATTTCAAGTCAATTTTCTAACCGCAGCAAAATATCTAGTCAGTGCTGCTTTAATCATTGTGAAGCTACAATAATAATTCTCAATATAAAACTCAAAATTTAAGGTATCTTCAATTATCTATTTTGGATTAACTTTACCATCACGTTTACAAAATAGAGTATTTTCAAAAGCCTTTAAATAATGTATACAAAACTTGTGCCTGTTCTACCTTGAAAGTTTAACAAATGGATCCACTTGCAAAGGGGCTTAACTCATTTATTTAAAAAGCATTTTCAAATTGTATCACAAAGCAAAACCCAACACATGTAAAACAGTTATTCAGAACACCTATACATGAAGAGATAATGAAATGAAAAACAGAAAAAGAGAAGAAAGCAGGAGTTGTAATCCTGACACAAACAAGGAAGAATTGAGGCCAAGGAGTATTAAGATGACAAAGAAGGAGACTTTATAATACTAAAGGAGGCCATTCACATCAAAATATACAAAGTGTGAATATCTATACACTTTCATATATTACAGGGGTTGGCAAACTTTCTTTCAAGGGATAGATAGTAAACATTTTAGGTTTACAGGCCATATACTATCTGCAGCTACTACTTAACTCTGCCATTGTAGTGCTAAATCAGCCATAAACAATATGTAAATGAATGAGCATTGCTGTGTTCCAACAAAACTTTATTTACAAAAACAGGCAGCTGGTCTGTAGGCTATAATTTGCTGACCCCTAATATAGTAGAAAGTATAGAAACTGTAAAGAAAAACAGAAATAACAATAATAAGAGATATTAACATACCACTTTCAGTTAAAGATGGTACAAATGGGGAAACAAGTAAGTATATATAGGATCTGTACAACATACTAATAGAGACTTCTCAAGTGCACATGGAACATCTGCTAGCACTGACCAACAATTACATCCCAAAGAAAGCCTCCATAAAATTGAAATTATATAAACAACATTTTCTGGTCTAAATGACATATACGTAGAAGTTGATAATAAAATAAAACCCCACAAATCCACTAAAAACTCTCTTATAAAGTTGTTTTTTAAAAAAATAACAATTACTAGTGGAAAAATAAACACAAGCCAATTTCAGAACTTCCAAAAATTAATAATGAAAATACTACATATCAGAATTTTGAGATACAATTAAAGCAGTGATTAGAGAAAAATTCAGTTTTATATGCTTAAATAAATAAAAATAAATGAGTTAAATTTCTACTCAAAAAGCTAGGAAAAAAGCAACAAAGCAAATATATATAAAGAAATTAATAAAGATAAGGGTAGGAAGTTGTGAGATATAAAACAGAAAAAGAGTAGAAACAAACTAAAATGCTGCTTCTTTGAGAAAGATCAATAAAAGACAAGCCCTAGTTAACCTACCTAAGACAAACAAATATAAAACAATAAGAAATGGTAAGGATGGGAAACAAGATGATTGATTTGAAAGAAAAAATTTAAAACTGTGTAAGCAACTACTTTCTACAACTCAATGAGAAATTTGAAAACTAAATATAATAGAAGATTTTCTAGAAAAATACATGTTAGCAAAATTAACTCCTGAAGCGATATAAAGCTTAAATGAATAATTTCCATGAAGATAGTAAACAGGAAAAAAACCCCAACTAGGCTTATGTGTTTTTACAAGGGAATTCTACCAAATCCTACAATAGATACTTCCAGTGGTATACAGCTTGTTATCCAGAGTGTAGGAAAAAAAAGAAAATTCTAAGTTCTTCTAATATTGCAAGTATAATATTGACGTCCAAACCTTATGAAGATTTACACACACACACACACACACACACACACACAACTACAGACCAATATCCTTTAATGCACATGCTGCAAAAATCTTAAATAAAGTATTAGCAAACAGAGTCCAACATCTTATTAAGAAAATATAGCATGGTCTAAGAATGTTCAATATGAAGGAATTTCACTAACATAATTCACTATGTTTATGGACCTGAAGAAAAATCATGATTATCTCTGTAAATGTGTAAAAGGTCTTTAACAAAATTCCACACCTAATCCTGGTTTTTAATAACCACACAGAATACAATTCAAGCAGATACAAAAAAAATAAGCCACTACAATTAAAACCGTGGTAATGACACAGGGATAAATGACATAGGGAGCCCAGTGGCACAGAACAGAAAGTATAGAAATTTAGTATATGATAAGGGTATCGTAATATTCCCATGGAACAAACCTGCACATATACTCCCTGTATCTAAAATGAAAGTTGAAATTTAAAAATAAATAAAGTTTCATCAAAAATATATATACATATGATACAGTTTTGAAAAATGATCAGAGGTACACATGAAATAATTTAGCTCCTATTGCATCATTACTTTCACTGCTATTTGTAGGATGATTTAAAATAAATTGAAAGTAAATATAAATAAAGGCCAAGTGTGGTGGCTCATGCCTGTAATTGCAGCACTTTGGGAGGCCAAGGTGAGCAGATCATTTGAGGTCAGGAGTTTGAGACCAGCCTGATCTACATGGTGAAACCCGTCCCTATTTAAAAAAAAAAAACATTATCTGGGTATGGTGGCATATGCCTGTTAGTCCCAGCTACTCAGGAGGCTGAGGCAGGAGAATCGCTTGAACCTGCGAGGTGGAGGTTGCAGTCAGCCAAGATCGGGCCACTGCACTGCAGCCTGGGTGATAGAGCGAGATGCTGTCTCAATAAATATAATAAATAAATAAAATATAAAAAACAGTCCTTTTCATTAAACATGAACCATTATAGTTTTTAATTGGTTTTAAATTGCCACTAAATATATTCAAAAAAATTTTTTTATCTCCGAAAAAAATAATCTTTAAGAGAGGGAATGTTCAGGAATGTTCAAGAGAGAAAAATACATTGTTAAGCAAAGCACAGTGGAACTCTATTTAGATAGGGAATACATTTCTGTAAAATACCAAGTAACTTAAAACTATGTAACTTAAGCCATAGGGTATAGAAAAATGGGACACAGAGGTATGTAAGTAATATTTGAAAATATTATCTTGTAAAATAGATACTTAAATTAAAACTAGCCTACTTAAAAACATTATCCAATAACTAGAGATGACACCAATGGCCAACTTGATCTACTTTCAAGTGTCTTCTTGAAATTAGATGAGAACCAACTCTTCTCTTCTCAGCAAGGTCTAGGAGGGAGAAAGACCCACAGGCCCACCTGGACATTCCATGGCCTGGAGAGGGAGAGAGGTGATGTGTGAAGCTGACAGTTTTGAGGGATACCAGGTGAGCATGTTAGGACCAAGACGGGGTAGGAGGAGCCCTTAGCAACTCACAGAGGAGGGAAAGTGGTCCCGAAAACAACGTGGAAGAAGGCCACAGGCTCCACTGAGTTTGTGATTGTGCCAAAAAGTGCAACATCAGCAAAAGTCACATCCATTGTGACTCATGGCCACAAGCTACCAACGTCCAGGGTACGCCATGAAGAGCGCAATGAGAGTCTAACCACTGGTCTCGTGATAGGAAGAATGCAGAGAGCAATTCCTGAAACTCAGAATTTACCATAAAGCACCTTATTCTTCACTCAAAACATTATGAAGAAGAGTAAGTTAAAACTAAGCAAAACAAAAATTCCTTACCACAGTGTTAGCCAAAAGCTATGAGAATTCTACATTATTCTTAAATTATTTATAAACAGCATAAGAGAATTTGCCAGGTGCAGTGGCACACACCCTTAGTCCTAGCTACCTGAGAGACTGAGGCAGGAGGATCACTTGAGCCCAGGAGTTCCAGGCTGCAGTGAGTACAACTATGCCTGTGAATAGTCACTGCACTCCAGCCTTGGGCAACATAGTGAGACCCCATCTCTTAAAAAAAAATAGTCTAGGTAATTTATGCAGCATCTACTTCTTTCCTTGGTTGTTTCTTCATTACACAGGACTTCTTAAATTCTCTTTGCCTTCTCTATATCAATGCATTTCCTAATCCTTTTGACAAAGTTGGTCTTATTGTATGAAACGCGTTTTCCTGGTGTACAGATTAAACAACTCCAAAACCTGCCCAAGCATCCACTCCTGATTAACATCCTTAGAAATTAGCTGCCTGGAGTATGCAGAGGTACAGATGTCTAATTAAAAACAGATGCACAGATTTCAAATATTCTCTTTATTGAGTTAAAAAACTGTCTGTAGTGTTACTTCCCTGAATTAAGATTCTGTTTGTTCTCAGGCTTCTGAGGAAATGAACACGTCCTCCAGTTGTGGTTGGAGAGAGGTGCATCCAATCTGGTCTTTGAAGTGCAGGGCCAATCTCTCCTACACTCATTCCCAGAGGAGGAAGAGGAGGAAGAGCAGTGAGGGCCACACCAGCCCACCGAGGAAGCCTGGTGATCCCCGCTTAAGACTAAGTTTCCCTGCTGCTCCTCCCCACTGTCAAAAAAGGCAAAAACGCAGAAATCCAGGCAGATATTTCTAACTGCTGCCTCGTAATCGCTCTGACAAAAGTATACTTCCATTTGAATGCATAATAATCAAAGCAATACAGGCCCTGGGCTATTCAGAGGGTTGGACAGAGAGAGATACCAAAGGCCCATATGCAAGCTCTCTGGAGGAAACCCAAGGCTGGTGCTAAGCGTTCTATTTTCAGAGCCCTGTAGCACAAGGCAACAACAGCGCAGTGCTTGTCCTGCTACAGCACTCCACAAGCAGCTAGACACAAAAACCTCTGCCGCTGAGGTGGATTTTACCATGAAGCTAGGAAGCTGAGAACCCAGAATGTGTGAGGCCCCTCAGGAGGAGCTGAGGCACAGTGGCCCCTCTCTCAGTCTGAAGGCTCCTTGCGGTTCCTGTGGAAAATGAGTACTGCCTCGAATCTGTTATCCTCCTCCCAATCAGACCAGAAAAGGCACCCAGAAAAATCGCAGACATCACTAATGGATTCCTTGAAGAAAACAAATGATGTGCAAGGACAGCTGGACATCTGGAGAGGTGATCTGCAAGTAATTGACAGTCAGTAATCAAACTAGAAAACCACAGACTGTGAACACACAAATATGGGCTGGCTGGGTGACCATGTTTCCGGGAGGCTCATACGGCTCAGTCTTTGCCTCAATTCTCCAACTAGAGCGGATTCACACCTAAATCAACACCTCCACTCACTCTCTCTTCCCCAGGTCTCTCTTACTCAGGATAAGACAACCAAGGAAAGGCTGGACGCAGTGGCTCACGCCTGTAATCCCAGCACTTTGGGAGGCTGAGGCGGATCACCTGAGGTCAGGAGTTCAAGGCCAGCCCAGCCAACATGGTGAAATCCGTCTCTACTAAAAATACGAAAATTAACCAGGCGTGGTGGTGCGTGCCTGTAGTCCCGGCTACTTGGGAAGCTGAGGCAGGAAAATTGCTTGTACCCGGGAGGCGGAGACTGCAGTGAGCTGAGATCGTGCCTCTGCACTCCAGCCTGGGTGAGAGAGCGAGACTGTCTCAAAAGAAAAACAACAACGACAAAAAGACAGCAAGGAGAGCTCAGTTCTTGAGCTGTTTTTAATTTTCTTTGAAGGTCATGTTGGGACAATAACTTTCCTTTACCTCTGGCCCTGGTACCCGCCAGCCACCAAGGTCTCTCCCTTCCATTTTTAGGGGAGCTGTGGCCCTGAGACAGCTTCAGTGCTCACGGTTGGCCACCTCTCTGTCCATGAGTCCTGGCCTGCTTTCTTTGGAACTAGTACCTGAAAAGGGAGTGCTGGTAGAAACAGGTGCCACATCCACACTAGCCACCTCTCACCCTAATGCTGCCCATCTGCTTTCCCTTTGATTCTGCTTTTGGTTCCTATTTCCCCTTCTTCCTCTTCTCCAGCTGTGCAAGTTAGCAAAAGCCCATGAGTCTCGGATTCAAAATTGAATTAGGACTAAGGGAATTGGAGTTGTGATCACAGCACGTGTAGGGATCCCCTTGGCTGATGATGCTCCCAGGTCAACAGGTGCACTGTCACCGCTACATGGAAGGGAACACAAAGAGCAGGCCAAGAAGTCAACATGTCTGCAGGATGAGACAGCTTTACTGCTTGGCTGTGGAAAAAAAAAAATTGAGATTTATCTGGCAACGTCTAAAAACACTGACATTTCTCCTTGTTCCAGAAGTTAGTTTTCATTTCTAAGTCTTGCCTCTTAAGACTCAGCGCCAACTAGAAATAATTAGAACTGACTCATTTATTTTGACCACAAGTCCTACTGAGGTTGTTAGGGCTAAACTCATATTGGTAAGCATGGGGCCACTGGAATCCCATTAAAAATGAAGACTGGATCTCTCAGCAGGTGGGACACGGAAACTGAGGACACAGTACTCCTTTATTTTACTTTATTTTTGAGATGGAGTTTCACTCTTGTTGCCCAGGCTGGAGTGCAATGGCACAATCTCAGCTCACTGCAACCTCTACCTCCCGGGTTCAAGTGATTGTCCTGACTCAGCATTCCAAGTAGCTGGGATTACAGGCATGCACCACCATGCCCAGCTAATTTTGTATTTTTAGTAGAGACAGGGTTTCACCATGTTGGTCAGGCTGGTCTCAAACTCCTGATCCTCAGGTGATCCACCCGCCTCAACCTCCCAAAGTGCTGGGATTACAGGCATGAGCCACCGCGCCCAGCCAGGACACGGTACTTCTGATCTCTTCCATCTGTACTGAGACTCAGGGAATGTCCTCAGCTTCCCTGCCACACCCCAGAAAGTCTAGACCTCTGTCACTATGGAAGAGGTCTGCGATCGGTGGAGTAGCAGGATGGCAACACTGGACAATGACTGATCTATTGATCTTGCTGCCTGAGAACCTGCAAAATATGTTCCCCAGAGGCTCAAGGGAATGGCAGTGGAATGAACAACAAAGTTAGTCACCACCTGGACAATCCTCACCATGACTAGTGAGTTGGCAAAGGTAAATTTTCCAATTTGAGACTTCAAACACTGAACTACCCTCTCAGATGCTTCTTGTTTTCATCAAGCAAAGAAGACTCATTGGTGTAGAAAATAAAGAGCTCCACCTAAAAATAAAATTCCACTAATGAAAGCAACTACTGTAATTCATTTTCAAGAAAGGTCATATCATCGAGTCCCGCCACCTCTGTGTCCAGTCTCAAGGAAAGCCTCCCCAGCAGCAGATGTGCCAAAGGCAGAGACATGCTCAGCCACTCAGCAAAATATGTCAATTGATTCTTGCTTCTTGGTTACTGGGTAGAGTTCTGTCTAAAGATCTGGAACCCTTTTTCTGGGTGGAAACTAGATATGGATATGGTTAAGGACATGAATATGGATTGGGGGCCTGGGGATTCCTTCCACAAAAAGCCTTTTCCTAGATCCTATTCATACCAAGTCACTTAGTTGCAATTCTTCCCAATTAACTAAGAAATCAGAAAAACCCACTTCTCATGAAAATCTCCTCACGAACAAAATTAATGTTTATACTTCCTCAACATCCCTCCTCAGTATGCCCCATTTCATCACAGAAACAATCATAGACACGACACATCTGAAGCCTGGGTATATGTGATGTAAAAATAAATATTTGATTCTAGAAATTCAAGCAACCAATCAATTTCATCCCTAAACGGCATCCCTAAATTTTTCCTGATGGTAAAATTTGCTGATTGACCAGTTAACAGTCAATTCAAAAGCCCATTATCATCTTTCAATAAAATTAATAAACTTAATTAAGCATATTATAATTGAACTATTTTTGACACTCATGATTCTGAGATACATTTTTCTTCTCTTTGTGTTAAGAACCTCTCAACATTATGTCACACACTAACCCATTTTTAGCCTTATGATTAACTAAGTTACTCATATCTTTATTTCCCCTGTTATAGAAAAGAAGGCTGAGGATGAGAGGTTATGACTTGCTCAAGTCATGCAAATGGTGGGTGCTAGAGCTTGACCTTTTTATTTAGGCCTTCTAATCCGTCCCTCAACACCCACCCCCCCACCCCAGGCTCCCCACCACACCTGTCCAACAAAGAGTAGATGACCAGGAAACACCTGTCAAATTGGAAGTTCTCTACCTTGTCAAGGGTATGAATCAATATAACCAATATGATCATCTCAGGATGACAGGATGGAAATGCCCTAGCAAAAAAAACAAAAGAAAAATGGGAAGATTCATCCATTCCCTACAAACTCTGCTTAGGTTTACTTTCAGCATAATTTTCCTTGGAGTCGCAACCCTTGGAATTCCATGAAAATATCAGTGGGAGCGTCTGAGACAAGACAAATATGTTTCTCATCTGTCTGTCTACCCTCTTCCTGTTTTTGTTCTCCTTTGGCCCTTGTCTATTCTTCTTCCCATCCCTTTCACCCACTCATCATGGCCCCTTTTCTCATCCTTATTGGATTTTCCAGTTCTGTTAAGTTCTTTATTTTGTGGATGTACCCTGAAGACATGAAGTTACTAGTTAAATGTAGCACTGGTACTAAAGAGAAGACACAGCAGGATCCAAAAACATTTTCTCCAGGAGTCCTGAACCTCTACACTTCCAAACACATCAGGTTAGATTGGACACCCTCTATCTGTAATCATGCAGCACTAGCTTGCCGTGCTTCCAGCACTGTGCTTGCTCCTGTGTTATAATTAACTGGTTCTATTTCTTTCTTCATTACTTGACTTTCTTCCCTGAGGACAGGGACTGTCCCAGTACTTAACAGTTCACTATAAAATAAGCACTTATCATGAGTTTGATGAGTGAATGAATGAACAATTTCAGGGAACTTTTCCCCATCCAACCCAAATGCCTATAAAGGCTGAGCACAGATAACAAAGAAATGAAATGGGCCATGTATGAGCCAACAGTGTGAAAGAAGGACTGTTGAGAATAGGCACATGTGGGCCCCAACTGATTGCTGCTGCACTGGAATGTGTGCCCAGAAATGCTAGGCTTTCAAATTGTTTCAAGAGAAGCTGGCTATCTACTTTTTAGAGATAAAAGTCTATTTATAACCTGTACAAACTTTTAGGCTGAAATGCCATGAAAATATTCCACCCTGGCAGGAGGTCTCTGGAAATCAACTTAAAAAACACATTATTTCATCTCTTAATAGCCCAGGTCCATCTATCCACACATGCTCAGGGCACATATTTCAGTAATTAAATGTTTCAAATATGGCTGGGAGGATAGCAATACTATCACTTTGCTGCTTTCACAAAACAGAAAGCATCTTCCATGAGAAAGAAAAGACAAACATGCACAGATTTAGCAAGATGTAAGTAATTCTCTCAACCAGTCTTATATCAAGAGAATTGGAAAGAAGAAAAAAATGATAGCGGCACCACGGAATGAGTATAAATGTACACTTCCTGCAAACACCGTACATACCTCCTCTCATTGCGCAGCAACTAAGACATGATTACTGCTGCACAAACTTTTTACTAACAACTTTATTGAGATATATTTCACATACCGAATATTCACTCTTCTAAAGTATAAAATTCAGTGGTTTTTAGTTGTGCAACCATCACCATTATCCAATTCCAGAACATTTCCATCGCCTCAAGAAACCCTACACCCATTAGCAGTCACCTCTCACCCCTCCAGCCCCTGGTAACCACTATTCCACTTTCTGTCCCTGTGGATTTGCCTATTCTCGTCCTTTCTGATCAATGGAATCATATGATTGTGGCCTTTTGTGTCTGCCTTCTTTCACTTTGCATACTGTTTTCAAGGTTCATGCATGTTGTAGCGCATATCAGTACTTCACTTCTTTTTATGGCTAAATAATATTCCATAGTATGGACATGCCACATTTTGTTTATTCATTTATCAGTTAATAGATATTTGGGTGCTTTCACTTTCTAGTTACTATGAACGACGCTGCTATGAACATTCATGTACAGGTTTTTGTGTGAACATACGGTTTCATTTACTTTGAGTATGGCTGCTCAAATTTTAAATACTATGGGAAAAGAAGAAAATTTATTTTATTTTGTTCTTTACTCTTTGTGGAGAATCTACTATGTTCCAGGCAGTAAGCTGACCATTTTACGTATATAACTTTAACATTTAAAGTAATTCTCCTGTAAGTATTATTATCCCCATTTTACAGAAGAGGAATGTGAGGCTTAGAGACTCTCTTCCAAAGATTGTTTTCTTTCCATTTATACTTGATCTTTGATATGTATTTTTCTTAATTTCTGAAATTCTCAGTTTTCTATTCCAATGTAGCAGAAAGGAATCCTTTACTCTGCTTCATGAGTATCTTGGTTATACATGAGATGAGCAGATGCAAGGGCCCAGGAATGCGTGGGCAGTTGCAAGGAAGTGAGAAGTGTCAGGTCTCAGCAGAGGAGCTGGGTGGAGCAGCTGAAACAGGACATGGATGATTAAACTCTGAGGGGGGATGTCCAGCACTGCCTAATGGTGCCTGGCAGGGCAATGCTACAGCAAAACATGGAGCCTCTGAAACATGAGGTCATGGGGGAACTGGAGCCAGCGCGACCACAGGGAAAGTCACAGCCCAAGGACGGGGCTTGCTACTTGCAGCAATTATTGACAGGAGGATCTCCCTGCTCTGTTCTCTGGAGGAGAACTGGCTGAACTGCGGTGACAATGTAAAGGCAAAGTGGTCTCTTGGATTGAGGACTGGGAGAAAGCTGAAGGAAGTGTCCATGTTCTGTGTAGAAAGATTTACTTTGATTCATTCCTTTCTGGAAAAAAACTGCAGTTAAGAATGGCAATAAATATTTTAGTTATCTATTAATCCTGAGTTCCTTGACACTACTATTTCGCTAACGACATCCTTAATCAAATAAAAAGTATGAAGTCAGGAGGCATGGCTCTTTCACCAATTAACTCTGTAATCTTAATGAATTTACTTGACTCTCTGTGCCTTGTTTTTCCATCTGTAAAATGGGACAATAAGATCTGCTGCATCTACCTAGCGCACTGGGTTATTCTGAGGAGCCAACAGCATGTGAAGGAGCTTTCAAGAACACTTTCCTTGAAAGCTGGCTTTCCCCTGGCTGTCCCCAACACACACACAGATCCTCAAATAAGAAATAAGACAGCTTGTTGAATAGGCTCTTAAGACACATGCAAAAAAGTTCAACACATGCATTTAAGGCAAACAAACTAGAATTACCACAGCCTACCATTTTTTAAGAATAAAAGATATACATGCCCATTAAACACAGAGAAAGTGAAAGAAATGTACAGCAAGGACTGCTAATTATCTCAACATCAGTTCTCCTCTTTTTCCCTAGTAATAGAATTTTTAGCTGAGTCTATGACTGTCCGGCTTAAAGAGTAAACTTTAGGCTCAACGACAGCAGGGACATTTGTCTGTTCTGTTTACTGCTCCATCCTTAACACTAAGAACAGTGCTTCACACATAGTATGTGCTCAATAAATATTTGTTGAATGGTTCCTTTCACATCAAACTCCTAGCCTAATAAGAACTATAAAAACACCTGTACAGTTCCCTCAGTTCAACAGACACTGGCTATGCATACCCTCTGTGCTGGTGATCATGGCACTTGCTGGAAAGCAACACCTTGTCATTCACATCAAGATGCACCCAGTTTCTCACAGCTGGACAGGAAATACAGATGTGTAAATAAATAACTGTAATTCGGTATGACGTTGTTGGCGATGGATATATGACAAGGTCTCCAAGTGCCAGGGAGGAGGGAGTGGCTAGAAAGGTGTGGGAAGGGCCATGAGAGGCTTCTCAAAGGATCAGAGGCTTGAACTGGGATTTGAAGATTGAACAGATATTAAGGGAAGGTAGAAAGAAGAATGTTCCAGAAAAAGGAACAAAATATGTGGAGGCAGAAAGGGATGAAAGAGTCTGATGTGTTTGTGGAACTCCACGTAAATTTGTTGGGCTAGGACTTACAAGCCAAGAGGGCGAGATGGCTGTAAGGTTTTAGGGCTGATGCAGTTGTCAGGGATGGGGTAGGTACAGGACACAGTGAAGAGGGGTGACCTCTTTCCTGGTCCCTAGCATCTTGCCCTCCTTTAAAAAATAAACTGGTTTATAATTCTCTGAAATTATGTGTTTTTCCAGATTGTGACAGGTATTGCTGTTAGCATGAGCATGCATTTATTCTTTGATTCCTCAGAGGAAATGTTCAAAATATACATGATGTGCTGGCCTATTTTATTCAGTTCCAATTCCATCCACAGGTACAGCTGCCACATAGTCTGGGTTTTCTGGGAAACGTGCGATTTCTAACATTCCGACCCATTTTCTTCATAACTTCATTTGTACCTCCCAGATCATGTGTTCAAAGTAAACACTTAACATGTGCTTGTTGAATGACTAAGTGAACAAATAAATGCTTGTATAAATCAATGACACGAACGAAAATAAAGTGGTTATATTTATTAAGGGTCTATTACTTAATGAAAAGCAGCAGCAAATCTGTAATAGAACAATATTAGATGCATATAAATCATTTTGATTTTTTAAAAAAGCCATCACACTTTTCTCTGCTATAGTATTTATTTCCCCATTGAGAAATTTGGACTAGAAATGTGAACAAAGAGAAAAAGTATAAATTTACAAACTGAATTCAAGGCTGTTTTCCCACAGAGTATCCCAGAATGAGAACTTGGCCCTGACTAAAAAAAAATGTCAGCCCAGTCAGTCACTGTTATCCAATACCTGTTGTCTTGGTTCCAGGAACAACACTCCTGGCCATTTCAGGAGGGAGAGAAAAATGTTTGCTTTGAATTTACCTGCTTTGAGAAATTTTCATTCTGGCCTTCCCATATCACTTCATTTGTGGTTCCTTCACATGGCGGCGGTGGGGGGATGTTGCAGGAGACTACAGTTTGGCAGGTGTTAGATACATGTTCATAAACTATACTCACACCCACAGTAAATTGAAGAGTCCCAAGTCATATTTTTTAGGAGTCTTGAGTTATTTTACTTAGTCGTAGTGTCAAGGCAAACAGGAGGCTATTCTGATGGTATTTTTTTTTTTTCCATTTCTATTCTGGAAAACTACCATCAGAGGGAAGGAACACCATGTGCTCCTAACATTCCCAGGGTCTGTGTGGCTTTGTCACTTGCTCCTGGGAGAGGAGCACGCATAAATACACAGCATATAGATGTGTTGCTGTTGCCTTTACTACTCACTGCCCTTCTGCAGAGAGGGGAGCAGTGAGAGCAAATCTCAGCTAAGTGCCCACTCCTGGCCAGGCATTGACCTAGAACTCTAGTAACATCTCATTTCATCCTCACAACAACCCTATGATGTAGTATTCTTACTATCTCCATTATACAGAGGAGGAAAATCAGGTCCAGAGAGGTGACACATCATGTCCAAAGACTCAGAGGTAGTAAGAATTAGAGCCAGACATAAGTCAGAGAGCTGGACTCATGATGTCCCATCTACCACTACTCTAAGAGGCTTATTTTGAAGCTGTCCTTTGGAGTGAAGTTTAAAACAGAAGGAAATACTTTTAAAGACAGTAGAGGGCAAATTCTAACTTTGTCTTCAAAGTGCTAGGTATATCAGTAGGCTTTACGTTATCAGTAAAACTGCTGCAACCACAGATCATTTAAGTTAGCTTAGAGTCCCCATGGGTCATGAGCCATCTTCATGCCTCAGAAACATAGTCAACGAAGCACTCATAATTTTCAATGATGTCTTAAAGAATGAATGGCACCTAATGATGATTGATTGACTGTTCTCTTTAATATTTCTCAAAACTTTCAGTCAAGTTGTTTATCTGGTCTCTGACAGATAGATTTAAGGATCTTTGCTGTTGCTGTGAATAGAGTTATCAGTTGAAAGGATGCCTGATGCACTAGCTTTTTAAAAGCTTGCTCCAGATTTCATCTGGTGACTTTGGAAGGTAGGACACGGATACTGGGCTCCAGACTTCCAAGGTGCTCAAGCCTTCCCCAACCTCCCCAAATGGGTAAAATCCCCCAGTTATATGGTTTTTGGTACCATGTATCTCTTCTTTCTAGTACTTATCAGAGTTGTAATTCTACATTTATTTCTATGGTACTCAATAATTTATTTCTCCTCTAATGGTTTATAAGCTCCATGAGGGCAGGGATATGTCTGTCTTTGCTCATAACTGTATCCTCAAGCTCAGGACAGTGCCTGGCATCAGCACTGGGTAAAGGGTTGCTAAATGAATAACTAGATGCAAAAATGCCATCCTCACTTTTTAAAAGAAAACTCTAAATATTTAAAATATGTATTTTTCACCAGTAAAAATGAAACACACAATCAGATAAAGAAAACAAAATGTCTTTTGGGGTACTTCCTCTCTTTCATAATCCATATCTGGAAAGTTTGACTTTCATGTGGGCTCTGGAAACAGGAAGGAATCATATGCTGTTTGGTATTAAGCTGCTGAAGGCTCCAGGGGAGCCCAATAACCTCTCTAAGAGGAAGTGGGGAATGCAGTCAGTTGCTTTGAAGGCAGCACCCAGGAAATATCTGGCCAGGACAGCGGTTCAAGCAAATATAATTGTGGTAGATGGTAAATATGGCAACAGGTGAGTAATTCTTTCTGGCTTTCATTGGGGGTGTGTCTTTTAAGCCAAATTAGAAATCCAGCAAAAGGATTTGGTATGCATCATTATAAACAGAGTCCAGCTCCAGCCAATGCAGGGAGAAGACTGCAACCTCCCTTTCAGACCCAAAAAAGGACCCAATGACTCCCTGAGGAACAAGTAGACCAAGGGCAGCTCTGAACACCCTCCCTTCCCCAGCCCCAGGTCAGGCCATGTCTAAGGCATGCTTTAGTCTCTAGCTGCCACCATGTTCTTTTGGAGGTGCCGTGTGAAGGAAGCCAACAATGTCCAACATTCAAAGTTCATGTCCCCAGAATTTCCTAATTTTTCAATTGCCTCTGTAAATTATTTCAGAACATGTCACTGTTAAAATTCTTATTTTCATTCCCATATCCTGATGTTTAGAGAGGGAATTAGGCATTACCAGAGCTAGATTTGAACTCACTGACCCAAGTTTCTTCAGCAGAGGATACAAAAGGAACCAAAACTTTCATCAGGACTGTTATGTGTATGAAGACATAAGAGAAGCCTTTTGGTAGAAGGTAGCACTCAAGACAAGGATTCAGTAAAATAAGTCACACTCATTTTCTCTTGTAATTCTTTTTTTTTTTTTTATTTTTTTTATTTTTGAGATGGAGTCTCGCTGTGTCACCCAGGCTAGAGTGCAGTGGCGCGATCTCGGCTCACTGCAAACTCCAGCTCCCAGGTTCACGCCATTCTCCTGCCTCAGCCTCCCAAGTAGCTGGGACTACAGGCACCCGCCACCACACTCTACTAATTTTATGTATTTTTAGTAGAGACGGGGTTTCACCCTGTGAGCCAGAATGGTCTCGATCTCCTGACCTCGTGATCCACCTGCCTCAGCCTCCCAAAGTGCTGGGATTACAGGCGTGAGCCACCACGCCTGGCCTCTCCTTTAATTGTTACAGCATCCTAGGAAGTAGGTATTCTCCCTATCTTATGGATAAGAAAATAGTTACAAAGCTAGTAAGTAATGGATCCACGATTCAAGCCTAATTAACCCTGCAAATTATTGTTATTATTATTATTTGAGACAGAGTCTTGCTCTGTCACCCACGCTGGAGTGCAGTGGTGTGATGTCAGCTCACTGCAACCTCCGCCTCCCCGGTTCAAGTGATTCTCCTGCCTCAGCCTCCCGAATAGCTCGGATTACAGGGGCGTGCCACCACGCCCGGCCAATTTTTGTATTTTTAGTAGAGACGGGGTTTCACCACGTTAGCCAGGCTGGTCTCAAACTCCTGACCTCAGGTGATCCGCCCGCCTAGGCCTCCCAAAGTGCTGGATTACAGGTATGAGCCATTGCATCTGGCCTTAACCTGCAAATTAAAGGTGAATTTTCAAAAGCAAGAAATGAAGAGATTTCTTTTTGGTAAGGTCTTATGGGGAGTAATAACAAAATACCTGGCATAAAATCAAGGATCCTATATCTAGTCAGATTTTTTAAAAATAGAAAATAAAGCCAAGTGTATTTGACTATACTGCCTATAGATAAATTCCATTTTATCCAGAAGGCGGTATGGTGAAGTGACTTCTGAAACCCTTCAGCTATTTAATCCTGGCTAAATTGCTTAACATCTCTATAAGCTTTAGTTTCCACATTTGCATTGTTGTAAAGACTAAAAAATCACATATGAAAAGAATAAACTTATTAGACAAAAAACAAAGAGAAGAAAAACAATAACATGAATACATATCAATAGTCATTTCTGAATACATAAAATTTCCAAACTTGTAGCAAGAAAATTGCAAATATAAGTACTTCATCAATGAAAGAAATAAGTGCTATAATCCAATAAAAGGCATTTGGCCCTGATTGAGAGAAAAAAATCTCCCAAACAACCAAACATTTTTAAAGAATCTAACCACTGGCAAAAGTGATTTTTGAACTCCAAACCTATAAAGAACAGTTCAAAACACATATAGTCATGTCCGAACATAGATGAACAAAAATCTTAAAACCTTAGCAAAGTAGAATACAACAAACATGTCAAACTCAGTAAAATAAACATCCTCTTGAGTGAGCAGCGGGTGGAGGGAGAGGAACAGGAGAAATCCCTAGGCAGCTTCCAGAGAGTTCTTCAAGCAGGACATTCTGCCAGTGGAGGCGCAGCCTCCGGAAGCCAGAGCCACGTCAGGCTAGCAAGCGCTCAAGGGCTTCTTGTATACTACCTTGTACGTTTGCTTCCAGCTGGTGTGTATTTTTTTTTTCTTTTTTTGGTTTGACTATTTGTTTTTCTAAGGAAACCTTTGGGGTTTCTTCACATTTTTTTCCCTTTAATATCCCAATTTACTTAAAATATTCCAATTACCTTAATACAGGTAAGTTTATTGTCTTTCTTTATCCCTTTAATTGCACTTTTATGGGGTATTCTAATTTGTCATCTTATCCTATTCTCCTTTTGAATCTTACATTTTACTTTAAAAATTACGTATACCCCATTTTATTATTATATTTTTACTCCTTATTTATTGTCCTTATATTCAACCCCAACTGTAATATGTGTTTTTAACTTTTCAATCTTATTGAGTGCTATTCTTTTAAACTCTTTTATCTGAGTTATTAAGTAAACGAATCTTGTGTTTCTTGTATTTTAAATTTTATAGTATTATTTTCTAGTATTGTCCCAACTGGTTTGACCTCCAATGCCTTGTACACTGCCAGGCCCACGAAAGACAGGCCATAAATGTTAGGAAATAAACAGCTCTGCACTGGACCACAGTGGGCCCACATGCTGGGGAGGAGGCGCACAGGCTTCTCCCACCCCTTCCTTGCACCTCTGATAAACCCTCAGGGAAATCACCCTGTGATCCCTTCAGGCTAACAGAAGAAAATCTATATGAAAAAGAGAAGGCAGAAAGCTGAAGTGATAATGTTTAGAATCCTTAGAAGCTGGAATGCCCATCTATAGATAAGGCAATTTAAAGGTGTAGACAATGATTGGGCTTCAGTGCTGAACAAAGACATCTAAAAATTAGGACTGATGAGACAAAATGGACAGAAAACTCCATGTAGATGCAATAAGGAGACCTAGCTCAAAACATTTTTTGGACTCTGGAGCTCTGAAAAGGGGTATTTTCTGCCAAGTTATCTATCCTCAGACAAAAGTAAATGTTTTGACATTCCTGCAGGCTCTGTAAGTTCCCCACCTCGTGAACAAAGGCCTGCCTAGAGGTGAGGACCTGTCAGCTGACACTGCTTATCTGCCTTAAAACCTCAGTGCAGTGGCCTTCTCTAAACACAGGGCAAGGGTGCTAATTGGAGAAGCCTGCAGTTCTCTCTCAAGTGAGAAATACCTACTGAGAGAAACTGAAGGTCTGGACATACAGCAGGTGTCCAAGACCCTAAGAAAGTAAATACTACATGGGTTGAGGAAATGACCTATTATAAATGGGGTGAATATGCACCCAGAGGGCACTGCCACTCAGGCAATCAAAATATTAACTATTTAGGCTTTTTTACATTCTTGAGCTTATCCTTGAAAGAATTTAGATGGTATAGTAACTGAGTCAGGAAGGGGGTCAATACATATGAGGTGAATGAGTGAATGGACAAGTGAATAAATGAATAAACAAATTCATGGCGTGGATCGGGGCAGGCAGTGGAAAAAGCTCTATAGAACAAGAGGCTTAAGGTCTGGCCACAAGCCCACTATCAACCTAGCATGGAATTTCAAGTAAATCAATTTACTTCTCAAGTTTATTTTCTGTAGGAAAAAACCATATTTTGCTTAACAGAGGTGTTGTGAAGATAAATATAAAATAAAAAAGATTCCCCCCACAGTATTCTGTATAGGTAAGACATTATAAATTGTTATATGTCTTACTATAAATTTTATCATGTAAGATTATATAGATGTTTAAGAGAATGATAAATGAACCCTTGTACATACCACCTAGCTTAAGAAGTAGATTTCTTTGAAGTCCTCTTTGTGCCTTCCCTAGTTACTCCTCTTCCTTCTCGGCCAATAATCTCTAGTCTGAATTTTTGGTTATTAATTCCCTTAATATTTTTTATAGCAGGGGTGTCCAATCTCTTGGCTTCCCTGGGCCACACTGGAAGAAGAATAGTCTTGGGCTACACATAAAATACATTAACACTAACGATAGCTGATGAGCTATAAAAAAATTGCAAAAATAACCTCATAATGTTTCAAGAAAGTTTACGAATTTGTGTTGGGCTGCATTCAAAACTGTCCTGGGCTGCATGTGGCCCATGGGCCGTGGGTTGGACAAGCTTGTTTTATAGTTTCACTACTTATGTATATAACCCCAAACAAACTATACTTTAGGCTGTTTTTGAACTTAATATAAATAGATTCATGTTACATGTGTTTTCTGTAGGCTTAACACTGACTTAAAACTTACACATGTTGATACTTGTATCTGTAGTTAATAAATTCACTGCCAATGCTGTAATACCTCACTGTATTATTATACTACAATTTAGTGATCTATTTGACTGTCAATGGACATTTAGCATATTTCTACATTTTTGCAATTACAAACAATGCTGCTATAACCTTTGTTGCATGTATCCCCTGCTGTATATGAACAATAGTGCATTTAGGAGCGGCATTCCTGGGTCTATCATAGGTCTGAACATGTTCAACTTTACTAGGGAATGCCAAATTGTCTTCAAAGTAGTTGCACCAACTGATAGTCCCAGCAGCAGTATATGCAAGTGTCTGTTGCATATATATTCCCAGCAATGCTTAGAATGTTGTCAGATTTTAAAATTTTTGCCAACCTGGCTGCTGAGAAATGATACATTATTGTGGTATTTATCTGCATCTCCTTATTATGGATCAGGTGGTGGAATGTTTCATATATTTATGGTCATTCCATAATGACCATATATCCTCTTTTGTGAAACCTGTTTGTATTTTTGCCCATTTTGCTGTTAGGTTCTTTGATTTTTCTCTTTTATTCATGAGTTCTTTGTTGATTCTCTACATTATTTCTCTGTCGGTTGGTTGATTCTCAGTACTATTCCTCTGTTGGTTGCAAAAATAATTTCCCACTTTATGGGTTGTTTGTCCACTATTTTTAGGATGTCTTTTGATAGAAAGTCCCCTCATCTTATTGTTTTGCTTTTTGAATGACTTGAGTATTCTTGGTCCTTTGCTCTTTCAAATAAGTCTTATAATCAGCATCTCAGAGTGCATGAACAATCCTCTTGGGATTTTTATTACAATTGCATTAAATTAATAGTCAGTCTGGAGAGAATCATTATCTTTATCAATTTTTCCTATCCATGAACATCTATGTCTCCACATTTATTCTGGCCTTCCTTAATGTTTTTAATAAAGCTTCAGAATTTTTTCATAAAGATATTATTTTTGTTAGATTTATTCTTAGGTACCTTACATTTTTGGTTTCTACTATAAATAATATTTTTAAATAAATGGACTCCGTTGGCATCTAACAAATGCAGTTGACTTTCACATGTGAATTCTGCTATATTTTTCTACCAATTTGTATAATTTATCTGCAAATTCTATTGCATTTTCTCTGTAGATAATCATATCTACATACATACATAATGATTGCTTTACTTCTTCCTTTCTAATTTTTAACCTTTTACTTCCTTTATTTACAGCATTTCACCATCAAATATGATATTTGTTACAGTCTGCTTTGGTGTTTGGCTTTTCTTATTGTTTTGTTTTGTGGGTAGCATTTATTGGGTTGAGAAAATTTTCTTGGTGAAAGTTTTATTTCGAATGATCGCTGAAATAAAACACTTTTTGCATCTATTGAGATGAACATATGGCTTTTTCCCATTAATTTGTTGATATGATAAAATGCGTCTGTAGATTCTCTAATGTTGAGCTAACTTTCCATTCCTGGTATAAACTCAACTCAATGCAGTATCTTTTTGCCATGTTGTTGGATTTGGTTTATTAGTACTTTGCTTAGGATTCTTACATTTATGTATATGGGTAAAATTAGGTAGTATTTTCTTTTATTATATGGTCCTCACATGGTTTTAGTATTAGGTTATGTTAACCTCACGAAATAAATTGGAAAAAGCATTCCCTGCTTTTCTAATCACTCAATGAGTATATATAATGTTGGAATGATCTTTTCATGAAATAATATAATAAGCCTATAAAATCTTCTGGGCCTAATGGTTTCTTTGGGGGAAGATTTTTAACTACTGACTCAATTTCTTCAATGTTTATAAAAACATACAGGATTTTTTTCTTCATGAGTCAGACTGTTATATATATTTCTCTCAGAATTTTAAATATTTTACCTAATTTCTCAAATTTATTAGTATAAATGTATTTATAGCATTCTTATATTCTCAATATTAGTTACATCATTATTTATGTATTCTCCTTTTCATCCTTTATACTGTTTGTATGACCAGTCTTACCAGGATTTTATTATTCTTTTCATAGAACCATATATTGGGTTATTAGTCCTCTTTGATATCTTCAGTTTCTATTTCATTAATTTCTGTCTTTATATGCATTATTTTCTTCCCTGTCTCCTTGGGTTTATTCTGTTTTTTTACCCCCCAAATGTCTTAAGTTCACCTCTTAGCTTATTTAGTAAAATAAAAGTCAAGGTCTTCTAAATTTCCATGATTATTTCTTCCTTGATTCTTGACTTATTTATAATTGTGACTTTTATTTTCCAAATACATGGCAATTTTTGAGTTATTTTGTTTTTGGTTTCCGTCTAGTTGTGATATATTCTGAGAATGTGATATGATGCCAATTCCTTTCAACTTTTCAGTCTCGTTTTTTGGCCTCTATGTGTCTATTTTTTGTAAAAGATCTGTGTGTGTCAGAGAAGAAAATATGTTCTGCAGTGGTGGTACTTTTTTTCAGTTTTTCTTTTCTTAACTTATTGATTGATTGATCGAGATGTTTTCCTCTCATTTTATATTTCTCCCTCAGTAGTTAATGGTTATCATAAAAATAAGATGTGTATATCTAACTTGACAAAGTTTAAATTTAATAAAAATGTTACCCTCTCCAAATCAATACAAGGAACTTAGAATGATTTAACTATAGTCACCCCCATCCCAAATGAAATATTGTTATATCATATTTTAGTTTTATCTTGATTTTGTAATCCCTTAAATTGCACAGCATTGTTCTCATTTTATAAAGTCAATTAATTTAAGATCCATCCATGTGTTTAACATTTTCTTTGTTCATCATTGATTTCTGCATCTTAAGTCTTTATTATTTACCTTCTCCCTGAAGTACATGGATTTAGGTATTCTTTACCTACTAGTAAATTATCTCAATTTTCGTTTATCTGAAAATGTCTCCAATTGACTCTCCTTATTGAAAGGAAGTGTTGCTAGGTGTACAATTCTAAGAGGACAGTGTATTTCAGCCCCCCATTTTTTTTTTTTTTTGAGACGGAGTCTCGCTCTGTCACCCAGGCTGGAGTGCAGTGGCACGATCTCGGCTCACTGCAAGCTCTGCCTCCCGGGTTCACACCATTCTCTTGCCTCAGCCTCTGGAGTAGCTGGGACTACAGGCGCCCGCCACCACGCCCGGCTAATTTTTTGTATTTCTTTTTAGTAGAGACGGGGTTTCACCGTGTTAGCCAGGATGGTCTCGATCTCCTGACCTCGTGATCCGCCTGCCTCGGCCTCCCAAAGTGCTGGGATTACAGGCGCGAGCCACCGCGCCAGGCCTATTTCAGTCCTTTAAAGATGTTATTCTGGCTTTGATATTTGCTCTTGAAAAGTCTCCTGTACTGTGTTGTTCTTTTTTGGTAATCTATCCTTTCTCTCTGCTGTTTTAAAGGTCTCCTACTTTTTTTAAAAAAATAAAATAAATATTTTTCAGCTTAACTATGATGCATCAAGTTGTGGCTTTCTTTTTATTTATTCTGCTTGCGAGTCATTGGAATCTGGATCTGAAGATTGCTATCTTTTATAGATTTTGGAAAATTCTTAGCCATATTCTGTCCAAGTACTGTCTATCTCTTAATCTTTTAAAAATATACTTCCGGAATTCCAACAAGCATATATTAAAGCTTCTCATGTTTTCTTCCATATGTCTAAACCTCTCTTTCATAGTTTCCATCTCTTTGACTTTATATATTGCATGCAGTACAATTTTTTAACTCTATTTTCCAGTTTGTTAATTTGTTCTTATGCTGTACTTAAAGCATCATTTTCTTTCATTTCTAGAGATGACTAATATATCCCTATCTCATTCACATTTTCATATATGCAGATAATCAAATTTTCCCCAGCGCATTCATTTCACACCAAGTTAATTTACATATTTATTGAACTATTATTCTGGGTCTCTTGATTATTAGGAGTGAGTTGAAATCACATAGAAATATAATATCCCACGAAATGCCCTGCTTCCTGCTTCTTACTCCCTGAATCTCATAGTCATTATAATCTGTAGGTAAAGTTGCAAGGCCAAATCCTTAGGTGTAGTTGGGAATATCCCACAGGTCTAAAAGTCTGGGCCCAATGCTTCTCTGGCAGAAATTTTCACTGTTTTATAAGGTTCTTCCAAGTACAGCCTTTGAATGACAAAGTTTAAACCCTCTAGCTATGCCACCCCTTACTCCTATTTTATCTTCCTCACACCATTTTGAAGATTATGATTTTTCCATTTTGCTGCTACTGAAAGCAAACACTCGACTAGTGGAAGTTTGGGTTGGGAGCCAGCCCAGTGCTCACTGTACATCCATCCTGGGCTCCTATCTAGCCTGTTCCACAGGCTGTGCTTCTATCACCAGCAGGGTTTGAGGGCCTGGGCCCACCAATAAACAAAGTCCACTTGGCCTGGAGAGGACTACTGCTGTCAGGTGACAGCTGCCCCTGGCTGGGAGAAGAAACCTGGGTTGGACTCCACGCCAGGAAATAAACTCATGGCCATCTGCATTTCCTTTCATGACTCAGCCGTTCTTTATGAAAGGATTTACTGTGTGAGGAGTAGGAGGCTAGAAGATCTGAAAGAAGAAACAGCAAAGGAGATTACTAAGCCATTGAAACAAAGATGAAAAAACAGCTTTCCCTAGGCAGGCTGCTGCTTTGTAGCGACAGGAAGAGAATTTTCCACTTAAAGAATAATTATTATAGAGAAAGTTAATCTTTGTATATACAATTCAGATACCACAAAAATAAAATAGGACCAAATAACCTTATTGGGATCTCAGAGATAAGCAGTAATATTTTGGCTGATAAATGCTGAGTTTATAACTTAGTCCTATTCTAGTTTGGTACAGTGAAAAGAGGACTTAGGTCTGGATTCTTATTCCATGCTTTCTGTCTTTCTATCTTTATGCCATTGTTATGTTGGATTTTTCATCACTCTCAGCCAAAACAATCTTGATGCAAAAGACTGGGCTTAATATCTACCAGAATTTAAAATTCACATTTTTTTAACCCAGCAATACCACTTATAAGACTATATCCCATAAATATACTGGAATAGCATTAAAATATATAATAAAAATATCAAAAGACTGTGATATCAAAAGAATGGAAACAAACTAAATAAAGATATAATAAAAATATCAAAATACTGTGCTATCAAAAGAATGGAAACAAACTAAATATTCAACAGTAAGTGACTGGTTGTGAAAATGATATATACATTATTATGTAGCCATAAACAGTCTCAGAGATCTATATGGAATAATCTCCACATTTCAGGGGGAAAGATCATATATTGAACTTTCCAAATACAACTGCAACAATATCTCTCATCTCATGATGTGACCTTGACATTCCTCCTATCAAAAGATAGGGTTTAGGTCCCCTCCTCTTAAATCTGGGAAGCAGAAGTAACACTGTCTGACTTCCAAGGCTAAGACAGAAAAGGCAAGGCAGCTTTCTCTGTGTTGACCAAAAAGACTCATGACTGGAGTCCAAAGTCACCTTGTAAGAGGCTGCCATGCTGTGAGGAAGCCAAACCACATGGAGAGACCATGTGCTCTACTACTGAGTAGATGATCTACTACCAAGTAGATGATCTACTACCGATAGATGCTCTGCTCAATAGTCCTCATCTTCAAAGTCCGTCCAGTCCAGGGACCAGTCATGGGAGTGACGAGCCTTCAGATGGCTGCAGCCTCCCAGCCTTCCAGTCTTTTGAGCTAAGGTTCCAGATATCATGGTGTAGGGAAAAGTCACCTCTGCTGTGCCCTTTATGAATTTCCAAATCACAGAATTGATGATTGTGGTAAAATAGTTGTTCTTTTTTGATACTAAGTTTGAGGTGGCTTCTTGCACAGATAGTATGTTTTTAAAGACTTATTCTTCATTGTTTGCTTTTTCATACCATTTCAATTTTTCTATTACCATGTACATACATTATTACATTTTCCAAGTCTATATAAAATAAGGACATTTGTTAGGAAACTCTATGATGCCAGAGACAAGCAGGTCTGCCGGCTTCCACTAGTAACACGACTCTGAAAGCACAAATCCCCACTGAGCACATATGAAAAAGTCCAAAGAAGACGAAGAGGATATTCCAGGCTTTCTAGTTTTTAAAATCAGATATCATATTCCCACAACTATAGTATGTCAACATGATACAAACCTTATCAGTATTTTCTTTTCACAACAAATTATTAATTAAAAAAGAAAACCACCACCATGCAGGATCTAAAACAGCATTATTTTAATCACAGAGTAAGGTGCAGGTTGAATATAACCTTCACTTCACATCTTCCAAATGGTAAGCTAGCTACAGTCTTAAAATCCACGTCTAGTTTATCCAAGGAAGGCTTTGGGAGGCTAAATGAGAACCTAAGATGTAAAAGGTTGTCACTCTTCCCTAACCATGGCAAGGTGCAAGAAAGCAGCACAACTTTGGAATTCATACAAGTGTCCTGAAGTCCGGTAATAATAGGAAAAAAAACCGTAACTACCCACTTTGCAAAACTTTGAAGTTAATGGAAAAAGTAGGAGGTAACCAGTAACACAAAGGATTTATTCCAAGTAATATCACAAATATGCAAAGAATAACAAAGCAGAGCGATCTGCATCGATCTACATCTTTAACTGTGTTCTACAACATTTTTAGGTATTTTTAAGTTTCTCTATTTCATTTAATTTTAAACAACGCTTTTAGAAGCAGATGTAACCAGAGGCAACTACTTCGCTATAAAAATCACTCAGCAACTATATAGTATACATGATACAGAATTTTCTATTTCCATAATCTCTAAACTGGCACCGTGGATGATTTACAAACATCCTGAGGGACGATGGCTCTTGGTAGACACCATAGAGAACATTAATGTTCTGGTAATTTTGTAGAAAAATTATTCTAGTCTGCTGTACTGCAAAACAGTCTCACTACAGAGCCACAGGGAGCCACTGCACAGGACAAGAGCAGGGGGAGGTGGGAGTCACAGAGAGATCCTTCCCTTGAGGGATCAGTTGTTTGTCATGGAGTTGATTCTGAAGGCCATCAAAACCTTCCTCATATCATGAAGTTTGTGAAAACCATTGGGAATAATTAATGTTTTATACTCAAAGAAAGCTGTCATTTCTATTAGCAAGGAAAGATTCTCCACACTGGGGGCAGGAGGCCCCTGAAAACAGAGGCATGATGGAATGCTGGCCGAGGGCTCCCACAAGTGTTCCACAGCCCTCTTTGCCTCAGCCTGCCTGGAAGCAGGACAAGGACCCAGAGCACGCTACTGAGCCGGGGCTCAGTCAACATCTGTGGAAAGAATGACTGGCAAGGAAGCCCCAAACTTCTCCAGGCTCCCTGGGCCCATGGATGCAGACCTGTTAAAAAGTGTCAGCTCCTCAGAAAGCTTGGCTTTCTCCTTCACCTTCTCACACAGGAACTCTAGTCCTGGCAGAAGCTCCCTGACCCCGTCACTTCATGTGAGCTGGTTGTCTTAATCTCTCCTAGTTGCTAAGTTGCTCTCTTGCCATAGTACTTCTTTGCTAGTGGCAGAAGGATGGGGAGTGGGGATATTTCTGGTTAGTGGAGCAAAGGCTTCAGTGTGTCACAGAATGTGGTCTCTAAGGCCCAGACAACTCTGTGGGATCTAGCCTAGGTATCGATTTGAAAAGAGCTACCTGGTTATACTCAGAATTCCCACCTATGCCCTTCCTGCCTGGAACTCTTTGACAGGAAGATTCTCCTGCAAGCTTTCTCAGCACTCTGCACAGCCCACCCACACTCTGCCTCTCCATCCTCACTCCACCGAGTCACCAGTCATATCTCTGCAGAGCTGGCCCCTGAGTGCTGATAGAACTCGACTTATTCCCCAGGAGACACCTCAGCCCTGGCGCGAATCATGAGACCTCTCCTCCACGGGGCCTGTCTCATGAGTTCACAGATGAGGCCAGGGGTGCCTGAAGCCCAGCACAAGACAGAAAGTGCAAGTTATTGGATGGATGAGAATGTCAGAGAAAGTCAACAGGACCCAGTGGCAAATTTTAATCTGTTTGCTATCATAGAAACCTGGGAAGGGTTTTAGGTATCTAAGAAAGAAAAAAGCTCTTCCCCTGCTGTTGGAGGAGAGTTATTGGAAAGAAACCATCTTCATACCAGTTTCTTTCCCCACCCTGCTATATTTCTCTCTCCCTTCTAGTATGTGGTTAAACAAAATTGGGAGCATACTATATGTACAGTTTTGTATGCTCTAGGGAGCATGTGTTCATATAATTTCAAGAAAGCTTGAAAACATTCTTTCATTCCACTCCCATATGTTGAACATTTAACTTGTTCCCAATTTTTCATTTTTATAAATAATGCATCGTGAATATTCGGTTCATAAATCTTTAACTGCAACTCTGGTTATTTTCTTAGACTAGAGCTAAAAAAATTAGAGTATGGGCCGGGCATGGTGGCTCAGGCCTGTAATCCCAGCTCTTTGGGAGGCCGAAGTGGGCGGAACACCTGAGGTCGGGAGTTGAAGACCAGCCTGGTCAACATGGAGAAGCCTCGTCTCTACTAAAAATACAAAAGTAGCTTGGCATGGTGGTGCATGCCTGTAATCCCAGCTACTTGGGAGGCTGAGGCAGGAGAATCGCTTGAACCCGGGAGGCGGAGGTTATGGTGAGCCAAGATCATGCCATTGCACTCCAGCCTGGGCAACAAGAGCGAAACTCTATCTCAAAAAAATAAAATAAAATAATAATAATAATAAAAAGATTATGAGGGCAAAGGATACTAACATAACTGAGGCTATTTATTTATATTAAACTACCCTTCGGAAAACTAATAACTTATAGTACTAGGAATACCCAGGCCTGATTTCACATCTTCACCAACCCTGCATAATATCATTGTTTTAACATTGCTAATTACTTTTAAACAACCCATATACAAGTTGTACCTCACTGATTCTAATAACGTATTTTCCCTCCTCTATCTTAACATCTCTGAATTCATTGGCACTTTGCAATACCTGGTGTCTGCCAATCACTTTAGACCAGTCAGTAGATGCCACTTAGTTATCTGTGATGAGTGAACTTGGTTGTTCATTCTAGTTTTACCATTGAACAACTACTATCCCTCAAGATTTCAGTCAAAAAGCTCTTAGGGACCATTTGAGGAAGCAGTGTTAGCCATGGTTGCTAACACATCCTGGTAAGATCAAAGCAGAGGCAGCATTAAAATGTGCAGTATGGGTGTCAGTGTCTTAGAAGAAATCCTAGAAACAAAAGCAGAGTACGATGCAATGCTGCAACCCCAAGCTCATGAAGGCACAGGGAATAACACCATGTGCAAAGCACAGACCTCTATGACTCTTGGGAAAAAGGTGATTCTGGAGAGTTGGACTCTGCCTGTGAAGTTTTCGGCAAATCTCAATCCCTTTATTTCTTTTATTATTGTATGTGTTCACAAGAGATAAACATCTATGTCTCAACAACTCTAAAAGAGATATTTTGATAAGCATAAGATAAAACTTCTAAGTGATAAGAAATAATTATGTCATAGTTTAACTTGCGGCTTTCCTTTCTTTTTCTACAATACATAAAATCATGGTATATCAGACTTGATTAAATATCATATTTTAAAATATGAGAGTATTCTACAATAATGGAAGCTGAAGTAATTTTCACACGATACGTAATACTTGCAACAAATCATGTAGATTTTACCTTAATCTGTGGGTAGGTCTTGCCCTCCTAATATGTTCCTTCCTCCTTAGAGAAGAGTTAGAATAGGACACATTTCCTGGGGACTGCAGCCACTCCAAGAACCAAGACCACAGTTCCATTTGGTGTGGAGCTCTGTGAAATTGGTTCACAGTGGCCATGGCCCCCAGGGTCCTCAAGCTTATCCTAGGTTCCTCAAACATTTTGGAAAGAGCTCTACCCTACTGTTTTTCTTTAATCTTTCCTCTACCAACATTACCTCATCTTTCTCAATAAAAATCTCTCAGAACTATTAAAGTAGAATACAGACACAGATCCATTTTATTAAACAAGCATTCATCACCCACCATTACCAGGGCCCACGCCTGGCGCTGGAGATGAACTACGATCACAGAATGCTTCCTGCTAACTAGGAACTAAAGTCTAATGCGAAACATTACTTATTAATCTCAAAAGGAAAATACTACTATACACTAGAGAAGTTGGAAATACATTAACCAAGTGATTAAAATTAACCTCACTAGAAAGGGGCAAACAGACATCAACCTTCAGATGTGATGCCAAAGACACGTGACTTATACAGTATTCCAAATGCATAAACAAAAGCTAATCATGAGGAAACACTGGAGAAGCAGTGGAATATTTTATAAATGACAGGCCTGTATTTTTTTAAGATCAATAGTATGAAAGAGAAAGGCTGAAATTAAATATTAATTCAGATTAAAGGAGACTAAAGAGACAGAATGACTTAATGCCATAAATGATTTTAGACTGGATCTTGTTTTAAAAAGAAAATTCTATAAATGACATTAGAACAATTCATAAAATGATGACATGTAGATTGTAGATGAAAGTATTGTACCAGATCTGGGCATTGTGGCTCATCCCTGTAATCCTAACACTTCGGGAGGTTGAGGTGGGAGGATCATTTGAGGCCAGAAGTTCGAGACCAGCCTGAGCACATATTGAGAATCCCATCTCCACAATTTTTTTTTTTTAAATTAGCCAGGCTTGGTGGTGCATGCCTGTAGTCACAGTTACTTCGGAGGCTAAGGCAGGAGGATCCCTTGATCTCCAGAGTTCAAGGCTGCAGTGAGCTATGATCATGTCACTGCACTCTAGCCTGGGCAACAGAATTAGATCCTGTCTCTAAAAAATACATTGCATCAGTTTAAACTTCCCGAATATGATAACTGAACTACAGATATGTAAAAGAAAATATTCTTATACCTAGGAAAAATACACTGAAGTATTTTTAGGTAAAGAGGCATGAGGTTTGCAAACTATCTCAAATAATTAAAAAATAATATGTATAAAAACACTCATATAGAGAGAATGATAAAGCAAATATAACAAAATGTTGGTATATGAGAGACCTTTGTATTATTCTTGCAACTTTTCTGCAATGTTTGAAATTATTTCAAAATAAAAAGTAAAACAACAGATAATTCACATGAAAGTCTTCTGTGTATACTTGTAAGGTTGTAGTACAATTAAAGAGAACTCTGTTCTTAAACTTAAAAATAAGATCTAATAGACAAGAAGTATAGACAAATAAGCCTGCAAACTTCAGTGCTATGAGTTCTGACACATTAATCTCCACATCCTGAGAAATGAACCTGAATGAAGTCAAGATCCGAGAGGCAGTTGTCAGCATTAAACATGATTTGTTAAATGTGAATTAAGAACAACAAAATTTTCCTTCTGTTTCAACATCCTGAAATTGCATTTTATTAAGAGATTGACACTTTCATAATCAAGGTAATTTCCTTCAATCCTTTTTGGAAATGGGTGAGGTATAAGTACAATTAATAGATGCATGATTCTTACCTTGTCCCTTTCTCAGTATGTATTATATTTGGTCAATTATGCCAGAAAGCTCCTAAATCTGGATTGTAAATGGCAACTCTTCAGATTATGTCTACTTATTTTATCCTCTGTTTTTTCTTGTCTTATCCTCCATATGAATCCCCCTTACTTCCTCTAAACCTCAAAATAACAGTTTTTATGATTCTTTCAGATTTTAAACAGAGAGTTATGAGTAGATCATCTTGGGGATTATATTCATATTGTTGACAGAAGACAATACCACTTTTTTCCAAATCACTGAATGCCCAGAACCTGGTAGTAATGGTCCAAGAAGTTAATGGAGACAGAGAGTTAAGACAAAATATTTTTGTTTAAATTTAAAATTTGCAATTATTATGGTATTTTAAAAATCTGACTTCTCTTCCTGCCTCTTGTTCATAATTTCTATTTATTCTACTCTTGCTTGTGTTCTGTAGGCATCACAGATCTCATGCCAAGGCTCTGCCCAGTGCAGAGAGCTAAGTAACACGAAAGCACTGAACATCCCAAAGACAAGTCCAGTTTCCATAAACTCATCAGTTATGACTATGTCCATGTTGTAGATTCCTGGAGGTACCAATGGAGTTGCCAGTTGCTGTCACTTCATCAAGGGGGAGGATCCTGCAAAATCTTCCACTGGATACACAGAGGTTTCCAGCATGGCTCTGGGGTCTAGATTTTTTTACCTAAAAATCTACAGGGACCAGCCAGTCACGCAAGTGAATAATGTGGTTGAGAGACTACATACCCCGACTCAAGGTATGGACATTATTCTGCCATTTAGAAATTCAGGCCCAGTAATACCAAAGCTTCCAATTCTTAAAGAGAAGGCAGAAATCCAGATTTTTATAGGAAATCCTTAAATATTGGCAATTTAAAAAGAGCAGGTTCCATCTGGCCCACAGTCACCTAGTTTAGGATCTCTGCTACAGGTATTTACCAACTGTGTCTACAGGTATTTACCAACTGTGTCTCCTCACTAAAGAGTCTGGCAGCCTGGGAGAGCTTCGCTATGGAATCACCAAATGTCTCCAAATCTTGAAAGGCACAGAGGGGCAAGGAGCTAACTGAACTCCAAAGACATCATGGTGATTTAGAGGCAAATAATATGTTTTCTAGAAATGATGAGTTTTTTTCCCCACCTTTCCTCCTACCAGTCTCCCCCTCTGTCCTCTCAAAGAATGAGGTACACAGGCCTGAGTGAAGGACAATCTCCTAGAACCATGACCAAAGAACAGTGGCTACTGTGAGGACAGAGAGGAAATATGACAGAGTAACTACAGACCCAAACTGAGGGCCACCAAATACCCTGCTTTTGATCAACATCTGGGGGAAAGAACTTCAAGGTTTCTTTGAACTCAGTCAGCCTTTGCTCCAAAAGTACTGGCCACCTTTCACAACAGCATCAATGGAATCTCCTGTCCAGATTTTGGGCTGCTGAAATAAAGGATCATCGGCTCCTGGGAGATGGATGACAGCCATAGAGTAGGAAGCCAATAGTGCCCTCCAGCCAGAGGAAGCAAATACAACAGGCCAGTGGGGAGGAAGGCCTGTTTTTAATTCTTAGTGGCATCATGCCGTGGCTCAGTGAGGGACTCTGAATGGGGAGGAGGCCATTGCTTGACATATAATTACCAGTGGCCGCAATCTACCAAAGAGGCTAGTGGAGATCCAAGGGCTATTTCAGCTTTTTCAAGAAACAATTCAAAGCCTTGTCAGAATAAAATCCACATTTCCTCTTTCTCCTTAGTACATTTCCCTACCTAGAGTCAAGCACGTAAGACACTGTTCACAGCTATGCTAGCTATGCAGGTGCCAGCCCCATGGTTTGCTTTGGGAGCCGATTTAATGAAAGCTGGAATTGGGACCAGTAAAGCTTTTATTTCAGGGCCATTCTCCAACATAGTTGTCTGACAACTTAAATGGGAAAGAGAAATTATCCAGAGAGAGACAGCTACTAGAAACCATTCTACTATGCACAACCTCCTTTTTCTTTCCAACTCACTCCAGAGTAATTCCAACCTCCAGTTACCTTCCAATCTGTCTGCTGAAAACCTTTTCCTTGTTTACTGCCATCTGCTACATAGGAAACCCAGACAGCCTCCATCCTCACTACTCTTATTTAAAGAGCCAGCCAGTAGGGGCAAACCTGGCTTCCTTGTTCCAAACGGCTGTCATGCTTCTTCACTATTTAAACCTGTGGTCAGGGAGCATTCTCTTAGTAATTCAAGGGGTCACTATCTCAAACTCTTCCTTTGCTCTCAATGTCATTGCGTAGTTATGGTCAGTAGGCAGCTCTCTCGGCTGCCTACTTTTAGACGGTGTAAACCCCATATGTAAAACCTACATGTGAGGTGCAAGTGGGTTTCAATCTGGGCAGTTGGTTAATATGTTCCCAGACTGTGACATAAACCAATAATAAATGTAACTGACCAGCAGGGTTTGGCTGGAAATGAAAATCTTACACATTCTCTGCACTCGCACTGGCTTTTACTATAGAATACTTTATTATAATTCATAATTGTGTAATCCCCAAGAAAACTATAAGAAAATAAAGGAAGGAAAAGGGCAGAAAAGGAATGATTTTTCTTTGTCCTTTCTCATGCCTGTTGAGGATGGCATTTCTCCTTTTCCCCAAAAAAGAACAAAGAAAAATAGGATATCAAATAAAAGAGAATAGAGTTTTCCCACAATCTCTCGTGCATCTAGACCATCCTGGTCCACAATCCTACATTTCTGCTGCCTCCTTCTTTAGGATGACGAGTAAAAATGATTTTTCGAATCCACTAATCTTACAAGACTTTGTGTGCAAATGTCTCTGTAAGTATTTAAAAACACTGTAAAATATTGTATTACTAATACAAACACAGAAAAGAAACTATTTAATCAGAGATTCTGATAGTCACCAAATCTAAAGCCAGCCGTGTGTGTTATTCCCACAGCATCTAGGATTATTAGAGGAAAAATGTGTTTTCTTTTAAACAAAATGAAAACATGATGCTGGGTCACATTTCCAAATTCTCTTCCTTAAAAGAGACAGAAAAAAGATTGAATCTATTTTCATAATAAGTATGGATGACTCTTGGAAACAATGAACCTTTGTTTGTTTTCACTGAACTTAGTAGTATAATCAAGAAACTGTACATTTTCAGTGTGTATATGGAAATTCTAATAAACATAAAATTCATCCTCACCGTGCATTTCAAAACGCAGTCTATTCCTATCATCAAAAAAGCAAAGTAAGAAAAAGGGTCCCACAGAAGAGAATCCCAATTTTTCTGGTTCTTGAAAAAAGCATATGATCTGTTTTGATCCTAACTCTGTAACCAGATAGGCCATTGAGGAACTTGGAGGAAACAATTAGTTGTCTTTGAGGATCTCAGTTTAATCATAAAATGCAAATAAATAAAGTGGGTATTGATGTGAAAATCTATTACAATAACTTGTTTACCTTTTCCCAAATATTTACCAAGCAGCTTCCTATAAGGCACCTCAGTGCTAGAACCTGGAGATTCAAAAAGTAGAGGGCAGGCCCTCAAGAAGCTGAGCCTAGGGGGCAGATCCAAAAAAGTAAACATAATTAAAAATAGTTATAAGAGTGTTATGGGAGGCCAGGTGCGGTGGCTCACGCCTGTAATCTCAGCACTTTGGGAGGCCAAGGCGGGTGGATCATTTGAGGTCAGGAGTTCAAGACCAGCTTGGCCACCATGGTGAAACCCCATCTGTACTAAAAATACAAAAATTAGCTGGGTGTGGTGGTGCACGACTGTAATCCCAGCTACTCAGGAGGCTGAGGCAGGAGAATTACTTGAACCTGGTAGACAGAGATTGCAGTGAGCCAAGACTGTGCCACCGCATTCCAGCCTGGGCGACAGAGTCAGACTCCATCTCAAAACAAACAAACAAACAAAACAGCTTTGTGGGAGATTTGGTAAAGCACACAATAGGTCTCAGCCCAGATTTCAATACCTGAGAGAATCTACTCAAAGAAGGTGTGGTCTGTTACAAACCTTAAAAAATAGGCAAGTGGTGTAGAGAGGTAGTCTGAATCTAAAAAAGAGTATTTATAAAGGTCCAGAGGCCAGAGAGAGTTGTGGCCCTGTGGAAGGCAGTTCAACATGACTGCAGCATGAGGGAAGAATGGGGAAGGATGGGGCGGGAGAAACTGGCAGAACTCTTGTATCTTGAAGGGCCTTGCATTGCCATTCCAAGGTATATGGATTTTACCCTCAAAGGTCTTTGAAGGTTTGGGAGTAACATGGCCAAGTTTTACCTAAAGAAACGTCATGTAGCTTCCAGTGTGTATAATGGATGAATTGGTGGGGGGTAAAACAGAGGGGCAGAGCAATCCATTAGGAAATGGGAGATGATGGTGACCTGAACTACGGAAGTGGCAGAACAGATAGGGAAAAGTGAAAAAATTCTAGAGGATTAAGTAGGAACAACTGACAAAAACTGATTAATAACTTGGTATGGATGATGGGGGAGGGGTCCATGTTTCTGTTTTGGGCAAATGGTTGCATGGTGGTGGGAATAGAGGAGACAGAGCTGGTTGAGAAAAGGAATGAGAAAGTGGAGAGATCAGTCTGAGATATAAGTTAGAGGAATCTCTGGACCATTCACATGAAAATGCCAGGAGATCTCTAGGTCTTGAGCTGGAGAGACACCATCAGGGAGAGAATAAAGAGTTGGGAGTCATAGGCATACATTTGGTAACTGAAGCTATAGGAACAGACCAGACTACTTGAGGTGAGGTTTTCCAATGAAAAGAAAGCCAAATTTAGATCCCAGGGGAACACCACTTTTAAGAAACATGCAGTGAGAAATGAGTAAGCCAAAGGGAAGACAGCAAGGTAAGAAGAAAATTAGGAAGGTGGAGCCATGGATCTGAGCGAAGGCACTGTTATAAAAAAGGAAACTGGTCCACATGATTGAATGCAGCAGAAAGGGTACTGAAGAGAAAGTGAAGTCAAAGTGACACTGGATTTAATGAGGGGGATTGCTCATTAAATGGTGATCTTGGCAAGGAAACTTTCAGTGGAGTGGTGAGTGTGGAAACTAGATTATGGAAACCAGATGAGAAATGAATGCAACTGAGAATGCAAAACTGGCAAATGTCGACCATTCTCTCAAGAAGTTTGAGTCTAAGTCCTTGAAGGCTGGCACTGTGCCTCATTCTCTGTTGTATCCTGAGGTATAATATCAAGTGATAAATAAATATCTGTTGAATTAATTCTAAACAAGGGAAGAAGATGAGGCAAAGGCTAATGGGAGGATGGGTCAAGGAAAAGGATGAGATTCAGAGTAAAAATGAGAAATTTACTTTAGACAGGATGAAATCTCTCTTCCAGAAGAACAGTAGAAGAGGTCACAAAATTGAAATAATTTTCATCCACTAGTTTTAGTTTTATTGATGAATTCAGAAGCAAGGTGATCTACTGAAAATGTCAGTGGAAATGATGAAGTAAGTAGATCTAGAAGAGTAAATAGCAAGCTTTACAAGGGAAACAGAAAGATCAGTGGGCAGCTGAGGGCCCACTTGAGGGTGGAGGGATTCACCCTGTGTGACAAAATTAACACGGACATGGGGCTGGGGGATGAACAGTCCTCAGAACTAGAGACTGCAGGAGGATGGATCTGGGATTGGGCTTTTTCTAGGTGGGTGAAAAAAAAGATGCTGGAGGAAGGGAATCTCAGATATTTGCAATTGGTCCACACTAGAAGGAACTGCAGACCAAAGGAAACTTTGATAGCAAGTAAAGTATCAAGAGGGTCTTAAAGAAGATAAGATCAGATTGTAGAGAACATGGCAGAATGAGAGCTGAAGGTTTGTTATAGAGGGATATTCTATGTGAATGTAAGGTAAATACACATCTATCCTGTTGCTTTTAGGTCTGGCTACCATGACCAGGTGCTCTAACCAACATTGCCAACCTCATCTCATTGTCCCCAGGCTCTCAGAACAGTGCCTTGTTCCTCAACCCACTGTGCTTCTTTTGTGATGCTGGGCTTCCCAAGGGGAGAGATGCAGTATTTTACTCATTCTGAGAGTCCAATTCCCGCCATTAGAGACATTCTTGATATCTGTAGTGAATGAATAAATGAAAGAATGTCTCCATGTTTGCACATCTTCTAATTTGGTGAAATGCAGACTGTTGTGTTCACTCTCCCTGTGTAGGTAACCTATGCAGTATTCTAAGTTCTGAGATCTCACGCAGGAGATCCCTGGCCCTCTGCCATGACGTTTTTCTGTTGAAAGTTAGGGAAGATGCTCTAGAAGGAACTGTGGGGCTGATGTGAAGGAGAGGTGATGCTTTAGCGTCAGTTGACAAGCCAGGGAGTTCACAGAACACCTCGCGGTGTAGAGAATTTGGTAAATTGAGTAAAAAGCTATCTACATGAAACTATAAGGAATTCCTAAGTCCCAGCTGTAGATGCCATAGATGTGGCAAACTGTTAAATATTAGGTATTCTAATTCACTGCAATTTATTGACAGTCACTATTAACTTTAGTGAATATGCTGAAGAAGTTAAAATGTCAAAGGTGATGCTATAAAAATGAATTCTTACTCCAGGCCTCAAACTGTCATGGGTGGCTTTATTTATAGACACATAGTGGTTTCTGAGGCCATACACAGTTAATAAAATGTGACAGAATGAGTTTTTCATGCACTATAACCCTTAGTTATTAAATTTATCTCAGAGTCAAAATGATTCAGAATTTTTCATTTTGATTATAAATTATCAGTCACTAAAATTTTTATCATTCACTGAATTATACCAAAGATTCAGTAAAAATTATATAGCAAATCTGGAGTGGGACTTCTCATGCTAAGAATTGTCTAAGTCAATGTGGCAAAAGCAGCCATATGGAATGTTTGCGAAGCATTTTATTGTGGGAAATAAATGTGGGTGTTAAAATACTATGTATAACTACAAATTTAGGCATACTATTTTTTATCAGCAGTGAGATTTCAGTGTTAAGGCTAAACTTCATTAATTCAGAAAGCACTAACATAGAACTTTAAAAGAACAGCTGGTGTGTGAGGTAATAAAAAGTAAAAACAAGTTTTCAAAAGGAATATTTCTGCCACTCAAGTGGCATTGTGGGGCAGCAGGGCAGGTGCTGTGTTTTGAAGCTAAAGACCTAGGCAGGATTGAATCTAGCTCTTGTGGGACTGGAAGCTTATATAACCTGGGGGAACCCATTTTAAGGAAAAGGATACAAAATTAAAAATGTAAAATTAAATTTCAAAAGTGAACTTTTTATATAAAAATATATAAAGTAACTATTTGTTCAAAATGACAAAAGAAATTATAACATTTTTAGAAGCTGAGTAATGCCACAAGCATTCAAAACTCAGAAAAATATTTTATTAGTTAACTGCCTGACATACTGCTGTTAATTTACTTCCTTATATTGTTGTTTATATACTCTCAACCTCTTCATATAACAAATATCTATATCTTTTTGTATAGAAAGAAAAGCAATATAATTTAGTCTTCCCTCAACCAAAGTTGATTGAAACTTGGTTTTACTAACAGTTTAGAAAAGTTTCAAGCCATTCCACTGTGTTGATGACAGTGTTATGCGCCATTTCAAATGGAACCGCCAAACTTTGTCAGGCTACATGCATTTGATCTGCTAGAACACAATCTAACCTAAGGTGTTGTAATGTATAAAATGTTATGTACTTGGACATACTCTCTGTTCATAGTACTGCCACAAGTTTGTGCTCTTCAAACACAGCAATCCTGATATCTTCTAATTCACGTGATTTTTATAGCAAAAAAGAAATGCATCTGATGTACTTATATTAAATTGTATTCACTGCATTATCAAGTATGTTTCTGGCAGTTTTGTTTTGACAAGGCATAGTGAGAATTAAATCATTCACTTGAAATTTTTCATGTCTGATGATTGGAAGTACTTTCCCGAGACAAGTTTCAATTGTTGTTTCTCCTCTGGCCCTCAATTACTTCTGATACCAGCCAGACAACAGAGGCTTTGGTCCTTTTCCACGTGTCAAGTGAACCACAAGAGTAATAACCTACATATGGAAGTAACTATAAGCTGCATTATTCCACCAACTGCAAACTAAATGCATGCCCAAGTTAACTTCCCCTCAACCAGATCACAGATATGTCCAGGGCCACTCCAGTGCCACCCAAAACAAGAAGTATGATAAAGGGGAAGTTGGCTAAGTGGTCTTAGCCAATTGCTTATAAAATATTTCTTTTCACAGATTTTACAAAAACAAATGTGAATACATTGTGATGGGCCCCTGCAACAGGCAGATTAAAGTGCAAGCTTCATTAGCATCACAGTTAACCACTTCTGGGCCTGGGCAGATCACTGTTTTGTCCTAAGCATGGCACTCCGGAAAAATCTTAATTTGTCTGAACTTCAGTTTCCCCTTAGTGAGATGAGGCTACTACTACTAATACGTGCTTCACAGGGCTGTTGTGAGCTCAGAATGAGTTAATTCATGGGAACCATTATCATAATGCTTGGTACACAGTAAATGTTTAATAAATATTAGCTTTCATTATTAAGCAAAAGATGTTATACATTGCAGGATACTACGTAACAAACTGGTTAGAAGAATAATTCATATACCAACAAACAATAAAGACATTAAGCAGACACAATTGTCATGTTAATTAAAGCTAATTTCCTAATTTTATTATTACCCTAAATAACTGTATATATTTGAAAACAACAAAACTACTTTTTAAAAATTATATCTGACCAAAAGCTCGAGGCTGCAGTGGGCTATGATCGTGCCACTGCACTTCAGCCTGGGCAGCACAGTGAGGCCCTGTTTCAAAAAGAAAAAAAATTATATATGAGAGATTTAACTTGTACAGATGGAATACCACCTCTTCCCATCTCACTATATTTGAAATGGGGTTGGGGTGGGGTAGGTGATTTGTTGCTCTATAGTATTTTAGGAGGAAGAAGAATGTTTCTTTTCTAGTATTAATTATTCTAACTGGTGTGTTATATTTCCTTTCCTAGGAAGCACATAAAGAATTCCATTCCCAGAAATCAAGGTTTCAAAACATCTTCAGAAGCAAAGTAAACAAAACGGAAAACAAATCGTAACAATAATTTTATTCATAGGAAATTTTTTCATTGCTAATAAAATCTAGGAACACTATAAACTTTTTTCAGACTATACAAATTCTTTTTTTTAACCTTGAAAATCTAAATATTTATTAAGTAATAGGTAATACTGCACAAAATATCTAAGTGAGAAAGCATGAGGTATTTTAGAGTCAAATTTGACACAGAAGCCTCTACATAAATGAATATACAATCTTTCAAAGTCATAAATTAGTATGCTGCAAGATTCTCCAGACAGCAGGGATCAGAATAAACTGAGAAGGAAGAAATATTTCCTGCCAGTAGCAAGCAGTAAAAATGCCAAATGCACGGAAGCAGGGGAAGCGTTTTAAAAATCAAATGGGGTTCATCATGGGACCATACATCTGCCTAAAGCTAACCAGATTATAATTCGTGTTTTATTAGAGATCAGACTTGCAAACATCTTGAGTTTCAACACTTGAATTTGAACGGCCGAGGACCTTTCTCATTGTCCCTAAAAATGTGCCTCTCCTTTCAAAGAGAAATATATCATTGCTTTCTCTTCCAATTTTTGGCTTCTCAATAGCAACTCACTTCTTGGTTGCACTCTATGGGAGGCAGAATAAATGCCATTGACTTAAAGAATCGAAGTCCACTGAGGTGAAAAGCAGTACTTGTGAGGGCTCAGGTAGGAGACAGAAAAAATCCTGGCAGTTATCTTATTTTTCATGAAGAAACCAGAGCTGAGCTGTGCCAAGCAGACAGCTATGAGCTCACTGGTTTGAAATAATTACGCATTGAGACTTTTCCTCAGGACAGAGCTAATGGGTTTATGCAGGAAACATAGCTCAAATATTGATTTACGGGGTTTCTCTTTTTAAATCAGTAATGAGTACCCTTTACCTATACTTGGGCCTGACAAAGTTCTCTGTTATGTTAACTGATGAACTAGATTAAATAGAAAATAAATATTCAACTGAAGTAGATTGTTCTTAATACACATTTTTTATGTTTGGTGGCCTCATTCCTATTTTAGGAGATGCAGAAATCAAAGCCTCAAAGAATTGAAAATGATAGAAGAGCTTTTCAGAGGAATGACACTCCACTGTTGAGACTCAGAACTTAAGTACAAACTGAAGCAAACCCAAAACAAATTGCTCTGTTTAGCCCAGAGCCAATCTGAGAAACGCTCTTTTTATTCAAGATGAGATGTGCTGTGACGTCAACCAAGGAAACAGAAACATCAAAAGTGGACAGTATTCAAATGATTTCTGTGGGAAGACACAGAACAGGATCCAAAACACTGATCTATATATTTCTGCATATGTTTGCTCCACGCCTAAAGAAAACAAGGAGAAGCATAAGGGAACAGCAAAAAATTCACCTAAAACGCAGTGATGCATGCTGTAAATTTAGCAGGTCCTTCCAAAACTCCTAACCTGTGCTGTAAGTGAGACAAGAGATAAATGCAGATCTACTGGTGTCCAGCACTCGCCTGGTTTTTAGACTCATTGGATGGCCGTGTAGAAAGTCTTCATTTATTGTCTAAGTGGTATGTTTTGTCTAATTTTGTTATTTTCAAATAAAGCATTTTTTCATAAATACTGCCCCTGCCCCCGAATCCTATTAGTAATGACACTGCCATTGATGACAGAAGAGCCAAGAAAAAGTTGAGAATATTCCACTGTGAAATAAGGATGCAGAGGATGTTAAGGTAGCAGATTTGCTAATATAATAAACAAGAGTTAACAGAGCAAATAATATTTCATTCCACTAACTGGGAGATGTTGAATAGTATAGTTAAATGGATTGGTAAGAATTAAAATGAAAAAAATACTATACTGTTGTTGATGATATTGAAAACTGACCATATTTCTCTCAAGAAGCTCAAAGAATTGCATGCTATTCTGAAGGCAAATCTGACCTAAGTCCAAAAAAGACTCAGCCATACAAACCTTCTTTGTTGTTTTCCCCTTTCTCCATTCCTCCCCTCCTCAACATCTTGACAAGATGGCTCTTTCTCATCATTCAGGCCTTGGGGCTCAAATAGCACCTTCTCAAAAAGCCTTTCTCTGAACACATTATATACAGCGTACTCTCCTATCAGAGCTCTACCCCATTATTCTGGTTTACTTTCTCCTTAACACATCTTTTGAAATCATCTTTTTTGTTTATTTATTTGTGTATCATCTGTCTTTCCCAGTGCACCATAAACTCTGTGAAAGCAGGGTCTACATCTGTACCACCAGCATCTCAAACAGTAACATTTATTATGTTCTTAGATTGTATGGGTCAAGCCTTTATAACATTCTTGCTTGGAGTCTCTCATGAGGTTGTACTTAGATGCAGTGCTGGCTGTTGGTTGCAAGCCTTAGTTTCTCTCTACGTGGGCCTGTGCTTGGGACTGTTTGGATGTTCTCATGGCATGGGGGCTGGCATTCCCCAGAGCAAGCAATCCATAGCAGAAACTGAAATGCCGTTTATAATCTGGCCTGAGAAGTCACAGGATCTCACTTCTGCCTATCCTGTCAAGTCACATGATTCAGCATGGGACGAGACTATAGGAGTGAATACCAGGAGGCAAGGATCACTGGGTCCATCGGGAGAGGTTGGTGCTGTTACAGTTCACTGTTTTAAAAAAGCAAGCCTTTGAGGTTCCAAAACCTTGTATTTTTATACACTACTTCAACATTTAAAGGACTTGAAAAAAATCATTAAAGCTTTCTACTTTTCTAAGGCATTTGAAGAAAGTATGAATTTCTTTCTAGTGACTTATATGGTTTGAATGTGTCCCCCAAAGTTCATGTGTTGGAAACTTGATCCCCAATGTGGTAACATTGGGAGGTGGGACATTCAAGTGGGACTTGAGCTCTGCCCTCATGAGTGGACTGCTATTGTTATTGAATGAAGGGGTTTGTTATCATGAGAGCGAGTTCCTTATAAAAGGACAAGTTTGGCCTCTCTTGTTCTCTCTCACCCTCTCTTTCCCTACCACCATAGAATGATGTAGCAAAAAGGCCGTCGCCAGATGCCAGCCCCTCAATTTTGGACTCCCAGTCTCCAGAACCATGAGCCAATGAATTCTGTTCATTATAAATTATTACCCAGTCTGTGGTATTCTGTTATAGCAGCACAAAACAGACTAAGACAGTGACAGAATAAATGAAAAGAATAATAAAATGACTACTGCCCCCTTCACTTTGTATTTAATAACAAGTTACTGGTTTTGTTTTACTATCTATTTAGTTGAGAATGTGCAGCAATCAAGCTCTTTGAATGTCAACGTGGGATTAATGCCAAGTGCAGACAAAGCTGGGAGAAATTTGAACAAGTATTTGGAAGCAAGTCCCCAGACAGGATTTGCAGCCCATGTCTCTTTTGAGACAATGACATATGCAATTCTTCTACCAAAAATGATCTCACTTGTTAACAGTTGATTGTTCAGGGGTCTGGAAAGGATACTGTATTATTCTGGCACCCAGAGTAAACTTAACTACAGGCTGTAGCCATGTGTAACCTTTATCGTCTTAGGGCTCAAAAACTAAGGAAGGCAAATATATTTGTAAAGTTGCTGAAGACAAGAATTATCTGTCTGGATTTTTTAAAAGTCATAATCATTCTGTATAAGGTGAAAGGAAGAACATCTTCTCCCAATTATTTAAGATAAGACAGTTGAATTTCTACTACAATGACTAAAACTAATTACGTGAATAAATAAATAGATCAATCCATCAATGAATTAACTAAGGAGCCTGAAGAAAGTATTAATTTCTTTTTAGTGACTCCTCTGGCTTGAATGTGTCCCCCAAAGTTCATGTGTTGGAAACTTGATCCCCAATGTGAGAAACCTTAAGATTCACCTAGAAAATGCCTGTTTGGAAACACAGAAAGAAAATAATTAGAAGGGAGAAAATGGAGCCAAATAAACAATGTTAGTACAAGTAGGAGTGAAATTTAAATTAAAATGAGAACTCTAAATTCACTCCAAAAAATCAGTTCAGGAGAAATTATTTCAGAAGGTAAAACACAGAGTATGGTTCTTCTGCTCCTTTGACATCAAAATAATAAGGGAAACTGTTGCTTTCTGGCTCAAAGCTATAGAACACAAAGGCAATTTGTTATCTAATACTTGACAACTGATATATAGATTAGGGGAAGCAACACTAAATCTCAGATACTCTATTACAAAGAAGAGAGAGAAAAGCTTCAAAATCTGTTTCGCCTCAGGGCAGAAATAGTTTCACCCTCAGTCCATTAAACCACATTGACTATGATATCAAAGTGAAAACTCATTAGGGCATTTTATGCTTTCATGCTTGAGCCCTAGTGTTACCAATGCACCCAAGAGAAACCTTCCTTCAGAAACTCAAAACATCTGGCACCAGATTTCAGGGAAACGAGGCAGCTGGCCTACAGCTGGAGAGTATCAGCTGAATAGCCAAGACTGGAGAGGGATGAGGGAGTCAGCCAAAGAGCAGTATTTTCTCGAGATAATTCTGACCTAGCAGAAGGATGTGCTTTTTTATTTATTAGTTATAGCTTGGAAAGGGAAGCGTTTGATTTTAGAAACTAAACCCCTAGTGTAAGTCAAAGAGTTACTAATGGGAAGACTCCTTGAAAAAGAAAGTTTTTGCCTTCTTGATTTTGATTTTTCTGTAGCACAGAAACTCAAACTCAGGAGACAAGTGATTTTCAGTCTCCCATATCTACTTCCTTTGACTTTTGTTTTGCTCCTATACTAAAGTGTCAGCAAGGAGGGAGGTAGCCCCAACCGGCTTCATGTTACAAGGACCTTTCATGGCACTCATGCTTTTGGCCTCTGAAGGCATTGCCAATGTTTAGTATTTCTATATAATGACACTACTGTGAAGTAAAGCCTTTCCATAGGAGGAGCTATCACTTCAGTGTAATAATCCATTAGCTTGGTGAGACTTGAATTCCAACTGGCAGGTTCTTCTAACCTCCAAAGTGCAAATGCAGGCTGAGCAAAAAACACCAGTAACTTTTGCAAACAACAAACACACATATTGTTTCCCATCACAATGGCAAATGTCAAACTGCTGTTTTTGCTTTTTCCAAAAGTGCGTGGGGTGGGCGGGGGGCAGTGCGGGAAGCATTCTACGGAAGACTTGCACTTACTTATTTTGCATGTATGATAAAAGTTAAATCTAACCAAATACCTGCAACACGTACACTTATGCTGCAAATATTCCACTCCTAGAGTCAACAGCAATAGATTTCCTAGTTTTTAGACCTGGAACTATCTCCTCTGACATAGTTCTGACATAATTCTCTGGGCTTTTTTCTTCTCATCACAGCCTTTTTTTGCTTCTGTTGTTCATGAAAAAAGATAGCATTTTCACTCAGGTTAGAGGGCAAATAAGTTTTTACAATTTTTATATAGACATGAATCATCAGTCTAATCACCAAGGATTTGAGACATGGATAAGTCAAAACTACAGAAGAAGTCAAATCTAAGTAAAAATAAAGGAAAAAAGCTCAAAATGCCATCTTAAATAATGTGGCAATAGAGTGAGTTGTTTCATTTTTCATGGCATTAGTGGTGGAACTTCAAATACATCGCATTTGGTGGCTAGAAAAGTCTTGAAAGATTAGCCTATGCAACCCTCATTGTACAGGTGAGGAGCGCAAGGCACGGCAAAGAATTCAAGAAAATTTGAAAATACAGTGGTACACGACATAGACAATGCAAAAGAGCAGTTAAGAAATCAGATATTACTGGTACTGGAATGCTCTGTATGGAATGTTGCTGAATACCTTCCAGCTTTTTTCTTTTTCTTTTTCTTTTTCTTTTTTTTTTTTTTTTTGACAGAGTCTTACTCTGTCGCCAGGCTGGAGTGCAGTGGCATGATCTCGGCTCACTGCAACCTTCATCTCCTGGGTTCAAGCGATTCTCCTGCCTCAGCCTCCCGAGTAGCTGAGATTACAGGTGCCCGTCACCACACCTGGCTCATTTTTGTATTTTAGTAGAGATGGGGTTTCACCATGTTGGTCAGATTGGTCTCAAACTCTTGACCTTAGTGTTCTGCCTGCCTTGGCCTCCCAAAGTTCTGGGATTACAGGTGTGAGCCACCACACCCAGCCTCAGCTTTTTTTTTTTTTTTTTTTTTTCTGAGCAGAGATAAAAATTAGGCTCCATTCTCTAAACATACGAGTATTAGGCAACACAGAGACAGAGATACAGCTCAAGGGTTTGTTGGATGACTGGACCAAGCTGACCTGTTATCAAAACTGGCTTCTATATAGCCAACATACTGAGAATCCATGCATAGACAACTGATAGTTCTACTACTGCTGTTATTTTGATAAGATGCATGGGAAAATGAGGTCTTGGGCCTCACAAGAAGATTATCAGTAGCAAAGTCTGGCCAATGGGCTTGGAGGTTCCATGCTTTCCAGAGGGACACTTAATAATCTGCCTCTCACAGGGCAAGGAGAGTTCAGCAAATATTAGGGCATTACTGCCCTTTCCACTTTAGACAAACACCAGCAGTTCCCCTTTAGTTCAGTGGTATTTGCACAGGCGTTATGAAAGCTGTTAAGATTGAGAACCATTGTCAGAGGACTTGGCAGAATGTAACCTAATCTTTTCTGACTGAGAGACAGAAAACTGGCCCAAAAGTGGGGCTATAACCTTCAGTCACCTGCTGGCATTGCTGCCATCTGATGCCTAAGAAATGAGGATCCAGTGTGTCTTTGATGCCCGTCAAAGCTTTGAAGCTGGGTCAAGACCAGGGGACAAAGGCAGCACTGTTTATGCAAATCTGGAAACAAAAGAAGCTAAACTCCAAAGCCATTAGAAGTAACATCAGAAATTCAATACCCAGAGAGGATTAGAGGCCCTATACCAGTATGAAATAGGAAACCTAAAAGCAAAGCTGGGCAACACACCAAAACACATACTGTAGGAAGGAATCCTGAGCTGGCCAGAGCCTGGCTAGATGTGCTCAGAAGTCTTGATATATGCAGCTCCCTTAGCCAAGAGGCAGCCATCTGTGTGCCAAAGGAAGGACCTCCTGGGCAGCTGCTGCTTCTCTACCTGGTGCGCACAGCTCCTTTATAAGAAGGTCCAATATATGCCATTGCAAGGCTAGCTGTCATGTTGCCACGTTCCTTGGGAGTTCAGTCATCATCAAGCACGTGCCTTCCCAAGGAGACAACACTCTTAGCAAACACCTTTCGCACAGTATAAAACAGGATAAAATACCACGAGCTTCCTAGAAAAGGATTTTTTAAAGCCACCCCACAGAGATCTAATGTTGGGCTGAGGGTCCAGGAAGCATCGATTATGCAGTTATGTGAACATTCTTCAGATACGGTTACCCCCATGAAGAGGAAAGTGTTAGGTCAGGAAAGGACTCAGAGAACATCTCATCCAGAGATTTTCAAGCAAGACTGCATATTACCACCCTCTGGGAAGTTTTCAAAATACATCAATTGCCCTGGATCATCAAATGATTCCAATAAGTGGCTGCATTTGAAAAGCACAATTTTAGCAATTTTAGCACATTTCCCTTATGTTACAGGAGAAACTAAGTGACTTGTTCAAAGCAGCCCAGCATGAGCAATGCTTCCAAGACCTTTCACAGGACAACACAGATAGCATATTTGCACACTAGGGAAAAATGAAAGAGGCTGCTTTTGGCTAGAGGAAACTGTCCTGGAGACCCCACTGCCACCAGCCTCACTTCATCTCCAGGTGATTGTTGTTTTCTTGGTGGGATGTGCTAAGCTGTGGTATGCAGTTCACATTTTTGAGAAGGATAAAAGATACAAAAATAAAGTGGATGCATAAACTTAAGAACCTTTATTGTAGAATTTTTGCCCTGTCACCAAAAAAAACACAAGAAAATAGGGTATGGAACCATATAAGACTTAACAACTGAGTTGCAATCTTCCCCACAAGAGGCTGCTGTACATGCAGTTATAACAATGCTGCTATATCAACTTCTTTAAAAATGTTTGTTGTGCAGCAGCAACAAACTCAGAACAATCCTCTGTATAGCAGAACAGAACTGTGTGAATTTCTAAAAAGCCATATTTTGAGTTCATAGCTAGTGAAGACACCAGGCTTAGGGACTTTGTAATATCATGTAATTAAGGCTGAACTGCCAGCTACTAAAAACAGGCTAATTTAGTAGACGGTTTACATTTGTCACAAATGAGGGGAGGAGTTTTTAATGGCATGCCAACGGGAAAAATCAAAGAAAATTAAATACAAGAAACAAAGAAACCAAGATTAGGGAATATGAGGACTGAAGTGGTTCAAATGAATTCTATTTAGTTTCAGGAAGTGCACTGGTTGGATTTCCCTATACTCTATTATAAGATGTTCATTAATAGGTATTTTTTCTTCTGCAATACTAAAGGCTTAATGAACTCATTGTGTAAGATACACTGAAGAAAGAATGTGAGGGAGTGTCGTTTTATACTGAGCCCCAGTGCAAGGAGCTTCATACAGTGGGTAAAACATTTGGGGCATTGTCTTTTAAAAAATCTTTTAAAAAAAATAGCCACTATTAGATGGAGACAGAACATATGTGCTTGACTTAATAATAATAACAAAAAAACACAAATGATGCATGCCTGGCTGGGTTTCTCCTACGTAATCCTGTACATTACTACATCTCTTAATAAGAAAACCCCTTGGTCTTTTTGATGCTTTAAGCATCTGGAATCTGAAGTTTAGAATATTCCAGAGTATGCCAACTTTCTAAACTCTGAAAATCCCATGATTTGTACTTTAAGTGCATACATAACCTTCTAGGAGCTCATCTTCTGCAGTTCCCAAACCAAGAAGAAGTGCATCCAAATCACTTATGTACATGCTTAACACACCAATTCCTAGGACCCCGCTGTGGACCATCTGATGAATGTGACTGAAATGGGCCCCAGAAATCCATGTATCTAACAAATGCTCCAGGTGTTGTGATGCAACTGGCCTCTGAACCTGTATTTGGGAAACACTAGTTGAAGCCTTACACTAAAGGGTTGGCAGAACAATGGTAAGGACCATGTCCACTCATGGCCAATGAACTAGACCAATGGGGACAAGTCACTTTTAGGCCACCTCAATTACTAATTTCAACATGATTACCTGGATTTATCCACACAGACAATCAATGATGGTGGAAGAAATAAAAGGATGTAACATTTCAAAAATCCATTGTTTTAGAAATCCATAGTTTGTCTTGCTAAATAAAAAGCTTACAATGGAAACCAATGTACCCAGTAAATCTTATTAAAATCTAACAAGATTGAGGAAAGGCAGAGAAGAGGCTTGTACTTTTCTAAAATATTTTCGTATGCTGGCTGTTTCAAGCCTTACATGCCAATTCCACAAAATCCATTTGCAACACAAGACATGGTCTGACTGTCTGAATGCTCTCCCGCCCAACCTGTTTCTAGCACAAGGAAAGCAGTGGCATGGAAGCTGCATATAAGCTTACTGTTCGATGGTGCAGTGATGACATGAAAAATCCTGATTCCACTTGGCAGCAACTTTCTACTATCTTGGCGGGTGTAAACCATAATCACTGTGGTGTGTGGAGCTGAGACAGGATTATGGGGCTGGCTGGCAACCAAGAAACTAAAAAGCAGTCTATTAGTCCAGCGAGGGACTCCGTGTCGGGAATGCCACGGCCCCAAATGTCTACAACCACACTTTTCACAACTATCCCAAGAATTTAAGTTCTACTGTTAGTCTCTAAAAAATTCTACCTTTCCCAAGACTCTAAAATGCAGCAGTTTCTCACTTAATATGGCTTTCAGGGAGAACACCAATCAATGTACCTCCATAGACTCTCCTGTCTTAGAGTTATGTCTCTCTCTCGTAAGAATGAGATTCTTGCCTTCACCACTGCCCTCCCCATCTCCAAAACATATACAATCACTCTCAGAAAGAAAAGGGGCTAGAAAGAAAGAGTCCTACTTCCCTATTGGCAGCAATTGTATGCACTTTGGGCTTGGCAGTCCAAATGGGGAAAGCTCTATGTAAAGAACCTCCTCTCTGCAGCCTGATGTATCCCTCAATAGGTCTTGAAGTGATTCAATCTGGAAGGTAATGAACTATTCCAATAAAGCCAATGTGTGAATGAAATCAGGTACTCATGAAAATGCTTCAGCTCAGCAGCTTGTCCCAGACTCATCTTCTACCATACTCTTGGGGGCATACAGCCCAAGATCACTATTGCAAGATCATTATTTATGTTATTATTTGTGTTTCTGAAAGATACATCTTCTAAGACGTCTTCAAACATTAATCAGAAAACACTGGAGGGAAGGAGATTATTTTGCATTATGTTTGCAGAGGAACAAAATCTTATCAGTTAAACCAACAAGTCAGGGGACAGGCCTTAGCTTGCTGAATTTGACAAACAACTAAAATAATAATTGTTGCTTCAATTAAGTGAAACACGTTACAAAGTCAGCCCTGGCAAGATGTCGTGGAGCTATTATTCAGAGTCTAACTCTGAAAGGATTTCTGTATGGTGCTCCTAGAGAGGAAAAGAAACGCCCTGCAGCCAAATCTGAGGTTTAATTCATGCAAGAGACTTGGCTAATGCCACCTACCACAAATGCTGCATTTTCACGGATCTGAACTACAGTAAGTTCCAGCAAATTAATTACAGCCACTCTATTTATATTCTGCATGACTTTTCAATTATTACCTATAATGAGATTCTTTTTTATTTTTATGAACATTAATGCACAGCTTTCCTACCAGAGGAGTAGAGAGCTAAGGGAAAAGTAATACAATCCTGATCCTTTTACCACTAGGTCACTCGCTGGCAGCTTGCAAAGCCTGCTGGTTCCCCAAAGCAGTTACTGCTTGGGTCCTGGGGTTCCTTCAGCAGCCTGAGGTGGGAGCAAAGCTCACCACCCCAATGTCAACATGGGTCAGGCAAGTCAAGTCAAAGAAAGACAGCGGGGACTAACTGCAAGTGCACACAGTGTGGGTCTGATGAGGACTGGGCTGCCTGGACAAAATCCAGGGGACAGCAGCTACTCAGCTCCAACAATAGTTGCTGTGTATGAATCTAGGCCTGGCAAGGTCAGGTGCTGGTTGCATGGTATGTTTTGTGTGTGAAAAGTTATCAAGTTATACATTTATGATATATGAACTTTTGGATAAATATTACACCTCATCAAAAAGATTTTTTTATTAGGGCCAGACCTTCTAGAGGCCAGAGAGACAAGAACAAGAGAGCAGGATGGGTGTTATCGGAGAGGCCTTCAGAGTACCTGCCTGGAACAGGTGTTATATGAAGCTGGCTTTTATTGTGCCACCCAGGGCATGGCTGTAGATAGGCTGGCAGTGTTTAAAGAACATGGGATAGAGAGATGGATTTTAAAATATTACACTTATCCAGAACTGGATATGTAAAACACTCATATTTGGGTTAAAATGAAAAGGATATATGTACATGTATAGAAAGTTTCTAGAAAAATACACAAGAAAGTGTTAACATTGGTCACTGGCAGGTGGTATAGAGTAGATGGGAGATTTACTTTTTGTTATATTCCCAATCATACTTTTTTTTTTTAATTATTATGCAAGTATATTACTTTTCCATTTAAAAAAGGCAGAACAGCAAATTCTTAAAATAACTGAAGTACTATTAAAAATCCACAAAGACACTAAGGGATTCAAATTTTTAAAAATTAACAATTTTTGATATGCTAACGACATATCAATTAAATGCAATTAAATGAACAAGTCACTCTTTTGAAATAAAAATGTCAAAAATACAATACATATGTTTTATAATTCCTGATGAATAATAGCTATAATTTAAACACATATAGTAAAAGTTCTTCATGATAACGGTAACTGAGGAATAGGTGTAGTGGCCATACCATAGGCTAATGATTTTCTTTCAGACTTTACTGTATGTTGTTATGCTATGTCAAGAAATATGCAGAAACAAGCCTTATTATTGTCCTACTATAGTCCTATATAAGCCTTATAATAGTCCTACTATACTGTGCCATAGACTTGGAGATGGTGCCACACAGCAATATGACCCAAGTGCACGTTTAAGTGTTGGAAAAAGAACCAAGGGACAACCAGCAGCCTTCTCAGTTACAAGGCGTTCATTGTTCATTCCTATGACCACCAGAGACAGACAAGCAAAAGGAACCTAAGAAGCACATGCTTATGTATTTGGAGTCACAAAGAAACTCCCTGGCCTAATCACTTGGATAAAGGAGCTAAAAACAAATCTGAGAAAACCAAACTCTGCTTAAAATACTCCCCATGCTCCTTTAAACCAAGAAGGATATTCATTATAAAATAATCAGCATTAAAACAGCTACACAGGATTAAAAATCTAGAAATCAGTTATCTCATTCCATAATCACCATGGAAATCTCTTAACTGCCCTGTGCTTTAGATCCCTCATCATAGAACTCAATATAATAAAACCAGGGCAATTTAGGCATTGTTTCTAATTTTGTAGTTAAGCTGTCATAACTGGAACAACAGGATTGGTGACATTTATTAGTCACTTCAGTTTTTACCTAAAGGAAATATTCTGAGCTCCAATCATATTTTGAAATTGGAGGTTGCAGGGAGGATTGATAATTTCTTCAATCATTTGGAATGAAGCTGAATTTAGGGGACAACCAAATCTAAGACTACTGATTGAAAAGCCTGAAAAATGGAATCTCTGTTTTACCAATATGAACTGAAAATGTAGCCAATACGTGTATGATTAGTGCCACCTTAATCATTTGCCACTAATAATACTTGAGAAATTTCTTTCTACTGTTATGTAGCTATGATCACAGCAAGTGATCTGCATATTTATGTACAACCCACATTTTAGTCATAATCTGTCCCTATGAAATATACCAAAACAGATTAGAGTTCACTAAAAAGTGCCTGAACTAAGTGATGAAATTATCAAGACAGCGGAAGAGAACCACTAAGACCCTTGCATCATTCAAGTGGAAACGACAATTCTTATTTGAAAGAAACACTAGCTTTCTTATTTTCCCAAGTTGGGTCAACCGACAGAAGCAAAAACTAGAACTAATTGGTCTTTTCATGATCTTAAGCAGACCATCTGTACTCGGTCTGCAACATTAGCTGCCTGGGTCACATCCTGGCTCCACCATGCATTAGCCTAGTGACCTCAGGCAAGTTATTTATATTCTCTGTGCCTCGGTTTCCTTCTGTGTAAAGTGATAGAGTAGAATGTAATGGCATCTCCCACCTAGGGTTGTTGTCTGGAGTAAATCAGTTTTGATACCAAAGTGTCTAGAACAGTGCCTCCATGAATGTATCCTTCCTTCCTTCCTTTCTTCCTTCCTTCCTTCCTTAGTTCTTTATTTTTCCCTTCTGTTACCTTTTCTTCTTTGTTTTATTTCTTTTGAGACAGGGTCTCGCTGTGTTGCCCAGGAAGGAGAATAGTGGCTCCATCTCGGCTTGCTGCAACCTCCACCTCCTGGGTTCAAGCAATCCACCCACCTCAGTCTCCCAAGTAGCTGGGACTATAGGTGCATGCCATCGTGCCTGGATAATTTTTGCATTTCTTGTAGAGATGGAGTTTCACCATGTTGCCCAGGCTGGTCTTGAACTCCTTGGCTTAAGAAATCTGCCCATCTCGGCCTCCCAAAGTACTAGGATTACAGGCATGAGCCACTGCATCCAGATAAATGTTAGTTTTCCATACTAATATTTTTTGTTGTTGTTGGAAAGAAGAAACTAAATGAATTTCCATTTGAAGATTTTTTAAAATCTTGATTTTGAAAGGTAAAGGTAAAGGAGATAGGAGAAAAAGGAAAAGATTCAAAAGAAATAGCAACTATCATTGTTAGTAGCATTTATGTAAAAGACACTGTGCATACCTTATATCATTTACTTGTAACAATAACTCTTTGAGACAGGTATTACTATTAGTTATTTGAAGATAAGGCAGCTATGTCTTAGAGGTTTACTGATGTGCCCACAATCACACAGAAGATTTACGCTCTAGTCTATCTGACCCTAAGCTTGTATATTTCTTCCTCCAACTCTGGTTGATGCCCTCCACGCTAAACTACCAGATTGGGAAAATGAGGAAAGGAAGAAAAAGGTGAGGAAAACAGACTAACAGACAGAAGGGGACTAAGGCATCATCTGCTTTTTCAGCCGTAAACCAAAACTTCTATCTGTAGGGATAACATACAACATTTAATATCAAGATTGTAATGATAAAATATGACATCATTCCTACCACTGGTGCTGAAAAATGTCACTGATACTACTTTGGAACATTTTATAAACACAAAGTATATTAGTATTTCTAGTTAAACAATTATGAAAATGCTACTGATTGGACATTAAAATGTGGAGATAAATTCAAGATAATCCCCAAACAATGCAGAAATAAAGTAGTATGCAAAATGTTAGGACCATCCCCCAGCTCATCACTGTTTATGTTTATGTCAACAGAAGCTCATCTCTTTATTTAAAAATCCATAAAGTGGTTCCCAATTTAGTATATTACTTTTCAAAACTCTACCAAACAAAATGCCCAAATCTTTCTGTAATTACATAGCAGTTACTGCCTTGTGCCTGCACAGACTCAGTGAATCCCAACTGTCTTCCCACAAGCAACAGCAGGCTCTCCAAAAGAAAAACTTAAATGTTTCACTTGGGGCAAATGTTTTTCCCTGTGCCATGCTTCAGTTTTCACTATCATGGTACTTGGCCCCACTCTCCCTAATCATAGGTTTAAGGAGGATGAGGTCAGCCTTCCTTCTGTTGCTAAGGCCACTTGCTCATGGCTCCACTGAATTAAGGAGAACCCACTGAAGTACACTGCCACTTGTCACAATGCCTCACAGTTCCCTTCATCTCCGCATATTCCCAAATCCCTAAAACTTAGTGCAGGTTTTAGGACACATGAAATAGATATCTTCCTTAGGTCCTTATCACAGGATTGTGATATTTGAAGGAAAACAATTAGTTTGGTGGATTTTGAGATCAGACAGGTAAATGTAAAAAGCTTTCCTTTTTGCTTGTACAAAGTATCTCTAAAATATAACTTTTCCTTTGTTCAGACTAATCTGAATAAACTTGATGCTGACTGAGATAACTGCGGACATTCTTCAACAACAGTATCTTCCAGGTCAACTTGATGAACTCATTTCATCTGTATGTGCAGTGCAGATTTGGTCCAGAACTTAAAGTGAGAAAAATTATCACATAACAGGGGAGTCTGAATGTGATCAATAAGCCAGGTCTCTCACTGACCCATCTGGGACAGAAATCAGATGCCCCTCTAGCCCGTGAGTGGATGAATGAGAAGAGTGAGTCTGCACAGAGTGAGTTATTGTGATCAGATTCAGAGGAAGCTGAATTCTGTGTGGCTCTGTATTCACTGTGGTTCTATTTTATAAAGTTCTGGGTAGCTCACAGCCATTTTTGACATCAGCATGTGCTGGCTTTGCAGAATGGATACTAATCAGTTTGGCATCTTGGAATGTTGCATAGAGCTTGGGAATGAGAAACTAGAGGCAAGCAATCGGCAGAAGCACCTCAAAGCTGTAACATCCTAGACTGAGATACCACCTCCCATCAGAGTGTTATATCTCATAAGCTTCCCAGCCAAATATTCCCCTAGGGCCAGACCAGAAGTCAGCATTTCCAGAGAGATTCTATGGTACAATACAATCCGTTTGGAGACTTGCAGTCATTAGACCTGCCACCCACCTGAACTCCCTGAGAGAAAACTCTGGTTGATGCCCTATTATCTTTTTTTTTTTTGCTTGTTTTTTGCCTTGCTGATCCCTTTTTCTAGAGCCATCCTTCTTTCCCAGGTTTTAGTTGATTTTTACTCTTCCTTCAAAACTGAGTTCAAACTAAGTGGCCACTCATCAAGAAGCCATCCATATCCATACAACTGCCCCAATCTGATTTATAAATCATTTGGCTCTTCCCCAAACCCTTTAAAAGCCATTCAGATCACCTTACACTGCCCAATAAAATGAATCATATTTATCTGTAAAAAAACACACATATCTAAATACACCTTTTTTTCAGCCCTGATCTGGCTGGTTCTTATTTAAAAAAATGCATTAGAAGAATGTGCTTGTACAGCCTCTCTGTACCTCAGTTCTCTCACCTGTAAAGTGGTATAATAACAGTGCATATCTGATAGGGTCATTTTGAAGCTTAAACCAGAAAATGAATGTAAAGTTCTTAGAAGAACCATGAGCTCTTATTATTATGTGTGGAATTTATAAATAAATGTAATTTTGAGTAAGTCAATTACTTTAAACGCATTTCTTCTTCTGGGAAATAGAGATAATTTTATTTCTTCAGAGAATGGTAGTAAGAATCAAATGAGTTAACAGTGCATGAAAGTTATTTCCAAAGGTTCTTTACAGCTCCTTTGTGAGCTGAAAAGAAGTATTTAGAAACTGGGATTTGTATTATTGTTACCTAAAGAATTACACAATGTTTTAAAGACAGAGCCAAGATTTTTCAAAGAAGAGTCTTCAATGACTGACGCAAGAATGGCCTTGCACTTCTTGCTTAACCTGCCAATGCTGGACATAAAAGACAACAGATTTCAAAGGTCTATGCAGAACTGGAATTCTCTCATCTAAGTAAGACACCAGTGTCCATACCATCTGGAACTTACAGGGAACTTAGGGTGTACATCGATGCTGGCTGATCCTAATTATATTGCAAAATCTATGGAATTCAAGAGCCATGAAGAATTTTTGAAATCATTTATTCTAACTCCCTCGTTTTATTGATGAGGCAACTGATGCCTATGGATCCCAAGCAACCAGCCCTAAATCACATATCAAACTAGTAATAAACAACTCAAGTCTCCTAATTTGTATATTATAGGTTTATGTAAATTTTGTTTATATCATGTTCCCTGCCTTTTTAGGGTGGCCTTTAGAGACATGCTTGGTTTCAAATTCCAGTTTCACCATTTATTAATTCTGTGACTTTAAGTGACTTACTGAACTGATGCAAGTCTGTCTCTTACTTTGCAAAATAAACATCATAGTATCCTCTTAAAAGTTTACTGTATGATAAAAAGAGGTAATGTCTCTAAATCAGGTAGCAAAACATGGGCCTGACACCTGCTTCACCAACTCACCAACTTCTTATGGTAAATACTGTAACGTTTTAAAAAACTAAATCGTGCATAAAAATGAAAACCATATTTTAAAATATCTCTTGAAAAAAAAAAACAACGAAGGTAACTGATATGTGTGAACTTCTTTTGGTACCCAAGTGGTTAAAAAAAAAAAATCCTTCCTTCTGGTTTAAAGCCTGGCTGTCCCAGTGCTCTCTTTCCACATTATATGCCCTTCTCCGCGAGGCAGTCACGTATGGCAGGGTGTATAGTAAAGCAGTGTACAGCACAGTGCTGTACTATATCACATGTTTGCTTTCGCACCTTTGCACCTCTCCCACCAGGTACTCTGAGGCTGCCAATTCTAGCTGCTGCTTTTACTCCTCTTCCTCTCTTTGCCCAACCGCTACTTTAAGGATGTGTCTCGCCTGAGAACAGCTCCCTTTATCAACACAAGACAGAAACTGCTCCAGAGTGACCTAGGCTCTGTCTTCCTCAGGGGGCCAGAGTCTTCTTGTCCGAGCACCTGACAGCCCATCTCCCCTGGCCAGCGTCCACCTCCTTGTCCTCCACAACCCCCTCAGCGGCTCACCTGGCCACCAACTAACTTCTTGCCCTCCGATCCTCGCGTTTATAAAAGGTGCGAGACGACCAAGTTCTACAACGTGGGGCGGGCAGCCACCCGCACTGATCCCCTGGCCCTCCCCGCAGCAGACACAGAGACCAGGTCCAAGCTTCTTTCCTCCGGGGACAAAACTTGGCTGTTTATCTTTCCCAGGGCGTCTTCGTCGCTCCCCGGGACGTGGAACCCCGACGCACTGGCAGGGACAGTCCGGAGCGCTTGCAGGAGACCAGGCCCACGGTGGTGCCATGGTTGGGCACACTCCGCGGTCCCCGCCCAATCTCCACCCCTAGGTCCAGGTCCGCCCGGGAGAGCTAGGGGCACATTTCCAGCCTGGAGCAGGAGCCTGGCACCGGGAAGTCAGAGCAGCGCACTCTGGCGCCCCAGCTACTGCGGAGCCCCTGGCCAACCTCAGTTATGTTCCATCTGTCGCGTCTACAGGGGAATACGGCGACAGGCACCCTATTCCCTCACGTCAGGGCTAGCAGTATGAGGTGGGGAAAGAGGAAACCTCGAGAGTTGAAAGGGAGGGAACTGAAAGTCCCCTTGAGGGGTGTCCCTCATGCCCCTTGTGGGACAAAGCCACCCAATTCGCAGGCTACCCCTCCAGAGCTCCAGCGGTCCGGTTCTCCCCATCAGCACCCTCTGCGCACACTGCCCCACGCGTCCCTCCGCCGCCTGACCGCCCGACCTCCAGCCACCGGCGCGGGCAGCGAGGGGGTGTGTGCATCAGATTTCCCGCGTGCCCCCACCATCCCGCGGCTCCCTCGCCCTGCAGCTGCTGCTCCGGGCGCTGTCCGCGCTGGGCAGGCCGCCCCCGCGTCCCGCCGCGGCGGCCCGGGGCCCGTGCTCGCTCACCAGATGGCCATCCTGCTCTTGGGGTAGTCCAGGCGCTCCAGGCAGCCGAGGAAGTGCGGCAGCGTGTGCGCCGCGTTGCGGGCGAGGACCGCCACGAGCACCGTGGGGCTCTGCAGGGGCGACTCCGGGAAAACCACCGCCTCCTCTCCGTCGTCCTCCGAGTCCGGCTCGGCGACGAAGCGCGCTCGGCAGCCTTCGCGGAGCAGGGCTGAGGAGAGGAGCAGTAGCGACCAGGCGAGGGTGGCGGCAGGGCTCGCAGCCATGTTCCGGGCCGAGGCGGGAGGCGGGGAGGTCCTGCCGCGAGCGCCCGGCTGGGCTGCCTGAGGGCGGCGGCGGCTGCCAGGGAGCAAGGGGCTGCGAGGGGCGGCCGGGGGATGCGGCTTGCCGGGGCCGGCCGGCTCACACACTGGCCCCGGCGGCTGCGGTTCCCAGGACCCTCCTGCCGCCGCTGCACCGCCCAGGCCCTAATGCGGGTGCGCAGCGTACCTGCAGCCGCTGGCGCTCCCCTGCGCCTCGGGCTCGCAGACAGTAGTGGCCCTGGGGCTGTGTGCCCCTAGTCCTGCGGAAAGTTCCTCTAGTCCAGGCTCCGCTCGTACAGCTGAGGTCTGTGGCCTTCCCTAGAGACGCGAGGTGTGGCCCTGTCTGCCAATGAGCGTGTGAGTGTGTGTGTGTGTGTGTGTGTACATAACTGTACAACCCCAAGAAAATTTATTCTGCTTTCGCAAACCGCAGACTGAAGCCCTTCACAGTGATGCAATGTATCCAGTTTTCATAATGCACCTATTGACTGAGTAGAGTTCTAAAATGAAAAGTCTCCCCAACTATTCACGATTATGATAAACACTTGTTTAACCACCGCAAAGGCAGCGTGTCTGTATTTTCTTATATACTCAACTTCTGAAATTCATTCTTGACTGAGTAGACACCCAATAACACAGAGTTTGAAGACTTGGAGAATTTTGGAGCCAGATCAGACCCCGCAAAATAAAAGAAAGCCCTTGGGAGACACTGTCCTGAAGCCTCGCTCTACTGTGAACCCAGTAAGCCTCCTCACAGGAGGGCTGTGAAAGAATAAGTTCACTTAGCTGGTTTTCTTTTTCCGTAATAAGCCAATATGACAGAGTAACAAAGAGGGAAAATTCGCGCATGTTGGAGAGCAGAGAAGAGATAAGGAAGAAAAGAAGGGGTGAAGGAAGAACACAATTAGCACATAAAATGAAACTGCCGGCATACACTGCTAAAGACTTACTTTTTTTTTTTTTTTTTTTTTTTTTTTTTTTGAGACAGGGCCTCACTCTGTTGCCGGGGCTGGAGTGCAGAGGCACGATCATAGTTCACTGCAGCCTTGACCTCCTGGGCTCAAGCAATTCTCCCACCTCAGCCTCCCGAGTAGCTGGGACCACAGGTGTCCATCACCACGCCTAGCTAATTTTTGTATTTTTTTTTGTAGAGACGTGTTTTCACCATTTTGCCCAGGCTGGTCTGGAACTCCTGGGCTCAAGTGATCTGCCCACCTCGGCCTCCCAAAGTGTTGCGATTACAGGCATCAGCCACCATGCTTGGCCGGATATTTAGTTTTGAAGATATATTGTGTAGCCTTTGATAGATAAGTATGGAGGGTGTTTTGGTGCCAGTGCACATTCATGATCTCCAATCCCAACTCACCCTCAGGTCTGTCCCATAGTCTTTTTATTAGTTGTTATCAATCCTTCTCAGCAACTATTAGAAGTCTTCCCCACTGTCTTTTGAAGTATATCACCTCCTTCATCCAACTCCCTCAACACCACTGTCTCCAACTAGCATCCCTACCAAGACCTTTCTTTCTTGCAGGTGCCTCCTCACGACAGGGTCTTTGATCACAGACTAGAAAGGGAGAGGTCTCCCTTTCCAGCTCATGATTTTTCTATATCATTCCACTCTCTACTGAATCTTCAACTGATCTCTATCAACTCCTTTCTCTCAAACTAAATACTTGGTCAGTCTTCTCTTATCCGTTAAAAAAAAGAAAAAAAAGCTTTTAAAAAAAATCCTGTGTCTTCTTCTAGCAATCCCTTTGCTTGACCAAGCTCCTTGGAAGAGAGATCTATACTTGTATTCTCCACTTCTTCATCTCCCATCTTTCCCACCACAGTGCAGTAAGGCGTCAGCCCTCCCCACTGTTCTGCAAAACCAACAGATGGCCTCAGCATTGGCGGATTCAGTAACCTCTTCCGTTCTCACCTTCCTGGACTTCGATTACATAATCTCCCATCCTAGATCTCCTCTGATACTACTTGTCTCTGAGCCAAGCCCCTTCACTGTGTGCCTCCCTATAGTGTGCTAGTCTTCCCACTCCATATGGTCTCCTGGGGTTATATCCTCAAAATCTATGTCTTCTGCTCTAATCTCTTCTCTAATCTTCATATTTTTTTATCTAATGGCCTACAGACATTTCCTTCCCCTCCATCCATTTTCAGGAATCGTTCCCACTTTCAAGGGGCTCACAGTCTTGCAGGGAGGACTGCGAGTTAAACATCTGTTAGAAGTACTATAACAGATGTACCAGCTACAGTGAAGGGATAGAGGAAGATGTGGTCATTTCCACAAGGGAGGTAGTGATGGGACTGTTAGAAAGGTTTCATGGAGATAATCTCCATGTTGTTCTGTCTTTCTTGTTTCCCTTTCTTGAACTATGTCCCACTCATCTTTCAATACTAAAATCCACACTCCTTAGCCAAACTTGGTTTGATAGTTATCATTTGTTCACTTCACTGCAAACAGAGGGAGTTTAAAGCTAGGCAACCACATTTCTGTCTTATTTTCCTTCTGTTACTGATATGGTCTGCCTGTGTCCCCACCTAAATCTCATATCGAATTATAGCTCCCATAATCCCCACGTGTCGTGGGAGGTAATTGAATCATGGGGGCACGTTTTTCCCATGCTAGTCTCGTGATAGTGAATAAGCCTCACAAGATCTGATGGTTTTATAAAGGGCAGTTCCCCTGCACATGCTCCCTTGGCTGCCGCCATGTAAGATGTGTGTTTGCTCCTCCTTTGCCTTCTGCCATGATTGTGAGGCCTCCCCAGCTATGTGGAACTGTGAGTCCACTAAACTTCTTTTTCTTTATAAATTACCCAGTCTCAACTATGTCTTTATTCACAGTATGAGGACAGACTAATACAGTCACCTAAAGTCAACAGCTTATCTGAGTCTATTTTTTCAAAGAATGATGAAGCATCTAAACCTGTATGGTCTCTAATGACATTATAATGAAATTGGCTCCATGGAGTTCTCTTAAAATAACTACAACCTGCTCTGCTCTGCAGATGAAATCAAGGGTTTCCCAGTCACACAACTTACAAAACACCTATTTAAAACTTTTAATTTAGAGTGCTCATTTAGTGACTGAGAATATTAAGGTAATAACAGGGTATGCAACAGTAGAAGATCATTGTAAATATGGTTGGGAGGCAGTGGAGGGGAAGCCTGGGAAAAATTAAGTCCCCATCTTACTAACAGATTTGTTTCATAAGTTCTTCAGAAATCAGTAATGTGAATTTGGATGTTTTCCCCCCGCATAGGATTGATGTTATGAGACAGTTAATTTGAGAAAAAAAAACTAATTTAAAAATAAAAGTCAATTGTATTTTAAAATATTCATTGCTTATAATGCTCTTTCCATGGAAAATTGGCTGAATGGAAAGCCAGGGCTGTACACACATATCTCTTTGTCTCCACTGCCAGTAGACTGTTCCAATTGATTCTACATAAAGTTAGAAGTAAGCACTTTCTCTCATATCCCCTCGCCATACTGTTCCAGCACAGGGGACTTCCTTCTGGGACAACAAAAACCTCTTGGACTGTCACCCTTGGTGCAATGTGGTGGGGGCAGGGCCTATGAGGTGGCCAGAAGACTTCTTGCAGGAAAGCTTCTCAAGATGTCTGTGGCTCCAGCAGCCCAGAAGAGGAGGAAATAAATGCCTCTGGGGCAGCTGTGATAGGCTTGAAAGAGCAATTGACACTTGGAGCTGAATTTTCATTTCACTTGTGTCACTTATTCTCTTTGTGACCTTGGAAACTTGACCTCTTTGAACATCAATTCCTTCCCATGTAAAAAAGTTTTAAATGCTTGCCTCATTTTTTCATTCAACAAACATTTATGAAATTGCTAAATGCCAATCATTTGAGTTTTGAATATTTGAATGCTTCTCCCTTGGAAAAACAGGGAGAAAGTGGCCAGCCCCTCATAAGTCCTGCTGGGCCGTAGTTGGCAGAAAGAGTCTCTCGGCTGAATTATCCAGGCTTCTTTCTTCTGTACTGAAATATCTTTCTTTCACTACCTGGTTTGTTTTACTCGCTTCTGATCCATCCTAAAATTCTACAATGTAAAATTTACTTGAATTGACAATTCTGCCAATTTCAACATGAAAATCCTTGAGAGAGGAGCATTAGATATCTTTTTAATTCAATCAGATTTTTAAATCTTATCACCTAAACTGAAATGGACTATAAGAAGCTTTGATAAAGGGAACTGAATGGGATCCTAATTTGAAGCATGGGTCTCTTTGGTGACAAAGCAAGTTTTATGGATTTCTGATACGTAGGCCCGAGGACTCTGGGTCCTAGGAAGGGAATTAATATTAAGGGAGAAGAAGAGCAGTGACTGAGGTGGGAAAGGCTAAAATTAAACTATCTCAGTGTCAGAGTTTTGTCTATGCTCAGGCTGCATCCAAGAGCTATATAATAGTTACTACAGAAGAATGTTTTCCAATTCAAAACAAGTTTATACAAATTTAAACTACACTTCTATGACTCATTTAAGAATAGATGCATCCCTTAAATTATATTAACTCATTCCTTCAAACACTTGCTCAATGCCTACTCTGTGCCAAGATATAGTTGCTGGAAATGCATGAATAAATAAGATGTGTCATATAAATGCACAAATGCTATAAGTCATTTTATGTCTTATGATGGAAAAAGGAGCATAAGTAAGGAAGTGGGGAAGTGGAGATAGCTAGGAAATGTTTCATTAAAGAGATGTATTTGAATTGAGCATTGAAAAATAAGTAGCATGCATGGACAGGAAGAATTAATATTTTTAAAATGGCCATACTACCCAAAGCAATTTATAGATTCAATGCTATTCCTAAACTACCATTGAGATTCTTCACAGAGCTAGAAAAAAACTATTTTAAAATTCATATGGAACAAAAAAGAGCCTAAATAGTCAAGGCAATCCTAAGCAAAAAGAAAAAAGCTGGAGGCATCACGCTACCCAACTTCAAACTATACTACAGGGCTAAAGTAACCAAAACAGCATGATCCTAGTACAAAAACAGACACATAGACCAATGGAACAGAACAGAGAACCCAGAAATAAGACTGCACACCTACAACTATCTGATCTTTGACAAACTTGACAATAACAAGCGATGGGGAAAGGATCCTCTATTCAATAAATGGTGCTGGTATAATCGGCTAGCCATACGCAGAAGCTTGAAACTGGACCCTTTCCTTACACCAGATACAAAAATTAACTCAAGATGGCTTATAAACATAAATGTAAAACCCAAAACTCTAAAAACCCTAGAAGACAACCTTGGCAATATCACTCAGGACATGAGCACTGGCAATGATTTCATGAAGAAGATGTGAAAAACAATTGCAACAAAAGCAAAAATTGACAAATGGGATCTAATTAACTGAGCTCCTGCATAGCAAAAGAAAGTATCAATAGAGTAATCAGACAACTTACAGAATGGGAGAAAAATTTTGCAAACTATGCATCCGACAAGGGTCTAATATCCAGTATCTAAAAGGAACTTAAGCAAATTTACAAGAGGAAAAAACCAAACAACTCCATTAAAAAGTGGGCAAAGGACACGAACAGATACTTTTCAGAAGAAGGTATAAATGTGGACAACAATCGTATGAAGGAAAGCTCAACATCATTGATTATTGGAGAAGTTCAAGTAAAAACCACAGCCAAGAAGAGAAGGAAATAAATGCATCTGGGGCAGCTGTGATAGGCTGAGAATTACAGTATAACCACAATGAGATACCATCTCACACCATCGGAATGGCTATTAAAAAGTGAAGAAATAACATGCTGGCAAGGTTGTGGAGAAAAAAAAACGCTTATACACCATTGGTGGGAGTGTAAATTAGTTGAACCATTGTGGAAAGACAGTGTGGCAATTCCTCAAAGTCCTAAAGACCATTCGATCAGGTCATCCCCCATTACTGGTTATATACCCAAAGGAATATAAATCATTCTGTCATAAAGACACACGCATGTGTATGTTCGTTGCAGCACTACTCACAATAACGAAGATATGGAATCAACCTAAATGCCCATCAATGATAGACTGGGTAAAGAAAACGTGGTGCATACACATCATAGAATACTATGCAGCCATAAAAAAGAATGAGATAATGTCTTTTACAAGGACATGGATGGAGCTGGATGCCATTATCCTTAGCAAACCAATGCAGGAACAGAAAACCAAATACCACATGTTCTCACTTCTAAGTGGGAGCTAAATTATGAGAACACATGGACACATAGAGGGGAATAACACGCAGTGGGGCCTATTGGAGCATGGAAGGTGGGAGGAGGGAGAGGATCAGGAAAAATAAGTAATGGATACTAGGTTAAATACCGGGGTAATGAAATATTCTATATCAAAAACCCCCATGAAACAAGTTTACCTATGTAACAAATCTGCACATGTACTGCTGAACTTAAAAGCTGAAAAAAATATAATTTGATTCAAAATATAAGAAAAGAAAAATGAGTAGCATGGACGAAGAAAAGGAAGACAGAAGGGGAAAGAGATGGGAATTCCAGGTAGATGGAACTGCAGGAGCAAGGAATCAAACAGTATGACACCCTTGAGAGATACAATGAACAGGGCGTGGCTGGGAGATAGGATGGGAAGTAGTAACAGGGAAAGCTAGAAAATTATACGGTTTTATACAATTTTATATATAATCATTTCTTTAAAATGGGCAAAGGACTTTGAATAAACATTTCTCCAAAGAAGATATACAAATGGCCATAAGCACATGAAAAGTTTCTCAACATCACTAATCATTAGGAAATGCAATTCAAAACTATAAGATTCATCACTTCACACTCATTAGGATGGCTATTAGAAAAACACAGAAAGTAACAAATGTTGGCAAGGGTGTAGAAAAATTGAAACATTGTGCACTGTTGGTGGGAATGTAAAATGGTACAGCTGCTGTGGAAAACAGTATGACAGTTCTTCAAGAATTAACAATATAATTACCATATAATCTAACACTTCTACTTCTGGCTATATACCCAAACAAATTGAAAGCAAAGTCTCAAAGAGATATTTGTGCACCCATGTTCACAGCGGCAGTATTCACAATAGCTAAAATATGGAAGCAAACCAGGTGCTTATTGATTAGTGAATGGAAAAGCAAAATCTGGTATATACATACAGTGGAATAGTATTCAGTCTCAAGAAGGGAGGAAATTCTGACATATGCTACAACATGTTAACTTTGAGGGCATTATGCTAAGTGAAATAAGCCAATTTTTAAAGGCAAATATTGTATGATTCAACTTATATAAGGTACTTAGCCAAAATTACAGAGACAAAATAGAATGGTGGTTGCCAAGGGGATGGGGGTAGGGGAAATGGGGAGTTATTATTTAATGGGTATAGGTTCAGTTTTAAAGATAAAAGAGTCATGGAGATGGATATGAGTAATAGTTGCACAACATTATGAATGTATTTAATACCACTTAAAATAGTAAATTTTGTTATATGTATTTTACCACAATAAGAAGAAAAAATCAATCCATGCAATTTATTAACAAACTTGAAAAACCATATGATCATCTCAAGAAATGCAGAGAAAGCATTTATGAATCCAACATGAATTCCTCATAAAAATTCTCAGTATATAGGAATAGAAGGGAACTTCCTCAACGTAATAAACAGCATCTACAAAAAGCCTACAGCTAACATCATCCTTAATGGTGAAAGACTGAGTGTTCCTCCTGTGATCAGAAACAAGATAAGAATGTCAGATCTCATTATGTCTGTTTAATGTTGTACTGGATGTTTTAGATGGGGAGGAGAAGAAGGAAGGAAAGAAGGAAGAAAGGACAGAGAGAGGGAGAAGGAGAGAAGAGGAATAGAAGAAAGCAGGGAGGGACATTTAAGCAAGGTAAATAAGCCGTAAGAGATATTTTAACATGAATGTGGAGTGTTGGATTAGCCCTTCTAGGCCAAAGGCTCTAAAATTCAATGATTTATTAAAGTCTATTTTACTATAGAACTTTAAAAAATGTTGAAAATGGGGGAAAAAAAGAAAAAAATCACTCATCATCCACTACTCCACCCAACCCTTAACATTTTGGGGTAATTTTAATATGGCATTTTTAATTTGCACATTTTCAATGTGGGTTTGTACTCAGTCCTCTTCAGTGAGACTCAATATCCATGTTGATAGCAGATGTTGACTAAATATCTAGAGATAGACATGGGATATTTTTTGGACCATGGATTGCTTTTGATGTCTTTTCATATTTACAAAGCCAGGCATTATTTAAGGTTGCATATACGCATCTGTTTGTTTATAGAAATTGCCTAACTTACTATCGCTTTGTACTCTAGATATTAGAAAAATTTTAATAAAAATATTTAATAAACATGAAATATATTATAAACTAACAGATATAATCCATAAACTAATATATTAAATACTACTAATAAAATGAATATCCATATACCCAGCACCCACCTTGAGAAACAGAACATGACCATTAACTCTGAAGCCCTGAGTCCCTTCTTGTCACAATGCTTTGTTCCATTCCCCAGAGATAAGTACTAGACTGAATTTTGTGTTAATCAGTCTCTTCATTTTGTTTAGAACTTTACCTCCTGTGATGGTTAATTTTAATGGGTCAACTTCACTAGGCTAGGGTGCTCAGTTGCTTGGTCAAACCCGTCTAGATATTGCTGTGAGACATTTTTCAAATGTGATTAATATTTAATCAGTAGACTTTGAGTAAAGCAGATTACACTTCATAATGTGGGTTGCCATCCAATCTGTTGAAGGCCTTAAAAGAATGGGATTCTCCACAAAGAAAGGAATTCTGACTCTGGATTGCCCTTGGACTCAAGACTGCAACATAAGCTCTTTCCTGGGTCTCCAACTTGCCAGCCTGCCTTCCACAGATTTCAGGTTTTCAAGCCCCCACAATCACATGAGCCAATTCCTTAAAATCAATCTTTCTCTCTTTTTGGTTCTGTTCTCTGGAGAACTTTGGTACATCTCCTAAATGTGTGTTAGTTTTGCCTGCATTTGAATTTTTCTTCAAATACCATACAATTCACCTATTTAAAGTATACAATGCAAAAGTTTTTAGTATATTCATAGTTATGCAACATGATCACAATCAATTTTAGTACATTTTTATCACCACAAAAAGAAACCTATACTCATTAGTGATCAATCCTCATGTCTCCCAGCTCGTGCTACTCTCTCACTAATCTACTTTCTGTCTCTATAGATTTACCTATTTTAGACATTACACATAAATGGAATTCTACAATATGTGATCCCTTGTGATTGGCTTCTTTCACTTACTATGTTTTCAAGGTCCATTGATGTTGTAGCATGAGTTCTTTATTCCTTTTTAATGCTGAATAGTATTCTACTGTGTGGACATACTACTTTATATATTCATCAGCTGAGGGACATTTGGGTTATTTCCACTTCTGGGATATTATGAATACAGCTGCTATATTTGAATTTTATACAAATCAAATATCTTACATATGCTTCTATAACTAACATTTTGACTATACATTAGGTTTTTAGTTGTTATGAGATTCATTCAAGTTGTTGGTTGAAACTCTATGTGTGTTTTAAATAATTACTTTTTAAAAACTGTACTCAACCCACTCAATTTATTTCACAACCACTAACAGGTCCTGGCACTTCATTTAAAAATATTGCTCTAGAATATATACCTGGGATTAGAATTGCTGGATCATAGGATTTGTGCATCTTCCCTTTGGTCTACTTTTCTGCCAACTCTTGGCTTTTGTTGCTAATCTGATAGGTGTATTATGGTATCTTCTTGCCTCAATTTACATTTTCTCACTCAATCAATGTCGCTGAACATCAAGTTATGTTTGCTGGACTTTTATCTCTTTTTTTCTGTTTACTCTCATTTTTTTTAACCTAAGGAGTGTTTTGTTTTGTTTCCTAATTGATTTTTAGGAGTTCTGTATATATTCTGGGTATCTTTTCTTTCAATTGTGTGTTACAGATGTCATTTTCCTTCCACTCTCTTAGTGTTGGAAGTTCTTAACTGGGATACAGTTAAATTTACCAAATTTTTTCCATATTGTCAGGCCTCTGAGCCCAAGCTAAGCCATCATATTCCCTGTGACCTGCATATATACATCCAGATGGCCTGAAATAACTAAAGAATCACAAAAGAAGTGAAGATGGCCTCTTCCTGCCTTAACTGATGACATTACCTTGTGAAATTCCTTCTCCTGGCTCATCCTGGCTCAAAAGCTCCCCCACTGAGCACCTTATGACCCCCCCCACCCCTGCCCGCCAGAGAACAACCCTCTTCGACTGTAATTTTCCTTTACCTACCCAAATCCTATAAAACGGCTCCACCCCTATTTCCTTTTGCTGACTCTCTTTTCGGACTCAGCCCACCTGCACCCAGGTGGAATAAACAGCCTTGTTGCTCACACAAAGCCTGTTTGGTGGTCTCTTCACAGGGACACGAGTGAAGCATATGGTTTGTGCTTTTTGTGTCTTAAGAAATCACTCTTAAACTTGGGGTCATAAAATATTCTTTTGTATTTTCTCCTAGAGATTTAAAAGTGTTTGCCTACACCGTGTAGCCAATCAAACCTTCTCTCCTTCCCTTCTTGCATCTGCCCACATGTGTATGGGTCTGTTGCCTGGCTCCCTATTTTGTTTCATTGGTTTTACCTATCCATGTGCCAGTATCACATACTTGTAATTAGAGATCTTTGTAAGAATTTAAATTTTGTTTAAAACCTTATCTTTATAAGATGTTTATATTTCAGAACTTTAACTTCGTAAGTTTCCTTCCTTTTGTTCAGAAAAAGGGTCTTGGTTATTTTTGGCCCTTTAGGCCCACATTTCAGAATCAGTTTATCAGGTATTAAGAAAATACTTTTTGGGATTTTAATTGGAATTGCTAGAATCTGTAAATAACTTTGGAGGAAATTGCCATCTTTACAATATTGAATCATTCTCTTTCTTGAATCTTTCTCTGTTCTTGAAACACAGAGAATAGGAAATTGTGTGTTTTGTGTACAAAAAAAGGAACAAGATATATGTGAACCTCCTTACAACCAATGAATGAAAAGCTGATCCAGAATGCTAGGCTACATTTTTCAGCTTGGAATCACTGTCTCATACAATACTGTCTAAAAGCTTTTCTTCTTCTTCTTCTTCTTTTTTTTAAATTTTCTTTCCACACTAGAGATTCACATCACAATTTAGTGTTCGCATTTCCTCTTGAGACTCTTACTGAATTAACATGTCTCTGGCTAGACATTACAGATTTTTATAGGAATAAAATGATCTGGCTCAGGATATCATTGGGAAATGAGTTCAGCAAGTGCCAGATTACAATGAATCTGATTAAATCCAATATACTCGGGGGGATTTCATTCATTGTTTCTTATCTAGCTTTTTTTTCTCACTACTTTGGTTCTCTAATAGAGTGAACTATTGGAGCATTTACAAAAGGAGAAATCCTCCAGGCTACTAGACACTGAAACTCTCTTCTGTTCTCTAGTAGATTTCACTCTAGATTGTCACAATAGGTATTTTGATTCTGTACTTTAAATACTGGGTTGTCTAAGTGTTCCCAAATCTTTTGTGTTCATTCTTAGCCATTCACAATCACCATGACCTATTTAAAAATTTACATTAACAGGGAAGCTAAGAGACACTCCCTTTTCATTCTTCAACTCTTTTGAAAAGCACGTAATATTCATTCTTGAATGTATCATGCTTTTTCTAAGCAACAGTATTTAATCTATTTGCCAAAGGATGGCATTTATCCGTCGCTTTTTTGGTTTATGGTTCTTTCCATACCCCCAATTATTTTTTCTTGAACATAAGCTGAAATTCTTCCCCTGCAGATGTTTGAGGCTGGTTCATATAGTCCCTAATCCCATTGGATATCCTTACTGATTTATAAAATTTTCCCTCTACTCAGATTAGCATCAAAATACTCTTAATGCTTTTAAAAATGCCATCATATGAACTGATTTGGATCTTTAGGAGTCAGAGAGATTTATTCACTTCCAATCACTTGAATTCGTGTCAGTGTTTCATACTTCAATGACCCTATTAATTTCAGTGCCATTTTCTTCTTTCGGGCTTAGCAGCTGCTTTGTAGTGGCAAAGGTTCATTCAAATGTAATGTATTTGAGGGCAACATATGAATCTTCATGTGTGGCTTTACATTTCATTCAATAATAGATGCCCTTCTTTTCCCTGTGTATGGTGTGTTATTTCTTTTGATGCATTCAAGCTTTTCTCTTTATTTTTTTGACTTTCAATAGTTTTATTACAATGTAGACTTCTTTGTGTTTATTTTAGTTGCTGTATATTTAGCATTTTGTACTGGTAAATGTGTTTTTCATCAAATTTGGGGAAATTCTGGCCATCACTCTTTCTTCAAAAATTTTTTCTGTCCCTTTTTTTTCTACTTCTGTTTACATGCATGTTGGATTGTCTGACATGTAGCAAATCTCTGTGGGTCTACTCACTTTTTAAAGATAATTTTTCTCTTTGTTGTTTACTTTTAATAATTTCTATTGCTCTATCTTCAAGTTCTCTACTTTTTCTTTTGTAATTTTTTTTGGCTGTTAAATTCACCCAGTGAATTTTTTATTTCTAAAATTATAATTTTCAATTTTCAGAATTTCCATTTGGTTTTAAAAATCTTTTTTTCTTTTTCTTTGCTGAGATTTTCTATTTGTCTCCTGAGATTTTCATTCATTGAAAACATGTTTTACTTCACTGAGGATAGTTATAATAGTCACTTTAAAAATCCTTATCTGTCAGTTTCAATATCTGATTCATCTCAGGGTTGATCTCTACAGTATGCGATCCATTTCCTTGAATTTCATATGTCAGATAGTTTTGGATAGTATTCTGGACTTTGTGAGTGTTAAGTGGAGAGTCTGGATTCTATTATTCTTCTCTGATGAGTGTTATTTCCTTTGTAGGTAATTTTTCCGGCTAGATTTTAACTGAAAACTCTCTCCCTTTTGGAGACAGCTCTGGTTTCAGTTCAGATCTTTTGTTTTTAACTGAGCTGCTGTGATTCTGTTTTGGGTGGTTCAGGATCTCCCAGAGATGTGGGTTGACAGTTTGGGGATCCACTCTCTGACTCCTTCCTTGGGATTTCTTAATCTCTTCAGAATTCAAAATTTTCTGTCTTCACTTTTCTGCTTCCCCAGATAAGAATAACTGATAAGTTTTATACATGCCCACCTGGTACTGCTGAGCCTGACTTCTGGACTGCACTTTGCCCCAAGCTAAATGCCAAAGAGAGGGGAATTTTCTTGTGGAGTTCCTGATCTTCAAGCAAGCTTGCCCTTCCTACCAGTCTGCTGTTCACATTTCAGTATATTCAGCTCTTTGTATTGTGTCCAAGTGGAGTTCCTGATCTTCAAGCAAGCTTGCCCTTCCTACAAGTCCACTGTTCACATTCCAGTATATTCAGCTTTTTGCATTGTGTCCAAGTTGTTTTCTGCTGGGGGATGGTCCACTAGGGTCTTAGTCTACCATGGTTGAAAACAGAAGTTGTGTCCTGCCTGGGACTTTGGATTTTGAGTCACCCTTGTCCTGGTCAATGCGATAGCCTCCTAACCAGTCCCTGTTTGTGTCCTTGCTCCCTCCAGTCTATCCTCAACATATCAGTCAGAGTGATCCTATGAAAACGTAACAGGAGCCTCCAATAGCTTCCCATTTCACTCACAGTAAATTAAAAAATACTTAAAATGTGCTACTCTGCCTGTCTGAAACTCCTCATCCTTGGCTTCCAGATCACATGCTTATGCTAGTTTGTATCTTACCTTTCTGAACACTCATTCAGCAACTCGTTGTTTCCTCTAATCCTGAAACGTGGGTCACCCTGAAAGTATGGTTCTACTTTAAAGTTCTATGCCAGGGCACTGAGTAAGGCTTTTCCCGTTCCCAGCAATCAGAAACCAGGACCCCACTGCTGAAGACGACGTATGTATCCCCCAACTTTCTCAGAGAGTTATCGGCAGCACTGACTTAAAGAGGATTAAGAGCTTCTGGGTGCAGGCTGCTCTTTAATATTTTTCACGCTAGAATTTGCTCAGATTTGAATAAACGCAGAGCGAAACTAGAGAGCGTTCGCGCAGGTTCTAGCTACCTTGGTCAAAAGGAGGGGCTGATGCAACTTTCCTCCCAGTTTCTGAGCCCTCTCGCACGGCAGCTGCGAGCCTCGGGGAAGCGGAACCCACAGGCGCGCGCGCCGCTGCTTCTGGCCGGGCGCGGGTTGTGGTGCACCACGGGAGCGCCGCACCGGCCGGCATGGAGGAGCGCGGCGATTCCGAGCCGACCCCCGGCTGCAGCGGCCTGGGTCCGGGCGGTGTTCGCGGCTTTGGCGACGGCGGCGGAGCTCCCTCGTGGGCCCCCGAGGACGCCTGGATGGGCACTCACCCTAAGGTCAGGAGGCGCGAGAGGAGCAGGGCGCCGTCCAGGCCCCTAACTCAGGCAGAACTCCCAGGCAGCTCGCTCTTTCTTCCTCAGTGGGAGAGCTGAGGACGCGCGCCACCCTCACCGAGGGGGAACGGTGTGCACAACTGCCAGCCTCAGGCAGCATCGGTTTTGTTTGTTTAAACAAGTTGCACTATCTGAATCCCCCAGCCAAAGCCATTCTGGAACTGAGAGCCAGACAGTAACTCCGCCCCTCTCAAGCCGGAGATCCCTAATAAGCGCTCCACTAGTTTTGCTGTCTAGGTAAATCCCCTTTGGGGGATAAATTTATTTAATCCTCACGGTAACCATGCAAGACAATTTGTGGGCGATGGATAAGATCTAGGGGTCCATAGTGATAAAGATTTAAGCACAGTCACGTTTACACTTAGCCTTGGGCCCAGAGTGCATCTTTATTTTGCAAAGGTGCAGTTTCCTAATATTTCAGATTTCTTCGAAAGTTTGAATAGGTTCTTGTTCAAAGCAGAGCTACTCACATTTTGCGTGTATTTTTCTAGATTAGCAGCAAGCGAGATCAAGATAGTCCCCTGCTTGCTTCTGCTTGAGACATTACTGCCTTGTACCAGTAAGGTTCCAAGCAGTGAACAGACTGCTTGGAGATGTGGGTTTTGTAAGAATCTCAAAAACTAGTCTCTACGGTACTTCAACAGAATTGCACTCTTCTGCTAGAGAGCAATAATTCATAATCATCTAAAAACAGCCAAGAAAAAATTTGAAGGTATAAGTTTGAAGAGTTAACCTTTTTCAGCTTCTCTTGCTTAATTTTATCTTCCTACTCTGTCCCCTTCATCCTCCCAAAAGGTGAGAAAAATAAACAATAGCATGGAAATATTATTTAGTGCCCTTTTAGGGAAACAATAGCATGGAGAGGCAGCATATTGGTTAGGCGCATGAACTCAAAATCAGACTCAGTTTAAATCCTGATTCTGTCACTTATCAACCTTGTGATTTGGGACAAGTTGCTTGATCTTATTATGCCTTAGTTTCCTCACCTGAAAAATGGGGATATTAATAGTTCATACTTACTTATAGGGTTGCTACAAGATTAAATTAATGAATATTTGTAAGCCATTCAACATACAGAAAGCACTATATAAGTACTTAATAAGTGAAACACCAGTAACAACTTTTTAAAACCTTATCTAGATTTGGTGGTGTTATTCAGTTTGTATACTTGTAGATTGTTTTCTTTTTCAAGTTAATGGCTGTATACACCTTGACCATCAAATCTCCCCTTTTGATTTCTCTTCTTGAAAGATCAAATTAATTTTTAAAAGAAAAATAACTTGTTTGTTTTTCCAATTTCACCTTTCTGTTAATTTAAAAATTATGTAGTTTCATTCAGTAAAATGGTACCAGATTTATTATCCCCAAATACACTTTTATTTTATTATTCTCCTGCTTAGAAATCCTCAGTGTTTCCATACTGATAAAATCACACATTTAGCTTGACCACCAAGGCCTTGTAACCTGGCTCAAAATTATGTTTTGGGTGTTATTTTCAAAACATGTTTCCTCCTGAACCTGTACAGTTACAGTGAAGCTGATGGGAGAATGTGACTTTAGACCTGTCCCCATGTAGGTCTGCTAATAATTCAACTCAGCATTAGCCCTGCATATCCACCTAGTCTCTGGCATAGCTGGGCAGCCTCAGAATTCTCCTGCAGGTGTAGGCCCCTGAAAAATATTCCCCTTATGCTGACCAGTAGTCTGAAAGAAGCAGCTTTCTCTAGTTCCTTGTCAATTCCTTTTAAAAAATCTACTCTTAAAGTGAGAAAGAGTGGGTGGAGAGGCTAGGACTGATACTCTAGCAGATTCTCTCCATATGCAAATAAGAGGCTAGGGAAATACACAGTATCCACTAACATGTCCCAACACAAATTTTATTAAAAAGGTTTCTCTATTGCTGGCAGATAGGTTTCTTTACAGGCCCTTGAATGTATGTGGCTTAATCCCACCTTTGTGTAATTACCTGCAGTATTACTCTTACTTCTGCACTTACTTAAATCATAATGTTCTTCTGTGCTCAAATTGTATCCCATCCCACCTCTGCTATAAAGCTTTTACCAGTCCCTCTGAGTAGAGCTCTTCTGACCTGCTGTGTCATGTTTTTTATTCCATTTACATGGTTTTTAATCACTTACAGTCATATATTGTTACTTGCCTAACAATTTTAAGTGTGCATGTATTTAACAATTGCAAGTTCTTTAGAGACAGAGATAAGATCTTATATTGCCTTTTAACTTCCACTATACCTAGAAGAATTTTATAGATTATATATGCTTGATGACTACTTGATGATTGGAAGAAAATATTAAATAATTTTTCCTTCTCAATTTGACAATTATATTTTAATTTTCAGTATTTAGAAATGATGGAATTAGATATAGGAGATGCCACCCAAGTTTATGTAGCATTCTTGGTTTACCTGGACCTCATGGAAAGTAAGTTGTTTGTTTATATTGTTTTGTTATTGGGACTGTGGTAGGGATTTGGGGGGTTGGATTGGGATATAGCATTCTTAACATAATAAGCAATCTTTTATGCATTTGCTGTTAATTTTGCAATTTATTTATTTACATTGGGAATTACTGAGTAACGGAAACTACTAGAAAAGCAAAGACAGGAGGTAGTGTTGTGAGTGATATTTGCTCAGCTGAGTATTAGGTAGAAGTTTGGAGTTTTTATTTTTTGTATTTAATAAACATTATTGTCCATTCAATGATGCTCTTTCAGGCAAAAGCTGGCATGAAGTAAACTGTGTAGGATTACCAGAACTCCAGCTCATCTGCCTTGTTGGTACTGAGATAGAAGGGGAGGGGTTACAGACTGTGGTGCCTACCCCCATCACTGCTTCCCTCAGCCATAACAGGTGAGCAGGTGATTTTGGTCTAAGTTCCTTTCCTAAGTAAAGCAGTAGGAAACATTAAACATAGTGATATAATATTTTTAAGGAAATTTAGGATACAGGGTTCATAGCTTTACTCTTGGCTATTTGAGGAATAAGTTAAATATGAGTGTTGTATTCGGCCATTCTTGCATTGCTATAAAGAAATACTTGAGACTGAGTAATTTCTTAAAAAAAAAACAGAGGTTTAAGTGGCTCATAGTTCTGAAGGCTTTACAGTAAGCATGGTGCTGGCATCTACTTGGCTTCTAGGGAGGCCTCAGGAAGCTTATAATCATGGAGGAAGTTCGTGAAGCAAGAGCAGGCACATCATATGGCAAAAGCAGGAGTGAGAGAGAGTGTTGAGGGGGAGGTTCCACACACTTGTAAATGACCAGATCTCACGAGAACTCATTGTCCTGAAGACAGCACCTAGCCATGAAGGATTTACCCCTATAACCCAAACATCTCCCACCAGGCCCCACCTCCAACATTGGGGATTACAGTTCAACATGGGATTTGGGCAGGAACAAATATACAAAGTATATCAAACATTCAACAAGTATTTATTTAGCATTTACTCTATGGTCAGTACTTTTTCAGAGGCAGTATGTATGGTAGAAATATTTATATTCTTGGTAAGGAAGCAAGACCATTACATATGAAATAACAGATGTTATAAGATGTACCATGTAATACAAATTATACTTTATATAGGAGTTGGTGAAAAGCATGATTAACATGCAAGCTGAAATCAAATTTTCACGTAGCTTTTTTTAAAAGCTTTAACAAAAAGACTTTTTTTTAGGACCTTTTTTTAAAAAGCTTAGGTACACAGCATTGGATTAAGCATGTCTTTGTTTCATGACATACTCTCATTATTAGTTCATGCTTGGTTTTTATTTATTTACTTAGTTATTTTTAATAATGTAATAAGTATCTCTGTACCCATCACCCAAAGCAAAACTAGATTCTTGACAATAACTAACATCTAATCTTACAAGTCCCTTCCTTAACGTGCTTTCACTGACCTGAGGTAACTGTCATTCTGAATTCCACATACACTGGGAATTTTTAAATTTTAGATGTTTTTAACTTTAATTTAAAAATCTTATCTTTTAAGGCTGACCTTCCTTATACACTTAATATTATATTGCTAAAATTCATCCGTTCTTGTGCATTTTTTGAGCTGCCACATAACATTCCATTGTGTGATTATACCACCATTTTCATATCCACTCCCTCGATGATGGAGTATTGCTGATGTTTAACTTTAGGAGATAATTTCAAACTATTTTCAAAGTGGTTGCCTCAATTTACTTTTCACCTGCAGCGTAAATAAGATCCTTTGGAGCTATATTGTCTCTCACATTTAGTATTGTCAGACTTTTAAATTTTTGCCAACAGAATGGATTATTCTCATTGTGGTCTTAATTTACATTTCCCTTATTACTCATAATACTGAATATTTCTTTATATATGTATTATTTATAAGAAATATCTGTTCATATCTTTTGCCTGTTGGGTTGCTTTTAGTTTTCTCATTGACTTGTGTGAATTCTTTATATATTCTTGACCGTAATAGTTTTTTGATTCTGTTTTCCAGTTTTTAAATCTGTCTTTCACTGTCTTAAGATGTTTTTCAATGAATAACAGTTCTTAATTTGAATATAATCATATTTATCCATCTTTTATAATCAACATCTTTGTGTCTAGTTTAAGAAATATTTTCTATCTAGTGGTCTAAAAAATACTCACTTATATTTTCACTAAGAGTTCTATTGTTCTTGTTGTTTTTAGTGGTGTGAGAGGAGGTTAGGGATACCATTGTCATGTGGATAACCACTTTTTCTACCTCCATTTACTGAATAGTCCCTCCTTTCCTCACTATCTGACATATCACTTCTGCTATTTTCCAAAGTTCCAAACATGCATTAATTTGTTTCTGGGTTCTCTATTACATTCCATTAGTCAGTTTATCTGTCCTTTTGCCAATACAACATCTCTTAATCACTTGCTTCGTAAGAAGTCTTGGTATCTGGTTAGCAAGCCTCCCTTACGCATTTCTTTTTTAGAAGCTGTGGCAGGCAGCTTCAAAGATGGCTTCTTCTAATTCTGGTATTCACTCCCTTATGTAACTCTCTTCCCTTGAGTGTGACCTGGACTCAGTGACTTCTTTCTAATGAATAAAATTTGGCAAAAATGATGGGATGTCACTTCTAAGATTAGGTTACAAAAGACGGTGGCTTCTATCTTGGGCACTCTCTCTTGCTTGCTATAAAGGAAGCCAGCTGCCACGTGAGCTGTCCTACAGAAAGTCTGAAAATAGAAAAGAGATGGCAATTGTTGATGGAGCAAGATTCTTGAGAGATGAGGAAGGATGGATTCAAGAGGATAGTGGAAGAGAGTAATACTGAGCATGTAAAAGGGAGCTGTAAACCTCTGAGAGTGGGGTATGGGAAGAATGAACAAATGAAAACACAGCTCTATTTGGGTGGCATATAAGTAGGGAAAAGAGCAGAGCCTCTTACATTCCAGCATGAATACCGTTGATGAATACTTATATTTTTTCTAGCTGACTATGACTGAATACATAGCAGTCTAGTAGAAAGAGCCCCAGACTATAAAGTCTTAAGACCTGGGTTCTAGTCTTGGGACTGACACTTAACATTTTGTTTGATGTTTAGCAACACACCTAGTTTCTTTGGGTTTCAGTTTCCTTGTCTTTTGTTGTTGTTGAGGGATTTAGATTACCAGTACATGCAAGATCCCTTCTAAATTAAAGCTGCTGTAACTGGTTATTTTCATTGTGCATATTTCATAAAGCCATATTAAACTAAATTTGCAGATTTCTATGAAGTATTTTTTGTATTTATGATTTCATAATGAGAATTGTTTTTTAATATGTCAGTCTATTCATGTGCTTCTTTGAGAAGCTCCTTACTGTGGAGTTTTTTCTGTGTTTGAGAATTACAAATAGTTGTTAGCATTGACATCAGATTTAATCACTAGTACTTTCCGGTTTTTACTAGCATGATTTCTAAGCCATCCTATATCCAAGAGTCTTAATTCATTCCTCAGAACTCATTACTTATGTCTTTTAATTACTGTAACAAATATTGTCCTAGCTAGTATTAGTGTTATATTATTTGTTTGGACAAGGAGCTACTATTTGAAATTAACCTGCATTTATTCCTAAAAAATAAAATTAATGAAAGCAATAGCCTATTTTAATCAAAATCATTTCATAAGTCTAGAAGTACAAATTTGTTTCCATTGTTAATTTCTAGTATTTTCCAAGTGGTAATTAATGCTTTTCTAGCTTGAATGGCTAAAGCTTGTTTTCTTCTTCAAGTAGAATTAGTTGGAATGATAATTTGGTAAGGCATTTTGGTGCTCTTGCATTTAATAACTGAGAGAGCTTAAATCTTTATGTCTTGTTTTTATATAAATATTCTTAACTATATTATGCAGTAGAATACTAATATAGAATATAGCACAAATGAGGCCTGATACATACAAGATTTATGCCTTTTAGTGCATAACATTTTCTCAACTCAAACTATGCAAATAACTTTTTAACAAATGGAAATGTGTGTGTGTATATGTATGTATGTGTGATTTCATTACTCAGTCTTTAACAGGGCAGTCTTTTAGGTAGTAGGCATACTTTTATCTATTTTTACTTTTAGTGTATTTTATAATATAAAATGTTATATATCTAACAGTAATGCTGCAATTCCAGCCTTTCATAGTTAATGTGGGAATTTTTTTGTGTTAGTAACACAGAGAAGAAAATGATTGATGTTGAGTCTCTGATAACCTTGTATAGCAAAGAAATTCATTGGGACATGTCCTAAAAGTATTTGTTGGGAAGATGTGAGGGTAACTCATCATGAAAGAAAAAATACTTTTTATTTAAGACAGAAAACAGCTTTTACTTATTCAGTGATGAAACATCTACATACATTAATGATTCTGTTTTCACTTTTAAATATTATTATTTGTCAGACAATATTGCTTGGGCTTTTTGGTCTTAACAATTATTTATTGAGTGACTCTTATGTGTCAGGCAATGATCTAGGTGCTGGGGATACCATGATAACAAATACTTTCATGACATCCTCATGAAAGTAGTATTCTAGCACTGAATATTTGCTTAGAAAATACATTTTTTTTTTTAGTAATTCTTGGATGGAATCTAAAAAAACAGAATTGCCCTTTGTTCAGATATTTAATTGAATGTGTGATTTGGAACTGCCTTCACTTATTTTGTAGCTAGATAACTGAATAACAAGTATTATGGAGTACTGATAAGTAGTTTAACAGGGATATGTACAAAATTATGTCAAAACCCAGAGGAAGGACAGGAAAAGTCTCTTTAGCCAGTAAGAGACCATGGTTTAGTAGGGCAACTGCAAGTAATTAAGCGTGACTGCCTACCTAGCATGGTGTCTAGTCAGAGTAGATGTCTAGTAATATTCCTTAAGGCAGCAAATGAATAAATGAATAAATAAAATTTCAGAGAAAAGAGGGAAAGGATGGAAAATTAGATGGGAAAGTTTGTTTAGATTATGAAGGCCATCATTGTTTTTACTTTTTTGCTATTACTAATGGTATTCTAATGAATAGCCTTGTGAGTACCTCCTTGTACTCATGTATGAGAGTTTTCCTAAGAATAGCTGGGACATTTATACCTTTACACCTTCTTTTTTCTTTTTTTTTTTTTTTTTGAGACGGATTCTGGCTCTGTCGCTCAGGCTGGAGTGCAGCGGCACAATCTTGGCACACTGCAGTCTCCACCTCCCAGGTTCAAGTGATTCTCCTGCTTCAGCCTCCTAAGTAGCTGGGATTATAGGCATGCACTACCACGCCCAACTAATTTTTTGTGTTTTAGTAGAGACAGGGTTTTACCTTACTGGCTAGGCTGGTCTCGAACTCCTGACCTCAAGTTATCTGCCTGCCTTGGCCTCCCAAAATTCTGGCATTACAGGTGTGAGCCACTAGGCCTGTCCTATCCCTTCATCTCTACTGGTTATTGCTAAATTGTTTTCAAAAGGATTATTACCAGTTTACACTTCCACTTGCAATGTGTAAGTTTTCACAGACTGGGAGAGGATTTATAGCATGTGCATAACTGACAGGTTAATTTAGAATTAGCTTCTGTGACTTCAGAAAAAAAATTCCAATGGGAAACATGGGTAAGGAATATGAACAGGCAACTCACAGAAGAGGAACTCAAATGCTCAAATATGTTTGTAAATGAAGGAATTACAAATATAAAATGTGTTTGTCTATGGTTTGTCTTAACTTTGAAGAAGACTTGCAGACAGTTTGTTTTTATTGTTTGACAGAAATAAGGTACTGTTTAATGGGGAACTTTTGAACAGAATTACAGCTAGCACTTAGAGAGTCTTTGAACAATCTAGGAAAAGGAGCTCCCTCTCGACATACAAAGAAAAATGTCTCTTCACTAAGGTTCAAGGCTTGGCGAACAGTGAAGGCCAGATTTTAGATCCACTTGTGCCAGGCACCCTTGGGCAAAGCACAATCTGCATATCTGTACATGATGCCCTGCCCCTGAAGCATGTCTATGGAGTCTTAGGTTTCCACAAAGAACACTGTGAAAATTACTGCTAAATGGGTGGTGTCATTGAAGGGCTTTAAGCAAGGAAGTGAGACTATTGTTTATTCTATGTGGTTTTAAGAATACTTTGCATTTGCAGAGAATGTTACAGAATTTCAAAGTATTTCAAAATATTTTTACAAGTAGACTTTCATTAAATCAGCACCAAAATCCCTAGTGGTATACAGGGTGTTTGTTTTATTCTAACTTTACATACAAAAAGCTGAGGTTAAAAGTATATTTTTATTTGTACCCCTACTTTTTCCAAAAGATAATAAAAGATTAAATGAGCTGTACCACAGTCTCAGTTAGCCTCACAGCTATTAGAGTTTCTCTTGCTTTATTGGTTTTTAAAAAGATTTTATTGTAAATGAAACTAGATACGGAAAACCACACAATACCAATGTATAAATTAATGAGTTATAAGGCAACCATCTAGAACTCTTGTAATTATAACTAAGTCAAGAAATAGAACTTTTCTAGGTACCCCACAAACTTTTCAATGTGCCCCATCCCAATCATAATCTTTCTTCCCCCAAAAAATAGCCATTATTCTTTCTTTTATAATAATAATGGGCTTTGGCCCATATATTGTTCCCAGGACCTCTTAGCGCTAATTTGTCTTTTGACTCTCACTCAAGAAAGAATGTTGGAATATCACTGGTGAGACTGATAATTTTATCAGGAATATTAGTTTTATGTTTAAAAATACCCTGCCAACTTTAGTACTCTATTGTTAGAAACAAATTACTTGCCACATACTATACAACCAACCTCAGCACACCAGTTGTAAATCACCATTTTAGACTGTGTTTCTTAGCTGCTTGAATATAGTGCTTTAAAAAATGCTTTGTATTCCTCAAAAAACCTTAAATAACATTTTTATTAGTAGGAGAGTTGGGTAGCATACATAGCTGTAGAGCCAGAGGAGTTGGCAGTTTGCTGGAGCTGCAATTTCTTATTATTTACAAAGAGCATATAGCACATAAGGCCTGATAACTGTCTCTTTTATTGAAGGAGACAAATTTTATAATCTGTTGTTTGTAAAACTGGACCAAACTCTGTCATTTACATAGTTAACTACAACTTAGTTATAAAATATTTCCCTAGTGATGACAAATAGTCCCACTGTTTCAGTCAACACTTGACTGTTATGTGGCGGAGTGGTATGTATATTTATATGGTTTATTATTTATTTTATGGTGTATATGTATTTTCTGCCTCCTTAAAAGGTAATTGTTCTAGGGAGTGTTTAATGTTATATCTGTGTGCTTTTCTAAGAATGCCTGAACAATTTTTAGTGTTTGCTTCCCACTTACTTTCCCAGGCTTTAGACCTGGTGATTTTGTTTACATACTTTCTGGCAAGAGTGTCGACAGATTCCATTACAGGGTAAATGTGTATTTGAATGACTGTGAGTGAATGCATTACTTTGAGCACAAGTACGGTTTGTGATTAGCGTTTTCTGTAAAGCAGTTATATATGATATGTGATCACAGTTAAAACACTTTGTCATACTTTTCAAGTTTCAGAAGGTCTTGTGTGTAATAGTCCTTATGAAAATATTGATTTAATGTTATTTCCTGATCTGTAATGGGAGAATAAAATTGATAAAGTGCCCATTTCTGATTATCTAGTGGGAAAATTTTGCTGATGGAGTATCAAGTAATTAATTGCTAGTGTTTCTTGTTTCTCTCATCTAAAAATACTTACTAAAGCTAATGTAAAATAATTTTTAGTTTGCATTATAATGCCATATTAAGTTGTATATTTGCATGGTATCCATATGGAGAGTACTCTAGATTGTTTCTTTGCTAAATTGAATCTAAGGAATACATGAAGCAACTTTGGTAAATGACTGTAGAGGTACAGTTTGCTCAGACACAGCAATAGTATGAAATCATATTCCTAGATACACACAGATGAAAGAGATCTGATGGATTTAAAGATGAGACAACAAGAGGAATACTAACTAAAACTAGTGACCTATCTTTTTCAGAGCTAAGATTGCAAATGAAGTCAAATTTATGTTCAGATAGCCTGATTAGCTTCACTTTGGACCACCTTGGGTCCGTTGGTATTTATTGAGCGCCCTAAATTGTAGAAGTATACTATACTTAAATTAGGATAATAGTATTACAATTTTCTGTAATAGTAGTAGTACTACAGGTAGTTGCAAATGGGAAAATATCTTAAGTGACTTATACAGGGACTCAAATTATAAGGGAACAAAATGGTTTTCTAGTCTTTAACTACTGGTAGGGTTTTGTTTGTTTGTTTGTTTTTCCCCCTCATAGACCCTATGTCACCACCCAATTCTAATGTAAATTTTGTTTCTTCAGTAAGATACAAGAGGTGGGAAAACCTTAGTTGACATATTTTAAGCTCATCTTTGGTTATATGTAAGTTAAAAAAAAAAGCTGAGCGAAGTGAAATGTCTTATACAATTATAAAATCCAGGCACAGTTAAGATACAGCTTTCTGAAACTATTAATCTCCTTTTTTTTCCCCAAAGGATTGTAGTTCCTTCCTTAGTAATATGTGAATCATTCGTCTTTTCAAACCTGACTAAATTATAAATGGTTCTTTCTTCTCAGTGTCAGAGAAAAATAGTGGATGGGAGAATGGAGCCTCTCCCATCCCCATTTTGTTCTCCTAGGACCACAAATAGTGGCATTTCTTTTGTTGTTATTGTTTCATGGCAGTTGGTAACCTTTCTAAATTGAATACACTCAGCCATCTTATCTGAGACAAAAATATTTCAAAAGTTCTTCTTGGCATCTGCATGTTACTTGAGAAGTTTAGAAAAAGATATAAACATTCCATATACCAAATTGCTCCTCTGCAAGCTTAGCTACCATGAAGCTAAAAGTCTAAGAGCTTTTAAAAGTTGGTTTGAATAAAATTATTTTGGCAAGAGTATTGTACAATTAAAGGAATTTATGCCTTAAGAGAAGTGAAAATAATTCTGTGCACATTAGAAATGAATGTCAGAGCCAAAGTTAGGATTCCTAGCCTGTGTTGATTTGCTTAATCTGATGCTTAGCTTATTAATGCATATCATATCCTATTTCCCTCAATGTTGTTTTCAAAAGAATGTACTCTCTTTTCCTCATACATTGAATCCGATGAATTTTAGTTATTTTTTCTTTGTCAGAATTAATTTTTCCCAGTATAGCTTTTAAAGACTGTCGATAGTAATTTTTCTTTTTTTAAAGGACATGATTACTTTAAAGAACATTTTGTTAGCTGTTTGTATTATCACAGCAGTAACCCAGATAATATAAATGGATGAATTATTTATTTTTAAATCCATTGCCTTCGTGTTTTCATGGGGAGAAGAAAAAAACTAATATTTTAAAACCCTGAGATGTGTAGGGAAAATTAAAAATTTATTTACTGTTCTTACCCATCACTAAAAATGTTATAAATGTATTTGATTATACTTTTTATTTAAATATAATGAATATAAACATAATTATATACTACCTAGAGGCAAAATTTGGTTTTAGGATAGAATAAAAAGGTGAATTGCAAATTATTCCAGTATTTTCTAAGTTGCTTATTTATTTATTGGCTGCCTGGGCTTATGGGGTACAAAATATTATAGACTTTGCCTACAAGATGCTAACAGTCTGGAGCTGAGATGGACAGTCATTTACATCCAGTGTGATAAACGTAATGACAGATATGTACAGGGTACTGAGGAAGACCACAGAGGGAGGAGACCTAACTTCGACTGGTGGGATAAAGAGATGAGAGAGTCTGGGAAAACTTACTGGAGGACAAGATGTTTGAAATGTGCAAGAACAAGGAACAAGGATGGGAATGGATGCCCTGGTTAAAGTAATAACATGAGCAAGGTATTGAGGGCTGAGAGGGCCTGAAATTTGCCAATAGTTCATTATGACTGGGTATGTAGTAATGGCAGAGAGAGTACCTGCCTGCAGTTGGTGAGAAAGCCCTAGATTGGTGTGGCATGGGTGGAGAAGGAGTGAGTATGTGTGATACAAGAGAGATGGGAATGATGGGAAAAGGAGGGGAGGAAAGGAGAGACAGACATAGAAAAAATATGAAAAAACAAACAAACAAACAGACAGCTCTCCTCCTGGGAAGTAACAGTTCAGGAGAAGCAACCTCTTAAGGATTAAGGAAGTCAAAGGTAAGAGAAAGTTAAATCAAGAGTTTTGCCGCTACAAAATCTGTAGAAAATCCTGAAACAAAGGTGGGAAAATTATTTGAGTCAGAATATTAGGAATTCTAATGCTTGTTTCTGTTTTCTGTAATGGATACCAGTGACAGTGTGCAAATCTGTGAGGATATAGATGTTTAGCTATTAATGCAAGAACCTAATTTGGGGATTTGAGGAGGTTAAGTAACTAGGGCTTAGTCATCTGAGCTTTTCTCTTCATTATACTCACTCCCTAAGCAGCCTCATCTGGTTCTAAGGTTTTAAATATCATCGATATACTGATGACTCCCAAATTTTTATCTCCATCTCAACCTCTTCCATGAACCTCAGACTCATATATGTAACTGCCTACTTGACATCTCCACTGCAGTCTAAAAAAGGCATCTCAAATTAGCATGTCCAAAAAGAAATCTTGATTTGCTCCTATACTTTCTCCTTCTGTAGTTTTCTTTATGTCAATAAATGGCAACTCTATTCATTCTGAAGCTCAGGCCAAAACCTTAGAGTCATTTAAAATGTATACACACACACACACACACACACACACACACACTTTATTTTTTAGACCAATTTTAGATTTACAGAAAAAATTGAGCAGATAGTACAGATTTCCCATCTAAGTCCCAGTCCAGCACAGTGTTTCCCCTATTATTAACATCCTTGTGTTAGTATGGTACATTTGTTACAATTAACCAATATTCATACATTATTAGTATTATTAACTGAAATTTGTCATTTACGCTAGGGTTTATTCTTTTTATTGCACAATTCTATGGATTTTGACAAATGCATAATGTCATGTATTCATCATCACATACAGAATAGTTTCAGTAATATAAGCATACCCTATGCTTCATTTATTCATCCCTCTCTTCACCCCCAAACACACCACTGGCTGCCACTGAACTTTTTACTTTCTGTGTTGTTTTGCCTTTTCCAGAATGGCATATAGCTGGAATTATACAGTATGTAGCCTTTCAGACTGGCTTTCACTCAGCAATATGTATCCTTGCTAGCATGGCATTTTGGGTTTTAGCTACCCTAGTGGGCACACAATGGCATCTCATTGTTCTTTTAACTTCTTGCAATTTCCTAATGACATATGATGTTGAGCATCTTTTCATATGCTTATTTGCCACCTATATATCTCCTTTGGTGAGGTGTCTGTTTAGATTTTTTGCCCATTTTTAAATTGGGTTTTCTTTTTGATAAGTTTCAAGACTTCCGTGTATATTTTGAATGCAAGTCCTTTATCAGATATGTATTTTACAAATATTTTCTCCCAGTCCATGTCTCATATTTTCATTCTCTTAACACTGTCTTTTTCAGAACAGAAGTTATAAATTTTAATAGAATCTGATATAATTTTTTTCCTGGATCATGCTTTTGGTATTTTATCTAAAAACTCATCACCAAATCCAAGGCATCCTATTTTGTCTTCTAGAAGTTTTATAGTTTTGCATTTCACATTAAGGTCTGTGATCCATTTTGAGTTAATTTTTATGAAGGATATAAGGTCAGTGTTTAGATTGATTTTTTCCAGGTGAATATCCAGTTACTCTACCACCATTTGTTGAAAAGATGTTTCTTTCTTCATCAAATTGCCTTTGTTTTTTTTTGTCAAAGATCAATTGACTGTTTATGTGGGTCAATTCTGAGCTCTCTATTCTATTCCATTGACCTATTCATCTATTCCTTAACCAATACCACATGATCTTGATTACTATAGCTTTATAATAGGTCTTTTTTTTTCTTTATGCGATTTTTTTGAGACAGGGTCTCACTCTGTTGCCCAAGTTGGAGTGGAGTGGCACGATCTCAGCTTACTGCAACCCGGTCCGCCTCCTGGGTTCAAGCAATTCTCATGCCTCAGCCTCTCGAGTAGCTGGGACTACAGGCGCATGCCACCACACCTTGCTAATTTTTGCATTTTTAGTAGAGACAGGGTTTTACCATGTTGGCCAGGCTGGTCTCAAACTCCTAACCTCAAGTGATCCACCTGCCTTACTTAGCCTCTTAAAGTGCTGGGGTTACAGGTGTGAGCCACTGTGCCCGGCTTGTAATAGGTCTTAAAGTCAGATAAAATCAGTCCTCTCACTTTGTTCTTTAACATTTTGTTGGATATTCTAACTCTTTTGCCTTTCCATATCAATTTTAGAATCAGCTTGTCAATATCTACAAAGCAACATGCTGGGATTTTGAATGGGATTGCACTTACTGTAGATCACATTGAGAAGAATTGGTATCCAGGAACATGGACTATCTCTCCATTTGTTTAGATCTCCTATGATTTCTTTCATCAGAGTTTTACAGTTTTCCTCACATAGATCCTATAAATATTTTGTTAGATTTATACCTAAATATTTATCTTTTATGATGCTAATGTAAATGGTGTTTTGTTTTTAATTTCGAGTTCCAATTGTTTATTGCTGGTATATAGGAATACAGTGGACTTTTGTATATTATCCTTGTATCCTGTAACCTTGCTATAATCTCTTAGTTTTCATTCTTCCATTTTCTCATACCCCCAAATTAATTTATCAGTAAACCCTGTCAATTCCTTAAAATTACATCCAGAATCTGTCCATTTCTTACCACTTACACTACAACTGTTACCACTCTGGCTTAAGCTGCTATTATCTCACCTCCTGGACCTACTAAGTGGTCCTCCTTTAAAACACTTGATATATTAATGCTACTCAACATATTTCATATTTGGTTTTCTTTGATTGTCTACTGTCTGTTTTCCTCCACTAGAAAGTAAGTTCCCTGAAAGTGAGAACTTTTTTTTGTTTATTGGTATATCCCTGGGGTCTAACCTGGTACCTGGTACATGGTGCTAAGTAAGTATTTGTTGAAAGATTGGGTAAGCTATCTTAGGCTACTGTGTTCCTGCAGCAGAGACTTCCTAATTAATACCTTAAAGAACATAAGAATATACTGTAAGCAACCTTTTAAGAGTTTCCAAAAAATTAGAATGTCTGCAAAATCTGCCAGGCACAGTGGCTCACGCCTGTAGTCCCAGCACTTTGGGAGGCTGAGGTGGGCGGATCACCTGAGGTCAGGAGTTTGATACCAGCCTGGCCAACATGGCGAAACCCCATCTCTACTAAAAATACAAAAAATTAGCTGGGTGTGGTGGTGTGTGCCTGTGGTCCCAGCTACTTGGGAGGCCTAGTGAGGCAAGAGAATCGCTTGAACCCAGGAGGTGGAGTTTGCAGTGAGCCAAGATCACACCACTGCGCTCCAGCCTAGGTGACAGAGCGAGACTCTCTCTCAAAAAAAAAAAAAAAAAATATATATATATATATATATATATTTATATATGTACATACATATGTATTTGCAAAATCCATCCACTTGCAGGATTTATCACCATTTTCCATGCTTTGCATTGTAACCTGCCAATGTTATGAATAGCCTCTTTTTAGTTGAATTTTTTTTCATTTATATTCTCTCTGCCCTTTCACCCCTCTTTTTCCCTAATGCCTTGGGAAAAGGACTTACATTAATTCTGGAGTAGAGGGGTTACTAGAACTAGTTCTTTCTTTAGAACATCTCTGAAGATATTCTTAGTTATGAGATTTAACCCTCAAATGCTACATACTTTCTTGAAGGACCGTCCGTTATTATTTCCCTGTAATTGAAAAATATTTCCACTTTCTGAAAGCATAATCCTTATTACAAATTCATTTAATGACCACTATTTTATTTGAGTTCTAAAGTCTCATAACTGCAAAATGACTTCTGTCATTTGGCTTCTCTGCATATTAGGATGTGTGTCCTCACCTTACCTCTGTTAGAAATCTGCTGCTGGTGAAACCCCCAATTCTGGCAGCTTCTTTTAACTGATACAGCATTTTTTTTTCTCTTACCCTTAAAAAAAAGCTTGCAGTTCATTACAGAATGACTTCCCACTGGGGTGGATAACTTGATTGTTCAGTAAACCCCCTTGGAATTTTAGCTGCCTTGATTTTTCACTAGGAAGGCATTGGCATGAATTTCAAGGAGGTGGTCTGTTATCCCTGAAACTTTTCTTTGGGACTGAGCCTGTGGATGAATAAGGCTTCTTTGGTGCCTCTGACACCAACTTAATTTTGCATTATGTTTCAGAGTTGCATTATGGCATGTCATTCCATTATATCATAATGAGACAAATCAAGGAATTATTCCCTTTTACTAATAAGGCTATAGCATATATTATTTGGCCATATTGAAGAGGATAGGAGATACTTTCTATGGGTTGAAATTAATACTACTTTTAACCCATGATACATTCTATTTCAATAGCATCTGAAGTTAAAAGTAATGTGGTCTTCAACTTCTTGTCCTCTGTGTAAATCTCCAGAGATTACTTAGTCTCTGTTTTAGAATCATTACAGAAAAATCAATGCCAAGATTTATGGAAAGCATTTAAATAGCTTGGACTAAAGGTATTAGCCAAATAGTGTTAACTGTGTATTTGCTTCAGGCTTGTTTTCAAGTTAGCTATATGAAGCTCTGGAATCACCTTTTTTCAGTACACAGAGCTCCTCTGTGAACAGTTATGAGAAATAAAAACCTGTTGTGAGCATCAAATTTTGTTGCTGTTAATAAATAGCTATTATTATTGATATATATTTTTCTTTAGGTGGGATTTTTCCCTTTAGATATAACTGAGTTTAAAACTTGAAACTGTTAGTATTAATACATAGGTTATATTTTTCATAGGTTGATTTCTATCCAATATGAACTATAAAGAATTTTATCATTTATTGTTGTAGATTTTTGTGATGAAACATACAATATTTCCAATATCTTCACAATATTTTTCCAAAGAACTGAGCTATTAAAATTTATACATATAAGGAAACATTCTGTCATTTCTAAAGTAAGATTTCAAACCATAAGCTTGTTAGAAATTAAGTGAGATTATAGTATTCTGGTGATACTTAAATGTTCTTGGGATCTTTACAATCATATGTGGTTTTTTAAGAACTTCAGAATCTTTTGTTACTGTTATTATTAATAGATTGAGAAAGTATAACCTGTTGACCAAAAGGCAAAGTAAACATTTTTAAGATTTTATGCAGTATCCTATGATGGAAACAAACAAGAAAGGTCTTGTTCTTGTTTGTTGAGGAAAAGATGATGGCTTTGCTTTAAACATACTTGAAAAATCGACTAGAAGATATCCTGAACAAGAAACTGTGTAAGACTTCTGGAATGTACTTCGAGTAACAGAGGCAGATAAACTATTTTATTCTGTTACTACTGAGAAGATTCACTGGTAATTCACAATCCCCACCCCCTCCAACTAAATACCATAAGCAAGGCCTCAGAAATGGGAACTTCCATTTCATTTTTGACAGTGATTTCTCTCAACTCTGAAAACAAAACCCCTTTTACAACTCTGAGTTAGTTTTCAAATGTTAGGGTTTCCTGCATGGGTATTTGGGGTAAGTATGAAAATGTTTTGCTGCTTAAATCAAAGAAATCTGGAAACAGATATAAATTGAGAATGGAAAAAGAGTAGTGAATAAGATGGAAATTTCTTTTCTAAATTTCAATATATGGGCTAGAATTCCCATGTAGTTTTCCTTAGTGAACACCCCCCCCACACACACATACACACATACAAACACACCTTCTGATTTAAATAATATTATATCTTCAGAAATGGAAAATGTGTAAAAGTTATGTTAACAGGCTTCCTTCTTGTCTGTGTCCCATTCTCATCACAGTCTACCAGTTAGGGATGTTTAGAGAAATTTATCTTGTGGCATTGAATTGGCTTTATGTGCATTATATATTGGGTTTTATGTATTCTGCATACTGCGAAGTAATCATGATGCATGCTGACAACAAAAGATGTAGATAAGTTAAAATTTTAGTTGATCCATTGTCTGTTTCTTCTTTTCCATCTTTGTAGCAAAAAATTAATTCAAGATGGACAGCCTATAAAAATTGATCTTTTTCTATTATTATTAATTTAGATATTGGTGTGCCACTTTTGAAGAAGGAAAATACTTAGCTACACTAAAAGATTTGCATTGAAGAAGCGATTGTGATATGCTGCCTTTTATCACAGTGTGACTTCCCATCAGTGCTGAGTAATGAAGTTTCTGATTAATATCTATCGTTGCTTTATCAGAATATCTTTCTCTAAAGTAAATCATTCTTATGAATAAGAATCTAGCTAGTTGTAATGCAGTTCAGCATAGGTGGAAATAATTTTTCAAGGACTAAGTCAATTTATGGGATTCACACTGTTTCAGAAAATAAACATTTTCTGTATTTCCACTAATGGCAAAGTGTACCTTATGTTTGGGTTAGTATTCAGTTTTAGCAATAATCGTGGAGGCAGGGGTATCTATAAATATTATATCCCAATTTGCAAGGTAGTAAAGCTGTATATATACTACATAATATGACCACTTGACAGTTTATGAAGTCTTTTCATATATACCATTTAATTGATTCATATAATAATCTTATGTGTAGACATAAAGGTATACTACTATCTTCATTTAAAGTATCCTTGAAAAGACTTTCTCCATTGAATTGCCTTTGTACCTTTGTCAAAAATCAACTGACCAGGCTTATAGCACGTTAAGAAGTAACTTATATGACAGTATTAACACAAAGGATGGGGCAAGGAATGAAGCTATATTGGAGTAAACAATGACACCAGATGTTATGTGAAGAAATGAAGAATACCAGGAATATTAAATATGTGAATGTAAAAGACCCTAATATATTTTCCTTTCTCCTCTTAACTTTATAAAAAGAAAATTATTTAAAGTAATAATTATAACACTATATTACTGGATTTAAATATATAAACATATATGACAATAATAGCATAAAGGAGGAGGAAAGGAATAAAGCTCTATTGGAGCAGTTTCTATATTTTTTAGAATCAAGTTAGTATTAAGCTGAGAGAAATTGTGATGAACTAAGACACAATAGTAATCTCTAGAGTCATCACTAAGAAACTCAAGAAACTATAGTAAAAAAAAATACATTAATTAAAATGGTGTACTAGAAAATACCTATTTAACTGAAAAGAAGGTGATAAAGGGGTGAGAGTAAGAAAAAAGACATGTGATATATAGAAAACAAATAGCTAAATGGCAGGCATGAATCCAACCATACCAATGTTAATTTTAAATTTGAATAAACACTCAAAAGGGCAGAGATTGTCAGATTGGATATAAAAACAAGATCCAACTGTATGCAGTCTATAAAAGATACACTTCAGATTCAGAGACAACGATTTTGGAAAACTGTCAACTATTTCTATACCATTCTCTTTCCTTTCCTTCTGTGATTCCAATTATGTGTATGTTAAACTTATTTGATACTATACCAGAAACCTCTGATGTTATTTTTTAAAATTATTTTTTCTCTTTGTACTTCAGTTTGGTTTCTTGTGACCTGTTTTCAAGTTTTCTAGTACTTTCTTCTGTCACATCTCATCTAATTGAGTGACCGCAACTCCTAAGTATATTGTGACTTTATTTTCAGGATAAGGGAGATCTTGAAGGCATCTCGAAAATTGCAAGGTGATCCAGATTTGCCGATGTCTTTTACTTTGGCCATAGTGGAGTCTGATTCTACAATAGTCTATTATAAACTTACTGATGGATTTATGCTGCCAGACCCTCAGGTCAGTGTTGAGGTAACTGACAGCAAGAAGTACAAAAAGAGGAAAATTATGACATGATTTTAAGTGTGACTCAAGTCATTCACAGTACTGCCACTTCCTTTGCCACAGGGAAAATTCAAGAAAAAAGTCTTGATTTTCATCCCTCAGAAAATTGGTTATATTTTGTTCAAAGTAGCATGTTCCTAGTTATTTTTGCAAAAAAAAAAAAAATGATTTCCTTACTCTTTGGAGAATTTCATGGTTTTCCAAAGTATTTTATGAAGTCATCATGTGTTTAATTATTTAGTGAGTAACTGAGGTGGAATGTAAAGGCTAATAATAGTTGTAAGTAAAAAAACGCTTCTTTAAGAAATGTTAAATTGGTTTGGACATTTTGACAGGAACATTTTAATAAGATAAATGTGCTATATGTGATTTCTTTACATACTTTGTTGGTATAATTTGGATAATTACATTAAATATCTTTCTAATTTTGCTTTTGGATTACATTGTTTATCGGAGAAAAGTCCATCCTGATCTTTTTTTTTTTCCAGACTATTTCTCTTAGAAGATGACATCTATGTTTCCTGATGCTTGTTTTATTCATACAAGATTGGATTTGAGACCCATCAGACTGCTTCATCTTTTATCTCAGAGATAGTCAGGGTTGACTTAGATAGTGAGGATTGACTTCCCCATTCCGTAAGGTTTTCACTCTGAAGAATAAAACTTCCCCAGGTAGAAGACTTTCTCCTCCTTAAAAAATATAGGGTGATTTCTTTAAAACTTTGTTATCTAGAGACAGTTTAATTACAGTTGTATACAGGTTTATGCCTAGGATGTATTCAGATGGGTGGGACCTGTGTGCTGCTTTTGTCATCCCGCACTCAAAGTTGCCTCTTTGTTTCTTGCTGCCACTGCCAGCTCATTGTTGAGACTTCCAACAATTCTCTTTCTTGGAGAAAGAGAATTGTTCCAACTTCCAACAATTCTCTTCCTCTTACTCAACTCTCCCCGGTGCCTTTTGGCCACTGCAGCTATCATAGAATGGCATTTTATATACACCTTGTCACCCACTTCTGTTTACTTTTTCCTCTCCAGTAGAAAGTAAAAGATTTCTTTCAATTGGTCTTCCCATTGCAGTTACTGTTATTTCTCTTTTTTGGTTAACTTTAAATCAAAACTCAAAATATGTTCATCCAGAGTGTAAACTTACATGTCTTAAGTAACAGGGACCAGAGACATGTTACCTACAGGAGTTCTGAGCCATCCTTTTCATTCCTATCACATATCATAGCTTGAATATTGCAACAGTGTGGGAGGGAGTCAACCATAAAAATGTCTTCATTAATTAGATCCAGTTATTCCACTTTTGTTAACGTCTCTCAAATTGTACAAAGTATGAAAAATTATATGCACAAAGATGTTCCAAGTGACATTACTTTTAGTAGCCCAAATTATAAACCACTTTAAAGTTTAGGGTAAAGATTGGCAAACTTTTTCTATAAAGGGCCAGAAAGTAACTATTTTAGGTTTTCAAACCTATTGTCTCTGTCATAACTTGTCCACACTGCTGTGTGAAGCACAAAAGCAGCCATAGACAATACATAAACAATACGGGCATGGCTTTGTTCCAGTAAAACTTTGTTTACAAATGTGGTGCCATAGTTTGCCATCCCTGGGTCTAGGAAATAGTCAATTAACAGATATATACAAATGGTACATAATGTACTTATTAAAAATTGGTAATGAATATTATTAAAAACATGAAAATATTACATTAAGTAAAAATTGCAAGACAGAAAAGTGTATGAGTGGGTGTAATCATGGCTGAAATAACAGACCAAGCATATGATAAAAAGATAACAAAGTAAATCAAATTACTAACTGGTTATAGTGGGATAGGAGGCAGAAAATGGATGACTTTGTCTTTTCTCAATGTTTTTATTTGTATTTTATAATAAAAATGTTTTAAAATTAAAAGGTGTCTTGAAATCTGTATTAGTTATCTATCATTGCAAAATAATATTACCACAAACGTAGCAACTTAAAACAGCACACATTTATTATCTTATAGTTTTTGTGGGTAAGGGACCCAGGCACAGATTAGTTGGGACTTCTGTGAGGCTACAGTCAAGGTGTTGGGCAGGGTTCCAGTCTCATCTGAGACTTGACTGGGGAAGGGTCAGCTTTTTCACCCACATGGTTATTAGTAGCCTTCAGTTCCTTGAGAGTGCTCAATGCTTATGTGCCGTTGGCAGGAGGCCACCCTCAGCTCTTTGCCACATGGGCCTTCTCAGTATAACTGGTTGCTTTCTCAAAGCCAGCAAAGGAGAGTCTCAGCAAGATGGACCTTATAATCTTATATAATGTAATCACATACATCCCATCACCTTTGCCATATTCCGTTGGTTGGAAGCAGGTCATAGTTCCTGCCTACACACTAGGGTTTCATGGCTGATTAGGAAACAACAATAACAAGAATGGAAAAATGATGAAAATTAGGAATATCACAAAATAGTATAAAGCATCATTCTTCATCTGTAGTCATTCCTGACTCCTTCCTTTGATGGTATTTGAATTTCACTTTTATTCTTGGTGGGAGGTCTCCATAACTCCTGGCTCCCTCTGCTTCCCCAGAAGACATGAAGATGGACCTATTCGGAACAATATGTGTTTTGGTGACTCTAGTGGAAAATTTGCAGGTCTAAGAATCCTAAAACAGTTTATGATAAATTCTTAGAGTCTCTTGATTTCTTAAGTCTCTCATTTGATTCATTTTGAGGGCTTTCATTATAATTCTAGAAAAATAGCATTTTCATAAAGAAATGTAAGGATAATGTCAGATTTGTGTGCCGGATCTGTTGACCAGTGGGCTCCTATATAAGTACAAAACCAGAAGTGTCTTTTGGGGTTGGCTGTGAAAGGTGCTTTTCCAACTCTTTAAACTAGAATTCAATCCTGCTGTATGTCTTGGGATGTTTACTCTATTTCAGAATGTTCCCTGTGTACTTCACCAAAGTTGTTCTGTCCAAAGCCAGCCAGATACATCCTAACATGAATAATGGCCCAGAACTGTTTGGAAAGGGAGGCCACCCAGCTGTGTATGTCTCATTTTAATGAAAAACTAGATAAAGTGATTTAAGTAATTTTGTAAGTGAGTTTACATTTGTCTCCCTGTTAGACAGGGCTCCTTAAGAACAGAACGAGAAATCATGTATTTTTTAATACATCTCTGTATCCTGCCTCTTTGCACAGTAACTCACATATAGTAAACCCTCAGTAAATACTTGGCAATTGAATGAATGCTGATTATAGACATGTCTGATTATATAATGGCTTATTTTTTCCCTCTGGGCAAACTAAAACAATTCATTTGGACACCAGAGGGCACTGCTAGATAACCACAGCATTTTCAGACTCTACTAAGAGTAGATTAGCTGGAGAAGTGGTGCTCTTGAAAATTTATTTTCAATCTGTAGGAAATAGCATAAATAAAAATATAAATAAGTTTTACGTACTCACATCCCCTTTTTCTTTCTGGCATGCCTCTAAAATTATACTGACATTAAATATGTGACTTGATTCATGCTTTGCTTAAAATGTAGATCTATATTTAGAAATAAAAGCCTGTTTAGGGTAGGGGTAGATGGGGTGGGTTATATATATATATATATATATATATATATATATATATATTTTTTTTCTTAACCATATGAAAGTATGCATTTTAGTTTTTCATTCTAAAAGCCTAATTTATTAAATGAATTTCAGGATCACATCACATAGCAATAAACCCCAGCTCTGGAACACTCACTATTCTGGCTAAGTGCTGGTGGTGAAAGATATACATTGCTGCTTTAATATAAGCAGGTATTCCTTGTTTTATTGCAATTCTCTTTATTCTGTTTTGGGGATATTGTGTTTTTTACAAATTGAAGATTTGTGGCAACCCTGCCTCAAGCAAGATTTTCGATACCATTTTTCCAACATGATCATTTCATATCTTTCTGTCATATTTTGGTAATTCTTGCAATATTTTAAACTTTTTTTATTATTATATCTGATATGGTGATCTTTTTATCAGGGATATTTGATGTTACTATTGTAATTGTTTTGGTGTGCCACAAATTGTGCCCATAGACAGCAAACTTAGTTGATAAATGTTATGTGTGTTCTGACTGCCCTACCAACCAGGCTTTCTGCCATTTCTCTCCCTTACTTCTGGCCTCCCTATTCCCTGAGAAACAGCAATATTGAAATTAGGCCAATTAATAACCCTACAATGGCCTCTATGTGTTCAAGTAAAAGGTAGAGTAGTACATCTCTCACTTTAAATCAAAAGCTAGAAACGATTACACTTAGTGAGAAAAACATGTCAAAAGATGAGCTAGGCCAAAAACTAGGCCTCTTGTGCCAAACAGTCAAGTTGTGAATGCAAAGGAAAAGTTATGGAAGGAAATGAAAAGTGCTACTCTGGTGAACACATGAATAAGAAAGTGAAACAGCCTTATTGTTGATATGGAGAAAGTTTGAGTGGTCTGCAGAGAAGATCAAACCAGTTACAACATTCCCTTAAGCCAAAACCTAATCCAGAGCAAGGCCATAACTCTCTCTTCAATTCTGTGAAGGCTGAGAGAGGTGAGTAAACTGCAGAAGAAAAGTTTGAAGCTAGCAGAGCTTGGTTCATGAGGTTTAAGGAAAGAAGCTGTCTTCATAACTTAAAAGTGCAAAGTGATGCAGCAAATCCTGATGTAGAAGCTGCAGTAAATTATCAAAAAATCTAGCTAAGATAGTTGATGAAGGTGGCTACATTAAATAACAGGCTTTAAATGTAGACAGAACGGCCTTATATTGGAAGAAAATGCCATCTAGGACTTTCATGGCTAGAAAGAAGCCAATGTCTGGCTTCAAAGCTTCAAAGGATGGGCTAATCCTCTTGTCTGGGGCTAATGCAGCTGATGACTAAATTAAAGCCAATGTTCATTTACCATTCTGAAAATCCTGGAGTCCTTAAGAATTACGCTCAATCTACTCTACTTATACTCTATAAATGGAACAACGATGCCTGGATGAAAGCACATGTGTTTACAGCATGGTTTACTGAATATTTTAAGCCCACGATTGAGACCTACTGCTCAGAAAAAAAGATTTCTTTCAAAATATTACTGTTCATTGACAATGCACCTGGTCACCCAAGAACCCTCATGGCCATATACAAGGAGATTAATGTTGTTTTCATGCTTGTGAACACATTATCCATTCCATAAGGTTAAGGAGTGGTTTTGACTTTGAAGTCTTATTGCTTAAGAAATACATTTTGTAAGGCTGTAGCTGCCATAGATAGTTACTCCTGTGATGGATCTGGGCAAAGTAGACTGACAACCTTCCAGAAAAGGATTTGCCATTCTAGATGCCATTAAGAACATTTGTGATTCATGGGAGGAGGTAAAAATGTTTGAAGGATGTTGATTCCAACCCTTGTGGATGACTTTGAGCATTCAAGACTTTAGTGGAGGAAGTTAACTGCAGATGTGGTAGAAATAGCAAGAGAATTAGAATTGGAAGTGAAGCTTGAAGATGTAAATGGATTGTTATAATTTCATGAGACAACCTGAACATATGAGGAATTGTTTCTTATGGATGAGCAAAGAGTGGTTTCTTGAGATGGAATCTGCCTCTTGTGCAGATGCTATGAACACTGTTGAAATGACAAAATATTTAGAAAATTACATAAACTTAGTTAATAAAGCAGCAGCAGAGTTTGAGAAGATTGATTCCATTTTTGAACATTTTACTGAGGGTAAAATGCTATCAAGTAGCATCAGAGTCTACAGAGAAATCTTTTGTGAAAGGAAGAGTCAATGATTTTGGCAAATTTCATTATATGTTATTTTAAGACTTTGCCACAGCCACCGTAACCTTCAGCAACCACCACACTGATCAGTTAGCACCCATCAACATCAAGGCAAGACTCTCCACCAGCAAAAAGATTATGACTTGCTGAAGCCTCAGATGATCATTAGCCTCTTTTGCAATAAAGGATTTTCAAATTAAGGTGTGTGCATTGTTTTTTAGACATGACGCCATATACTACATGTTCGTGTAAATGCAAGTTTTATAAGCACTAGGAAACCAAAAAAATTGTATGACTTGTTTTATTGCAATATTTACTTTATTGCAGTGGTCTGGAACTGAACCTTCAATATCTCCAAGGTATGCCAGTATAAACTTTTCTGTAAAAGGGGTGCCTTCTTTAGCTGGGGCATGAAAGAGGGAAATGGCACGTGAGGATTTCTCTCTGGTGCCACCTTTTCCTTTCTTTTCTGGAGTCCCTCATCAGTGTGCCCTCTGTGCTGGGGCAGCTCAGTGGAACGCTAAGCTAGGTCCTATGGCTCCAGACTAAGTATTTGCTTCTCCAGGCTGAGCCTCTTTAGAAGAATATGTTAGTAAACACCATAGATCTCTTGTAAAGAACATGAAGGAAGAGGTACTTTGGAATTCAAATTTACAATTAGAATAGACGAGAAATCTGCAAAGTTCACGTAGTCAGCATTTTTATTTTTATTTTTTATTTTTTACTAAAACAGCTTTTCCCTTTTATAAGCCTGGAACCAAATGACTTAACCAAAATTTCATGGTGTTTCATCTCTTTCTGAGTATTTCTGTTCTGAATTCCTCTCTGAGGTCACTTTTTCCATTGCAGCCCCTAGCAGGAGGCCTCTTCACTGCTGCAGCACTGTGGTTCCTGCCAAAGTTTATAGTTCTTCTATACAGAAGCTCTTTATTCATCTGCCATATTTTACCTTGAGTGTTTACATGTGCAGAATAATGTGCTATCCTCTGAACAATTAATAGTAGAATTTTCCCTTCTTTCTGGCCAATAACTGTTCTGTTCCTTACCACCCCCATTCTTGCAGTCTAATCCTCTTAATGATCTTTGGATAAGAACTGCTTGTACTCACTAAGGAAAGTGGATGGAAAAATCAAATGTCTAGTAGGTAGGTGTGCTATTATAATGTTTAAATGATTTTGAAAATTTTCCCAAAGCCAATTTAAGCAAAATCAGAGATTGGCCTTTTAGGTTTCTGGGTACTAAGTGGAAGTAATAAGAAGTATTTTATTAAAGGTTATTTATTTATCAGTTTATCTTCAGACATTAACTGGTATCTTAGCTAGGACACCCATTACAAAATAACATAGCCTGGGTGGCATAAACAACAGAAATTTATCTCCTTACAGTTCTGGATGCTGGGAGTTCCAAATTAACGTGCTAGCAGACTCTTAAGGGCTCTTTTCCTGGCTTGCAGATGGCAGCCTTCTGGCTGTGTCCTCACATGGCCTTTCCTCTGTGAGGCATGGCAAGATTGAGAAAAAGAGAGAGAGAGGGTCAGAGCACGTGCAAGTGCATGCTCTCTGGCGTCATCTTTTCATCTTCTTATAAGAACACCAGCACCATCAGATTAGGGCCCCATCCTTATGACATCAGTAACTTTAATTACCTCCCTAAAGGCCTTATCCCCAATTCCAGTCATATTGTGGGACAGGATTTCAATATACGAATTTGAAGGGTACATAATGCAGTCCATATAAACTGGGCTCCTTCTCTGTGCTCAGATACTGTGGTAAGTCTAGGGATACAAAGATTGGTGAGACATGACCTCTACCCTCAAGGAATTCAGACAGGCAATTACAACTCTCTTTAGCCAAAATTCTAAACACCCATTGTTAGTGTGAATTGAGAAATACTTGTCTTGCTGTGTATAAAGTTTGTGTAGTTTACTTAACGGTGAAGGGGTTTAACAACTTATGATAAACAGTTTTCAAACGATCATCATATGTGTATTATTTGTCCCAAGGGACTCAGCATTGGATCATATGCAAAGAAAAAGTGCACAGTGAACCTCTAAGGAGCTTATTGTCTCCCCTGAAAGGAGAAAATCTAGGTACAAAATAATTCAAGAGCATTACAAGGACAATATTATACATAAATGCAAAATTATAATCATGTTGTACTTTATTCACTACTAAGTGCTTCAGAACCCTATATCTTGATGCTCACAACAGAGCTGATGTTACTTACATGTTATTAACTTTTTATCCTCATAAGCTAGAGAAATTAGGGCACAAATGGTTAAGTAACAGCTCCAGGTAGTAGCAAGCGAGTGGAGTGGGTAATGCAGATTAGATCCAGGTCTCCTGATACCTAGCACTGTATTGTTTTCAGAATATTATGTTGTCTTTTTCTTGTATGAGGCAGAGAAATATATTAGTGTGTGCCAAAGAGTCTTTGGGAGGAAAAAGTTATTCAGTCCTGGAGAGAGTTAGGAAGTGATTTTGGGATCAATTACATTATACTCTGATACTTGAACAAATGTATCAAAATGTCAAGCTGTTTGTGGGTAATTCTGAAAAACATATTCATAAGCAATATATTTACAGAGTTTTATTCCAGAGGATAAACACATTCATGCTCAATGCTTTTATGTTGGCAAACCTAAAACAATATTTAATAGTAAATAAAGAAGAACTCAGAAAGTTTCTCTGCTTGTTGACATTAAATTTTGTGCTGGTACAAACAGAAAATCCAGAAACTTATAAATGATCATTTCACCTCAATGAAGAAGGGTCTTGCACCCCAAGTACTCCTCAAATCTGCCTGCCAGTGCTTGGAATCCTAACATAATTCTGTTTCTTAATCATGAATCAATAATCCAATTTAATTTGACAAACATTTTGATAGCAACTTCATGGGTAAGACATTGTGCTAAGATCTGGGGGAAAGACAATTCCAAATATGTTATTATTAGATTCAATAGGTCAAATTAATCAGCTTAACTGTTACAAGAATTTCTAAATGTTTATTCTCAATTTCTATACTTACATCATTGCAGAGCAGCAATAGTTTGTGGATTGATACCTGTGTATGAACCACACTTTGAGTGGCATGTGTTAAAAGCTTTGATGAGAAATGAGAGCCTGAACCCCAGTAACAGCCTGGGCATATTAGTCAGGATGGGTTGGATTATTATGCAGCAACAGCCAGCGAGTTCATTTAACAAGTGTTTATTGCTTGCTCACTTTACATGCCCATTGACTGAAACGACCCATTACATGCCCTTTACTCTGGAAATCAGAGTGACAGGGCCTCCACCATCTGAAATGCTGTCAGTTCCAGCTGCAGGAGGCAGTTCCAGCTGCAGTGTTGCTTACTGCAATTAGGAAGCAGCCCATGTTACTCCTGTCCACGTTTCACATGGCCACAAGGCTGGCCATGATCTACCTCAAGAAAGAGGGGAAGTGCAAATCTGTCATGTTCCTGCATTGAGGAAAAGGAATATTCAGAGAGCAGCACTTCCAGGTAATAGAAAGGAAAGGAGAGAGCCAGCAGGTAGATTTAACAACTGGATAGCTGCACGAACAGAGAAGGAGTTGGAGTTAAACCTCAAACTATTGAATCCCGTCACTTTAATGGGAGTGAGTTTCAGGTTGTTTTAGGAAGATAGTGAGAAGACATTGCAAGAAGGAAAGGGCACTAAGTACCACCAGGTTGGGAAACAGGCCACCTAGAGGACTTTTTCCCACTTCATGGCTTGGGTTCTGGAGATCAGAAAGAAGATCTTGTATGGATCAGGAACCTAGGGTCATTGGAGACTTTATTCTTTCCATTCTTCTGATGCACCAGATTGCTATACAGACTGTGTTGTCCTGGCCTTTTCTTTACTTCCAAAGAATGGAAAAAAGAAAGCAGTTGTGCCTATAGCATAGAAGATTTAGTGGAACTCTGCAAGAATATTTCTGAAGGAAGCTGGTTAAATATGTATGCATGGGTGAGGCTGGGTTTATGAAGAGCCTGGTGGCAGCTCTTCTGGGATGGATAGTTGTTTATGTGGGGTAGTGAACACGGAGTGTTTGTGTAGATCTAGGACACTTTCAGGGTGCATTAGCATCTGAAGGGGAGAGAGTTGGGGGACAGGCATCAGTCCTTAGGGTTTCTCATCAGTCACACAGGTAGTGGCTGAATTGGGCATCATTCTGCAGTGCCTGAGGTCCATCTGGGTCTCTCATGACTTTTTCTCTTGAGCACTTGGAAAATATTTGGTCTGGTCCTGAACTCCAGGGACATGTTGGGAAACTTTCAGCCTGTTTTGGGTCCTCTCCATCTAGATACACTTTCCCAGCCATATGTGCTTCTCTGCTGTCTTCATAGCATGTTGGAGAAAGATCCTAAAAGTCTGAGATATGTGGAGTATGTGGAGCTTTACCTGGGCCTGGAGGCAGCAGTGGGGGCTATAGGGTAGGGGTGGGTGCTGGCCAGATTCCCTTTCATTTCCTCTATTTCCTTTGGAGCATCTATTGTCTCTCCTCTGCACCAGCAACTTTCGGGGTCAGAGCGGAGGGCACGGACCACAGGTGTCTGCTCCATGACCAGTTCAAGGTTCTAACTCTTCTACTTTTGCTACTTTTTATCCCCAACAGGTTTTTTCCCCTAGGTTTATTTTGTCTTAGGGGTAGGAAAAACTGATGCTGACCATTTCCAGATCAATTTTTCCTTCTAAACATATTGTTTTTGCCAAGATTTTAGATTTTGGAATTCAAAAGCCAAGAATTTGCTCTTTTTGTTCTGTAGCATAATCCTGTTCCTGAGGCAGTGTGCCAAGAAAGTCTGTATGGGAAAAAGTTCATAGGTAACAAGAATTACTGAGAAGGGAAAATATATCAGTTAATATATCAAAAATTATCCAGTTACATTCACAAACAGAAGGTGTTAATTGTCATTAAAATTCATATTGATACTCTTGTGAGTATCAATTAAATAGGTCACAAGACCTATTTAATTTTCTGAGGGTACATTTTATCTTATCTATCAGCTTACATCCCACCTAATGATAATGCAGTATTTGATACAGAGTAGAAGCTCAATAAAAGTCTTATTTGATTGCATTCAAATATTCATAAATGAACTACTACCCACCCCATCCTATTCCTGCCATTCCAGTGGCAGGGCAAGGACCAACTGCTTTTCTGCCCTGTCCACTTTGTACAGAAAGCAGAGCTGCATGTACCTCAGGCTGTGAGACAAATCACCATCCCATGCGATTTGCTTTTGTAAGCATGCTTATGCTACGAGATCCCTTATATTTTGATCCCTTGCCTTAGAGTTCTGAGAAATCAAAATAAGGATTTCTAAACAAAATATATCTGCCTGATAAGTTTACTTATTATGTGATTACACATCCTTTCCTATGCCAAACCTATGCATTTATTTATTCAACATTTTTGGTGGAAATGAAGACATGTAAACACTGCTAAATTTGGAAACTCTACTTAGAAATGGTAATGCGTCTCACATAATTATACAATTATTGTGGATTGTACTTCTGTTGATGACCACAGATGGGGATGCTGTGGTTTTGAATATTGGGTGAAAAATTGGTCATCTCTTCTCCCATCCCAAGTGAGATCATTAGAAAACTTCGTTCCTATAAATATAACCAAGAATGTTGCTTTTTTCTGGATTGTACATTATCTGTCCTTTAGATATAAATGCATAGAATTCATCCACTTTGGACCTTAATGTTCCACTCCCACAAAATGAAAGGAGTTGGTGCAGATACTATCTGTGATCCCCTCTAGCTCTATATTTTGATGATCCTATAATTGAAAGATTTTGCCACATAGATCTTTCCTTATCACCCTCACGCTCATCACCCTCTTCCACCTCTACCCCTGTTGAAAACAACAACAACATATTCCTCCCATCATGGGCCTTATTAATCCACCATTAGAATTGTGCTCCTTTGAATTTTTGAGGCCCAAGAGACTTGCAAGGCAGAGTTTTGACTTCAGAAAACCAACAGTGACATGGGACAGTTGTGTAATCTCCCTGAGTCTCAGTTTCTCATCCGTAAAGTGAAGGACAAAGTGTATCCTTCCAGGGTTGTGTTTTCCTCACACGTTGAAATGGTTATGTGAGGATAAATGAAGCCCAGCATACAATAAACTATCAATGATCCTACCCTTTGCAGCCTCCAAACTCTTCCCATTGATGTGCAGGTTGCCACCTTGGGAGAGAATACATGATAACTAGCTGAGAGCCAGTCCTCCAAGGAATAGGACCTAGATGTTTAGCAGGGTATGAAGAAGGTAGTCTTAGTCCATTTTGTTGTTTGATATTCTGTTATTCTAACTATCACACCCCATCCCACCTGTGATGGTTTTAAGATATTATCCATAAATCCTTTTGATTATTATCCATAAATCCTTTTGAATATTATCCATAAAATCCTTTTGACTTATGGATAATATCTTAAAACCATCACAGGTGGGATGGGGTGTGATAGTTAAAGAGCATTTTAATTTTCTGTTATTCTATAACAGAATATCAGAGACTGAGTAATTTATAAGGAACAGAAATTTATTAGCTCATATTTCTTGAGGCTGGGAAGCTTAAGATCAAGGGGCCAGCATCTGGCAAGGGCCTGCTTGCTTTATCTTATGGCAGAAGGCAGAAGGGAAAGAGAGCTCAAGAGAAGTCAAATTAGCCCTTTATAATGGCACCAATCCTGCCCATGAGGGTGGAGCCCTCATGGTCTAATCACCTCTTAAATATCCTACCTCTTAATACCACTACAATGGCAATTAAATTTCAACATGGGTCTAGAGGGGACAAACATTCAAACCATGGCAAAGGTAAAGGAAAGGATAGGGGGACAATTTTGCCCCTTGAAAAATTTCTCAGGCCTGATCTTGCTGCTGCTAGTGGTGGTGGTGATGGTGATGATAACACTTTTTTTTTTTTTTTGGTCTTACTTTGGGGGATCCTTTAGGTTTAGATAAATTGCATAGGAATAAGATAAACACCAGCTATACAGTGGGAGACTTAAATCAAATAAGGAAAATTTCCACTGCAGGGAAGCTGTACTGGGGCAATTCATTAGGACTGAAAAGAAGTTAAACTTAGCACAGCACAAAAGCACATTGAAAAGTTCTCTCTAAAAGAGAAGGGGGAATGTTCAGGGTGCATTTAAGTCATGGGATATGGCAAGGAGCCTTCTGTTGATGGTGGGGATTAGGTGTCTTGAAGGAATGAATAAATTAAAAAACATGAAATAATAACTAGCAATTTGTAGTTGTATAAGCATGCCTATATTACAGTGGGGGATATAAGGACCTTATTTTGTTCTCTTCTATGTTCCCAGAAGTTAGAACAGTGTCTGATACATAGTGGGTGTTCCACAAATATTTGTGGAAGAAAATAAACAAATGAATACACATAAAATAATGTCAAGTGATGACAAATGCTATGAAGAACGTAAAGCAGGGTATGGGGATAGTGTGTGACAGGAATGCAACTTTGGTTAGGGTGGCCAAGAATGGCTTTTCTCTGCAGGTGACATTTGAGCAGAGACCAGAATGCAGTGAGGGTGGAAGTCATGCAAATAACTGGAGGACCAGCCTTGCGGGCAAAGGGAAGAGCAAGTGCAAATGTCCTGAGTTTAGACCATGATGGGATCTGAGATTCTGCATTTCTAACAAGTTGTCTGATGATGTCAGTGCAGCTGGTCCATGGACCACATTTTGAGTAGTAAGGGTATAGACTAGAGTTTGACCAGGGAGTCAGTACTAAAGTGAGTAAGTCAAGGAACTGAGAGGTGAGGTCATTGCATGAGAAAAGAAGAATGCAAAACTGTATATGAAATATATTCTTATCTATACAAAATGTATGCAAAGAGGGACATGAACAATATCAACAGTGTTTTCCTCAGTGAGGTTGCACTTCAGGTGATTTAAATTCTCTTCTTTTTAGATTATTCCAAAGCTTCTGCCATGTGTATTTATCACTTTTATATTCAGAAAAAAATATTTCTGGAAAGTTAACTTAAAACAGAAAATATGTGTTTAGTTAAGATACAAAGTTCAAAACGTATTAAAATATTTCTAAATTTTAAAATAATGTTATGGACACATGGCAATTGGTTGGGATTTCTTATGAAAGGCTTCATAAAGGAGATGACTTTGAATCAAATCTTGACATCTAAGTAGGCAAAACTAAGTTGGAGTTCTTAACAGCTTCTCTTCTCTCTTCCTGTTCTTGGGTGGAAGTTGGGGTGGGGGAGATATAGGGTATGGATGGTATATTAGTAATCTATTGTTGTGTGACAAATTATCCCAAAGCTCAGCTACTTAAAACAATAGTTTTTGTGGTTCAGAAATTTGGGAGCAGCTTTTTGGCTCAGGGTCTCTCATGAGGTTTCCATGAAGATATTAGCTAGGGCTTCCATTATCTGAAGGCTTGATTGGGGCTGGAGGATCCACTTCCAAGACAGCTCACTCACATGGCTGTTGGCAGGAGAAGGCCTTGCTTTCTTGCCATGTGGATCTCTCTACAGGACACCTTGGGTCTCCTCATGATATTACAGCTGGCTTCACTCAGAGTGAATGACCAGAGTGAGAGAGAGAGAGAGAGAGTAAGAGAGAGTGAGAGAGAGCTAGAGAGAGCGAAAGAGAGAGAAGATCCAACACCTTTGATGACCTAATCCTGGAGCACACACACTGATGCTTCTGCTTTATTCTGTTCATTAGAAGCAAGTTGCCAAGTCTAGTCCATACTAGGGGGAGGTGTATTCAAGTTTACCTTTTGAAAGGGGGGAGTATCAAAAGGACTTATGGATAATAATCTTAAAACTATCACAGGTGGGATGGGGTATGATAGTTAAGGCCATTTTAATTTTCACTTAAAAGGGACTGTATAAAATTACTGAATACTATGGATTACTGTAGGAAACTGTCAGTCATTTAGCATGCCTGGTGTTTAGCAGGGTGGAGGGTAGAAAGGTGTGATGAGGAAAACATCTAGAACATAATGCAAGCCACATATGTAATTTAAAATTTTCTAGTAGCCACACTAAAAGATGTTAAAAAGAAAATACGTAATTTTAATAATATGCTTTTAGCTCTATATATGCAAATATTTTCATTTCAATGCATAAACAATATAAAAATTATTAACAAGATATTTTAGACTCTTTTTTCTTTTTACTATCTCTTTGAAATCTGGTGTGTGTTTCATACTTATAGCATCCTTCGGTTTGGACTAGCACAATTTCAAGTGCTCAGGAGCCACATGTGGACAGTGCAGATCTAGAGAGCTAGGCCAGAAGCTAAGAATAGGTCACCAAGAACCATAATCTGTATCCATTGTCCAAACAGAGGGCCCAGTAAAGGGTTTAAGCTGAAGGGCACCATGATCAGACTCCTGGTTTAGAAGTCACTCTCACTGTTCTATGTGTAGAACGTGGAGGGATGGAGCAGGCAAGCCCAGACATAAGCACATAATCGGGAGACTTTCAGAATATCCCATGTGAGAGCTTGAATGAGGTTAGTTACACTAAAGATGGAGAGGAGCCGATGTATGAAAGATAGAAAGGAGGTGGTTTGTAGTAGGTCCCATGACCATTTGGATGTGAGAAAGTAGATGTAATAAGATAGAGACACTTAGAATGATTCCAAGGCTTCTGGCTTGGGTCATTGTCAGGAAAATTATAAGAAAAGGAAATACAGGAGTTAAAACATGGTTCGCTTTGGGGGGATAACAAGGTAATATTACAGCTATAGATTTGGAAAAGTTTTGGTTGAGATACTATCGGAGATGGAGGAGAAGAAATCTAGTGGACAGTGGATGGATAAATCTGGAGCTTAGGGGAGACCTAAGCTCCTGGTAGAACCACCACAAGGCATCGTAATTTTATGATATTGGTATGAAAATGCCAGGCACTGTGGAAAGTTCCAGTTTTCTCTTGTTGTAGAGGCAGAATCAGCTGAGGAAGAAAGAGTGGAGCCACCTCAGAAAGAGGCCTCTGAGCTGTGGGCACCAGCCAGGAAGGCCTGCTTCCCTGGCTCAGAATGACCTGGCTATTTAGCAGTGAGGGAGGGGCCATGAGAGCCACACTGTGGAGTTATCTTAGAGGTAGGAGCTCCCTGGCCAGGCTGTGAAGGCCAGAGCTCACTGAATGGAGTAGGAAGGGGAAGGAGTGTCTGGATAAAGCATCGGAAGTTAAAAACGCCTAGATTCTGAGGAGTCTGTTGATGGCATGGACTTTGGTCTTTTTGTTGAAAACCTCTTTGTAATATGTTCAATAAGTGGAATTCTTTGCTGCCAAAAGAGGGGGAAGAGGAAGAGGAAAATGAGAAGGAAGGAAGGAAGAGAAAGAAAGAAGAAAAGAATTCCTGCCTTGGGATTTGACTATTTCACATGTTGTCTCCATCTCAGAAAATATGTATCCTTGTCAGTGAAGAAAAAAATGTTTTTTGTATTTTTTTTTAGTAGAGATCGAGTTTCACCATATTGACCAGGCTGCTCTCGAACTGAATGACTTATATGAGTACATATGTCAAGTTTAATTGTGTTTTTCTACTTACATTTCCTATTGTAACCTTCAGTGCTCATCTAGGTTGTTTTCTGTTTGTTTGCTTGCTTGCTTGTTTTTATTCTCTAAGAAACAATATAATGGCTAAGACCCTATTTGTTGACTAATCCTATTTCTGGAAGGTTAGCAGACCTATGTGAGATATTGAGACTCTTCCCTCTTTTCGCACCTAAAGTGAAGTGTGTCTGCCCACCGCCTCTTCCTTAATAGGGTGATGCCTTAAGGCAAGGGTTGCAAACTAAAGTGCCTGCCCCAGGCAGGTAGATAATACACCGGAGTGAAGTGAGTGTACACGGCAAATGAGCTTGGCCAAAGGGAGCAGCTGTTGTGAAGCTCCAGCAGATTCTTGTGAAGTGGCAACATGGGCCTACTTGCCAGATGTTCTTACTTTTGTGTGTGAAATTTTTTGGTGAAGTTTCCCCACTTTTAACTTCACAAAATATCAATTTTATTTAAATACTGCCGATTAAACAAAATATGTTGGTGGGTTCTTATCAACCCACAGTCCACCAGTCTTTGACATCAATCTAAATCTTTATATGAGTATGCATGTCATGTTTCATTGTGTTTTTCTATTACATTTCCTACTGTAACCTTCAATGCTCATCTCAGTTGTGTTTTGTTTGCTTACTTCTTTGTTTTTATTCTCTAAGAAAAAATACAATGGCTAAGGCCCTATCTGTTGGCTAATCCCACTTCCGGAAGGTGAGCAGACATATGTGAGGTATTGAGACCCTTCCCTCTTTTAGGCACCTAAAACAGCAGACCATATGGAAAATGGCATGTTCCCCTGGCAGATTCAGAGCCACAGTTGTTGAGATACTATCAGAGATGGAGGAGAAGCATGGAGTGACCCTGGTGCAACTGGCCATGTTTTGGTGGTGACTCCTCTAAAAAGTGCCAGTTTACTTAAAGTAGATTTCATATTTAATAATAAATGAAATATCAAAATCATTCATGAGGGTACTAGATAGCATGTGGAAAAAAACAGTCATTCTTGCCAGTGCTCAGTTAAACATAAAAAAAAAATCAAATGCAAGAAGGAAGCAGGTGAGAGAGAAAATAAGAGGAAAATGTATGGAACTCAATGGGTTTCATGTGCATTTCCCTTGGATGTTATTGAGTTGTAGGTCAGGTTTGTAGAAGAGAAGCGATGCTTCCCCATCATGCCTCCCAGTCCTCCACCCTCTGCCCTATCCTGTGGGGCAGAGTTGCTATAGATTGGTGACACTCTAGGACACTGGACCATGTTTGCCAGTAGAATGGTTGCTGCCCACAAAAAGGTCATGCATAATGTCCACACAAAGACCTGTACATGAGGTTTATAACAACTTTATTCATAACAGTCAGACTAGAAATAACCTGAATATTCATCAATGGGTAAATGTGTAAACAAACAGTAGTAATCCTTACAATGGGATACTACTCAGCAATAAAAAGAACAAGCTGCTGACATACACCACAACATGGGTGACTCACAAAACATTCTGCTGAATGAGGGAAGTCGGAACCCAAAGCATTTATGCTATACGAATTTATATGAAACTTGAGAAAAGGCAAATTTAATCTATAATGACAAAATAGATCTATGGTTTTTTGAGGCTTGGGATGGAGGGTATGTAATAAAAAAGGGCATGAAGGAATTTAGGCAAAAGATGATGGAAATGATCTATATGTTGTTTGTGGTGGTGTTTCCATGTCTGGTTATAGTTTTGAAACTCACCAAACTTAGGCTTAAAATGGGTGCATATTCTTTCATGTAAATTATACCTCAGTAGAGTTGATGTAAACAAAAAGGTCACGTACAAAGATGCATTATCTCCTGTCCCTCTTTCATGTGTGCTATAGAAGCAGTCTAAAGACCCAACTCTCTTTTCTTCTCCTTTCTTCCTCCATGTGGCTTGAATGGGGAGAAAGCCAGGGCTCTCCTGCTTAGGATGTGCCCAGCCAAAATTTTGCTCTTATCTTGTCTGATCAAGCATTTTCATCTGTTTGGATTTCTGTCTTCATTTATGGCAGATGAGGTGTTGTGAAATGTTGAAGTTGAGTTTAGGCTTATGGGGAGAAAAGGTGTTCCATCTCTGATCCTCCAGGCTTGCTCAGGTGTCCCAGCCCAGCTTATAAGGGCTGTGCACTGTGGGTAGGGGACTGACTTCAGCTGAGAATAGGACACTTGGTTTTCTTTTCTTTACCAATTTTCTGGAGTATACAGCTCCCTCAGGGACATATTGGAGAGGGAGGGCTGAGGTTTATGAAATGATTTGGATATTCCAAAGACCCTTGATTAATACTGTCTAAACACTGTAATTATTTCTAAGTCTTCCACAGACATACGTTTACCAAAGGCCTCATTGCCTTTATGGAAACGTCATTCTCTAGTCTCAGTACCACTCTGGCTAGTCGGATACTTACTTTTCAAAATACAGCTTGAGTCATTGTCCTGAATCCTTCCTACCCTCCAGTCTCAAAGCACATGTATCTCTTGTTCCATGATCCAAAAGAAGGGAAAGGGGCTTAAGTATGATGCAAGTCTGGGTTCACACTTGACCTGCTGCTGGGAGACAGCTATCTGTCGCCCAGGAACACCTGCAATGGGCTGTTTTATAAGGAAGAAACAAACTTATTTTGGGTTAGGTCCCTAAAATTCTGGGTTTTGTTTAGTATAGCTGTTAGTGTTAATTGTCCTGGTAAATTTAGAAATTGGCACTTTGAAGTGGAGGTTAATGTAAGAAAAACCTAAGATATGTTGCATCGACTCAGCAGTTGGATGGTGGGCGGCACAGGCACTGATACCAAAGGCTGGGAAGATGGAGACCTGTGGAAGAGATGGCAGAGCATTTGGTAAATCTGTTGCTGGTGATTATTTAAAAGGCATGCCTGGTGCCTGACAAGTCTTTATCTCCAGGGGAGAGGCTGGCTATTACTTATTGTATTCAGCAAGGTATAACCAGACAGATGTGCTCTGCTAAGAACTCGTTTGTATGAGTGCAGAAATGAAACAGTCTAGACAGAGTCCAGAAATCTGATGTTTCACAGGATTGGAAAAGCGTTATTGTCCTCAACCCATAGAAGATATCACTGAAAAAGGCTTTGAGCAACGTAAGTCCATTTAAAAAATCTCAACTTAATAGATACCATGCTAGCATCTACAGACTAGGAAATAACTAGGGACTGTTCTCTGCCCTCAAGGAGTTTATAACTTAGTAGAAAAGAGAAAAATGTGTACAAATAACTGCAGTGGAAGACAGTTAATGATTGAAACATACATTACTATAAATAATGCAAGAATCACAGCATTCTAGGGTAGCCCAGAATAGGGGCTCTCAAAAGGACTGGGGAGCTTGGACCTTGGTTTCTCATCAAACCCTGAAACCCATGAATGAATGAATAAACCTCAATTGTTTCCCAAACTCATTTTCATCTTACTGAAACACTAGAGTTCAAATTTGGTCTCTGGGGTAGTAGCTGATCCTCTGGGCATTAAGGAGCTTCCTCAGGCCAGCCCATGACTTTCCTATCAGTGTTCTTCCCTGCCTTTACAAGTAGTTCAGACTGAGACTTGTATGGGTTCCCTACTGAGGGCCTCATTTCTGTAACAGAAGAGGGCTCTGACATCCTTATTTTTCTTCAACTGCCCTGAGATGATGAGATGCCCCAGACCTGAAAGCACCATTGTGTTTGCTGAGACTGCTTGTTTTTATTGTCTCTTGTGTTTTAAATAGTCATTCTTTGGGCAAAGAATGAGAACTTGCAGCTCCTTATTGTTTCCTGGCATGAACCTAGTACCTTTTTAACTTGCTTTTATTGCCTCTTTGGCTGTGTGGAGCATTTATCTAAATATAGACTGGTACAACACTATGAACAGGACTGGAATAAGATAAAATTTTCTTTCCGATCAATTCTGTTACATCTTCTTGTGAACACTAGGTACTGTTCTTTTCTCAGAGTGGCAAGAGTAGGCAGCAAAAAGAGATGATATTGAGTTGCAAAGCTTTTCTAAGTGGAAGTCAATCACTGCCAGGCCTTTTAAGGTCACGAGGCCCAGGTACTGAGTGCTCTGGACACTGGATCTGCCTATGACCTTAGGCAAACCACATAATCATGGTCAGCAACATACACTGCCCCTTGGAGGCAGGGTAATGGAGTGGAAGGGGCACAGCCTTTGACAGAACCCAATTGGATCTACTGCCTTGCCACTTATTTTGGGGTGACCTTGGGTAAGTTCCTTATTCTCATTTCTAAAAGGGGGCAATACTAATAAAATCTATCTCTTAGGGCTTTTATGAGGATTAAATGTGATGAATATATGTAACTTACTGAGCACATTTTCAAGAAATAGCAGCTTTTTTTTTTTGTAGGTAGGTACTTTGTGGCATTAATATATCAAATGCAACCATATCTTTAATTTTATTTCTAGGAGGGATAATCCATATACATTTATTAAAGATATTAACAAAAAGCAGCTCTCACCTTCTTGTGAATCAGATCCAAATCCCTTAACGTCTTCATTCAGGTGAGAGGGTTTCATTACTACAGGAGTGCACTGTAGTAATTAGAGCAGAGTCTCTGGTCTCAGGGTTCAAAACTTGGTGTGTGATATTGAGCCAATTGCTTAAGTTCACTGGGCCACAATTCTTGATCTGTGACTTCAAATTGAAACTATTTATAGGCTTTACTTGCTTAATATAAATCTTTCTATTTTGGGTGCAGAAATATTGGGTTTGATTCTAAGGGACCACCCCAGACCTTGGTGGGTGTTCTGTAGTATCTGTCATATGCACCCTGTTGCCTTTATTAATTCAGCATTCTGAGTTGCAAAACTCATCTGGTTTCCAGAGATTTGGGGATCTATGATATACCCTCATAGGGTCGCTGAGCTATATTCACTTCATGCCCCCCTCCGAATCTTATTAGCTATTATTATCATCTTGGAACAGTTTTTTGATGTGGCTGTTATTCTCCCATTTTACATATGAGGAAAATAAGACCCAAGAAAGTTAAATCACCACATAGCTCATATGTGATAAGGTCAGAATACAAGCAAGGCATTTCTGACATCAGATCCCATGCATTCTGTTGAATTCATTCTGTTGAATTCCCAGGACCCTGTACATGCCCTGGCAGAGCCAACCTCAATTAAGATTCCACCTGGAGAGATTAGAGTCTACAGTTAAGAAAACACAATCAGCTGGGACTGTCCTCTTCAGGCATCTCACAGGCAAACCAGTTCTGGTGTGGGCTCCTCACCCTCCTTTAGCGGCTGTGCAGAGGATGGAAGGGTGGGTCCCGGAAGGCTCCCACAGGGTCTGCCAACCACATGGCTTGAGGAGGGAGCTGGCCTGCACACCATCCTCTGCTGATTTCTCCTAAGGGATGTGAGCAGAGCATTGACAGGGTCTGTGATACACCCTTTAGCATAATTCTGTGCCATAGCAGGAACAGTCTATTTTGTGAAAAGCTCAGGATGAAGGCTGTCTCTCTCACTACTGTTTTGATGTTCACTGACAAACCCACCTACCATCAAATGATTCCCACCACACTGCCTGCCATGGTGCCTGAAATTTGTGCTATAAGCCATCAGTCTCCAGAGACTACCAATAAAATGTCAGTACATTACCCAGAAGTAATGAATGAACTGTGAACTTTCCTTTCTCCTCTGAGATATTTGCCTCAAGGGATGGGACTTGGAACAAAGATGTTTCAAGGGAAGACAGATCAAGAAAGTTCTGGACAGTAGGGCAGGGATGAGGGAAGGATAAGAGGTGGGTCACCATCACTGAAGAGTCTGGGTGAACTGGCGTGCTAGCTCCCAGGCTGGAGGTGGCCTCTGACGGACATGGCCTCTGAGGAGTGTAGCACCAAACACAGACCCAAAAGCACCCCTCAGAAAAGGAAAGGGATGAAGGGGTGATTTACACATTTATCCAGATCAGGACCTGGAAGGGAAGACCTCCTTCACTGTTGCTGAGACTCCGAGCTCTTGGAAGACGGTGACTGTCTTTTTGTCTCTCTCTCCCCAGAACTTAGCAGAGTAACCCATGACTTGTTTGATTGAACAGAGTGGCCATGGATTCAGTGCTCTGCTCTAGTCTCCACCTGCCAGTTTCCTTCTGACACTGCTATGAGCAACCCCCATATTTATGCAGATGAGTGCTCCATAACTCCACTTTTCTTCAATAAGAAGAAAGAGCAACACTGCTAACAACAACTTACTTGTTGGTGGTGAGACTTTGGGCAAATTAATGAGCTCTCTGTTTATTCATTGATAAAATGTAGAGAATGCCCCTGGCTTCCCACACTTGTGGTGCGGACTCAGTAAGATTCTTGTGGACTGATTGTGTCCCCCTCCAAATCCCCCAATTCACACGCTGAAGCTCTAATCTCCAGTGTGATTGTTTTTGGAGTTAGGCCCTACATGGAAGTAATCAAATTAACAGAGGTCATGAGAGTGGGGCCTTAATCCAACAGGACTAATATTCTTATAAAATGGGGAACAGACAGGATACCAGAGATCTCCATCTCTCTCCCCCTTCTCTCTCTCTCTCTCTCTCTCTCTCTGTGTGTCTCTCTCTCTTTCCCTGTTGTACACAGAAGAAAGCCCATATGAGGACACAGCAAGAAGGCGGCTGTCTTCAAGCCAGGAAGAGAGGCCTCATCAGAGATGGAATGTTCCTGCACTTCGGTCTGGATTTCTAGTGTCCAGAACTGTGAGAAAATAAATTTCTGTTGTTTAAGCCACCCGGTCTGTGGTATTTTCTTATGACAGGCCTAGCAAACTAACGTAAAATGCTTTGGTACAGCACCAGGCACAAGGTAGAGATTCATTAATTGTAATAATACCATATCAATAATTATTGATAATGGCACTATCAATAATTGCCATTGTTATTGCTTCTAATAAAACACCCACCCTTCTAGGGGAGAGAGGAAGAATTTTGGAAACTCCAGTAACAAACAGTTTGCAAATCCACTTTGAGCTTCTGATGAGAAATTGAGGGCACTTGAAAAAAATAAACCACATACACTGAAATTTTATGATCCTATTTCTGTACATATGTCATGATAATTTGTGTCAAGTAATATGACAGCATCTTTCCTCTGAGGGACTTAATGTGCTTATGCCAACTACTTATCCATCAGGCAAATGTTTACATCCTGAGAATGAACTAAGGGAATGTCTTAGATAGCTGGGAGCCTGAGGCTAGGACTGTGCACTGAGGGGCACTAATAAAATCAGATAATCAAATTTCTTCCACCTTCTCTGTGGTTTAGGCTGTGCAGTCTGGAAGCAGGCCAGGTGGTTGGTTTTAGGAATCACAGGGTTGAGTTTACAGTACAAGACAGATTTTACTTCAAGTCTAAGTTAGCCTTGACTAATGATTGTTCCATCCCTTTTAGAAGTCCAGCTAACTCACTCACAGGCACATCAGGAAGAGGGACCTCTCAAGACTGTTTTCTCACCAAAACTCTGAGGTTCTGGTTTCATAACTGTATTAGTCCATTTTCATGCTGCCGATAAAGACATAGCCAAGACTGGACAATTTACAAAAGAAAGAGGTTTAATTGGACTTACAGTTCCACATGGCTGGGGAAGCCTCACAATCATGGTGGAAGGCAAGGAGGAGCAAGTCACATCTTATATGGATGGCAGCAGGCAAAAAGAGAGAGAGTTTGTACAGGAAAACTCCCTCTTAAAATAACCATCAGCTCTCGTGAGACTTACTATCATGATAACAGCACGGGAAAGACCTGCCCCCATGATTCAGTTACCTCCCACTAGGTACCTCCCACAACACGTGGGAATTCAAGATGAGCTTTGGGTGGGGACACAGCCAAACCATATCAATAACATTCACATTCTTCAGGACACCCAATCAAGCCCTCCACATGGACCTGTGGGCTGCAGACTCTTGCAGACTGATCAGGGAGGAGGGCAGAAAAGGCCTCTCAGCAATTGCAGTTCTTTGTGCCTGCATTTTCAATTCAGATGAATGCATTAGAAATGGTCCTAAAATGTATTTGAAAAAAACAGAACCATCTAAGATCATTGGTCAGAGCTCCAAATGGTTTATAAAGAGGGGGAAAAGTATGCTGACTTCTGAAAAATGGGAAGGGGGTTACATTGGCTTGATTGAAACCAGTTGAAGGAGGTTTTTTGTGTTTTTCCCCCAAGTTTTTCTTGACTAATGATTGTTCAAGTCTTTAAATCAGTGTTGTCCAACTGTCCCCAAAGACTACATAAGGCACAGTTGAAATCTGTATTGTCCTTTGCTGTTACTGCCTCTCCGCTGCCCTGACTTCACAGGATGGGGTATTGTCGGTTATAGAATCACTTGCTTTTTATTCCTTCATCACAGATGGATGAAGTGCTCAAATCTGAATCATTAAACTGACTTATTTTGTACCTGTCAGACTGTTCACTGATTTAACGTTGTTTTAATGTATTCATTAGAGTCAAACATTTACTGAACACTCACCATGTGCCAGGCCCTCTTAAAGGCACGGGAGATGCTAAGGCAAATGAGACACAGATCCTGCCTCCAAGGGCTCCAATGTAGTGGAAGGGCAGAGAAATAGTTACTAACATATGGCAATGGAGGAGGGCAAGGTATGGAGAAAGGCTTTGAAGGGTGCACCAGGGACCTGGAGGTGACCTTCCAGGAGGGAAGAAAAAGACAGGAGCATTAGGAGGGAGAAAATTTAATTGGGAAAAAGAAGCAACCAGCATGTTGTTTTGAGAGAATCAATCTTTTGCTGTATGGCTGAAGGCAGCTGGTGATGTTGGTATTGATGAGCTGCATGACATAATTATTTGGCACAGAAAGAACAAAAGAAGGGAAGAAAGGAAAGAAAGAAGGGGAGGGAGGGAGGAAGTCACCTTCTATACTTGAGAAAATATCATCAATGAATCCATCTGCTTCTATTCCATAATTCCAACCCCTTCTCTCAGGAGGAGCTGAGAGATTGGTCTATTAGAGGTTCTCTTTGGCTTCCATAAAATCTAACAAAAATACCCCACCAAGTTTATTGCTCTCCTTGTTTGTCAGAAAACTGGAGAATGGACTTGCCTTGGACCAAACCCTTGAGTGCACTGACTTAGGAAAGGCAATGAAAATAGATGTCTTTTGTTAGAAGGGTGATATTAAAATGGATAAAGTTAAATATATATTATTATCTGGTTTGAACATATAGTTAATTAGCATGTAGCTTTGAATTTGTTATGTTGGTGGCCAAACCTGTTAGAAACAGGTTGGAATGCTATTCTAATTGCCTGATTCTAAAAGTAGGTTTCCAGAGATGGGTCCTAGCATATAGCTACACAAATGTGGGCACATATAGCTGCCCACAAGGAAAATGGAGGTGAGGGGCAGGAGAAAGATGTAGTAGCTACTGAATTAAAGCTCAGTTTAAGGACTGCTTTTCAAATGAATTGGGGGCCAGTAGTAAAGTGCATATGGTGGCCAACTGAACCAGAGGAAGGGGAACGGGGAGCAAGAATTCTTCCTGAGAGCACCTGTGCCCTTCCAGAGCTGTGTTCTTCTGAATTTTCTCCTCTCCTTTCAGTAACTAATTGGGCTTAATTAATGGGATTTGGTTGATTTTATCTGCAAATCTCTTTTGTACATATCTGAAGACCTAAACAGTGGTGGTAAAGAAATTGACTCAAACTTTTTCAGTCCAGAGATCAGATGACTGAAATCATGTCTTACTCATCTTTGCATCCTGAGCACACAGAGTAGATACTCCATATGTTCATTATGTAAATTAATGAGCTTCTTTACTCTACCTCGTTTTACCCTAGAAAACCTATTTCTTCAACAAATGTTTACTAATTATCTACTTTTTGCCAGGTGCTGAGTCAGGCACTAGGGATATGAGTGGGCAAGAGAGAAAAGACCCTTCCTCCTGGAGTTTACTGCCCATAAGGAAAGACAATAATTAAATCAAGCATTACAAGAAATTATGATATCCTCACAATATGGTAAGTGAATGCTAATAGAGCCAATACCAAGGGGCCACATTTGTTGAGGAGGTGGCTCAAGGGACACCTCCTTGTGCAGGTGACTCAAGTTAGCACTCTCAGCTCTAGTGGTGCTGATAATCTATTTGGAGAAAAAAAAGAATATCATGCATGCAAAAGTAAGAAAGAGTACAGTGTAGGACACTCTACGTTCAGTGTTAGATCATGGATTATAGAGGGTAGAAAAGGGTGATATCTAAAAGGGTATATGTAGGCTCAGAAGTTTGCAGGAGGAAGGAGCACTTGGACTGTCCTTGGAAGATGGATAGAAGAGTGGAATAGAACAAGGGAGGAAAGACAGAAATATGAATCTCACACAACGGGGGAAGTGAGCTTCAATGGGTAGTGGCAGGAGACAGGCTGAAATCATGCAAGACCTGGTAAGTCAGTGGAAATGAAAGTGTAAGCGTAGTTCTATTATCATTATTATTCTTAATAATGTGATAGAAGCTACTGTACACCAAGTCCTAGTCTGGGTTAGGTGCTGGGTAGAAAATGTTAAACAAAAGGTCTACAATTCATTCTTTCTTGCTACCAAAGGGAAGTCCATGGGAAAGAAGGAAGGAAGGTAACTTAATCAAATCTTCACATGAACATACTAATGACAGGCCTCCAGATAAACACATTAATGGTATTTGCTAGTGCAGGGTCCTTATCTATAGAATTCTTTTTAAAGGAGGTACCTGATCTGCCTGGGTTGCTCATTTGTAACAAATCTGAATCTATGCCTGTATTGGGTATGGGTTCTGAGAAAAGGTCAGATCAATTATATAACTATCTGAGTATAATATGAAGATATTTATTGATGGTTCTTTTCTGTGTAGGTGATGTGCCACACACATGGCTTGAAGATCTTCTGTGTTAATCTGGGGAAGAATATCTTGATGTGGCATGGAAGGACTTGGGACACTGCATGGGTCCTAAGCCACTCCCTGCTTCATTTGTAATTGCTTGTTTTATTGAAATTATTAGCAAAGTGTGATACTGGGTAAGATCTCTATTATGTGAATCCACTTTGATAATCTGATCTTTTTGTGTTATGTTAGGTACTTTACTTAATATATTGTCTCACATCAACCGTACAAGATAAGTGCCGAGAGAAATGAGTTAATGTGTCTAATATCACAGTGAGGAAGCAGCAGACTCCTAATTTAAACCCAGGTCAAACTCTGTGCTCTTCCCGCTACTTCATGTCACCCACTGATATGGTTTGCGTCTGTGTCCCCACCCAAATCTCATTTTGAGTTGTAATTCCCAGTGTAGGAGGAGGGAACTGATGGGAGGTGATTGGATCATGGGGGCAGACTTCCCCCTTGCTGTTCTCATGACAGTGAGTGAGTTCCCACAAGATCTGATGGGGTTTAAAAGTGTGTGTGTGGGAATTCCCCCTTTGCTGTCTCTCTCTCTCTCTCTCTCTCTCTCTCTCTCTCTCTCTCTCTCCTGCTCCTCCATGTTAAGACCTGCTTGCTTCCTCTTAGGCTTCTGCCATGATTGTAAGTTTCCTGAGGCCTCCCAGTCATGCTTCCTGTTAAAACTGCAGAACTGAGTCTATTAAACCTCTTTTCTTCATAAATTACGCAGTTTCAGGTAGTTCTAGAGCAGTGTGAGAACAAGCTACTACACCCACTTTAAAAAACATGAATAAAACAGAATAGAGCCTTGGGCCCCAGGAAGGCCCCAAGGACCATCAAGACTCACACAAGCCCTTTGAGGACCACTTACCAAAAGAACAGCTTTAATGAGAAAAGGCTTTCTGGTATAAAACTTGGCTGGGTGTGGTGGCTTATGCCTGTAATCCCAGCACTGTGGGAGGCCGAGGTGGGCAGATCACCTGAGGTCAGGATTTCGAGACCACCCTGGACAACACGGTGAAACCAAGTCTCCACAAAAAATTACTAAAATTAGCTGGGTGTAGTGGTGCGTGCCTGTAGTTCTAGCTACTTGGAAGACTGAGGCAGGAGAATCACTTGAACCCTGGAGGCAGAGGTTGCAGTGAGTAAAGATCGCACCACTGCACTCCAGCCTGGGTGACAGAGCGAGACCTTGTCTCAAAAACAAAATCAAAAACTTGATGTATTTGAGACTCAAAAGGTAGTTCTTGTGTCACATTTTCCATGGAAATTCATTTTCACCAGAGGCAAATGCTTATATCTCCACTGGGAGTCTGCAACTCATAGAGTTTGTTTACTATCAGGGGAATAATAACACATTCTTTGAATGCAGAGAGAATAGCCAAAAGACTGCACTTGATCAGAATCAGATGATATGAATTGAAGTTTCTGATTCTATTTTTAGACCTAAAGCAAGCTGAGCCTTGTGGGAAGGTTTACTAATCCCTGATGGGTGGGATCAGCCATATTTCACAGGTGCTTTCATTTTATAAGGATATTTGTATGCATTCATTCATGGCTCTGAGTTTTTTTGCATGGTCCTTTGCAAAGCATTAAGATCAGCTTCTTGTCAGGGAACTTGAGGATCCATGAAAAAAGTAAATAAATAAAAAATAAAAACTAGTGTGTGAGCATGAGGAAGGAGGTAGGTCATGCTAAGGAATGCATCTGTTCTTTTCTGCAGATGTAAGTGGTTTAATTCTAGTTGCTTGGGTTAAGGAGTCCCATTCCTTGGGGACAGCTGCCTAGCACAGTACCTTAGTTCCTGTTTAAAGTGCCACAGGACATGTATAGCTGAGATGTGACAGATTACCTCCTGCCTGGACCTCTCTCTCAGGGCTGCCAGCATCTTTAATGGACAAATGGAGCTGTCTTCCCTTTCTTGGCTGTGGCTGTCTGATCAACTTTGGAGATAGCAGTCAAACTTCTAGTTAATAAAAGTGCTTAATAAATATTCAAACTGTAATATCCCCAGAAAGATGGTTACCGTGGTAGAAAAACCTTCTGATAAAAGAGTACCAGAATCTCTATTTCAAGAATCAAAGCGGCTGGGCACGGTGGCTCACGCCTGTAATCCCAGCATTTTGGGAGGCTGAGGCGGGTGGACCACATGGTCAAGAGATCGAGACCATTCTGGCTAACATGGTGAAACCCCATCTCTACTAAAAATACAAAAATTAGCTGTGAGTGGTAGCGCACACAAAAATTAGCTGTGAGTGGTAGCGCACACCTGTAGTCCCAGCTACTCGGGAGGCTGAGGCAGGAGAATCGCTCGAACTCAGTAGGCAGAGGTTGCAGTGAGCTGAGATTGCGCCACTGCACTCCAGCCTGGCAATAGAGCAAGACTCCATCTCAAACAAACAAACAAACAAAAAAAGAAAGCAGACCCACATAGACCTGATATCTATCCATACCAATAGCTAGAGGGACATTTTAACTTGTTTCTTTACAAGAAAAGTAAAAAGCTTAGCTGAGGATTACGAAACCTATAGAGCTGAGTTGAGAAAAACAAGGTTCTGGTGTAGACCTTGGGTTTCTCTTTGGACCGCCTGATCCTTTTCTTAGCTTATGCTGTTGGTATCTTTCTCCAGTCTCCACCGGATAGTGCTTGCTTGCTTCTGGGCCCTTATCATCTTCAGAGTCCTCCATCTTTGTTTATACACTTAACCAATATTCCCTTTATATACAACCTCTCTCCATTACAAAGGAGAATCTGTTTCTCTCCAATACATGGCAAAATACTGGCTATTTAGTTCATTACTATCAGCTTATTTCCTGATGATCCTGTGTCTTCTCAAACCCAGTGCTAGATGTTCTTTTTTGGTTTTGCACCCTGCTCTTTGTATTCTTTCTTTTGCCTATCATACAGTGAAGAAAAAGAGAAGTAAACACCTTTGTCTTTTGGAGGCAAGAATAAACTCCAGCTGAATATAGACTCCTGGCAATGCATCACAAAGCTATTTCTGTACTACCATAGTCTGTCTACTGTAATGATCTTGGCTACAAGTAAACAGAATACCCAACTAAAAGCAGCTGAAACAACGAGGGGTCTATTTTCTGAGGGTGGTTAATAGAGCACAAAAGTTGCTACAATTCTTTCTTTCTTTCTTTCTTTATTATTATTATACTTTAGGTTTTAGGGTACATGTGCGCAATCTGCAGGTTAGTTACATATGTATACATGTGCCATGCTGGTGCGCTGCACCCACTAACTCGTCATCTAGCATTAGGTATATCTCCCAATGCTATCCCTCCCCGCTCCCGCCACCCCACAACAGTCCCCAGAGTGTGATGTTCCCCTTCCTGTGTCCATGTGTTCTCATTGTTCAATTCCCACCTATGAGTGAGAATACGCAGTGTTTCATTTTTTGTTCTTGCGATAGTTTACTGAGAATGATGATTTCCAATTTCATCCATGTCCCTACAAAGGACATGAACTCATCATTTTTTATGGCTGCATAGTATTCCATGGTGTATATGTGCCACATTTTCTTAATCCAATCTATCATTGTTGGACATTTGGGTTGGTTCCAAGTCTTTGCTATTGTGAATAATGCCACAATAAACATACGTGTGCATGTGTCTTTATAGCAGCATGATTTATGGTCCTTTGTATATATACCCAGTAATGGGATGGCTGGGTCAAATGGAATTTCTAGTTCTAGATCCCTGAGGAATCGCCACACTGACTTCCACAAGGGTTGAACTAGTTTACAGTCCCACCAACAGTGTAAAAGTGTTCCTATTTCTCCACATCCTGTCCAGCACCTGTTGTTTCCTGACTTTTTAATGATGGCCATTCTAACTGGTGTGAGATGGTATCTCATTGTGGTTTTGATTTGCATTTCTCTGATGGCCAGTGATGGTGAGCATTTTTTCATGTGTTTTTTGGCTGCATAAATGTCTTCTTTTGAGAAGTGTCTGTTCATGTCCTTCACCCACTTTTTGATGGGGTTGTTTGTTTTTTTCTTGTAAATTTGTTGGAGTTCATTGTAGATTCTGGATATTAGCCCTTTGTCAGATGAGTAGGTTGCGAAAATTTTCTCCCATTTTGTAGGTTGCCTGTTCACTCTGATGGTAGTTTCTTTTGCTGTGCAGAAGCTCTTGAGTTTAATTAGATCCCATTTGTCAATTTTGGCTTTTGTTGCCATTGCTTTTGGTGTTTTAGACATGAAGTCCTTGCCCATGCCTATGTCCTGAATGGTATTGCCTAGGTTTTCTTCTAGGGTTTTTATGGTTTTAGGTCTAACATTTAAGTCTTTAATCCATCTTGAATTGATTTTTGTATAAGGTGTAAGGAAGGGATCCAGTTTCAGCTTTCTACATATGGCTAGCCAGTTTTCCCAGCACCATTTATTAAATAGGGAATCCTTTCCCCATTGCTTGTTTTTCTCAGGTTTGTCAAAGATCAGATAGTTGTAGACATGCGGCGTTATTTCTGAGGGCTCTGTTCTGTTCTGTTGATCTATATCTCTGTTTTGGTACCAGTACCATGCTGTTTTGGTGACTGTAGCCTTGTAGTATAGTTTGAAGTCAGGTAGTGTGATGCCTCCAGCTTTGTTCTTTTGGCTTAGGATTGACTTGGCGATGCAGGCTCTTTTTTGGTTCCATATGAACTTTAAAGTAGTTTTTTCCAATTCTGTGAAGAAAATCATTGGTAGCTTGATGGGGATGGCATTGAATCTGTAAATTACCTTGGGCAGTATGGTAATTTTCACGATATTGATTCTTCCTACCCATGAGCATGGAATGTTCTTCCATTTGTTTGTATCCTCTTTTATTTCCTTGAGCAGTGGTTTGTAGCTCTCCTTGAAGAGGTCCTTCACGTCCCTTGTAAGTTGGATTCCTAGGTATTTTATTCTCTTTGAAGCAATTGTGAATGGGAGTTCACTCATGATTTGGCTCTCTGTTTGTCTGTTGTTGGTGTATAAGAATGCTTGTGATTTTTGTACATTGATTTTGTATCCTGAGACTTTGCTGAAGTTGCTTATCAGCTTAAGGAGATTTTGGGCTGAGACAGTGGGGTTTTCTAGATATGCCATCATGTCGTCTGCAAACAGGGACAATTTGACTTCCTCTTTTCCTAATTGAATACTCATTATTTCCTTTTCCTGCCTAATTGCCCTGGCCAGAACTTCCAACACTATGTTGAATAGGAGTGGTGAGAGAGGGCATCCCTGTCTTGTGCCAGTTTTCAAAGGGAATGCTTCCAGTTTTTGCCCATTCAGTATGATATTGGCTGTGGGTTTGTCATAGATAGCTCTTATTATTTTGAGATACATCCCATCAATACCTAATTTATTGAGAGTTTTTAGCATGAAGGGTTGTTGAATTTTGTCAAAGGCCTTTTCTGCATCTATTGAGATAATCATGTGGTTTTTGTCTTTGGTTCTGTTTATATGCTGGATTACATTTATTGATTTGCGTATATTGAGCCAGCCTTGCATCTCAGGGATGAAGCCCACTTGATCATGTTGGATAAGCTTTTTGATGTGCTGCTGGATTCGGTTTGCCAGTAATTTATTGAGGATTTTTGCATCAATGTTCATCAAGGATATTGGTCTAAAATTCTCTTTTTTGGTTGTGTCTCTGCCCGGCTTTGGTATCAGGATGATGCTGGCCTCATAAAATGAGTTAGGGAGGATTCCCTCTTTTTCTATTGATTGGAATAATTTCAGAAGGAATGGTACCAGTTCCTCCTTGTACCTCTGGTAGAATTCGGCTGTGAATCCATCTGGTCCTGGACTCTTTTTGGTTGGTAAGCTATTGATTATTGCCACAATTTCAGATCCTGTTATTGGTCTATTCAGAGATTCAACTTCTTCCTGGTTTAGTCTTGGGAGAGTGTATGTGTCGAGGAATTTATCCATTTCTTCTAGATTTTCTAGTTTATTTGCGTAGAGGTGTTTGTAGTATTCTCTGATGGTAGTTTGTATTTCTGTGGGATTGGTGGTGATATCCCCTTTATCATTTTTTGTTGCATCTATTTGATTCTTCTCTCTTTTTTTCTTTATTAATCTTGCTAGCAGTCTATCAATTTTGTTGATCTTTTTGAAAAACCAGCTCCTGGATTCATTAATTTTTTGAAGGGTTTTTTGTGTCTCTATTTCCTTCAGTTCTGCTCTGATTTTAGTTATTTCTTGCCTTCTGCTAGCTTTTGAATGTGTTTGCTCTTGCTTTTCTAGTTCTTTTAATTGTGATGTTAGGGTGTCAATTTTGGATCTTTTCTGCTTTCTCTTGTGGGCATTTAGTGCTATAAATTTCCCTCTGCACACTGCTTTGAATGCATCCCAGAGATTCTGGTATGTTGTGTCTTGGTTCTCATTGGTTTCAAAGAACATCTGTATTTCTGCCTTCATTTCGTTATGTACCCAGTAGTCATTCAGGAGCAGGTTGTTCAGTTTCCATGTAGCTGAGTGGTTTTGATTGAGATTCTTAATGCTGAGTTCTCGCTTGATTGCACTGTGATCTGAGAGATAGTTTGTTATAATTTCTGTTCTTTTACATTTACTGAGGAGGGCTTTACTTCCAAGTATGTGGTCAATTTTGGAATAGGTGTGGTGTGGTGCTGAAAAAAATGTATATTCTGTTGATTTGGGGTGGAGAGTTCTGTAGATGTCTATTAGGTCCACTTGGTGCAGAGTTGAGTTCAATTCCTGGGTATCCTTGTTGACTTTCTGTCTCGTTGATCTGTCTAATGTTGACAGTGGGGTGTTAAAGTCTCCCATTATTAATGTGTGGGAGTCTAAGTCTCTTTGTAGGTCACTCAGGACTTGCTTTATGAATCTGGGTGCTCCTGTATTGGGTGCATATATATTTAGGATAGTTAGCTCTTCTTATTGAATTGATCCCTTTACCATTATGTAATGGCCTTCTTTGTCTCTTTTGATCTTTGTTGGTTTAAAGTCTATTTTATCAGAGACTAGGATTGCAACCCCTGCCTTTTTTTGTTTTCCATTTGCTTGGTAGATCTTCCTCCATCCTTTTATTTTGAGCCTATGTGTGTCTCTGCACGTGAGATGGGTTTCCTGAATACAGCACACTGATGGGTCTTGACTCTTTATCCAATTTGCCAGTCTGTGTCTTTTAATTGGAGCATTTAGTCCATTTACATTTAAAGTTAATATTGTTATGTGTGAATTTGATCCTGTCATTATGATGTTAGCTGGCTATTTTGCTCGTTAGTTGATGCAGTCTCTTCCTAGTCTCGATGGTCTTTACATTTTGGCATGATTTTGCAGCAGCTGGTACCGGTTGTGCCTTTCCATGTTTAGTGCTTCCTTCAGGAGCTCTTTTAGGGCAGGCCTGGTGGTGACAAAATCTCTCAGCATTTGCTTGTCTGTAAAGTATTTTATTTCTCCTTCACTTATGAAGCTTAGTTTGGCTGGATATGAAATTCTGGGTTGAAAATTCTTTTCTTTAAGAATGTTGAATATTGGCCCCCACTCTCTTCTGGCTTGTAGAGTTTCTGCCGAGAGATCAGCTGTTAGTCTGATGGGCCTCCCTTTGAGGGTAACCCGACCTTTCTCTCTGGCTGCCCTTAACATTTTTTCCTTCATTTCAACTTTGGTGAATCTGACAGTTATGTGTCTTGGAGTTGCTCTTCTCGAGGAGTATCTTTGTGGCATTCTCTGTATTTCCTGAATCTGAATGTTGGCCTGCCTTGCTAGATTGGGGAAGTTCTCCTGGATAATATCCTGCAGAGTGTTTTCCAACTTGGTTCCATTCTCCCCGTCACTTTCAGGTACACCAATCAGACGTAGATTTGGTCTTTTCACATAGTCCCATATTTCTTGGAGGCTTTGCTAATTTCTTTTTATTCTTTTTTCTCTAAACTTCCCTTCTCACTTCATTTCATTCATTTCATCTTCCAGGGCTGATACCCTTTCTTCCATTTGATCGCATCGGCTCTTGAGGCTTCTGCATTCTTCACGTAGTTCTCGAGCCTTGGTTTTCAGCTCCATCAGCTCCTTTAAGCACTTCTCTGCATTGGTTATTCTAGTTATACATTCTTCTAAATTTTTTTCAAACTTTTCAACTTCTTTGCCTTTGGTTTGAATATCCTCCCATAGTTCGGAGTAATTTGATTGCCTGAAGCCTTCTTCTCTCAGCTCGTCAAAGTCATTCTCCGTCCAGCTTTGTTCCGTTGCTGGTGAGGAGCTGCGTTCCTTTGGAGGAGGAGAGGTGCTCTGCTTTTTAGAGTTTCCAGTTTTTCTGCTCTGTTTTTTCCCCATCTTTGTGGTTTTATCTACTTTTGGTCTTTGATGATGGTGATGTACAGATGGGTTTTTGGTGTGGATGTCCTTTCTGTTTGTTAGTTTTCCTTCTAACAGACAGGACCCTCAGCTGCAGGTCTGTTGGAGTACCCAGCCGGCCGTGTGAGGTGTCAGTCTTCCCCTGCTGGGGGGTGCCTCCCAGTTAGGCTGCTCGGGGGTCAGGGGTCAGGGACCCACTTGAGGAGGCAGGCTGCCCATTTTCAGATCTCCAGCTGCGTGCTGGGAGAACCACTGCTCTCTTCAAAGCTGTCAGACAGGGACATTTAAGTCTGCAGAGGTTACTGCTGTCTTTTTGTTTGTCTGTGCCCTGCCCCCAGAGGTGGAGCCTACAGAGGCAGGCAGGCTTCCTTGAGCTGTGGTGGGCTCCAGCCAGTTCGAGCTTCCCAGCTGCTTTGTTTACCTAAGCAAGCCTGGGCAATGGCGGGCGCCCCTCCCCCAGCCTCACTGCCGTCTTGCAGTTTGATCTCAGACTGCTGTGCTAGCAATCAGCGAGACTCTGTGGGCGTAGGACCCTCTGAGCCAGGTGCGGGATATAATCTCCTGGTGCACCGTTTTTTAAGCCCGTCGGAAAAGAGCAGTATTAGGGTGGGAGTGACCCGATTTTCCAGGTGCCGTCTGTCACCCCTTTCTTTGACTAGGAAAGGGAACTCCCTGACCCCTTGCGCTTGCCCAGTGAGGCAATGCCTCGCCCTTCTTCGGCTCGCACACAGTGCACGCACCCACTGACCTGCGCCCACTGTCTGGCACTCCCTAGTGAGATGAACCCGGTACCTCAGATGGAAATGCAGAAATCACCCGTCTTCTGCATCACTCATGCTGGGAGCTGTAGACCACAGCTGTTCCTATTTGGCCATCTTCAAAAGTTGCTACAATTCTTGATGAATTGATCTGTTCTCCTTTAGTTTCTCCACGTGGGTGCAAGATGGCCGCCTAAGCCATCTTTGGCTGAACATTATGTCTTCACACAACTACATCCAAAGGAAGACAGGGAAAGAGTCCATCCCATTAGAGGGCTCTTTCTCTTTTTTTAATAATAGGGAGGAAAAGTTTTCTAAGAATATACCCCCTAGCAGGTTTTTTCTTAGGTACCACGGGCCAGGAGAGGGCCCCGTGCCTGTGCTCTACCTTCCTTGAAGCTGGGAAAAGTGATGAAGCTGGGAAAAGTGAGTGATTGGCTTCTATGGTGGAAGTGGACTTTATGTGTAAAGAAGGAAGAGGAGAAAAGCTGTGGGGTAGTCAACCACAGCCATTAAATACCTTCCTGAAGTGCAGCAGTCCAGGAATAGATTATATTTAATCATTTCACATTGCTGTCACATGGGCCACACCTACAGTTAATATGGAGTCATAGAAGAAAAAGAGACCTCAAGAGTTCACCTCTACTCCTCTGTGGATAGATCATTGGCTACCACAAGCTTTCTTTTTTAATTGTAAAATATACATAACAAAATGTAAAATTTTAACCAGTTTTATGTGTACAGTTCAGTGGCATTACATACATTTATATTGTGTGAAACCATCACCTTCATTCATCTTCAGAAGTAGTTCCTCTTCCTAAAATTAAACTCTGTATCCATTAAAGAATGGATACAGATCCCACTGTCCTCTCCTCCCAGCCCCTGGCAACCACCAGGGCTACTTTCAGTCTCTATGAATTTGACTACTCTAGATATCTCATATAAGTACAATCGTATACTATCTGTTCATCTGGCTTAATTTAAAGATATTTGGTAACCCCTCTTAAAGTGCCCTTCATCTTCCTCCACCTTCTCTTCCTCCTCTCCTCTTTTCAAAATCCTTTCCATCCTTCAATGCTCAACACCAAGATTTTCAGTTCCTCCAGCCCATGAGGCTCTCTCCCTATTCTGGACTCAGAGTGTTCTGTGTACTTGACTTTCCCACTTTCTTGACCTTATGTACACTGTCTTATGCCATATCTTGAGTTATTATCTTTTACTTTTAACTTTTATTTTAGGTTCGGGGTACATGTGAAGGTTTATTACATAGGTAAACTCGTGGCATGGGGGTTTGTTGTATAGATTATTTCATCACCCAGGCATTAAGCCCAGTACCAAATAGTTATCTTTTCTGCTCCACTCCCTCCTCCCCGTCTCCACCTTCAAGTAGACCCCAGTGTCTGTTGTTTCCTTATTTGTGTTCATAACTTCTCATCTTTTAGCTTCCATTTATAAGTGAGAACATGTGGTATTTGTGGTTTTCTAGTCTTGCATTAGTTTGCTAAGGATAATAGCCTCCGTTCTATCCATGTTCCCGCAAAAGACATGATCTCACTTTTTTTAAGGCTGCATAGTATTCCATGGTGTATATGTTCCACATTTTCATTATGTAGTCTGTCATTGAAGGGCATTTAGGTGGATTCCATTTAGATCTTTGCTATTGTGAATAGTGCTGCAATGAACATTCGCGTGCATATGTCTTTATAGTAGAATGATTTATATTCCTCTGGGTATATACCCAGTAATGGGATTGCTAGGTAAAATGGTAGTTCTGCTTTTAGCTCTTTGAGGAATCACCATACTGCTTTCTACAATGGTTGAACTAATTTACACTTCCACCAACAGTGTATAAGTGTTCCATTTTCTCTGCAACCTTGCCTGCATCTGTTATTTTTTGACTTTTTAGTAATAACCATTCTGACTGGTGTAAGATAGCATCTCATTGTGTTTTTGATTTGCATTTCTTTAATGATCAGTGATATTGAGCTTTTTTCATATGCTTGTTGGTTGCATGTATGTCTTATTTTGAAAAGTGTCTGTTCATGTCCTTTGCCCACTTTTTAATGGGGTTGTTTGTTTTTCTCTTGTAAATTTAAGTTATAGATGCTGGATGTTAGAGCTTTATCAGATGCATGGTTTGCAAATATTTTCTCTCATTCTGTAGGTTGTGTGTTTACTCTGTTGATAGTTTCTTTTGGTGTGCAGAAGCTCTTAAGTTTAATTAGATCCCACTTGTCAATTTTTGCTTTTGTTGTGATTGCTTTCCGTGTCTTTGTCATAAAATATTTGCCCAATCCTGTGTTCAAGATGGTATTGCCTAGGTTGTATTCCAGTGTTTTTATAGTTTTGGGTTTTACATTTAAATATTTATTTCATCTTGAGTTAATTTTTGTATATGATGTAAGGAAGAGGTCCAGCTTCAGTCTTGTGCATATGGTTAGCTAGTTATCCCAGCACCATTTATTGAATAGAGAGTCTTTCCTCCATTGCTTGTTCTTGTCAGCTTTGTCGAAGATCAGATGGTCATAGGTGTGCAGCCTTTTTTCTGGCCTCACTATTCTATTCCATTAGTCTATGTTCCTGTTTTTGTATGTGTACCATGCTGTTTTGGTTACTGCAGTCCTGTAGCAATAGTTTGAAGTCAGGTAATGTGCTGCCTCCAGCTTTGTTCTTTTTGTTTAGGATTGCCTTGGGTATTAGGGTTCTTTTTTGGTTCCATATGAATTTTAAAATAGTTTTTTCTAGTTCTGTGAAGAATGTCATTGGCAGATTGATAGAAATAGTATTGAATCTGTACATTGCTTCAGGCAGTATGGCAATTTTAATGATATTGATTCTTCCCATCCATGAGCATGGGATATTATTCCATTTGTTTGTGTCTTCTCTGATTTCTTGGAACAATGTTTTATAATTCTCATTGTAGAGATCTTTTACCTTCCTGGTTAGCTGTATTTCTAGGTATTTTATTCTTTTTGTGGCAGTTGTGAATGGGATTGCCTTTCTGATTTGGCTCTTGTCTTGGCTATTGTTGGTGTGTAGAAATGCCAGTGACTTTTGTACACTGATTTTGTATCCTGAAACTTTACTGAAGTTGTTTGTCAGATGAAGGAGATTTTAAACTGAGACTGTGGGGTTTTCTAGATACAGAATCATGTCATCTGCAGAGATAGTTTGACTTCCTCTCCTCTTATTTAGATACCCTTTATTTCTTTCTCCTTCCTGATTGCTCTGGCCAGAACTTCTAATACCATGTTAAATGGGAGCAATGAGAGATGGCATCCTTTTCTTGTGGTAGTTTTTAAGTGTGAATGCTTCCAGCTTTTGCCTATTGAGTATAATGTTGATTGTGGGTTTGTCATAGATGGCTCTTATTATTTTGAGGCATGTTTCTTCAATACCTAGCTTATAGAGAGTTTTTAACATGAGAGGGCGTTAAATTTTATCAAAAACCTTTTTGGCATCTGTTGAGATAATCATGTGGCTTTGTCTTTAGTTCTACTGTTTACGTGATGAATCACACTTATTGATTTGTGTATGTCAAACCAACTTCACATCCCTGGGATGAAGCCTACTTGATTAGCTTTTTTTTTGATGGGCTGCTGGATTGGACCAAATGGATCTTATAGACCTCTACAGAACTCTCCACCCCAAAACAACAGAATATGTACATTCTTATAATCACCAAATAGCACATACTCCAAAATTGACCACATAATTGGATATAAAACAATCCTCAGCATATGCAAAAAAGAAAAAACTGAAACCATACCAAAAGCACTCTTAGACCACAGTGCAATAAAAATAGAAGTCAAGATGAAGGAAATCGCTCAAATACGTGCAATGACATGGAAATTAAGCAACATGCTCCTGAATGACTTTTGGATAAATAATGAAATTAAGGCAGAAGTCAAGTTCTTTGAAATTAATGAGAACAAAGATATAACATACCAGTATCTCCAGGACACACCTAAAGCAGTGTTAAGAGGGAAATTCATAACAATAAATGCCACATCAAAAGATTAGAAATATCTCAAATTAGCAACCTAATAATCACAACTGAAGGAACTAGAGAAGCAAGAACAAATCAATCCCAGAGCTAGCAGAAGACAAGAAATCACCAAAATCGGAGCTGAACTGAAGGAAATTGAGACACCAAAAGCCATTTAAAAGATCAATGAATCCATGAGTTGTTTTTTTGAAAAAACATTAATAGGATAAATAGGCCACTAGCTAGACTAATTAAGAAGAAAAAGGAGAAGATCCAAATAAACACAATTAGAGGTGACAAAGGCAATGTTACCACTGACCCCGCAGAAGTAAAAATGACCATCAGAAACTACTACAAACACCTCTGTGCACATAAACTAGAAAAGCTAGAAGAGGTAAATAAATTCCTGGACACATACACCCTCCCAAGATTGAACCAAGAAGAAATCGATTATCTGAACAGACCAATAATGAGCTCTGAAATTGAATCAGTAATAAATAACCTACCACCAACAACAAAAGCCCAGGACCTGATGATTTCACAGCCAAATTCTACCAGATGTACAAAGAAGAGCTGGTACCATTCTTACAGAAATTATTCCAAAAAATTGAGGAGGAGGGACTCCTTCCTAACTCATTCTGAGGCCAGCATCATCCAGATACCAAAACTTGGCAGAGATACAACAAAAAAAGAAAACTTCAGGCCGATATCCTTGATGAACATTGATGCAAAAATCCTCAACAAAATCTTTCAAACCAAATCCAACAGCACATCAAAGGAGTTATTGTATTACCTATCCTTTGTGAGTGAACGTCTTATCTTTCCAACTAGATTGAGATCTCTTGGAAAGCATAGACTATATGCATCTTACTTTTCTTTCTGTCCTCCACAACCCAAGCCTTCTACACAACAGTCACTCAGTAAATAGGTGTCAGGTTCCATTCTTTCTCTAGGAAATCTGCATAAATTACCTTTATTACTAAGATGTTTTGTCTTAAGTATGATCATGCTCTTTGGGGTCAAAACTTACGTCATTTTATTTCTTTTTTGATGTTCCCTAAGATGGAGAACAAATGTTCAGTGTCCTCCTTAAACCTGTAAATATACTTGAGGTAGGTTAATGTGTCACTTTAGCTTTCAGTTTTCTGGATTAAGCCAAGATAACGGGGCAGAACCATTATACTTACACAACACCTTTTCCTGAGAAATTCATAATACTTCTTTTACCTTAAGATCAGGTTTTTCCATGGTTACAAGTCAGCATAAGTTTGAGAATCCAGGGAAGATTATCTCTTCTGTAGAAAAAGTCTTGAGCCTCTGGCAAGCTTTTATTTTTTACAAAGATTCACTTGGAGGCTGCTTAATATCTACTGAAAGCCTGATGACTGACATACACATATACCCAATGCACACTCTATCCAAGGTTTGTAATTTTATATATTTAAAATTTTAAATTTAACAAGGGGTAGATGTGGCTTAGTCTTTCAGTATTGCTGATTAAGTGACTAAAGATTTTGGCAGCTAGGAATTTGTAATGATGAAATATTGTTCTGTTAATACTAGCAAATTTAACTAAAGCAATTCTAAGGAATGGTGATTATGGATATATTCTAACCCACTTTACCCTTTTCAAAATGTAGTGAAAGGCATGAAACTCAAACTGCTGGGAAGGGCATGAAGAAGCTGGGGCTGCAGGCTGTATGCTTTTGTAAACACATCCAGCTCCCTGCTCTGATGATGTGTCTGCAGGGTCATTTGGAGGAGTTGATGTGAGGGAGCAGATGAATCTTCTCATTTAAAATATCCTGTAATGTCAATAAAATCTATTTGAACCCCAGAAAGTTTATAAGCTAGTTGGATGTGTTAATTAATATTGGCTTGTTGAACTGGCTTATTGAGGGGTGTCAGGAACCCTTCTTTCCTTTTGAAGAACCATAGAAACAACACAATGGGGCCAGGCACGGTGGCTCACATCTGTAATCCCAGCACTTTGGGAGGCCGAGGCAGGTGGATCACCTTTGGTCAGGAGTTCGAGACCAGTCTGGCCAACATAGTGAAAACCCATCTCTACTAAAAATACAAAAAAATTAGCTAGGCCTGGTGGTAAGTGCCTGCAATCCCAGCTACTTGAGAGACTGAGGCAGGAGAATCACTCAAACCCGGGAGGTGGAGGTTGCAGTGAGCCAAGATCGCACCATTGTACTCCAGCCTGGGCAACAAAAGAGAAACTCCATCTCAAAAAAAAAAAAAAGAAAGAAAAAAGAAATAACACACTGGTTGGGTGAATGGAGGATTACACCCAAGGCACCTGGGAGGGAAACTGTTTATTTCATGAGCTTTCCCTTTGGTTTGATTGTGTTTTTAAAGGATTGGGAAAAATTAAGAAATGTTAAACCTGCTTCAGATTGGTTTATCAAACACTCACATAGTAATATAATAATTGTAAGGACAATAATTTCTAGTTTGTGTAAAATAGTTTTTATTGTATTCCTAATGTCCAAATTGGGAGGGGCTGGTAAGCATTTTGGTAGCAAAGAGTCATTTCATCAATTAGAAGAAAGAGCCTCTTGGGACATATGGCATTTGGAAGTGAAGTATTTGATCCTAGAGTTTTGGCTGGCCATAAAGGAAAGCTTGTATAAGCAAAAAAGAAAATATGTTTTCCTGGTGAAAAAACAGAGTAGAAGGGATATTTGTAGTAGGAAATAAGGATGGTAAGAAGAAGCTGGGTACAGTGGCTCATGCCTATAATCCCAGCACTTTGGGAGGCCGAGGCTGGCTGATCACCTGAGGTCGGGAGTTTGAGACCAGCCTGACCAACATGGAGAAACTCCGTCTGTACTAAAAATACAAAAATAGCCGGGCGTGGTGGCGCATGCCTGTAATCTCAGCTACTCGGGAGGCTCAGGCAGGAGAATCACTTGAACCCGGGAGGCGGAGGTTGCAGTGAGCCGAGATCGTGCCATTGCACTCCAGCCTGGGCAACAAAAGCAAAACTCCATCTCAAAAAAAAAAAAAAAAAAAAGGTGAGAAGAAAAATAACATTTTATCTTTGATAAGAGCAAGTAGAGCGTTATGGTGTTTTTATTCTATTTTGAAGTTCTAGAACCAATGCAGCCTCCCGAGGGAACTGCAAACGGGCCAGGCACTTTCATAATATTTACACTCATTTGTTCATCCATTTGCTGTCCATTTATCATTCGTCCAAAATCATTTATTAGGGACCTCTTCTATTTCATGCACTGGGACAATGATGAGAAATGAATTCTTCACTTGGAGGAACTACACTCTACTGGAGGGAGGCCTACATAAATGGGGTTTAGGGTAAACCTGACAGGTGTTCTACTAGATCTAATAACAGATATCTGTGGACATACAGAGAAAAGGTCGCCCCTCTGGGTTGCTGGAAAAGATTCACAGAAAGTGATATTTGAAGTGAGTTTTAAAGGATGAGTGCATTCATCAGGTTGAGCCATTCAGAAAGGAAAGCCCACTAGGGGACAGGCCTGTGCAAAAGCACTGAAGTGTGACTGGGTATGCAGAGAACAGGGAAGGTGGTGAGGTGGTGGGTGGAGGACCAGATACAGAACCATGGGAGAGGTGATGGGGAAGAGTGAAACTGAAACTGTAGGGCACCAGGCCATCGCCCTCCATGCATCCAAACTCAAGTGCCGGAAGGCACAACCTCAACCCATGGGTGACAGCCCTACTGCCAACACAGATACACACACACACACACACATCACACACACATACCGTGCACCCCCCCATTCCACCCCACAACCCACCACACACAGAGATACACACACCCCATTTCACACCCCACCACACACACATCCCGCCACCAAACACATACCCTCCACCACGTACACACATCTCACACACCCTACTCCATACCCCACCCCCGACACAACCCCACACACCAGCACACCCCTTCACACCACCACACTCCCCACACCACTGCACACACACACCCTACCACACACACACACCATATACCCCCCCACACACCTCCCACATATACCTCACCACATATATTCTACATCCACCTCACACACACTCTCTCCCCACCACACATACCCCACCCCCCACACATACCACCACACACCCCTCCACACATCCCACCACACACCCCTCAAATCCTGCCATACACACACACCCCATCACACACCCCACACACCCCACCACATACACACACACACAGACACACACTACCACCACACCCCCAACAATCCACCACGTACCCCACACCTCACACCTGACCACACACACTCTCCCCTCACACACACCTCACCTCATCACACACACACACACACCCCATACACCCCCCACCCCACATACAGGAACTGTTGTTTTGGCTGACCCCCTCCTGAGAAAGCAGAGTTGACTCTGGGCTGCATCCCACAGACCACAGCCCAGGGTCCTGGGAACACTGTAAGGGACATTGGTAAGGGGGATCCAGCACTGGTTTTTAAACATGGGAGTGCTACACACATCGTCTGTGGACTGTGAGTACATTGTGTCAGGACTAGGTCTAACTCATACTCTGTTCGTTCCTCTGTGCCTAGCACCGTGCTGGCATATAGAAGGTCCTCCTTAAATACTTGCTGCATGAATAAATGAGCTGAATAAATAAGGCAATGTGGAGAACCCACTAGCGTGGAAGGAAACTACTGTCAGTTCAGAGGCTCTCACAAGAATCTAGGTGAGCGATCACGGTGGGATTGGAGAGGAAGAACCAGAATGTAGACCAGCGCTCTCCAACAGAACTTTCCACATGATGGAAATGTTCTATTCTGCACTGTCCATTATGCAAACCACTAGCCACACATGGCTCTTGAGCACTTGAAATGTAGCTGGTGAGGCTGAGGGACTGAACTTTTAATTACTTTAAATTTTTTTTCTTTTTTTCTTTTTTTTTGAGACAGAATCGCGCTCTGTCGCCCAGGCTGGAGTGCAGTGGCGCGATCTCGACTCACTGCAAGCTCCGCCTCCCAGGTTCACGCCATTCTCCTGCCTCAGCCTCCCGAGTAGCTGGGACTACAGGTGCCCGCCACCACACCTGGCTAATTTTTTGTATTTTTTTTTTAGTAGAGACGGGGTTTCACCGTGTTGGCCGGGACCTCGTGATTCGCCTGCCTTGGCCTCCCAAAGTGCTGGGATTATAGGCGTGAGCCACTGCGCCCGGCCTAATTACTTTAAATTTAAATAGCCACATGTGACTATTGGCTACCACATTGAACAGCACAGTTCTAGAGATTTTTGTGGCAGAATCAAACAAACTTGTAACAAACTGGATTTATTCATTAATTTAATCAATAAATATTTATTGTTTACTTTGTTCTGCAGTGAAAACGTGTGTGGCAATAGGGTGTGACACGCCAGGGTGTTTAGACTTTGTGAGGTGCTTGGTAAAGGAGACCCAACACCAGTGTTTAAGCATGAGCAGAGCAGGTGATGTAATTTCCCTCTAGAGCTGACATTCTTCTGGGGGGAGGAGGGAAGGAAGGAAGGAAGGAAGGAAGGAAGGAAGGGAGGGGAGGGGAGGGGAGGGAGAGGAGGGGAGGGAGGGAGGGAAGAAAGGAAGGAAGGGAAGGAAGGAAGAAAGAAAGAGAGAAAAGAAAGAAAGTTCTATGAAGAAAATGAAAACAAGTGATATAACGAGTGGAGGAGAGTGGACAAGCTATTTTAGCAGGATTGGTCAAGGAAATCCTCTCTGAAAGGTGACAAGTTGAGAGTTGAATAATGCGGAAGTTATGTGGATTAAGAAAAACAAAAACAAAGAAAACCTCAAAACAAGAACTAAAATAATCATTGATGAGTAAAAGCAATAAAATTCATCCTGAAGACACCTGGTGCAAGAAGGGACCTATTCCATCTGCAAGTCAAACTCACTCACTTCCTTTCTCCAGAAAGAAAACTGAAGCCTGGAGAGGTAAAGAGACTTACCTAAGGCCAGTTGGCAAAAGACTCTTAACCTCCTGACCTCCAACTCCACTCCCTACTGGGTGTCTCTTAGCATCTTGAATTTCATTTTTCTTATTAGTAAAATGAGTTATTGATAGAAATGAAAAATGTAACATAGATAAGGTGCTAAAAATAGTAGCTGTTTTCATTTTTGGATTTTTTCTAATCGTTGTATAGTGTGCCTCTCAAATAATTAACTATGTTATTATTTTAATAATATAAAAGTATTAATATAATATATAATTATGTATAATTAATATAATAGAGAAATTTAGTAATTGAATAATACGAAAAGCCTAAGAGAGGCAATGAGCTTCAATCCCTGACTTTTTCTTAGTCATCATTGTCTGGGGTAAATCTTAGCATTGGGCCTATGCAGTCAACCTCCAGTACAACCTGCCATTCACCTGGAGGCAGCTGCTGGAGCTCTTTGAACGGTGTCAGAGAAGGAATAACCATCCCCCACACTGCTGGCCTGGCAATCCCCACCTTATTAAGTGGTGGCATGTATCACAGTCCTAGGATACTGCTGAGGAGAGGAATATGAGGCTGTGGTTTTTCTCAACAGACACAGGTGTCATCAAGCTCTTTATGGAAACCTGCTGTAGACAGGGGCTGAAAAGAAGATGAAGGCTTTAACAGGTTGTGAAATTGCAGTGATAAAAAGAGAGCACTGAAAGCATATGGCACTGGAAAGGATTTTCTGCATCCAAATTGAGAATCAGACCTTCATTTGTTTACTCTTCATTTTACCCCCACCACACCTCTGCTGTTTGAGCTGGTATTTTTGTAAATATTCAGATAGGACAAACAAGGTGATAAACGAGGTCATGGCTTTGCCAGAGGGACAGACAATGCTGGAATATAAATGTTGGGTCTCCTTGACTTCTCAATGTCATTTGCCTTTTCTAGCCACACCCTTGGGTCTCAACCCAGGGTCCTGGACTATGAGCCCATGCTCTAGCCATTCTGCCATGTTGCATCTGAGTTTGGTGTCTATGGAGCCACTGGTTCAATAATCCTTAGCTGATAGTTTGATCTGACTATTGTATGATCACCAAAGTAACACTGAAAATGAGGCATTGAACAACTATGGGTTGCATGTGAGTGACCTGAGAGCCATGTCTGAGGCTTACTGCCCACGGCTCATGACCTCACTGTTGCAACCTGACCTGGTCAGGGCCAGGAGCCTCTCCCCAGGCTGGAGCATCATCTCCTCCCATCATTCCTGAATATCACAAAGACGCATTAGGATAATGCCTCTGTGCCTTTCAGCCCTCCCATGCTCAGCAATGCACCTGCCAGTGAACACAGTGGCATACAAATACCTGCAGAGATAGAAGGATCCAAGTCCTTGGCCCAAACCTAGCAGGTCTAGATACCAGACCTTGCTCTACCACTTAGTTCACTGTATGAGCTTGGGCGAATTACTTTATTTATCTAGACCCCTATTTCTTCAAACGTGAATGTGGAATATTATCTACCTCATAGAGGTCCAAGAATCAAAAAAATTTGTATATGAAAATGCTTTGAAAAATAGAAAGCACCAATCAAGTAAGTACAGGTATTATTCAGTAGTCTACATACACTACAAGGAATTTTTTGTAGAAAAAATAAAACTTAATAAATATTAAATTATATTAATATCACTTTCATCCATCTACCCATTCATCCATCCATCCATCCATTCATTCAGTAAAGTTGTATTAGACAACCAGTCTGAGGCAGGCACTGTATTGGTGCTAGGTAGACACATGATTGTGAACAGCAAATATATTATTCCTTGTGTTAATTAGGGTTTTCCAGAAAACAAAAAACTAAAGGGAAATATATATCTCAAAAACAGATTTATTACAAGTAATTAGCTCATGTGATTATGAAGGTGGGAAAGTCCTGAGATATGTGGGATGAGTCAACAAGTTGGAGACCCAGGAGAACTGATGGTTTAGTTCCAGTCTGAGCTTGGTGATCTAAAAACCAGGATTGATGGTGTAGCTGAAGGCCAGCAGGCTCAAGATCCAGGAAGTGCCAATGTTTCAGTTTGAGTCTGAAGGCAAGAATAAAAGCCAGTGACCCAGTTCAAAGGCAGTCAGGCAGGAAGAATTCTCTCTTACCTGGGGGAGTCAGCCTTTTGTTCTATGCAGGCCTGCACTTGGTTAGATGGAGACTGTCACATTAGGGAGTGCACTCTGCTTTACTCAGTCTGCCAATCTGAATGTTAATCTCATCTAAAACACCCTCACAGAAACACCCAGAGTAAGTTTCACCAAATATCTGGGCACCACTTGGCCCGATCAAGTTGGCAGATAAAAGTAATCATCACCTTCCTCACAGAGCTTACTGTCTATTTGGGAGAGAAGGACATAGTAAAGCAATAATCATGCAAACAAATTTATAATGACAAAGTGTGCTGAGTGCTATGAAGAAAAAAGTACAGGCTCCCAGGAGTGATGATAACACTGGAGGCATATAAACATGAAACTTTAGTTGACTTGACTGATGTGGGACAAGGGGAGTGCATAGGGGAATTCCTTCAGATAGGAGAGCACTCAGCAAATGAAAGATCCAAAAGGTCAGTGTGGCTGGAACACAGGAAAGAAGAGGGATTATGTTGCCAATATGAGCAGACAGAGGGAAGGTCACAGACAACTCTTAGGGTTGTCTATGAGAAGGCTGAAAAGTTTGAGGCTGGTAAAGGAAGTATGAAATAGAAGTTGCCAGACTGAGAGAATGACCTTATTCATTGACAATGTAATGTAATAATATGGTTGTGTGGGCTATTTAAGTTGAGCTAGAATAAATTCATAAACATTGTAATCTCTCAGGTTGCATGATTTTTTTTTTTTTTTTTGAGATGGAGTTTCGCTCTGTCGCCCAGGCTGGAGTGCAGTGGTGTGATCTCAGCTCACTGCAAGCTCTGCCTCCTGAGTTCATGCCATTCTCCTGCCTCAGCCTCCCGAGTAGCTGGGACTACAGGCACCCGCCATCATGCCCAGCTTATTTTTGTATTTTTGGTAGAGATGGGGTTTCACCGTGTTAGCCAGGATGGTCTCGATCTCCTGACCTCATGATCCGCCTGCCTCGGCCTCCCAAAGTGCTGGGATTACAGGCGTGAGCCACCACGCTTGGCCAGGGTTGCATGATTTTTATAGCCTTTTGTTTGACAATTTGATGCAGACATATAAATTAATTTTAACATTGATTGTTGTGACTTTCTACTTTATACTGTTTTGCATGAATATTTCCACATTTGTTTTTCATAATTTTGTTATTTTTAATAGCTGTGTAGTATTCCATCATGGTTTCCATCATGTTATTTCTGGCCCCTACACACTCCTGTGGTTTTTAGCTCTGTACAGTTTTTCTGAAAAATATTTCTGCTGAGAATATCTTTTGGAACAGTGTTGTTTCTTATGAGCTTTTTTTTTAGGTTGCATCCCCTCATGGGTCGCTTCTCTGCACATCACAGCTTCTCTGTAGCGCACAGCGTCTGTGGTGTGGTGCTTTGTTTGTCTTGTCTGGGTGTGAGAAATTCCCGTGGCACCAGCTGTTGCTGGGGAGTTGGCTGGGGAGGAGTAGTGACAGGCAGGAAGAGGATGACCCTCATTAGGAGTTCAGAGAACGCAGGCTATTGTGTTACTGCACTGTATCCTCCAGGATGTGGCCTCTGTGAGTGGTTTATTCTGCACTGAGACCCTCTATGGCCCTTAACCTAACAGGGAGCTCTCTACCTTTGCCACCTTCCCCGAGGGCCTATTAAGTTCCTGGTAAGTGTTGTTCTATGTAGAACAAAGAATATGTAAGGTAGTGGCAATAATGTAAATTATTGTTCATAAGTCTCTGGACTGTAATTAAATGAAAGTTATGATTATATCATCTAAGGCAAATGGTTCCCTAGGTGCCATCATTTTTGTTCATTCCTTTATTTAATATATTCACTCTTAATTTCTACATATTATTGAGAAATTTGTAAGGGACCCGCTCATCAAGCCAAGTAGGTATCAGGGAAACTCATATAACATCCCTTCCTTGCCTAATCATAGTACACCCACTCATTTGACCCAGTGTATCTCTTAAGCATTTAGTATTTTTAACGCTGGTCAAAAAGTTAATGTAACAAAACAGAGTAACTGAACTCATTTGTGTTGGGACAAGGATAAAGTTTAAATTCGGTTTTCGGGGGGAAAAAATTCTATTATTTTGTCAAACATAATATCATACAGTAGTAATTTAGTTTAATGTTCTTGGCAACTGGAAAATAAGTTCCAAAGGATTTCTCTATTTTATTTATCAAAGCAAAGAAAGACAAGTATGGAACATAATAACCATTTTGTCCTCTTACCAACAAAGGGTATGTAGGAGAGGAGGCAGGCTCCTGCTAGAATCTTAGGCATTTTGGTCAGAACCATCATCACTGATGGCAGCGATATCTGTAGTTAATAACAGCAATGATAGTAACATGTAAAAACCATGGAGTGTTAACTGTATGCTAGGCACAGTGCTTTATGTTGTATCATTACCTCCCTCCCTTGAAGTGGGTTTTCTCAAAATCACAAAGCTAGTGAGTGATGGACTCAAGATTCAAACAGTAGACCCAAAGCCGGTGCTCCTAATCTCTCTCTACCCTGGTAATACAGTGGTTGGAAGCAGTGTGGGGTGGCAGGAAAAACCCACACCAAGGGATCTCAGCATTGCATTGCAAAGCACATGCCATGTTAGCCTTGAATCTGTTATGTAAATTGAATTAAGTCACATTATGATTATTATTATTTTGAGACAGGGTCTCGCTCTGTCACCCAGCTGGAGTACAGTGGCACAATCTCAGCTCACTGCAACCTCCATCTCTTGAATTCAAGCAATTCTCCTGCCTCAGCCTCCTGAGTAGCTGGGATTACAGGCATGCACAACCACACCTGGCTAATTTTTGTATTTTTAGTAGAGACGGGGTTTCACCATGTGTTGGCCAGGCTGGTCTTGAACTCCTGACCTCAGGTAATCCACATGCCTCAGCGTCCCCAAGTGCTGGGATTACAGGCGTGAGGCACTGCGCCCAGCCCACATAAACTTCCTGATGTTCCATTTTCTATAAAGCAGAAGAGACATTTGTGTTTTTTAACTCCCAATGTGGGTAATGCTAGATAAGTGTGAAAGTTCTTTGACAACCAGCCAGAAAGTCCTATAGATATCTAAGGATTCATTACTTTGTATTGTGGTTGCTATGATGATGATGTGGCAGGATTCTTGTACTTAAAATATGAGACATGCCACAGCTGCTCTGGGGTGAGGCTACTCTAATGGGCTAAATTCAAATGTCTCATGCAGCGGAGTTGCGTTTCAATGAGTCATCTGATATGCTGATGTGCCAGGGAATCAGATACTTCACAGTCAGAAGGCAGCAGGAATCATGTGTGTTGTGGATGTGATGTGACTGACGTGGTGACAGATACATTCAAAGCATCAGAAGGCTCTCTAAACAAAGCTCCTTCTAGGAAAACTGATCACTGTGGCAGGCTCCCTCCAATGACCGCAGGCTGGGAATTGACCATAACGGATCATGATGTAGGTTCTAGAACAAGACTGAGGGGTGGAACAGGAGTCAGGTGGTCTTCAGAGTGATTTTATTGACATTAGCCCAACCAAAGGCTCCACCATGCTTTGGGCAATCAGCACATCTCAGGGCTTGGGGTTCTAGATGTTGGAATACATTGCATAACTGGTCCAGTAGCAGGACATGAAGGCCAAGGCAGAAATTTCATCCATACTTTATGTAAACCCAGTAGACTGGTGGTCTCAAACTCCAGAGAGACTAAAATCCAACTGTTGGGTACTACACTTACTATCTGGGTGATGGGATTATTCATATCCCAAACCTCAGCATCATGCAGTATACTCATGTAATAAACCTACACATGTACCCCTGAATCTAAATAAAAGTGGAAATTATTTAAAAAACAATTGTTCAAATTCAGGTTTCTGGTCTTCATTCCCAGAGTTCACTATTCCACTGGTTTGGGGTGGGGGCCAATAATCTACATTCAACAAGCCCTTTAAGTGATTTTGATGCGGATAATGTACAATTTCCATTTTCAGGAAATAAAATGTAGTAGATACAGGAAGAACTCTGGATGAGAGTGACCATAATAAAAACCAAAAAGCTAACATGTATTGAGTATTTACTATGAACTGGGCACTCTTCAAAGTGCTGTACAGAAATTAACTAATTCTCATGCCATCCCATGAGCTAACCACTAATATTTCCTCCATTTTACAAATAGAAGACACTGGCATCTGTGATTTCATGTCCTGGTTTCCTGGTAAAATGTAAAAGTTTGAATGTGTCAGAATAATTTTGTAAGGAAGGGATAGATTGCTCAAATTCCACCTAGAGGAACAGCATGTACTCCCATCACTCTAGTGTTATAATATAGCCTGATTCTAATATGAAAAATTCACAGCAGCCTGGTAGCTTAGGGTAGGGATGGAGCTTAGGAGAAATTGTCCACTGTAGCATCTATCTCACGGGGTACCAACATTGAGACTGGAAGACATGAACTCCACTTATTCCTTGCCCTCTGAATGCTGAAATTGCCCTTACCCCAACCTTGTTTTTGGCTGGGACCTGTTGAAATGCTGCAAGTCTCCAGCTTGCTAATCAGGTTTACAGAAAAAAAGAGATTTTAAGCCTCTACTAATTAAAGATATAATGCTAACCATCTATGACCAGTTAACCATCTATGACCAGTTAGCTCATTTAATTAGAGCCCATTGAGAATAAGAGTGAACTCATTGAACTTAACATTTACTTTCTATTACAGAAGAATTTATTTGAATCTCTCTTTTCCTTGGCTAAGAAGAATGAAGAGGCAGGAGACTTGGGGGACCCCTTAACTGGGTATAATTACTGGGACAAATCAGCCAGCACGAAGAGGAGGTAATATTTAGATGGTTGGTTAGAAATATTCTTTGCTGATTTATTATTCATGTACTATGATTTAAAGAACGTTTAAGTTGTCTGAAAATTGTTTAAAATTTTGGAGATCTAGAATTCCAGATTTATGTTTCTAAGTGCCTGACTGCTAAGATGTTCCATTTGGTTGTTCAGCTAGTATCCCTTCCCCAAAACATATCCCAAATCAATCCCATCATACTCCCCACCAAGTCTCTCTTCTCTGGATGACACTACTTCTGTTCCTGATCACACCGTTCTCCCAGTTCTGGTTCAGAAACACAGCCATCTTTAAATCCACCCTCCCTAGAGAGTTGGTTGTAAGATAAATTCACATGTTTTCTCAGGTTAGCTTTTGCTCTTCCAGCAAGAAGAGCATCACTATCACCCACAGTTCAATCCTTTTCATCTCGTGGGGTCTGAACCACATTCTGGAGCTTTCCTGACCAGCATCTTCTCCGTTTGTCCTGCAGCTTCTTCTTCCTACAATGACTCTGCCATATTGAAATATCATTCTTTAGTTCAAACTCTCTGTGATTTTTATTGCCTCCTAAATAAAGTTGAAATTTACTAAACTCAAAATCTGGTGTACAAGTCCTTCTATAATCTTTTCCCATACTATTTGTCTAGCCTTGTTTTCTATTAAGTCTTTAAAAACAATTTTACTACTCACAGGGCTGATTTACCTATTAGATACAGGAAGTACAGCACCTAGGTCCCACAATGCTTTTAGAGGTCCAGGATGTTTTAATTTCTTTTTCAATCAAAAGAAAAAAGAACATAATCCAAATTGTATTATATGCATAATTATATTAACACAGTTGTAAAACATAATTTTAATATTTTTTGGACAAAGATACCTATGAAAGCAAAAGTGTCCAAGTCCCATGAAAGTCATGTGACTTTCCCCGAAATAGAAAATATAGATTTAATAAATGAACTTTGGTGAAAGATTTAAAGACAAATAATAAAGTATGCACTCATTAAATGTAAAATAAATAAATAAAATCATCAACCCTGTCTCAAAAAATGTTTAACTTTCATTTGTTCATTAATAGCTCAATTACTCACTCATTCAATCAACAAATATTAATTGCACTCTTACTATTTTTCAGGCACTAAACAATCAGTCCTGGTCTCTGTTATCAGAGACTTTTGATGCTACCATTGGAGTCAGACAAGCAGACAAACATCAACAAAATGATTATAAATTATGACACGCTATGATGGGAAAGAAGGAGGCAGAGAGAGAGGACATTGGCAGGAAGGAGCTCTACTGTAGATGTGGTGGTCAGAGAAGGGCCTTTGTGAGAAGCTGACACATAATCTCACAGTTGAAGTTGTGAGAAGGAGCTGGCCCTCCAGAGAGAAGTAGGAAGAGCGCTCCAGCAGAATCTCTGGGTGAGACTTGGACATCTGTGTTGTTGCTCTACTTTCTGGGTACATCTGATGAAGGAGGAGCCCCTGCTGTTGGTCTCATCCAAGAATACAGTTTAAGCTCTTCATTTCCATGGTTTTGTTCATGCTGCTCCCTTGCCCTAGAATTCCTTCTCTTCTGCCTCCCCTTCTCTATCTTTCAAGCCATACTCATCTTCTAAGACCCAGTTCAAATGCCACCACCAAGCCACTGTCTCTGTGCCACCTCCTCTGGCCAGACGCCTGCTCGCCTTTGAAGCCCCCACTCTAATGCTTAGCATTTGTCATCCCCTACCCTCTTCTTCCATATGTTTTATCTCCACTACTTGGTGGCAATTTCTTAAAGGTAAAGACTGTGTTTTATATCTTAGCATTCCTTGAAGCACCTCCACAGTGACCTTCACACATTAGAAATGTAGTAAAAATTTTCTGGATACATGAAAAATGAATGAGTCCATGATTCCAAGGTAGACTATGTATTCACATCATATTCTTGCAATCTTTCCCTTATTTCCTTTGCAGACAAGTGCAGCTACGACTGCTGCTGGGACCGCGATACTGTGATGAGACTTTGCATATTTAAAAGGATGTTGAGAGAGGAGGAGGAATGATAAATGAACTCAGGAAGATGTGATGTCTTCTGTGATGACACTAATAGATGGAATACAGAATTCAGCTCCAATATTTAGGGTTGGAAACCAAACATAAACAAGCAAGCAAGGAAAATGAAAAGGAATGTGTGTGTGTGTGTGTGTGTGTGTGTAGGTGTGGTGAGAGTATATGAAATACATGAAAAGATAAAAAGTTAGATGCTGCTAAAGGGACAGACATGTAGGAATTTTACATTAGGGTTGTTCTGATTTTCATTTTCTTGCCTTTTTAAAATTTAATGATTAACAAGTCTCCAGAGATTTTTATAGCCTGGGAGACCACTGGTAAGACAATATAGGTGGTCCCCCAGCAGGATCTAAATCAGAGCCTTCATAGTGGACTGTCGGGCTAGGTGCAGCTGTAGACAATGCATCTTCAGGAGTGGAGTGAAGCAATTTAATGGACTAGTAATGCAACAGGAGGTAGAAGAAAAGTGTTCTCTCACTAAAGCATGGTGGGTGTTTTCAAAATGTTTAAAAAACATTTTTAGGCCAGGCACAGTGGCTCACACCTGTAATCCCAGAGCTTGGGGTGGCTGAAGACCCAAAAGGAGGATCCCTTGATGCCAGGAGTTGTAGACCAGCCTGGTCTAACATAGCAATACCCTGTCTCTACAAAAAAAAAAAAAAAGATTAATTAGCCAGGCAGGTGACAAGTGCCTGTAGTCCCAGTTACTCAGGATGCTAAGGCAGGAGGATTGCTTGAACCCAAGAATTTGAGGTTGCAGTAAGCTATGATCGTGCCATTGCACTCCAGCCTGGGTGACAGAGTAAGACCTCAATTCTTTTTTTTTTTTTTTTTTTTTGAGGCAGAGTCTTGCTCTGTTGCCCAGGCTGGAGTGCAGTGGTGCGATCTTGGTTCACTGCAAGCTCCGCCTCCCGGGTTCGTGCTATTCTCCTGCCTCAGCCTCCCAAGTAGCTGGGACTACAGGCACCCACCACCACGACTGGCTAGTTTTTGGTGTTTTTAGTAGAGATGGGGTTTCACCATGTTAGCCAGGATGCTCTCGATCTCCTGACCTCGTGATCCACCTGCCTCGGCCTCCCAAAATGCTCGGATTACAGGCGTGAGCCACCACGCCCGGCCAGACCTCAATTCTTTAAAAACCAATTGTGTTATGCTTTTGGTTGCTGGGTTCTTAGAAGGAGGTTCTCAAGGTGGCAAGTCAGAGACATTCTGTTCTGTCTCTCAGAAATGCAAAATAATGGAGCAAAATTCCAAAGATAAAGTGAAAAATATGGCAATCAGGATAGCAAGAGCTGAGTGAATGGTGTGAGTTTGAGGAGGTGTTTTCGATTAACTTGTTTTAACATTGAGCTGTAAAAAGAAGTTAAGATAGGGAAGGATGGGGTGAAATATTGCCTGGTCTCCAACTGAAACACATGGGCCTGAGATATGGTGAAGTATTACTAATGGGATGAAAAAGTGGAGTAGGCCTGGTGTGGAGGAGCACAGCATCCTGAGCCTCGGAAGTGACTCAGGTTAAAGCGCTTCTAGGGCTACACTCTCAGAGCCTTGGAAGAGCTACCTGGCTTGAGCTCTACTCATAGCTACTTTTCTATCCCCTGGTTGTCAGCTCTTCAGCCCTTTATTCATTCAAAAAATATTTATTGATGGCCTACTAAATGACAGGCCCTGGGTGAACAGCTGTGAAAAAAAAAAAACGGGCAAATGTCTCTGCCCTCCTGGGATTCATATACTAAAGGGTCAAGAATATAAGAATTTATTATAAGAATAGTTCATGGAGGAAAAATGAAGCACAAGTATAATGGGTCTATTGACCTGTGTAATGACCCCGGATCAAGACCCTGATCACCCCATTTACCTGGTGCCTGTTATTGTAATGTCTTCCGCCATCTGTTATTACTACTTACCACCTCTCCTCTGAGATGTATGGTCCAAGCCACATACCCTCTTAAAAAAAAAAAGCTGTATTGAAGTATAATTTATGTACCATAAAGTTCACCTATTGTGAGTGTATAATTCAATGATTTTTAATAAACGTATAGAGTTGTATGGTCTCATCATTACAATCCAGATTTAGAACATTTCTGTCAGCCTGAAATATTTCTTTGTGTCCATTTGCAATCAATTCTGCTTCTACTTTCAACCCCAGGCAACCACTGATCTGTTTTCCATATCTATAGATTGGCCTTTTCTGGACATTTTATATCAATGGAATCAAGCAGTATAAGTTGCACATTCCTAATCCCCAAATCCAAAATGCTCAAATTTGAAAATTTTCAAGCATGACATGACACCACAAATGAGGGAAAAAAAGATGCCTGACCTCCTTACATATGCACACCACAAGTGGAAAATTTCACACATGACCTCATTCACATGATGAGTTGCAGTCAGTCAAAATGCAGGCATGCAACACACAGTTTATTCAGCCTCCTCAAGAGAAAATAGACCCACCCAGCCCCCATCAGCTGCAATACATCTTTTCTTCCCAATGTCCAGATTCCCCCATGCAAGCACACTCACAAAGGGTAATAAAAATGACACACGTGCAGGCCAGATGTGCCAATAGCATGTTCCCCATGATGCCCCACGGGGAGCCAAGATGGCATGTATTACTCCTTGTGTTTTTTTGCTTATTCTCTGCTCTGTGGTATAAAGATACTGTTGAAAATGTCAAAAAGGTCTGCATATGGGTAATAGTAATAAGAAAAAGAGGACATATTTATGTTTGTCTGTAGAACAGATACTAAACAGCAGTCTAAGTGTGAAATGTCTTATGGAAGAGTATGGTGTTGGAATGATCACCGTGTATGAAAATAAGGATAAACTGTGGAATTTTTATGCTTAATGAGCAGAATTTGATTAAAAATAGGAAAACGCTGCATAAAGCTTAAAATGAAGATCTCGATTGTGTATTGAAGGAGTGGATCCATCAGCGTTGCAGTGAACACATGCCACTTAATAGTATGCTGATGGTGAAGCAAGCAAAGATCTATCAGAGTGAACTGAAAATGGAACGGAACTGTGGATATTCAACAAGCTGGTTGCAGAAATTTAAGAAAAGACATGGCACTAAATTTTTAAATATTTGTGGTGACAAAGTGTCTGCTGATCATGAAGCAATGGAAAAATTTATTGACAAATTTGCCAAAGTCATCACTGATTAAAATCTGACACCAGAACAAGTCTATAATGCTGATGAAACATCACCCTTTTGGTGTTATTGCCCCAGAAAGACACTGACTATGACTTATGAGATGCCCCCTACAAGAATAATTGAGGATGCCAAGAACAGAATAGCTACTGGGATGTGCTAATGCAGCAGGCACATATTGGTATATACTTGCTGTGATAGTCAAAAGCTTACATCCTCGCTGTTTTCAAGAAGTGAGTTTCTTACCAGTCCATTATTATGCTAACAAAGAGGCATGTATCACCAGGAACATCTTTTCCGATTGGTTTCAAAATATTTTGTACCAGTAGCTTGTGCTCACTCTAGGGAAGTTGGACTGGATGATAACTGGAAGCTTTTGTTATTCCTTGACAACTGTTCTGCTCATCCTCCAGCTGCAATTCTATCAAAATAGTGTTTATGCCATGGACTTTCCCCCAAATGTGACATAATTCATTGATCATGTATCCTTAAATCAATGAAAAGTAAATATACAAACTTTTTTTTTGGAACAGCATGCTGGCAGCAGTGAACAGAGGTGTGAGTGTGGAAGCTTTCCAAAAGAAGTTCAGGATGAACTATGCTGTGTGTGCTGTTGCCAATGCTTGGAACCCAGTGACTAAATACACAGTTGTATATTTCTGGCACAACCTCTGGCCTGCAATGATGTTCAGTAAGGATGATGAACCAGGTGGTGACTTTGAAGGATTCCATATGTCAACTGAGAAAAAAAAGATATTTGACCTCCTTACATATGCAAAAAATATATCTTCAGAGGCTGTCAGTAAGTTGGAAGAAGTAGATATTGAAGACATTTTAACATTGATAATAAGCCTCTGGTTGTTCATACACCGATTGATGGTGAAATAGCTGAAATGGTTCTGAATTGAGGTGATGGCGATAATAATGACAATGAAGATGACATTGTTAACACTGCACAAAAAGTGTCTGTAGAGGACATGGTGAAAATGTATGATGGGTTTATTGAAGGACTAGAGCAGTGTGGATTCACAACGGAACAAGAAATCATGTCAGTTTATAAAAAGAGAGATTTTTAAGACAAAAAACAACAGTTAATGTGGCAGGTGACTTGAGGAAACATTTTAAAAATCTATCCAGCAGAACGCCTCCTCATTGCTAGGGGACCCATTTTCTGGTCCTTCAACTGCTTCTGATGTTTTTTCTCACCTAAAAAAAAAACCATACAGAATACAGTAACCTTTTAGTCAGAACACAGCACTGCAGGTGGAGACTGAAAGCCTGTTGTTCGTTGCTGCTGTTGTCTGACAGCTGATACAGGGATTCTGGTGATGCTACTGTGCTGCTTAATTACCCTGAACACATGTTTTTTTAAGGTATTAAAGATAAATAATATTTTTTACTGTTAAGTACTTATGTGTGAATAAGTATAGGAACATGATTGCTTATTGGTAGCATTTACATTTAGAGTCAGGAAATGTGGTGATGCCAAACAACCACAGATTGTCCATATGGGTGGCTGAGACAGTGACACCTGGGCTTTCTGATGATTCAGTGTACCTTTAAGCTATGTGTATAAGGTGTACATGCAACATAAATGAATTTCATGTTTAAACTTGGGTCCCACCCCCAAGATATCTCATTTTGTATATGCACATGTTTGAAAATCTGAAAAAAAATCTGAAATCTGAAACTTTTCTGGTTGCAGGCATTTTGGTTTAAGGATACTCAACCTGTATGTATGTTTTTGTATGTGGCTTATTTCACCTAGAATAATGTTTTGTTTTGTTTTGACAGGGAGTCTCGCTCAGTCGCCCAGGTTGGAATGCAGTGGTGCAATCTCGGCTCACTGCAACCTCCGCCTCCCGGGTTCAAGCGATTTTCCTGCCTCAGCCTCCCGAGTAGCTGGGATTACAGGTGCATGCCACGACGCCGGGTTTAATTTTTTGTATTTTTAGTAGAGACGGTGTTTCACAATGTTAGCCAGGATGGTCTTGATATCCTGACCTTGTGATCCATCAGCCTCAGCCTCCCAAAGCACTGGAATTACAGGCGTGAACCACTGCGCCTGGCCTAGAATAATGTTTTTAAGGTCTATCTATGTTGTAGCATATATCAATAGTTTGCTACTTTTCATTGTTTCAATAGTATTCAGTTGCATGGATATAGTATATTTTATTTATTCTTTCATTAGTTGATGGACACCTGGATTGTTTTCAGTTTGGGGATACTATGATCATTAATACATAAGTCTGGTATGGAAAGAAGTTTGTATTTCTCTTGTGTAAATATCTACATGTGGAATTGCTGGGTTGTATAGTAAATACGTGTTTAACTTTGTGAGAAGCTGCCACACTATTTTCCAAAGTGGCTCTACCATTTTCCATTCCCACACATACGAGAGTTCTAATTTCTCCACATCTTCACCAATACTGATTATCATCTGTCTTTTAATTATTGCCACTCTAGTAAGAGTGTAGTAGTATCTTAGTTTGGTTTTGAATTTTATTTCCGTAATGACTAGTGATGTGAGCATTTTTTCATGTGTTTATTAGTTATTTCTGTATTTTATTTGGAGAAATGTCTTTTCAACTTTCTTGGCCATTCTTTTGTTTTTGTTGTTGTTTTTTGTTTGTTTTTGTTTGTTTGTTTTTTGAGACAGGGTCTCACTCTGTTGCCCAGGCTGGAGTGCAGTGGTGTGATCATAGCTCACTTGAACTCCTGGGCTCAAACAATCTCTCACCTCAATCTCCTGAGTCACTAGGACTACAGGTGCCTGCCACCATGCCCGGTAATTTAAAAAAATTTTTTTCGAGCTAGGGTCTTGTTATGTTGTCTAGGCTGGTCTCAAACTTCAGGCCTCAAGTGATCCTCCCACCTTAGCCTCCCAAAGCACTGGCATTACAGGCATGAGCTACCATGAGCATGAGCCACCAACCTTTTGGCCATTTTTAAATTAGGCTGCTTGTCTTCTTGTTATTGAATTATATTAGTTATTTATGTATTCCGGATACAAGGTCCTTTATCAGATGTATGATTCATCAACTTTTCTCCCAGTTTTTGCCTTGCCCTTTCATTGTCTAATGACTTTTTAGAAGAGCAAAAACTTTAATTTTGTTTAAGTTTTTTCTTTTGTGGATTATGCTTTTGTTGTCACATCTAAGAATTCTTTGCCTAATTAATGTCACGATTTTTCCCGTTTTCTTCTAAAAGTTTTATAATTTTACTTAGACATTAACTCAATGATCCATTTTGAGTTAATTTTTGTGTATACTATGAGGTGTCTATGTTCTTTTTTCTTTATGTTTTGTACATGAATATCCAATTGTCTCACAACCATTAGTTGAAAATACTGTTCTTTCCCGAATTGAATTGCCTCACTTGTCAAAAATCGACTGACCATAAATGGAAGAATTTATTTCTGGACTCTCAATCCTATTCTATTGATCTATGTACCTATCCCATGCCAATACCATATTGTCTCGATTATTGTACCTTTATTATAACTTTGAAATTGGGGAGTGTAAGTTCTCCAGCTTTGTTCTTTTTTCAAGATTATTACAGCTATTCTAGGTTCTTTGCATTTTCCTATGTATTTTAGAATGAGCTTATCAACGTCTACCAAAGAAATTGCTCTGCTAGAAATTTTATAGGGATTGTGTTGAATCTATACTTCATTCTGGGAAGAATTGCTATCTTAAAAAGATTGAATCTCCAATTTATGAACATGAATTATAACTCCATGTATTTAGCAATGTTTTATAGTTTTCATTGTATAAATCTTGTCCTTGTATTTCTTTCGTTAAATTGATTTCTAAGTATTTTATTCTTTTGATGCTATGAAATATTCTTAATTTCATTTTTGGTTGTTTCTTTGCTAAAATGATTGACCCTTGAACAACACAAGGGATTAGGGGCGCCAACCCCTGTACATTCAAAAATTGGCATGTAACTTTTGACTCCCTTAAAACCTAACTACTAACAGCTCACTGTTGACTAGAGACTTACTGATGTAAACAGTTGATTAACACATATTTTATGTTATATGTGTTAGATACTGCATTCTTGAAAGTAAGCTAGAGAAAATAAAATGTTACTAAGAAAATAAAAAGGAAGAGAAAAATGTATTTACTATTCATTAAGCAAGTGAATCATCTTAAAAGTCTTTATCCTTGTCATTTTCATTAGCATGCTGAGGAGGAATAGGAAGAGGAGGAGTTGGTCTCACTGTCTCAGTGGTGGCAGAGACAGAAGAAAGCCCATGTCTAAGTGGACCCTCATAGAAATCTGTGTTGTTCAAGGATCAACAGTATATGAAATACAACTGATTTTTGTAGATTGGTCCTGTATCCTGCAGCCTTGCTAAATTTATTAGTGCTAATAGATTTTTTAAATGTGTGGATTTATTAGGATTTCTTTTTTACATACAAGATTATGTTGTCTGTGAATAAAGGCAGTTTTACTTCTTCCATCCAATTAGAATAACAAATTTTTTTTCTTGCCTTATTAAACTGGCTGAAACTTTGGTAAAGTGTTTAGTAAAAGGAACAAGAGTAGAGAACATTGCCTAATTTCCAATTTTAGCAAAGAAAACACTCAATATTTTATTATTAAGTATGATATCTGCTATAGTTTGTTTATAGATTCCCTTTACCAAGTTAAAGACGTTCCCTTGTATTCCTATTTTGTTGATAGTTTTTATCACTGATGGGTGCTGGATTTTTAAAATGCTATTTCTACATCTTTTTCTACATCTATTCTACATCTTTTTCTACATCTAAAATGCTTTTTCTACATCTATTTAAAATGCTTTTTCTACATCTATGAAATGATTATGTGGGTTTTCTTAATTCCATCAATATGGTATATTATACTATTGATTTTTGAATACTAAACAACTTGAATTCTTTGCATAAATTCCACTTAGTGATGGCATAGAATTCTCTTTATATCTTTCTAGATTCAGCTTCTTAAAATTTTAAGGATTTTTGCATCTGTGTTCACAATGGGATATCAGTTTGTGGTTTTCTTTTCTTGAGATGTCTGTTTGACTTTTGTATCAGGGTAATACTGGGTTCATATAATGTATTTGCAAGTGTTTCCTTTTACTCTTTTCTAAAAGTGTGAAGTATTAGAATTATTTATTTTTAAAATATTTGTTAGAATTCACCATTGAAGTCATTTGGAGTATTTCTTTGTGGAAAGATTTTAAATTACCAGTTCAATGTCTTTGCTTGCTATGGATCTATTGATATTTTCTATCTTTTCTTGAGTCAGTTTAGGGAAATTGTGTCTTTCTATAAATGTGTTAGTTTCATGTAAATTGTCTAATTTGTTGGTACAAAGTTGTTCATAATATTCACCTATAATCCTTTAATTTTAAGGTTGGTAGTGATTGCCCCACTTTTTTTCCTGATATTGGTAATTTGTGTCTTCTTTTGTTTTTTGATCAGTCTAGCTAAAGATTTGCCAATTTTGTTTATTTTTTTCAAGGAATCACCTTTTGGTTTCATAGATTTTTCTCTATTATTTTTCTTTTTTCTATCTCATTGTTTTCTAGTTTTGTCTTTATTATTTCCTTTCTTCTGCTTGCTTTGGGTTTAGTTAGCTTCTCTATTTCTAGTTTCCTATGATGGGTGTTTAGGTTATTGATTTAATATCTCTCTTCTGTCCTAATGTAGGCATGTATAACTCTATATTTCCTGAACTTTAATCACTGCTGTAGCTGTATCCTACAATTTTTCATATGTTGAGTATTTGTTTTTGCTTATCTCAAAAATTTAAAAATTTTCCTACCGTTTTATTTGACAAATAGTTTAGATAGAAGTGTTTTGTTTAATTTTTAAGTATTTTGTGATTCCTCAAACTTCCTTCTGTTGTTGTCTAATTTAATTGCATTGTTTTCGAAGAACATACTTTTGATTATTTCAAATCTTTAAAATTTACTGAAACTTGTTTTTATGGCCTAGCATATGGTCTATTCTGGAGAATGTTCTATGTATGCTTGAAAAGAATGTCTATTCTGGTATCCTTGAGTGGAATGTTTCATAAATATCAGTGAGGTCAAGTGGTAAGTTTAAGTCTTCTATATCCTTGCTGCTTTTCTGTCTAGTTGTTCTATCAATTATTGAGAGCGGAGTATAAAAATTTCCATCCACCATTTTTGAGCACTGCCATTTCTTGCTCGGGTTATTGAAATAGCTTGGCACTCCTTATCCACCATGCCTACTTTACTTTTTCCCATAGGATTTATCTTCACCTGACTTAGTATGTATTTTATTCATATTCTAGAATATAAAGGTCCCATGCTGTCAGGTAGTTTTTATCACTGATGTATGCCTGGCACCAAGAACAGTGCCTGACACATACTTGTCACTCAAGAATATAATATTTTTTGAACACATGCACTCATCACCAAACAAATGGCACCTTCTAGTTTCTCGGGTGAGTGCGAGACTCCTCATCCCACTATCTGGAATAATCTTAAATGGGTCAATACCAGTGGAATCCTGAGAAATTCAGGGCAAAGGGTGGGAGATATAAGGGGGTAACTACTGCTACTGCTTTTGGCCACAGGGAGAAACTTTCCCTTTCTCCTCATGTTTTTTGTTTGGATTTCTCTCTCCTTGAATTTTTATTTTATTTTATTTTATTTTGGTCTCAACCTCATGGGCTCAAGCTATCCTCCCATCTCAGCCTCCTGAGTAGCTGAGGCTACAGGCACGCACCATCTTGCCCAACTAAACTTTTTCTTTACCTTTTTTTCTCTTTTTAAAATTTTTTTTTTATTTTTTTAATTTATTTATTATTTTTTTTAGAGATGGGGACTAACTCTGTTGCCCAGTCTGGTCTTGAACTCCTGGACTCAAGTGATCCTCCCACCTCAGCCTCCCAAAGTGCTGGGATTACAGGCATGAGCCACCACACCTGGCCTCCTTGCTCATTGCATTTTCTAGTTATCAAAGTGGTAGGCACTTCAAGACCAGAACTGGGTATAGGTATCAAGGAGATATGCCACTGTGCTTGATTTTGATCCGGACTATTTGGCTGCCTTCTCCAGGCAAAGGCATCAGGTGGCCCTGTACATCTTAGTAGGTATTAAATCACAAGTGGGGAAGGAAAGGATGGGTTAAAACTTCAGAGCAATACGCAAAAATGTTTTCCCCTGCATCTGTACTTTTTCCTCCTGAACCTGAGACAAGTTGCCATAGGTGACTGCTCCAGGATTAGGTGCTGAGGACCCCAGCCAAGTATTCTTCCATTTTAGCATGATTGACAGTATCTGCTTAGATACATGCCTTGGTGTAGCTTTGAAATTTAATGCATATCCTGCTTTGGAGGGCTGTAATATACAACAACTTCAGAAAAATCCAGCATGCACTTTTATTCTTGAGTGCTTGGCATATGATAGCAAGATACGTTTCATGTATCTGGCATATCAGTTACTTTACATAATATATATGCTTAATCAATTAAAAATGAAAGAAAAGATTGACTGATATTTTTCTTTTACCCATGAAAGTTAGGCCTAAGTTTTACAAACTTTTCTCATATGGTCTGTATAACCAACTGGAACTCAGGGAAGAGGTCTGGGCTGGAGAAAACAGTTTGGGCCCCATGAATAAATCTCTGGTCATTAAAGCTGGGAGATGGGTCACGCTTTCTACAGAATGAGAAGGGGAAAGCATTTAGGATAAAACTTTGAGGAATAGTGATGTTTAATGGCTGAGTAGAAGATGATGAGCCTGAAAAGTCAGAGAAGGAGCATACAGAAAGGTAGGAGGAAAATGAGGAGAATATTGTATCCAGGAAGGTATGCATCATCTTTCTGAAAACTTACAATTATCCTTGCTTTGGGGGAGTCTCACTACTGGTAAAGCACTTATCATTTAATAATAAATTCTCATTACGTGAATGATCCTGCAATTGTTCTTGACACTGGATAAATAGTTCTTATGCAGAGGTACTTATAACACTTGGTAACATGAAGACTTTTGTGTTAATAAGAGTCTGTGTTGGGTGCAGTGGCTCACATCTGTAATTCCAGCACTTTGGGAGGCTGAGGTGGGGGGACACCTTAAGGCCAGAAGTTCAAGACCAGCATGGGCAACATAGCTAGACCCTGTCTCTATAAAATTAGCCAGGCATGGTGGTGTCTGCTTGTAGTCCCAGCTACCTGAGAGGCTGAGGTGGGAGGATCGCTTGAGCACAGGAGTTTGAAGCTGCAGTGAGCTATGATCACACCACTGCACTCCAGCCTAGGTGATGGAGCAAGACTCTGTCTGAGAGAAAGAAAGAAAGAAAGAAAGAGAGAGAGAGAGAGAGAGAGAGAGAGAGAGAGAGAGAGAGAGAGAAAGGAAGGAAGAAAGGAAGGAAAAGAAAGATGCTGTGTTTTCATCAAAATAATTTCACTCCAGAGCTGGGCATGGTGGCTTGCACCTATAATCCCAGCTACTCAGGAGGCTGAGGTAAGAGGATTGCTTGAGGTCAGGAGTTCAAGATTAGCCTGGGAAACATAGGAAGACCTCATCTCTAAAGAAGTTTTTTAAAAATTAGCTGGACATGATGGTGCCTACCTGTAGTCCCAGCTACTCAGGAGGCTGAGGCAAGAGGATGGCTTGAGTCCAGGAGTTCAAGACTACAGTGAGCTATGATCATGCCACTGCCCTCCAGCCTTGGTGGCAGACTCAATCTCTTTAAAAAATTACTTTACCTCAGTCCTTGTGCACCATGCAAGTGTGATATACTCTCTCAATGACTCCAGAATCCATCAGTGACCTTTTGGCATTCTAGTGGTAATTTGAATAATGTCAGTGAAACATGGCAATAGCACTGTACAAATAAATTGAATTTATTATTACGGCTCTCCCATGATGAAATTATTTATTTTTGTGTTTAATTTTTTCTTTTTAAGAGAGAAGAGTCTTTCTGTTACCCAGGCTGGAGTGGAGTGGAATAATCATAGCTCACTGAAGCCCTCAACTCCTGGGCTCAAGTGATCCTCCCACCTCAACCTACTGAGTAGCTGAGACTACAGGTGCATGCTACCATGCCTGGCTCATTTGAACAATTTTTCTGTAGAGATGAGGTCTCACTTTGCCTCCCAGGCTGCGAACTCCTGGCCTCAAGCCATCCTCTAGCACTGGCTTCCCAAAGTGCTGGGATTACAAGCATGAGCCACCATGCCCAGCCAGTCTTCAATATTTGTGGCAGTAAATAACAAATGAATTTTTATTTTAACGCTTTAGTCTCAACAACAAAGTTATTTGTAAGAGTGCTATTTTATTTGATTTATACATTCACTCATTCATCCATCAAACATATATTAAGTACCTGCTGTATGCCAGACACTGGAAATGTTAAGACGCATGAGGCATGGTTCTCAAGTTTAGGTGTGCATTGAAATCATATGGCAAACTTGTTAAAAATACATATGACCCCATCCCACTTTTTGTATTCAGTAGATCCAGGGTGGGTTTCAGAAATCTATTTATAGCAAGCTTTCCATGTGATTCTGATGCACAACAAGATCTTGGAACTATTGGTCTACATAAAAACATTTAGTGAAAAAATAAAATGTAATAAAGTATAAGAGGTGTCAGAAGTATACACAGGGTAGAGTATATATTACATTTTATAACATTTGTCTCTTACTATAGTAGTAGACTATAAACCCAACAATATTATTGCAATTTTTGACTGTAATAGAATATTTTGTTAGGGTTTTAAAGCCCTAGCAGTATAATTTACTTTCATTATATTGCACATTTTTAATGTCCTTAAAAATGATCATAAAGGTAAGAGAATGCTATAAAAATTCAAATATTATTATATCTATGCTTATAACTTACTTTAGTAAGACTGAGAAAAGCATCTGGTGGTTCCTACTTAAAACTCTGGAAAGCTTTACTGTGTCATTATAGGACTAGTTCTCTTATAAATGAAAGTGTTCTTTTCTCTCTTTTTTCTTTGTCTACTAGGCTCTTTTGCAACCTGTTTATACAAAGGTTCAAACAGCATTCGAGGAATATTCATAGCAGTTTCCTACTAAGACTTCAGCAATGATGCAAAATGCAAAACTCTGAGTCTTGCACTGGGGGAAACAAGCTTTCTTTTAAAAAATTATTACTTTCTTCTTAAAAGCAGGCACTCGTTCACCATGGCATTCACAAGGAAACTTAGGCTGTAAGAAACAGATCAACCGAAGTCCCATTGTAGGGAAGCTATGATATGCTTTGATTATAAGACTTTACAAGAAGAGATGTCTATAGATAGAAGCAACTATTTAGCAAGTCCAACTCAAAGACAGAGTGAAAACAGCACAGGAAATGTGAAAAAAGTTCTGGAATTTCTTCAAAATGTCTTTTCAAAATGTCACTTGCTTTTGAATTAACACTTCAAGAAGTGTATCAAAGAGTACTAGCTTATCCAAATTGTTGTTTCTCCTCTCCTTCTTGGGCACATACAGAAAGGATACTTCCCAGCCTCCTTTGCATCACTTGTGGTCATGTGACTAAGTGCTAGCCAATGGAATATGAGTAGAAGTGATGTCTGCCACTTCTAGATTTGACCTAAAAAATCTTCCCACTGTGGTTCTCAATGTGCCTTCTCCATTTGCTACTGGATGATGACTCCCAGGCAACCTGGAAGCCACAAGTTGAAATGGCAGGGCCTGTGTCAGCCTGGGTCTTTGAATAACTGTATGGAGCAGAGACACCCCACCCCATCTCCTCCCCATCCCAGTGCCAATAGACTTTGCTTGAGAGAGAAATAAACTTTTACTCTGTTGAGCCTCTGAAATGCTGGGGTGTTTTTTTTTGTAAAGCAGTTATTTTACTTTAATACAAGATGTAAGAATCTAGGCAAATCTATACGATGAGACCATGCACTGACCTGTCATTTATGAAGCCAGAGCCCTGAACATAGTTCTGTAATTCTCCTGCAGAGGTTGCCTATACCACAATCCCCTACTGAAAAGCTGTCTAGAAAGGATTCCTCTGACTCCAGGAGCAGGACTCAGGCTGTCAAGAGCATTCTAGTTCTCCACGAATGGTTTAAAAGCCAAAGTTTGGCCGGGTATGATGGCTCATGCCTGTAATCCCAGCACTTTGGAAGGCTAAGGTGGGCAGATCACTTGAGGCCAGGAGTTTGAGACTAGCCTGACCAACATGTCGAAATCCCATCTCTACTGAAAATACAAAAATTAGCTGGGTGTGGTGGCACATACCTGTAGCCCCAGCTACTCAGGAGGCTGAGGCACGAGAATCACTTGAACCCAGGAGGTGGAGGTTGCAGTGAGCCGAGATTGCACTACTGCACTCCAGTCTAGGTAACAAAGTGAGACTCTGTCTCAAAATAAATAAATAAATAAATAAAATAAAATAAAAGCCAACATTTCTCTTAGCCTTTAGGGCATGGTCCTAGCACCATACAAAGCATAAAATAAACACTCAGAAATTCTAACTCAAGAATCTGGAGAGAACAGAATTGGATAGAAGGAAGCCAGAGGCATAGCTGCAAAGGAGCATGACATGTAACATGGACAGATTCACAGCACAAGGCCACCTTCTAGGCCCTGCACTGTGCACTTGCCACAGACTGGCAGACTGTCATTAAGGTTTAAGAGAGAATTCTCTGGGTCTTTAAGATGTTTATCCAAATTATTCCTCTCAGCCTTAAAATCCTTCAGTCACTTTGGATACCTCTCTCTCTCCTTTCTAGTCCATTAGGTAAAATAGCTCCTACCCATGCAATAGTTATTCTGATCAGGCACTGTGCATGGCTTTACATATGTTGTGTTATATAATCTTCACATTAAGTGCATAATATTATTATCCCTATTCTGCAGATGAAAAAACTGAGGCACCAAAAAGTTAAGTAGCTTGACCAAGCTCATACAGCTAGTGAGGGGAAAACCCAGAGCTGAAATCTAAGCACTCGGACTCCCTGCCAAATGCCCTTAACCATTGTACTATACTGTTTCCAGCAGTAAAATTCAGCAGATTTTTGTTCACGTAAGAGACCTCTCAGGAGAGCATTGACCCTTCAAAAGGGCCAATAGATAGAATCCAGTTCATTGGCCCTTCATATTTGCATCCTTTCTGTTTTTCATTTTGTCCCTCGTGGGATTTGGGAAGCTCTCAGCATGATGCTGGTGTTCACCCTCGGAGGTACCGCCCTTCTTTAAATCTTAGCAGTTCCCTAGCATGGTGAGATCCTGGGGCTGTTGCCACAATCCTCTGGAAAAGAAAAGCTTGAAGAGAAGCTTCTTGGCTCCAGCACATTCTTAATGCTGAGGAGAAGAGCTGTTCTGTGGGGGCAATCTGTCACTGCATCTATATTTAGCGCCATCTGCCAGGAATATTTCAAACTGCCTATTTTAGCACATGCTGTTTCGTGCAAGTGCGACTGCTCCACCACTAGTTCGTGGGAAACCAAGGGCAATAAGTGGATTTTCTGGTTTTTTTTACGTTAAGTGTTGCAAGTTGGCCCTTCAGTCAACCTTCAAATGAGATATGGGAGAGAAGGGAGGTGGAGTTTTCCCAGGGTGTTAGTCCCAGGAGCCCACACATTCAGCTGCTCAAAAGTAACCCAAGGATGGCAGCTGTAGAGGAGGTGGAGGTGGCTCTGGGGGTTCAGGGGGAAGGGCAAGGGAATATAAAAGCCCAGGACTCCTATCCAGCAGCCCCAAGGCAAAGTGATGGCCTTATCCACTTCAGTGTTCTCCACTCCAACTCCGAGATCATTGTCCAGACTCTTGCAGCCTTAACCTACCCGCAGGAGAGCCTTCTTGACCCAGCTCAGTGAAAAACAAGGGCTCCCATTTACTGAGGACTTTCCTTGTGCCAATTTTCAGTGCTTGCTTTGATATGCATATTTGTTTCTGGCATACAGCCTCTCTATGGGGGAGGCTCTATTACTAGTTCTACTCACAGATAAGGCAATTGAGTCTTAGTGAGGGTCAGGAACTTGCCCAAGGGCACATTGCTTGTAAGTGGTGGAGTCAGAATTCAAACCCAGGCCCAGCTAAGACCAGGTCTTATGATCTTAAACACTGTGTACTGACAAATTCTATACATCCTCCCATCCAGTATCCCTGTTTTCTTCCCCCAGGTATAGACACACACAATATTTTTTGCATATATTTCAATTTCCAACTTATTCTCCAGACTTGATGGTTAACTGCATTTGAACAGCTCTGACCATAGGTTTGCTATCCAGCCCCCAGTCAGCAATGATGCTAACTCCCTAAGAAGCCCTCCTAGATTGGCCCCAGCAATAGCCCAGTGAGGGAGAGTGGCTTCTAGGTTTGCCCCAACTCTTGAGGAAGAACTGGTGGGTAGGAACAACCAAGCAGCCTTATGACAGGTTGTTACAGCTGCAGAGGTGAGTTTGACTGGAAAGGTAGAGATTCCGGCTTTATAGAGGGTAAGGACTGCCTGGAAAAGGAATTGCCACCAGGGACTGGCATGGGGCTGGGCTGAGAAGACTGACAGTGGAGTGGGGCTCAATAACACTGCTGTCCTGTATGACTTATTCATCTTAAGAGCAACTGACTCTAGGCAAATTCTAAATTGTGATCATAGGACAATCTCGAAATATATATGTATTTTTTATAGACACAATTCCCAAGGATGACCAATTTTCATTAAATCACCCTGGGATAAAGGCTAGAAGAGATGGCCCCATGTTTGCTATGGTTTGGGAAATTTGGAACTGAGTCCTTGGGCTGTCCAGGGACTGAAGAATATGAGTGGCACAGAATAGAGGCTAGATGTTAGATCTTTTAATAGCCAACTCCATATCCCATCTGTTTCAGTTATTTATTCCTGCATAACAAGCCACACTTAAACTTAGTGGTTTAAAACAAAAGCAATCATTGTTTTATCATCTCTGGAGTTGAGGGGTTGACTGGCCTCAGCTAGGTGGTTCTCACTGGGGTGTCTCCTGAATTACAGTCAGATAATGCATGGGCCTAAAGTCATCTCAAAGACCTTCTCACATACATTAAAATAGGTGCTGGCTGTCAGCTGGGACCTCAGCTTGGCTATGTCAGGACACCTACATATGGTCTCTCCATATGGCCTGGACTTCCCCGCAGCATGGGAGTTGCCTTCCCAGAGGGAGAGACCTGAGAAAATGGGGCAAATGCTATATAGCCTTTTGTGATCTACCCTTAGAGGTTACATAGTGTCATAGCACAGTCACACCATTACAGGTCAGCACCCACGCAAGAGGGAACACCGATATTCTTCTTAAGTGGAGAGGCATTAACATTAATTTGTAAGAAGGTCATGTGGTATGGGATATAAGATTGTGGTGATCATCTTTGAAAAATGCAATCTGCCATACCAGTTACATAGGGCCAGGGGAAGGACCTGGATTTGGTGAAGAAATTGGGGTGGCAAAGTAGCTGGCATTTGAATACAAGAGGGGTGGCCAGGCAGCAGAGGACCAAGACGCCACGCACGTCCTTCATAGTTTCAACAAATGCTTACTGGGCACTTAACATTTGCCAGAAATTGGGGCTGTAATAGCAGTGAGCAAAAGACAAGGTGCCTGCCTTCATGCAGGTTACAGTCTGGTGGGGAGACACCAAACAACTGCTCAAATAAACACAGAAGCTCCATAAAGAAATATAACAGTTGGGTAAGGGGAGTGACACTATTAGGGAGAGGGGTGTCTATTTTAGATAAAGTGCTTAGGGAAGACCTTGCTGAAATGGGAACATTTGAGCAGAGACTTGAATGAGGTGAGGGAGCGAAACAAGCAAACCTCTGGAAGAAGGGCATTCCAGGGTGAGGGAAGAGCAGCAACAGTCTCAGGGATAAGCTTGGCATGTTCAAAAAATAATAAGAAGTCCAGTGTGGCCAGTGAGGAAGGACTGAGTGGAAGAAGGATAGGAAATGACGACAAGAAGTTACCAAGAGTAGTTAATGCTTAATTGGGGGCAAAATCCATTTCAAAACATTGCTTCTGTTGATATTTGTTTTCCTGGGATGGAAAGAACAACTTTCCTAGGATGGAAGAACAACTCCTCCTCTTTCAAATGCAAATGACTATGTTTCCATTTGGGGCAGAGCTGACTGAATACAGATTTCAGAAGGCATCTCTGACACACACGTAGAGGCATCTGGCCACCTTGGGGTACCTTCCCACCACGTACCACAGTCAATCTGGTCCTTGTCAGGGCATCTTTCTCTTCAGAGAGTAACTATGACAACGGAGTTGGATGCTGCGAGTCTGCAGCAGCCCTCTATTTGCACACAACATGTGACGCTATCAGAACACAGAATTACGAATCAGTGCAGTGTCAGCTTTTCTCTTTGTAGTGAACAAGTTATCTGCTCTTTGATTCAATTAATGTTTTATTATTGGTCTTGTTTTTACTATGACTTTTCCATAACAAGATGATCAATATGTTCTATAGCGTCATTTCCCAGACACATCTGAGCAGAGCCCCATATCAGTTTTCTATTGCTGCTGCAACAAATTACCGCAAACATAACAGCTAAATGACACAAACTTATCTTACAGTTCTGGAGGTCAGAAGTTTGATATAGGTCTCACTAGGCCAAAATCAAGGTATTCACAGGGCTGTGTTCCTTTCTTGAGGCTCAAAGAGAAGGATGGGCTTCCTTTGTAGTTCAGGTTGTTGGGAGAATTCAGTTCCTTGCCTTTACAGGACTGAGGGCTCCATTCCCTGCTGGCTGTCAGCTGAGGGCCCTCTCCAGCTTCTGGAGGCTGCCCACATTCCTTGGCTCACGGCCCCTTCCTCCATCAGCAAAGCTAGCAATAGCGGGTCAAATCCCTCTCATATTTTGAATCTCTCCTCCTCCTGTCTTATCTCCCTCTGACCACAACCAGGAAAGATTTTCAGCTTTTAAGGACTTATGTGTTTAGATTGGGCCCACCTGGATAATCCAGGATACTCTCTCCTTCTCAAAGGTTCCCAACCTGAGTCACCTCTGCAAAGTTGCTTTTACCATGTAAGTGAACATTGTCATGGGTTCCAGAGATTACATGTGGACTTTGGTGGCAGGTGAATTATTCTGTCTACAGCAACCCTTATTCCCTGACCTCATTAAACTACAGTTTAATGGAATACAGTTTGGGAAGCACTGCCCGAGAGGTATCAATTCTAGACAGGTAAGAAACTAATTCTTTATGGGTAATGACCCAAGCATGGGTGAGCACAGGGACAGGTGGAGGATGGATTCCTCCATGTGGTTCAGGAGTGGGGTGCAGGAAATAAGGATAAAGCATAATGGATTTCAGTGACAGATTTCACCTTCTTGCCAAGCCACAAGTATAAATCAGGTAGATTTTCTAATCGGGCTTGTCTGTCAAGAACTTCTAATTGTAGTGCCTGAAGGGAAAGGGAGGGACAACTATGGTACTAGGTGATTTTCACAGTCATCTTATATAAGGGTCATGCTAACTTGTGAAGGCAAACCCTGCACTTGAACCTCAGTGTGGTGGGATCATTTGGTGTCCCACTCAGATCCCCTTTATCAGGCTGGTGTGCTCATCCTACAGGGTGGTAAGCTGACAGCTCACAGATTCTCCCTTCTCTGGAAATTATCCTTAAAGCCCTTGGGAGCTGCCTTAGCTAGGAAGTTATCCCCCCAGTCACCCCTCACCTCCAATATACACGCATACATACATACATACTCCGCAGAAAGTCTGTGACATCATTTATACTCCAAAGTCCTCTGGGGATCACATTTGAGAACACATTCTTGTTTCACTCTTCCCCCTTCACTTTCCCGCTTCCCCTCCTCCATTACAAGTTTTTCTTGACTAAATCAATGCATCTCGTGTCCTCAAAACCCTGCCTCAGGTTCTGCTTCCAAAGAACCAACCTAACTTGCCACGGCTCCCTAATTCCAAAGACCTTGCTCTTTGTAGCTACCTAGCCTAGAATTAGACAAGCACTAAGAAAAAGACTGGAGAAAATGTCCCTGACACACCTGGGACATGCTGTCTTCTAGGTATGTCACTGAATAAATCAAAAGAAGTTTGTTTATTTGCAAAAGTTGGGTGGGAATTCGGTGTATGATTCTAAAGACTTAGGTTTGTAGAAAAGACCAGGAAGTGAGAGTTGAGAGTTAAAGTTGAATACAATGGTCCATTCCACTATAAGCTCCTTGGGGACAGGAGTCATGTCCATGTTGTTCTCTACTGCATCCCTGTGCTTAGCACAACAGCTGGCATGTGGTACATCTGCAATTTGTGGAATAAGTAGGTGAAAAAAGTAGAGAAAAGCAATAGAAGGTCAGGTTTCTGTGAGTCAGGAGGTTCAACTGGGAGAAAGCTGGGGAAACAGAGTCTGTTCTCAATAGTACAGGCTGCTTTGCACCCTTCCAAGATCTTCTGTGATAGCCTCACTTCTGGAATGTTTCCAGGAATTGGCTCATGTAGGCCCTCCTCCGGAAAATGGCAGCATTTCTAATAAGCCTTTCTCCTTCTACACACGGGAAGGAATCCAGCAGCCTTGTCCTAAACCAAGAACATATCTTGCCTGTTAGAGGTCTAGTGGATCCCTAGATTAGACTTACATTATTTTTATTTATTAACATGTTATTTAAATTTGTAGAGTATAAAACCAGGTATTAGCTCATTTTACTTTAGTGTTTATATACAACTAACATATTTATGTTTTAAATACCAAAAAGTCACAAACCAGTAAAATTGTAATTAATAACATTCATGAAAGGTGACCTAATATTGTTTTTGTAAAATGAAATCTCTACCACATGTAGTGTGGTACTGACTCTCCAAGCCCATGTGCTTTTGAAATCAGCCCGTTCATATTATCGTGTACCTGATGCAAACATCTTCTCTGATCTCTCAATTTCTCTCTATTCAAACGACTTCTAAACCTTCCTTTGTATAAAATGGACCCTGCTGTGCAAATGCATTTTTGTGTTAAGTCCACCTTTCTTCATTCCTCACTAGCTTTGAAAATAAATAGCTTTACTTAGCATTAATTTATTACACATTGTGATATACATGTAAATACATACAGGCTTAAATCATGCAGTGCCTGGATTATAAATTGGACATTCAGATAACTTAGAATATGTAAACTTGTAAGTACATATATATTATATTTATATGTATGGATATACGGTTGACCCTTGAACAACTTTGGGGTTATGGGCACCAACCCACATGCAGTGGAAAATCTGCATATAACTTTTGATTTCCCCAGATCTTAACAACTAATAGCCTATCATTGACCAAAAGCCTTACTGATAACATAAACAGCTGATAAACACATATTTTGTATGTTGTATATATTATATACTGTATTCTTACAATAAAGTAAGCTAGAGAAAAGAAGATATTTATAAGAAAATCATAAAGAAGAGAAAATATATTTACTATTCATTGAGTGGAAGTGGATCATCATAAAGGTCTTCATCCTTGTCGTCTTCTGAGTAGGCTGAGGAAGAGAAGGAAAGGAGGGGTTGGTCTTGCTGTCTGAGGGGTGGTCGAGGCAGAAGAAAATATCCATATAAATAAACCTGCACAGTTCAAATCCGTGTGGTTCAAGGGTCAACTGTATATGCATCTATGTAAATGAGATAATCATCAAAGTCTAGTTTTAAAGTGAAAAATTACATCATTCTTTTAGAAAACTCCTGAACCTTGAGGAACACTGCTTTAGGCATACCCTGGTCTAGAATGCCACCTGTCTATATAGTTGTCCCTCAGTATCTGAAGGGGATCAGCTCCAGGACCCCCACAGATGCCAAATTCCACAGATGCTCAAGTCCCTTATATAAAATGGCATAGTATTTGCATATAACCTACACATATCTTCCTGTATACTTCAAATAATCTCTAGATTACTTATAATCCCTAATAGAATGTAAATGCTATGCAAATAGTTGTTATACTGCATTATTTTTAGCTGTACTATTTTTCTATTGTTGTATTGTTATTTAAATGTTTTCAAGTATTTTCCAATTTTCTAAGATTGGCTGAATCTGCACATGTGGAAACAGCACATGCAAAGGCTGACAGTATGCAGCTTTATTTCTCTTCCTGTCATGCCCATGCACTGAGTCAAAAATTAAAATTATTTCTCTTTACCTCTCCACTTGCATATTCAACCATTATACATAGTTGTTCATCTATTTTAGAACAACCAAACAGCCACATTTATTGCATGCCTATCATACCTACATCTTGATTTCACATGAACACTGCAAAATAGTATTATTAATATTAATATGTTATGATTTACATTTTAAAAATGAGAAATCTGGAGATCAGCGCGTTCAGGGGACTTGCCCAAGAACACGCTCATGTCAAAGGCTGGGCTTTGACTCAATTCTGTCTGATCTTAGATCCCATAATTGTGCCCTTTGCTATAGCCCCAAGGTACTGAAAGGTGCATGGCACATATTGGGTGCTCAATAAACATTTTTTGAATGAATACGAGAACAATGAACTGTTTCCATTCCATCAGTCTGCCTGCACTCCCAGCCTGTTGGCACTGTTTCCTCTCTAGGCATGCAAAGCCTAGGGGAGTACAAACTAAGGTTTGACTCACCCTGGTATCCCACAGCATGCCTGGCACATAGTAGGTTCTCAAATACGCATTAATTTGAATTGACTTGAACTCCCCCCAAGGCCCCGCTTGGAAACTTTTTTGAAGGCTAATTTAGAATGAGAAAAGAGAACTTGAGGAAGAGAGTGTGCTGGTGATGATACAAGCCCCCAGCTAGCCTTGGTAACTGGAATGGGAAGCGTTGGCCACCTCCTCCTGAGACTGGGCTCCAAGCCCTGCTTGGTAATGCAGGCAAAAGCATGTGATTCAGACAGCAGCAAAGCCACAGAACGGCACACCAAGTTCAGAGTCATTGAAGCAAGTAGTGTAAGTGACAAAATTTAAAAGACAGAGACCTCTGTAGAAGAAGCCAGGGTACCCAGAATTGACAGCATTGAAAGCTGGGCTTAGGTGGAAATGACAAGAGTCTCTGCCCTACCCCTAGCAGGAGGTCCTCGGTGAGTAGCTTATAAAATGCCCTTTTAAGTCCCTGAAGGAGCCCACTGCTGGATCAGCCAAGGCTGGGAAGGTCCTCGTGATCATGATTGAGGTTCTCACAGTCTTCCTGCCAAGGCTGCTCCTCGGGGCAGACAAAATGTACCGGGAGCTCCGCGGGTCATTTGTGTTTACATTTTTTCCCTCTTTACTGCTCTTGATGTTCACTCTTGCAAAATTACCAAGCTCTCGCTCTAGCCTAGTTCAACAGAAACATTTCTCTCCTTCCAGACTGTTTAGAGCTTCCTCTCCAGCCAGCAAAAGGCCCAGCCCATTACTGGTGCACAGGGGCACTGACCAGCAGCAGCTTGGCTTGCCCTGTTTGAGGGGGCTTGGCCTCATTGCCCTTCTGAAGGAGGCCCAAATGCCCATGTCTATTCCATCCCCAGATGCCAGCGAAATTGCAAGGTGTTTTCAGTGACAGGGCACCTTTCAAAAGTGGGAGCATCTTTGCATACATCACCTGAAATGGGGTCAAGGAAGAAAAGATTCATGCAAGACCCACCAGGGACAGACACTGGTACCCAGTGGATATCAGCTCATAGCAATTCTGTGAGCACTTTGCAGATCAGGAAACAGGTTCTCCTGAGACACAGGAAGAGAGTTGAAAATCAGGTGGTCAGTTCCCCAAGGTCCCAGCTTCCTCATCCTTTACACTCAAATACACTGCAAGGGCTTCTCTCTCCCCAACCTCACCTCTCAGAAGGGAATTTGTTCTCTCATTTTTCCTCCTCCCTCAACCACTGATTCAGGAAGAAACTAATAAACTCATGATTTGTAAAGTTTTGTTCCTCAGCTCTCCTCAGATACGCTTCAGTTGAAAACACAGTGTTCATTCATTCCAGATTTCCCAAGACACTTCCAATTTCATGCAATGTTATAATTGTAATAAATTCATTTACTTCAATTTGTGATGAAGTATAATTTGATTTCATATCATTTTAAGGTATTTCATGTACACAAATTCAGAAACTGGAAAAAATATGTTTTGTTAAATGCTATGCCCTGATTTTTGAATTGGAAAATATAAAATGTGTTCCCTCTCTGCTGTGCATGCACATAGCATAACATGATCACAGGAAACTCTTCACCTTAGTTCTTCTTTTGTCTGGCTTTTTTTTTTTTTTTTTTTCTTTTTTTTTGAGAGGAGGTTCTCTGTTCCAAGCATAGGGAGAACTGTTGTATATCCCTCATTGCAGGCACAGCCCCAGAATCTTCCAGCCCTTTCTCCAAACAGATTCTTCACCATGTGGTCTCAGTATCCCTGCCCGAAAAAGTCAAGATATGTTTCTCAATCTTGTAGCAACAGCTGCTCCCACCCCAAGGATTCCCCTCCTCAAACCCGAGTGAAGAATGAAGCTGGTTTCTGTTTTGGGAACCAAAAAAAGTCCTGCCCCTCCTCAGGGGCCCCCCTTTGGACTGGCTCCCTTCCCTCTGTTTGGATAGCCCACTCTTTCCAAACCACTGAGTCATTTCCTCTCCAGGACTTTCTCATTAAAATCTTCCTGTTTGCTATAGTTCTGGAGCCCCTCTCTGAGTTACCGTTTCCTTCCCCATCCCCACTGAGCTGTAATTAATAGCCCAGCACCGCCCTGCAATCTCTCCCATTGCGGCTTTCCTTCCCACTCTCATGTCGGCTGGAATCTCTACACTTTGTACACATTTGTACAAAGCCTCAGAGTTCCTAAAGCTGTGAGGGGAATGGAGGATACCACTCCTCTCCGGCAAGGTATTGCTTGAAAGATAAATTGGGAAGATGAGTGTCTAGAAACGGGCAGCAGAGAAAAAAAACCTGCCTACCAACAGCTTGTCCCAGAGCCGCCAGGCACAGCAAGTGCAGCAGTTGGGATGCAGGCTCTAATTAATGCGCTAGGAGCTGCTCGACCCTGAGCAGCCGCTTCCTCTCCCAGAAGACCCGGTTTGGAGGGTTGTGTGCACATCTGAGACCTGCTGACCCTGACAACAGGCAACAGATTGCAGCACCAAGGCAGGACTCCATGGGACAGAAAGACAGAAGACACCGGGGCTCTTTCGTTCAGTGACGGCGTGAAGAGGACTGTCACAGTCAACATGGCACCTTCATTCTTCTATTGGGTTTTTTTTTTTTTTTTTTTTTTTTTTTGGCGGGGTCGGGGAGGCAGTTCTCTGTTCCCAGCACACAGAGAACTGTTGTATCTTTCTCATTGCAGGCCCAGCCCCAGAATATTCCAGCCCCTTCTCTAAATAGATTCTTGATCAAATGAAACATCCTGGGCTGAACTGAGGGCAGTGCCATTTTTGCCTAGTGGGTATTTGGTAAATGTTCATGGAAGCAAGTCAAGCTGAAGTTCAAAAAGTAAATGATTTGCATTCGTTGAAGTACAAAAAAAGGTACATAACAATAGAGATGGACTGCAAACTCGTCCACTGACTCAACACATTGTATTATCTATTCACGTTATCCCATTGCTTCTCACTGTGAAAAGCCCGTAGGAGATAGTTTGGGGGTGACCGGTCATTGGCTGTCCCTTAAATCCCATCATGTTGACAGTCCCCTTCCCCAGTAACGTATGAGGTTCACATGATCTCAGAGCTGCCCGTATGGCTCTACAGTAATCCCCAAAGCAGCACACTCCACTTGGAAAAGTTGCTTTCAAAGTGTACTTATAATTGCTAATCATCACTGTAGTCTGGCAGCTTCCATGGAAGCGTGACTGGCACGTTCTGGGGCTGGCCCCTTGCCCTCTGATTCACAGGACACCTGTCTCAGTCCTCCCCAAACCCCATCCTGCTTCCTCTGCTCTCCACCTCATTCCCACCTCTGCACAAGCCTGGATCCTGTGGCACAAGTGATCCTTCCTTCTCCTCCTAGATTTCCAATCTCTCCATTCCCTGGGACTTTCTGCAAATTGCTAAACTCTTCTCCATTTCCAAGTAACTCGTTCCTCCTCGTGCTTCCTAGGGTCCTCCTTTTCATTTCCTCCCAGGGGGTACCACTCATAGCATATCCCGGTAGTGATCCAGGGGTTTCCATTCACAAAGAATACAACCTGAATGGCGACGGCTCTCCTTGTGAAAAGATGGGCACACCTGCCCCCTCCACAACAGCCTGTCTCTCTCCTTCCCTCCATTACCAACTTCTTACAAGAGCAGCCTGTAGTTCCTGGGCAAAAGTCTTCATGCATTTCCCACTGTGAGATCAGAGGCCTAGTGTTAATTAACCCTCATCCTGCTTACCTGTCTGCGGCGTTTGGGACCTGACCATTCCTGTTTCTGGGAGCACTCTCCTCCTCTGGCTTTCCTGCTTCTTCTGTGGCCTCATGGCTCCTCCTCAGTCTCTGACCAGCTCTCCTTCCAGTCTTCTCTCTGAAATCTTGATGTTGCTAAAAGCTGTTTCCTCAGCCACCTTCTTGTTTTTCACATGCTCTTCCCTGGGCGATGTCATTTACTCCCTTGGCTTTGATTAAACTTACACTAATAACCTTTCTCCTTACTAAATTAAAAACCTCATCATTACAAAGCAGCCTATGTATAGATAAACAAAAATAAGAAAATAAAAATACACTATTCCCACCATCCAGAGCATACCACTGTTAATATCCTATTGTACATCCTTCCAAAATTTTTAGGCATGCATATTTATGCAGACATATCTTTTTTTACAAACTGAGAAAAATACTGTTTTATGAGTTGTTACATACTGTTTTTATAAAACTTTCCATGTCAATATATGTCACTATATTTTACCTAATATCCAGTGTATATCTGATGATCTAAATCATCCCCGAAACGTCTTTTGTAGTTCGTTTGTCCAATCAGGAACCAATTCAGGCCTACACATTGCGTGGATATTTCTTAGGCCCTTTTCCAAGCATAAACATGACATTAGGCTTGTTAAGTGAATCTGGCCAGTTAGCCTAAGGAACAACCCATTTTCTGGATTTGACAAGTTGCTTCCTTGTGAGTTCATTTAGCTTGTTTCTCTGACCTTCTTATTCTTATAAACTGAAAGTAAAATGTGGCCAGGTGTGGTGGCTCTTGCCTGCAATCCCAGCACTTTAGGGAGCTGAGGCAGGAGGATTACTTGAGCCCAGGAGATCGAGACCCAGCCTGGTCAATATAGTGAGACCTCATCTCTTAACAAAACAAAAGAGAAAGTAAAATGCAAAAGCATGGTGGATTCAATTTAAACCTTGTTAGCTAGATTATATCACAGGAGATATGTACTTCTTATTGTATTTTGTCATGATATATATATTTTCTGGTTCTCCCACCGTTAGAGATTCTAGTAGTGACCAGTGAATTAAGGCAAACAACAATTTTCTTCTTCCAAGGCACCATTATGTTTTCCCTCCTGTGACTACAAGATAATCTGTGCGGTGTTATCTGGGCAATGCACAAATGTTCAGTTCCCCCTCAACAATGTGCTAATGCTTTAATACAGTTTATACTTGTTGCTGAAGTCAATACTTTTAATAAGGCATTTGTAACCACCCACTGGGTTCATTTTTCCTGATGCCCAGATAGAGCCAATTTATCAACATAGGGGAATTGCAATATAAAAAGAGTTAAATACACTTCAAGCTCGCTAAATGGAAGACTGCCGTTTTATTATTACTCAAATCAGCCAGCCCAAAAATTCAGAGGCTAGAGGTTTTTAAAGACAGTTTGGTGAGCAAGGGGCTAGGTAATGGGGAATGCTGGTTGGTTGGGTTGAGGATGAAATTATAGGGAGTTGAAGCTGTCTTCTTGCACTGAGTCAATTCCTGGGTAGAGGCCACAGGACCAGATGTGCCAGTTTACCAGTCTAGGTGGTGCCAGCTTATCCATCAGAATTCAGGGTCTGAAAAATATCTCAAGCACCAATCTTAGGTTCTACAATATTATCTATAGGATACAATATTATCTATAGGAGAGCAACTGGGGAGGTTAGGAACCTTGTGGCCTCTGGCTGCATGGCTTCTAAACCATAATTTCTAATCTTGTGATTAATTTGTTAGTCCCACAAAGGCAGTCTTGCCCCCAGGTAAGAAGGATGTTCGTTTTGGGAAAGGGCTGTTGTCATCTTTTTAGTTTTAATAGTTCTAAACTATAAACTAAATGCCTCCTAAAGTTAGTTTTGCCTATGCCCAGGAATGAACAAGGGCAGCTTGAAGGTTAAAGGCAAGATGGAGTTGGTTAGGTCCCTTTCAATGTCATCAATTTCTCACTGTTAGAATTTTTCCAAAGGCGGTTTCAGTTTAGAGCAATTTTCAGCCAGAGTTTCTGGTTTAAGAATATTTTTATAAAAGAGCTATTTACTTAGGTATGGGCAGGGCTAAGGCAACCATCTAGGGATCGTGAAGGTCCCAGGGGCTAGTGTCAGTGAGTGGCTATCGCCAGCCCTCATCTGAGGGGGCAGGAGAAAGGAATGTTCCTCCTGGTGCCTGGGGCTAGCTACAACCCTGGGACAGGAGCTGCCCAACAGAAGCTGTGGCTGTTAACAGAGGAATGCAGTTATAACCCAAACCATGACCAGGCAGGGCACTTTAATGAAGTAAAACTTTTCTGATGACTGTTTTCTGTTTCTTGCCTGAAAGACAATTGCAGGACAGGGGAGATTATACATTAGGTATTGGAGACAACTACAATATGCCCTTTTAATGTCTGTCTGTGGACCAAGTTTACTGTTTGCATTCGTAGCCATGGGAAAGAACAGGGGAAACAAGGTGGACACCACTCTCAGTGGAAAATTGGCCCCTGGTTGCCAAAGCACAGGTGGGGGTGGTGTGATGTGATGACGTTTGCAATGGATAATTTGTATTAGTTAACAGCTCTGGGTCAAAGCTGTTTTGTCTCCATGCAAGAAGTAATGAAAAAAACAATGTTAGTTCCAAGGAAACATATCCTCATCCATGAATAATTATTTGCTTTGACTCCAGGACACCTTTCATTTAAAGGTGTAAAGGCACAGAGAGGGGGAAGTGAATAATCACTAACTAACCTTTTATCACCATAGGAGAGGACCTGCTCCTGGTGCTAAGTATTATGAAACTTCAAAGGGAGTGATTGTCAGCTGCCCATAGTTCAGATTATTTTCCTCAGCATGGGAATAAAACACTTCTACTTCTCACTCACTACAGGTAAAAGAAATAGAACTGATAACATGTATTATATAATTCTACCAAGCCTTGGAGCCAGAAAACACACTGGTTTCCTCTGTCTCTGGGGAAGGGTTTCTTATTACATTTTCTTCTAGTTGACAAGCAATTTGGGAGTATCCCTCAATTACATGGGATGCCCCAGTGTGGGACTGAGAAGAAGATTAGATTGTAGGCTGCTCTATTACTTACTAACTGGGTGGTCTTGAGTATGTTATTTAATCTTCCCAAACCCCTGTTTACATCCATAAAACAGTGATAATCTTCATTCCCCTGCCTACAGGAGAACCAGCTTTGATGAGGCAAAGTGGATAAGAATGGGCTCTGGAGTCAGAAAGAGTTCAAAATCTAGGTTATGCTTCTTACCGATTGAGTGAAATGGGGCAAAGTCACCCAACCTCTAAGCCTTAGTTTCTTCATCTGTAAAATAAAGTAATAGGAATAGAAACAAAACAGAAACACAAGATAGAAACAATGTTGTATTAAATTTAAAGATTAAATGCTAAAAAGCACTTAACACAGTGCTGGCAATAAATAAGCACTCAATAGTTTGCTATTATTATCAGCTGCCCTGTGGTAGAATTCTAAAACAGCCCCTATATTCCTACTCGTGATGCCCATGCCCTGTATAGTTCTATTCAGTGTGAACGGAACCTGTGAATGTAATGACATATTACTCTTGTGAGGAAAACTATCTTGGGTTGACTTGACCTTTCCGGTGAAAATTATCTTGGGTTGACTTGACCTTTCAGGGGAGTCTTTTTTTTTTTTTTGAGACGGAATCTCACTCTGTTTCCTAGGCTGGAGTACAGTGGTATGATCTCAGCTCACTGCAACCTCTGTCTCTCGGGTTCAAGTGATTCTCCTGCCTCAGCCTCCTGAGTAGCTGGGATTACAGGCACCTGCCACCATGCCCGGCTAATTTTTGTATTTTTTGTAGAGATGAGGTTTCACCATGTTGGTCAGGCTGGTCTGGCACTCCTGACCTCAGGTGATCCACCTGCCTCAGCCTCCCAAAGTGCTGGGATTACGGCGTGAGCCACCGCGTTCAGCCTCAGGTGAGTCTTTTAAAAGCAGAGCGCTTTCTTCACTTGGTGCTGGGAAGAAGAAGTCAGAGAGGTGCACTCTCGTTGGCCTGGAGAAAAGCAAATATCCCTGCCATGACAGCCTATGGGGACTATGTGGCATGGAATGTCAGTGGTCTCTGCGAGCTGAGCATAGTCCCCAGCAGGCAGCTAGCAGGCAAAGGGGAACTCATTCCTACAGCCCCAAATAATTGAATTTTGCCAATAACCTCAATGAGCTTGTTAGAGGACCTCCAGTCTCAGATAAGAACTACAGCGTAGCTGATGTCTTGATTGCAGCCTTGTGAGACCCCGAGCAGAGGAGTCAGCTAACCTGTGCTCAGACTCCTGATCCACGGAACTGGAAGGTAATAAATGTCTTGTTTTAATTCACTGTTGGTGGTAATTTGTTTGAAGCGATGGAAGACTTATACACTATCCAGAGTTAATCAGCACTGTTTCTGTGGCTCTTGCTGGGTCCATTTCTGTTCCTAATTGCTGTTGTCTAATGCAATACTTGGTTGCATAAATCATGACAGTGGAAGAATGACAAGAGGTGCTGTTCTCCAACACAACCCCTTTAGATTGTCAGTACTCTCTCCGACTGTCTTCTCCTGCTAATGGGCTGGTGATGATCATGGGGGAGGAGCGGTTTATAGACCTTTGTGGCTTCAGAAAGGAATAAAAATATCGTCGGAGCTGAGTCTTTCCTGGAAGACGCAACTTATTATGCAAAAGCCCTTTCTTCATAGTTGTTTCCTGTTTGACACTACAAATCTCTCAATTACAAAGGGCTTATATGAACTTCAGGCCAAACTTAGCCAGATGGTCTGTTGAATAGCTTTAGGTCTTCACTGAGCTTGCAGTATATTGGAAAAAGGAGACATCAAACAAGTAATTGCACAAACCCAGAATTATCAACTGCATTGTGTGCCTTAAACAGAAAGCAGAGACTCTCAGAGAAACTTGAGCCTGTGGATTCAGGGAACACTTTTCTGCATAAGAATGGAAGGATGAGTAGGAGTTGACTAGGCCGAGGGATGATTAAGAGTACATCTCCCAGGAAGAGGGGATGGCTTGTGAAAAGGCCCTGAGGCAGGAAGAGGCATGACTATTTCAGGAAACCTGAAGACTGGAGAACGAGCAAAAAGAGTGAGGAGAAGAGCCTGTGGGGCCATGCTAAGGATTTTGGTCTCTCCGGTTTGCCCTTTCAGAAAATCATCCGGGTTGCAATGGAGAAAAAGAAATTGTAGGGAGCAAGGACTGATGGCAGGAATACTAGTTAGGAGGTAATTGCAACCATGCAGACAGGAGCTCATGGCAGCTATGACTAGGATCATGGTGGTGGAGAAGGAGAGAAGTTATATAGATCAAGCAGATATAATGTTTTATTTTTACTTTTACCAATTTTTTTAAAATCGAGGAAAACATTTTCTCATCACTTCTACTATTCTGTGGAGAATTCACATTCATTCACATATTTATTCAACAAATATGTACTGTGTGTCTTTTATGTGCCAGATACCATTTTGGGCATAGGAATATAGTCTTGAATAAAATAGTAAAAAAATCTCTGCTCCCACGGAGTTTACAAGGGAGTTAGACAACAAACAAGGGGGAAAAAATATATATATATATATATATATATATATATATATATATATATGTGACAGCAATAAATGCTGAAAAGAAAGTTGAAAGTTGACAAGGGGGAATATGAAGTGTTCAAAGAAGATTACATTATATGTTATGTCCTGACAAGATCTCACTAAGATGATGACATTTGAGAAAAGATTTGAAGTTGGTTAGGGATCAAGGCATGCAGCTATTGGAGGTAGGAAGATTGAGAGGAAGTATTCTAGTCAGAGGGAACAGCCAGTGCAAAGACTCTGAGGTAAAGAGGTGACTGATGTTTTCCAGAAGGCTGGAGAATAATGGGCAAAGTAATGCATCAGTCATCAATTTCACAATAATGTTGAGTAACAAGCAAACTCAAAATCTCAGTGGTATACAATAATAAGCATTTCGGTTTTCCCCTCAGTCTCAAGATCAGCTAGATGGTTTTGCTGATCTGAGCTGATCTTGGTGGGGCTTATTCATGCCTTCACAGTCAGCTGCAAGCCAGCACAGCTTTGCTGATCTTATCTGAGCTCTCTTACATATCTGAGAGTTTTGACAAGATGACTGGGTTGATTTAGGTCTGCTTCCATATCTCTGTTTCTCATATCCTCCAGTAGCAAAAGAGAGTCAGAGAGAGAAAGGGAGGGAGAGAGGCTAGAGAGAGAGCGAGAGCGAGAGCGAGAGTGAGAACACACATGAGCCCTCTTAAGGCCTAAGTTCAGAATGGAAACTGTCACTTCTGCCACAGTCTATTGGCCAAAGCAATTGAAAAGACAAGTTTAGTTTCAAGGGATGGAGAAATAAACTCCACTTCATAGGAAGAGCTTCAGAGTCACATTGCAAAAGGTGTGAATATAGTGAAGGGTGGAGAATTAGGACCAGATTTGCCATCAGTCTGCCACACTGAGTTAGTAGGAGATACAGTCAGAGAGATCACGGGGATCTAGATAATGTGGGGCCTTGCAGGCCAGGGTAAGACCTTTGGCTTTTACTCTAAGATGAGAAGCCATTGGAGAGTTTCCAGGAGAGGAGCAACACAATCCAACTCTATTTTAATGAAATCACCCTGGCTGTCAGATTACGAATAGACTGAAGTGGGGCAGGAGACCAGTGAGAAAGACATTCCAGTGATCCAGGCAAGAAATGAGGGGGGCTGGGGGGCCAGGAAACATAGTTAATAGAAGTGCTGAAAACTAGTCAGATTCTAGACATATTTTGAAGGTGGAGTTGTCAGGATTTGCTTACAATGCAAATGTGGGATATTAGAGTAAAAGAGGAGAAATTTTGGAGAGAGCAACTAGAAAAGCTGTGTTGCAATGTACTGAGATGATTAAAGCTATGGGAGGAGGAGGCTGCAAGGGGAAATATTCTTGAAAAATCCCCAACTACTTGCCAGTTTTTTAGTATCTTTGAATGCCATCAACTTGACAGGAAGATTTGACTGAAGTCAGCCAGGGACTCTCCCACAGTCCTTTCTACTAGCTTAGACTTGGGTTCTCACAGATCCAGAGATAACCTCCGCTGTAATATACTGTGCAGCCTGCTTCATGTGTACAGCCAGCATCCCTGTCATTAGCTGTGACATCAGCTCCGACTGGTTGCAGCACCCACTCTTGTTTCATCATCCATTCTGATTGGTCAGAACCTTAATTATTGTTCTCCATAGCAGAGCCAAGAGAAACACAATGTGAATGGAAGTGCCCTCTTTCTAAAAGGCAAAGACCATGTCTTATCCAACTTTGCACTTCTAGATGAAAGAAAGTGAATAAGTCTACTTAGCTTCTCTCCATTCATAGCAAAAGCATCTCAAGTTGCATACTCTACTAAGGACTGATGTAACATTTTTTTACTCTGAAGAAAAGGCACATTGAAAGATAAAAATGATTCTAGGCATGATTATTATAATTCACCAAATATTCTGTGCAGAATTTTTAAAAAATGCCTGTATTTGGATAGGTAAGGTAAAAGTTAACTATTGAAAAGGGGGAATATTTGTGTTCCTTTTGACTCCTTAAATTCTCATCTTGGCTCATGGGGGAGGGGATTGACACCAAAATTTCAGTACTATCTTAACATGAGAGGAAGTGCAGGGAGGGAGGCTCTGTTACAGTAGGTAGCTAGTCAGACATAAGCATGGCAGGAAAGGGCTCCCCTTGCCCCACCAGGAAAGTCAGGCGACCATCAGGTGATGGTCAGGTGGTTGTTACAATATTTCTCCAAACATAACATTAATAATTGGTTATAGCCAGCCCAGGGAAATGCAGTCTCCCAATAGATAGAAAACACCTGAAACTGGTGATCAGCAGCTTCCTGATAAGAGCTCAGGAGTTGGACGAGTGGGCTCTAGCATGCGCACTAAGGCAAAATGGTACAATTTAACTGGTATATGACCTTCTAAGGACATGCAACTGGTAAGGGAAGAAGGCCTCAAGAGAGCATGTGTGCAACTCCAGTACAAACACTGCGCATGCTCCCCTCCCAAATGCTAGCAGGCTGTTGCACATACGGACAGCCCCTCCCAAGGGAAGAATCGGGGAGAAGGAATGCAAGACCCTGGGAGCATGCCAACATATAAAACCCTAAGTCAAAAGGTCCAACTGTGCACTTGATCTCTCAAGTCGCCCCCTTGGGCCTCTTCCAAGTGTACTTCCTTTCGTTCCTGCTCTGATGTTTTTTTTTTTTTTTGAGATGGAATCTCACTCTGTTGCCTAGGCTGGAGTGCAGTGGCGAGATCTCGGCTCACTGCAAGCTCCGCCTCGGGGTTCACGCCATTCTCCTGCTTTAGCCTCCTGAGTAACTGGGACTACAGGCGCCCGCCACCACGCCCAGCTAATTTTTTGTATTTTTAGTAGAGAGAGGGTTTCACCGTGTTAGCCAGGATGGTCTGCATCTCCTGACCTCATGATCGGCCCACCTCGGCCTCCCAAAGTGCTGGGATTACAGGCGTGAGCCACCGCGCCTGGCCTAAAGCTTTTTAATAAACCTTCACTCCTGCTCTAAAACTTGCCTCAGTGTCTCCCTCTGCCTTATACCCCTCTGTGGAGTTCTTTCTTCTGGGGAGTCAAGAAGTGAGGCTGCTACAGACCCATATGGATTTGTCTGCCTCCCTCAGACAAAAATGGCAACTCCGGGCTGGGCGTGGTGGCTCATGCCTATAACCCTAGCATTTTGGGAGGCCGAGGCGAGTAGATCACTTGAGCTCAGGAGTTTGAGACCAGCCTGGGCAACATAGTGAAACCCTTATCTCTACCAAAAAATACAAAAATTACTTGGGCGTGGTGGCATGTGCCTGGAGTCCCAGCTACTAGCTGAGAGGTGAGAGAATTGCTTGAGCCCAGGAGGGCAAGGCTGCAGTGAGCTGAGATCTCACCACTGCACTCTAGCCTGGGGGACAGAGTGAGACCTTGTCTCAAAAAAAACAAGCAAACAAGCAAACAAATGGCAAGTCTGATTGGTAAATGTGTAATATTTACTAGGACATGCTTTATTAATGGGTAGGAATTGACTCTGCAGAGTGAAACTAGCCCAATGCATTCCCTTCACTGGGAGCATGCTGCCAAGGTGTGGGCCTTCACTCTGTCCCATTGTGGTTCATTTGTGAAGCAGCCTTAGTCCTTGCAACTGGCTATAGCCAGTGAATTTGGGTGGGCTCTGCGTACCTAACTCTTCTCTCAGATACATGAGGTGAGCAGTTCCCAAAGTCTAGTTTTGGTGACGAGTAGGAGGCCTCATTTGACCTCAGCCATGCTCTCTTACATGCAGAATCACTTGGCCAGTGCCCCATCTAGCTCCCTTGTGTGAGCTCCCCATCAGTCAGAGATGACAGGGATGAGTCATTTCTGAAGAACTTGAAGCCCTAACATCAGCATCAAGCCCAACTGAGATATTTAAAGAACTAGGATTTTCTCTCATGTTAATCCTCAGCATAATCTCCCTTCTCCTTTTTTTTCTGCTTCTAGAATAGTCCTTCTTTATCCCTTTATTTCCTTTTCTGAGGCATATTTAATAGAATGTGAAATTGCAGATTTATTAATGATGGCTTTTTTGATTTCAAGTAACAGAAACACACTTGAGCTCTCCAAAAGCAAAGAGATATAATTTAGTTTAAGAAATAGGCCTGTCTCAAAACTCAAGGGCAAATAGATAGCTGAACTACAGAAATGAATCAGAGCCTCCAGCATAGTCAGGACCCACCCTCCCATCTCTAGGATAGGTGACCACACATGCCAGTTTGTGCTGGCCTGTCCTTGTTGACATCTGTCACCCTGCCCCTTTCACTTTTGTGTCAGTCTTTGTCCACCAGGGGGCAGAAACCACAGTGACTTAAACAGAGAAAGTTTAATATAAATTTTTAAAAATTATTATAAAAGAGCAATTATAATATATAAGATAACTGTATGTGGTACCCTAAGGCTGAGTACCCAAGAGAGCACCCAAGGAGGGATGAACATAAAACAGGATGAGCCCTTCCCCAGGGCTCAGATTGCAATCACTGGATGGCAGAGAAGTTTGCTGATTTGCCCAGGCCAGAGCTGGTCTGCAGCTACCGGGCAAGCAGGAAGCAACCCTCTGGGGCACAGGTGGCACATTACAAAAACTGCAGCCAATGGCTTGGCACGTGAGCCTGCAGAGGGAGTAGGGACACCGTTGCAGACAGGAGGTCTGCAGCCTGCGGTGTCTGTGGTAAGAAGGCCGTGGGAAAGTGGGCATTAGGCCAGGACAGAGCTGCAAGGACATCAAGGAATCATGAGTTCTGGGCCTGTGGCTGGAATTAGAACACCACTGATGTTCCCACACCCACACTGCTGTCTGATGGTGCAGCCACCACTAACACCAGGAAGGCTCCTTTCTCCTGTAATGTCCCATCAGGGCCCTCTACTGAGAAAGCTTCACATGGTGAATGATCAAATCATTTTTTCTCTGTAAAGAAGAAATGCTCAATGGAATTCCGTCCGTTATTGCAGAGCAGGTATTGAAGGGTGAATTTGAATCTGAAAGTCAGTAAATTATTAACACAACTCTCAACAGTACCCTGGTAAGAATGATTAATTCCCAGAATAGTGAAATCCATAGGGAAAGGAAATAGCATAATAGTTGCCAGGGGCTGTGGGGCTGTGGGAATGGAGTTACCTGTTAATGCTTATAGAGTTTCAGTTTGGGAAAAGGAAGACATTTTGGAGATAGACTGTTGTGATGGTTGCACAAAAATGTGAACATAATGCCACTGAATTGCATGCTCAAAAAGGGTTAAGTGATAAATTTTATATTTGGTGTATTTTACCACAATTTTAAAAATGATGAATTCCTGGGCACCCTATTCATCTCTCATCTCTGCTCTTCTCTGAACATCTACTTCCTTTTTCATTTCCGTTTCTCAGACCACACACTAAAAAATATAGCCAGCAACAGCTCCTGGAGCTACCTCTCCTTTACTTAAGAAACCAGCCAGATGGCCAGGGGCGGTGGCTCATGCCTGTAATCCCAGCACTTTGGGAGGCCGAGGTGGGCAGATCACGAGGTCAGGAGATTGAGACCATCCTGGCTAACATGGTGAAACCCCATCTCTACTGGAAATACAACAAATTAGCCGGGCGTGGTGGCGGGCACCTGTAGTCCCAGCTACTTAGGAGGCTGAGGCAGGAGAATGGCGTGAACCCGGGAGGCAGAGCTTGCAGTGAGCCAAAATCGTGTGCTGCACTCCAGCCTGGGCAACAGAGCAAGACTCATGAAAAAAAGAAAAAGAAAAGAAAAAAGAAACCGGCCAGACTAAGTCCTGGACTCCCATCATTCTCTCTTTCAAATTCTCCTGGAAGATCTGCTGCAGCTTTGGTCCAATGCTCATTTTGGCCATTTGGGCCAGTGTAATGGTCATATGGTATAGACCTGTTTTCAGAGGAGTTTGTTTGTGGAGGGGGAAGGGAACCACACTGACAAAACCAGATGTTTTCTACTATAATCATTTAATGACTCCTCTCCCCTCCAGTCTTCCAACTAAATAAAGAAGCCAGGCAAAAATGAATATTAAAACATTCACATTAAGAGTGAAACCAATAGTAAAAATTATGTCAGATCAGTCCATTTTTTTTTCTCCTCTCCACCTGTGTTAGTAGTATGAATCAGTAAGAGAGCCATATGGCAGAATAATCAGAATTATTTATCAAGCTAATTAGCCATAGATTGTTTCCTAAGTAGTCACAAAATGGCAGAAATCTTTATATATATAGTGAGACATAGTACTTGTATTAAGATAATTAAAAATTATTTGTGATTGTTACTGTGATTATCATTTTTTTATCTTTGCTAGCACAACTCCTCAAACTGATATATATTCCCATCAGGTGCTTTAGAGAAGCACTGGCCTTTTTCTTGACAGGCAGTGTGCATTTTGGCAAGATTTTGAATGGAAAAATACAAGCTTTTCCCAAGCCCTAAACACAGAATATGCCATCTATTAGTTTGGATTTCTTCCTTAACGATCATTGTACCAATATGTGGTGGTTTTTCTAAGGAGAAATCGATCCAAATCTTTCTTTGGACTCAGAATCCAAGAAGCCTGAGTTTTATCACTGGCTTGGTCACAGATGCACTGAAAATGGGCAAGTTACTTCCGTCTTTGTCTGAATTTCTCCATCTGGCAAATGTAGATTCTGACACTCACCATCAGATAATGTTTGCAAAATGTTTGATGGTCCTTGCTGGTAGGCAGTATGTAATTGCAAACTGTTGGATCATTTTTTTCTGTCCTAAAAATTCTTCTCTTTCTTGAGAAACTATTTTTAAATTAAAAATATCACTTTTAAAGTATGAGCACACAGTAATAAAAATTCAGTTGGTACTGGAGAGTAATTTTTAAAAAAGTAAAGGTTTTACTCTTTGGCATTCCCCAGAGGTAATAGCTTAAAATTTTTCTATTTTGAATCTTTCTAAGGCCAACCTCTACAATAATAACATTATTCCTTTACTTTTTATATATCAACTTCAAAGTATATCTGCTGGACCCCCTTATGAAAGATGAAGCTCTTGGCTCATTTATACTTCCCCTTCAACATTAACTTCCAGATGTATTTTGTTTTTGTTATTCTTTTAGACACTTCTATAGCTTTATACAATACATTCATCTTTCCATTTCTTTTAAAAGATTTATTTTTAATTATGGGTACATAATAGTTATATATATTTGTGGGGTGCATGAGATATTTTGATACAAGTATCCAATCTGTCATGATCAAATCATGGTAATTGAAGTATTCATCACCTCAAGGCTTTATCATTTCTTTGTGTAAGGAGCATTCCAATTCTACTCTTTTAGTTATTTAAAGATATGCAATAAGTTATTGTTAACTATAGTCACTTTATTTTGCTACCAAATACTAGATCTTATTCATTCTAACTATATTATTGTACTCATTAACCATCCTTTCTTCACCTCCCCCCTCCTCCGCACTACCCTTCCCAGCCTCTGGCAACCATCATGCCACTCTCTATTTCTGTGAGTTTATTTATTTATTTATAGCTCCCACATGTGAGTGAGAACATGCAATATTTGTCTTCCTGTGTCTGGCTTATTTCACTTAACACAACGTCCTCCAGTTCCATTCATGTTGTTGCAAATGACAGGATTTCATTCTTTTTATTGCTGAATAATATTCTAGTGTATATATTCCCCACCTTTTCTTTTTCCATTTATCCATTGATTAACACAGGTTGCCTCCAAATACTGGCAATTGTAAACAGTGCTGCAATAAACAGGGAAGTGCAGCTATCTCTTCAATATACTAATTCCCTTTCTTTTGGATATACACCCAGCAGTGGGATTGCTGGATTCTATGGTAGCTCTATTTTTTTTTTTTTTTTTTTGAGATGGAGTCTCACTCTGTTGCCCAGGCTGGAGTGCAGTGGCATGATCTCGGCTCACTGCAAACTCCACCTCCCGGGTTCACGCCATTCTTCTGCCTCAGCCTCCCAAGTAGCTGGGACTACAGGCACCCACCACTGTGCCTGGCTAATTTTTTGTATTTTTAGTAAAGACGGGGTTTCACCGTGTTAGCCAGGATGGTCTCGATCTCCTGACCTTGTGATCTGCCCGCCTTGGCCTCCCAAGGTGCTGGGATTACAGGCATGAGCCACCGCACCTGGCCTATGGTAGCTCTATTTTTAGTGAGAAACTTCCATACTGTTCTCCATGGCTATACTAATTCACATTCCCACAATAGTGTTCCAGGGTTCTCCTTTCTCAGTATCCTCATCAGCATTTGTTATTGCCTGTCTTTTGGATAAAAGCCATCTTAACTGGAGTGAGATGATATTTCATTGTAGTTTTCCTTTGCATTTCTCTGATGATTAATGATGTTGAGCATTTTTCATATTCCTATCAGCCATTTTTATGTATTTTTAAAGAAATGTGTATTTAGATAGTTTGCCCATTTTAAAATCAGATTATGTTTTTTTTTCTATTGTTGTTTGGGCTTCTTATATATTCTGATTATCAATCCCTTATCAGATGGGTAGGTTGCAAATATTTTCTCCCATTTTGTGGGTTGTCTCCTACCTGTGTTGATTGTTTCCTTCGCAGTGCAGAAGTTTTTTAACTTGATATGATCCCATTTGTCCATTTTTGCTTTTATTGCCTGTGCTTCTGAGGTCTCACTCAAGAAATCTTTGTCCAGACCAATGTTCTGGAGTGGTTCCCTAATGTTTCCCTCTATTAGTTGCATAGTTTTAGTCTTAGAATTAATTCTATAGTCCATTTTGATTTCTATTTTTTTATATGGCAAGAGATAGGAGTCTAGTTTCATTCTTCTGCATATGGATCTCCAGTTTCCCCAGCACCATTTATTGAAGAGACTGTCTTTTCTCCAATGTACATTCTTGGCACCTTTGTGAAATATGAATTGACTGTAAAGATGTGGACTTATTTCTGGTTCTCTATTCTGTTCCATTGCCCTATATGTCTGTTTTTAAGTCAGCACCATGCTATTTAGGTTACTATAGCTCTGTAGTATAATTTGAAGTCAGGTAATGTGATTCCTCCAGTTTTGTTCTCTTTGCTCAGGATGGCTTTGGCTATTCTGGGTCTTTTTTGGTTCCAAATAAATTTTAGATTTTTTTTCTATTTCTATGAAGAATGTCATTGGTATTTTGATAGGGATTGCATTGAATCTGTAGATTGTTTAGGGAACTATAGACATTTCAACTAAATTGAGTCTTCCAATCCATGAATGTAGAATATCTTCATTTTGGGGTGTCTTTTTCAATTTCTTTCATCAATGTTTCATAGGTTTCATTGTAGAGATTACTTCTTTGGTTAACTTTATTCTTGGTATTTTATTTTATTCGTAGCTATTGTAAATGAGATTACTTTCCTGGTTTCTTTTTCAGATTCTTTTCTGTGGGCATATAGAAATGCTACTGATTTTTGCATGTTGATTTTTTTATCCTGCAACTTTACTGAATTTGTTTATAAGTTCTAACTGTTTTCTGGCGGAGTCTTTAGGTTTTTCTAAATATAATTTTATATCGTCTGCAAAGAAGGATAATTTGACTTCTTCCTTTCCAATTTGCAGGCCGTTTATTTCTTTCTTTTGGCGAATTGCTTTGGCTAGGACTTCCAGTACTATGTTAAATAGGAATGGAGAAAGTGGGCATTCTCATCTTGTTACAGATCTTAGAAGAAAGGCTTTCATTTTTTCCCCATTAAATATAATACTAGCTATGGGTTTGTCATATACGGCTTTTATCATGTTGAGGTATGTTCCTTCTATACTCAGTTTTTTGAGAGTTTTTGTCATAAAGGATGTTGATGTCGAATCTTATCAAATGCTTTTTTGGAATCAATTGAAATTATCCTATAGTTTTTGTCCTTCATTTTGTTGATATTATTTATCACATTTATTGATTTGCATATGTTGAACCATCCTTGCATCCCTGGGATGAATCCCACTTGATCATGATGGATGATATGTATATATTTTTTTCAAGATGGAGTCTTGCTCTGTCACCCAGGCTGGAGTGCAGTGGCACAATCTCAGCTCACTGCAACCTCCGCCTCCCAGGTTCAAGCAATTCTCCTGCCTCAGCCTCCCAAGCAACTGGGATTACAGGCGTTTGCCACCACACCTGGCTTTTTTTTGTATTTTTAGCAGAGATGGGGTTTCACCATGTTGGCCATGCTGCTCTCGTACTCTTGACCTCATCATCTGCCCGCCTTGGCCTTTCAAAGTGCTGGGATTACAGGTGTGAGCCACCACGCACGACCATGATGAATGGTATTTTTAATGTATTACTGAATTTGTTTGCTAGCATTTTGTTGAAGATTTTTGTATCTGTGTTCATCAGAGATACTGGCCTGCAGTTCTCATTTTCAACTTTCCATTTCTTGATTCATTGATTTTAGCCAGTACCTCTTGACTTCCCTCTAAGATAATGAAGGATTTAACAGCCCTACCTTCCTGTCTCTGTCTCCTCCCCTAATGGCTATTCCCAATGTCACAGCTTCAGTTCATCACACTGTTAATTTTGCATTGCCAAAATTTATAGAATTTATACTTTCCTATATAATTATACTTTCTTTTTCTGTGTTTTGGCTGTTCGTTAAGTCTAAAAGTAGTCAGAATTTATATTTTATTTAAAAGGATATTACTATTCACTGTATAATCAATTCCATTCAATTCCAATAAAAATATTTGTTTATTACATATTTTGGGCCAGACACCCTTCTAAGTGCTAAGGATACATCACCGAGTACAACAGGTGAACATCCTGCCTTTATAGAGTTTACATTTTAATGTATGGTTAGACTCATAGAAAAAATGATGCAATTCTATGTCATTGAACCTGTGCCAATAGAAAAATAAATGAACATACTTAAATTGGGAGAAGGAGAGAGTAAGTAGAGAAAACAGGGTGCTGAATTTTTATAATATATTATTAGATATGCCTTTACTTTCTCTCTATGATAATCCAGAATCCTCAGCATTTTAGAAGAAATGTATTTATTTTTCTTAAAGATATTCTTTCTAAGCCCTCCTGACTTGCTGATCTAATTTGCTGTTTTCAATTTCATCCTGCTGAAGGATTCTTTGTTTAGTTTATTGTAGGGGTTTTCTTGCTTTTGCTTTTTCTGGTTTTATTTTGTATTGAATGGCTAGGGTTGGTTGCTTTTATAATTCCATGTCTTTCTCTCTTATTTATACTGCTGGAATAAATTCTCAAACAATTATTTCAAGAAGTATCATATATTCAGATAAGGACTTTATTTTCACCATTTCATTATCCCATTTGGTCAATAGTTTTTGCTGGGAATAGAATTATTCATTAAAAATCCATTTCTATCAGAACTCTGAAGGTATTCTCTCACACCCTGAAGAGAAGATCAGATGCCAACCTGAATTTTGCTCCCCTGAGGCTATCCTGCCCTCCTATCAACCCGTAAGTATTACATATTATTTTCTTTAGCCTTGGCAAAAGAAATTTTACAAGGATATATTTAAGTGTGGGTCTTTTTATAAAACTAATTTTGCTGGGTATATTATAGTTGCCCCCTCTCATGAGACTTACCTGTCTTCAGCTATGGAAAAATTCCCTTTATTCTATTTATTTATTTATCTATTTATTTAACTTTTACTAGTCATGTGCAGTAGTGAGAAGCAGGCAAAGAGTAGAACAAGGAGTTTGATCTGTAGCTGACTGAACAATCAATTGAAATAACTCATTACCCTCAGACCAGCCTTCGTTCTTTGTTTCTTGACAAATTCCTAGCCTTTTGGAAATCATACTGGGTAGATTTGGGCCTTCTTATATTGCTTCTCCATATTTATTCACTCTTCTCATAATTCATGTCTTAGCTTTTTTTTTTCTCTCTCTCTCTCTGTCTATGTTCTGGGAAATTTATTTAACTCTTTGGTCCAGTCTTTCCATTGAATTTTTTATTTTAACAATGATATTTTTAATTTCCATGAATTCTTTCTTATTCTCAGATAGCAGCCCTTTTTAATTTAATGGATGCAGTATCTTATTCATTTAAGGTTATCTTCTCTTCTTTGAACCATCTGTTTCCTTTGCGTCCTTTGCTCTGCTATCCATAGTTGTCTTTGCCTTTTGTGCTGATCACTTTCTCTCCCTGTGTACGAAGGATTGGACTGATTGCCTCAGATAGCTGATATGGGTTGCCTCTGCCTTTTAGGGCCTACTCATCAATAAGAAGGCTGGCCTCATGACTTGGGTATGACTTCAGGGTCCTGGTTCCCCAGCTTCACTTTAGGGCATGTGGGCAGAGAGCTAGGCCCCACTGCCTTCCTATTTTACACTGCCAGAACAGGCTCTGCTGTGAGGAGCCAGTCCCCACTCTGCAAGCCTTGTACCCTCTAGAGTGTAGTTCTTGGTTTTAGCATGAGGGCAGTGCTCCTATAGTCTGGGAGCTGGTTGTGAAAGAAGGTGAGGCCAATCTGGAAAACCATCCTGTAAACAAGTCTCCAACCAAGCCCCCATTTCTGTCTCATATCCATGGATTCCAGTGTCACAGTCTTGTGAAATATTCTGAACTTTTACAATCTTCTTCTATGCATCTTCTGAGCTGTGTCTCTCTTTCTCTTATTTTTCTACCAATAAAACTCTTCTGTCTTCCATTCCAGATGTCAGTAAAAATCTTCCTCCCCCTCATGCACCCACCTCTTATTTTCAATGTCTTTATGAACATATTCCTATTTATCTCTTTTCTAACATTTCAAAAGATTTTAAGAGCAAAAAGGAAAATAGGGATGTATGCCCTACCCAGCATCTTGTATCAGAATCTCCTTTCTATTTCCCTTATAAGATACTGAAAATATCACCTTAAATTGTGTTTCATTACTGTTGTTTTCAAGTATTGAAAAGAGACTGTTCTTAATATTTTGCCTTGAATAAGTTGGTGGCTATTTTTGTCTTTATTTCTGTCATAGCAGGTGGCAGTCCAATTGTGAATTTAAATATATTATCTCAGTAACTGGGTTCAAATTATGGGATGTGTCCAGCGCTCAGAATTGACGGTTAGGCAAGAACCTCTGTCTTCTGAAAAATAAAATGTTCAACATGTGGGGTATTTGTTTCTGAGACGCAAGTCTAAGAGTGCAGAGTTGTGGGGTTTTTCAACTCAAGTGAGTGTCCTTCCTTGGATTTGGTAGTAGTTTCTTAGATATGTCACTAAACACACAACCAACCAACCAACCAACCAAACAAACAAAACCTAGATCTTCATTAAAATGGAAAACTTTTGTGCTTTAAAGGACACTGCTATATCTGAATATTTGTGTCCCTCCAAAATTCATAGGTTAAAATCTTAATCCCCAAGATAATGGTATTAGGAGATGGGGCCTTTGGAAGGTAATTAGGTCTCAAGGGCAGCACGTCATGAGTGGGATTATTGCCCTTATAGAGAAGGCCTGAGAATTCCCTGCCTCCTCCGCCATGCCAGATTACAGTGAAAACAAAACTATCTATGAGGAAGCCTCGCTAGACAATCTGCTGGCACCTTGATCTTGGAGTTCCAATCTCCAGAACTGCTTGTGAGTTACCCAGTTTTATAGTATTTTGTTTTAGCAGCCCAAACAGACTGAGACGGAGACAGTAAGAAAGTGAAAAGACAACCCACAGGGCCATGTGCAGTGACTCACATCTGTAATCCCAGCGCCGAGGTAGATGGATCGCCTGAGGTCTGGCCAGGTGGATTAGCCTGGCCAGCATGATGAAACCCCATCTCTACTAAACATACGAAAATTAGCCAGGTGTGGTGGCACATGCTTGTCATCCCAGCTACTCAGGAGGCTCAAGCATGAGAATTGCTTGAACCTAGGAGGTGGAGGTTGCAGTGAGCTGAGATGACATTGTGCCACTGCATTCCAGCCTGGGCAACAGAATGAGACTCTGTCAAAAAAAAAAAAAAAAAAAAAAGACAACCCACCAAGTGAGACAAAATATCTGCCAATCATATATTTAACAAGGCACTTGTATGAATAAAAAGACAATCCAATTTTTTTTTTTTTTTTTTTGAGACAGAGTCTCGCTCTGTCGCCCAGGCTGGAGTGCAGTGGTGCCATCTCGGCTCACTGCAAGCTCTGCCTCCCAGGTTCATGCCATTCTCCTGCCTCAGCCTCCCAAGTAGCTGGGACTACAGGCACCCACCACCACGCCTGACTATTTTTTTGTATTTTTAGTAGAGATGGGGTTTCACCATGTTGGCCAGGATGGTCTTGATCTCCTGACCTCGTGATCCACCTGCCTTGGCCTCCCAAAGTGCTGGGATTACAAGCATGAGCCACCACACCTGGCTGATGATCCAATTTTTAAATGGGCAAAAAGTCTGAATAGACATTTCTCCATGGATCCAAAGATACGCAAACAGCAACAAGCACACAAAAAGATGCTTAATATCATTGGTCAACAGGGAAATGCAAATCAAAGCAAAAATGAGATGTCACTTCATACCACTGTTATGGCTAGAATAAAAAAGACAGATAATGACAAGAATTGGTAAGGCCGTAGAGAAATTGGAATCCTCATACATTGCTAGTGGGAATAGAAGTGGTACAGCTACTTAAGAAAGTCAAGCAGTTCTTCAAAATGTGAAATAGAGAGTTACCATATGATCCAAAAATTTCACTTCTAGGTATATACGCAAGAGAAATCAAAGCATACATCCACACTGAAAGTTGCATACAAATGTTCACAGTAGCATTATTTATAGTAGCCAAAAGATGGAAACAATGCAAATGTCTACTAATTGATGAATGGATGAATAAAATTTGGCATATCCATTCAATGGAATATTTATTTATTTATTTTATTTTTTTGAGACTGAGTCTCGTTCTGTCGCCCAAGCTGGAGTGCAGTGGCGAGATTTCAGCTCACTGCAAGCTCCACCTTCCGGGTTCACGCCATTCTCAGCCTCCCGAGTAGCTAGGACTACAGGTGCCCGCCACCACGCCCAGCTAATTTTTTGTATTTTTAGTAGAGACGGGGTTTCACCATGTTAGCCAGGATGGTCTCGATCTCCTGACCTCGTGATCTGCCCGCCTCATCCTCCCAAAGTGCTGGGATTACAGGCATGAGCCACCGCGCCTGGCATATTCAATGGAATATTAATGGCAATAAAAAAGAATGAAGTACAGACATCTTCTACTATTGGGGCGGACCTTGAAAACATGCTAGCTTGAAAGAAGCCAGTCACAAAAGACAATATTGTTTCATTCCATTTATATGAAATGTCCAGAACAAGCAAATCTATAGACAGAAAGTAGGTTAGTGGTTGCCTAGGGCTGGGCAGGATGTTAGGTTTAGGGGTGATAGCTAAAGGATACAGAGTTTCTATTTGGTGATAAAAATGTTCTAAGATTGATTTTGATGATGTTTGCACATCTCTTGAATATACTAAAAATCATCGAACTGCACAATTAAGAAAATAAGATTGAATCAGGAGGCCATTTTGAGTAGAGTTTAAGAATACAGACTTTGGAATCAGGCTGACCTGAGTTCAATTCCTGGCTTTACTACTTACTGGTTGTATGACTTTACTGAAGTACTAATTCTCACTGCCCCTCAATTCCCACATCTGGAAAGCAAAAATAATGATATCAGACTTAGACTGCACGTGTGTGGGCACACACCCCACACACACGCTTCTCAAAATGGCCAGAAAGTGCTCTGTGGAAGCAGAATGGCGGAGGCCAGTCAAAGGCTTCCTCACTCTTTCTCTGCAACAACATACCCCTCTCCAACTCTCGCCTTGGTGCAGAAGCAGCTATGTCCTGCTTTATCCTGAGGTGCTTGACTCAGGGGAGAGAAGACAGATCTAATTCAGTGAGAAACCAACTAATTGTCACCTTCTCTTGTCATTTCTCTTCCTCTGATTTTTATCAATCCCAATCCCATATCCATAAAGTCCCTTCCCCAAATTTGAAAAATGGATAGAGGTGAAAGACAGCAAAAAATTAACTTTAAAAATATCTCACTATTTTGATGTTATACCCAAGGTCCCAGGGACAGAGTAGACAAGGACTGGACATTTATCAATTACAAACTCCAAGGCTAGGATAAGTTACTTCAATGGATGTGGAAATTACAAGTGGTACTTAGATGCTAGCTGACTTTGGCAAAGACCAAGCAGATTAATCATTATGGTGTGGTATAAAGTCTAGATGAAACCAAGTCAGCCCAGTAATTCTAGCTGGAGAGGGCACGTAAACACTTCAAAAACAATCAGGCAAAAAAACATAGGCTGTGGAGAATAGCCATTTCCAAAGCCACAGAAAACTTAGGGATGAGTTTTCTAAGAGAATGTTTTATCTCAAGCCAAATAGACGTACCATTAAAGCACCAAGCCTATAGCCTGCTGGACCTACCAATCCATACTTGTCAATAAAGGACCACTCACCCAAAGGGAAAAACATTTCCAACTCCTTTCTTTACCTACCTTACTCTAATCTAAAATTGACTCTACTGAGAAGACAAGGAAGATGTGACTAATATTTTGGCAGGAAGCAAATCCACCCTACAGTGGCAATCTAGGATTGGTACTAGCCATCAGGATGGTTGGTTCTTAGCAAGATGGTGGTGACATAGAGTTATAAAATTTCTAGGTTAAAGCAAAGATAAGAATAATGAACATAATGATGATGATAAAATAATCATAGCAAACATTTATTAAGAACTTACTATGCCTAGGAAGTATTCTAAATACTTCATGTTTTAACCAATCAAATTCTAACCATAACCCTACAACTAATATTCTCATTATTTAGAAGAGAAAACTTAAGATAGAGACCAGCCTCTTTTTTGGTAGCACCTAGAATTGAGGCCAAGGGAAGTAAAGGGATCTTGTATATAATTATTGAAGTTTGCTTTATCTGCCTTAAGACTTCCTTCTTCATGAATTCATCTTTTCTCTTTACCATATTTCAGGTTCTCAATCCTTTTTATTTATTCATTTATTTTAAATAGAGACAGGGTCTCACTATGTTGCCCAGGCTGGTCTCAAAGTCCTGGGCTCAAGCTATTCTCTTGTCTCAGCCTCCCAAAGTGCTGGTATCACAGATTTGAGCCACCATGCCTGGACAATTCTCTTTATTTATGAAGAAAGCTGGCCGGGCGCAGTGGCTCACGCCTGTAATCCCAGCACTTTGGGAGGCCGAGGCAGGCGGATCAGGAGATCAGGAAATCGAGACCATCCTGGCTAATACGGTGAAACTCCGTCTCTACTAAAAATACAAAAAATTAGCCGGGCGTGGTGGCGGGCGCCTGTAGTCCCAGCTGCTCGGGAGGCTGAGGCAAGAGAATGGCATGAACCCAGGAGGCAGAGCTTGCAGTGAGCCGAGATGGCGCCACTGCACTCCAGCCTGGGCAACAGAGCGAGACTCTGTCTCAAAAAAAAAAAGAAACCTGTTTTCATGAAAACATCCTATGTCAGCCATTTATCCTTTACTCATCAATGTCACTAACATCTAAGTGATATTGGTGCAAAACCCAATGTTTAATATCTTCCTCTTGCTTGTCCCATAGGCAGTGTTTTTTCTTTTTGTTTGTTTTTTAGAATTTCAAATTGTATTATAGACTGAAGGGTAGACATACAGTTTTGTTACACTGAGTAATCCTGAGGCAATTGGGTAAATTGAGTGATGCTGAGACTTGGGGTCCCACATGGCAAAAGGAATGCACAAGCTCCCTCAGGCCTCTTTTATAAGAGCACTAAACCCAGTTCATGAGGTGGAGCTCTCATGACCTAATCACTTCCCAAAGCCTCCATCTCTTAATATCATTGCATTGGAGATTAAGTTTCAACATGTGATTTTTTTGGGGATACATGAATATTCAGACCATAGCAATGTCTGAGACATCTCAAACTTACTATGACCAAAACCAAAAGTATAATTTCCTTTACCAAACAGTCTTTCCCTGTATCAGTAAATGGCAACTCTGCCATTCTTTTTTTTTTTTTTTTTTTTTTTGAGACGGAGTTTCGCTCTGTCACCCAGGCTGGAGTGCAGTGGTGCGATCTCGGCTCACTGCAATCTCCGCCTCCCGGATTCAAGCGATTCTCCTGCCTCAGCCTCCTGAGTAGCTGGGATTACAGGCACCCACCACGATGCCAGGCTAATTTTTGTATTTTTAATAGAGATGGGGTTTCACCATGTTGGCCAGGCTGGTCTCAAACTCCTGACTTCAGGTGATCCGCCCACCTCCATCTCCTAAAGTGCTGGGATTACAGGCGTGAGCCACCACGCCGGGCCTACCTCTGCCCTTCTAGGTGCTTAGGTGAGGAGTCTTGGAGTCATCCTTGACTCCTCTCTTCATCCCCATATTTACATAAACAAATCCTATGGCTCTACAATCAACACAGATCCACAACTTAATATTTTCTCACCATCTCACAATTGCTGTGGTCTGGTCCAAGCCTCAACCTTCCTGCCTGGATTGTTGTGATAGCATTGAAAACAGTTTGTTCTTCCACCTCTGCCCCACTGCAGCATATAGAGTGAAATTTTGAAGCCATGAAGTCAAAATCCTACAATAGCTTCATATGTCACTCAGTCAATAACTAAATTCCCTCAGTGGTTCATAGGCTCTATGTGCTTTGCAGGTTTCCTAACCTCACCCAACAGTCCCTCTGATCTCCTTCTTGTACAATGTCTCTTAATTCACTTGCTCTTGGTCTCCTTGTTGCTTTTGTATGTATCAGTCATGTCACTACTTTAAGGTCTTTGCACGTGCTATCTCTCAGTCTGGAACACTCTTCCCCAGATAAACGCATGGCTAGCATCTTCTCTTATTTTAGGACTGTGCTCAAAACTCATTAGAGAAGCCACTCAAAATGATAAGAAAAGAAGCCACTGAATATAAATGACAACCTATCACTTCTGCATTCCTGATCCCCTTTCTCTTTTGTTGTGAGCCTTAGCAATTATAACCACTTGATTATGATATGTTTAATTGTTTATTGTTGGTCTCTCCATATTAACTCTAAACCACATGAAAGCAGAAACTTTGTTTATTTTGTTCACTGTAATATCCCCAGCATCTCTAACAGCACCTGTCACTGTTAAATACGTGAATGGATAAAGTTAAATCAGAGTGTAACCTATCACAGGACTACTTGTTATTAGGTTGTACCTTAATAATAAAATAATAAAATCTGCAATTTACTTTATTGCAGAAATAAAGACATTTCTCTGTCAAAGAACTTCAGGACCTAAATATGGTGAGGGTGAATGTATCTGTGGAATTATTCTTCATGGGGTCCCTGACCTTACCTTCATATCGATTTATCCTGAAAACTGTTTCTTTAAAGATTCACTTATAAATTAAAATCAATGATAGAAGGATGACCATATTTTTTTGGTTTGGTCAGGGCTTTTTCAGGCATTAAAATGTGTTGATAATTGCGGCTGTGTAACTCTGTTGACTTGACTAGAGTCCTTTTGACATCTGAATGTTTTGGGAAATCTTTTTTTTTTTTCTTCTCACATCCCTTGAGGAAAAACATGAAGACCTGAGAGTACAGTGGCCACAGCTATTCTCTGGGAACCAACTTAAGGGCTGTCTTCCTTTTAAAAAGCACACCACATATACCCACTTCTATTATGAATATGATAGCTATGAGTGTGACTGCCATGGAGACCCAACTGTACCACAGACCTCATGTCAGATGAACAGACAGTTAAATGAATGAAGTTGCTGAAGAGACTGAACGTTTGGTTTGCTTACAGACTGTTTTTTTAACCTTTGCCCATTCAGCAACTGTTAGTAACTGTTTTGTCTCTCTCCTTACCCCACAGTACAGTTGGTCCTCCATATCCATGGGTTCTGCATTGGCAGATTCAACCAACTGCATATTGAAAATATTTGAAGAAAAAGGATGGTTGCATCTGTACTGAACATGTATAGACTTTTTATCTTGTCATCATTCCCTAAACAATACAGCATAACAACGATTTACGTAGCATTTACATTGTATTAGGTACTATAAGTAATCTAGAGATGGGCCAGGAACAGTGACTGGCACCTGTAATCCTAGCATTTTGGGAGGCTGAGGTGGGAGGGTCACTTGAGCCTAGGAGTTCAAGACCAGCCTGAGGAACATAGTGAGACCTCGTCTCTATAAATAATTAAAAAATTATCCGGGTGTGGTGGCACATGCCTATGGTACCAGCTACTAGAGATACTGAGGTGGGAGGGTCACTTGAGCCCTGGAGACTGGAGCTGCAGTGAGCTATGATCACTCGACTGCACTGCAGCCTGGGCAACAGAGCAAGACCCTGCCTCAAAAAAAAAAAGTAATATAGAGATGATTTAAAGTATATGGGAAGATGTGTACAGGTTATATGCAAATGCTACATCATGTTGTATAAGGGACTTGAGCATGCATGGGTTTTGGTATTTGTGAGGGCGTCCTGGAGCCAATCCCCCATGGACACTGAGGGATGACTGAATTGTGTAGGCTCAAGCTTCCACTATTGAGCATCTGACTCGTATTACCCTTCTCCTTTTTGATATTCATGTGAGTGGGCTTGATTTGGGTAAAAGGAAAGGGAGATTTCCATGAGTTCCAGTTTCCAAGGAGAGGGGGACTCTGTTGACACTGCACTCTGTGACACATCACCTCCACTACCCCAGAGGTCACCTACCAACGGCTTCCACACACCCTGATTTGCTCCTATGGCTCTGCCTGAGGACACTGCCTGGACACAGGCCTAAATTTGGCCACGCTCCCATATGCTTTTAGGAGTGGCGCAGGCCCAACGTGCCAGCGAGCCCACCCTGCAGGAGGAGCCCTCAACCAACAGAGATGGGAGTTGCTGAACAAGTAATTGAGCTTTTTGTCCCCTCAGGGGGACAGTTCTGGGGTGTTTTTCATCCATTTTCTTAGAATGTACCCAGAAATATTAACCCTGTCACCCATGATGGTAACCTATTCATTAATTCCCAATGTATTGGCTTTACTCTCTTCCATGTCTTATTTTCCCATTCCCTCAATGTCCTTCCTGGACTCACCTCCCAAAGAAACTACTTGTACTGAAAATCTTTTCTCAGATTTTGATTACAGGGAACCCAAACTGAGGTGGGGCATATGTTCCTACTTGAAGTGGCCTGGTCCTACTCTTGCTCTTGGAGAGGACAAGCACTTAGAGCTACGAAATATCTGAATTAGCAGCTGTTGCTGTCACTGAGCTGCGTGAAGTGATATGGCAGGACTGAAACTGACCATGTATTTTATCACTTGGATATTAAATGAAATTACTTGTCAGTTAATGAGTACCAAAGACATGATACTCATTTCTTCACATACTTTATTGATTTAAATAGATATGTAAGTTATCAATATGAATAACAGAGTAATATATGTTATCATTGGATGATGATAAGATTTGTTGTCTGTTATACAGTACTTTTAAGAGATAATGGTCATTTGTGAATTTAATTTATGCTCAATATCATTAGCCATCAGGGAAATGCAAATCCAAACCACAGTGAGATATCACTTCACATCCACTAGAATGACTGGAATGAAAAGGTAGACAATAACAATGTTGGTGATAATGTGGATAAATTGGAACCTTCATACACCACTGGTGGGAATGTAAAATGGATCAGCCTCTTTGAAAAACAGTTTGGCACTTCCTCAAAATGTTAAACATGGAGTTAGTGTATGACCCAGAAATTCTATTCCTAGGTTGACATCCAAAAGAAATGAGAACATGTGTCCACATAAAAATTTCTACATGAATATTCATAACAACATTATTCATAATGAATGGCTTAAAGGAGAAACAACCCAAATATTTATCAACCAGTGAATGGATAAGTAAAATGGGGCAAATCCATATGATGGAATATTATCTGGCAAAGAAAAGAATGAAAGACTGATATAGGCAATAACATTGATAAACCTTGAAAAACCCTTATGCTGAAGGATCCAGACACAAAAGGCTATATATTATTCTATATTTATGAAATGTCCTGTATAGAAAAATCCATAGAGACAGAAAGTAGATTAGTGGCTGCCAGGGCTGTGGGTGGGGAAAATAAGGTGTGACGCTAAAGGATATGTGGCTTCTTTTTGAGATGAGAAAATGTTTTAAAATTGGTTTTGGTGATGGTTGCACAACTGCGAATATACTAAAAACCATTGAATTTACACTTTAAATGAGTTAGTTGTATAATATGTGAATTATATATCAATAAGGCTGTTATTTTTTAAAAAGTAGAATGATAGAAAAAGTTATACCATGCAAAAACTAATAAAAGAAAGCTGAAGTAGACTTCAGAACAAAAATATTATCAGGAATAAAGTAGGGTATTTTATAATATTAAAGGCATAATTTCATTATGAAGATATGACAATCCTAAATGTGTATGTACCCAAAGATAGAGCTTTAAAATACACGAAGCAGAAGTTAACAAACTGAAAAAGAAATAGACAAATCCACATAAATGTATGGGGATTTCAACATTTCTCTCTCAGTAATTGAGGGAGTAAGTATATTAAAAAAAAAAAAAACAGGGATATTAAAGTCATAAGCAACTTTGTCAACCAACTTGACCTAATTGGCACTTAGAGATACTCCACCTAACAACCAGAGAATACAAATACTTTTTCAGTGTACTTGAAACATTCACTAAAATAAAGTATTTGTTGGGCTATAAAACAAATCTCAATCAATTTAAAATATTGTGATCATACAGAGCATTAGAGAAAATCAATGAGAACAAAAGCTAGTTCTCTAAAACGCTCAATAAAATAAACCTCTAACCAGATGGATAAGGATTTAAAAAGATAAATACGAGTTATCAACATCAGTAACAAAGAGGAGATATCACTATAGGTCTTTCGGATATTAAAAAAATAAAAAGGAAAAATTTTTTGGAAGGAGGTATGGGGGAAATCTTCATGGCCTTCAGACAGTCAAAGATTTCTTACATAATTTTTTAAAAAGCACAAACTTTAAAATAAAAAAGATAAATTAGGCTCTCTCAAAATTGAAAATTCCTGCTCTTTCAATGACATCATTAAGAAAGTGGAAAAGCAGGCCACAGACAAGAAGAAAATATTTACAATACATGACAAAAGACATATCCAGAATACATTTTTAAATCTCTCAATTCAATCAGTAGAGAAAAACAGTATTAAAACAGGGAAATATTTGAACACACATTTCACACACACATAAATGATATAAGAATGCTCAATAAGCACATGAAAAATGCTTGATCAATAATAACCAGGAGGCCAGGCGTGGTAGCTCACGCCTGTAATCCCAGCACCTTGGGAGGCCGAGGCAGGCGGATCACCTGAAGTTCAGGAGTTCAAGACCAGCCTGGCTAATATGGTGAAACCCTGTCTCTACTAAAAATACAAAAATTAGCTGGGCATAATGGCAGGTGCCTGTAATCCCAGATACTCTGGAGGCTGAGGCAGGAAAATCGGTGGAACCCGGGAGGAGAGGTTCCAGTGAGCCAAGATCATGCCACTGCACTCCAGCCTGGGCGACAGAGTGAGACTCCATCTCAAATAATTATAATAATAATAATAATAATAATAATAATAACCAGGGACATTCAAATTAAAACCACAATGTGATGCCACTACAAACTGACTAAAATAGCTTAAAATACTGACAAGTGTTGCAAATATGGAGCAACTAGAATTCTTATATGTTGCGGGCGGGAAAGCAAAATAATACAACCACTTTAGAAAAGAGTTTGGCAGTTCCTTGGAAAGTTATACATACCACAAAAACCAACAATTCTACTTACTTAAGAGAAATGAAAACATATTTTCACACAAAAATTTGTATACAAATTTTCATGGCAACTTTATTTATGATAGCCAAAATCTGGGAGAAAAAAATCCAGTTACCATCAAGAGTTTGTATAAACAAACAGTGATATATTGATACAATGGAATACTACTCAGTAATAAGCAGAAATGAACTGCTGATATATACAGCAGCATAGGTGCATCTCAAAAAACATTATCCTGAGTGAAAGAAGCAAGACACAAAAATGTACATACTGCATAATTCATTTTTTAAACTTGAGATGTGCTTTGAGTCTGAATTTTGCTGATTGCCTACCCATGTTGCAGTTCAACATGACCATATATGTCTTGCAAATTAGAAGCTGGATCCAAGAGCTTGATCACACTCAGATTTGATGTCTTTGGAATCAAATGTTGGCATTTTTTTTTCACTGATGGGCACGTAATGTCTAGTTATTGCTCTTGGATGATGTTAACAAAATGATGATTTTCCAATCTGTCACTACGCTGGTTGGAATAATTTTATAAAGAGATACTCCTTCTTATCTACTATTTGATTTTCCAGTGGTACAGTTCTTTTTTTTTTTTTTAATACTTTAAGTTCTAGGGTACATGTGCACAACGTGCAGGTTTGTTCCATATATATACATGCGCCATGTTGGTGTGCTGCACCCATTAACTTGTCATTTACATTAGGTGTATCTCCTAATGCTATCCCTCCCCCCTCCCCCCACCCCATGACAGGCTCTGGTGTGTGATGTTCCCCTTCCTGTGTCCAAGCGTTCTCATTGTTCAATTCCCACCTATGAGTGAGAACATGCGGTGTTTGGTTTTCTGTCCTTGCGATAGTTTGCTGAGAATGATGGTTTCCAGTTTCATCCATGTCCCTACAAAGGACATGAACTCACCCTTTTTTATGGCTGCATGGTGTATATGTGCCTCCAGTGGTACAGTTCTTAAAGGAAAGCAAGGATAAGCATTTGATGATTCTTTCTTTTTATTTAATCTGTTTCCATAGTAACGCTTTAGTTGTTTATCATACAATTAGTTGTTGTTGTTGTTTTTTAGAAAGACAAGTTATCTGTTGCCCAGGCTGGAGTGCAGTGGCACAATCATAGCTCACTGCATGTCCAACTCCTAGGCCCAAGGGATCCTCTGGCCTCAGCCTCCCAAGCAGTTGGGACTACGTGTTGCACACCACCACACCTGGCTGACTTTTAAAAAAATTTTGTAGAGATGGTTGAGGGTCTCAATTTGTTGCCCAGGCTGGTCTCAAATTCCCGGCTTCAAGTGATTCTCTGGCTTCAACCCCCCAAAGCACTGGGATTACAGGTGTGAGCCATCACACCCAGCCCCAATTAGTTTTTTTAAATCTCTGTAGAAATACATGGACTCAAAGATATTTAATGGGTTCCAATTTATTGCAATTCTTATCTTTGTCGAAAGTCAAATTGTTCTATCTTTGGCAATAAGAAATGGGAATAGAGTAGAGTAGAGTAGAATAGAATAGAATAGGTGAGCCTCATTAAGTTAGCTTCTGAGACTTTACACAGGACTCTAGTGGTCTTCTTAATAGTTTCCTTGGTATGTAGTATATCAAGATGTTTCAGATTCATCTTGTTCATTTCCTGTCCCACATCTAGAATCAGTCATTTCTTCAAGAAATGTTGATTTCTTTGAATATGCAATGGCATTTCAAGACCACAATCTGAGTACAGATACGCTTAGTGCTACTGACAAAGGATATATCCAGAATATATATTTTAAAACTCTCAATTCAATCAATAGCAAAAAAGAATTAAAAATGGGGAAATATTTGGACAGACATTTTAATGAATAGGTCATGGCTTCTGGCCTTTTCAGTGGACGGATGGATAGATATAGTTGGGTAGAATATGCTGTGAGTATGTGCTATTTATTCTGGTATTTTCATTAAATTCAGAAATATTGGATTTTTATTTAACCTCTTCTATACTACATCTCTATTTTCTTTCTTTCACACTGACAATTCCAGTTCTCAAGGATACAGGGGAAAATACAGTTAGAATACTCTATAATTATTCATTTACATTATCTCATATGATACACGTAACAATCAGAGAAAAGCAATGTTAATACAGCCACCACCAATTATAAGGACTGAAAAACAGTTTAAAACATTATTGCATCTGTCATTCCTATTTTTTCTACTTTTTGTGCATACACATGTAATCTTCTCATATACTGTCAGGGCTTATACCAATCTTGAAGCCAGTATATGGGTCTTAATATAAAAATAACTATTCTTCAATTTAGTTATCTTACAATCTCTCCTCATCAAAACTCAGATATGGCTAGGATACACTTTCCTAGTGTAGTCCCATAAGCAAAAGCCTTTTTCATGCATCACTGGTTAAATAGACCATCTTTGGCCAAGTGTTTGCAATGCTACCTCTGTCATATATCAACTTTCCATATATGTAAACATCTGTTTCTGAGCTCTATTTGTCTATCCGTGTGCCAATACCACATAGTCTCAATAAGTATTACATCTAGTAGAGCAAATGTCCCTGCCTGGTAGAAACAAACACAAATTCTTTCTGAAGGAGCAAACTTTACAACCAAGTCTCAGAGAAATACCATAGTTAAAGTTCCCTGTTACACATGCTTACTGTGCACATAGGAAACACACAACCATGAATGAGACTCAGCAAAAATAGAAAACCTCAGAATCAGACCTGCAAAGACTCACATTATTCAAATTATTAGATACCAAATATAGAACATAAAATAAATATGTATAAGTTCATTAAAATACCATGTATTAAATAAATTTGAAAATGAGCTCTGGAAAGAATCTCCAGAAGTGAAAATTATAATTGAAAGCAGAATCTGGATGGATGGATTTAATACTATATTAAACTCAGTTAAAGAAACAATTAGTGAGTTGGAAGACAAAGCTGAAGAATTCACACACAATGTGGACACAGACAGAGAAAAGGGACCTTTGAAAAAAAGATTAAGAAATGTGAAAGACAGAATGAGTAGATCCAACACACATATAATCTTTGTTCCAAGAAGAAATAATAAGGATGAGGGAGATGCAATATTGAAAGACCTAATGACTGAGTGTTTTCCAGAAGGGGTTAAGAACACCAAATCACAAATTAACCCTTACCCATTTGCCCCAAGAATACTTGCTGACAGCACTTGCAGTTGCAGCGTTTACCCAGAGATAACTTTGCCACAGAATATTTTGTCTTTATTATTATTATTGCATCGCTTTAGTATATCAACTTTGGAAACCAAAGACATCGTTCCGTTTATAACATTCTGTTTTTAGTAGTGATATTTCTGTTACCGTAGATAGCTGACCAGGCATGAGGGGGCAAGAGAGGCTTCCCCCCATCACACCCACCAGGAATGTCAGGTGACCATCAAGTGATGGTTTGGCCGTTGTCACACTGCCTCTCTAAAAATGATAATTGTCAGTCAGTGCTAGGGAGAGGCAATTTACTGATGGTCCGCAGTTGTCACACTAAAGTGATCACTGATTACAGGCGCCAGGGAGAGACAATTTCCCAAACAGAAAAAAACACTTGAAATTGGTAATCAGCTTCTAATAAAATGTCAGAAACTGGGCAAGTGAGCTCAAGCATGCACATAAGAGATATAATGGAAGGGTATGACTTTCCAGGGCCATTCCACTAGAAAAGAGAAGAAATCTTCAGGTGGTCATGCATACAACTTCCTAAACGCACTGTGCATGCTCACCTCCCAAGCATAAGGAGGGCACTGCATGCAGGCAGCTCACCCTAAGGGAAGAATCATGGGAAAGGTGTGCAAGATACTGGAAATGGGCCAGCATATACAGTCCTAGGATCAAGGTTAAATGGGGCATTTGACCTTCACAGTGCCCACTTGGGTCTCTTCTAAGTGTACTTTCCTTTCTTTCTTGCTCTAAAGCTTTAAACAAACTTCCACTCCTGCATTGAAACTTGCCTCAGTATCTTTTTCTGCCTTAGGACCCTTAGTCAAATTCTTTCTTCCAAGGAGACAAGAATTGAGATTGCGGCAGACCAGTATGGATTCGCCACTACTAACATTTCCATTTACAAAATATGGTAATTCTTGATTGCTGAAAATGTCAAATCCTAGAAAATGTAGCATTCCTATGTGTAATGTTAACATCGCTCTCGAACAGTTGTTGACAGAAGATTCATTTGATGAATCTGATTTTTCCAAAATATACAATTCTGATGATTCAGATGGTTCTGATGATTCAGATGATTTCGATGTTAGTTCTGTTTAGAAATAACTCCAAGACCCATTTTTGTATTTTATTTTCACATTGAAAATCAGTCAGATTTGCTTCAGCCTCAAAGAGTGTGTTTATGTAAAATTAAATGAGCTCTGGCAGTGAACTGCATTTTTTTTTCTAAATGGGAAAAGGTTTAAGGAAGTTTCCCAAAGTGTTTCACCATAGGTGAAAAGAAACACACAACTGAGTGCCAAATTCAGAACAATGAAAACACAGAGAAGAAAATAGAAGCAGCCCAACAGAAACAAAATATAAAAGAATCCAGAAATCATCTGTAATGACTGACAGCTGACTTTTCAGCAGCCAGAATAAAACCAGAAGCTCAGAAAATAAACTTCCAAAGTACTGAAAGTAACTTTCAACCTAGAACCCTATATTCAGCAATATAATCTTTCAAAAACAAAGGCGAAATAGACATCTTCAGACACAAATCCAAGAGGATTTACTATTAGTTGTACATTCACAAAAGGAACTTCTAATGAGGGTACTTGATGTCAGAAGGAAGGTTTGCAATACATGAAAAGAGAATACATGTGTTGACTGTTTCAATGGTAAAATTAATGCCTAATTTGTGAGGCTAAATATCAAGAAAGGGTAACATATAACTTTGGGTAGGTGGTGACTGGCATTACAGCACTTTAAGATTCTTATATGATTTAGAGGAGAGTAAAGCCATTAATATTAAAATGCTAATTATGCATGTTAAAATTTCTAGGATAATCACAAAAAGAATAGAAATAGCTATAAATGTTAGTTATTATTGTTATTATGATGATGATTATTATTATATTCCAGGGATCTTATAGAAAGAAGAACACACACGCATACACACACACACACACGCACGCACGAAGGATTCTGTATTCAAAACAGTTTGAATTAAACTTTTCCTGCTTGATTTCTTTATATTTTTCTCAGCTAATGTGTATTATAAATCCCTAAGTGGAGACTGTAGAGGCTTTGCAGCATTTCCTATGTTTATTTTACATCAAAACCCTTATCTTATGGAATATCTATTAACATCTTGAGGTGCTTGACAGTTTGGGAAACACTTTTTAAGTAAAATCTGAATTCATGAGAGTTTGTTTGTCTGTTTAAGGGAATAATAGAACCATGTGGGCTTGAAGGGAATAATAGAGTCAATGTTAGAAAGACCTCAGGTTTGGGAAAATAAGACATTAAGAAAGAGTTGAAAATACTATTGACCAATGATACTACAAAGGGTGGGACATATTGCAATCTGTTAAATGGAAAGAAAAAAATAAAATCACCACCTAGCAAATAGATTGGAAAGCTTCTGCTACAAGGCTGTTGGGACATCTGGGAACATTGCCAAGCAATTCTGGGGAACAGACTTGGCACTAATTGTGGCCTTGTGTTCTTTATGAAAGAAAAGAGATTATTTTATAAGCTGTAACACACTACCTAGATGCCAAATTGCCAGTTAAAATTCTATTTGCAAGCAGGTGTAGGCTTTCAAAAAAGCTTTCACCCGACATCATAGGATGCTGCCTTTTCATAATCAAATATGATGCAAACTGTCTTTTCATCTACATGTTCAGTGTTTGAAAATGTTCCCAAAATGGCAGGTTCACTATGTCTTTAATTATAATGAAATCCTATGCATTCGCTCTAAATGTAGCTGTTTGGTTGAATACAGAGATCATATAAAGAAAGGAGTTTTTGCTCTTATCCATCCAATTAATTATTAGATTGGTGCAAAAGTAATTGTGGTTCTTGCAATTACTTTTAATGGCAAAACTGCAATTACTTTTGCACCAACCTAACATTTCCCCTTCAACTTACATTTTAAATGTGTCCAAGCAAAGAGAAGGGTGAATGGTATTTGGTAGTGTTTCTAATTTCATCCTGTTTATAATATAGGATGCTATCTTTTCTTTCAGTCCATAATATTTCTATTGCAATTGATGTAATTTAATCACACTGATGCTTCATGCTGTGCATATACCAGGCTTGTTTTCTCTGAAGATTCAAATAAATCTGCAAACATTAATCACAGTCCTCATGGTGGAAGACGGAAAGGGTCAGCCAAATCTAAGCTCTGGCATGAAACGATTTTGATAGGTGGAAAGAAGAGAAGACTTTCACCCTCTCCAATTCTGCTGGAATGCCCTCAGCACAATTTTCTCTTTCTCTCCGATCCTAGTCAGTTCAAAGCCTACCTCTTCCATGAATCTTCCTTGATAACCCTGGTCCACCTTAATCTTTTTCCTTTTCTAAATTTTCACAGCCCATATCTCTAGTTCTCAAGGTAGCACTCAAATCCTACTGCCCGGCATTGCCCCCAATTATTAGCTGGATCTTTTCCTCTAAACAATGAGGTCTTGTATTTCTGATTCCTGCTCAATTCAATGATGGGTTTACAGAGTGCAGTCCATAAATGCTGTTGATAAAGTGACTAGTGCAAGAATCCGAGAATTCGATTGTTTAGGAGCCAATTATGCTGGCAGTAGGGAGGTTTGGGGTTATCGTGGGGATATGTCATCATTCTTGTCATCTATTTTCAAAGACCTTAAGGAAACACACTGAGTACTCCTGAGAGCGTCTAATCTCTCAGAATCCTTGTTTATCTGTGCTTATTATTAGATTAGACCAAAGGCAAAATAAGGACCTTTTCCTGGGATCTGAGGCTCTTTATGTGACAAAGAACTGCCCCAAAGGGATGGCGAGGAGAGAAGGCAGGGCATGAAGTGGTGCTGGAGACACATCTATATTTTTAATTTGTCCTGCCCTGCCCCCCTCCCAACCACCACATTGTTGTTTGATTGCTACTTTGTTCTTTGACTTCCCCTCGCAGTCCCCTACACTTGTATCTTAAAGGACTGCTTTGAAGATGAGGATTTGGAAATGTGTGTTTAGCAACTTGTAAACCCCTCCCCCAAGGTTTTGCAAAGTCAACAGGAGGCATTTTGATTATAGCTATTTGTTCTCAACACATTTCGAGTTTGCAGATTAGAGATCAGATCCTGCCTCTTCTTGCCAATCAGGATAAACCCGTGCAGCAAGGCTCCCCATGGAGCACCCATTGGAGGTCTCCATGGAATGGGCCTGGCTACTAAGGCCTGAATCAGGGGAGAGGATGGGGAACACAGTCCTGCGTTCTGCTGGCTTTGGAGCGAGCTGCCTCCTCTGCAGAGAACTGATGCAGCCTGGCTGTGCGGAGGAGCCAACATGCAGTCTCCAAGAACGCGATGCTGACTAAAGCAGAGGGCCGTTTCAGCACGAACAGCTGGCTGATTTATTTCAGAGACACCGTTTCCAGGGGAATGGGAAATTGTTTAGTCTGAGATCCTTGGTTGGTTTCCTCTTACATCATTTCTGTGTCTTTCAATTATTTGCACATTTGGGGAGTTCTAGGGCCCTCCTAGACCATACAGGTGTGTACTTTTAATAAAATGCAATTTATGAAAGTCCGAGTTTACAAAATTGGTAAGTTATGAGGATGGATTATTTTTACCACAAAAGGATTTTGTGATGAAATTCAGGATCCGTTTTATTAGTCAATAATGTTCCTGGTGTATATAGCATTGTATTTATGGATTTCTTTTTTCTGACTTCAGAAGTAATCCCTGCTCCTAGCTACAAACACCATGGAGGTTAAAGCCACATGTGTTGACTTCAGACAAAACCTAGGTTTGAGAAGGTTCTGCCACTTAGTTGTTAATGTGTTTGAATAGTTGCTTACCTTCTCAAAAATACAAGTTAAAATGTTTGCAAGGATTAAATAACATACCTCAGGCACTTAGCATAGAGTAAGAGCTCAACACATTAGTAAGAAATTCTTATTTTTCTTATTATTAGAGTATTTATATGTAAAGGTTGGTTTACCCACATTTGATGTCAATGCAGCTTTCCTTGTTTGTTTACATGTGAGATCTACCTTTAATGCTGTCACCCACCTCCTTCAATCATTCTACCCTTTGCCTCTCCTGCCCAGCAGTTTTGGTTCTAAGGCTCTGGGGCTGCCCCAGGGAACAAACTAATGAGTCCTTCCCTGGACCACTCATCACAGAATGGGGTAGAAAAAGGGATACTCTGCCAGGCATGGTGGCTCACGCCTGTAATCTCAGCACTTTGGGAGGCCAAGGTGGGAGGATTGCTTGAGCCTAGGAGTTTAAGACCAGACTGGGCAACATAGTGAAACCCCATCTCTACAAAAAATAAAAATATTAGCTGGGCATGGTGGCATGCGCCTGTAGTCCCAGCTACTTGGGAGGCTGAGGTGGGAGAATCACTTGAGCCAGGGAGATGGAGGCTGCAGTGAGCTGTGCTTGTGCCACTGCACTCCAGCTTGGACAACAGAGCAAGCTCTTGTCTCAGAAAAGAAAAAAAAAAAAGAAAGAAAAGAAAAGAAATGAAAAGAAAAAGGGCTACTCCCAGATCACACTGGCTCTAGGTAGAGATTCTGAAACTAAATGAGGTTTCTCTCTAAAATAATGTTTCTCAAATTGAAGTTCATGGACCACTCTATCACTTTGTTAAAATGCAGATTCCTAAGGTCCTGCCCAGGGCTTTTGGAGCAGAATCTTTCTTTGGTTGGGTGGCGGGTTGGGGGCGGGGGTGGGATAGGAATATACATTGTAATAAGCACCTAGGTTATTCCTTGTGTGTTTGTTTACATGTGATATCTACCTTTAATGCTTTAATTTCCAGTGTAGTTTCCAAGCTTGCCCAACTATGGAGTGGCCTGAAGGGTGCTTAGTAAAGATAGAAGTTCCTGGGCCCATCCCAGAATATCCAGTGGTGGGGCCTGAGGATGTGTACTTTTAAGAAGCACCCTCAGATGCCTCTAAGAAATGAGTCAGGGAAATATTGCTCTAGAGTGACTGGCCAGTGATGTGCTCAGTGTTGTTGTTGGTCACAGTAATGCGGTAGGGGTAGGGGTTAGGGAGGGGCTTGGAGGTATCAATGATCCAGAGAGTGACCTGGGTCGAGTTGAGCCTCCCTTGTGAGGACTCACCTTTGGCTTTCTAATGTCTCCTTCAGGTATGGTGGTCTGTGTCCCGCCGTTCCCACAGTGTTTGAGGTAGGAATGCCAATCTGAAGAGAGGAGGCAAGCCCGAGAGCAAATAGTGAAACTTGTGGGCAGAGACCAGCAATCCCAGGTGAGCTGTCATGGGACCCTGGATAAATGGAAAGAATAACTGCTTATATAACAGCCAGCCCTGGCCCTCTGTCGTATCCTGGTTGCAATTCCTGCCTATGGTTTTTTCCTAAATTGCCTCCTTTCCTTAAGACAGTCTGGGTAGGTTTGTAACTCAAATTACTTTACCTAAAACTATGTCCTACCACCAGGAGCTGGCCTTTGGTGACCTGTGACTGAACTGCACCTCACGTACCCCCCTTCTGTGCCTCTGCAGCTAGATTCGCTCTCTCAGAGCTCATGGTGTATCCCAGCTTCCCCTCGGCAGCACCTGCCAGTGATGACAAGCCATCCTGCCTTATGCCCAAGTTTTGATCTGTGGCAAGCAGAACAGTAACGCTTCAACCTCATGTTTCATTGACAGACATGGCTACCAGCTTGACAAACATAATAGTTTTAGAGATGCTCTCTTGAGACATTCATCCTCTTCCCGTGATCGTCTTCTTCCAGCAAAGCTGGACAATGCTCCTCTTATGCTGCCCACCCAGTGATGAGAAGGCAGCCTACAACCAGACAGCAAAGTGTGTCTCTCTGTCTTTATGTGGTGCCTGCCTCTGCCGTTTGCCCCCATCTACCGTTGCACCTGACCTACCCCTCAAGACAACACTGCTTTTTTCTTTTCTTTCTTGTAGGCATTAGCTATGATCCAAAGGGCGCTAGAAGAGCGTGTTTTATCACATTTCAGCCAGCAAACATTTGATGATGCCAGCCTCCTCCAGGTGAGATATTGCAGTAGACTCAGGGGGCATTCAAAGATAAATAAAGTCCAACTAAGAAATTAATTCAAATGAAGAATGCTGTGGCATTCCACTGGGTGACATATCCAAGGACCAGCCATGCTATAAAAAATATGAGTCAGGATATTAAGCAGAGAAAAAATGTCGGAACTTTTGGTTGCAATATGTGTGTGTGTTTCTATATTTGTATCTACAGAATACTGAAATCTTATTAGGAAAGTACATCAGTCATGTGCATTGTATCAAGTACTGTGTTGCCAGCTGCCCTAAACCAACTTGATCATTTACAACTGTTGGGTTCTTTTAGTGAATAATGGTGATTTCCAATGACTAAGGGAAGTGGAAGGTTTTAGGTCTCCTTACTGACAAACTCACTACCAGGAAGTAAATTACAAGGAAAGCAAATCTCAGACCAAATCCTGCAACAAACACACACACAGGCACACATTTATTAACCCATAAACACAAAGAGAGTCATACAATATGCTCTTATTGGCTCCCTCCCTTGGACCCTCTGCCAGATACCTTTCATACCATTTCACTTTGGCAGATACAGCAGTATTCTCTAGGGAGGATCAGCTAGACATCAAATCAGAATCAGACAATAAATCCTCTGATAAGAGATGGGACACAGGACCAAATGGAACTTCTAAACTAAGTTGAGTCTATCTGGTGAAATTCAAAAAGCTAATATTAACTCATTTCCTGCTTTTTGGATTTTTTATTTAATAGGGCCCTATCCTAGAGGGTAGTGAATATAGATAGACCTTTTGCCCTAAATGCAGGGAAGGACAGAGATCTAATATTAGAAAATGCTGGAGAAAGAAGTATAGGTTTTTCTACAGAATGGAAGAAAATTATTGCAATCTACACATCTGACAAAGGTCTAATATCCAGAATCTACAAGGAACTCATACAAATTTACAAGAAAAAAAATCCTATCAAAATTGGGCAAAAGTTTGAGCAGACACTTCTCAAAATAAGACATTTATGCAGCCAACAAACATACTACAAAAAGCTCAACATCACTGGTCATTAGAGAAAAGCAAATCAATACCACAGTGAGATACCATCTCATGCCAGTCAGAATAGTGATTATTGGCCGGGTGTGGTGGCTCACGCCTGTAATCCCAGCACCTTGGGAGGCCAAGGCGGGTGGATCACGAGGTCAGGAGATTGAGACCATCCTGGCTAACACGATGAAACCCCGTCTCTACTAAAAAATACAAAAAAAAAAAAAAAATTAGCCAGGCATGGTGGCAGGAGCCTGTAGTCCCAGCTACTCGGGAGGCTGAGGCAGGAGAATGGCATGAACCCAGGAGGCAGAGCTTGCAGTGAGCAGAGATCACGCCACTGCACTCCAGCCTGGGTAGCAGAGCGAGACTCTGTCTCAAAAAAAAAAAAAGAAAAAAGAATAGTGATTATTAAAAAGTCAAAAAAAATAGTTGCTGGCAAGGTGTGAAGAAATAGGAACACTTTTACACTATTGGTGGGAATGTAAATTAGTTCAACCATTCTGAAAGACAGTATGGCAATTCCTCAGGAATCTTGAATGAGAAATACCATTTGACCCAGCAATCCCATTACTGGGTATATACCCAAAGGAATATAAATCATTCTGCTATAAAGACACATGCACACGTATGTTTATTGCAACACAATTTACAATGGCAAAGTCATGGAACCAACCCATATGCCCATCAGTGATAGACTGGATAAAGAAAATGTGGTACATATATACCATGGAATACTATACAGCCTGTAAAAAGGAATGAGATAATGTCCTTTGCAGGGATGTGGATGAAGCCAGAAGCCATCATCCTCAGGAAACTAACACAGGAACAGAAAACCAAACACTGCATGTTCTCACTCACAAGTGGGAGTTGAACAAGGAGAACACATGGACACAGGGAGGGGAACATCACACACCAGGGCCTGTTGAGGGATGAAGGACAAAGGGAGGGAACTTAGAGGGGTTCAATAGGTGCGGGGGGGTCAATAGGTGCGGGGGGGGTCAATAGGTGCGGCAGACCACCATGGCACACATATACCTATGTAACAAACCTGCACATTCTGCATATGGATCCTGGAACTTAAAGTAAAAATTTTTAAAAAAGAAGTAGAAGTTTTTTAAAAATGCTTGCTCTCTATAAGGGCAATGCTGGTAGAGTGTGTGAAGGGCTTTGATAGGGTGGGCCATAGAGAGTCACAAGAATGCATGAGAGGGGCATTTAGAGCTGACTGGGAAGTTCCAGGAAGGCTTCCTGGAGGAAGGAGTTAGCTAAGTGGATAAGGAGGTTTGGGAGGCAGAGAAAGTAGCACAACAGAGGGCTGCAGGCATGATGGAGGTTATGCCATATTTCTGCAAGCAATTTGGTATGACTAGAATACAGTCTATGGTAGGAAGGGAGCTTAGTAAAATGTGAGGTTGAACTGCTAAACTTGGCTTAGCTCATAAATCTTAAAGGCGGTAGAAAGTCACAGGAGGATTTTTGAGTAGGAGAATATGAGTATCAAATATTCACTGTGCAGAGGTCAGTCTGCCATTGTGAGAAATAACTTAAAGGCAGTTTTATAGCAGGCAGGGAGGCCAGTTAAAATGAGCTTTCAGGAACCAAGAAAGAGATTATGAGGCTCTGATCTGCTATAATGGCAAGTGAGGGTAAAGAGAAAGGGAAACGTTGCAGACATAATGGGTAGACTTGATTTAGCAACAGATTGAATGTGGGTGTGAGAATGACCCCGTGTTTTTAGTCAATGATGGTGACATTCCTCAAGACAAAGAATATAAGGGGAAAAGCTGATTTTTGGGGTGAGACGGGAGGACGAGGTAAAAATATTAATGTCTGCAAGACATCCAAACATATGAGGGTTGGGAGCTCAGGCAACAAACAGAGGCTGGAGATGGGAACTGAGGTTCAGTTCCACAGAGAAGGTGGCTCATATTATGGGAGTGAATGAAGATCATAGAGAAAGTACACAAGGTACACAGAGAAAAGGAATATGTCTAGCTTCTTAAAGATCATCATCATTTAACATTCAGTCCCTTTTGTGTATTATTTTCTGTTTCCCAAGCTGGTTTGCATCAGAATGGTCATTCTCTGTTTCAGGATTTTAATGCCAGCTGCAGATAATTCTGTCTTTCTGTTTGTTTACAATTGTTGAAAGCCCTGACTTTGAAAATAGTGTCTTCAACAACTGTGTTCAACCACTTTGGAGATGTGGTGGGAGCATCATGTTTCTCTTGTTAAAGCACTTGTCTGTGCTATGCCTCTTGTTAACTGGCACATGGCATCTCCCTCTCTAGCTTGCCCTGTGGTAGAGGAGAGGCAGGAATGTTTTACGGCTTCCAAACCTAGAGGAGAGAACAATGTCCAAATTTTGTGCTGCCAAGATCTCCGTCTCCTCAGAAGTCCTCAACTCTCCCTTCTTTCTGAATTACTTGGTGAGGCATCTCCTGGGCTGTAAAAAGAATTTCTTAAAGTTTTGATGTCACAAAACATAAACTGATGACATTTTATGCACAGACATATAAAATGTTTCTCTAAAAACTATTTTGTTAGGACAACAAAAACCCCCAAAGTAATATATGATAAAAACAAAGAAAAATCATTTGATCTTGAAAGGTAAGGAAATAAAATTAGTATTTTTCATGATTATGATAAAATGATTATTTGTTATAAGACTCGAAAGTAGTTTTCCATTTACTCACAGCACACCTGCAGGTTACTCACAGAACACCGATATTCTGTGGCACATAATATGAGAAACACCATTGTGGGGATTTCATTGTGATGGTCCACGGTTCCGTGCCCACCATGTGGGGTGCCATTATCTTTGAATCTGAAAGGCAATTAGAGAAAAGAAGAGGGATAGCCCAGAGAGCTGGTTAGTTCTGTCCTTTAGTCTCTACCATTCTTATTAGTGATGTTGGAGAGAGCAGGGCTCTGGGAGGCCAAGGAAAGACCCTGCAGAGTAGAAAGCGATGCTCGTTGATTCTGGGAGGCAGCTGCAGCAGTGAGAGGCGTAGGAGCAGTCATTAGACAAAAGGCCGCCCAAAGAGCAGAGAGGCCAAGCCACTGATGGCAATCGGCTTAGTTAGCAACAAGCCAGCCCCACCACATCACAGGAGAGGGCTGGAAAAGGCTGGCGAGGATGCCCTAGCCTTACCTTATTTCCTGCGTTGTGTTTCTCTCTCTCTCTCTCTCTCTGAATATGCATGCATAATAGATTGTTAAAGGATTCTTTTTTTCTAAAAAAAAAAAAGGTAAAATCGGTACTGTCATACAAATAGAAAATGAACCTCTGTCAAATATTGTGCTTCTTTCTTTAATAAATTAGAGAACAAGTAAGATGTTACAACCAGTTTAAAGAGCCTACTGCCCAGGCTGGAGTGCAGTTGCACAATCATAGATCACTGCAGCCTTGAACTCCTGGGCTCAAGCAATTCTCTCACCTCCCGAGTAGCTAGGACTATAGGTGCATGCCACCACTCTTAGCTAACTTAAAAAAATTTCTTTAGAGACAGGGTCTTGCTATGTTGCCCAGGATGGTCTGGAACTGCTGGCCTCAAGCGATCCTCCTCCTTGGGTCTCCCAAAGCACTGGGATTACAGGCATGAGCCACTGAGCCCAGCCCTAATTTTTTAATCAGTATGTATTATATCTATTTTGTGAATAATGAAGAATAGAATAATGTTTATAAATACCTAGTATAGTGCTTAGCACAGAGCAAGCATTCAATAGTAATAGTATATTTTCACTATTAAAATTGATCATTTTAATAATGCTGAAACTTCTGTTTATGTAACCAACTGTTGCCATTTTCATTACAAGTATAATCAGCTAAAATTCCTTTTGGATATAAAGTTTTAAATTATGAATAGATAAATAAATAGATGCCAAATATTGAGTCTGGCAAAATGGTGCGTGTTATGTCTGTGCTTGTTCCAAAACTAATTATTGAGTAGGCCTATGTTTTACTTTGCTTTTTTCTTTCCTAAATATTAGACATAAGTGCATCCTTGTCCCTAGACATGGAAAAGGGTTGTCAATGCTCCCTAGGAATAAAACACATGGCACAGAAACTTTTATCAATAACTACTTATGAAACAGATGACTCAACATCATGAGTCATTGACTGTCCTTTCTATGAATCCATTGATTCATAGAATGGTAAGATAGGACACTTCAGGAAAACAAATCCATTCATTCCTTTACTTTCAAGATAGGAAACTATTATTCAGAGAAGTTAAGTACATTGTTGAATGCCACATAGCCATCAGCAGAGCTGGAGCCAGAAGCCAAATCTGCTGACTCCTAAGTTAGTTTTCTCTGAATTTCCCTATATTATCTCCTCATCTATTTGGCCATAGCTAAAAAACAGAAGAGTAGCCTTCTTCTGTATATACTGAATTGAGAAATCAAGCCCCATAGAAATGGCATGCAAGCTTCCCTGCAGTACTCAGGACAAATTGGACATGCCAGAAAAGGAGGTTCCACTTGAGCAGAGCTGAGCAACCACTGTCCAAGGTGGAATGAACGACCTCCTCGTCTGCTGCACCTCATGATTTATTAACTGCTACTGGTGCCCATGAAATATTCATCCACTCTTTCCTAGAGTTACTGCTTCACTGCATCAACAAACCATTGCTTTCCCATCTGTTTAGGTGTGCAGCTTGGAGAAGAAAAGCTTCACACATAATGGAAAAGAGGCTTCTTTTCATGTTTAGCCCAGAGGCAGAACACCAATTCACTTCTTGGTTCATTGTCCTTTTCCCAGACGCACAGTCAGGGCTGACTCCCTCGGCTCCTGGACACAGAGAAGCCCTGTCACTCATGTAAGCAAAGGTTGAATAGCTAGAAAGAAGAGTGAAAGACTTCATGTGGTTGGCTGGCTGGTTGTAACACTCCCAGCTCTAGCCTCAGCTTATTTTGCTCTGTAAGCAGTAAAGCGGGGCACAAAGAGCCAGGGCTTGCCTGACATGGAGGCTCCTTGTTGCCAAGGCCTAGTGTCAAGCATCGAACCTGAGTTGCTCCATGCAGCCTCTCCTTTGGGATTAGAAGCACTGCTTATAAGAGCAGAAGGAGTTAACTCTGCCCCACTTCCCTACTCCCTCTTCTTTTTAGGCTTCATCATAGACTTTTCTTCTGCATACCCCTTAGCTGTGGTTGCTACTCTTCAGCCCTCTTTTCACTCGCTGCATATATTCCCCATAGATGTTCGTATTCATGATCATGCATTCTCCTTCCCTCAATAATCATTTGTAAATCTCTCTTTCTCCAGCTTCAGATCTATAGGTTCAACTACACCATCTGTCTATACCAGGAGAGCCAATTGCCCTTCAACCTCCATAGGTCCCAAACTGAATTTATTATTACTACCCTATGATCCCTTCCCATCCTCCATTCACATCTATAAATCTTTCAGAAAAAGTTTTAAAAAGGAACCTTTCTTATTATAAATTCATATGTTGACATTGCAGCTTTGAAACCAGTTTCTTTTAAAGGTAGTTAATTAGAAACATATATAAATATTTCAGAAAAGAAGCTCCATCATATTATCAAAACTGGTTGGGAGTCATCCTTGATTCTCTCCCCTTTCTATTTATTTTTTTATTTTTATTTATTTATTTTTTTAGAGACAGGGTCTCACTCTGTCACCCAGGCTGGAGTGTGGTGGTGCAATCATAGCTCACTGTAGCTTCAAACTCCTGGGCTCAAGCCAGTCTCCCTCCCCAGCTTCCCAAAATGCTGGGATTCCAGGCATGAGCACTGCTCCCGGCCCCTCTCCTCTTTCTTATCTCCATGTTTCAGTTATCCATTTACTGCTTATTATTGAGGCAAAACTTAGTGACTTAAAAAACAACAACCACCATTTATTTTGTTCATGAATGTGTCATTTGGACAACACTCATTTTTACTCCACATGATGTCAGTTGGGATATCTTGACTGAGGACCCATTTTCAAGACAGCTCACTCACATAGCTGGCAAGATGGTGCTGGTTGTCAGTGGGGAGTTCACCCAGGGTATTTGGCCAGGGGATCTCAGCTCCTCTTCACTGGGGACTCTTCACGGGGCTCTTTGGGCTTTCTCACGGCATGGTGGCTGGGTTCCAAGAATAAGTGTTTCAAGAGACAGGAAGTGGAATATATAGGTCTCTTAAGGCCTGGGTCTGAAAACTGGCGCAGCATTACTTCTGCTGTATTCTATTGGCCATGTAGTCACAGAGCCCATCCAGACTCAAAGAGGAATAATACAGACCCCAGCTCTTGAGGGGAAGTGTCAAATAATTTAAGGCTTTCTTTAATCCACCACATTCTACATCCAATTAAACTCTTGCAGTCCTCTCCCTGTATCCACGCCTTTTCACATGCTGTTCCTTTGGTCTTGAATGCCTTTCTCCACCTTGTCCCCTTCTCTGCTCTTTCTCCAAGATTGTGCTCAAGAATTGACTCCCCAAACCTTTCTCAATCCCTCCTCCAGAAGAACACCCTATGTTAGCATTTATTATTTTGTGTTGCGATTGTTTGTATATCTTTCCTATAAGACTGAATTATTCATGACACAGTCATGAAAAACTATGCCTTATTCATTTTTGTATCCCCAGAACCATGGAGCTGGGCAGAGTAAATGACCTCAGCAAACATTTACTGAATGGATAAATGTTTCCTTGTTTCAATCTCTCAATAGTCCTGTGAGGTGGCAGAAATGGAGTGTTATTCCTGTCTTACTGCACTGACTTCCTTATTGTAGATAAAAAGAAACAGACAGAGCAAAAAGTAATTGCATTACCCAAAGTCACTCAGCCAGGAAGATAATTCAGTACAGTCAATAGGAATTCAGTTCCCCGAAGTAAGTTGAACATCATAGATTTAGGCACAAGGTTAGGAAGGCTTAAGAAAAAGCCCAACCATGAATGGACTTAGTTGTTTAGCAGAAAATGCCTTTGAGGTTACCCTACTAGTCTATGTATACTGGTGCCTACTCACGGGATGCAACTGATCTTCTGTAGACTGCTAGGAAACTAAAAACACCAGAAAAGATAGAAGATGGTCTGATAGAATCTGTTAAAGAAGAGAATGGGCATGGTACAGTGCTTTGTGAAAATAGGAAAGGTGGATCTAATGTAGAGTCACAAAATGACAGTGGGAGAGTGAGTTCACAGTGATTCTCAAATGACTCTTCAGGGCAGAGAGAGGCAGCTATTATCAGAATGAGAGGCTGTTTCTAGGGGCCCAAGTGTTTGGGTCAATTGGATAATTCATTGGAGTTAAAACCTTAGCTGCAATAAAACACCCCTCAAGGAGAGCTGACATCCTGTGCTCTGATTTCATACTTAACAAGCCCCTTCTGTTCACTAGTTTGGTTTCTTACATATTTTTTATTACAAAAATATTCCCTTGATAGTGGACATGGGTATTCCAGCCAATAGAAAGGAAACTTTCTTATTATAAATTAATAATATGTTGACATGCTTTGAATGTTTCTTTTAAATTTAGTTAATTAGAAAATTAACTAAATTTGAAACCAGTTTCTTTTAAATTTAATTAGAAAAATTCCCCTGCACACAGATGAATAGATTTTTTATTTGAGTTTTTTGATTAGTTTTTTAAAAATTACACAAATACTTAATATTGTATTAGTCCATTCTCACATTGCCATAAAGAAATACCTGAGATTGGGTAATTTATAAAGAAAGAAAGTTTGATTGGCTTATGTTTCTGCAGATTGTACAGGAATCATGATTCTGGCATCTGCTCAGCTTCTGGGGAGGCCTCAGGAAACTTAGAATCATGGCAGAAGGTGAAGTCAGAGCAGATAATGTCTTATATGGCAGGAGCAGGAGCAAGAGAGAAGGAGGTGCTACAGACTTTTAAACAACCAGATCTCATGAGAACTCACTATTGCAATAATAGCACCAAGTGGATGGTGCCAAATCATTCAAGAAGGATCCGCCCCCATGATTCAATCCCTCCCACCAGGCCCCACCTCCAACATTGGGGATTACAATTTGACATGAGATTTGGGTGGGGACACAGATCCAAACTATATCACATATATACTTTCTTATTGTAAGAGATCCAAACAATTAAAGTATACTTGAAAAGCCCTTTCAACATCAAGCCCCGTCCTCTCAGCCTCTGAGATAATCAGTTATAAGTTCAATATGCAGCCTTCAGTCCCTTTCCTATACACTTATTTATAGAGATGTGTGTATATTTATGTGTCCCTTTTAATTTTATACAAAATTGATCATACTATACATTTTCCCTTTCATATAACTCTATCCCATGAAGATCCTTCCACATTAATTTTTCTACATTCTACAAGAAACAAGCTCTGCCTTCTTGTTTCTTATGGCTGCATCTTTTTAAAAAATAGGATGTATTATTCACGATTCTTCAGAGACACAGGACTGATAGGATATATATATATATATATATATATATATATATATATATATAAAGAGATTTACTATAAGGAAATGACTTAGCAGTTATGGAGACTGGCAAGTCCCAAGAGCTGCAGAGTGAGTTGCAAGCTAGAAACTCAATGGTAGGAGAGCCAATGGGTGTAGTTTCAGTGTGAAGGCCAGCAGGCTTGGGACCAGGAAGAGCCAATGTTTCCATTTGAGTTTGAAGGCAGGAAGAAAGCTTATGTCCCAGTTTGAAGGCTGTCATGCAGAAAAAATTCTCTCTTACTCAGGAAAGGGTCAGATGCTTTGCTCTATTCAGACCTTCAACTAATTGAATGAGGCCCACTGACATTATGGAAAACAATTGGTTTTACTCATTCTACCTGTGTAATTTTAATCTCATCCAGTAATAGCCTCACAGAAACACTCAGAATAATGTTTGACCAAATATCTGGACACCCTTTGACCTATTCATGTTGATACATAAAATTAACCGTCACACAAGGTTATGTAATTATTCCACTTTTAATGAATAGTTTTTTTTCTTTCTTTTCTTTTTTCTTTCTTTATATTTTCTTTTCTGTTAGGAACACTACTGCAATAAAAAATATTTGGACATACGTTTTGGGTATGTGTGTCTATTTCTGTAGAATATATTCCTACAGCTGGAATTGCTGGGTGTAATAGGTAGAGTAATGCCCCTCCCCCAAAATGTTTACATCATAATCCCTGGGACCTGTGAGTATGGTAGGTTGCATGGCAAAGGGAAATTAACATTGCAGATGGGATGGAGTCTCCTATTCAGCTGACCTTACAATAGGGAAACTATCCTGAATTATCCAAGTGGGCCCAAAGTAATCATAAACATCCTTAAAGGTAGAAAACGGAATGAAAAGACAGAACCAGGGAGATGGAAGAGTGAAAAGGAGTAGGCCTGGTGTTGCTGGCTTTGAAGATGGAAGAAGAGGCCATGAGCCAAAAAATGTGTGCAGCCTGTAGATGCCGGAAAGGACAGGGAAACAGGTTCTCCCCTAGAGACTCCAGAAAGGAACATAACCCTACCAACAGCTTGATTTTAGCTCAAGGAGACTCATTTCATTCTTCTGAACTACAAAACTATAAGACAATATACTTGTATTGTTTTAAGCCACTAAATTGGTAATCATTTGTTATAGCAGTCACAGAAACTAACATACTGGGAATTGGAGAATGTGTATTTTAAAAATGTGATGAGTAATGAAAATGGCTATGACTTTCACACACATATGAGAAGGTTTTTCAGTTTACAGTTCTATCACCAGTGTAAAAAAAAAAAAAAAAAAAAAAGGCCATTTTCCCTTATCTTTACCAGCTCTGGATTTTATCAATCTTTCTAATTTTTAGTAAGTTAATGGCTAAAAAATTATTATTACTTTGTTGCTGAAGTTGGGGGTCGTTTTAGTGTTTACTTCCCTATTTACAAATTGGATGTTTATCTTTCCTTATTTTTATGCAAGGTTGGTGATCTTTGTTCTTGACTTACAGATGCTCTTTAGATGGTATGGCTCTTAGTTCTTTGCCTGATGTATATGTTGCACATATTTTCTTTCAACCAATCACATCTCTATTAACTCCAATTATGGATCTTTTGTTATACAGACAAACTTCATAACTAGGGTTTTGTGTCTTGGTTAGGAAGAGAAAGCTAATGTCTTAACTAGAAATGCTGCAGATGCCAGCCTGAGCTGAGTCATAAATAGCTTGAGTGACCTTGGGTAAGCCCCATACTCCTTTGATCATTAGTTTTCTTATCAAAGTGATTAGCTTCCTTATTAAATTTATTCATGCAAAAATTATTTACTTTGAATCCACTTTATGCCATGTCTAGATGTTATAGAGACAAATGAACACAATATTCAAGGAATATACAGTCTAATGGGAGATATGGACAATTAAACAGCCATAACAATAACCATACAGAATGGAATATGCTGTGATGGAGGTTTGTGCAGAATCCCATGAAACCCCATGGAACCCTACATCCAGACTATGAGGTTTTATAGGAATTTATAGGGGAATAAGAAGGGCCCATTGGTCAGAGGGCGCTGCAGGAACAGAGGCTTGGGGGCAAGAGAGAGGAACTACAACCAGTTCATCGAATAGGGGTGATGATGGTGGTGTGTTATGAATCTGGAAAGGTAGGCAGGGACTATTGCAGTGCCTTTCATTCTGTTTGGCCTTTTTCCTGGGGACACTAGGATGCCTTTGAAGTTTGAAGCATGGGAGTGAGATGTGGACTAGCCTTTAGTAAAGATCACTTTGGCATTTCTGTGAAGAGGATAAAAGAGGGCACAGTCAGAGGCAGGGAGGCCAGCAAGGAGGCTGTTGTACTGGCCTGGGAAGGAGATGGCCAACACAAATGAAGCAGTGGGGAAGAGATGGACACGTTGGATAGCTTTGGGAGATTTGTGTCTGTGTTTCCCATCACTCATATTTGTTGTGAATCAAAAACAATATGTAGCATTGTTCCACATGGAAGTTCTTTGTAAACTAAAAAAATTCCACTTCTTAGTGGAATTGTAAGCACTGTGACAGGTGAGTGGAGATAGTTCTGAATACAGAAGACTTTCCAGGAAGAAGAAACGGTCACTATATTTAAAGTAAAAAATCATTGTGTATTCAAATTGTACTTATTTTGTCTTTCATGTTTTGGTTTTCTTTATATGGCTGTGAATGTATAACCTAAGCATCAGCTCATCTGCCCGCCCCTTTCCTCTTCCCAACCTCTTATTCTTTTTGATTACATTCCCATGATATATGTTAGCAAAGACCAGGGCTTATTTTAGTCTTTCCTGAGAGTTCTAACTGCCGCTCTGCAATTGGCCACCAACTATCTCCCAGCCATTCACTACCCTCACTGCACTTGAGGACAAGCACCTGCTTCCTCAGCCAAGGAGCCAGTGAAGATGTGAATGGGGGGAAAGAAAACTCTCCAATATTTCTCCATTCCTTTATTCTTCGTATCACCGCTTATCAAGCTGATATGCGGACTTCATACTTTACTGAAGCACTAAATTAGACAAAGGAAATTACAATAAAGAAGACAAAATTATTCAAACGATAGACTCACTGTAATTTTCACCTTGCTCTAAGGGACAAGTGCTTCCTCCCCCCAGTCCACCCTCATCCTCAGCTCTGCTTCTATTTTCTGTTCCCAAGTGAGTGGCTGAACAGTACTGGAGAGAAAACATGCCCTTTGTCAGGAGCAAACCTTTTCTTATCACAGTATTGTTTCCTCAGCTCTCTGTTTCACTTAGAAATGGAAAAAATATTGAATGCCATTTCCCAGACCCACTGCTGGCTAATAGCTCCAACTGCTAATGTTTTATGAAATCTGTCCCAGTTGATGTGGTGCATTAAGCAGAACCCACTGCGTTAACTTTGCTCCTCTCCTCCTCTCTCCCGGTTATTTGGCTTGTGCTGTATGTGAAGAAGCTCTGCAGGTCCGAAGCTCTGCCTGTGCACAGCAACGGCGATGGGAAATGACTGCCATCTGCATGCTGCCATTTTCCTTTTGGTGCTGACATGGATTCTTTGGCAGATCTTCCAAAGAAAGCTGAGTGTGTTGACACTGTGAGTTTGGTTATCACCCACTTTCCTAGGACAAAGGCTCAAGGCAACCCCTAGTACCATTTGGTTGATATTAATTTCATCTATTTCTATTCCTCATGGTTAAAGACAGTAACATAGCATTGGTGCTGTGGCATCAAGATGCACAGTCCTACAAATGGGGCATCTGGCCTAAAATGGCAACAGGTAACTGGAGAGGACAGAACTGGAAATCAATTCAGAAAGCTTTAATAATAATAATCTTAATACATTTACAGGTGCTCTCTTATTTGATCCTTAGATGAGGTAGGTATTTTTTTATCCCTGTTTTAAAGATAAGAACACTGAAGTTCAATGACGAGAAACTTGCCCAAGGCCATAAACCTTGGAGGGAGGAGGTATGGATTTAGGTGATTCAAGCCCTAAGAGTTCCAATATCTTATCTGGATCCTGTTGTTAAAGGAAAAAATGTTCGTGACATTTGTTAAGACAGTAAGGCAGATTTTACTCAAGACAAACATGACAGGTGTAGGGACTACCACAGTGGGGTTTAGCAGTAGGGGAGACAGACTGGGTTCAACTCTGAACATAAGAAAAAGGGGGAATTTAGAGCCAAGGGGGTGGAGGCTGTCAGTAGATGGAGAATAACTAAGAGGGTAGGGTGATACTTTGCTAAACCGTCCTAACAGGATTCTTGTTAGGGGCAGGCAAGCCATAGTAATCAGATATAACCTGGGGATGATGGGAGTGGTAAAGAATTTGGTCAGATATTGAGGATGATCAGATATTGAGGGTGGGAAATCCTGGCCAAACCAACCTGACAAAATTCTTGCTGAAATTGGATGATGCAAGAATGGACACAGAAGTCCAAAAGTTGAGGCCTACCTTGGAAGAGGATAATGGTGACAAAGAGTCTCTCTTTGACCAAATTTTAGTCAGGCTCCACCACAGGCTCCCCTCTGCCCATAGCTGAGGGCAGCAGCATCTGGAAAAGTAAGGTTCAGTGAGTTTTGAGTTTGGTTGTGAAGAAGGACAGAAACAAGATCTGGCAAACAGAAAGAAGTAACATTTGTTTGGGGATGGTGGTGGAATGGGAACGATCCTTTATTAAATCCTGGGCATTAGGTACATCTGATAGGGAGGAACCACTAACACTCAAGATCCTACTGAGGCAGCAGCTCCCAAGTCCACCGTTTTCCTCTGGGAACTTTGGTGTTTAGCCTGTAATCAGCTGAGCATTAAGGGCAGCATCATCCGGGAAAGCAAGTAAATAGGTTCAGGTGAGTTTTGAGTCTGTGAAGGACAGAAACAAGATCTGGCAAACAGAAAGAAGTGACATTTGTTTGGGGATGCTGGTGGAAGGGAACGATCCTTTATTAAATCCTGGGCATTAGGTGCACCTGATAGGGAGGAAGCACTAACACTCAAGATCCTACAGAGGCAGCAGCTCCTGAGCACTGTTTTCCTCTGGGAACTTTGGTGTTTAACCTTTAATCAGCAGAGCATTGTGGACTGCTAGCCTCTACATTCCCTACATGGTTTCCAGCTCTGTTAGGAATTGGGAGCAGAGGAAAGACAGGTCTGAAATGGGCTGGGTAATGGAAACCTGACTCTTTCTCTTAGAGCTCAAAAGAGTAGCCCATGTCACAACCAGGAGCCTCAGCTGGGCACCGTGGGGCTATTTGCAGCCTGACAGCCTCTGCTGAATTATTGATGCCCCTCAGTACCTTGGGACCTCCTCTATGTTAACAAATCACACTGCATATTAAAATTTAAAGAGGCAAATGAGGGCAATCTCTTTCCTTATTATTTCCCTCTTCTTTTGCCATCTGAGCTCTAAGTTTTAAGTCAATCAGCCTGAAAGGCTTCTCTTGGGAGATGGCACAGCTCAGAGAGCCAAGCCCAGGAAAGGAAAACTGGAGGCCATGAGTGGGCCCAGGACTGAGTCCTGAGTCAATTAATGAAGTCCGGGGGCTCTGGGCCGGGTGAGCACTGACTCTCTGAGTCGTGGAAACACCTGAGAAAAAAATCTGTTCATTCCCTCCTTAGGACAGCTATGCCACTGCCCAGTGTGCCATATCTCAAGTGTTTCCCTAAAGCAGAAGATAAAAACTTTTAAGTTGTGGTCCAAATTTGTTGTTGTTGTTTTTTAGTGAAAATAGTTGCAAAAAATTTTAAATTAGAAGGTTTTACCTAAACCTGTTTTTTTTTAAATATTTGATGTGCTATTTTGCATGCAAAGATTTGAAACTGTTATACTACCTAGATTAATTATTCCTTTTATTAGTATAAAGGACCTTTTTCGTTTGTTTTCATGCATTTTTCCTCAAGTTCTACTTTTACTGAATGTAATTTCTTCTTTTTTGTTTATTATTATTGTTACTTTTTTGAGACAGAGTTTCACTCTTTTGCCCAGGCTGGAGTGCAGTGGTGTATTCTCAGCTCACTGCAACCTCTGCCTCCCAGGTTCAAGCGATTCTCATGTCTCAGCCTCCTGAGTAGCTGGGATTACAGGCGTGCACCACCAGGCCTGGCTAATTTTTGTGTTTTCAGTAAGAGATGGTGTTTCACCATGTTGGCCAGGCTGGTCTCAAACTCCTGACCTCAAGCCTTAGCCTCCCAAAGTGCTGGGATTACAGGTGTGAGCCACTGCACCCAGCCTCATTTCTTCCTTTAAACATAAGATTTTCTGACTTCTCTTGAGCAATCTGAAGGCTTGGGCTTTCATCTGCACATTGTACCCCTTACTGGGGATGACAGTGGCTACTCCTTCAAATGAAGTATGGCCTCTTAACCATGGTTCTTACCATTTCCCATTAGTGGTGGAATTTGCAACCCCTGGTTTCAAGAAAGATGGCAAACAAGTTTTTCTATGTGCCAACTCAGATCTATTAGCAAGACTGCCTGTAGCACCAAAATGAATCTGAGGTCAGCTATGGTAGATTGCTATGTACTTTGCAATTGTGCACCTTCACTTCCATCTAAGAGGACTGCATGTCTCTGACCTTTGCCATGTCACCATGTGCGGATCATTCAAGCAGAAGTTTTTAAGAGGCATCATAAGTTGTCGCCACCTCTCTGGCGATTTCATATTCTGCTGTGGGAATAGCACACCCTATGATCCTTCAGCCTGGATCCCAGAAGGAAAAGGACACATGGAGCTAGCAGCTGATTTACAGCTTGGAGCTGAGCCACAGTCTGGAGCAGCGCTTCAGACAACCCACAGCTTTCAGTAACATAAGTGAACAGCAAATGTTTCTGTAAGCCACAGAGAATTGGAGGTTATTCATTACCACAGTAAAGCTGACCAATACAGCAAGACTAGTCTTGATAGAAAAGAATACTGAGGTTTTTTTTTTTAAAGCAGCATTTTTTCTATTTTCTGAGAAGAAAAAATTAGGTAGCATTAGGAAATTCCTAAATATTAATTTCCTTCAATTTAAAAATATAACTTCAAGGATTCTGAAAAAATCATGGCATTGGCAGTAAAATAACTGAGTTGGATTCCTGAATCCACACTTATGACCATGTTATAAAATATTGAATGATGTTCCTTTTATTAAAGATAATTATCTTTTTTTAAAAAAACTTCTTGTGTGTATTGAAGTTGTAGTATCTGTCAATTTCATTTCTAACAGGGATCAGGGAATATAGATATTGTTATACAAAGGCAGTCTGGCATCTGATAGGGTTTTACCCACTACCTTATTGTGAGGATCAAATGACCTTGATTGAAAATGCTCTGTCAGCCTTACGTGATTACTAGTGATTTCTAGTTTTTGCTAGTTTCGTAAAAACACGGCATCTCTTTCTCACTTTCTCCATTAGGAGGCAGGTTAGGCATGACTATCACCATCTGACAGATGCAAAGGCAGATGAGGTGGCAAACGGGTCAGGGCCGGAGGGGATTTGCCAGCTAGTTAAGGGCAGAACTGAGAGGCAGTCAGTTTATCACGGAGTCTCCTGACCACCAGTAATCTGTCCACTGCCTTACTCAAAAAGGGGCCAAACCAGGCCTTATGAGCAATTTTGCTAATACACAGATTTCCAGTCTAATGCTATCAGTTATCATGAGGCATGTGCTGGTTTCTTGGAAGCAGTCAGATGTAATTCACCTCAATATCTACTTTCATGTTTACCTTTTACATCCTTTGGCCTCTGGCATTGCTTTAATTTACATTTTTCAGTTTGTAATGTCAATGTTCATCAGCCCCTTTCAATCCTTGATTAACCATTGTGTGGTAGGCATGGTAGTTATTCTTTTCTTTGTTACAGACAGGGTCTTTCTCTGTCACCCAGGCTGGAGTGAAGTGGTGCCATTGTAGCTCACTGTAGCCTCGACCTCCTGGGGTCAAGCAATCCTCCCGCCTCAGCCTCCTGAATAGCTGGGACTACAGGTGCCAACCACCACACTCAGCTAATTTTTACATTTTTTGTGAAGGTGGGGTCTCGCTTTGTTGCCTGGGCTGATTTTGAACCCCTGGCTTCAAGTGATCCTCCTGCCTCAGCCTCCCAAAGGTAGTTTATTCCTAAGTAAGAGAAAGGTTTAATTTGCACATGGATAATACTAGTATGCATATTAGTATTATCTATATACAAATTATGAACTATGTTCATATTAGAGAATATTCATGGTATACAAAGTTAAACTCCCAGAGTTGGGATTTTTATACTTCGGCATCATTCACTAATTTTGGACTCTCTAGTCTGATACAACTTCAGGTCATCCTTTTGGGCTTCAAAGGAATTTTTATCCATCTAAAAGGCATCTCTGCCTCAATGTCCCATAAACAATGAGACAGCTTTGAAGGACAATTACCTAAACTAAGTGTCTGCTAGCTGACGCATCCCCTTTTAGGAGATGTTGATGTGGGGCAAAAGCTGGGTCACTGGTTAGAAATCTGCTGCTGCTGCAAATGCACAATGGAATCCTCCAGAATTTGGGGATGCCATGCCAGTTGCTCAGTATCTGAGGGCAGGCAAGCTATGTGGAAGGGTCTTTGCTTTGGAACCCCACTATACATTTATCATTTTCATTTCCTGTGTTCTCTGCTGAACTCAAACTCCTTTTTTGAAAGTAGGCTTATGTCAAGAGGTCAAGGCTGCAGTAAGCCATGATGGTGCCAGTGCACTCTAGCCTGGGTGATAGAGTGAGACCCCATTAAAAAAAAAAAAAAAAAGAAAGAAGAGAAAAAGAGAACGTATGCTTATGATGGGGCTCCATTGGAGAGTAGACATCTTTTCCATTGACTTAAAACTTTCTGTGTGCGTGTGTGTGTGTGTGTGTGTGTGTTTAAAGAGAGTCTACTGATGCAGAATGAAGAAAGCTAGAGACCACCATGTCATGGAGAAACTTCCTAGGGGTGGAGGAGAGCTCAGAAGAACCTTTTGGGGTAGAAGCTGTGAGGCCAGATATTATCCAGTTTGCCGAGAAATCCTCACCTAGAGGCACCAAATTATTGCCCCCCAGCCTTGGCTTGTAATTTTTGCAGCCTCCCTAATGTTAAGGTTTCAAGACCTGAAGTAAATTTTTCTCAGGGGTGGAACATGACAACAAGGGGTTCCTCAAAGCCCTCCCTGCTACCAAGCAACTATCACCTAGCTCTCCACTTCTCTTCCCCTTCATTGGCATCGCCTATCTCCTACTCACAAGGGAGGGAAGAGCTCCCTGTGGAAGGGGCTCTGACCCACACACCCTCCTGCAACAGCATTTCTAGTCACCCTATCCCAAGAAGCTTTGCAAACTTATGCAAGATGGACCAAGGCTGGGCCGCCCTGCATGTCAAGTGTGCTCAGCAAGCATGTCCCACCTCATCCCCTTGCCCCACCCGCATGGCAAAAATAATTAAAACACCGCTTCTACTATTTCCCAGATAACTTAGCATTTGTCAAGTGATTTCATACACGTGAACTCATTTATTTTTACCTCAGCAGCTTTTGAAGCAGGGACCATGACTGCCATCTTAGGAATGAGGAAGCAAAGCTTCCCACAGCTTTCAGGACTTGCCTGAGGCCTCCCTGCTGGGAAAGGGCAGAGCTAGGACTTAAGCCTGGCCTTTCACTTTCAGGCCCATCTTCCGGCCCTAGTCTGCTTCCTTGGGTCTATGAGGTTGAGTCACCCCCGTGTTTCCCCCAGCTGTCATTTCCCTCCTCCCAGTTGGCTCCACACCAGCCTCCCACCACAGAGTAGCTTCAGACACACTAGGAGTCCTTCCACAGCTGTATTCCTTTTTCGCCCTAGTCTCCTACAAAGTATATATTTTAAAGCTTCTGTTTATTTGACAGTCTCCCCTGATGGAGGGTAGAGGAGGTGATGGCTTTCTCTCTTCCTCAGTCCCTCAGCAAACATGCTATAATTGTGTGACTTCCCTTCCCTAAGATTTTGCAATGACTCCTTAAGACCAATCTCATAAAACCGGAGTCATTAATCCATCATGGAAGCACTCCCTTCTAACTTTTTTCTTTTCTTTTCTTTCTTTCTTTCTTTTTTTTTTTTTTTTTTTGAGATGCATTCTCACTCTGTCGCCCAGGCTGGAAAGCAGTGGTGCAATCTCGGCCACTTGCAACCTCTGCTCTGCCTCCTTGGTTGAAGTGATTCTCCTGCCTCAGCCTCCCGAGTAGCTGGGATTACAGGCACCCGCCACCACGCCCAGCTAATTTTTTGTATTTTTAGTAGAGACAGGGTTTCACCATGTTAGCCAGGATGGTCTTGATCTCCTGACCTTGTGAGCCACCTGCCTCGGCCTCCCAAAGTGCTGGGATTAGAGGCGTGAGCCACCGTGCCCAGCCCCTTCTAACTTATTATTTCTATTCTTACCTCTCTTCTTTACGAACTCTGTGTTCTGGTTGTTTCTTTGGTCTGTGTCTCCCACTTTCCACTCTGAATTCTCATTCTTCGAGGCTTAAAGGCCCTTCCTTCCACAGGTGCTCCCCCTGCCCCCCTCCCCTCCTCAGGCCCAGAGCATTTGGTTTGCGCCGCCCATCAGACATCTCACTCTGGGTTGTATGGTTAGATTTTACGCATGTGCATGTGTGGGTGTGATCCCCACTACTAGTGAGAAAAGTCTTTGAGGGAAAAGATCCCATCTCGTACGTCCCCTCCTGCTAGAGGAAGGTAAAGGCATAGGGAACCACATGGCTTGGAGAAGGAATGCAGAGAAGCTGAGAATAAGGCACAGGTGCATAAACTTGCACAATAATTACTTCATTAATATCAAAACCAGTGCGAAACATTCTCGGTCCAGAGGGCAGGGCTGGGCCGGGCTCCTTCCTGGAGCCTCTGGCCAGCACTGCAATTCCTCTGAGGCACGGAGCTCTCTTGCTATATTTCTTTCTTTCTTTTTTTTTTTGAAATGGAGTCTCACTCTTGCCCAGGCTGGAGTGCAGTGGCGCGATCTCGGCTCACTGCAAGCTCCGCCTCCCGGGTTCACGCCATTCTCCCGCCTCAGCCTCCCGAGTAGCTGGGACTACAGGCGCCCGCCGCCACGCCCGGCTAAGTTTTTGTATTTTTAGTAGAGATAGGGGTTCACCGTGTTAGCCAGGATGGTCTCGATCTCCTGACCTCGTGATCTGCCCACCTCGGCCTCCCAAAGTGCTGGGATTACAGGCGTGAGCCACGGCGCCTGGCTTCTCTTGCTATATTTCTCCAGTCCCTGTAGCTGTGCAGGAGGAGCCACGACCACTCAGGAAACCTCGTCTAATCCGACCTCCCATCCTCACTTTCCTCTAATGGCTTTAGGGGTGCTGACACAAGAGTACCTCGCATTAGCCTTCATGTCTGTTACCCCATTTTATGCTAGCCATTCCTACCTTAGACATGAAGGACTGACGTGGAGAAATTACATGATTTGCCATAGCTGTTTTGCAATACAAGAGAGTAGAGAGAAAAGCAGGAAAAGATCAAGCTCTCAGCACATAAGCTGCCCTTGGAGAAGTCCACAGTAAATGTACCTTATTTTGTGACTATTTCCCACTGACCGTCCTCAGTTCCTCACCCCCAGCCTGCAGAAAAATGAGGTTTCCCCTATCCCTAGCAGGGCAAGAGCCCACTAACAGTCTTGCACTCTTTCTTCCAGACCAGAGCAATTCCTTTCCCTTAGTGAAGCCCTCTGGGGGCCTTCTATCACAGGTGCAAGAACTGAAACATCCAGGCTGTCTGGAATGACTTGCTCAAAGTCACTGAACACATTGGTGGCCCAGTTAACATTTATATTGAAAGCTGCTAATGACAGTATCTGTCCTCCAACCACCAGTCTGGGCCGATGGGTATCTGTTTATAACATACTTTTCTCTGGCTCCCTTGACAGCCCCTAACCAATGTTTTCTTACCTAATTACATTCCATGTAATCTGCTCCTGCAGATTTGCCCTCATTGTTGCCAGCATTTACAGCCTTTTCCACACATTTCCTAGAAAATGCTCACGTCCTGACGTTAGGTAAATGTTGTCATAGGTAGGAGAGCTCCCTGGTGTGTTGATCTATACTCCCATACCACTACTAATTCTTCAAAAGGAAGCTTCCCAGAAGCCACTTCGTCTTTAGAACTGGTTTTCACTTGCTCAGTGCCATGGAGTGTTCAGTGAGACCAGGATGTCACTGCAGCCTCGTGGTTGTGTATTCCAGGTGCCTGGCCTGGACGGGCATAGGAGCAAGAGCTAGTGGGCAGTTGTGGGGGTGGGAGTGGAAGAAGGAGTTTTCATACAGGGAAGGTCAAGGGAGGTAAGTTCTATTCTGCAGTGAACATTGTATAGGGTATTAGACAAAGCGTGTACCTTGTCTGTGTTTTAGTTTCTTCTTTGCTATAATGAAGAGGATAATGATTTTAAATTGCTTGCCTTGTCAGTAAGTACAAAATATATTTTTAAGGTTTTGGATGTCCAGGTAAGTGCTGGCATATGATTAGAATGGATTTAAGCCTTTGTGCTCTGGCTATGCCTCTTAACCCTGAGATCTTGGCCAAATTACCTGAGTCCATCGATCCCCAGTTCCTTCAACCAGAACAAGGGAAATAAAAACTAGTACCTACCTCATAGCATTGTTGTGAGGTTTAAATGAGTCACTGTTTATAAAGCACTTAATGTATGCCTGCATTTCTCTAGTGCCTCACTCAGTACAGTCCTCACAGTCAGAGCAAAGATGACCCAGCTTAAATGTCTAGGGTTTTGAGTCTAGTGTATTGATTTCCTCATGGCATTAGACAAGCTGATCTAAAATTTTATATGGAAGAGCAATGGACAAAGGCAGTGTTGGAAAAGAACAAAGTGGAGACTTACCTCACCAGGCATCAAGACTCTTTATAGTGTTTGTATTAGGGTTCTCCAGAGAAATAGAACCAACAAGATATATTAAGATACATGAAAAGGGATTTATTATGAGGAATTGGCTTATGGGGTTATGAAGGCTGAGAAGTCCCATAATCTACTGCCCACAAGCTGGGAGCCCAGGAAAGCTGGTGGCGTAGTTCCAGTCCAAATCTGAAGGCCTAAGACCCGGGAGTGCAGATGTCCAAGGGCAGGAGAAGATGGAGGTGCCAGCTCAGCAGAGCAAATTTGTCCTTCCTCTGTGTTTTTGGTCTATTCAGACCCTCAACAGATTGGATGAGGCCCCCTGACATTGGTGAGGGCAATCTTGTTTACTTGGTCTACTGATTTAAATGTTAATCTCTTCAGAAAACCTTCCCAGGCACACTCAGAAATAATGTTTTACCACCTATCTGGCCACTCCTTAGCCCAGTCAAGGTGATTCATAAAGTTAACCATCACATAATTTCAGCAATCAAGGCGGATGGTACCAATGTAAGAATAGAAAAATAGACAAATAGACTTGGTTATCCATATGGAGAAGAATTGAAACACATTATACACACACACAAAATCAAATCCAGGTGCATCAAAATTAATACACTATGTGAAAAGCAAAAATATACTTTAGAAAAAAAATATAGGAAAGCATCTTGGACTTAAGGGCTAGGAAAAGAGTCCTTAGATAACACACAAAAAAACAAAAACCATAAAGGAAAATTGTGACAAATCTGATTGCATGAAAGTTATGTTTAAAATTTCTTTTTAGTGAAAGATACCATAAACAAAGATTAAAGGTAAGCCCAAGACCAGGAGAAAGGATAGGAAATACAAATATTTGATAAAGTCCTAGAATCTGAATTTTAAAAAGAACAACTCAATAATGAAAAAAAGAAGATAGGCAAAACATAGTTTAATTTTTAATAGTTGTTAATTGTCAATAAATACATGAAAAGATGCTCAAGGTCCCCAGTAACTAATAAACTACAATTACAACCACAATAAGACACCATTACTCACTCATCAAGTTAACTGAGAATTGAAAAGTATAAGCAAGAGTCTAGATAGGTGAGAATTCTTCCACATTACTTTGAACTTAGTTATAATCACTTTGAGCCAGAGATTCCACCTCTGGGCATATAATCTCATGAAACTCTGTCACATCTGCAGAGAAGGTGTATAGAAGAATGTTGACTACAGCATTATTAGTAACAGAACAAAATAAAAGGAAACGAACTGACCATCAACAGTAGATAAATAAGCTGTACTATAGCCATATAAGTATAATGAAATTTTGTGTAAGAACTGAAATGAATGAACTAGAATTGCATGTATCATTAACATGGGTAAATCTCAAAAACAACGAATTTAAAAAAACCAAATTACAGAAAAATAGGTACAATAGGACACCTTTTGTATAAAGTTTAAAAGCGTATAAAACAGTCTATTTGTTATTTATGGATTCACACATAAGACACATATGTGAAGAGTAGTATAAAGCATGAATAGGAATGGTAAACACGAAATTTAACATGATGGTTACCTGTAGGGTGGGCTTAGAGGAGGAGCACGTAGGAGGCTTCAATTACGTTATAGTGTTTTATTATTTCACAAAATCTAAAGCAAATATGTCAAAATGTTAAGATTCAATAAAGTTAGATGGTGGGCAGACAAGTGTTTAATTATGTTATTTTCTCTCACGCTGTACGTATTTACAGAATTTTGTAATCCATTTTAAAACATTTTAAATTGTCCTTTACTTCCAATACAAAGAAAGATGAAATTATAACTACATGCTGTTAAAGTGTTGATGTATGGCCTGCCACCCTCTTTCAACAGCCCTGGACAACTATTCCTAGTACTTAGCACAGTGCCTGGCCCCAGAAGAGTAGACGGAAAGAATGAAAGAATGAATGGACCTGTCCTTGGAAATAGAGGTGCGGCCACATGTACGTTGTGCCCTTTCTGTCATTAAATCACACTTTAGGAGTCATTTCCTTCCCATCCATCTCACTCAGCCTGAGTTGCCATCCAGTGTAATAATTCAGGGTAATCGTGCTTAGAGACGATTGCTAGTGGGACAGCAAGGAGTTGCAATTCAGCCCTGGCTGTGCTCTGAATTCATTAGTGAATTCATTTTCCAGCTTCGTGTCCTGCTCAGAAGAATGATCCTCTCTCCAAGCAGGGCATTGCTGTCTTTCTCATACTTAGCAATAACAACCAAAAACAAACCCAAGGAAATAAAATCACCAGGGAGGCTTTCCTCTTTAATTAAGGAGTTCTAATGAGTCACAGTCTCACCATGCATGGGACTCAATTATCCTTTATAAATAGGGGATTGTGAATGTGGGATGTTTTCTTTTGCAGCCGTGCTGCTATTTCTCCTTCGTTTCCTTCTCCTGGTGCTGCTGTTTCTCTCTGTACACGTGTGTGCACATATGTGAAATTGATGACATAAAGAAGATCCAAATCTCTTCACCTAGTCAACTTGAAGTTGTAAGATTCCTTGAGTGTCATTGAGAAATGTAATAGGGACTGGGTGGCTTGGCTGGTAGCTTAAATGGTGCCAATGATTGTGAAGTCATAGGTACCATCCCCCAAAAGCCAGAATGATTTCCTCTGTTCTGCTGATACAGAGATCATCACAAATCTTGGCAAATATATCATTGGTTACATGGTTGATCAGACAAGGCAGGGAGGAGTGAATCGTGTCAAATGCACCATCACCACTGAAACTCAAACCTGCCCCCACGCTGGTAATTTTTGTGGATTCCTTTAAAAGGAATGGTGAGTGTCTTCTAAGAGTAAGAAGGGTTAGCAGTGTTCCAGCTTACCTACAAAATGTGAAACTGAGAAAGCCCACTGGGGCGACTTCCATCTTTATTGCTAAAGAGTAGGAAATAGAGACTTGGTCATTCTCACTGTCATTTTTGTGATTTTTCTGAACCTGAAGGTATATAATGAGGAAAAATGAGACAAATTCAAGCAAAGAGAAATTTGGGCAGAATCTCTGGAGGGAAAAATAGTCATGGTGAAATCCATTAGACTATGTAACAGTCATCCCTAAGGGGGATGATGTAAACCTCATAGTTGCAGTCATTTAAATTTAGACTTAACCATGCATTTGTGAGCAGACCCCAGGGAACAATCCTGCATTGCACAGGGGATAGGGAAAGCGATAGGCCAGATGACCTAATAGATCTTCTCTAACTTAATTTCTAGGGTTGTGGGATCCTAATTAAAATGAACTATATTGCCTGTTATGAACCCTCCATGTTAATATTCTGTAAGGTCTCCAGGCAAGTCAAGGGGGTCTTGGCTTTTTCTTATTTCTTTTGAGCCAGAGCCCACAGGCTGCCTTAAGCACCTACCTGCTGTCCATCACTTCTTAGAGCTGACAAAGCTTGACTTAAAAAAAAGTTTTTAAAGAAAATTACAGCACATATTATGAACTAACATTTTATACAAATTAATTCAGTGGAATGAGAGAAGTATGCTTCATTCTTTGACCTGTGATAATAAATATTATTCTGGTTAATAACACGATGGTGAGTCAGCCCTGTGATGGAGGCAATTGTTGCCATATAACACACAGGACTCAAATCTGCTTCCTCACATCTAGTGCTGACTTTTAGTTTTAATGATGTTTGAAAGGGAATATTGACACTGGAAAAATCTTAGAGAGGCTCCACCAATCAGAGACGAGCACAATTAAAATGTGGGCTTCTTTTCCTTGACTTCCTCTAGACATGGAACTCCACTGAGGATTCTCAGGCAGGGCCACTGGCGAGCTGGCCAGAGCTGCTCTGAGAACCACCAGTGAAGGGCCGAGGGCACTTTAGCCCCGAAAGTAGCAGTTTAGGGCAGGTGGAAGAGACGGGTGGTTCAGTTGCCCCATGTGGCGTTTCAGGTGGGCCGCATGGGGCAATTGAGTCTTATCAACTTGTGTCTTATCTAGCAATTGAATGCCATTGCTAGATAAGAGGAGAGTGGTGACCTCCAGCTGGTGGGTTATTTTATCAGCCTTGTCCCATCCCAAGGATCCCCAAAAGGTTCTTGACAGGCCACAGAACTCTGCCAGCAGGAAGTAGGCACTGGCGTGCATCAGAGAATATCAAACTCTACCTATTTTAAATTTATAAACTGGATTCTAATTAGCCTGCAGGGAGTTTCCATGGAAATTGGAGATATCACTTTGCAACAGTATAAGATCACAGCAAGAAGTAGACAGGAAAAGTGGAAAATCTATTCTTTTAGGAATCAGCTGGAGTCACCTTGCTATGAAATTGTCCCTGATTCAGGCAGATCCCAGGTGTTCCCACTTCCATTACAGTATTTCTAGTATGTAATTGTCAGTGTACATATCTACATCCTACAGACGGGGGAGACACTGTCATTGTATCTGTTTTTCTCCAGAATATAGCTCAGTTCCTGATACAGAAGATAATTAAAACAACGACAACAACAACAACAACAACAAAACTTGTTCGATTATTACAGTGATGTCTTAGAACATTGGTTTCTTCATCTATAAAATGGCATAATAATACTAATTCAGTTGGCTGTTCTGAGGATTAAATGCCAGAACAAATAAGGACTTATGACAGTGCCCAGCTCCTAAATAACGTGTAGTTCCTATCCCCGCTTGTGTTGTATGAGAGGATTATTTTTGGTTTTGATAGGTATCAGGCAAAAAGGGTTTTTTAAAACAGCAAATAAATTAGAATATTCCACACTTGTCTGCATTTTGTGTTGCCATTTTATTGGGTTTCTAGACTAGGCCAGCATTTTATATTCTGTAAGCATGGTAGAGGTTATATTATCTCCAGCCCCAAATCTTGGACATTAAACCTTTTCCCCATTGCTCACTTGGCTAGATATACATTATTAATAAAGATTTCTGAAATGTTTAGACTTGATTCTAAACATTCATGAAATAAACTTGGAGAATGAGTAACTATCATCAGTGATGATAAAAATGAGCATGGGAAGATAGCCCTGTGTGTTGATTCTGATGAGAATTTTATCTTTATTGGACACCAGAATATTTCCAGGTGTTCCCTGAAAACTCCCCTAGAGATGTCTTAACTCTTCTTTGATGGTTAATATTAAGTGTCAACTTGATTGGATTGAAGGATGCAAAGTATCATTCCTGGGTGTGTCTGTGAGGGTGTTGCCAAAGGAGATTAACGTTTGAGTCGGTGGACTAGGAGAGACAGACCCACCCTCAATGTGGGTGGGCACCATCTAATCAGCTGCCAGCATGGCTAGAATAAAGCAGACTTACTGAGTCTTCCGCCTATCTTCTTTCTCCCATGCTGGATGCTTCCTGCTCTCAAACATCAAACTCAAGTTCTTCAGCTTTTAGACTCTTGGACTTACACCAGCGGTTTGCCAGGGACTCTCAGGCCTTCGGCCACAGACTGAAGGCTGCACTGTCAGCTTCCCTACCTTTGAGGTTTTGGGACTCAAATTGGCTTCTTTGCCCCTCAGCTTGCAGATGGCCTATTGTGGGACTTTACCTTGTGATCATGCAAGTCAATTCTCCTTAATAAACTCCCTTTTATATATACATCTATCCTATTAGTTCTGTCCCTCTAGAGAACCCTAATACACTTTATTTTTACAAAACAAGAAGTGCGTATAGAATGACTTTTCAAGGAGGTTTATGCAATCAAAACACACTACAGTGTGATACTGGGTTTGCAGGGCCGCCATGGAACTGTTTGGCAGAAACTCACATGTAGAATAGCCTGCCACCAACCAAAGCCAGGTTTCATCTTTCCCCACCAGCAGAATCTACCTCTTCCAAATCCACCCACATCATTGCATGGCCTGCAGGTAGGCTTTTCAGCTTCCTCTGATTGTCATACCAGGCACTGGGCCTATAAAAAGCAAAGCGGAGGCTGAGAGGAGGCAGAGGCAAACGCCGAAGGTGTTTCAGAGGCCTATTCCCCCTGTGTATGGTGAGCACAGCACCTGGCAATGGATTGGGCTCTCGCACCCAAGCCCCATGCCCACTCTGGCACCTCACCCCTCAGTCTTGGTGCCCTGGGCTCCCTAGTTCTTCCGTGGCCTCGACTCCCAACTGTGTGAAACCTGCATTGTCTTGGAGTCAGTGAGCTACTGCCTTCTCTATTTCATGCTTTTAATTCCAGTTGACTCTTGACTTACAATCATGTATTCTTACTGGAATTGCCTCCCTGAAGGGCAGAAATTCCCCTTCTCCTGCTCTTTTGCCCCATCTGCCCTCTGCTGGCCATCGATAGGTACTGCGGTCAACCCTGAAAAGCCATTTTTCCCAGTAGCATGTACCGAAGCTGTTTGCTCTTTCCTAATTCAGACGCTTTCTTTTTCTTTTTTTTTAAATTTTGGTTGCATTGCCTCAGAGTTTTTCAAAGCAACACGGAAACACCCTTTCTCTTTCCATGTCCCCAGTGACCATGTCATGGATCTACCGTAAAGCATCTCTTACAGTAGTGGTCCCCAACCTTTTTGGCACCAGGGACCGGTTTCATGGAAGACAATTTTTCCATGGACCAGCGGGGTGCGGGGATGGTTTCAGGATGATTCAAGCCCATTACATTTATCGTGTGCTTTATTTCTATTGTTATTACATTGTAATATGTAATGAAATAATTATACAACTTACTATAATGTAGAAGCAGTGGGAGCCCCTGGCTTGTTTTCCTGCAACTAGAAGGTCCCATCTAGGGGTGGTAGGAGACAGTGACAGATTTCCAGGCATTAGATTCTCATAAAGAGTATGCCATTAATCTACAGCATCAGTGTTACGCTGTAGAATGGTTCAGAATCTTAGCCACCGAGATCCTTCACATGTGCAGTTCACAGTATGGTTCATGCTCCTATGAGAGCCTGACAGGAGGCGGAGCTCAGGTGGTGATGCTGGCTGGCCCACACTCACCTCCTGCTGTGCAGCCCGGTTCCTAATAGATACCAGTCCGTGGCCCCGGGGGTTAGAGACCCCCGTCTTACAGCATCCAGCGGGGCCAGGCACTTGGTTAAGTAGATCCTTGATGACTGAAACGTGACATTGCTGAAATGGCTGTGGAGTACTGTTTGGAGTTTGTGGGGGTAGGGTTGGGGTTTGTAAACTGGAGAACTTTATGTTAGAGTTCCTTATTATTGACATTTGAGGCTAAATAATTCTTTGTTGTCTGAGTCTCTCCTCCACGGTGTAGTATGTTTCGCAGCACCTCTGGCCTCTACCCTCCTCGTGCCAGTAGCACCTTCCCCAAGTTTGTTGTCCTCACAGACAACCAAAAATGTCTTCTCTACTCACTCCCAAATGTCCTGGGGGGCAAAATCACTCCCTGTGGAGAACCATGGCATTAGGGTGATGGAGTAGAAAGCCCGCTCTACTCAGAAGGACTTCTAAGTGCCAGAAGGTGCAGGTCTGCTCTCTGGGGCCGCTCAGTGCTTTGAAGGACACCCTGATTTATTTTGGAGATGGATACTGCTGAATACACTGGAGTGGGTGGGTGGTCCCATCAAAAGTTTTTCTCAAAGGTTTTCAATGACTCCTCCTGTGTTCTCTGGCCTATCCTACTCCAGCTCTCAATTCTGCTAGGCTCGAGTTCCAGTGTCAGAGCCTTTCTGAACCTCTCTTCTCAGTCTTAGCGTCCCCTCCTTCCCTCTCTCTCCACCCACCTTCTGGCCATCTGGGAAGCTTCAGCTTTATCCTGCTGCCCCAGCGCTGCTCCTCCATCCACCTTTTTTTCTTCCATAGATTTGTTAAAAACATCTTGTCTGAAGGCAGTTCTCCCCTTTCTACATCATCATGGGACTTTTTTGCAGAATTTTCTTCCATTACAATCACTGATTGTAATCAATTCTCTTTCTCCCAGGTCTCTGTCTCCTCTCTCTCAGGAAGGAGAGAGAGAAGTTAACCACACAGAGCTGATCATCCTCTTTACCCAGAAGGAGCTGATCAGCCGTATTTAGGCAGAAGGCTTCCTCCAGCTGCACCCAGATTCCCCTTCTGTCTCCCACAGCACCCTGGGCTTACTTCTCCAGGCCATGTAACACCCTGTGCTAAGATTGTTTATCTCTTGTCTGACTTCTTGAGTGGATCATAAGCTCCTTGAATGCACGCATTGTGTCTTCTCACCCACAACATCTCCAGTGTTGAGGACAGAAGTGCCCACAGTGCATAGGATATACTCAATAAAGGATTATCGAATGCCTTGGAAATAAGGCCTTAATTTAAATTCAGTGGGAAGAGATTTTCTTGAACTTTAAGAAGACTTGGGGACAAAATAATTTTGAACTTCTTATATGTGTTTCTCCTCAAAGAGCATAGCTCTGCCTTAATTCTTCCGAATCTGACATTGAGCCTCTGGAGTTTACTAGACTCTTAGGCTGGGAAGCTCTTGGTCCATTTTTGATCCACTACATTCTGCAGTGAGATGAAGCCCATTCCTCTGACATCCCACTTGGTGTGCCATGCTGATAAGCCCATAACACTCATGCTGTAGATTAATGGCATGCCTTCACTTATGAACACCTTTTCCCCATGGTGACTAATGGCATTTTGATGGTGTCTCCTTAGACAGCTGCCTAAATATAAAGCAGTATGAGCTAAAAGAATAAATTGAAAATATCAGTCGTTTTGTGTAATCGTTCCATAATGTTATCTGGGAGCCCAGCCTAGCTTTATGGAAATCATTCAGTAGAATCAGACAAGATTTTTCCTACAGCACTTTTATATTTGCAAAACCATCATCGTTGTCAGCTTTAATTAATATTTATTTCTGTGTATCACACCTCATGTTAATAACTCTCCTCTAGGACTATTAACAAAATCTAGAACTGTTATTTTTCAATAGAGGAAGCGGAGGTATACACAGAGGTTTGACAGCTTGCTTAAGGCTACAGGATAAATTCAGAGTCAAGCTGAGACCAGCAGGCACAGATCTTTATCTCCCTGAGAAGGGCAGCTGCTCTAGGGTCAGCTTTGGGACATATGCCTCACCTTTGTGTGCCCATCAGACAAAGTGAGCCACCTGGTAGCTATGCCTGGACATGGTAAGAAGCACGCTTTTGAAATGAAGAGGGAGCCATCTCATTTTCCTGGCATATGTCACATCTCTTACTGAAGGGAGAGACCCATAGCTGCCTGTATTGTCCGTTGGGGCATGTTACAGTCTAGAGACATATGAAAGACAAAAAAGCTCACTTGTCATCTGCCTTTCAGTCTAGGAGAGACAGCCCAAGACTGCTGCCGTGGTGGCTGTGAGACGCTGTGTCACATATTAATTAGGAGGAGCATATGTAGCATTTCTAAGCCAGGGGCCATTTGTGGCGGCAGCAGCCACGCAGGAGGCAGGGAGTACAGCTAGTAGCTAAATGGAGGGTTTAGGATGCAGGTTCTCGGCTCAGACACCGGGAATGAATCCGTTAAGGGAATGTTGCGGCCCTCCAGGCCCCGCTCCTCCCGCCCCGCAGGTGCAGTCACTTGCTGCCCTGGGTTCCCGCTCAACCAGAAGCTTCCTGGGCCCAGCGAAAGTTCTCATCCCCTGCTCTGCAGCCCTTGAGACGCGCGGGAGGGTTGCAAAAGCCGAGCCGATTGTGGGTGGCAGGCCTCCACAGAGATCGATTTGAAGGCAGAAGCTGAACTCATCATACCTCTTTAGAGAAAAAGCAGTAACGTGCCCTTTTCGCTCAACAAAAACATGGGCAAGGCCAAGGGAAAGGATAGCGCACCCCATGCGGAGAGCAAGGGCGCGTGCGCAGAGTAGCCCGACCCAACACTCACCTGGGAATGCGGCTGGGCCAGGGTACAAATCACAGCCTCTCTTCCATCCCCGCCCCTGCCACCCACTTCCCTCTTCCGACTTCGCTTTCTGCGAGTGCGCGTGAGGAGAGACTTATCCAAGGTCAGGGACAGAAGTCAGAAGATCCTGATGGTTGCCTGCTCCTTACTAACTGTGTAGCCTTAGGTAAGTTCCTTAATCATTTTGAACCTCTGAGTCCTCGTTAAACTGAGAATGAGAATACACATCTTACCTATGAGGCATGGTCCGGTGAACTATGAGTACTGTATAGAGAAGCGTGCTCCACAAATATGAATGATGATGGTGATTTTCATATTCAACTTTGTCAGGTATACCCTTAAAGTCACACACTAAAGTACTAAGATACAAAACCCTTAGCCAGGCATGGTGGCTCATGCCTGTAATCCCAGCACTTTGGGAGGCCAAAGTGGGAGGATCATTTGAGGCCAGGAGTTCAAGACCAGCCTGGGGAACATTGTGAGACCTCATCTCCACAAAAAAATGCAAACATTAGCCAGGCATGGTAGCACACGCCTGTAGTCCCAGCGACTCGGAAGGCTAAGGTAGGAGGATCACTTGAGCCTGGAGGTCAAGAGGCTGTGGTGAGCCATGAGTGCACTACTGCACTCCAGCCTGGGTAACAGAGCAAGACTCTGTCGTAAAAAAAAACAAAAACGAAAACAGAACCCATTAGGGACCCAAGGCACTGTGATGATACATAACTCATAATTTTGAGGATGTGCTGCCCTTCTTGTGTTATTGTGCCCAGTCAGGTGAAGGGACTGGGATGAGCCAGTCCATCACCTCCACAGACCTTTCTTCTTCTTCTTCTTCTTCTTCTTTTTTTTGGCACAGTTTCACTCTATCGCCCAGGCTGGAGTGCAGTGGTGTGATCTCGGCTCACCGCAACCTCTGCCTCCGGAGTTCAAGCGATTCTCCTGCCTCAGCCTCCGGAGTAGCTGGGACTACAGGAATGCGACACCACGCCTGGCTAATATTTTTGTATTTTTAGTAGAGATGGGGTTTCACGATATTGGCCAGGCTGGTCTTGAACTCCTGACCTCAAATGATCTGCCTGCCTAGGCCTCCAAAAGGGCTGGGATTACAGGCATGAGCCACTGCACCTGGCCAGACCTTTCTTAAGTACTGGTAGTGTTTTTACCACTGGGCTAGACCTTGTAGAGGATACAAGAACAGACTGAATACAATCTCTGTCCCTAGAGAATGAGCCATCTAGAAACAAACAAACAAAAAAAGAAGACAAGGGAAGGAAATAGAGCATTCTCTAGTCCAGTTGTTTTCAACCTTTTGGAAATGCCATGTCCTCTTGGGCAGCTGAATGTCTAGAAGGTACAGTTTATATTGATCTGCTGTTCTGTTTCTCGAACACCACTCTGTTCTCTTCTCAGTGGAGATGAAGCACAACCACATGCTTCAGATTTCTTTTTAGATCAAGGGATCTCCCACCCTCTTGTTCAAAATTCTCTCTGTGGATGCTGCTTCTTTACATCTTGAAGTTGAATAGAACAAGTCCTTTTTCTTCCTTGGGCCCGTGGTCTGCATGCTGGTGAAAGCCCATTGCTCTTGACTCTCCTCACCAGGCCCCTTAAGTCAATGTCCTACAGCACAGGATGGGTACTTTCTCCTTTCTCCCTCGAAGGTGGCCTGGTAGTTCCCTGTCCGTTAAAAACTTTTGGCCCACAAAACTGCAGAAACCAATTCAAGATTTACATAACAGTTCAAGGCAACAGAATATTGGTCACGAGGCAGTACATGATGAGTTGCCAAATGAACTGCATAGCCCTGTTGCTATAGGAGTGCAGCTTCCTCAGGTCCTTTCTGGAACTAAGCAGATCATGCACTGTGAGCCAGCCGAAATGAACAAGCTGACAGAGGGGAAGGAGATCCAAGCAGACAGAGGGAATCTAAGGAATTTGTCTCTCAACGACCAATTGTACCATACAGGAAATATTGGGCCATCAAAGGATGTCATCACTTTAATAAGTCAAACATAGTTAAATATTGATCATTTCAACTTAAACATTTGAGGATTTGGTAACTATTTTTTAATATTTACTTGAAAAGTCTATGTGGCTTTTTGTTTTGATTTGAAGATAAATCTAGAGCATAGTTTTGACATCTTATTTGGCCATTGGAACTGATAGCATCTTTCCTATGTACCTCAGACTCTAGAGAAATTGTCACATTTCAAACTCATAAACACTGTGAATTGGGTATTTTTAATTTTTATACAGAAAACAGAGGCTCAAAAAGGTGAATTTGCCCAAAGTTATGCAGCTGGTAACTGCATAACTCAAACCTCAGCAAATAGGTCAAACCTCAGCAAATAGGTCAGATTCCCTGTTTATAGTTGATATTCAAGAAATATTTATTGAATCAACCTAAGTGCACACATTCAAAGGTTCAGTCACTACATCTTCATGCAAAACACGTGTGATTCTCACTTATGTATACATATCACTCATGCATCTCATCCACCACTTTTTCCTTTTGTTTACCCAGTTACTGGATATCTCTGAACCTCGTTTTCTCTTCCATTAAACATATATTTGGTGAGCATGTACTATGGCCCCTTTTGATAGCTGTTTCTGCTTATCATGTCTTTATTCAATTTTTTTATTATACTTTAAGTTTTAGGGTACATGTGCACAACGTGCAGTTTAGTTACATATGTATACATGTGCCATGTTGATGTGCTGCATCCATTAACTCATCATTTAACATTAGGTATATCTCCTAATACTATCCCTCCCCCCTCCCCCCACCCCACAACAGGCCCCAGTGTGTGATGTTCCCCTTCCTGTGTCCATGTGTTCTCATTGTTCAATTCCCACCTATGAGTGAGAACATGCGGTGTTTGGTTTTTTGTCCTTGCGATAGTTTGCTGAGAATGATGGTTTCCAGCTTCATCCATGTCCCTACAAAGGACATGAACTCATCATTTTTTATGGCTGCATAGTATTCCACAGTGTATATGTGCCACATTTTCTTAATCCAGTCTATCATTGTTGGACATTTGGGTTGGTTCCAAGTCTTTGCTATTGTGAACAGTGCCACAATAAACATACATGTGCATGTGTCTTTATAGCAGCATGATTTATAATCCTTTGGGTATATACCCAGTAATGGGATGGCTGGGTCAAATGGTATTTCTAGTTCTAGATCCCTGAGGAATCGCCACACTGACTTCCACAATGGTTGAACTAGTTTACAGTCCCACCAACAGTGTAAAATTGTTCCTATTTCTCCACATCCTCTCCAGCACCTGTTGTTTCCTGACTTTTTAATGATCGTCATTCTAACTGGTGTGAGATGGTAGCTCATTGTGGTTTTGATTTGTATTTCTCTGATGGCCAGTGATTATGAGCATTTTTTCATGTGTCTTTTGGCTGCATAAATGTCTTCTTTTGAGAAGTGTCTGTTCATATCTTTCACCCACTTGTTGATGGGGTTGTTTGTTTTTTTTCTTGTAAATTTGTTTCAGTTCTTTGTAGATTCTGGATATTAACTCTTTGTCAGATAAGTAGATTGCAAAAATTTTCTCCCATTCTGTATGTTGCCTGTTCACTCTGATGGTAGTTTCTTTTGCTGTGCAGAAGCTGTTTAGTTTAATTAGATCCCATTTGTCAATTTTGGCTTTTGTTGCCATTGCTTTTGGTGTTTTAGACATGAAGTCCTTGTCCATGCCTATGTCCTGAATGGTATTGCCTAGGTTTTCTTCTAGGGTTTTTATGGTTTTAGGTCTAACGTTTAAGTCTTTAATCCATCTTGAATTAATTTTTGTATAAGGTGTAAGGAAGGGATCCAGTTTCAGCTTTCTACATATGGCTAGCCAGTTTTCCCAGCACCATTTATTAAATAGGGAATCCTTTCCACATTGCTTGTTTTTGTCAGGTTTGTCAAAGATCAGATAGTTGTAGATATGTGGCATTATTTCTGAGGGCTCTGTTCTGTTCCATTGATCTATATCTCTGTTTTGGTACCAGTACCATGCTGTTTTGGTGACTGTAGCCTTGTAGTAAAGTTTGAAGTCAGGTAGTGTGATGCCTCCAGCTTTGTTCTTTTGGCTTAGGATTGACTTGGCAATGTGGGCTCTTTTTTGGTTCCATATGAACTTTAAAGTAGGTTTTTCCAATTCTGTGAAGAAAGTCATTGGTAGCTTGATGGGGGTGGCATTGAATCTATAAATTACCTTGGGCAGTATGGCCATTTTCACGATATTGATTCTTCCTACCCATGAGCATGGAATGTTCTTCCATTTGTTTGTATCCTCTTTTATTTCATTGAGCAGTGGTTTGTCGTTCTCCTTGAAGAGGTCCTTCACAACCCTTGTAAGTTGGATTCCTAGGTATTTTATTCTCTTTGAAGCAATTGTGAATGGGAGTTCACTCATGATTTGGCTCTCTGTTTGTCTGTTATTGGTGTATAGGAATGCTTGTGATTTTTGCACATTGATTTTGTATCCTGAGACTTTGCTGAAGTTGCTTATCAGCTTAAGGAGATTTTGGGCTGAGATGATGGAGTTTTCTAGATATACAATCATGTCATCTGCAAACAGAGACAATTTGACTTCCTCTTTTCCTAATTGAATACCCTTTATTTCCTTCTCCTGCCTGATTGCCCCGGCCAGAACTTCCAACACCATGTTGAATAGGAGTGGTGAGAGAGGGCATCCCTGTCTTGTGCCAGTTTTCAAAGGGAATGCTTCCAGTTTTTGCCCATTCAGTATGATATTGGCTGTGGGTTTGTCATAGATAGCTCTTATTATTTTGAGACATGTCCCATCAATACCTAATTTATTGAGAGTTTTTAGCATGAAGGGCTGTTGAATTTTGTCAAAGGCCTTTTCTGCATCTATTGAGATAATCATGTGGTTTTTGTCATTGGTTCTGTTTATATGCTGGATTACATTTATTGATTTGCATATGTTGAACCAGCCTTGCATCCCAGGGATGAAGCCCACTTGATCATGGTGGATAAGCTTTTTTCATATGCTGCTGGATTCGGTTTGCCAGTATTTTATTGAGGATTTTTGCATCAATGTTCATCAGGGATATTGGTCTAAAATTCTCTTTTTTGGTTGTGTCTCTGCCCAGCTTTGGTGTCAGGATGATGCTGGCCTCATAAAATGAGTTAGGAAGGATTCCCTCTTTTTTTTTCGGAGATGGAGTCTCGCTCTGTTGCCCAGGCTGGAGGGCAGTGGCACAGTCTCGGCTCACTGCAAGCTCCGCCTCCCAGGTTCACGCCATTCTTCTGCCTCAGCCTCCCGAGTAGCTGGGACTACAGGCACCCGCCACCACACCCGCCTAATTTTTTGTATTTTTAGTAGAGACGGGGTTTCACTGTGTTAGCCAGGATGGTGTCGATCTCCTGACCTCGTGATCTGCCCGCCTTGGCCTCCCAAAGTGCTGGGATTACAGGCGTGAGACACCACGCCCAGCAGATTCCCTCTTTTTCTTTTGATTGGAATAATTTCAGAAGGAATGGTACCAGCTCCTCCTTGTACCTCTGGTAGAATTTGGCTGTGAATCCGTCTGGTCCTGGAGTTTTTTTGATTGGTAAGCTATTAATTATTGCCTCAATTTCAGAGCCTGTTATTGGTCTATTCAGAGATTCAACTTCTTCCTGGTTTAGTCTTGGGAGGGTGTATGTGTCAAGGAATTTATCCATTTCATCTAGATTTTCTAGTTTATTTGCGTAGAGGTGTTTATAGTATTCTCTGATGGTAGTTTGTATTTCTGTGAGATCAGTGATGATATCCCCTTTATCATTTTTTGTTGTGTCTACTTGATTCTTCTCTCTTTTCTTCTTTATTAGTCTTGCTAGTGGTCTATCAATTTTGTTGATCTTTTCAAAAAATCAGCTCCTGGATTCATGGATTTTTTGAAGGGTTTTTTGTGTCTCTATTTCCTTCAGTTCTGCTCTGATCTTAGTTATTTCTTTCCTTCTGCTAGCTTTTGAATGTGTTTGCTCTTGCTTCTCTAGTTCTTTTAATTGTGATGTTAGGGTGTCAATTTTAGATCTTTCCTGCTTTCTCCTGTGGGCATTTAGTGCTGTAAATTTCCCTCTGCACACTGCTTTAAATGTGTCCCAGAGATTCAGGTATGTTGTGTCTTTGTTCTCATTGGTTTCAAAGAACATCTTTATTTCTGCCTTCATTTTATTATGTACCCAGTAGTCATTCAGGAGCAGGTTGTTCAGTTTCCATGTAGTTGAGCGGTTTTGAGTGAGTTTCTTAATCCTGAGTTCTAGTTTGATTACACTGTGGTCTGAGAGACAGTTTGTTATAATTTCTGTTCTTTTACATTTGCTGAGGAGTGCTTTACTTCCAACTATGTGGTCAATTTTGGAATAGGTGTGGTGTGGTGCTGAAAAGAATATATATTCTGTTGATTTGAGGTAGAGAGTTCTGTAGATGTCAATTAGGTCCACTTGGTGCAGAGCTGAGTTCAATTCCAGGATATCCTTGTTAACTTTCTGTCTCGATGATCTGTCTAATGTTGACAGTGGGTGTTAAAGTCTCCCATTATTATTGTGTGGGAGTCTAAGTCTCTTTGTAGGTCTCTAAGGACTTGCTTTATGAATCTGGATGCTCCTGTATTGGGTGCATATATATTTAGGATAGTTAGCTCTTCTTGTTGCACTGATCCCTTTACCATTATGTAATGGCCTTCTTTGTCTCTTCTGATCTTTGTTGGTTTAAAGTCTGTTTTATCAGAGACTAGGATTGCAACACCTGCCTTTTCTTGTTTTCCATTTGCTTGGTAGATCGTTCTCCATCCCTTTATTTTGAGCCTATGTGTGTCTGTGCACGTGAGATGGGTTTCCTGAATACAGCACACTGATGGGTCTTGACTCTTTATCCAATTTGCCAGTCTGTGTCTTTTAATTGGAGCATTTAGCCCATTTACATTTAAGGTTAATATTGTTATGTGTGAATTTGATCCTGTCATTATGATGTTAGCTGGTTATTTTGATCATTAGTTGATGCAGTTTCTTCCTAGTCTTGAAGGTCTTTACGATTTGGCATATTTTTGTAGTGGCTGGTACTGGTTGTTCCTTTCCATGTTTAGTGCTTCCTTCAGGAGCTCTTTTAGGGCAGGCCTGGTGGTGACAAAATCTCTCAGCATTTGCTTGTCTGTAAAGTATTTTATTTCTCCTTCACTTATGAAGCTTAGTTTGGCTGGATATGAAATTCTGGGTTGAAAATTCTTTTCTTTAAGAATGTTGAATATTGGCCCCCACTCTGTTCTGGCTTGTAGAGTTTCTGCTGAGACATCAGCGGTTAGTCTGATGAGCATCCCTTTGTGGGTAACCCGACCTTTCTCTCTGGCTGCCCTTAACATATTTTCCTTCATTTCAACTTTGGTGAATCTGACAATTATGTGTCTCGGAGTTGCTCTTCTCGAGGAGTATTTTGTGGCATTCTCTGTATTTCCTGAATTTGAATGTTGGCCTGCCTTGCTAGACTGGGGAAGTTCTCCTGGATAATATCCTGCAGAGTGTTTTCCAACTTGGTTTCATTCTCCCCATCACTTTCAGGTACACCAATCAGATGTAGATTTGGTCTTTTCACATAGTCCCATATTTCTTGGAGGCTTTGTTCATTTCTTTTTATTCTTTTTTCTCTAAACTTCTCTTCTCTCTTCATTTCATTCATTTGATCTTCCATCACTGATACCCTTTCTTCCAGTTGATCAAATTGGCTACTGAGACTTGTGCATTCATCACGTAGTTCTCGTGCCTTGGTTTTCAGCTCCATCAGGTCCTTTAAGGACTTCTCTGCATTGGTTATTCTAGTTAGCCATTCGTCTAATCTTTTTTCAAGGTTTTTAACTTCTTTGCCATGGGTTCGAAATTCTTCCTTTAGCTTGGAGAAGTTTGATCATCTGAAGCCTTCTTCTCTCAAGTCATCAAAGTCATTCTCCGTCCAGCTTTGTTCAGTTGCTGGTGAGGAGCTGCGCTCCTTTGGAGGAGGAGAGGCACTCTGATTTTTAGAATTTTCAGTTTTTCTCCTCTGTTTTTTCCCCATCTTTGTGGTTTTATCTACCTTTGGTCTTTGGTGATGGTGACGTACAGATGGGGTTTTGGTGTGGATGTCCTTTCTGTTTGTTAGGTTTCCTTCTAACAGTCAGGACCCTCAGCTGCAGGTCTGTTGGAGTTTGCTGGAGGTCCACTCCAGACCCTGTTTGCCTGGGTATCAGCAGTGGAGGCTGCAGAACAGCAAATATTGGTGAACAGCAAATGGTGCTGCCTGATCGTTCCTCTGGAAGTTTTGTCTCAGAGGAGTACACAGCCGTGTGAGGTGTCAGTCTGCCCCTACTGGGGGGTGCCTCCCAGTTAGGCTACTCGGGGGTCGGGGACCCATTTGAGGAGGCAGTCTGTCTGTTCTCAGGTCTCAAGCTGCGTGCTGGGAGAACCACTACTCTCTTCAAAGCTGTCAGACGGGGACATTTACATCTGCAGAGGTTTCTGCTGCCTTTTGTTTGGCTATGCCCTGCCCCCAGAGGTGGAGTCTACAGAGGCAGGCTGGCCTCCTTGAGCTGTGGTGGGCTCCACCCAGTTCGAGCTTCCTGGCTGCTTTGTTTACCTACTCAAGCCTCAGCAATGGCGGGCACCCCTCCCCCAGCCTTGCTGCCGCCTTGCAGTTTGATCTCAGACTGCTGTGCTAGCAATGAGCAAGGCTCCATGGGCGTAGTACCCCCTGAGCCAGGCACAGGATATAATCTCCTGGTGTGCCATTTGCTAAGACCATCAGAAAAGCACAGTATTAGGGTAGGAGTGACCCGATTTTCCAGGTGCCGTCTGTCACCCCTTTCCTTGGCTAGGAAAAGGAATTCCCTAACCCCTTGTGCTTCCCGGGTGAGGCAATGCCTCACCCTGCTTTGGCTCATGCTCGGTGTGCTGCACCCACTGTCCTGCACCCACTGTCTGACAATCCCCAGTGAGATGAACCCAGTATCTCAGCTGGAAATGCAGAAATCATTCATCTTCTGCGTTGCTCACGCTGGGAGCTGTAGTCTGGAGCTGTTCCTATTTGGCCATCTTGGCTAGCTCCCTATTCAATTTTTTTTAAAGTATGTGTATATGTTTATATTACACACACATACTCAACACTTATTGTGTGCCTGCCTCTGCACCCTGAAGGGATGAATGAATGATGTTTTCCGCTTTCTATGAGCTCAGAGTTAAGCAGAGGAAATAAACTGTAAACCTAAGCAAGACCCTGCCCAATGTTATGGACTGAAGCAAAAAATAGAGGAATATATGAGGTATGTAAAGTAAGATATAGGGAGAAAGTATTCAATTAAGAGAAGCTCACAGAGAGCTCACAGATAGCTCACAGTGAGCTAAGCTGGGCAGCCCTATAACCCCAGGATACAATTCCAGGCATGTAGCAGGCATTCAATACCTTTTTTATAAACAGAATCACATTGATTAAACTGAAAATTTCAGAAGGATAAAGAGGAGTTTTCAAGGTAGGTAAGAATCAGGAAAATCTTCCAAGCCAACAAAATTTAAAAAATCACAGAAGTATGAAACACTATGGTAGGCTAAGGACCTCAGGAAGCTTAGTATGATGATGGCATTAATTTGGAGAGGAACATGACATGAGATGTGGCTAGAGAGTTTATACATCTCAATGGATTTTTTTCTCTGCTGGGCAGTGGGGAGGCCTGAAGGAGCCTAAATAGAAGAGCACAGAATCAGATTTGTAGGATGTGTGGTTGGCACATAAGACTTAGCAAAAGAGGTGAAAGGAGATGAATGTGCTGAATGGGACCACTCCATGCCAATCCAGGGCAAGGAGCAGGATCAGAGTAGGGTTGCAAGGGGCAGAAATGCAGGCCATGCAGTGGACTAGGAAGGGGAGACATCCTTCCAGGACCACCAGCCTGACCTGCTGTGTGTGGGGACTGCTCTTTCTTTTTTTTTTTTTTTTTTGAGGCAGAGTCTCACTCTGTTGCCCAGGCTGGAGTGCAATGGCGAGATCTCAGCTCACTGCAACCTCCACCTCCCAGATTCAAACAATTCTCCTGCCTCAGCCTCCTGAGTAGCTGGGATTACAGGTACATGCCACCCACGCCCAGCTAATTTTTTTTTGTATTTTTAGTAGAGATGGGGTTTCACCATGTTGGCCAGGCTGGTCTCGAACTCCTGACCTCGTGATCCGCCCACCTCGGCCTCCCAAAGTGCTGGGATTACAGATGTGAGCCACTGCACCCAGTCTGCTCTTCGTTTCTTTAGGACTGCTATTTATTTCTTTTTTCAGTTATTTAAATTTATATCCCACTTTCTGAATTTGAGATGGTTTTCTTTTTCTTTTTTTTTTTTGAGACAGAGTCTCGCTCTGTCACCCAGGCTGGAGTGCAGTGGCACGATCTTGGCTCACTGTAAGCTCCGCCTCCCGGGTTCACACCATTCTCCTGCCTCAGACTCTGGAGTAGCTGGGACTACAGGCACCCGCCACCACGCTCAGCTAATTTTTTGTATTTTTGGTAGAGACGGGGTTTCATCGTGTTAGCCAGGATGATCCGCCCGCCTCGGCCTCCCAAAGTGCTGAGATTACAGGCGTCAGCCACTGTGCCCAGTGAGATGATTTTCAGTAGAAGAAATATGTATAATGAATTTATTAAAATAGAAATAGATTTTTTTTAAAAAATAGAGAAAGAAATAAATATTTTAAAACCATACACTAAGCCAGTATCACTACTATTAATGAGCATTAAGTTTGGTTTAAGCTTTTAAGCTGCCAAAGAAAAAAACATATAGCACAGAGTTATTTAGTCCTCATTATTTTTTGAGAGAGACAATTTTTTCCCTGGTATTAAATTCTGAAAGGAATTTCCAAAGTTGGGCCCTATTAAAGGTGCTAACATCAACACTCTATCCCCATCGTTTCATTCCAAGCTGTCCTCGAATGTCTCCTCTGAGATTTCTTGCCTGGCTGCCATTTCTACAACAGCACTCATTCTCAAGAGCTCAAGGAAATGTGAGCCCTGATTCCACACTTCCCTGTACCCACTTTCTCTGGATTACCTTTTAAGATGATATGCTCAGTTCTAGTCAGAAATGGGTATGAGCAATAGCACATGGAGAATCTTTCCACATTTTTGGAAAAACTGATGTTGAAGACATCGTCCATTGTTTAGCAAATACTGAAGACCCACACTGAGCAGAATACTGTTTCAGGAAAAGATCATACAGCAGGGATCCCAATAGATAACGTTCTGTCCCTTGTAAGCCTATATATTTTTGTGGGAGGACAGGCAATATGTAAATAAATATATGAGGTAGTGATAGGTGCTGGGAAGAAAAATAAAGCAGGGTAAAGGGTCCTCTTTCAGATGGCGTGCTCAGGACGCCTCCTTTCCATAGCTCAACTTTCATCTCACACCTTTTTATCTGGCTACATCACCTTTTCCTTAGCAACAGAACAGAGAACAAACATTACAGAACCAAATACCTTCACCAAGTTGACCATTAAGGATGGCAGGAAAATGTTCTGCTACTATTTGAGGCCAGGGGCTTATGCCAAATTGTTCATCACAAAAATAAGTCTGCTCAGCCAGGTCATTTCAATGGTAAATCTAATTCGAAACTAAGCTACTGAATCCAAGGTCTTTCTGAATTCCCTTGCAGGGTTCCAGAATAATATATTTGATTGTTTGAGGCAGGGTCCCACTCTGTTGCCCAGGAGTTCAGTGGCATGATCTCAGCTCACTGCAACCTCCGCCTTCTAGGTTCAAGCAATTCTTCTGCCTCAGCCTCCGAGTAAGTTCTGCAGTAGCCCAGCTAATTTTTTTTTTTTGGATTATATTTTTATTAGAGACAGGGTTTCACCATGTTGGCCAGGCTGGTCTCAAACTCCTGACCTCAAGTGATTCACCTGCCTCGGCCTCCCAAAGTGCTGGGATTACAGGCATAAGCCACCACGCCTGGCCTTATCTAGCTTTTATACAGGCCGCGCCCTCAACATTTATTAGCTCACTGAATGAGATTTCTAGTAGCCTCATGCTATGGACTGAATTGTGTCCCTTCCAAATTCATATGTTGAAGCCCTAATGCCCATTGTGATGGCATTTGGAAATGGGGTCTTTGGGGGTAATTAGGTTTAGATGAAGTCATGATGGGGTTGAGGGGTGTTTCTCATGATGAGAATACTGTCCTTATAAGAGGAGATACCAGAGAACTTGTGCACGTGCCCTCTCTCTTTCCACCATGTGAGAATACAGCAAGAAGGCAGCAGTCTGCAAGCCAGCAAGAGAGCCCTCACTAGAACCCAGTGATGCTGGCATCTTGATTTTGGACTTCTAGCCTCCAGAACTGTAAGAAAATAAATTTCTGTTGTTTAAGTCACATAGTCCATGGTATTTTGTTATGGCAGCTCAAGCAGACTTGTTATGGACACCACACAAGAAAAGAGACAGTAGAGCATATGGTTACAAAGCGGGCTCTGGAGTCTGACTGCCTGGGTCTATATCCTGACCCCAAGAATTCCTCTCTGGGTGATCTTGGGCAAGTTATTTTACCTCTCTGAGAGTGATCTCCTTGTCTGCAAAGTGAGAATAATAATAATAAATATCTTGCAATGTTTTGTGAGGATTAAACTACTTAGCACATGTGTGACAATGAGAACATGTCTGACACATAATGCTCAGTAATGTTTATTATTATTATAACTCCAATTTACAGATGAGGTTACTGAGGCTTTGAGAGGCTAAGTAAGTTGCCCAAGGACATACAGGGAGTGGGTTGCAGATTCAGAATTTGAACCTAGGCTTCTCTGACTCTGTACTCATGCTCCTTCTGTTATGACTGTCTCTGTCACCATGAATACAAATTAAAATGATGTTACCTAGAAGAGATCTAGCTCCAAATAACAATAGAAAAACAGGAGTCCTCACGAGAAACAGGGATCATCCATTACAGTGGTGAGTTGCTCAATCAGCCATACTGTATTTATCAAATGCTACTGTGTCCAAGGTCTTCCACTGAATAAACAGTGGTAACTCAAAACAAAGAGGATTTCTCTTTGTCTGATTTTTCACTTCACTCCTTCAGTTGTTTATTTGTATAATATTTACTGAACTTTGGGGGATTCACAGAAATAGTGGAAATGATGCTGCTCTCAGTCTCAAGGAGGAAAGGACAGAAAACATACAAAGGGCAAATCTGTAGAGAATATGATCTGATGCTCAGGACAGTGGACCCAGTCACAAAAGAACTGGACTGAGATGTAAGATTTGGTTGATCCCGGGTGGGACTAGTCACACAGAGTTGGCCTAGGTCCTGCAGAAAGTAATTGACATAAATTATCCAGGGGTTCTCTAAAGCACAGATTTCAAATTTTAGATCTAGAGGATAAAGTTATCCTGAATAACATTACCTCTGCTAAGACATTACAAATTCAGTGAATATTTTGGAGGTAAGTTTTTATGCGATGGCTCTGTGTTTGTTGAATTTTTAAAAATCCATTTGTGTTTTCATAGAAATCTGAATTTGAAATCCCCATGCTAAAGAATTTCCCCTTTGGTTCAACAAATATATCAGCCAGTGTTCAGTCAAAAGATGGAAACCACAAAAATATTATTTTAACAGAATAAATATAATATAAAGAATAGTTAGCTAGATATAGTTAACTAAGTAACTAAAAATATAATAAGAAAACTCTGCCATTTCATGGAGGTAGCACCAGCAGGAAGCAGCTCTAAGGAGAGGGTGCTGGCACATGCTGGTGTCTGTCTGGGGGGCACAATGATGCTGGTTCTGCAAGGGCTGGAGACATTGCAGACCTGACTCAGCTGCTGATGCAGGAAGGCAAAGAAGCATTGCTAGAGTGATGCTCACAGGAACGGGAGGTAGACCAGAAGCCAAAAAGAAGCATGTCTCTTCTTTCTCCTCCAGTCTTGCAGCCTCATTCTAGCACTTCCTTTGGCAGAGCCTAACATAGAACCAACTGGCAATACAAATATAAATACAACACAGGAATGAATGTGGCATCTTCTCTCATCTTCAGCATAAAAGGAATGACAGACATGTAAACCAGAAAGCACAATAGGTGTATATCATACCAGAAGACTGTACAGATGTGAGGGCAGTGCTAAATGAGAAGTGATTCTTCTGGTTGGGTGCGGTGGCTCATGCCTGTAATCCCAGCACATTGGGAGGCCAAGATGGGAGAATCATTTGAAACCAGGAGTTTGAGACCAACCTGGGCAACATATTGAGACCCTGTATCTATAAAAAATAAATAAATAAATAAAACTAGCCAGGCTTGGTGGCACGTGCCTGTAGCTACTTGGGAGGCTGAGGTGGGAGGATCAGTTGAGCCCAAGAGTTTCAGGCTGCAGTGAACTATGCTCATGCCACTGCACTCCAGCTTGGGCAACAAAATGAGATGCCATCTCTTAAAAAAAATAAAATAAAAGATTCTTCTTACTTACAGTAGCAGCTTGGAAAGACTTCATAGAAAACTCTTGAGCTGAGTCTTCAAAGACAAGCTTTGTTGGTCAGGTAGACATAGTCACCAAGAACATTCCAGACAGGAAGAGCAGGCTGAACAAAGATACAGAAGAAGGAAGAAGTGGGGTGTGTCCAGAGATCATGAAAATAATTTGGCCCGATTGGACTGTGGGGAATAGAAAATGGATGATGTGGAAAGAGGTAAGGTTCATGAGGTAGGCTAGGGCCAGATCATGAATACTCTTCCATGCCAGCTGAATGGTGGGAACCCTATCCTAGAAGCAATGAAAGATTTCAGTTAGGGGGGTACCATGAACAGAATTGTGTTTTTGAGGGATAACTCCTGGTTTGTGATGGAGAATCATTGTAGGAGAGCAAGGGAGGCCAGTTGGGAGACTGTTACGCTATTCCAGTTGAGCAATGGTTAGGGTTTGACCAGGGGCAAGCAGCAGTGGAGAAGGATGAAAGAGGCAGACTGGGGAAATGCTAAGGGAGTAGACATGAGACAAGCAGGGATCAAGGTGGGCAACAGAGACAGGAGTCTGGGTTTGGGGCTTAGGTCGTGGGATGGATGGTGATGCCATTCTCCAAGAAGGAAGGTTGGCAGAGGCTGGTCTGTAGGTGAAGGAAGAAATAAAAAGGATAAGATCGTGACTTAAGCTTTGTACACTTGGCTTGAACTTTCCAAGGGCTGAGAAGATTTTACCTTAAAAGGAGTTGAGTTGGTATTGATCTCATCTTTAATAGGACTCAACAGTCCAGATGACATCAACTACTGCTTCCTAAAAAGGTGTTGCTCATTAAGGAGATAGAAACCATTCAGCAATTCCAGGAAAGATCTCTGCAATCTTTAACACTTCCAGAAGATGTAGTCATCATTTCCACATTATCATTCTTTCCCTCTGTCCACTTGATAATGTTGAGGCCTGTGTTGGCAATAGGACAGATGACAACAAAGATTGACATGTGAATGGCTTTGTCCTGGGGCTTAATGTCTAATTCCTTAACATGATTTCTGATCTAAAATATCCTCCTAAGATATCCAGAAAATTAAAAAAATATATTTTCTATTGTGCCTGAAGTGAATTCAAATCTCAGATAATGATGTTACTGCTATTCTTAAGTTCTCAGGAATGACTGCTGCCACATTTTAGTCAACTAAGGGCTACTGTCATAGTCAGAGCTACTTTTTCTTTCTTTCCTATCTCTTACATTTGAGGTAGCAAGTATACTTATAGAAGTCATAGAAAGCCAACACAATAGAATTGTTCTTGTTAAGTATTTTTAGAAGGCCTCCTTAACAGTTTGTCTTCTTTTTGTTCATTGAACTTATCTTCCTTTACATAAAATATAGTTGTTTAAAAGGAAGAAATGAGGGAACAATTTGTGGATATGCAGGGAGTCCATAGATGTCCAAGGATCCACAGGGCACCATCTCTCCTGTCTTTTCCTTCCATCTCTCTGACTTCCTTTTGCACACATTCTCACCCACCCAACCTTTTAGCACTATCTCTGTAAAGTCCAGCTCAAAACCATAGCCTTTCTCCTTCCCCAGATACCCAACCCCAAAGCAATCCTCTGAGCTCCTGCAACATCAGGACTATAACTCTGTTAGCCTTTAATTGCCAATATTGAATATGAAATATCATCTTTCTATGTGCATATCTGTCTCCCTAATAGAGTATAAATCTCTGGAGGGCAGAGATCCTCTCATTTGCCTCTTTACACACTTTGTGCATGTAGTAACTGGCCTTTGATAAATTACTTCCATGATAAGCTTGACCCTTGTTCTCCCAGGCTAAGCCCTAGAGGTCACCAGATACTTTGTGGCTAATCTCTGGCCTTCCTGCTGTTTACACCCAGGCTTCCTTCTAGCTCTAGAGGATCTTACACAGTACAGAGTCACTGAATAAGCTATTTCCTTTCTTAATCACCTCATTCATTTCATTTATTCTTCCTTGTATTTACTTTGTGGCTAATCTCTGGCCTTCCTGCTGCTTACATCCAGGCCTCCTTCTAGCTCTAGAGGATCTTACCATAGTACAGAGTCACTGAATAAGCTACTTCCTTTCTTAATCACCCTGTTCATCTCATTTATTTCTCCCCACAGATGAGCCACTCTTTCTAATTTGTATCATATTTATTAACTCTCTATCTTCCAGTAACACAACACACACATCTTGAGGCTACACAAAGTCTTGATAAATGGGATACACTACTAGTCTCAGAAGGAAATCAATCACCATAAAAGTTAATGTGCTCGCCCCATAAAGAAAAATCTTCCTGACATACAATGGTAGCTTCAAAATTGGTGTATTCATTTTATGACCTCCTTTATTAGCCAGAATGATGCCTTGTTTGATTTCTAAAATTTGTTTAGGATCATTAGCAATGGGCTCCTGGGTGTCACTGACAACTTATACATTAGCCTTGCACATAAGTCCTAGAAATGAGACCAAGGAAACTGCAGTTTTTATTCCTTCTAGGGTATAATTTTTTCTCTCTTTCTCCAACCAGTACCTCAATATTTCTCAAATAATTTATATTTTCAGATTTTACAAACATCTCAGCAAGACTATATTAGTTTATTGACCCCATTTTGCAAAAGGGAAGGCAGTTACCAATAGTAGGAGGCTCTTTGGGGCCATGATGGTTTCTTAGATGAGTCAGTATCAGACCTGAGCTCTAATATGACCCTATCTAATTTCTTTTCTTTATTAGGTAGTTTCCTCTGTCCTAAAAAAAAAAAATAGGAAGAGAAGTGTACTAGCTTGCCCCTCTTGTGTGCCTCTGGCTGTCAGAAATTGAATTTGAAAGAGTAGATGAGAAAATGTGAGAAAACCGTTTACTGATAACTATTCCTATCTTCTCAGGTTTTTTATCTCTGGCCACAAAGAGTGATTGGGAGAAAACATACTCCAAATAAGTTTTTCTTTCAACTCCTCCTTAACTCTCAAGGCCGTAATTGCCACCCCCTGCCCTCCCTCCCCGGCATCACTACTCTGCTAATACAAACGTGATATTTAAACTTTGCTTCTAGCTTTGGTTTCTTTTTAGCAATAATATGTCTTTTTTTTTTTTTTTTTTTTTTTTTTTTTTGAGACGGAGTCTCACTCTGTCGCCCAGGCTGGAGTGCAGTGGCAAGATCTCAGCTCACTGCAAGCTCTGCCTCCCGGGTTCATGCCATTCTCCTGCCTCAGCCTCCCGAGTAGCTGGGATTACAGGCGCCCACCACCATACCTGGCTAATTTTTTGTATTTTTAGTAGAGACGGGGTTTCACTGTGTTAGCCAGGATGGTCTTGATCTCCTGATCTCGTGATCCGCCCACCTTGGCCTCCCAAAGTGCTGGGATTACAGGCGAGAGCCACTGCGCCTGGCCTTTTTCCTCCATTTTTTAAATTTTATTATTATTATTATTATTTGAGATAGAGTCTTGCTCTGTCACCCAGGCTGGTGTGCAGTGGCGCTGTCTTGGCTCACTGCAACCTCTGCCTCCTGTGTTCAAGCAATGCTCCTGCCTCTGCCTCCAGAGTAGCTGGGATTATAGGCGCATGCCACCAAGCCTGGCTAATTTTTATATTTTTAGTGGAGACAGGTTTTCCCCATGTTGGCCAGGCTGGTCTCGAACTCCTGACCTTAGGTGATCCATCCACCTCAGCCTCCCAAAGTGCTGGGATTATAGGCATGTGATATTTTAATTGAGCATTTCCTATGTGCTAAATAATGTGTTCAGAGATTATTTTCTAATAAGGGAGTAAAATTTGTACTGTTAACTATGCTAGTAATACCTTCTGGGCTACAACAACATTGTTATCAGTTTCTAGCTACTTAATGATGAGGTCAGATTTGATAAGTTCAGGAGTTGTTTGAAGTTCAGAGAAGGTTGATCCAGTGGCTCAATGTTGTCCTCAATGAGCAGATTTTTCTGCCTTTCATCCTAAGGCTGTCTTCCCCATAGTGTCAATGTGGCTGAACTGTTTCAAGCTTTACATCCACAGAGCAAACCATCCAGGAGAGATATTTTTCTTGCCAACCATTTCAGAAAAGGCCACATAGCCATCTCTAAATCAATGACCATGGCTAGGCAGTGGGTGTGTTGATCAGCTGAAGCAAATGAGAGCCCATCTCTAGAACCTTGGGTGAGAACAGCTTCTTCCCAGCTATATAACATAAGGCAGGAGGGAAAGGTGAACACTTGAACAATAATGTAGGATACTACTTGGAAGAGATGGGGAGAGGGGTTAAAAACATCTAGGTAGGCAACCAACAGACCAAACGTCTCCAATACACATCCCTATTTTATCATATCCCAGGCCCCAGGCCAGGCCTTATCACATCATCCTTGGGTTACTTGAGAATTTTCCAGCTGAATTCACAAATGCCTCTTCTCTATTTGGTCTGTATTCATTTCTTTAGGAATTTCCACACTTCTCTCTGATAAGTTACCTACTTTTCATCTTTACTTCCTGTATTAGTCTGTTCTCATGCTGCTAAGAAAGACATACACAAGACTGAGTAATTTAGAAAGGAAAGAGGTTTAATGGACTCCAGTTCCACATGACTGGGGAAGCCTCACAATCATGGCAGAAGGCAAAAGAGAAGTGAAGTCATGTCTTACATGGCAGCAGGCAAGAAAGCATGTGCAGGGGAACTTCCATTTATAAAATCATCAGATCTTGTGGCATTTATTCACTATCATGAGAACAGCATGGGAAAGACCCGCCCCCATGATGCAATTACCTCCCACCAGGTCCCTCCCATGATACATGGGAATTTTGGGAGCTACAGTTAAAGATGAGATTTGGGTGGGGACACAGCCAAACCATATCACTCTCTTTTCTTTGACATGTCCTGGGATTCTGTTTGCCTTCCAGTCCTCTTTGCAGTACAGATTAGACCTTCCCTCCCCTACTGGTAGGATTATTCCTCAATCTCCTTTTTCTGCTTTTTTTTTTTTTTGCAAGATTTCCCCAGCCACCTATTAATTCCACCTTCCCTATGGTACTCCCCAAACACACCCTTCCATTCCTACTCATCCATCAAGATAAAATGCATGCGATGAAGTCCCATGTTCACATCCCACAACACAGACAGATGGCACCAACAGTAGATGCTCCATATTGTATAGGCAAATGTAAATTGACTTGTGTTTATGCTTCCAAAATGGATATGGTATGTTTCTTTCACTTTATCCCCCTTACACTTACAATTTGACCAGCACTGGCTCAAAACTTTATTTCAACAAGTAAGCAAATCACCAAGAACTCCAGTGCCTAAATCTTGAATTTAGTGGCTCAAACCAGAACCACCAATCTCATAGTAAAACCTAGTCCTGTGAGAATCTAATGTAATTTGGGATATGAAAATTATCTTAGTATTCAAATAGACTCCAGGAGTTGAGATGCTTATCTGATTCTCAAGATTGGAAGTCTCCCCTCTTAGGATCCCAGGATTTGATGATCAGATGTAAAAATCTCTGGTAATTTTGGAACATATTTTGGGCATTTTTTTCAAAACCCATTATTATTATTATCTAGGATATGATCCATCCATATACTCCTCTGGTTTTGGGTCACTTCAGCCAGTGAGTTTTTCCTAAGAACTCTTCCCCATCCTTCCAAAGTGGCTCTCAGAAAAATCTCTTTTAGAAACGTAGTTAGAAATGATAGGAGCCATCATAAAGAACAGATGGTTACTTTTTGTGAGAAATAAATGCTTTTAAAACTTCTATTCACAGCATTAACTAAGGAAACTTGTCCAGCCCCGAAGAGTTGCTGAGACTCCTTTCAGCTGGTTCTTTGCTAACATTGATATAAGAGATTTGAGTTCATTGTTTAAAAAACTTTGTAAACCCATTAAAACAATATTGTCAAACAGGGGCTTAGATGCATACGTAGCTGGCTAGATGGATGGATGGAAATGCAAAAAAGCAAATAAACTAAAATATGAATGTTAAAATCTAGATGGTATGTTTATGGGTATTCACTGTCTAATTTTTAAAATTTTTCTATGTTTGAAGATTTTCAAAATAAAATGTTGGGGAGCAAAAGAGTCTTGAAGAAAAAAGAGATGGACCAGATGAGGGAGAGGTGGTACACTGACACACCTTTGGAAGAAGCCTACAGACAATAGGGAGAAGTCCATATAAGCATGGCATTACGGGGTGAAGATTGGAAGCTCTAATTGGGCAAAACAAGAGAAGAATAGACATAATAGTTCCTGTGAGAAACTATCAGAAGTACAGCTAGTGGCGTATAAATGCCTTCTATCACTGTTCCTCCCATTACAATCAAAATCCTATTAACAGTCTGTCAGGAGGGAAGAGAAAGTCTGAACCCTGTACCAAGCACTTTGCCTGGATTATCCCCTTCACTTTTTGCAGGAAACATGTGTATTTATGTATACTGTGTATTTATTTGCTTGTTGCATTCACAGCATTGCTTACCCCTTTTCCAGCTAGAATCACACTAGTTCTCCTAGGGAGACTCACCCACCATCACTGAATATAGACTTGATGCCCTATCCTACCTGATAAAAGGTGTGGACAAATAACCCGAGTGAACGAGGTCAAGTAGGCACTCTCTCCAGGAAATTCTAATCGTGAACACAGTCGGTAATGAATTGAAAATTGTGGAGTTGACAACATAGAGACCTCAAAGAATGTTTTCATTAGTGCCTGCTTCCTGGATCCTTTGGAACTCTCTGGATTCCTGTAATTTTGATTGGCCAGTGTTGCTTCTGTTACTTACAAACAAAACTCTTAACTGACAGAGGGAATGTAGCTCCCATTTAAGAAATCAAGAAACCCAAGCTCAGAGGAATTAAGTGTCTTGGCTCATGTCAACATCTGATGTTTGTAACTGAGTCCCTCTGGACTACAAAGTCCATCTTTTATACTGACTCTACTATGCTTCCTCTAACTCTATAGACTGGGTTTAATTCCTGCCTCTGGCACTTACTAGCTGGATAAGTTTGGGTAAGCTGTGTGCCAGTTTTAAATTTTAAATTTTTTGATCTGTAAAATGGAGTAAAAATAGTCATGTATCTCACAGAGTTATGGAGAGGATAAAATAAGCTAATTTATGGGTGGTGTATGGGCATGTGTCTGGCACATAAGTGCCCAATAAATGTCAGCTGTGATGATGATGATGATATCAGTCAGGGTTCTGGCAAGAAAAAAAGAAGTGTTTGAAGAGAGTTTAATGTAAGGCTAATTAGAAAAGCGAGGAGAGGGTGAAGGAGATGAACAAGGGATGGGTGAAGGACCTCAGGGCTAGAAAGAGCAGCAAGCTGTGGACAAGAGCTGCCCAACAAGGCTGGCATCTCTACCTGTGTTTCTAAATTAGTGGCCATGGCAGACACAGCCAACAGTGATTCAGCAAAGTGGGAGCCAGGCGAATAAATACCCTGTTTGTGCCCTCTCGGTTCACCCTCTGTTTTCCTGCCAGGGCCTTGAATTGACCAAACCTAACCATAAGCTAAAGACAAAGAAGTCTGGCTAATGCAGTCCATGGAGGTCAATGTCTAAGGACAAAAGCAGGCTGCAGAAAGGTAGATATTCAACCTGGAGATACTTCACCACAGCATCCTCTTAGCTAAGTGAAAAACTTGTGTCCCCGACACAGGTCACCTCCATCCCATGCTCTCCCAGCCCCTCTGCTGGATGGGGTTCTTTATTTGCAGGAAAGTTTTGAAACAATTTGGGGGTTCAAAGTTCTTAGTCTTGTCTGTGTTCCCCTAAATGTTCCCATCCTGTGTCTCAAATTTCTACTCTTTTCTCTGCTCCATAACAAAACAGATGTTGATGCAGTTCTCAGATGCTGGGCTGGTCCTCACTCATATCTTTTTCAAGATGGTTGGTAAGCAGCTCTTTTAAAGCTGCCATTAAGGTTTTCTGATATTATACTTGTGCCCTGAATGGACCTACAAAGCTTTTAATTTTTCCTTTCATCTGTGTACATTATCTAGGACACACAGAAACACCAGTCACACCACAATCTTGATAATTACCATTGTCACCGTAGCAACTAAGGACCCTAGCTAATTGATATTTCAACACCTTGCCCTCTACTTGCATTGCATCCCAATCTCTGCTACTAGGAATGATTTGAGTAACATAGCGTGGATTATCTATATCCCATTTTCTTCTGTCAGGAAGCCTCCTTGTTCTCATCAAATATGTTAGCAACTTGTATCAGTTTTCTATTGCTGCTGTAACAAATTACTACAAATTTATTGGATTAAAACAACTCACATTTATTATCCTTCAGCTGTGCAGGTCAAAAGTCTGGATACAGGTCGCACTGGGCTAAAATCAAGGTGTCAAAAAGACTGCATTCTTTCTAGAGACGCTAGAGGATAATCCGTTTTGTTGACTTTCCCATCTTTAGAGGCTGCCTGCGTTCTGTGGCTCATGGCCTTCCATCTTCAAAGTCAGTAATGGCTGTTCAGTCTTTCCTACATCACTTCACTCTGACACTGACTCTCCTGACTCCCTCTTCCACTGTTAAGGACCCTCTTGATTGCATTGGGTAATCAAAACCTGGTTAACCAAGATAATCTCTATATTTGGGTCAGCTGATTAGCAACCTTAATGCTATCTGCAAACTTAATTCCCCTTTGTCATGTGACATAATCTATTCACAGGCTCCAGGGATTAGGACACGGGCATCTTTTGAAGGCCATTATTCTGCCTACCACACAATACCATCCCAATACCATTTTAAGAGTCTGTTTCCTGAGGCCATTTCTAAAGATACTATTCTATTTGTCTGGGTTCTATCAGGAAACAAATGGCACGCTCAAAAGAAATGATTGGAGAACATTTGCTGAAGAGACAATTGCAAAAATGTGGGCAGGGGGAAGGAAATCCATGAGGGATAATGAAGCACCCGAAAGACAATGATAGCAGGAAGGGTCAGGGATTGGGGGAAGCAGTTACCAGGACCAGGTGATGGCTGTGCCTTAGGTAAAGGATCACAGCCAGTGCCAAGCCATAGCCCAGCAGGGAAGTGACCGGGGAACAGATACCTGAATCTCTCCTTCTACCCTTTGATCTCCTTCCAGTGCTGCCGATTGGCCAAACCTGCACAAGGCAGAAGGCAAAGGAGCAGAGTTGATGTAGCCAAAGAAAGTCAGCATCCTAGGGCATGAAGTAGGTGGGGAAGGGTGAATAATAGATCTATGGAGCCGACAGACTATAACCTGCATATTATTTAACTAAATAATTTCTACTAAAAGGTAAATGGGACTACCACCCAGCATGGCATTTGTATTTTAAAATAGCCAGCCTAAGTCAAATTAATCTATAAGTAGAAGTTACGGGGAAGTATTTTTGAGCGGCAAAGCCTAAAGCGAGTCCTAGCTATTAATACTAAGTTCCACTATAGAATGTGTACATCAGCAACTAATAAAAATAAAGAGGTAGCACATCTATACAGAAATACGGGATGTCAGTTATTTTATCCTTTTTAATGAGGGAAGAATCACATGGATTTATTCCTTCACTACCATGAACTAAAAGGGATTTCATTCCATCACAGTGATGATAGCACCAACTCAAAGGATGTAGCCATGAAGATGCCATAATTTTTCCATCATCTGACAAGGACTTTATAAATAAACATAGTGGTGATCATCACATTCAGGATAAAATGCTGGTCTGGCAGTGCATGTAGTTTACATGAACACTTTTTCATCTTGCCAGTAAGGTTACTCAGACATATGACACCATATTTTCCAATAACTACAGTGCAGGTATCGGTCCAAAAAGTAGGTCTGAAAGTAAAGGAGTTGATATGCATGTTTCTGTCACTTATGTTCCATGTGCATAAAAAAATGACAAACCAACCCAACAAAACCCACCACCTTGGCCAAGTACGTGCTCAGGGAAAGGAGTTTCCTTCACAGTGGAGAATTTTCCAGTGAGAGACAGACACAACTGTAGAGGAAAGAGCATTTCAGTAAACAGGAGAGTCTTCCAGAGAAAACTCTGTGCAGAATAAATTGTTTTTCCTTCCTCAAACCACAGAGGCCTATAAATTCCTACCTCCAAAGTGTCTGGAAGGGTAGGATGTTACAGAGAGCAGTTGCTCTCTTAGTCCAAATGAAGTTCAGAGAAGAATTACCCTTCCCAAGACTTCCACATGGCATATACATTTGGAACAATTTCAATGGTAAAGAAATAGAGTATTTAGACATGTAATGACTGAAGTCTGGATTATGGAGGTCAAACTAAACTCCTGCATTGTACGTTTTTAAAAAATATTAAGAACAGTACATGCTTATTATTCTAAACCTTCTAAGCAGTACAGAACCATATAAAGTGAAAACCAAAAGTTTTCTCCTTCTCTTTCTCTCCCTCCTTCCTTCTCTTCCTTCCTCTCCCTTCCCTCTCTCTGGCTCTCTCTCTCTCTCTCGTTTTTATTCTCTATATATCTATCTCCAGCTACTTATACACACAGGAATATGGTTATAGATACTCCTCTAAAACTTTAGAAGATCTGTTTTTAAGGCATGGTCATCAAAGTAGGGAATACCAGATTTACCATGGCATGGAATACCATATGGGAATTTCTATGTATTTTAACTAATCCTATTTTATAGCTACTTGGGAGTATGTTATGTGAGTTAGACAGTACTATACCATATGCATAAAAATTACATATGTACAAATATTCACACATTGAAGGTGCATGGATGAAACATTTTTCTGACCAAAGTGCCTGGTTTAAAAATTTGGAGACCATTGCTGTAAGAAACTGAAATGTAAACATTTAAATAACATTAAGAGTATCCATCAGCTAATGTGTCAGCTAATAAAAGGAATATTTATAAGGTGCTTACAATGTTCCAGCTGTTCTCCTTGCATTATGTCTTATTTACTATGCACAATGGCCCTATCAGGGAGGTACTATTATTTCCCCAACTTCTCAAAGAGAGAAACTGAAGCACAGGAGTTTAATAGATTGCCCAAAGCTACACAGCTGGAAAACGGTCCTCACAGGAAACAAACTCAGGTCTTTCTATCTAAAGATACAGTGCTCCTCACACTACTCCAGAAGTGACTCTACCATAGACTAAGGTAGAATTAAAAGGCAGCAACAGGAAGAGAGAAGATGGAAAGCCCCTGATTGACAAAAGAAGAGGGACAGAATCAAGAAAGACATCCTATCCCAGGCACACCTGCCCTACCAATGGGGAGGTAGCATTTAATACCAGAGTCCATGCTACAGTTCTGCTGTGACTTTATAATGTAATTTCAATCTAAATATAATCTCTCTGTGTGGCAGATTATATTTTCCAAAGACATTGGCACAATACATTTCATCCTGCATGCACTTCCTGCAAGGTACTGCTACTTCTTCCATAAAAATGTGTAGTCCATCTTTTTTCCTCCTTTTAAAAAACTATGCAGCCATAAAAAAGAATGAGTCCATGTCCTTTGCAGGGACATAGATTAAGCTGGAAACCATTATTTTCAGCAAAGTAACACAGGAACAGAAAACCAAACACCGCATGTTCTCACTCATATGTGGGAGTTGGACAGTGAGAACACATGGACACATGGAGGGGAACATCACACACCAGGGCCTGTCGGTGGGTGGGGGACAAGGGGAGGGAGAGCATTAGGACAAATACCTAATGCATGCGGGGCTTAAAACCTAGATGATGGGTTGATAGGTGCAGCAAACCAGCATGGCACATGTATACCTATATAACAAACCTACACATTTTGCACATGTATCCCAGAACTTAGTTAAAAAAAAAACTAAATAAAAAAACTTTTAAAACTAATCAATGAGTCCAGTAAAGTTGCAGGATACAAAATCAACATACAAAAATCAGCTTCATTTCTTTACACTAATAACAACCTATCTGAAAAAGCGATCAAGGAGACAATCTCACAGTAAAATCAAAAAGAATAAAATACTTATGAATAAATTTAATGAAGAAGTGAAAGATCTGTACACTGAAAACTATAAAACGTTGATGAAAGAATTGAAGATGACACAAATAAATGGAAAAATCTATGTTCATGGATTGGAAGAATTAATATTGTAAAAATGTGCATTCTACCCAAAGCAATATACAGATTCAGAGTGACTATGGGAGATGATGAATGTGCTAACTTGCTTGACTGCAGTAATCACTTCACTATGGATATGTGTATCAAAGCATCATGTTGTATACCTTAGGTGTATATAAGTAAACACACACACACACAAAGTTGTTCATTTTCTCGCCCCTCTTGAATCTGGAAGGCCTGTGACTATGGTGAAAGTGATGCTATGTGACTGCCAAATAGGTTATAAAAAGTGATACAGTTTCCACCTGGACCTCATAAAGTTCATTTCTGTTATGCAGGTGCCATGTTGTGAGGAAACCCAGATCACATTAAGAGGCCACAAGTAAGTGTTCCAACCGACAGACCCTGCTAAGGTCTCAGCTGACAGCCAGCATCAACTGCCAGACAAGTGAGTGAAGACGACTCTCACCCGAGCCATCATCTGACTGCAACACATAAGAGATCTTGGGCAAGAGCTACCTGGCTGAGCACAGTCCATCCCCAAAACATGAGAGATAATAACGGAGTGATTGTTGTTCTGAGCCACTAGGTTTTGGGGTGATTTGTTGCACAGCAATTGATAAGAAGAACACCGCTGTGCCCCCTGTGGTCACGTAAGGACAATAAATCGCCAGAAATAAAAAAGCTCTCCTAGTGGGTGGTCCTGAATATAACCACACTTTTCCTTCATGTTTTCCCTTTTGGGTTGCTGTTTGGTCCTTGTGGATTCAGCTTCTGCTGAAGCCTGGGAGACCCTCTATCCCATAGCTTCCTTCTCCCTTTCTCTTTCTTTTCTATCCTGTGTCTTTCCTACTCACTGGAACATGTTCCTGGCTCCATCTGGGAAGATCCCAGTAGATCCACACACGTGGAGGTTCTATCTGGAGTGCATGGTGGAATTAAGCTGAGGCCTTGGGTATTTTTCAAGTAGTCTCTAGAAGACAAATAAACCTCTTCTTTAACATGGATTGCCTCTCATCCCATAATACAGTTCTCCCTTCCTTCCTACCAGACGTGAGGAAAAAGCCCTTCCAGTCACAAATAGAGTAACTGTTAGTAAACATATATAACCTGTCTCTTGTTCAGGGTCTATTCTTTTCCCCAGACTAACTCCTCCAGCTAGTCTCTCAGATTGACCTTAGACACTGCCTCCTAAAGGAAAGCTTCCCTGACTCACTCCCCAACCCCTAAGGCTGTGGCTGTGGCTGTGGCTGTGGCTGCAGCTATCATAGGTTTCCAGCCTAGGTTCCACCAACATCCTAAAAACCCTCTACTTGAATTATATTGCAGTTGCCTGTTGCTGTCTCTTTCCCTCATTGGACTGTAAGCCCTTTGAGGGCAGGGATGTGTTTCAGTTATTCATTATTGTATCATCTGGTACCAGGCAGTCCCTGATACTAAGACTTTTCTGATAAAAGAATAAATTTTAGAAATCCCAATGCCATTCCCTCTCCTTCAGATAAAGTGAATATCTACACCATTTTTAATGACCTCTGAAAGGCATCCTAGTAGTTTGCCTGGTATGTACTGCTGATACTCTGATTCATAATTGTAGAATTCAACCAGTCAAAAGTTCACCAAAACAAAAATACCCACTGTAGAGTGATGGACGTCTTATCACTTCTTAAAGCACTGCTTCCCATTTTTTTGAACATCTCAGATTGCTAGAAAGGCCTTTTACACATTCAGAATGTGTCTGTCTTCTTTTCATTTACACCATATTGGCCCCAATTCTATTGGTCTTTAAAACAACCTAGATTTAATCTTAGTCTTTATATTCTACTCTATAAAGCACTCCCTTCATTAAAACAGAAATTCTCTCACAAAAGGATAATGCATTAAGTTGGTCAATATTTGGCTCAAAATTGCTGATCAAGGCAGGCATGTTTTAAAGAGGAATTAGTGTGCTCTGTGGAAGAAGGATTAATTTGGAGTATAGGGTGGATGGAGAGGGAGCCTCAATGCTCAGAAAGGCAGGAGCCTGTGAGCATCTGGAATTCTCTAATGGGATAAGGAGTCCCAGGAGAGCGATATGGTCGAATACAAAACCCAGGCTTTATCTATTTAACCTCATCACTAATGGACTGCCTGGGCTGTGGGAGGTTGACCAGCAGCCCCACCTGTTTTGAGAAGCCCACCCCCTCAGGCTCTGTGACTGAGCCTGGAGCACACATACAAGGGTCTGTGAAATAAGGCTCCTGACACAGCCAGCCTCCTGGTGTTCTGGGGAATTCCAGATATTTTGGGGCAGGGGCTGTAAGCATTGTGTTATCTGGAGGTATTTCTGATAAATATCCAAGATTAGTGTCTTTGTTCAGGAGCGGGTAGGAATAGGGAGAAGTCCTAGTTGTCTTGATCACCCTGGAATTCCCAACCCTAGCTCAACATTTAGAAAGAAACCCAGTTCCTGGCATCCTGAGCATTGAATATGCTCCAGGGAGCCAATCCAATCTTGAGTGCAGGAAAATCTTACCAGGACAATTTCAAAAGCTTATAATTGATTTCACTTGGGTGGCTCTGAAAAACAACAGTTTTGTAAGAGATAAAGTCTTTTTTGGAATATATTATTCAAAAACTAAACCCCAGCATTTCTGTGGTTTGTATATTTGGTTTTGTGGAGGTATTTCTCCTCTTCCAGGCCATGTGAAGACTTGAAAAGAAGAGAAAATATATAGAATAAGAATCAGTTCTAAACTACTCATTGATTTACTAAGGAGAAATGTGAGTGATTTAAGTCCCTGGGGTTGGAAGGTCTCCTTCTCCCTGTGCTGAGAAAAGCAAGTATCATTTGTTCTCCACCCCCCTACCTCCCGTTGGTGCTGGTAAATTTCCCAGAGAATGAGGAACAGCTGCTTCTCAAGTCAGGGTCCTTGAAAAGGGCTCAGTCATCAGCTATGGAATCAGCTGTTTGTTTACTTCCCCCAACTAGGAAGACACTAGAAAATAGAGAAATTTAAATATCCTTTGTCTAAAGACAAGAGTGGGAAAATGTGATTCTTTTTGGTTTCTTTTTAAGTCTTTTTTCTTTTTCCTTTTTTTTTTGAGATGGAGTTTCGCTCTTGTTGCCCAGGCAGGCACTCCATGGTAATTTTCTTCTTACCTTGCTGTCTTCCCTTTGGCTTACTCATTTCTCACTACATGTTTCTTAAAAGTGGTGTCCCCTGGGATCTAGATTTGGCTTTCTTTTCATTGGAAAACCTCACCTCAAGTAGTCTGGTCCATTCCTGTAGCTTCAGTTATCAGATGTATGCCTATGACTCCCAACTCTTTATTCTCTCCCTGATGGTGTCTCTCCAACTCAAGACCTAGAGACCTCCTGGCATTTTCATGTGAATGGTCCAGAGATTCCTCTAATTTATATCTCAGACTGAGCTCTCCATTTTCTCATTCCTTCTCTCAACCAGCTCTATCTCCTACATTCCCACCACCATGCAAGTATTTGCCCAAAACAGAAACATAGACCCCTCCCCCGTAATCCATATCAAGTTTTAATCAATTTCTGTCAGTTGTTCCAACATAATCCTCTAGAATTTTTTCGCTTTTCCGTATCTGCTCTGTCACTTCCTTAGTTCAAGTCACCGTCATCTTCCATCTCCTAATGGATTGCTCTGCCCTTTGTTTTACCCCTCATCAGTTCATCCATTACCCACACTGCAAGCTACATGACCTTTCTTTAGATAAAACTTGGCCGTGTTACTCCCAAACCTTCAAAGGGCTTTAAGGGTAAAATCCATATACCTTGGAATGGCATGCAAGGCCCTTCAAGATATAAGGGTTCTTCCAGTTTCTCCTGCCCCATCCTTCCCCATTCCTCTCTCAAGCTGCAATCATGTTGAACTGCCTTCCCCAGGGCTACAACTCTCTCTGGCCTCTGGACTTTGTAAATGCTCTTTTTTAGATTCAGACTACCTCTCTACACCATAAACTTGCCTATTTTTCAAGGCTTGTAATGGATCACAACTTCTTCGAGGACATTCTTGCAGGTATTGAAATCTGGGCTAAGACCTATTGTGTGCTTTACTGAATCTTCCATAACACCTTTTTTTTCTTTTTTTGAGATGGAGTCTGACTCTGTCACCCAGGCTGGAGTGCAGTGCCATGGTCTCGGCTCAGTGCAACCTCCGCCTTCTGGGTTCAAGTGATTCTCCTGCTTCAGCCTCCCAAGTAGCTGGGATTACAGGCGCCTGCCACCACACCCGGCTAATTTTTGCATTTTTAGTAGAGACGGGGTTTCACCATGTTGGCTAGGCTGGTCATGAACTCCTGGCCTCAGGTGATCCACCGCCTCAGCCTCCCAAAGTACTGGGATTACAGGTGTGAGCCACTACGCCCAGCCTGTTTCTTTTTAAGTCTTGCCTTCTCCTCCAATGCTGGACACTGAATAGGCGCTCTGCAAAAACTGGTTTTCATAAAATCTTGATACTAATTTAACAGACTATTGTAATGAAGAAAGGAAAATCTATAGGCTACTCCTGGGCAACACAGATTCTAGTTATCCTTATGTAGTAGAATGAACCCTAAGCCAGTGTTGACTTGCCTAGAATTTCAGAAGTGGGCTGTCATTCCATGAAGACCACCCATTCAGTCTGGCGTTAAAGCTCTTTAGTGCTGTAGAGAATCAATCCCTGACAGAGAAAGGCCAATTTCCTGAATGAGAAAAGAAAGGGCCATATCAGGCTGAGAGTAGAAAAGAATATCTTCCCATAAGCCCATTCGTAAGGATAGGGTAAGGCTACCCTTTAGTGCTTAATCAAAGAGCAGTGAATGCCAAATAAAGGGAGATTATCTGTTCAAGAAAAGCCACGATGTTGTAGAGCATACAAAATAGTGGCAAATCACTGAATGGTTCACACATGGGTCCATCATCTAGGAATATTAGAGAAATGAAAAGTGGAGTACCTCCACTGGGGTATGTGTGTGTGTGTGTGTGTGTGTGTATGTCATGTGTGTATATGCGTGCACGTGTGTGTATAACTTTCAGGGTGGCATATTTTCTCTTCTCTTTCCTGCTCTTTCTACCTCTTTCTCAGAATTCTCGGGAATATATATAATACAGGAGCAAGCTCTTTAATGCTTTTGCCACAGAGACAATGAATCCTGCCTGACTCCAAAGGAAGGATGGGTGTTGCCTTCTTTCTTTCCTCTCTCTTATCTTTTTCTTTTGTGACTATAGGGTAATTTCTTGTCCGTGCCGAGTTTTATTTTCTCCAGTTAGATTGTTAAAACATTCAGGTTCACATTAACTCAGTCTTTCAACTCCACCCATTTTTGTTGATATACCTCTGACCCACACTCCTATTAGAGGAATAAGGCTAGTCATTAATAATTCCTCATCTGCTAATCCTTTAAAGAAACTAGAAAGAGGTGGATGTGTAATTCGTATTTATTTCTGTATTATATGAAAGAATCCTAATTCTGGGTACTTCAGGTATTTAAGTGGTACTTGTTGGCTTATTAACAGGGAATGCTTTGGTTAAAACTAGAACCAAGAGATAAAAATGTGTCATCAGAAACCTGTTTCCACTTTTCAATTTCTCTTATATCCACTTTGTTTTATTTTATATGCAGTCTGTACTAATCAGGGTTTGTGGTTACAAAAATCAGAAGCTAAATCTGGCTAAGTGAAACAGAAAGAGTTTTGAGGAGAAGAATCCTGAGTAGTATACAGAATTGAGGGGAAAGGCAGAGAAGCAGTCTTGGAAAGAAAGCAGCCAGTAAAGGAGGCTGAGAAGCAGAGTGCACAGGCAAGAGCAGCTACAGGAAGAGACTCCATCACCATGAGACCCTTGACTGCCAGGCATTTGGCACACAGCCGCTGAACTCAACTCTGCTGTTGCCAGAGTACGTGACTTCTCACCATCCCTGAACCTTTGCATCGCTCTCTCCAGATCCATGTGATAAAATATATTCTAACTGCACACTCAGGAGCTAGGTAAACAGCCATAAGGAATGTCTGCAGTTACTACTGAGATGCATCTGTTTGAGGCTTACTTTTTACTTTACGCCCACAAACCTCACTCTGACCAGTGGATGACAGTGGCATTCTGGGTCCTCGGGAATAAATGTTCAGAGCCAGGTTCCAAATATCCCTCCTCCCCAAGAAGTATTGTACAGTTGCCCTGGTATACATTCATGAATGCCTTTGGGGACTGCTTGGAGATGGAGTCACAGCCTGCACTTCAGTAAAGGTTTCTAGGTTGCCCATCATTCAGAATGCTCTGGGATTTGTGAATTGATTCAGGTCTGGGAAATGGGAGAGTCATCCTTGTTCAAGTAAGGGCTTTTTTTCTATAGAACTGGAAGGTTTTAGTTAAACAAATCAAATTGAGATTTAGTTGCTGTCCATGTATTTCAGTTCAGGGACCCTGTGATCAATTAACCACTGTGGTTCAAATCTTCAATTATTCCCACTGGACCTGCTGCCTATTATGGTAGCCACATTCACTTTGTTTCTGCTGGTTAAATGCTATTATTTGACTTTATGACATCCCAGGATCCTGATATTATGGAAGCCAAGACAATTTTGGCATTCTTCATTCCACGACTGGCTATCGCGAGGTTGCAGAGTGCAGCCACTAGAGTGCTGTTCAAATATGTTGGCAACAGCAACCCCCACCAATGTATTCGGTGGGCTTGGTGATATCTGGACACTCTTGGGGAATATAATTCAAGGGTGGGTGTGTAGGTTCCCAGTCTGAATCTACTCCAGTATTCCTAATCCCTTAAATCTTTGTTTTTTGTCGTATACATGATTCAGAGGAAGCTTTGGCATATACATATTGTTTTGTTTATGCTGTCATCTCCTAAAGCATTGACCTTGTCTGTATAGTGGAGGCCATATCAGAGCCATATGGGCATTTCAAACCAGAGTAAAAAGGGAAAGGCCAAAATCTTTTTTTTTTTTTTTTTTTTTTGAGACAGGGTCTTGTTCTGTTACCCAGGCTGGAGTACAGTAGTGGGATCATGACTCACTGCAGCCTCAACTTCCTGGGTACAAGCAATCCTCCCACCTCAGCCTCCCACGTAGCTGGGACTATAGGCACACGCCACCATGCCTGGCTAATTTTCGTATTTTTTGTAGAGGCAGAATTTCATCATTTTGCCCAGTCTGGTCTCCAACTCCTAGGCTCAAGCAATCTGCCCACCTAGGCCTCCCAAAGTGTTGGGATTATAGGTATGAGCCATTGCGCCCAGTCCCACAACTTTTCAAGTTAAAATTAAACAAGTAGTTGCATGTCTTACTTTTGCTCATATCCTAAACTTTTTCACATGGTTATTCATATATAGCTGCAAAGAGACCAGGAAATGTGGTTTATATCTGTGTGGTCACATATTTGGGAAGAAGGAAAGAAAAGATTTTGAATAACAACTACCAGTCTGCCAAACAAACTTAAGCAAGAAAACATTTATAGAAGGAAATCGAGTAGTTTACAGAATTATTAGAATGCTTCAGAGGTAGGAATATAAAACAGGCAATACCCAAGTGTTTCTAGATAGCTGTGAATACAACCAAGTTCATGCCCCAGAAATGGTCTAGTTAAAATGCTACTGCAGATGAATACTTGTTTCAAGTATGTCTGGAAGTGCCATAACTGAACATTTCCTGCTGTCATTGGATTTTTCACTCCAGCATTTTTGTGTAGTTAATCACTATTTTTGCAGTTTTACATCACAACCTTAATATCTGAAATAGTGGGTAGGAGAGTCACATTGACAAGACTCAGTCTGATTGAGTCACAGCTTTCAGGGGTAGGGAGAAAGAATGTTTGATCTTAGCTGGGCACGATGGCTCACACCTGTAATCCCAGCACTTTGGGAGGCTGAGGCGGGTGGATCACGAGGTCAGGAGTTCAAGACCAGCCTGGCCAAGATGGTGAAATCCCGTCTCTACGAAAAATACAAAAATTAGCCCAGCGTGGTGGCAGGCGCCTGTAATCCCAGCTACTCGGGAGGCTGAGGCAGAGAAATGCTTGAACCTGGGAGGCGGAGGGTGCAGTGAGTCGAGATCACACCACTGCACTCCAGCCGGTGACAGAGCAAGACTCCGTTTCAAAAAAAAAAAAAAAAGAGAGAAAAAACATGTTTGATCTCTTTTATTATTAGAATGAGTGTCAGGACCCTGCCTCCTGCTAAGGGCTACACAGTAGAGATCTCAAATTGGAAGAGGGTTTGGATATTGAGTAGCCCAAGAAAGACAAACCCCTATTTTATAGACTGTGTCTTTTTAGATAGCAAGCTGTCTGTCAAGAGATCCAGCTCATATCTTCCCAGCCAGCAACCTCAACAGAAAGAGAATGTCTCTCTACCATTACGCATGTGTTAAGCCCAGGGAAGATGCTGATGGACACGGTTTGGATGCTCATTTCTGTACTCATCACTGAGGTCTAAGAGTGGAGTATTTTGATTGACTCCTTCTACACAAACATGCCCACATTTGTGACTAGGAGTGCTTAGGAAAGCACTGAAATTGAAAGCCATTCATAATCCGTGAAGTGGGGAGAGGGAGGTTGTCCCAAGGAAGATGCACTGGAAGACAAAACTACAAAGTTCATTTTAGAGTTCTCATAATCATCTGGTTTATCTCTTGACTACCATTTAAAAAAAAGCTTATAATACTTTCCTTTCTTAGTTACCTGAATATCAATATAAACCCTCAGATTTCATTACTAATGAAACTTTGGTTTCATCAGGTAGCTCTTTAAAGCTGTGGTAAGGCTTCACCCATGAGGGACTAACTATGGGATTAGCCCTCTGGCCATAAACAACACTAAAACTGCAAAATATATGAGGCAACATTTTTTTAGGCATTTGACAGTAGACTGCACAAAACTGCAATAATACTTGAGAGAAGGAAAACTCAAGAGATGAGCCCCACAACGGCTATATTTGTCGGCCTGGGGACAACTTTAGACTTTGGAGATGCTGAACTGATTGGGATCTTTAGAGCAAGGCAGGGCACCAGAGAAGAAAGAGCTAAACAGAAAGGAGACTCAAAAATCTGGGTAGGGGTTCTTCATGAATCCTTGGCTAAGGTCTAGACTGTGCATGTTTAGGATGAGTCCATACTAGGTTTACAGGACAGTGGCTACCATGGGGATTGAGAGGAGAAAGGGGTATCAGAGATGGAGTAGTGTTGGATGATACTAGAGTGCTGGCTTAACTAGAGTGCAGAGCCCTTTTTAATACCCTGGGTACCCAGATGAGACACCAAAAAGGACCTGCTTTAGGAGGAAGGACCACTCTAAAGCAAGACCTACAATAGACCCACCCCAACAAACTCTAAAAATGAGACTTAATGAGATCTATGAGGCATCAGAGTTTGGAAGTTGACTCAACTGAGGTTAGAGAGTCTAAGAAAACACTTTGCCCTTTGCACATGTCTGCCATAACAAACCATAAAACTAATATATAGATTCAAGGTGCTAAGCCAGTAATTAAACTACCTCCTAGAACAAAAGTCAACACTCTTCAGAGGAAGGTCATAGAATCAAAATAATCTAAAATATGTCACCAAAAATGTCCAATATGTTGTAAAAAATTACCAAAAACAAAAAGAAATACAAAAATGTAAGCCATAATTGAGAAAAAAAATGGCCCAAAAGATTTAAAGCAGCAATTATGTATATTGTCAAAGATTTAGAATAAAATATGGTCTTAATGAGAGATCATATAGGGACTCTCAATGGAGAAATGAAAACTCTATTTTTTTTAAAAAAATGAGATAAAAATTCTGGAACTAAAATATAAAATAATTGAAATGAAAAGTTCACTGAAAAGGATTCATAGCAGAGTAAAGATTACAGAATAAATTATCAGGGAACTTGAAGACAGATTTAGAGAAATTATAAAATATTAAGAACATGCGTAATTGAAATCTCAAAAAAGAAAGGAAAGTGAGAAAAATGGAGAAAAAAATGCATAAAAACAATGGCCCCAATTTTCTCAGGTTTGATGATTAATATTGACTTACAGGGCTAAAAGCATAATGAATTTCAAGCAGAGTAAACACTAAGAAAATCACCAGTGATGCACCATACTCAGACTACTTGGTATGGCATGTGAAAAGCCAAAGCTAATTAATAGTGTTAAACAGTCCAGTGTTTCCCTAGGGTGAGAGTGGTGGGAGGAGATTGGAGAAAGGGACAGAAAAGTTTTGGAATGGTAGAAATATTGTATGCATTGATGGGAGGGTGGTTAAATGAGTGTATGCATTTGTCAAAACTCATCACACTTCACTTAAAATTTGTACATTTTGTTATATGTAAATTATTTCTAAATAATGTTGACTTACAAAACTAGAAGTGATACTTAGTCAATCTAATACTTCAAACATTCTAACTTAATTATTTTGCCTTATTTTTATGTCTTTACATTTTAGTTCCTTTAAGTCTGGTTTTTATTGCTTTCTGTAAAAGGATGAACTAGACTCCAAATTGACAGTTGTATACACACAAATACTGACATATCTTGTTTTGTTGCGTTTTGCAGATATTGCTTTTTTTTTTTTTTTTACAAATTAAAGGTTTGTGGCAACCCTGTGTCAAGCAAGTCTGTCGATGCCATTTTTCCAACAGCACGTGTTCATTTTGTGTTTCTGTGTCACATTTTGATAATTTTGCGTAATTAATATTATTACACTTTTAAACATGTTCATAATTAATATCATTATTTTTATCAGGCAGCCTCCAAACCAGAATAGGTTCAGAGAGGTTCCCCATTATTTTTATATCTGTTATGGTGATCTGTGATCAGTGATCTTTGATGTTACTACTGTAGTTGTTTTGGGGTGTCACAAGCTGTACCCCAATAAGATGACAAACTTAATCAATCAATGTTGTGTGTGTTCTGACTGCTACACCAATTAGCCATTCCCCCACCTCTCTTCCTCACCTCAGGCCTCCCTATTCCTCAAAACCCTATTGAAATTAGGCCAATTAGTAAACCCTACAATGGCCTCTAAGTGTTTAAGTGAAAGGAGGAGTTGCATGTATCTCACTTTAAATCAAAAGCTATAAATGATTAAGCTTAGTGAAGAAGGCATGCCAAAAGCCAAGATAGGCTGAAAGCTAAGCCTCTTGTGCCACACAGTTGGCCAAGTTGTGAATGCAAAGGAAATGGTCTTGAAGGAAATTTAAAGTCTACTCCAGTGAGTACATGAATGATAAGAAAGCAAAACAGCCCTATTGCTGATGTGGTGCAAGTTTGAGTGGTCTGCATAGAAGATCAAACCACCCACAGCATTCTCTTAAACCAAAGTCCCTAACTCTCTTCAATTCTATAATGGCTGAAAGAGGTGAGAAAGCTACAAAAGAACAATTGGAAGCTAGCAGAGGTTGGTTGATGAGGTTTAAGGAAAGAAGCTGCCTCTATAACATAAAAGTGTAAAATGAAGCAGCAAGTGCTGATGTAGAAGCTACAGCAAGTTATCCAGAAGATATAGCTAAAATAATTGATGAAGGTGGCTACACTAAACAACAGATTTTCAATGTAGACAAAATAACCTTATGTTGGAAGAAAATGACATCTAGGACTTTCATAGCTAGAAAGAAGTCAATGCCTGGCTTCAAATCTTCAAAAGGCAGGCTGACTCTCTTGTTAGGGACTAATGCCACTAGTAACTTTACATTTAAGTAAATGCTCATATATCATTCTGAAAATTCCAGGGCCCTTAAGATTTATGCTAAATATACTCTGCCTGTGCTCTATAAATGGAACAAGAAAGCCTGTATGACAGCACATCTGTTTACAACACGGTTTACTGAATATTTTAAGCTCACTATTAAGAACTACTGCTCAGAAAAAAAAATATTTCTTTCAAACTATGACTGGTCATTGACAATGCACCTGGTTGCCCAAGAGCTCTCATGGAGATATACAAGGAGATTAATGTTACTTTAATTGCTAACACAACTTCCATTCCATAGCCCATAAATCAAGGAGTAAATTTGACTTTCAATTTTTATTATTTAAGAAACAAATTTAATAAGGCTATAGCTGCCATAGATAGTAATTCCTCTGATGGATCTGGGCAAAGTAGATTGAAAATTTTCTGAAAAAAATTTACCATTCTAGATGCCGTCAAGGGCGTTTGTGATTCATGGGAGGAAGTCAAAATGTCAACATTAACAGAAGTTTGGAAGAAGTTGATTCCAACCCTCATGGATGAGTTTAAGGGTTCAAGACTTCAGTGGAGATCACTACAGATGTGGTGGAAAAAGCAAAAGAATGACAATTACAAGTGGAGCCTGAAGATGTGACTTAATTGCTGCAACTTCATGATAAAATTTGAATGGATGAGGAATTGCTTCTTATGGATGAGCAAAGAGTGGTTTCTTTAGATGGAATCTACTCCTCGTGAAGATGCTGTGAACATTGTTGAAATGACAACAAAGAGTTTAGAGTATTACATACACCTAACTGATAAAGCAATGACAGGGTTTGAGAGGATTGGCTGCAATTTTGGAAGAAGTTCTACCATAGATAAACAGCTATCAAATAACATCAAATGCTACAGTGAAATGTTTCATGAAAGGAAGAGTCAATCAATGCAGCAAACTTCATTGTTGCCTTACTTTAAGACACTCCTCCAGCCTGGACAACATAGCGAAACCTCATCTCTACAAAAAATAAAAAATTGCCCAGGCATGGTGGCACATGCCAAGTAGTCCAGCTACTTGGAAAGCTGAGGCAGGAGGATTGCTTTAGCCCAGGGGTTTGAGGCTGCAGTGAGTTGTGATCATGCCACTGCACACTAGCCTGAGCAGCAGAGTGAGACCCTGTCTCAAAAGAAACAAACAGCAAAAAAAGACATTTCTACAGCCACCCCAACCTTTAGCAACCAGCCACTACCCTGACTAGTCAGCAGCCATCAGTATCGAGGCAAAAACCTTCACCAGCAGAAAAGATTACAACTCCCTGAAGGCTCAGACTACAGTAGAGTATAAACATAGCTTTTTTTTTTTTTTTTTTTTTTGAGATGGAGTCTCACTCTGTTGCCCAGGCTGGAGTGCAGTGGCACTATCTCGGCTCACTGCGACCTCCTCCTCCCAGGTTCAAGTGATTCTCTTGCCTCAGCCTCCCAGGTAGCTGGGATTACAGGCATGCGCCACGATGCCCAGCTAATTTTTGTATTTTTAGTAGAGACGGGGTTTCACCATGTTGGCCAGGCTGGTCTTGAACTCCTGATCTCCTGAGATTCGCCCGCCTCGGCCTCCCAAAGGGCTGGGATTACAGTCGTGAGCCACCGCACCTAGCCAAACTTTTATATGCACTGGGAAACCGAAAAAAAAAAATGTGTGGCTTGCTTTATTGCAATATTCACTATACTGTGATGATCTGGAACCAAAACTGCAGTATATCCGAGATATGCTTATAACATATGTTGCTTGCTATTTTCTCCTTATTAAATAGCAGACTTCAGCCTAGACAAATTCACTCACATGAAATCCACCCAGCTACACATTTTCTGCTGCCACTGAATCTTTAATCCGTTAATAGAATGCCTCAGTTACTGCGTCTATTCATTGGACATTATCACTGTTACTACACTATATGTTGAAATACATATTATTTAAAATTGCAAATAAGATTCTACCCTTAAAATATTCATATAAGTGACTATGAAAGTGCTATAAAAACAACATGTTGTGTTTATAATTTGCCATTTTGTTTCTTGCCTAATTATTTAAAAAATTAAAACTGATATTTTGGATGTGATGTAAAATTTCATCTTATTTATAAAAAGTGTGCTGAGAATTTTATCCAATATAGACAAATTTAAGATAATCCATGTGGCATCAAAATAGCTTAAATTACTTAACAGCTATGATTGTTTGGAATTAGTTCTTCCTTTCCCAAGAAATGCTTTTGCTGTGGATGAAAGCAGACTCTGGCTGAGGTTTTGTGATGTTATAATGATAGGAAAATGCTAGAAAAAGACAGAGGAGAAGAATCTCAGTGTACAAACAGTGGAGACGCTAAACCGGTGAGGTTAATTTTAGTCAGTTCTACTAAAAAAAATTTTTTTAAGTATGAGACTATAGGGATAAAACAAGATGATATAAGCAGAGCAGAATAGTACATTTGATAAAGTATCTGCTAAAGTAAAGATATTTTATATTGAGTAATACAGAGCAGAAGAAGAATGGTGATTAAATCCAAACCATAAGACTTAGCAGTAGACTGGATGGCCTTTCTCAGGGCAGAATTTGTAACCAGCAGACAGGCTTTAAATCCAAGTTTCATTGCTTACTACCTATATGAATTCTATAAATCTTGGTTTTCATGCTTGAAAAATGGCTATAATAGTACTTGCCTCCTAGGATTCTTGTAGAAATAAAGTAAGATGCAAATTGCCTAACATGGTACATAGCACATAGACACCCAGTAAACATTTACTGATCCCTCAACATCAGAATAAAAGAAAAGGGTAATTATTCTAATCTTGGTACAGGGTGTGGCAGAGGATTTTTTCTCTGGCTTCTGGAAACTTGTATAAGTCAAAGCTTACAGAAAGGATGTCTGGCATTGGGCTAGTTATTGCTTCAAGTACACGAATGCCCCAGAGGGAAGCTTATACTCTAGATTTTCCAGGATGCAACCATTTATGCTGTAGGAAGAGGCCAGGAGCAAAGTAAGCTGCTTGTGAATAACAGAAAAACTGTCCTTGTGTGCTACGATGATAATGTTAACAAAGGAAGTCATTTCCCTAACCAAATTTATTATTGACCTGAAAGTGAGATAAAAAAGATATTTTTTTTTTCCAGAGCCACATAAAGCCTGAAGAGAAGGCTAGGAAAAGCAACGAGCTCGAGAAACTGGGCAATGTTCAGATCGGCAGCTATGGAATACTCTCCTCATTCTTATGTCACTGCAGATTTAATGCCCACAATGTCCCAGTGTCTGCACATTTTTATTTCGAGCATGAAATAATAATAATGACAGGCAATTTAAAATGATGACCACTATTTTTGTGTTTCCTTGAGAAATGGACCAATTTTCTCATCTATTCTGGCATATGGCATAGTGTGTGTGTGTGTGTGTGTGTGTGTGTGTGTGTTTGTGTGAAAGGGGGAGAGACAGAGAGAGAGAAAGAAAGGAGGGGTGCAAGAAGAGAAGAATCACACAGATGATTCACACAACATTCTGCCCTCACTGAAGGAACAGAGAATCTAAAAGTTTAAAGTCAACTCCTCTAGGATATAGTTTAAAATAGTCTGATGTCAAGGGATGGGCAAAAATTTATTGAGTGTCTATGTGCCATGCACCGTCTTAGGCAATTGGCATGGTATAATATTGCTATGACAACCACTATTGCCTTAAACAATATAAGATTAAAAGGGTTTCTTTTTTTGTTTTGTTTTGTTTTTTGAGACAGAGTCTTGCTCTGTCACCCAGGCTGGAGTGCAGTGGCATGATCTCGGCTCACTGTAACTGCCACCTCCCGGGTTCAAGTGATTCTCCTGCCTCAGCCTCCCAAGTAGCTGGGACTACAGGTGCACGCCACCATACCTGGCTAATCTTTGTACTTTTAGTAGAGACGGGGTTTCACCATGTTGGCCAGGCTGGTCTTGAACTCTTGACCTCAAATGATCCGCCCTCCTCAGCCTCCCAAAGTGCTGGAATTACAACCGTGAGCCACCGTGCCTGGCCTTCTTTTGTTTTTAATTTTAATTTTTATCAAAACAATACTCATACTTGGTGAAAATAAAATAATGCGGAAGAACTCAGGAAAACTGATATTTTCCCATTCAGTCTGACATATGGTCATGTCTTCTGATTGTTTCCATATTTAATTCTTTGGCTAGTTATTTTCATAAATTTAGTTAATATAATTATAACTCTGTATCCTGATTTTTCATTTATGGTCATTGTCAATTAACTCATGAGAAATGAAAATTTATCTCACAGTAATCTGTTCCTTCTCATCCTCTTCCCAATATTTCATATTATTTTTAACTTTTCCATTAGTTAGTTTCATACTATTCAATGATATGGTTAAAATTATTTGTTTCCATCAACTTTCTCTGTATCTTTCCAAGTTGGAAAGTGTCCTCACTCCTCTACATTCCTCTTCTCCCTCACATTGCATCTTCCGTCAGCTCTATATTATTTTACATTGTCAAATATTTATTAACAATTAGATTATGTCTGAAAATTTCGCCAAAATTCTTACTTTATCCATGGATTGACTCTAAATCTTAATGTGAATAATCTTTACATTACTATCAAGATGTAAATGTAGTTTACTGCTTGGTCGAGTAGTGTATTAGGATTACTTTTGATTTTCTGTTGTTTCAATGCCAGGATTCTTGAGTCACATTTTAAAAAAAAAGTATTCCTAGCATTAAAACCAAATATATTTTCCTTTTCCCCACTATTTCATTTGCCTAAATAGGTATGACATTTTCATTTACTTGTTAATATACCATACTTTTATAATAGGGTTTTTATTTTTTCTGTAGTTCTTTTTGCCCCTCTCTTATTTGAGAGAAGAGGGTCATTTCAGACATTTTTTTTTTTTTTTTTTTTTTTTTTTTGAGATGCAGTCTTGCTGTGTTGCCCAGGCTGGTCTCAAACTCCTGGCCTCAAACAATCCTTCTGACTCTGCCTCCCAAAGTTCTGGGATTACAGGCCTGAGCCACTGCACCCAGCCCAGGCTTTTATTACCTCCTCAATGATTACCAGTTTTGATCATACATTTTACTGCATTCAGACTTCCTTCCTGGTCCCTTCTGCTTCTGGCTTTAGTCTGGACTGAAGTTCTCTAAATCTGCTGCAAATGTCATCCTGAAGATTCTCATCATTGTTTTACTGGTTTGAATTCACGGATTCTTGAATTTCAGGTCTTCCTTTTTCTTTTTGCTTTCAATGACACTGGAGTAATGTCCTCTAGTACCTAAGACAAGTTGCTTGCAAATCACATTTTCTGAGTGCTTGCATGCTTTAATCTCTCATTATTGGCCAGACAGAATTTTCAGTATGAAAATAATTTTCTTAGGAGTCTTTAAAGCACTTTATTTTTTGTTTTGTTTTGTTTTGTTTTAATAGATGGGGTCTCACTCTGTTGGTGAAGCTCTGTGCAGTGGCGTGATCATGGTTCACCACAGCCTCAACCTCTCGGGTTTGAGGGATCCTCCCACCTCAGCCTCCCCAGTAGCTGGGACTATAGGCGCGCACCACCAGCCCCAGCTAATATATTTTTATTTCTGGTAGAGACATATTTTGTTTACTAGCATCCACTGTTACTCTTCAGAAGTCTGATAACGGTCTGATTCTTATTCATTTGTAAGTGAACTGTCTTGTCTCTCTGAAAACTTCTTTTTAGTGTTTTGTAATTTTATGAGGCTGTATCCAGGTATAGGCCCTCTTTTATTCATTGCACTGAACACTCTACCTGGTTTTCAGTTCCAGAAATTTTTCTTCTTTTCTTCTGAAATTTTTATTAAGAGGATAATGATGTTAATGGATTGCTCTTCTAATGTCTCTTTTTTATTTTGTATATTTCATATTTCTCTTTCTCTGACTTATCATATATTCTGAGAGATTTCTCCACTTTGTCAGTCCTTCAATTGAATGTCTAACTTCAGTAATCACCCTTCTATTCTCTAAGAGTTCTTTCTTCTTCTCTGTCCGATTTTGTAGAACATCTGTGGCAGCTATGGAGGTGCACCCTCAGATCTCCCTTCAAGCAGAATCTGCTGGAAAGGATTCAGTTAACTGACAGCTTCCAAGTGTGGTATGCTTGGAATCCCTACTGCGTTAAATCCATGCCCTCGCTCCCTGGGAAGCCCCAGCCAATGAAGGAGCATGGTGGAGACTCCAGAGCCTGGTGGTTTCTGTCAATTGGGATACCCCAAAGTGCTGGCTGAGATTTTCTTTCTTTTTTTTTTTTTCTTTTATTATTATTATTATTATTATTATTATTATTGTACTTTAGGTTTTATGGTACATGTACGCAATGTGCAGGTAAGTTACATATGTATACATGTGCCATGCTGGTGCGCTGCACCCACCAACTCGTCATCTAGCATTAGGTATATCTCCCAATGCTATCCCTCCCCCCTCCCCCCACCCCACAACAGTCCCCGAAGTGTGATGTTCCCCTTCCTGTGAGATTTTCTTAGAGCTACACTACACTCTGGAGCTCTTCCTTTCCAGTCCTCTTTCCTTCCCCTCTTCTTTCATAGCCTATTAGACCTGCATCACAGTCTGAAAGTATATTTCTCTGTTCACTCCTGTTGCCTCTCGCCTTTATCTTCCAAAGTCGTTGCCCCCAGTACATCTCTTACACTTATTGTCTTGGCTTTTGCTTCCTTGGGGACTAGAACTGGCAGAGCATCCTATCTTGCTTTACGAACATACTTGCTTCCTACATCTCTCTATTTCACTTATTTTTATAACACCCAATACATCTAACAGGGGACATTTAACCTGGTGTAGTGACCTAGTGGGCTCAAATTGCACTGTAGGAAGCTGAAATTAACTAGACAAAAAGATGTCATCTGTACATCACAAAGGTAAAAGAGGAGACTAGGTGCACTTTTTCCCCAACTTTCCAGAGGGGGCAACATTTTTAATAATTCTAAAAAGTAAAAAAATTGGCAATATTACATGAAAGTATGATTTTCTTCCATCTGCTACTGCATACAATTTTCTGATTTTGTGGCAAGATATGCCGCGGCCTCATTCAAATCATCTGCACCAAGAATCATGCAGTGCCTTGCACTTTTAGTTATCCCAGCACTTGCCCAAGTCTTGTTATCCCAGCACTTGGATTTTATGACTTTTGAGGACAGGGACTGTGTGTTCTCTTTAGTGCCTCATAATAATAACGATAATAAGAGCTGAGCCGTTGTTTACCATGTGCTAATTACATGCCTAGCCAGGTAAGGTGGTAAACACTTTGTATCTATTGTTTCGTGTGAAAACACAAAATCTCCGAGAGGTCATGTAAATGGCCCAAGGTCCCACAGTTAGGATGAGGCACATGTCTGCCTTTCTCCAGAATCTATGCTCTCTATCACATCCAGTACTGCCTCCCCCTGTACCTGACACACAGAGGACACTCAATAGCTGTCAATCCATTGGTTGAGTTACAACTGTTATTAACTATAGGCAAATAGGTAATAGAAATCTCATTTACTGTCCTATAATATGTGTTCTATAGATTTGTGATGGGGAATGAATGAATATGCAGGGCTAAGGAAGCCTCATACATTCTCAAAAATTATCTTGCTAGGAGAAAGCACATCGTTTACCAATACCAAATCCTTTATTTTACATGAAGTTCCCTGACACTGTGAAGCTCTAGTAGTAAGTGCTTTTTTATCTTTGAAATATACCTCTTTGTTCAGAGGCAGAACATATGAAGTCTCTTATTTTCCCTCTTACAGCATGTCATTTAGCGACTCTGTGGGAGAGGAGGTAATGTGTCAATATATGCGTGCTTGCTCTCATAGAGAAAACCAACTCTGTTTATCTAAGCTTCTCCCCATTCCCCTAGAGAAGTAATTAAACCAAATCATTGACCCCTTCTGGAGTAGCCCAGGAGTTGGTTTTATTTATGTGAAAGTAAAGGATTTGGGAGAAAGAAAATGTCATTGGGCCAAAATCAGAATAAATCCGTTTACATGGAAAATATGCACAGGAGATTTGACAGCATCTTTTGTGATCTCTTTTTTCCGATATTCAGAAACATGAACTTTTATAACTACAAAGGTTATCCCTTTTGTTCCTAGAATTCCTTTGTGATTATACATAGCTCACCAGGGGTTGCTTGTCATGAATGGTTACAATTTTTCACTCAGCTGTTGTTTAACAGAGGATCAGCGTTTGCTCAGGAGGTGAATATGTGACTCTCCTCCCTCCCCCAGCAACGGCATAGTTATTTAAAGGCAAAATTCCATTTGTTTTTCTCCTAATCGTTTCTACCACCATAAAGCTGTTTCACCTCCCTTACTTCATCCCTTCAGAAGATACTGGGGATTAGCAGTCATAACCCCAGAATATAAAGTGGTGATCCCAGTCTTCAGAATTGGGTTGTGACATGGACAAGAGTCTGGCATGCAAATCATCTTTGGAAACCAAGGCTGACTAGTGCCTAAGCACCATTTCAGTTAGTAGCCCATCTAAGGGACTATGGGAAACATATAAGCTGATACTCTTGATACCAGATGCTAATGTTTAGGTTATCTCTTTGGAAGTGTTATATCACCTAATCCAGATCCAATCAAAGTGTTTGATTTTTCTCAAATCTAACTTAATACAAACAAGACTTTAAAAGTTTAAAACATTTTGGCCGGGTGCGGTGGCTCACGCCTGTAATCCCAGCACTTTGGGAGGCCAAGGCGGGCGGATCACGAGGTCAGGAGATGGAGACCATCCTGGCTAACACGGTGAAACCCCATCTCTACCAAAAATACAAAAAATTAGCCGGGCATGGTGGCAGGTGCCTGTAGTCCCAGCTACTCAGGAGGCTGAGGCAGGAGAATGGCGTGAACCCGGGAGGCGGAGCTTGCAGTGAGCCGAGATCACGCCACTGCACTCCAGCCTGGGCGACAGAGCAAGACTCTGTCAAAAAAAAAAAAAAAAAAAAGTTTAAAACATTTTTCTGAAAGGCGGAATTGAATTGATCTGAAGGACAAAGAGACGGTTGCCCAGTGAATCTGAATTTCTACAAATGTTTATCAATTACTTACCACCGGTAAGCCACTAGGTTGGATGCCAGGGATACAATGGAATAAGTAGAATAAGACAGACATGGTCACTGCCGTCATGGGGCAATGGAAGACAATCACTATATAAGTAAACATGAATTATGATTGATGTAGGTCCTACAAAGGCAAGGTTTGGGAGCTGTGAGACTGAGTAACAGAGGGATGCAATGCCACTTGGGTGATATAGGGGAGTCTTTCCTGAGAAGGTGATAAATTAGGCTGATATAAGCAGGAGTTATCCAGGGGAAGAGTGAGAGGCAAGTAGTACAGCTTGTGGGAAAGCCCAGAAGTGAGAAGGAACCAGCAAGCCAGTGTGTCTTCAGAGCAGAGCCTGAAGTTCTTCACTTGGGATCCCCAGGAAGTCTTTGAAAATCAGATAATTCTCTGACCACAGAGAGTGAAACTTGGTTATACAGCATTTGCAATCCACTTGCTATTAGGCATGCAGTAAATAAGCAGCTATATCCCAATGTGCCATAGCACAGCATGGTGGTGAAATGTAGTTCTCTCCTCCAGACACACCTGCAGTCATACCAAATGTTGTGTATACATGGTTATTCACTAGAGCATTGACTATTCTAGCAAAAGACTGGAAACAACTCAGTGTCTCTCTGTAAGGAACTGGTTAAATAAATCAAGATACAACCACACAATGGAGTAGTATGCAGCTGAAAAATAATGATAAATTATTTGCACTTACATGAAAGGATCTCCAACATATAACATTAAGTGAAAAGATAAGATCCAGAAAAATGTATAACAAGTGCTACCACTTATATAAAAAAAGTAAAAGTAAAGCATATTCGAGAGCATAAGAAGACAATCCACAGGGTACAATAATATTTGCAAAAGACATATGAGATGAAGGGCTATTATCTAAAAAATACAGAGTGGAAAGATATTTTATGTTCATGGATTAGAAGAATCAATATTATTGAAATGTCCATACTACCTAAAGCAATCTAGAGATTCAATGCAATCCCTATAAAAATACCAATGACATTCTTTACAGATGTAGAAAAAAAATCCTAAAATTTAGATGGAACCATAAAAGACCCAGAATAGCCAAAGCTATCCTAAGCAAAAAAGCAAAACTGGAGGAATCACATTATCTGACTTCAAATTATACTTCAAAACTATAGCAACCAAAACAGCATGGTACTGGTATAAAAACAGACAAATAGACCAATGGAACAGGATAGAGACCCCAGAAACAAATCCACATACCTACAGTGAACTCGTTTTTTACAAAGGTGCCAAGAACATACACTGGGGAAAAGACATTCTCAATAAATGCTGGGAAAACTGGATATACATATGCAGAAGAATGAAACCAGACCCCATATCTCACCATATATATGAATCAAATCAAAATGGATTAAAGGCTTAAATCTAAGACCTGAAACTATGAAACTACTATAAGAAAACATTGGGGAAAAACTCCAGGACATCGGTCTGGGCAAAAATGTCTTGAGTAATACCCAATAAGCACAGGCAACCAGATCAGAAAAATGGACAAGTGGAATCACAAGTTATAAACCTTCTGCACAGCAAAGGAAACAATCAACAAAGTGAAGAGACGACCCACAGAATGGAAGAAAATATTGGCAAACTATCCACCTGACAAGGCATTAATAACCAGAATATATAAGGAGCTCAAACAACTCTATAGGAAAAAATCTAATAATCTGATCTAAAAATGGGCAAAAGGTTTGAATAGACATTTCTCAAAAGAAAATACACAAATGACAAACAGGCATATTTAAAGGTGCTCAACATCACTGATTATTAGAGAAATGCAAATCAAAACTACAATGAGATATCATTTCACCCCAGTTAAAATGGCTTATATCCAAAAAGAGAGGCAAAAACAAATGCTGGCAAGAATGCAAAGAAAAGGGAACCCTTGTACCCTATTGGTGGGAATGTGAGTTAGTACAACCCCTACGGAGAACACTTTGGAAGTTCCTAAAAAAACTAAAAACAGAGCTATCATATGATCCAGCAATCCCACTGCTGGGTATATATTCAAAAGAAAGGAAATTAGTATATCAAAGAGATATCTACTTTCCCATGTTTATTACAGCACTATTCACAATAGCCAAGATTTGGAAGCAACTAAAGTGTTCATCAACAGACAAATAAATAAAGAAAATGTGGTACATATACATAATGGAGTACTATTCAGCCATAGAAAGAATGAGATACTCTCATTTGCAACAACTTGAATAAAACTGGAGGTCATTGTGTTAAGTGACAGACACAGCAGACAAACTTCACATGTTCTCACTTATTTGTGGGTGCTAAAAATCAAAGCAATTGAACTCATGGAGTTAGAACACAATAATGGTTACCAAAGCCTTAGGAGGGTAATGGGGTGAGGGTGGGGGAAAATGGGGATGGTTAATGAGTACAAAAAGGTAGAATGAATAAGATCTAGTATTTGATAGCACAACAGAGTGACTACACTCAATAATAGTTTATTGTACATTTAAAAATAACTAAAAGAGTGTAATTGTATTGTTTGTAACATAAAGAAAAGATAAATGCTTGAAATTATGGATATCTCATTTACCCCAATTATTACACATCATACGCCTGCATCAAAATATCTCCTGTACCCCATAAATATATACACCTACTATGTACCCACAAAAATTAAAAATCAAAATTAAATATACAAGGAACCCTTGAAACCCAGCAAAAAGTAAATGAACAACCTAATTTTAAAATGGGCAAAAGATCAGAACAGACATTTCACCAAAGAAAATATACGAGTGGCAGATATGCATATGAAAAGATGTTCAATGTCATATGTCATTAGGGAATGCAAATTTAAACAATAATGATATACCACTACACACCTATGAGAATGGTCAAATCCAAAACACTGATGACACTAAATGCTGACAAGAATGTGGAGCAATAGGAACTCTCATTCATTTCTGATGGGAATGTAAAGTGACACAACACTTTAGAAGTCAGTTTGGCAGTTTTTTAGAAAACTAAACATGTACTTACCATATAATCCAGCAATTACATTCTTTGGTATTTACTCACATGAGTTAAAAATTTATGTTCACATAAAATCTGGCACACAGATGTTTACAGCAGCTTTATTAATAATTACCAAAGCTTGGAAGCAACCAAAATGTCCTTTTGTAGATTAATGGATAAATAAACTCTAGTACATTCAGAGAACAGAATATTATTCAGCACTAAAAAGACATGAGCTATCAAGCTATGTGCTATGATTTGGATATTTGCCCCCTGCCCCAATGTCATATTGAAATTTGATCCCCAGTGTTGGAGGTGGAGCCTAATGGGAGGAGTCTGTGTCATGGGGCAGATCCCCCATGAAAAGATGAATGACCTACCTGGGTGGAGGACAGAGTGAGTGAGTTTTACTCTATTAGTTCCCTTGACAGCTGGTTATTATAAAGAGCCTGGCATCTCCTGTTCCCCTCTCTCTCTTGCTTTTTCTCTTGCCATGTGATCTCTGCATGTCCCCTTGCCTCCCTCCATGAGTGGAAGCATCCTGAAGTCCTCACCAGAAGCAGATGCTTGGGCCATCTTTGTATGGCCTGCTGAACCATAAGCCAAATAAATCTCTTTTCTTTACAAAGTATGCAGCTTCAGGCATTCATTTATAGCAACATAAATGGACTAAGACACCATGTAAGACATGGAAGAAACTTAGTTCAAATTACTAAGTGAAAGAAGCCCATCCGAAATGGCTACATGCTGTATAATTACAGCTCTATAGTACTCTGGAAAAGGCAAAACTATAGAGACAGTAACTAAGATCAATGGTTTCCAGGGGTTGGGGGATGGAGGGATGAGCAGACATAGCACAGAGAAATTTTAGGGCTGTGAAATTGTTCAATATGATACTATAATGATGGATACATGTCATTATACATTTGTCAAAACCCACAGAATATTCAACACTGAGAGTAAACTCTAGTAACACCTATGGACTTTGGGAGATAATGATATGTCAACTGTAACAAATGTATCATTCTGGCAGGGATGTTGATAGTGGGGGAGGCTCTGTGTGTGGAAGGGGATAGGAGATACATAGGAGTCCCTTTTTACTTTCCACTCAATTTTCCTGTGAACCCAAAACTGCTCTAAAAAATAAAGTTGATTGTTTAAAACAAAACAAAGTAGAGAACATATTTGGATTTGGTTGCATTTATATAGGAAACCCTTGAAAGGTACTCAGAAGACTAATAGAAGCAGTTACCTATGTGGGGCAGATGGGGATGGAGGTAGGAGGCTAACCTTTTATTTTGTACCTTTTTTTAATAGTCATTGGGTTTATGAGACATATGAATGTGTCATTTATTCTAAAATTAAATTATATGAAGTGGGCACTAGAGTTAAACACATCATCTTGATTCCTGACTCTGTCATTTATTAGCTGTGTAGCATTGTAACATTACCTAACTCTTCAGTGCCTGACTTTCCTCATGAGCAAAACAGGGCTGATAATAGTTTCTACCTCAAAGGAATGTTTTGATGATTAAATGAGCTAAATACATGTAGAGCCACTAAATCAATGTTCATCATATAATAACTGCTTAATAAATCATGAGGATAGTCATGATGCTGCTGCTCTTTAAAGGCATGTAATTTTTCCTATGATATCTGTGGCTTTCTCTGATGATTGAAATTCTTGGTGGAATTATGAGTAGTTTTTATTTTCTTTGTTATACTTAAAGTATTTTCCAAATATTTATAAAGATCATGCATGTGTGATGAGAAAAATCCATGTTTTTTTATTGTAGTAAGAACATTTAACACAAGATCTACCCTCTTAACAAAATTTTAAGTTAAAAATACAGTATTGTTAACCAGAGGCACAATGTTGTATAGCCGATCTCTAGAACTTAATCATCTTGCACAACTGAAACTTTATATTTGATAAATATCAATTTCCCTTTTCTATCTACCCCCAGCCCCTGAAAACCACCATTTTACTCTCTGTTTGTATGTATTTGACTATTTTAGATACCTCATATAGGTGGGATCATGCAGTATTTTTCTTCCTATGCCTGCCTTGTTTCACTTAGCATAGTGTCCTCCAGGTTCATCCATGTGGTCTTGTATGGCAATATTTCCTCCTTGTGTAAAGCTGAATAATATTCCGTTTTGTGTACATATCACATTTTTCTTATCCATTCATTCATTGACCAACATTTAGGTTGCTTCCATATCTTTGCTGTTGTGAATAATGCTGCAATGAACATGGAAGTGCAAATATCTCTTCAAAATCCTGAATTTAATTATTGTAGATGAATACCCAGAAGTGGGATTGCTGGCTCATATGGTGGTTTTATTTTTACTTTTGTGAGGTACTTCCATACTGTTTTTAGTAATGATGTACCAATTTACATTCCCACCAACAGTATACAAGGATTCCAATTCCAATTTCTCCACATCCTTGCCAACACTTACTATCTTTTTTTTTTTTTTTTTTCAGTAATAGCCATCCTGATGGGTGTGAGCTGATACAGGATTGTGGTTTTGATTTGCATTTCCCTAATGATCAGTGACATTTAGCATCTTTTAATATACATGTTGGCCATTTGTATGTCTTTGGAGAAATGTTTACTCAAGTCCTTTGCCCATTGTTTTGTTTTTGCTATTGAGTTGTGTGAGTTCCTTAGATATTTTGGATATTAACTCCTCATCAGATACATGATTTGCAATTATTTTCTCACGATCTATAGGCTGCCTTTTCATTTTGTTGATTATTTCCCTTGTTGTGCAGAACCTTTTAATCTGATATAGTCCCACTTATCTATTTTTTATTTTGTTACCTGTGTTTTGGTGCTGCATCCAATAAATCATTGCTCAGACCAGTGTCATGAATCTTTTCCTCCATGTTTTCCTCTAGGAGTTTGATAGTTTCAGGCCCTAAATTTAAATATTTAATCCATTTTGAGTTTATTTTTGTGTATGGCATACACTAAGTTTATTTTTAAAAAATAAAATAAAAATTGTCCATCTTTAGTCTGAAACTCTGCCCACTGGGTCTTGCCTTTACCTGTGCCCTGCCTCCTGCCCATTAAGACAGCCCAATGCACTCACCCATGTGCACTCTCCAGCTTTTCCAAAAATTGCCCTTCTGGCCACACCCTTTTTCCTTGGTTCACTGTTGCTCCACATAAGTCCTATGCCTGGCTTTAGAATTCTAACTTCAACCCTACCTCTTTGGGACTAATGTTTATATTTGTTTACTTGAGCCTTGATTATACTTAAACATAGGTATGAATTCCATCTAGTTTTGTCTCCAGGAAACCACCCCTGATGACAAGCTCTTGGCTGTCACCATGGCTTTGCCAACGCTGGCTGTCCCCTAAGTTTGGGAATGGGTGGTGCATAGGAAGTTAAGATAATTTGCATTTTATGCAGAATATATAATTTTTGGCATGATAAGAGAGTTGGCATCCGGGCAAGAATTCTAACCAAAGAAGTATTAAATTTATAAGAGAGTCATTTGAATTTCTAATGTGACATGATAAGCATGCCTTCTTGTAAAAACATTTTACAGAAAAATAGAATAGCATGACTGGCTGGCAGTACAGACAATTCTGTCAACAACTGCTGGAGCTGTTCCATGCAGCATTCAAGAATTCCTTGATTTGGAAAAAACAAATAAGAAACAAGCTATATGGAAGTGTAAGGACGACAGAGCCATGTGCTGATTGCTGGGGGTTTTAAAGAAAGGAGGGGAGTAGGGTGAACTCCCTACTAGCCTAAGGTGAACACTGGATTCGACAACCAGAGAGAACTCATCTTGATGACTGGTCCTACCCAAGATCTCAACCACATTCTCTGCATTTCCAAGAGGCAAAGAAAATGAGCTGTCACTAATGTGTTTTATGTTAACTATCAATAGGCGGAATTTGTGAACCGTCGCATGCTTAGCATCCAAAATAATTCCCTTTAGGCTGACATAGAAAAGAGAAAAGAAAAGATAAAACAAAAAGTGAACATTTTTGCTGGTTTGAAAACATTTATAGTCTGATTTTCTAGCCACCAGCATAGAAATATTTATTTATTTCTCAGTATCATTTTTATGTTTATAGCACTTTCCAAATTTTCTACAGAAAGCTTAACTTTAAATTGGGAATGGGGCTGAGCATGGTGGCTCACACCTGTAAACCCAGTACTTTGGGAGGCCAAGACGGATGAATTGTTTGAGCCCAGGAGTTGGAGACCAGCCCGGGAAACATGGCGAAACCCTGTCTCTACAAAAAAATACAAAAAAATTAGCCAGGAATGGTGGTGCCCACCTGTAGTCCCAGCTATTCGGGAGGTTGAGGTGGGAGGATCACCTGAACCCAGGAGATCAAGGCTGCAGTGACCTGTGATTGCACTACTGCATTCCAGTCTGAGCAACAGAGTGAGACCCTGTCCAAAAATACATACATACATACATAAATTGAGAATAGGATTTTCTTTTTTCTATATATTTTCTCCTAATATAAATGCAAACCCAAACATAAAAGCAAATATGTATGTTTTTGTGTGTTTTCTCTTCCTCCTCTTTCTGCTCCTCCTCCTTATTGTTTTTTTTTAGTGAGTTGTAGTAAAAGTAGCAGAAAGTGTGCTTAAATAGAGAATCATGATCTGTAGAATGCGAAGTCACAAAAATTCTATGTTGACACGTGGCTAATAATAATAGCAATAATAATAAATCAACAGCTTTAAAGTGCTCTGTCAATGTCCCTACATGACACTTACACGTGGACTGAGCAATTGGTTTTGCTTTATAGCTATGTCCTGAGGGGACTCCATAAAAAAGAAGCGAAAAGAAAGACACAAAAGAGAAGAAGAAAGGAAATGTCATTTACCACATACTTAGTGTGTACAAACCCTGTGCCAGATATGTTATATACCTGAATTCATCTGTTCTCCTCAAGGCCCTATGAACGGGTTCTAGTGTCCCAGTGATGGTGAGGAAGGAGATGATGGTGGTGGTAATGATTACCATTTTTGAGGCTCTCTGTAAGCTAGGCACTATACTCTCTTCATTCAACCTGTATTCATTCAACAAATGTTTGTTCAGTGCCCATACTGTGTGCTAGGCACTATTCTAGGCACTTGAGATATATCAATGTATAAAACACACCAAAATTCTTGCTCCTATGAAGCTACATTTGGGGGTGAAAGTGACACTAGAGATTCCCAGATAATACACATATAAATAGGGAACTGAGAGAATATGTTAGAAAGGGATATGTGCTATGGAAAAATAATAAATCAGACCACAGCAGGTCAGGATTGTGGCATGGGGTTCAGGATGCAATTTTTAATCAAGTGGTGGTAGTAGCCCTGACTGAGAAGGTGATACCTGAAGCAGCTAAAGAGTTTGGCTGGCCGGCAGGTGTCTCATGCCTGTAATCCCAGCACTTTGGGAGGCCAAGGTGGGCAGATCACAAGGTCAGGAGTTCGAGACCAGCCTGGCCAACATAGTAAAACCCTGTCTCTACTAAAAATACAAAAATTAGCCAAGCATGGTGGTGCAGGTCTGTAGTCCCAGCTACTCAGGAGGCTGAGGCAGGAGAATCGTCTGAACCCGGGAGGTGGAGGTTGCGATGAGCCAAGGTCACACCACTGCACTCCAGCCTGGGCAACAGAGTGAGACTCCATCTCAAAAAAAAAAAAAGAGTTTGGCCACATGAGTATCTTGGAGGAAAGGGCTCCAGGCAATGGGAGCAGCCAGCACAAAGGCCCTACAACAGGAAGATGGCTGGAGTATTCACTGAACAGCAAGGAGGCCAGCATGGCTGGACAGGGGAGAGAGGTAACTGGGGCCAGATCCTGCAGGGCCTTTCAGGGCAATGAAAGGAGTCTGTCTTCTATTCTGAGTGAAATGCTAAGGCATTGGAGAGATATGAGCAGGCAAGTGACATGGTCTGATATACATTTTAAAAACATCACTATATGGTATATATACATCATAGAATACTATGCAGCCATAAAAAGAATGAAATCATGTCCTTTGCAACAACACGAATGCAGCTGGAGGCCATTACCATAAATGGATTAATGCAGGAACAGAAAACCAAGTACCACATATTCTCACTTTTAAGTGGGGGCTAAATAAGCATTGCATACACATAGACATAAAGATGGGGCCAATAGACACTGAGGACTACCGGAGGGGTCGTGGGCTGAAAAACCACCTATTGGGTACTATGCCCACGGCCTGGGTGATGGGATTATTCATCCCCCAAACCTCAGTATCACACAATATACCCAATGTAACAAACCTGCACATGCATGTACCCCCTGAATCTAAAATGAAAGTTGAAATTATTTTTTAAAAATAAAAATATCACTATGGCTGTTGTATTGAAATAATATTCTCCCTTACATGTATAATTTAGTGTGATTATTTTCTGAAATTCCTATAATTCTCATTTTACAAGCAAGAAGCTGAAGGGTAGAAAAATCAAGTAATCTTTGAGTAAGTGCTAGAGCCAGGAATCAAACCCAAACCAAGAATTGTCTGAATTCTAAGCCTGAGTTCATTTTATGACTGCCTTGAAAGAACAACTTCTAGGTTTCCATTAGTTCATGACAACTGAAATACACGTTTCAGACATAGGAAAAAACAGCATGTTCTGTCTGGCTTAATAGATGGAGGGCAACAAAAATAATAAATTAATGGACTAACTTAGCAAATGAGTAATGAGTTCCTCCTATGTTTGTAGACACTGTGTTAAGTATTGGAGGGGCAAACTCACCCCTTAGATAGCTTATAGTTTAAGAAGTGAAAGATAGATATTGACAAATATGTGTGATAAAGTATTATTGAAACAATTTTAAAAGAATCTATAAGCTCCAGTGGGGGCCAAAATAAAAGTGATCAATTCTAAGATGGAGGGGATGGACTGTGGTATGTGACTCTTTGCAGTTGGAAAAACTTCTTCTCTCATCTGATGTCTTGTATTGCCTAGTTTACAGTCTCATAGTTTAGTTCAAGTGGCTTAAGAAGATCTTGTTTTTCTCTTGAGGTGCTTTCCAGGAAAAAAATGTAAGACTTTCTCACTTGAAGCATCCTCTCTGGGTCTTACCACTTTGCCATCTTGCTGCATTGGTGAGTCCTCTGGTGCAATCCTTCCAAAAGCCCCTGCCAATCATCAGGGAGGGAGCGTTGGGAAATGAAGACATGGTCTGTGGGCACCGAGCCTATCCTGGGTCAGAATTCCTGATTCTACAATTTACTAAACTGTGTAACACTTGGAAATCCTTGTACCCTCCTCATCTGTAACTCAGGCATAAAAATACCACTTCATAGCATTGTGTTAAGTAAGACAGCCAAGGCAAGATGAGCCTGACTCATAACAATTGCCTGATGAGTGTGAGCTCTTTGTAGGATTATTTTAGTGACATTATCTTCCCACATCAGAATTTGTGGCAGTGCTGAACTGGTCATTGCTTTGGTCAACATTTATAGATATCCCTCCCTTGGAGGAGGAACTCCAGAAGGCTGGCTGCTGGCTTTATTTATTATTCCTGCTGGAAGGGAGGAGGACAGAAGGCTGGGGAATCACAAGCCCCTTGCTGGGATTTCACCTCAGCTGGTTCCATCAGTAGCCTTACCCCAGGGATTACATAAATATTTTGTGTTCCCAGAACCTCACTCTGGGCACTGTCCCAAGAGAGCTCAGTGTTTAGAATGCTGTGTCCTCAGCAGTCTGGCTTCAGACTTTATTAGTTAAGAGAAACTGCAGCAGACAGGAGCCCTCCTTTGAGTGTTTCAAGGGAGATAATGAGCCCATCACCATCACAATCATCAATAAGCATTGGCTTAACATGTCCTATCTCCAGGGCAGTTTGCTAGATGCAAAGATGATTCCATCCTTGGGTCAGCCTAGTGTCACTTACTTCTGCTCCACTCTGGTCACACTACTTAATATTTCATGACCCTTTGACATGAGACAGTGAGGACAGGCATCAGCCCTCAATGTTGGAGATGACTGCTCCCTGATATAGTCAACCACCAAATTCATGGCCTTGAGGATGAGGCAGAACCCAGACTGCTCAGCAGAACTCATAAGCTCCCCTACAAAGGATGTTTTTGTGATTTCCTGGGACACACCTGGAAAAGCAGAGTCATGGCCTACACAGGTGGGGGGACCTGCAGAAGGGGGTCTTCTGTAAACATAAACATGCATAGACTATCCCTAAGGGGCCTGGAGCTCCTGGTCTAAAGCCTGGAGTATGGAAAAGGAGAGCAAGAGAGACAAGTAGGTGAGTAAATACAAGGCAATGGGATATGTGCAGTAACAGAAAATAATGTACAAAACACTCAGAGAGCACAAGTGGCAGTTTATCCTGATCCCAAAGGGGCCTAAAATTCCTATTTATAGGAATGTAGCTTGGTGGGACCTAGAAAATAAGTAGACCCCTGATGCTTTAAAAAAAAAAATTGCTGAATTGCAAAACCCTGCAAGGGCAATGATTAAGCGTATTTGACTTGTTTTATATCATAACTATCATGGAGTTGAAAGCATGTGAATATTGAATATGGTGGAACTCCTACAATAGTAAAGAAAGGGACATTTGCAGGAAGTTTTGGGTGACAACTGGGACAGGGTGTGAAGTATGGACTAATTGGTTGAGTGCTGACTAGGATAAAGTCATCTCTCCATTCTCCAGAATAATCTTCACCCATCTTGATTAGGTGATTTGGGGTAAATCAATTAAATGTTGGGCTTCGGCCTATCCACAAAGTTGGAATTTGGCAGCCTATCCTCCCTTACAGAAGCATCAAAGAGCTGATAGTCTTAGAAAGGTGCTTTGTGTGTCCAGAAAGAAAGTTGTTTGAACATCTGAGGTCTTATCATTTGCATGGTGTGACTCAATAAAGGTATCATTATACTTGGGGAAGAAAACCAGAGTTGAGACACTTGAGATGGGAGAATGTGTTCAAGCATGTCAGAAATAGACGAAAGGGTCATTGTCAGAAAATAAACCCCTGGAGCAAGCGTGGCATTGGAACGCATACCTAGAATGGAGGAATACTCAAGCAATCTTCTCTTTAGATCCCTCTGGGCTCATGTGTCTAATTCCAGGAGCTACAACTGAGAAGGGCAGTCAAATTTGGACAGGCTTCAGAGGAAAAGTTGTCAAGTTGATTGAAGGGCTGGAAGATCATACCTATGAGAGAAGGTTAAAGGAGATGGGTCTAGCACCAATGAACAGTGTGACTTTAGACAAGTCACTTAGGCTTTGAGGAGCTCTGTCCACTCATCTGTAAAATGAGGACAGTGACCTGGCAAAGCACTCAGGTCCTCCCGGGTCTCACAGTATTTTTACAGTCCAGGAGGAGAGGAAGCCAGGCCGTAATTTGTCATTCATTTCAATTATATGCCTGTTGCAAATCTCTGTCTTCCTTACAGGAGATATAATAAGAGTAAAAAGGCTGGGACTGTAGGTACAGCTACTTGCTGAAGACAAAGCAATGCCATAGAAGGCTTTCCCCAATTAAACAGAGCAGAATTCAGAAAAATAAATGTAGCTAACCTTCAAAGTTTTTGTTAAAATTATATTTTGGTTCTCATGTCTTCAGAAATTAGAGGCCAACCTTCCCACCTGGAGCCCCTTCCCCTTGTCCTTCTTGTTTCCTCCTCTTGGATCGGGTGGGATGGGAATAATTTATCTGCTCTCAAAAGAGATGCCAGTAATTTGTATGTGCATGCATGGATTACAGGTCATCCCAGGACACTAAATCCATTTAAAAGCAGAACAGAAACACCTACAAAAAAGTCGCACCCATTCAATCCTGTTAGGCCATTCAGCAGAGGCTGCCTGCCAGCTGCAGTCGGTTTGTATCCAAGAAGCCCCAATAAGGTGATCTGCCTCTCATGGTCCTTGCCCTAATCCCTCCATGCTCCACTTCTATTTGGAGGAGCCAAAGATTGGGAGCAAGAATAGATGAAAAGCAGAACAATCTGAGGCAATAGTTGGAAAACAGAACCCTAGGGCCTATGACTCCCATTCCTCACTGCCAGGTTCAAAGGCACAGGGTCATGTTGCATGGAGTATGAAAGCCTAGGATCATGGCCATGCTGATTTCACCTGCAGGGCTAACACCCAACATCCAAACGTCCACCTTCTAGTAGTGCTCTTACTCTGAACTGATGGTATTCAACATTGGCTGCACATCGCAATCACCTGAGGAGCATTTTTAAAATACCAATGCCCCAGCCCCATCTGTGGGGAATTAAATCTCTTGAGCAAGTGCGTTCCAGAAAGAATTGCCTTACATATTGACTGTGCCATGAACCACTATATTCTTCCAGTGGCAAATTAACTTAAAACACACAAAACATCAGGAGAATCACAAAGGAAGAAAAAAACCTAGCTTATAATACCATGTCCCTAACATATAATACACTCCTGTAAGGAAAATGGATGTGCTGCAATCAAGAATAGGCCAAGGCAGACATCTGGTCCAGCATGACTCAGAAAGTTTGGAGTGCAGGTGCACAACTCCACACGTTATGTAACCATGTCATGTGAGGCTCATTATGTAACCACTCCACTTGAGGCACATTAGGTGATCACCCATGTGAGCTCAAGCTTGGCTTAGAGCCACTATTGACTGTAAAGGTTCTAACTACCCTGCTGACATTGTACATATGACTTGTGCCCACAGCTTGTTTGTGCCCATGGCTCGATCATGCCCAGAGAGAGAGTAAAAACCATGTCAAAACTCTATGATTCCTTGAGTGTTTTTCCAGCTACCTGCCACTGGTCCACCCACTCCCCTCGGACCTCAGCTTGGGCTGAAACCCATGACACAATTGGTGTCATGAACAGGATCCCAGAGTGAGTGAGCTTTTTGTCCCCACAGCTTCCACGTCAGCCATATGGCCACAACATGGGTTGTGGTACCCTGTGACAGCTGTGCTGTGAGGATGGGCTCCAGTGGAGACCTGAGCGGTAGTAGATGGGTCCCCCCTGAGCATGGAGAAGGCACTGAAGCAGCTGGAAGCACAGAACACCAAGAAGGAGCGAGCCTTTGCTGGCAGAGTTGGATGGGTGTTTTTGACTATGCTACACAACTAGTACCTGAGGGATGCAGCACAGGTAAGGGCCCTCCAGGCACAGGTGGGGTGCCTGGAGGCCCAACTACACAGCTCAGAGAAAGAATTAGATGCTGTTGTGAATGGGGCAGGCAGGGCACCTGAAGGCCTGGCTACAGAGCTTGGAAATGAAATTAGAGGCTGCTGTGAATGCAGGACTGGGTCCGTCATCTCAGCCAGAGACCCCCACTTGGTCTGAGTCTGCACCATAAAGAAGGGGATGCTGCCTCACCCACAGGGGACCCCCCACATGGGAGAAAAGGAGGCCCCAATGAGTGACATGTTCACAGGTATGGAGATATATTTGATTTTGGCCTGGGTTGACTGAGAGAAAATTGATAAGCAGCCCAATGAAGTACTCTTAACTTTGTGGAAACGGAGCAGCAATTCCAGAAAATGCCCAAGGGGAAGGATATTGCTGTGTGACCCAATCCCACCCGAGTGCTTCAGCTCAACGACTACTTGCTGCAGCCAGGTAGAAATGTAGAGCCTTTCCTGTTTGATTAGGGAACTGGCCGAGGTGCCTGGCTTGGGGGAACACCGGACGACCAGAGGCCACATGTGGAATTGCCAATCTACTGGTCCCCTACCAGTGTACAGCAAGTGCTGGGCTGGTAGACACCAGTGCTGATACATTCTGGGGGGATATTTTACATGGCTTGGCAGCTGTGCCATCTATCACCAACCTGATGGACCACTTGACAGAACTGGGACAGTACCACTATGTCGTGGACTTGGCTAATGCATTCTTTTCCAGAAAGCCAGGAAGTTTGCCTTCATGGGAGGGTGACAATGGACTTTCACAGTGTTGCTGCAGGGCTATGTGCATAGCCCTACCATATGTCATGGTCTTGTTGATGATATTATGCTAACCTCTGATTCTCTTGCAGATTTTGAAGCAGTAATGCTCCCCTTGTCTAGAATTAAGATGATGACACTGAGACAGTCTTTCTAGCAGCTAAGTGGGCTATTCAACAGTCACAAGCCCTATGGGTAATTAATCAGGGGTGCCCATTTAAACTCGATATGCATGTGTGACCACAGATCGTTTTGGCTGGAGCCTATAGCAGCACTTGGAGCCCTTGAGAGCACCAGTAGGCTTTTGGTCCCAAATAAGGAAAGGAACTGAACTCCAGTATGCATTGATAGAAAAGCAGTTAGTAATTGCATATGTTGCCTTTCAGGCTCACGAGAGCATGGCAGGACAGGCTACAGTCATCAACTTACCTGATAGTGGGATGGATGCATTCATGGATAATAACTCCCTGGACTGGGAAAGCAGTTAGCAACTGTATATGCTGCCCTTCAGTCTCATGAGACTGTGGCAGGACAAGCTATAGTCGTCGTGCAGATGACTTACCTGATAGTGGATGGGTGCATTCATGGGTAACGGTTAATGACCCCCTGGACTGGGATGGCACAGACATCCACTTTAGCAAAGTGGAGTGCCTACTTGAAGCAGCAGAGTACACTGAGTACAAGTCCCTTTGCAGCAGAGTTGCAAGAGGTCTTGGGACCTGTGGTCCTAATGCAAGATAAGGCCATGGGGCCTGAGGCACCCCTAGACCCTGAGCCTTCGCCATCTAGGGAAAGGCGTCCCCCCATTCCCAATGGTGCATGGTAAACAGATGGGTCTAACCGAGGTGCTGCTGCTGCCTGGACCGGACCACTGTTGCAGTCCAACCTAGTACTGCCACCATATGGTTTGAAACTGGGTGTGGGCAAAGTAGCCAATGGGCTGAACTTAGAGCAATATGAATGAAGATCACCAAGGAAGTGACACCTGTGACAATCTGCACCGAAATCTGGGCAGTTTATTGAGGCTTAACCTTGTGGTTAACCTTGAGATTAACATTTGAGTTAGTGGGCTGGGGAAGGCAGACCCACCCTTAATCTGGCAGGTACCATCTAATCAGCTGCCAGCGAATGTAAAGTAGGCAGAAAAATGTGAAAAGTCTACACTCGCCTAGCCTTCCAGCCTACATCTTTCTCCTGTGCTGGATGCTTCTTGCTGTTGAACACTGGACTCCAAGTTCTTCAGTTTTGAGACTCAGTCTGGCTCTCCTTGATCCTCAAGCTTACAGACAGCCTATTGTGGGATCTTGTGATCATGTAAGTTAATACTTAATAAACTCCCATACATATCCTATTAATTCTGTCCCTCTAGAGAACTCTGACTCATACAGTAGGGAAATGAAAACCTGGCTTAGTGTATAAAGCAACATTGGGGTCACATCACCATGGGGTGGTTGCCTACTATAACCTGGAGTTGTTGCTCCCTGTATTACTGCTGTGGCCTCTGGTTACACAATTCCACCCTGTGGGTGCATCTCCCCACTAGAATAGTCCCTTAGCCTAGAGGGTGGGATGTAAGGCCTATGTGTTGAACCTGTGTGTCTGGGGCCTGTGTGCCCAGATCCTATGTATAAGGCCTATGTGTCAGACCAGTGTCCAAGGCCTATGTCTCCCTCGGCCTAGGGGATGGAGTGTAAGAAAAATGGATGTGCTGCAGTCAAGAATAGGCCAAGGTAGATATCCAGTACAGCATGACTCCGCAAGTTTGGAGCACAGGCGCACAACTCCACAAGTTATGTAACTATGCCATGCAAGCACATTAGGTGATCACCCACATGAGCTGGTGCTTGGCTCGGAGCCACTATTGTCTCTAAAAGGTATAACTACCCTGATGATGTTGTACATATGGCTTGCACCCATGGCTTGTTTGCACCCACAGCTCGCTTGCACCCAGAGAGAGAGGAAAAGCCATGTTGAAACTGTCTACGATTCCTTGAGTGTTCTTCCAGCTACCTGCCACTTGTGCACTGACTCCCAATGGACCTCAGTTAGAACCTAAGAACTCCTTAAGAAATTCTCTTCTTATGGAGATGCTGTTTCTTCACTCCTATGTTAAGCATTCTTTTGTGCAGTATCCATTGATTACCTGATCTATATGAAGAATACCTACCCTCAATGAGTTGTCTGTAAAAAAAAAATTAGTGGCAGATTAATGTTGATATCCACCTTTTGTTGCTGTTTCTCCCAACCATTGTGATTCTGTCATAGTGCTTGGCACTTAGTAGAAGCTCAGTATGTTTTTGATAACTGATGGACAATCTTTGACCTTGCCCCTGAAAATTTCAGCCCACCAGATGCTTAGATGGTATTAAGGAAATTTATTCAGAATTTAGAATGGTGGTAGCAGTAAATCAATGTTTCACATTCATAGGGGCTACTGGCGGTAGGATGGGTTTACAGAATTTCATTTCCATCTACAGTTTTCCTGCCCTATTTCATCTGTCAGACAAAGGGCTCACATTTGTATTCTCTCTGCAGGATGTTTTCACCTTGTCTGCATATGCATCATTAAATAGTTCAAGATCAATTGCAGAGTAGATAAATAGTGAAACAGTGAAAATCTCTTTCAGAGTTTATGGCAAATTTCAGAGCTGGGTTCTTTGATTCCAGTTATACCTGGGTTATTGTTGCTGTTTAGCATTCCTTTGCAGTTCCCCTGTAGGTGCTGGGTGATGGATGGGGCAGGAATGCAATTTATCAAAGCATTATGCTGGCAAACAGATTGCAAGACACATAATGCCACTCATCAGTACCCACTTACAAACCTGTTTCTCACTCCTATTCATCTTGTTCAAGCTGCTGCCTCTACCTGAAAGGCTTCACTCACAACCACCCTCTTCATTCACTTCTGGCCACTTTAGGTTACCTCCTTCAGAAAGTCTTCCTTGAGACCTTGGAGTCCTGATGATATCCACTGTTTCTCCCTGTGACCACACCTACCATTGAATTTGAACTTACTGAGGAAGACAGCCTCACTACAGGGAGATGGAGGAGTCAAAGAAAGACCCAGGGTTCCAACCTGGTGACTTCTGTAGCAAGGAAGATAGACTTTTCTGTTCATTAGGGGAGAGAGAGAAAACATTTTTTCTCAGAACATGTTTGGATGATGGCTAGACAATTATATATTGAGTTTATATATTGAACAAAAATGTATTAAGTGTCTATAAACTGCTAAGTGCTGTGAATTCGGAAATGAGTAAGCTTACAGTGAGTCCCTCTTCCTTTGGAATGCCTTGTGGTCATCCTCAACTCTCCAGGCCTTCCCTGACATCCTAGGGCTTCACCTCCTCACCTCCCCTTGCAACACAGTGCTGGCCTCTCACTTCCCTCCCCTGTTTTTAGTCTCTTTTCTCCAACCAATTTTGCAATCAGTGTTCACACTAATCTTCATAAAGGGAAAGGCTTGCTCTTGCCTTTCACTTGCACTTGCTCAAGAATTTCTAATGGCTCCCTGTTAGTTTTTTTTTTTTCCTTAAAGGCCTTTTTGTTTTGTTTTGTGTTCTGTGTTTGTTTTTCTTAAAATGCCTTTCCTAAAATGCCTCATTGGCTGACCGCATCCAAACTATTTAACATAAATCTACCTACTACTTTCCTTCTCGCCCCATCTACCCAACACAGATTGTTCACTCCAGTTTAGCTGGCTATTTCCCTTCCTGTCCCATTAGCCTGCCCACATCCCTCCCACTTTCCTCATTGCGCATGCCAGCACGTGGCTTTGTTCAGCTCCTCACTCAGCAGACAATGCCCTCCTCTCTATGCTATGCCAGACTTTCTGCCTGTCCTCAAGGCTTATCCCAACTCCATCTCTTCCAGGACCTCTACCCCACCACTGCAACCCCCACTTGTCTCTTCTTTCCTCGGTTTTCTTCTGCACTATAAGCTGGTACCGTGACTCCTTATGGTTCCCTAAAAATTGCATACTCCTGAGACAACATATACTATTTCTTTTGTGTTCTTCACTTTGCCTATCACATTGTATCCAGCAAACGTGTTGATACTCATCATCTGTTAAGAAAGAAAACCACTTTGGGAGGCTGAGGCAGGTGGATCACAAGGTCAGGAGATTGCGACCATCCTGGCTAACATAGCGAAACCCCGTCTCTACTAAAAAATACAAAAAATTAGCCAGGCGTGGTGGCAGGTGCCTGTAGTCCCAGCTACTCGGGAGGCTGAGGTGGGAGAATGGCGTGAACCTGGAAGGCGGAGCTTGCAGTGAGCAGAGATTGTGCCATTGCACTCCAGCCTGGGTGACAGAGCGAGACTTCATCTCAAAAAAAAAAAAAAAAGAAAACATACCTTATTCACCATAATAGACAGGGTTGTTATAAAAGGCCAGTTTGAAAGGGTATAAAACACTGAGAAACAAGCTCTGAATTCATGTAGGGAAAATAAAATTAGGCCATGTAAAGGAAGAATCATGTATATGATAACTTTGATATACTTAAGATACTTGTTAGAGCAATGATTTTGGTAATGCTATAAATAATAAGAACAGTAAACTATAACCATTATTTCAATATAATTCAACACACATGAGAGCATTTAATGAGACTGTACCATGTGGCAGCCTTGGGACTTGGTAGAGGACCTTAAAAGGGAATAAACTATAAGCAGAAAATAACTATATCAGGTAGTTATATTTGGGTAATATCAGGTAGTTATATATGGGTAATATTATAATTGTGATAGCATTTTTAAAAATTTACTTTGGCTTATAGTATATGGAATGACTCATGAAATCTGGACCTTGATAGAGGATGTAGGGTTTTTGAAAGGGAGAGGTAGGACCTTGTAGGGTACTGGAGGATGAGACGAAGGGTAGAATAGAGTGATAGTGCTCAGTGGAACAAATTGCATAGAATTTGAAAGTATGGATTATTTCAGACAATAGTCAGTTATATGATATTTAGTTGCAACATGAGGTATTGGGAAAAGGGAAAGAGTATCAGAAAATATGGAGCGTTAGAAAGGTTCATTGGTGCCAGATTGTATAGGCCTGAGGGTTTGAACATTTTACATAAGAAAAAAAGAAACTATTGAAAGTTCTTGAGAAAGTCCTGATTGCAAATTCTTCAAAATTTTGCAGGATAATTCTCTTTAGCAAGTCGGTGAAGTAAAAACTTGGCCTAAGGCAATGAATTTCCTTTTTGTTTGAAATGCTAGACTTGAAAGAAATATGTCAAATAAAACTGAATAGTGTTGAACATCTCAGATATCCAGGAGTTTGTTCTCTAATGTGTGGAACTTTGTTGAAATGTATAATATTTGTATGTTCTCACCATTGTCATACAAGCAAATGGCATGCTTTTGAGAATGTAGATCTCCTCAGATGTTTCCTGGCTAGTACAGGATGTACTTTCATTCGGAAGGTTGGCTGTCTGGAGCCCTAACTTGGGTTCACTTGCACCTTGCAGGGTTGAAATGATTTTAGGTGAAAGGTGGCCACCATCTCTAAGAGGAACAGTTCTTTCCACTTTTAGCAAGAGTGCCCACTAATGTAAAAGTAAATCAGGGAGGCTAAAATCAAAAGGAATTAATTGTCACCAACAATTCCATTTGCATTTATTTATTCATAATTAATATTTACTGGAAGTGGCAGCTTATGCTCATTTTCTCTGGATCATTAAAATGTGCTCATCTGAGCCATAAACAAAGCCAGCAACGCCCAGGAATCAACTGGAACAATTCAGTTAGTGATAATTGCATCACAGCTCTCCTGTAGCATCTCGCAAAGGTTCATTTGATTACAGTTACTAATGGCAATCCTGGCAAATGGAGGGTATTTATTAGACTAGTGGTTCTTGGGTTTCTACCCTTAGACAGATTTGAGGGGGAAAGGACACTGCTCTGCAATTGCTCTCCCTCAAAAGCATTTCAACACCTTGCCTAAAATGGTGAGAATACAGTAATATAATAGTGGTAAAATGGTTAGAAATTGATTTTGCCTTATGGTTCAGGGAATTGACTCATGGCATCAGACCCTTGATAGAAGATGCCGGATTTTGACAAGGAGAGAGAAGACATTGCAGGGTATTGAGGAATGAGGGAAAAGGTAGAGTAATAATGGTAAGAGAAGCAAATTGCCTGGGATTTGAAAGCATGGAATGAAATAAGCAATTATTTATATGTCTAGAAAATGTATTATTACTGTCCAATTTTAAGCACGAATGCTTTAAACTTTAAGGAACTGGTCTCGCCTGAGTCCCATAAATTATATTTTGAGAGCCATTTATCAGATAATCGATAAATGAAAACAAAATCAAACAACTCAAATGAGGCAAGAAAGAGAGCTGAAGGAATGGGTAACAAACAGTCAAGAGCATGTTTTGGAGAGTACCAGCCCCCAAAGGTTGGGCTTGTGGTTCTTAGAGATGAACAATCTTGAATCTTCTATTTCAGATTCTTGGCTGGAAACACCTTATCTTAGAGTCCCTCAAGTTCAGACCTGACCTAAGACACATGTTATTTCTCTACAACCACTGAGTCTGTTAGTGTTGTACACATATTAAATGCTCAATGGTTTGCTGAACAAATCTTCATAGATACTTCAACTCACGTATTTAAATAAAGCTGAACCTGAATGAAGAGATCTCCATGTCTGGATAAGGTCCATGGTTTGTTTCCAAAAGGGGCAAAAGTTGGATGCAGCCAGAGATTCTTTGTTGATTTGTTCATAGTTATCTATATTTTGAAGGTTGGTTTGTTTGTTGTACCCTGTTTTTTATAAAGCTGAATTGATTGCAAAGGTAAAATAAGAATTTCCTTTCCCAGGGCTATATTCATTCTTCCCAACTGAGGTGGAAAATTCCAGTATTAGTTTTAGCAGTACTTGAACCATCTTCTCCCTAATATAACGCTTCTAGGGAACATGGGAAAATTCTTTTTTTTTTTATGTGGTAGCATTTTATTTTATTTATTTATTTTTTCTTCTTCTTCTTCTTCTTCTTCTTATTATTATTATTATTATTATTATACTTTAGCCTCTATGGTACATGTGCACAATGTGCAGGTAAGTTACATATGTATACATGTGCCATGCTGGTGCGCTGCACTCACCAACTCGTCATCTAGCATTAGGTATATCTCCCAATGCTATCCCTCCCTCCTCCCCCCACCCCACAACAGTCCCCGAAGTGTGATGTTCCCCTTCCTGTGTCCATGTGTTCTCATTGTTCAATTCCCACCTATGAGTGAGAATATGCAGTGTTTGGTTTTTTGTTCTTGCGATAGTTTACTGAGAATGATGATTTCCAATTTCATCCATGTCCCTATAAAGGACGTGAACTCATCATTTTTTATGGCTACATAGTATTCCATGGTGTATATGTGCCACATTTTCTTAATCCAGTCTATCATTGTTGGACATTTGGGTTGGTTCCAAGTCTTTGCTATTGTGAATAATGCCACAATAAACATACGTGTCCATGTGTCTTTATAGCAGCATGATTTATAGTCCTTTGGGTATATACCCAGTAATGGGATGGCTGGGTCAAATGGAATTTCTAGTTCTAGATCCCTGAGGAATCGCCACACTGACTTCCACAAGGGTTGAACTAGTTTACAGTCCCACCAACAGTGTAAAAGTGTTCCTATTTCTCCACATCCTCTCCAGCACCTGTTGTTTCCTGACTTTTTAATGATTGCCATTCTAAGTGGTGTGAGATGGTATCTTATTGTGGTTTTGATTTGCATTTCTCTGATGGCCAGTGATGGTGAGCATTTTTTCATGTGTTTTTTGGCTGCATAAATGTCTTCTTTTGAGAAGTGTCTGTTCATGTCCTTCGCCCACTTTTTGATGGGGTTGTTTGTTTTTTTCTTGTAAATTTGTTGGAGTTCATTGTAGATTCTGGATATTAGCCCTTTGTCAGATGAGTAGGTTGCGAAAATTTTCTCCCATTTTGTAGGTTGCCTGTTCACTCTGATGGTAGTTTCTTTTGCTGTGCAGAAGCTCTTTAGTTTAATTAGATCCCATTTGTCAATTTTGGCTTTTGTTGCCATTGCTTTTGGTGTTTTAGACATGAAGTCCTTGCCCATGCCTATGTCCTGAATGGTATTGCCTAGGTTTTCTTCTAGGGTTTTTATGGTTTTAGGTCTAACATTTAAGTCTTTAATCCATCTTGAATTGATTTTTGCATAAGGTGTAAGGAAGGGATCCAGTTTCAGCTTTCTCCATATGGCTAGCCAGTTTTCGGAACATGGGAAAATTCTTAAGCCTGGGTAGCCAATATGAAAGATCCAGAAAGAATCAAGCATAATGAGAATGTCTGAAAGAATTTGTTCTCTCAAGCAAACTGGTCTGTCAGAAGGACTAATAGCTTAGGCCTATTTTGCTCACCATTTTAGAGGGGCTACTTAATCTCCTAGTGCCTGAGTTTCCTTGTCTGTAAGATAGAAATAATAGGCCAGGCATGGTGGCTCACGCCTGTAATCCCAGCACTTTGAGAGGCCGAGGGGGTGGATCACTTGAGGCCAGGAGTTCCAGACCAGCCTGGCCAACATGGTGAAACCCTGTCTCTACAAAAAATACAATAATTAGCCAGGCGGGGTGGCACATGCCTGTAATCCCAGCTACTCAGGAGGGAGACTGAGGCAGAATAGCTTGAACCTGGGAGGCGGAGGTTGCAGTGAGCTGAGATCACACCACTGCACTCCAGCCTGGGTGACACAGCAAGACAAAAAATAAAAATAATAAAAAATAATAATAATAATAATAAAGAGTATTGTGAGGATTCAATGAGTTACACATGTAAATACTTGGAAGAGTGCCTGGAACATAGTAAATTTTTGATTAATGCTAGTTTTCATTATTTTTCTTAACCTCATTTTTTCTGAACTTGTAAAATACATTTACACAATAGCAGTCACCTCTCCTTGGGGATTTAGAAATAGTACCCATTATTTATTGAGCATTTATTATGTTCCAGTCCTCTGGCACATGTCTACTTTGATCCTCACACTAATCCTATGAGAAAGTTATTATCATCAGTTTCAGTCAAGAAACTGAGGATCAGAGAAATAACTTGGCCATACCTAATAAGAGATGGAGGGGGGATTTGAACTCCCACCCTACTGGGCTAGTTCTCTAAGATCCTAAAGAAACTGCTTTGTATCCCAACATGAAACTGAACTCAGTTAAAAATAAGCACACGGGCTAAAGACCTCTTTTCCCTGACTTATCTCTCATAGCATAGATTGCTTGGTGCCTCTCAGAGAATTTCCACTTAACACCCTGAGATTAGTTGGCCTTGTGGCTCTGATCAGTGGAGGTCTGTTTAACTCAAGTCACATGTGGGTATTTTCACTCCAATCATAACGTCAGTTCTAAATCTGTTGGTATGTCACAAAGGCACAAGTTAAAACCCAGGAAAGAACTTGAGCTGTTACTGTTCCCAAGTAGAAACATCCTTAGCAGCTTATCTGAACAGAAGGCCAATCTAAAACCTTGGAGGTTTGCCCAGCCCTGGTTTCCTGTCTAACTGAAAGCAGAGAGCCCAGACACAGAGCCAAGAAGTTCACGCTTGTGGAATCAGCAGCCTAAATTTGAGAATTTGGATCAGTAAGACCAACTGCAGCCTGCAGCCAGAGCCGTGCTGGAGTCATGGGCCCAATAGTCCCAAGAGTGCAAGGAAAAACTTATGAGACGACTAAGGTAATTGTTAGGAATGAAATCAAAATACAACTATGCAAACCAACTTCCCAACTGGCAGAGGAGAGAGAAATCTCCCTGGGATTATTTTTATAGATTATTCTGCTATCTTTGGCTTCCAGAAATGACTTTTTGCTGTGTGTGATAATGCTGGTACTGACGTGTACCATGCACTTACCACATTTGTGATACTGTGCTAAACACTTTACACACTTTACTTCAATCATGAGTAATTACAACTCAGGTATACGGACATGAGTTTCCATAGAGGGTGTCATTTTAGCAGAATCTTTACTAAAATGAGCCACTCCTGTCCTTAGAACTATATCACCTCACCTGGCTACCCTGTTTTCTAGCACAAGGTCACTTTGAGTGAAGATGTTCAGTTTTGTTGTCACTGTGCCATGGCCATGACTGTGGGAATAACCCCATCTGCTTACCTTGGGAGGTGGAAACTTGACGAACCCAAGGTCCTTCCCCAGATACTTCCAGCTACTTCCCAGTGATGCCTCCTGCTCTGGCTACCCTAAACCTACAGTCAAACTATGTCTCTCCGCAGCTGAAAACCCCCCTTAATTGCAGTAAACAGGATAACATCTGTGGGAAGAAAGGGAACTATCTCTTCACATGTTGTTTTCTTAGGGGGGAAGCTTTCCTGGATAACCCACAAGAGACTTCGTGTCTCATTTGCCAGCATTTGATCATGTACCCATTTCTAAATCCATCAATCACAGGAATGTGACTGCCATGTTTATCTTGGACTAATTGGGATCTGCCCCTAAGCCAGGGATAGGGTCAACTTCCCCAGAATCAAGTGAGTAGAGGTAGATCCCCGAATAAATCAATGTTAAGAAGGAAGGGCTGGTGAGACTAGACACGGTAGAGCAGCCATCAGTGTCCTACGCAGGCCTCCGTATTTCACAGAGGTAGTTTCCCTCTGCTCCCACCTCATGCCCCAGATGAAGTCTTATTTTCCTTTAAGTATCGCTACTCTAAGTCTGGGTCTTGCTGTTCCCCCAAAAGAAATATCCCTCTTCATATTCCCAACCACTCTTGTAGCTACCTTTGTTACAACATTTACATATTTTTTCACACCTATCTTCTTTTACACATATCTCTCCTAATTAGACTACGAGATCATAGAGGCCATGTGTTATTCATTTTTTAAATTTCCAGTACCTAGCATAATTCCTGGGATAAAGTAGGTGCCCAATAAATGTTGGATTGATATGATTTGTGAATTTAGTTTATGAAAGTCTATTTCAGCATTACTTAGAATTGGATAGAACAAGTCTGGTTTTAAAAGTGGGAGAAAAAGGAGGATGATAATATTGTTTCATAATCAATTTTTAACCCGCCTAATTCAAAAAAAAAAAAGGATGTAAGGGAGCAGGGGTGCTGTGTGTAATGTGCTGTGCTTAATGTTGCTTTTCTTTTATTTCCCACAGCACACAGGACACGGTGGGGATGCAGCATCTTGGACCTCATCCGCCTGTGCTCTAATTCAAAGACAAATATGTTTCCCAACTTGCCCAAGGCTCTGGCAGGGAAAACTCAGATCCCCAAACTCAGGTCGTTCTAGTGCAGCAATAACCAGCTGGGTTTTCAGCAACTTGGATGGAGCCATCTGTTTTCCCAGCCCACATAAAAATATGCACAAGAAGGGTGCAAATCAGCAAGTCCACAGCTTCCAGAGGCCCCAGCTGGGATGCGCCCTCCCTTTGGGGACTAATGAAAGGTAAATCCAGTGTCAAACGACAGAGGGCCAGCAGCAAGACTACGGAGCTAAGTGAGTCCAGACTCTGGTCCCTTTTCTGCCTTTGCCTGAAATAGAGCCCATCTGGCTCCCTGGCTACTGTGCTTGTGTGAAGGGCACTGCAGTGCATGCTGAGTGCCCGGAAAATTACCAGAGGTCTCCCGCCTCTCTCTCTGGGGGCATCAGGAACTGGCCACATAGGAACTCTCTTCTCTGATGCTCTGCGTTCTTCTGACTGCCTGGTCAGCCCTTAAGCTTTCACATAATGAGCCTGGTGAGCCCAGGTGGTCAGGAATAGAGGGGCTTTTTGTGTCTTGGTCTTAGAGAAGGGAGCCCCTCAGATTTTCCCACATACTCCCCCTTCCTTTCCTACCACTCCACATCACAGAAGGGAATTTAGAGTCGTCTTGGCTTTCTGGCTAAGACAGAGGACAGTAGATTCCACATGAAAAGCCAAATTAAATGGGGGTGCTGTTACCCAGCCACCCAGGTGCAGATGGCTTTTGGCAGCCCAGTACTGGGCGGTGATTGAGAAGAGTCTGTCTTGAAGTCATTACAGTTAATTGTCACAGAGTTACAGACTCATCTGCAGGCAAAGAGCCAGCTCAAAATCCCCAGGGAATTTTCAGATGGATTAATAAACAAAATGGCATATGTGTAAAGCAGCTGATTCTCTACAAAGAAATGATAGTATTATTTCTTTACTCTTCATTCCTGGACCCAGGACTATTTTACAGTCTCTTTCACATCTTGGAAGGCATTTGTCCAATAGGGCTCTGAGTCAGGGAAAGTATTTTCTTCCTTGTTTTTATCTAGTAGCACAGACACTTTCACCATAGGGTTGGTGCATTTTTCATGGCTCCTGGTACATCTCAGAAAAATGCACATCAACCCGGCCATCCTGTTGACTAAGTGGCATTCACTAAGCCAGTATTCCACATAGAAACACTGATGTGGTCTTAACAATGGTAGAGTAAATGGCATCACCACCTGTCTACATACGTAAAACAGGTGCACAGTTGGCAGCTGGAGCCATAGCCTCATTGATATCATAGACAGAAACAGGATCTGTTCAATAGCACTGGTATGAGGAAAAAAGCAGCACAGTACTGGATCCTGCATATCACTTCCTTTTCCAGTTTCTTCTTTGATTGTTCTGCTAAGGTTTATATGATTACTCCTGAGAAGCAGGAATTGCCTCAGAAAGTTATCCTGCTCTTTGGCATAACCGCCCTGCTGGCTCACCCTGCCCCACAAACTCTGCCAGCCCAGTGTAGAGGAAGAGAGCTGAGCATCTGCTAAAGTCCCTCCATCACCAGTGATCTGTGCCTGAATTTGTCTTTCCTTGCTGCTTGTAAATTTCATTTCCTCTAAGGCTTCTCTATATTACATAGCCCAGAGAAGTGCTGGTTAATGAAAAAATGAAAAGCTTGACTTTACAAATGAAGAGGAAAATGCACTCCTTAAAAAAAAAAAAGTTGCAGCCAAGTGAACTTATATGTGTGCAAGAAAAGAAAATTGTTTTGAGCTGTTTAAGAGTAATAATTACATTACATTACTGTGTTACTGTCTGAAGATATTCGTATTTTGCTTTTTTTTTTTTTTTTTTGGCGGAGTGTTGTTCTCCCAGGTTCAAGCAATTCTCCTACCTCAGCCTCCCAAGTAGCTGGGATTATAGGCATGCACCACCATGCCCAGCTAATTTTTGTATTTTTAGTAGAGGGGTTTCACCTTGTTGGCCCAGCTGGTCTTGATCTCCTGACCTCAGGTGATCTGCCTGCCTTGGCCTCCCAGAGTTCTGGGATTACAGATGTGAGCCACTGCGCCTGGCCTTATTTTGCTTTTTAGTGCTATTTCCTGTTTAAATTTCTCAGTGTGACTCAAGAGTCTATCATACTGAGTTCATGCTCCCAGTATTTAAAACTGCATGAAAATAATGCAGAAAATAATTTGCTAGCATTAACTTGCTCCCAGAACTTAAACTGATCAAGCAGGACCTCTGAGGAATAATACTTTTTAGCAGGGGTTGGCAAACTTTTTCTGTAAAAGGCCAGAGTGTAAATATTGTAGGTTTTGTGAGCCATACAGCCTCTGTTGCTGATATTCAATTCAGTCCTTGTAACACAAAAGCAGTCATAGACAACGCATGAAGAAATGGTGTGTCTGTGTTCCAGCAAAACTTTATTTATAAAAACAAGTTGCAGATTAGATTTGACTCACAATTTGTTGATCTCTGCTTTGTAGTAAAGCCCTGATAAATTTTCTTCTTGGGTTAAGTAGTGAGTGGGAACTTGCCACATCAGAGTCATTTTGGGGAGATGGCACATCCCCACACGAGAGCCAGCATGGAATAATTTGGTTTATTTCTCCTACTTTTTAACAGTAAGTGACAATTTTGCAGCTATTTTCAGCTTACAAGGAACATATTAACCACTTGAACTTCCAATTCCATGAGATAATATCAGCATAATGCAGATTATTCCTTATACTAGACTTCCAGTTTCTGGGAATAGCAGGTACATTATCCTACTGAAATGCTGAATACAATACAAAAAGCATCTACCTTAAAGCATCTAGGAGCTAACAAGATAGAAAGGAATTACCTGACCTAAATGGGAGGAAAATATTAAGGAATTACATAAACAACTTTTGCCCTGATATATTTGCTGATCCTGCAAAACTGAACTTCCTTTTGATGTTTTCATGGTATGCTCAGTATTTAAAGCCAAAGCCTACAAAAGTCTGAAAGTCTACTAAGAAATTGTCCATACAATAAACTTGAACCTCAAAGGACCAATCCCAGGAGTAAAAAAGAATCAGAAGTGACACAGCCTTCCTGCATATAAGCAGGTGGGTTTCACATTCTCTGGTGGGTCAAGGACTCTCAAGCCTTGAATTTGGCTTAAGTGGTAGTTCCTCCAGACATCTTTCAGAAGCAAATATAAATTCTTTCTGAAGGAAAGCAACTTCAGTTCATCCTGGGCCTTAAGTACCCCACAAATGATTTTGTAAACACAAGGAACAATAATATATTAATATATATTTTTTAATAAAAGAGGTACACAAGTAAACAAAACACCATGATGTCACCTAAATTTGAAGATATAATGGCTGCCATTTTTTCAAAAATGATGAAAGATATCAGAGAAGTACTACAAACCCCAAGTGGGATAAATACAAAGGAAATCACAATTAGGCTCAAACAAATTTCCAAATACTTCAGCTACTAGAATTATCATATACAAGTTATAGAGCAAGAATGTTTATGATTCTTAAGGAAAAAAATATAGATTAGCTTAGTAGCAGAAAACCATAACATAATCACAGAGTAGATTTTTCTTTGAAGAACCAATAGAACATCTACAAAGGGAAAATAGAACAATCAAAAAATTTTAAATTTAATAAATATTTTTAGTAGCAGATTAGACACACCAAAAGAGAGAATTAGATATCAGTAGCCCAATTTTTGGAGAAAAGGTGTTCAATATTTCACAATTAGCAAGTACCTGATAAATGATAAGTTAACTTCCTTGGACCTAAAATTCCACAGATTTCTCAATGCATGGCCAACTTTGTGGTTAATATGTGTTTATATTGCTAAGGATAAGAGGAAACTGTATCTTCTTTTTTCAATTTTCAATCCAGTTTTGGTGCTACATTCTGCCTCTTAACTAAAAGCTCTTCAAGTAACCAGGACATTGATACCTTTGTCCTGTTTAGGATTTTCTTCTTATGGTCAAATTCACTTGATCTGCTGTGGCTGAATTCAAGTTTTCACCTTCAGTTTCAGTTTGTTCTAACCTCTTTTTAACTAATTTCACTTTGGCTGAGTTCTGCCCAGATGCCTTCACAAGAACCCCGAGGGTTGGCTTGACAAATTCAATAGGATTTTCATTGTTTCCTATAATAGACAATATGACACTAATTCCAATTACATGTCCCCTCTTAATTTTGTGTTATGATTTTCATGAATCTAAATTCTCTCTATATTTTAAGCCCCATAAGGCAGTAACTATGCATTAGATTTACCATTTGCTTTCTCTATTGCTCTTCATTCCCTCTTGGATTGCTAGGATAACTTTCCTTCTGTCCAAAGAATTCCTTTAAGCATTTATTTTATTGTGGGTCCCCTGGTGATGAATTCTGTTTTGGCTTATCACTAAAGATGCATATTTCATTTTCACATCAGTGATGTTTTCACTGAATAAACAACTCTAGGTTGGAATTTTTGTTTTTCATGTTTTCTTTTGCCACTTTAAACATGTCACTGCATTGCCTTCTGGCTTCTATTTCTCTTTGGAAAAAGTAGCTGTCAGTCTTATTGATGTTCCTTTAAGGATAATGTGTCTTTTTCCTTTGATGCTTTTAAGATTATAGTTTGTGGAAATTTTATAATCATGAACCTAATTGTGATTTCCTTTGTATTAGTCCCACTTGGGGTTTATGGTACTTCTCTGATATCTTCCATCAGTTTTGAAAAAATCGCAGCCATTGTATCTTCAAATATTGCTTCTGCATTATTTGCATTATTATCTCTCTCCTTATCTTCTGTACCTCCAATTATATGTATGTTAGACTTTTTCTCTATGTTCTGTATAGCCCTCATGATGCTATTTCTGCATTTTTTGGTCTTTTTGCTCAATGAAGTTCAATTTTAATATTTTAACTGAAATATTTTCTAGTTCACAAACCCCTTTTTTGTTATGTCTAATAAGCGGTTCGGTCCTAATTTCAGTTGTCTCATTCTTTGGTTCTAGAAGTTTCATTTGATACTTTTATTTTTTTATTATTATTTATTATTTTTGTAGCTACATAGTAGGTGTGTATATTTACAGGGTACATGAGATGTTTTGAAACAGGCATGCAATTTGAAATAAGCACATTAAAGAGAATGGGTAGCCATCCCCTTAAGCATTTATCCTTTGAGTTACAAACAATCCAATTACACTCTTTAAGTTATTTTAAATTATACAGTTAAGTTATTATTGACTACAGTCACCCTATCATGCTATCAAATAGTAGGTCTTATTCATTCTTTCTAACTATATTTTTTGTACCCATTAACCATTCACATCTCTTCCCTCCCCTCCCACCATCCTTCCCAGTCCCTGGTAACCATTCTTCTACTCTCTATGTCTGTAACTTCAATTGTTTTCATTTTTAGATCCCACAAATTAGTAAGAACATGTGATGTCTGTCTTTCTGTACCTGGCTTATTTCACTTAACATAATGATCTTAATGATCTTTAGTTCCATCCATGTTGTTGCAAATGGCAGGATCTCATTCTTTTTATGGCTGAATGGTACTCCATTGTGTATATGTACCACATTTTCTTTATCCATTGATCTGTTGATGGACACTTAGGTTGCTTCCAAATCTTAGCTATTGTAAATAGTGCTGCAACAAACATAGGAGTGTAGACATCTCTTCAATATACTGATTTCCTTTCTTTTGAGTATATACCCAGCAGTGGGATTGCTGGATTCCACTGGTAGCTCAATTTTTAGTTTTTTAAGGAAACTCTAAACTGTTCTCCATGGTTGTTGTACTAATTTACATTTCCACTAACGTGTTTGAGGGTTCTCTTTTCTCCACATCTGCACCAGCCTTTGTTATTGCCTGTCTTTTGAAATATAAGCCATTTTAACTGGGTTGAAATAAATCTCATTGTAGTTTTTCATTTGCATTTCTCTGATAATCAGTGATGTTGAGCACCTTTTGATATGCCTGTTGTCATTTGTATGTCTTGAGAAATGTCTTTTCAAATCTTTTGCCCATTTTTGATTGGATTATTAAATTTTTTTATAGAGTTGCTTGAGCTCTTTTTATATTCTGGTTATTAATTGCTTGTCAGAGAGTTTGCAAATATTTTCTCCCATTCTGTGCATTGTCTCTTCACTTTGTTGATCACTTGCTTTGCTGTGCAGAAGATTTTTAACTTGATGTGAGCCTATTTATCCATGTTTGCTTTGGTCACCTGTGCCTGTGGGTATTACTTAAGAAATCTTTGCCCAGTCCAACATCCTAAAGAGTTTCCCTCGTGTTTTCTTTTAGTTGTCACATAGTTTTAGGTCTTAGATTTAGGTCTTTAATCCATTTTGGTTTTATTTTTGTGTATGGTTAGAGATAGGGGTCTAGTTTCATGCATCTGTATATGGAGATCCAGTTTTCCCAACACCATTTATTGAAGAGACTGTCTTTTTCCCAGTGTATGTTCTTGACACCTATGTCAAAAATGAGTTTACTGCAGGTATGTGAATTTATTTCTGGGTATTCTATTGTGTTCCATTGGTCTTTGTGACTGTTCTTATGCCAGTACCATGCTGTTTTGGTTAGTAAGGCTCTATGATATGATTCAAAGTTATGTGATTCCTCCAGATTTGTTCTTTTTATTTAGAATAGCTTTGGCTATTCTGGGTCTTTTGTGGTTTCATATAAATGTTAGGATATTTTTTTCTATTTCTGTGAAGAATGTCATTGGTATTTTGATAGGAATTTTATTGAATTTCATTGCTTTGGATGGTATGGACATTTTAGCAGTATTGATTCTTCCAGTCCATGAACATGGGATATCTCTCCTTTTTGTGTGTGTCATCTTCAATTTCTTTCATCAATGTTTCAGTTTTTATCATAGAAATCTTTCACTTTTTTGGTGAATTTAATTTCTAGGATTTAATTTTATTAGCATCTGTTATAAGTGGGATTACTTTCTTGATTTCTTTTCAGAATATGTGTTATATTTTCAGAATATATGCATATTTTCTATATGCTATATCAGTAGCATATAGAAATGCTACTGATCTTTGCATATTGATTTTGTGCCCTGCAACATTACTGAATTTGTTTATTGGTTCTAATAGGTGTTTTTATTTTTTGGTGGAGTCTTTGGATTTTTCCAGATGTAAGATCATATTATTTGCAAACAAGGATAATTTGACTTCTTCCTTTCCAATTTAGATGACTTTCATTTTTTTCTCTTGTCTGATTGCTCTAAATAGGACTTCCAGTACTATGGTGAATAACGGTGAAAGTGGGCATTCTTGTGTTTCAGATCTTAGAGGAAAGAATTTCAGTTTTCTCCATTCAGTATGATACTAGCTGTGGGTCTGTTTTATATTGCTTTTATTATGTTGAGGTATTTTACCTCAATACCCAGTTTGTTTAGTATTTTTATCATGATGTGATGTTGAATTTTATCAAATGTTTTTTCAGCATCAATTGAAATGACCATATGGTTTTTGTCCTTTATTCTGTTGATATAATGTATCACATTGATTGATTTGCATATGTTGAACCGTCCTTGCATCCCAAGGATAAATCCCACTCAGTCGTGATGAATGATCTTTTTAATGTATTACTGCATTTGATTTGCTAGTATTTTGTTGAGGATTTTTGCATCAATGTTCACCGGGGATATTAGCATTTAGTTTTCTTCTTTGATGTGTCTTTATCTGCTTTTGATATCAGCATAATACTGGCATCATAGAATGGTTTGGAAGTATTCCTTCTTCCTTTATTTTTTGAAATAGTTTGAGTAGGATTGGTATTAGTTCTTCTTTAAATGTTTGGTTGAATTCAGCAGTGAAGCCATCAGATCCCAGGTTTTTATTTACTGGTAGGCTTTATATTAGAGCTTCTATCTTGTTACTTTTATTGGCCTATTTAGGTTTTGAATTTCTTCCTGGTTCAATCTTGGTAGGTTGCATGTATCTAAGAATTTGTTCATTTCTTTTCAATTTTCCAATTTATTGACATATAGTTGCTCATAGTAGCCACTAATGATCCTTTGAATTTCTGCAGTATCAGTTGTAGTGTCTCTGTTTTCATTTCTGGTTTTATTTATTTGAATTTTCTCTCTTTTTTTCTTAGTCTGGCTAAAGGTTTGTCAATCTTGTTTAACTTTTCAAAAAACCAACTTTTTGTTTCATTGATCTTTTGTATTTTTTAATTTCAATTGCATTTATTTTTGCTCTGATTTTATTATTTTTTTCTACTAGTTTTTGGTTTGGGTGGCTCTTGCTTTTCTAGTTTTTAAAGATGCATCATTAGATTATTCATTTGAAGTTTTTCCTCTTTCTTGATGTAGGAATTTATAGCTATAAACTTCCATCTTAGTACTGCTTTTGCTGTATCCCATAGGTTTTGGTATGGTATGTTTCCGTTATTATTTGTTTCAAGAAATTTTTCAATTTCCTTCTTAATTTCTTTATTGACCTACTGGTCATTCAGAAGAATATTTGTTAATTTTTATGTATTTGTGTAGTTTCCAAAATTCCTCTTGTTATTAATTTCCAGTTTCATTCCACTGTGGTCAGAGAAGATGCTTGATATTATTTTGACTTGTTTTAATGTTTTAAGACTTGTTTTGTGATTTAATATATGGTCTATCCTTGAGAATGATCCACATGCTAAGGAAAGGAGAATGTGTATTCTGCAGCTCTTAGCTGAAATGTTCTGTAAATATCTATTAGATCCATTTGGTCTATAGTACAGATTAAGAATGATGTTTCTTTGTTAATTTTCTGTCTGGAAGATCTATCCAATGCTGAAAGTGTGGTGCTGACATCTCCAGCTATTATTGTATTGGTGCCTATCTTTCTCATTAGCACTAATAACATTTTCTTTATATATTTGAGTGCTCCAATGCTGGGTGCATATATATTTATAATTGGTATATCATCTTGATGAAGTGACCCCTTTATCATTATACAGTGACCTTCTTTGTTGCTTCTTACAGGGTTTTTGTCTTAAAATCTATTTTATCTGATATTAAGTATAGGAACTCTTGCTCTTTTTTTGTTTCTATTTGCATGGAATATCTTTTTTCATCCTTTTATTTTCAGTCTATGTGTGTATTTATAGGTGAAGTGTGTTTCTTGTAGGCAACAGCTCAATGGATATTGTTTTTCCATCCATTCAGCCAGTCTCTGTCTTTCGATTGGAGAGTTTAGTCCATTTGCATTCAATGTTATTATTGATAATTAAGGACTTACTCCTACCATTTTAGTATTTGTTTTCTGGTGGTTTTATGGTCTTCTCTTTCATCTTTCCTTCCTATCTTCCTCTAGTGAAGGTAATTTTCTCTGGGGATATGATTTAATTTCTTACTTTTTATTTTTTGTGTATCCATTGTATGTTTTTTGGTTTGAGATTATCATGAGACTTGCAAATACTATCTTATAAGCCATTATTTTAACCTGATAACAACTGGACACTATTTGCATAAACAAACAAACAAGCAAAAAGAAAACTAACAAAAACTGTATGCCTTAATTTCATCCAACTGCTTATGACTTTTTGTTGTTTCTATTTGTATCTTTTTGTATGGAGTATGTCTTGAAAAGTTGTTGTAGTTATCATATTTGATTAGTTCATTGTTTAGCCTTTCTACTTAGGATAAGAGTAGTTTACACACCACAGTTAAAGTGTTATAATATTCTACGTTTTTCTGTGTACTTACTATTACCAGTGAGTTTTGTTTCTTCTGGTGATTATTGCTTCTTAATGTCCTTTCTTTTCTGATTGAAGTACTCTCATTAATATTTCTTGTAGAACAGGTCTAGTATTGATAAAATCATCTCTCAACTTTTTTTTGTCCAAGAAAGCCTTTATTTCTCCTTCACATTTGAAGGATATTTTCATCAGATATACTATTCTAGGGTAGAAGTTTTTTTTTCTTCAGCACTGTAAAAATGTCATGCCACTCTTTCATGGACTGTAAGGTTTCCACTGAAAAGTCTGCTGCCAGAGATATTGGAGCTCCATTGTATGTTATTTGTTTGTTTTTTCTTGCTGATTTTAGGATTCTTTTTTATCTTTGACTTCTGGGAGTTTGAATATTAAATGCCTTCAGGAAGTCTTTTTTGGGTTAATTCTGCTTGGTGTTCTATAACCTTCTTGTACTTGGATATTGATATCTTACTCTAGGTTTGGGACATTCTCTGTTATCATCTCCTTGAATAAACTTTTTACCCTTATCTCTTTCTCTGCCTCCTCTTTAAGGCCAATAATTCTTAGTTTTGCCCTTTTGAGGCTATTTTCTAGATCCTATAGGCATGTTTTCATTGCTTTTTATTATTTCTTCTTTTTTTTTGAAACAGAGTCTTGCTCTGTCACCCAGGCTGGAGTGCAGTGACATGTTCTCAGCTCACTGCAACCTGCACCTCCCGGGTTCAAGTGATTCTCCTGCCTTAGCCTCCCTCCTGAGTAGCTGGGATTACAGGCACTTGCCACCATGTCCAGATAATTTTTTTTTTTTTTTAGTAGAGATGGGGTTTCATCATGTTGGCCAGGCTGGTCTCAAACTCTTGAGCTCAGGTGATCCACCCGCCTCTGCCTCCCAAAGTGCTGGGATTACAGGCATGAGCCAACACACCCAGCGTTTTATTATTTTTTCTTTTGTCTCCTCTGACTGTGTATTTTCCAATAGCCTGTCTCCAAGCTCACTAAATCTTTTTCTTTTTTTTCTTTTCTTTTTTTTTTGAGATGGAGCTTCACCCTCTTCGCCCAGGCTGGAGTACAATGGTGTGATCTCAGCTAACTGCAATCTCTGCCTCCTGGGTTCAAGTGATACTCCTGTCTCAGCCTCCTGAGTAGCTGGGATTACAGGCACCCACCCCCATGCCTGGCTAACTTTTGTATTTTTAGTAGAGACAGGGTTTCACCATGTTGGTCAGGCTGGTCTCAAACTCCTGACCTCGGGTGATCTACCCACCTCAGCCTCCCAAAGTGCTGAGATTACAGGTGTGAGCCACCGCACCTGGCCCAAGATCACTAAATCTTTCCTCTGCTTGATCAATTCTGCTATTAAAAGACTCTGATGCATTCTTCAGTACGCCAATTATATTTTTTAGCTCCAATTACATTTTTCTGCTTGGTTCTTTTTATTTCAATCTCTTTGTTAAATTTATCTGATAGAATTCTAAATTCCTTCTCTGCATTATCTTGAATTTCTCTGAGTTTCCTCAACGCAGCTATTTTGAATTCTGTATCTGAAAGGTTACATATCTCTGTTTCTCCAGGATTGGTCCTTGGTGCTTTATTTACTTCATTTGGTGGGGTCATGTTTTCCTGGATGGTGTTGATGCTAATAGATGTTCTTCAGTGTCTGGGTATCGAAGAGTTAATTATTTATTGTAGTCTCCACTGTCTAGGCTTATTTGTGGCTATCTTTGGGAAGGCTTTCTAGATATTTGAAAGAGCTTGCATGTTGTTAACTAAGCTGTATCTACTTTAGGGGGCACCCCAAGCCCAGTAATGCTATGGTTCTTGCAGACTCACAGAGGTACACCTTGATGGCCTTGGACAAGATCTGGGAGAATTCTCCGGATTCCCAGGCAGAGACTCTTGTTCTCTTCCCTTACTTTCTCCAAAACAAACAGAGTCTCTCTCTCTCTGCTCTGAGCCAGCTAAAGCTGGGAGTGGAGTGACACAAGCACCCCTGTGGCCACCACCACTATGACTGCACTGGGTCTGACCTGAAGACAGTACGGCACTAAGTTTGGCCAAACACTGTTGTAATCACTCCCTGGTTACTGCTAATGTTTGCTTAAGGCTCTGGGACTCTAATCAGCAGATGGCAACGCCGGCTAGGCCTGTGTTTTTTCTTGCAGGATGGTGAGGTCCCCCAGGCCCTGGATGGGTCCAGAAGTGCTGTCTAGGAATCAATGATAAGAGTCAAATGCCTTAGAAGTCTTCTTTTGTGTTCTATTGCATTGTGGCTGAGCTGGCATTCAAACCACCAGATGCAGTCCTTTCCACTCTTCTCTCCCCTTACCAAAAGCAGAGGAGCCTTACCACATATCCATCCACCCTAGACCACCAGGAGTATTGCCAGACTACCAGATAGTGTTCCTTTAAGGCCCAAGGGCTCTTAAGTCAGCTTGTGGTGAATGCTGCCTGGCCTGGGACTCACCAATCAGGGCAGAGGCCTACCCTCTGGCCCATGGCAGGTCCAGAAATCCTATCTGAGAGTTAAGTCCTAGAATTGGGGACCCCAAGAGCACACCTGATGCTCTGCTTTGCTGTGGCCATGCTGGTACATGAAGCCAGAAAGTCTCAGAGGCTCACCAAGTCCCTCAGTGTAGTACCTGGGTATCGCTGCTGGTTTTTCAGGGCCCAAGGGCTCTTCAGTTAGCAGGTGATGAATGCTTCTAGGACTGGATCCTTCCCTTCAAGGCTGCAGTTCCCTTCTGACCCAGGGTGTGTCTAGAAATGTCATCTGGGATCTGGGGCCTGGAGCGAGGAGGAGAGTCATGACTCTGTCCAATGCCCTATTTGGCCAGCTATGGCTGAGCAGGTATCCAAGATGGAAGACAAAATCCTCCCCACTCTTTCCTCTCCTCTTCTCAAGTGGAAGGAAGGGGTCTCTTTTGGAGCCACGAGTTGTGCAGCCTGGGGTTAGGGGAGGGATGATGCCAGCACTCCCTTGGCTGTCCCAGCTGTTGTCTCAGTATGTTGCATGCCCCCACAGTCCACTGTCTCTGGGCCTAGTTCAGCACTAGGACTTACCTAAGAGTTGCAGTCGTTATTGCCTAGACTGCCTTTCAAGTTTACTGAAGACACAAAGCACTGTAGCCCTCCATGGTGAGGTTTGCAGGCACTCAAGTTCTGACAGCTGGGACTGATTCCCCTCTGCCTAGGGCTGGTTTAAATGTGCCCTCTGTGGATGGGTGTCAGCTGAGTTTGGTCTGGTTTTCCTTTCTGCTGTAACAAGACAGCACTGAGTTCAATGTCTCACAGCTGCTGTGTTCTCTCTCCCCCAGTGCTCTCTACACCACTCTGTTGCTGCTGGGGTTTGGGGAGGAGTGGTGTAAGCGATTCAGGACTGTTTTTCTCTGTCTCTTCAGTGCCTCTTTCAGCAATATGAAGTTAAAACCAGGTACTTTGAGTGCTCACCTGATTTTTTGGTTCTTATGAAGGCGTTTTTTTCTGTGTACATAGTCTTTAACTTGGCATCCTTGCAGGGGTGGGAAGAAGATCTGTGGAGCCTTTTATTCCACCCTCTTGCTCCATCTCTCATTTGATGCTGTTATAGACTTTAGTTCTTTGGTGAAATTTTCCCTCTTGGTGTCTGTTTTTCTTTTTTTTAAAAAAATTGACACGTGATTGTACGTATTTATGAGGTACAGTTTGATGTTTTGAGACATGTATGTTGTATAATGATCAAATCAGGGTATTTAGTGTATCCTTCACCTCATGCATTTATCATTTCTTTGTGATAAGAACATTCAAAAGGCTCTCTTGTAGCTATTTAGTAATATACAATGCCTTGCTGTTAACCATTGTCATCCTGCTATGCAATAGAACACCAGAACTTATTTCTTCTGTCTAATTGTAACTTTGTACCCCTTGACCAACCTCTCTCCATTGTCTGCTCCCGTTTCCTCCCTAGTCTTTGGTAACTACTGTTCTACTCTCTGCATCTATGAAATCAATTCTTTTCTTTTCTTTAAGATTCTACACATGAGTGAAATCATACAGTATTTGTCTTTCTGTGCCTGGCTTATTTCATTTAACATGAGGTCCTTCACTACCATCAATATAGTCACAAGTGGCAAAATTTTATTTTATTTTTTTATAGCTGAACAGTGTCCCATTGTGTATGTATACTACATTTTCTTTATCCATTTATCAGTTATTGAACACTTGGGTTGATTTCATGTCTTAGTGATTGTAAACAGTGCTGCAATAAACAGGTAACACAGATATCTCTTTGTCATACAAATCTGATTTCTTTTAAATATACACTCAGTAATGGGATTGCTAGATTACATGGAAGTTCTATTTTTAACTTTTAAAGGAATCTTGATACTATTTCCCTAGTGGCTGTACTAATTTACAATCCCACTAATAGTGTGTAAGTGTTCCCTTTTCTTCACATCCTTGCCGACACTTGTTTTCTTATGTCTTTTTAATAAAATCCATTCTAACTGGAGTGAAATGGTATCTCATTGTGGTTTTGATTTGTGTTTTCCTGATGATTAGTGTTGTTGAGCATTTTTTCACGTACATGTTGGCCAACTGTCTGTCTTCTTTTGAGAAATGTCTATTAAGGTCTTTTGTTCATTTTTAAAGTTGGGTTTTTTTGTTTTGTTGTTGTTGTTGTTGCCGTTCTTCATATATTCTGGATATTAACCCCCTTTCAAATGTGTAGTTTGCAAATATTTTCTTCTATTCTGTAGGTTCTCTCTTCACTTTGTTTCCTCTCCTGTGCAAAAGCTTTTCAGTTTGATATAGTTCTATTTGTCTATTTTTATTTTTGTTGTGACATCTATTTTTCTTGAGCATATTAATCAGTTTTCTAAAAGTCCATATCTCATAATTCTAATATCTGAGTTAACTATGAATATGTTTCTCTTGTCTTGTTTTTAAATTCTGTTTCTTGATATGTATAGTAATAGTTTACTGAATGTACAGAATTTTTAATGAGAAACTGTAGACAATTAGAATTATGTTGTCTTTCCCCAGAGAAATTTATCCTATCCTTACAGACAGCTATAGGAAAGGAGATCACATTGATAAAACCAAGGAGTGAGCTGACACAAGTCTGTTGTAACCTTTGTAAGGCTTTGTGTATCTCTGGCACACCAACTGAGAGCGTAGGGCTCTGACTAAAGCTCTTCCTCCTTGGCAGATCCTGCAGAGCTCCATGTTCTATCTCCTAAGAGATATCCCCACGAGACTGCCCCAAATTCTTTTTTGTTTTTCACTTGCTTTCTGCTTTACCTTTTAACCACTTATCTATGCATCTTACAAATTTAACAACCTAGGTGAAAGCAAATTTAACACTTCTAGGTGAAACAACAGATTTAACACCTCTAGGTGAAAGCCAGAGTATCCTATGCTCTCTTCTCTCGGAGATCTTGGGTCCTCAGGTCCTGTCTCCCTTGGCAGTCCTAAACTCTAATTTTTTTCTCTCTATGAGATTGCTGAAAGCTCCACTGGCTCTGCCTCTTAACATCCACCTTCTGCTCAATTCTCAACCTTTTTTCATGCCCAAAATTAGTAAAATCCCTGAATGTGGCACAGAGGGTATTGGGGTCCTCTCAATTAGTTTCTCTCTTCTCTGGGATATTGGCTACTCACATCCTGGATGTCCTGGCTGATCTTTGATGCCATATAAGACATATGTATTTTGTATTTTATATGGATTTTCCAGGTGTTTTCAGTAACAGATTTGTTCTGCTACAAGATACTCTATCATGACCAAATTAGAATGTTTCCTATAATAGAAATATATAATTTTTCTCTTTCTGCTTCCATCTTTCCAAAATTGGCTTTGGTTCTTCCTCAGATACATGAGAATTATCTTCCAATACTACTTAAATGTTTAATGACTTTGACACGTTAGGGCTGAGCCTCCCTAGTTCATACTTCTGATTATATCCAGAGGTTCAAGTAAGAGAATGTGGCTGTCACATATTTCCTGAGTTATGAACTTCTAATCTAATGTCCGGGAAGGCATATTTCCTTAATCTGAGTTTTCAAGCTTCAAGTTAACCTCTGCTAACTTCCAAGTTTTGCAGATGTAGTGAAGTTCTTCTTGTTGTTCAGAAGTAGAGTTTCCTTATTTATTCTGCAAACATTTATTTGACCCCAACAATTTCTTGGTTATTTCCTTTTTGAGCCTACATGTTTGTTATAAAATTCCTCAAAATGAGGAAAATATGAGATAATTCTATATAAATCTGTTCATATACCATTGCTATTTTCCCTTTCTTTTGTGATTCCTTTAAAAAGTATCTTTTAACTATATATGGAATTCATCCAATGATGCCCATTTATTACAACTGCATTAGGCATTATTAAGTCAATTAAAATATATAATTCAGTAGGCAGTGCATTGAGCCTAATTTAAAATGCATATATTGGAGCCATAATGTATTGCTGTGTTGTCAGATATGGCAGTTCTTCATCTGTTGCTGATAAAGATGAAACTCTCTTTTGAAAAGTAAAAGACATCTGCAGCTGCTTTGAAAGTCAACTGACATTTTGTTAATTAGCATTTATTTACAATAGTTGAATAACAATATCAAACTACAATAAGGAATGAGCAGTTAACATTTAAAAAAATGCTGGTGACATTAAGTTTCATCATTTGGCAACTAGTTAAAAACACAAATTATTTCAGGGGTGCAGAAGAGAAATCACTGATGTCTGTTTAAATGTGAAATAAACTGGCAAAGGAAGCTAGAGCTGCCAGAGAGGGCTTAAGGTATGGCTCTGGGTCTTAGAATGGAACAGACATGCAAACCATTAGTTGAGTGTCCAGTTAGGCAAGAGGGGAGGATAAGAAGAAATAGAAGAAATTTTTTCCTTATTATTGGCTTTTTTAACACATACCAAATTATCACTGGAATTTTGTCAGTCAGCAGATTCCAGATGACTAAGATGATCAAATTAAGATGTCACGTTCAACTCGTGTCCTGCAGTATTTCACCATCAACCTCCGGGTTTGAAACAAGCAGGGAGTAAGAGGAAAGAGAAGAGCCTAATTTTATCAGGAACATATTGGTCTATAAAAATTAGTATCAGGCTGATCCAAGGGTAGTGAGTTATCTCAGTTGATTGTTCACAGTCAGTTACAGATCGAAGTCCTTGTTCTACTCTTTCTCCCTTCCCACTACTGTACTTGACTAGTCTTTAAGAGAAAGAAAGAGAGAGAGAGAGAGAGAGGAAAATGCCCACAGTATTAATTTTTTGTTTGTTTTTTTTCCCCTCCCTAAGACTCCTAGAAAATATAAATGTCAAAACTAAAAGTAAGATACTGCTATTAAAAATAACCAGTGATATGTTACCAAATTTCCAGTTGATCTTAAATGCTGTTATTAATAAGTACATAATTTTACCATAGTTCATAGAGAAGTTCATTTGCCACGTCAGTCTTCATCCCCTGTAATTGGTACTAATGCTAAACATTTGTTAATGAAAGAGAAAAAATAAATTCTTCCACTATTTTGCCTTTTTCCTCTCCAAGACTGAAAAATATTCCATTACATGTATAAAGCCCATTTTGTTTATCCATTTATCTGGACAGACCATTTTGATTTTATGAGTGTTTGGGCAAAAATGTAACCAGGATCATCTTCCTTCAGAAAGGACTTTGGTAGCTCATGTTAGGAGCTAGGGAGGTTGGGGAGCAGAAGAGCACCCCAGGAAAACTTAGCACTGGGTGGACAAAGACTTCTCAGCCATCTCCCCTCCTTGTACCTCTTGGTGATCCAGCACTTTTTGCGTATTGCTCTTTCTTCTTCTGTATCGGGTATATCATTTTTTAAAATTATTATTATACTTTAAGTTTTAGGGTACATGTGCACAATGTGCAGGTAAATTACATATGTATGCATGTGCCATGCTGGTATATCATTTTGATAGCAATGCCCTAACCCCCACCCCAACCCTAAGCTCTGATTCTGACATCTCAGTGTGGTGGGAAGGTAAATAATATCTACTGTACCCTAAGCAAAGCTTAGATTTTGATGGTTCAGGATTTTCGCACCCATGAGATCAGAAAATAATCCATTTTTATTCATCTATTTCCTCTTTCTCTCTTTTCTGCTCCTTCTGTCCCTCTTTCTTCCCCTCTTTTATTTCCCATACTCATGATACTTATTTTACTGTGATATATGTGAGTCTATATTCTTTCCATGAAATCAGCAGCTAATGCAAAGAAACATACCTTTCACCTAAATAATTTTTCTACTGTAAAAATATTTCTGAGAAATTCTCCTTTTTTTCTTCATTTGGCCTTGTATCTTCAGGGCTCCAAATCCTAGGGGAAAAAAATAATAGTGAGACACCAGATACCACAGCACAATATTGTATAGTTCAATAGGAATTTGAAATAATAAAAAATCTGGAGACAAATACAACCACTTACATCAAACTTCCCGGTAGATTCTCAAGACATGTATCTTTCTGAAGAATCATTTCAACCCAAAATTTGCTGTAGGTAAAAAGAGCACATGACATGTCCATCCTTCTCTTTAGAAAATGAAGAAACATAAATCAACTTGAGTTTCTTGCCTTCGGAACAGTGTGAAAGATTACATTGGAAATGTATGTTCTCCCCAGCCTGGGCAGCTTTCTAATTCTCTCTTAAGAAAAGGAAATTAGTGATTTTGATCAGAAACAGTCTCAAGCCCACATCCCAAAGCAAAATTTTTTATAACCAAACTGTCCCTAGAAATACATCTACCATGAACTAGATAGTCTGGTTCCATAACAAAGAATTGTAAAATTTTAGAGATGGAAGTATCTTGGTCCAAACCTCTAACTGGATGCTTCTCCTCTAGTTAACAAAACAGAAGTTATATCACAAAAAGAGTAGGGACTGTGTCTTATGTGACACATGATCATTGTAGAATACTAGTAGTAGTATCACCGTGTTTCGGTGGTTTGGAAGTGAGAGGAAAGACAGAAAGGGAGAAAGGAGAAGGGAGGGAAGTAGGGAGGAAAAAACAAGAAGGTGAGTATTGGTATTGTTTAATATATATATTTTGCCAATAGCCTTCACTATTTAGAGTAGCTAATTAAATTATCTCAGGCAACCACTTATAAAGATACTAATATTCCATACTTAGGGTTGAGGAAATTGAAGTTCAAAGAATATAAGCTCATATATTTTTAGCACACTGGAGAAAAAAGGCATTGATAGGAGAGATAGAATTTGTTTTTAACAGGACATGGGACAAGAGAAAGCCTGTGAGTGACAGATGCACACTTAGTAAATGCTTCCTACCTTTGACTACAGGACTGTAATGAAGAGATCATAGTTAGGACAATGAGTCACATAGACCCTGTTCATGGCTCTGGATTAGTGTTGACCAAAGTTAATTTCTTTCCTATCTGTCAGAAGTGGCAAAGGAAAAAGTGATAGCAGGAAATAGAGTGTTTTTCCTCTGTAAGTTCTAATTATTACATTAATGTCTCCTTGAACCTTCTCACCAATTGTGGGATGTAACAGATTATAGAATTATAATAGAAAATGGCCTAATATTGTTGATGCTAAAAAGCAGGAAAACATCACCTTGATTGGGGCAGTGTCATACACCAAGATGTAAGTTTCTATTGTTCTGATTTTAGCTTCTAGAACAATCGGTGCTATGACTCATTGGGCTAATAACTGATTTTAGGAAAAGACAAAATCTCCTAGGTGCATTTTGTCTGCAGTTTGTAAGCAGGACTTTGCTGACACATCCTTTAAATAATTTAGAAAAAGTGAAAGGCTCTCAAATTCACCAGCATCTCTTGCCTCAAGACACACAATTCTCTTCTCAGGGTCTCTAAGACAATGTTCTGAGGCTTCATGCAGACTTTTCTGAAGAATGTTAGACAAATCATTTAACTTCTTTGTGCCTCCGTTATTTTCATTATAAGACGAGAAAGATGGACTGGTCTCTAAGGCACATGCGAGCTCCAGCCCTTTGTGGTTCACTGAAAGGTCAGTGTATGGAGTGCTGGATTTGTTCTTGATTCTTCTGCACCATTGCAAAGAATTATACATAAATTTTCGTCATCATGATCATGATCATGATCATCATCATCCCAACAACCACATCTGTTACATGGTAATAACTGTATGTGTAGTATTTCTAATTCTCACTATAATCCTTGAAGTAAGCATTATTTTCTCCAATCGACTGAGGAAGAAATTGCACTAGTTTAAGAGTCATTTAATATTGAAGATTAATTTGAATATGAGGCCTATATGACATTTTCAAAGCTGATTCGCCAAAAAAGATTTTAATACATTTTTTTTTTGCTTAATTCTTTTTCTTTATTGAGGGATATTTCCTAAGGCTAAATTCACTAGAGAATAATTGTATTTTCAAAGATAGGAGGATGAACTCTTTTCCAAGGCAGCACAATTCTCACTCCATCTATCACGCAGTTCCTGAATGTATCTTCCCACGAACAGAATGAGCCACTCCTTTCTAGTATCTTTTTTGGACCCTGCCTGAATTTCTGGCACAGCGCCTGTTACACTTTATGGAATGTAATCATTATCTGCCTATCCCCCCCTTATTGGATTCTATCTGTGAATCCCTAAGAAGATTACTGTTTTCTATACTGGGGGAGATTTTTAAAAATATTTATAGTTCCATTAGTTCAATACTACTTGATATATAGTAGGTACGTAAAAAAAAAAACCTTAAATAAATGAATGAAATGTTGATGAATTCACTTTCACAGTGTTGTATAAATTTGAACTACAAGCAAAAATAATATGAGTGTGTTTTATGTTTTCTACATTCCCATCAGCATGGTAGGCTGGCAGGGAAAATGCCCTTAAGACTTCTTTCCTTTCCTAGTCCCACACTCTATGAGATATTTGCAAGCACTGTCCCTTTTAGTTTGGGAAATCCTCTCAGTTCTATTTAACTTCAAACCAGCAACCCTGATACGATTTCTAGCATTTCTGCTTCATCTCTATTCTATGTTCTCCTTCTTCACTAATTCCTTCACTATTGACAGCCAGTTGGATGGTGAAACATTGCTCTACAGTTTCTATTGACAAGATCATAAACATTGGAGATGGAAATGGTCACCATCATCTCTCAGGTTATACCATTATTTCTTGATTGATCTGCATGAGACATTAGTTATTGGATCTCTGCTGAAGTTGGGCTGTGATTCATCTCTTGTCCCTCCTCCCTGTATACTTATTATTTATATTTTCTCTGTTGGATCCACCTAACTTATTTTCCCATCAGTATGCTTTCTTTATACCCTCAATTTGTTGAGGAGCACATACTCAAGTAACTTCCTATGAAGGGTGCATGAAAGATAGGTTTTTAACATACTGGTATATCTGAATATATTTTATTATTGGGTTAATCACTTGGCTGAGCATTATATTTTAGATTGAAGCCATTTTCAACTTCATAATTTAAAGACATTGATCCATTTTCTTTTAGCATTCACTGTTACTGTTGAAAAATTTGCTGCTAAGCTGGATCTCATCCATTTGTATGTGACCTTTCCCCCACCCCTCTAGTCCTGCTCCCACTGCTGCAGACTATGATCTCACACCCTATACTTCACTGAGGTATGCTTAGATGTGTATAACTCTTCACTAACCCTTCCTGGTGCCCGGTAGTTTCCTTTAGTAGGAATGTCGTGACTGTCTAGTGTCTTTGCGCAGGTGTCACCATCTGAGTAAGGCCTTTCCTGACCACCCTGCTGAATTTGCACACTTGCCCCAGCATTCAGTGTCTCTTCCTTTCCTGACTAATATTTGTCCATAGCATATATCAATCTCTTAATTTCTGAATAACTTACTTACGTTTTTTTCCCTCTTCCTTCACGTCAGCAGGAATTTTGGTCTATTTTGTTCACTGTTGAATGCCAAGAACTCTGTTCAGCACCTCGTAGGTATTTAATAAATATTTGTTTAAAAATGTTTTTGCGGGGAGGGAACTTAGAGTACAGGTCAATAGGTGCAGCAAGCCACCATGGCACATGTATACGTATGTGACAAACCTGTACATTCTGCACATGTATCCTGGTTTTCTTTTTTTTTAGAAGAAGAAATTTTAAAAAGGAACACTAGGAGAAACACTGAGATAATACTCTAATTTTTGAAATAAAATCAAATTATGTAGTACAAAAAATGTTTTTGCTTCATATTTAAGAAAGAAGCAATAAAAGCTTCATCTGCGTGTGTAAGGCTCATTAACTCTCAGGTTGAGTGTACAGGCAGCTGTCCATGAGGAGAGCTGGCTATTGCCCTGGGGGACCCCCAAATGAGAGATTGGAGAATCATTTACACTAGGGTGCAAACATCCAAGTTCCTGCATGCTCAGAGATAGTTCATTCTGAAAAACAATTAAGATACAAAATTTTATTTAGGGTTATGAGTAAACATCTTTAAAAGTAATATATGTCTGTAATCCCAGCACTTTGGGAAGCCTTGGCGGGTGGATCACGAGGTCAGGAGATCAAGACCATGCTGGCTAACACGGTGAAACCCCGTCTCTACTAAAAATACAAAAAATTAGCCGGGTGTGGTGGCGGGCACCTGTAGTCCCAGCTACTCCGGAGGCTGAGGCAGGAGAATGGTGTGAACCCGGGAGGCAGAGCTTCCAGTGAGCTGAGATTGCGCCACTGCACTCCAGCCTGGGCAACAGAGCGAGACTCCATCTCAAAATAAATAAATAAATAAAATAAAATAAAAATAATATATGTGTATAGTGGGGGGTGTGTGGAGAGAGAGAGAGAAGGGGGATGAAGGGTAGAGAATGAGCAGAATGAGAGAAAGAACAGAAATCAGAAGTGACTCCACTGAAATAGACACTAGTATTATTGGTGATTATTTTTAATCTCCATATTTTCCTGTATATTTCAGATTTTTATATTATTGTAAAAATTTACAATAATATAAAAATTAACAAAGTATGTTTTCAAGATGCTGCAGTGAGGATTATGTATGTGTGCTGGGTAATGTGAACTGCTCATGTGAATATCTATTCAGCACTTCCTCTTCATTCCAAGTTTCTGATTCTTCTCGTCAACTTTCTACGTGGTTTTTGTGGGGTTGTTTTTTGTTTGTTTGTTTGTTTGTTTGTTTTTCACTTTTTAACCATTTGGAAATACCACTTTAATTTAGATCTGGGTTTATTTAGAAATCTTATATTTGATAGAGTTGTTAGCATTTCTGCTACCTAGGCAACAAAATATGGTTCTGCTGCTAACATCTTTTCATTTTTAGCAAAATGAAATCTTAAAAATCTTTTAATAAACTTGTAAAAATAGAAGCCAGACTTAAATATACTCCTTGCCTTAAAGAAAAGAAACATGGGGGTAATAAGTACAATGGGCAGCATATAGGACCATGTTTCTTGGAGAATGTAGAACAAGTTTGGAGAAAGAGGGGCGCACATTTCAAAATAAAACCAAAACAATCCTGAAATACCAATTAAATCCACTTCTAATTTTCAAAGTTTGACTAAGTGCTTGAAGAGCACACTGATCGACTACAAATATTGCATCTTAAATATATATATAGACCCAAATATACTATTTTTTAGATTATGGAAATATTGTACCTTATTATAGAAAACATGAAAGTATTGAAAATGCATATAAAGACTCCAGCTAAAATACTCTATCCTAAATATCAGAGATAATCTCTCTAGGATGCAGTTTTGAATTCTACACTTTTACTTAAAAATTATATTGTAAACATTTATCATACAATTATTAATGTTCGTCAAAATCAGAATTCTTCAGAACCATCAACGTACTATGGTCTAACTGCTCCAATACAATTTGTCATTTCATTTCTTTGCAGTTTTTGATGTAATAAAATGTAAAGAACATTCTTGTGCAAAAAGGGTTGTCTGCATCTCTTTTTCATTCCTAATGACAGAATTCTAGAAGAGGCTCCTGAAGCCTGATGCCAAACACTCTCCAGCAAGACAGCAGCACTGCATGCCCCGCCCACCACCTCCCCCCATCCCCAGGTTACATGACAGCGTCCCCCTGACCCTCTCTAGCCCTGAGTTGACAATTCAATAGGTCAAATGTGATGTTTAGACTTGTGAGATTTGGGAGGAAATTGCACTTTTCCCCATCTTTATTGACCATCTGTAATTCCTCTATAAATCGCCCATGCCCTTTAACCCATTTTTTTCTATGGAAGCGTTAATATTTTTCTTACAGGTTTATAAAACAAAACAAACAAAAACAAAACAAAACAAAAAACTCTGAAAACAAATGGTATTAACTCCTTGACTATGATCAGTGGGAAACAGTTTTTCAAACTTCTCATTTTTATGTGTTAGTGATACTTTCTTTTTAGTTTAAAAAAGGGTAGTATTGATATACACACTTTGAAACTTCCTGTCATCATATCTATTGATCTTTTCCTTGCCCAAAGGATCCGTCTCCTAAGAGTCATCCTTATTTTCTCTGTATATTTGTGTTGTTTCATTTTCTACATATGTTGTATTATTTAGACATCACTGGAATTGATGATTGTGTATGACCTATGGGATAAGGTAAGGATCTAGCTTGATTTTTTCCATATTCCATTTATTGAGTAATCTCCCTTCCTTTGTTTTGTGATGTTGCCTTTTTAGCATTCAAGCCATTATATATAATAGAGTATTTCCTTATTCAGGGCTATTCTCTTTTACCCATCCATACAGTGGCAATGTTACCCTTTACTGTAGCTTTGCAATATATCTTCTGTATGGTAAAACAAGTTCACCCCCTCTTATTAGGTTGCATTTCCAATTTTTCTTTTGCTGTTCTAATGTATTCATTCTTCCAGCAAAACTCCCAAGAAAAAATATCTCATTGAGATTTACCAGATTGCATTAAAACTAAAAATTAATGTGAGTAAAATTGGAATCTTTATAATAGTCTACACAGACACATTGTATGTCTTTTTTAAGCCTTATTTTATGTTTCTTGATATAGCCTTGTAGTATTTTTCACAAGGTCTGACACATTTCTTATTGAGCTTGTATTTCTAGGTGTTTTATATTTCTATTTGTATTGTGAAAGAGATTTTTCCTCATCAGATTTTCCGATCATTGCTAGTATGCTTCAAGCCCATTTGTACTTAGATTCCTTCATCTTGCTGAACTCTATTTTAACTATTTTCTAGCTGATTGTCTAGAGTTTTTCTAGGTATATATATTATCATGTTGTCTGCAAATAATAACTTTGTTCCTTCTTTTCCAGTGGTCACACATTCTATTTCTATGTTTTCTGTGATCAAAACTTGTAAAAATAACATTAAACAATAGAAAGGATAGCAGAAATCCTGTTTTGTTCTTAATATTAATAGAAATGTCTCTAGTGGCATTTTCTCAATAAATAATAGTATGGGCTATCAGTATAAAATATTCTTTAATGTGTTAAGGAACTATTCTTCTATTCATGGCTAGTAAAAAGACTTTTCCCTTTAGGAATGATTGTAACATTTTTATCAATGCCTTTCAAAATTTAATGATCATATGGTTTTTCTTATTTGATCTATTGATACAACCAAAGTGATATTTTCTACTTGGTTGTGGTAGATTATTCCTTTCAAATATTTTTAATTCAATTGCCTGAAAATTTATTTAGAATTTTTAAATATATTCATTTTTTCTTTTTATTCTATCTTTATTATAAAGTTTTATTATTATTAATAATAGTAATGGCAGTTGGGATAATTTCACAATCTCATACCATGTTCTGCTGCACTTAAATTCTTACACGAATTTTCTCATATAATTCTTATAATAATTTTACAATTAGATGTACCATTATCTACATTTTGCCCATAAGGAACCAAGCTCCAGAGGGGGTCTTAACTCCATTAAGATCATATAGCTTGTGAGGGGGGCCTGTCTGTACTGCCTTTGCTACATAGTATTGGGGAATTAAAAATGAGTTGGGTAGCTTTCCTGCTCTGCAATGGAATAGTACATAGAATAGGAAAAATCTGCTTCTTGAAGGTATGAAAGGACAGATTTCTACATGCACAGGAGGCAAAATGATGCTGTGAAAAAACATTGGCTTTGAAACCAGACAAATGCTGGTTCGAAATCTAGCTCTGTCTGTTACTTCGTAGCACTCAATAGAAACTAATCATTATAAAAACATCTTATCCAAGCGCCATCTTTGACAACATTTTCCATTTGTGCCTGGATCTTTTTCTAATTTTTTTCCCATAACATCCTGTTGCCCCAGGAAGTAATGTATTTCATCTAGATAAGGAAAAGTATTATTTCATATTCATATGTATTATTCTCTGATAGTCTTAAAATCTCTGTGGCTGCTGTCCTATCCCCTTGGTCTTTGGTATTTAATTGTGTGTTCTCTTTTTATCCTAACTAGATTTTCTAAAGATTTTTCTATTTTTTCTCAAACCATTTTTTTTAACTTTTAGAATAATGTAGTTGGCTGAATATTGGCTCTCCAAAAATGTTCATGTCTTAATTTCCAGAACCTGTGAATGTTGTCTCATAAGGCAAAGATATTTTGCAGATGTGATTAGATTAAGAATCATGTGATGGGGAGATTATCCAGATTATCCAAGTGGGCCCCGTGTAATCACAGGATCCTTATACGATGAACACAGGAAGTTTAGACAGAGGAGAAAGCAATATGACAATAGACACAAAAATTGGAGTGATGTAGCTGCAAGTCAAGAAATGCTGTCACCCTCTAGAAGCTGGAAAGGACAAGGAATGGAATCTCCCTGGAGCCTCCCAAAGAAACCAGCCCTGCCATCACTTTTATTTTAGTCCCCAAGACTCATTTTGGACTTCTGACCTGTAGAACTGTAGGAAAATAAATTTTTATTTTAAACCACTAAATGTGTGCTAACTTGTTACTGCCACACTAGGAAACTAAAATCAATAGTTTTAGATTAACAGAAAAATTACAAAGATGGTACAGAGTTTCCATATCCCCCATACCCAGTTTCCCCTGTTGTCAATATGGTGCATTTGTCACAAGGCATGAAACAATATTGATCACTAACTAAAGTCCATATTTTATTTAGATTTCTTTCGTTTTTACCTGATGTCCTTTTTCTGTTCCAGGAGTGCATCTAGGAAACTATCTGTGTTTAGTTGTCATGTGTCCTTGGGTTCTTTTTAGCTGTAACACTTTCTCAGACTTCTGTCGTTTTTGATGAGCTTGATAGTTTGAGGAATGCTGGTCAGGCATTATTTAAAATGTCCCTCAACTGGGATTTGTCTGATGTTTTTCTCATGATTAGGCTGAAGTATGGATTTTGGGGAATGATGATCACAGAGACAAAGTGTGTTGTCATCACACTATACAAGGGTACATACTGTCAACGTGGCTTATTGTTGACGTTGACCTTGATCACCTGACGCAAGTAGTGTTTGTCAGCTTTTCCACTGTAAAGTTACTCTTTTCCCTTCCTTTGTCTATTGTTTTACAACAAAAAAGGACCTTTTTAAAACTTGTCAGTTCCACTCTTTTTCTGCTATATGATTAATTAATTTCTTGCTTTATGTTGATTAATTTCTTCTGTCATCCTTGTGGTTCCTTTTTTGTTCTTTTCTAACTTCCTGAGTTAAATCCTAGGTTTACTTATTGTTATTTTTTAATACATAAGGCATTTAAGGACATGTGATCTCCATTTAGCAAGGAGTTATTAGTTTGTTTGTTTTGTTTTGATTTTTGTTTGTAGAGACAGGGTCTCACTATGTCACTCAGGCTGGAGTGCAATGGCACAATCTTGGCTCACTGCAACCTCCACCTCCCGGTCTCAAGCCATCCTCCCATCTCAGCCTCCTGAATAGCTGGGACTATAGGCACACAACACCACACCCAACTAATTTTTTTGTACTTTTAGTAGAGACGGGGTTTTGCCATATTGCCCAAGCTGGTCTCAAAGTCCTGGGCTCAAGTGCTCTGCCCGCTTCAGCCTCCCAAAGTGCTGAGATTATAGCCATGAGTCATCCCGACTAGCTTAGTTTGTTTAAACACTTGTTATTAGTTTCCATGTTTATAATATAGCAGTAAAAGTGTGTACCTTATATAACTTCTGCTGTTTGGAACTTTGTCAGGTTTTTCTTTTTCTTTTGACATACAATTACTTTCTGTAAATATCCCATGAGTACTTTGAAAGAAGTTATGTTTTCTGTTTGCAGGGTATAAACTAGACACTAAATTCTGCAGTGGATAAGAATGCATCTGTTTGACTTACCATTAAATATCTAGCCCCTAGTACAGGACCTGATACCTAGTAGGGATTGCATTAAATAACTATTGAGTAAATGGCTGCAAAATTTCAACAGTCCCAGTTGCAACAATCAAAAATGTCTCTAGACATGGCCAGCTGTCCCCTTGCAGACAGAATCATTCCCGATTGTGAACCACTGCTCTAAAATGATACGATTATTCACAAAAAAATCCAAAAGAATCTCCTCAAAAAGTATTAGAATTAATATTTGAATTCAGCAAAGTTAGTTGAAGGGTATAAAATTAATATACAAAGATAGCATTCATATATAGCAGTAGTAAACATTTAGAAAATGTAGTTTTAAAATAAATAATATCAACAATAGCAATTAAAATTATAAAGAATAAATCCAATAAAGTATGGGCAAGACTTATGAAGAAATTTATTAAAATGTAACGAGAAACATTAAAGAAGACCTAAGAACAGAGAAATTTACCATGATTATCTAAGAGAAGATTCATTATCATTGAAGTGTTGTTTCTTCCCCAATTGGCCTATAATTACAATTCAATTCCAACAAAATCCTAACAGAGTTTTTGTGGGACTTAACTGATTCTAAAACTTACATTGAGAATACAGCATAAATATAGTTAAGCCACTTTTGTAGAACAATAATTTGGAAGCCTTGCTATATCAGATTTTAAATTTTATTCTAAAGCCATAGTAATCAAGAATGTAGACAGAGATAGACAAGTAGAATCAGGAAATAGGATAAATATTTAATATTTAATATATAGTTCTACACATACATGAAAACTTGATATAGGACAGAGGAGGCTTTTAAAACAGTGGGCAAAAGATATAATGTGCTGAGATAACTGACTTTATGTTTTAAAACATTCTTTTTATTTACTCTCTTTGTCCCATTGGAAGGTAAGCTCCATGAGGGCAGAGATTTGGTATGTTTTCTTCACAGCTGCATCTCCAATGTCTAGAATAACTCCGGCATACAGTAGTTATTCAGTAGATATTTTTGAACTACTAAATGAAAAATCCATTTTATTAGTTTTCATTGCTTTTCCTATTATTATATAACAAAATATTTACAGTTTCTATGAAGGTTTGGGAAAAATGTTTCTCTCTCTCTCTCTCTCCCTCCCTCCCTCTCTCTCTCTCTCCCTCCCTCCCTCTCTCTCTCTTTCCCTCTCTCTCTCTCTGTGTGTGTGTGTGTGTGTGTGTGTGTGTGTGTGTGTATTTCTTTCCCAAGAGCCTAAGGAAGTCACTGAAAGCTAGATGTAGCAAAATGGTAGCTCAACACCAGATGCAATTATTTCATAATAAACTCTAAATTTGTTTGCCCCTTTAATAAAACTCTATATTCCAATATTCAAAATTATAAAACAAAGTAAGGAAATTGTTATTTATTTCAAAGATTTTTGTATGCTGCAGATATCACAGGTTCCCTTTAAATATTTATATTAAAATGTGGTTCAACCCGTAAAGCCATAGGAATATGTCTTTTGCCAAGTAAGGTAGCTCACCTGTATCTCTTATGAGAATTTTAATAAAACAAGTATTAAGCCTTCTTTCAGACAGTTCCAACAGCATGATTCTAATTTTTGGTGTCCTATAAAATATCAAATTACTCCTGGCTATGCTTCCTTATGGACCATCCAAAGACAATAGCACTTAGCCAGCTGGCAAGGATATTTATAATCACACATGGCACCTTCCAACAGTTCCCTCTGTCACACCTATTGGTCTAAGATAGTTTGTCTGAGAGGACCAGGTGACATTGGATAGTTCAAAGCAAATCCAAGACCCACCTAGAAAATTGAGCCAATCCACAGGTCTCTCAAAAAGCATTAATTTATGCTTCATTAAGCACTCATTATGACCGAGAATTTGTGGGTTCCTATCACTTGTCAGGCACTACCACATCATTAATATTGCGGAGTCCAAGAGTTATATTTGCTATTATCATACAAAGTCTGAGCATCTCAACCAGCTGAGGTATTAAGTTCAAACTCTGAAGTGGTAAATAGCAGCACAGTGATTTGGCAAGTCTTAAAATGGCTCTGTGAACCTTTCAGTTGAGTGCAAACACCTGGTATCAAGGTTCTCCTTCATCTTGAGACCCAACAACCCTCCTCCCCATACTGTACCCCAGGCCCCTTTCACTCTACCACTGCAAACTCTCTCTCTGGCAAACAGCCCAGCCTCACTCCCACCTCTGGAGGCTGGCTTTTGTCCTGACTTCTGCCTCGATCTAGAAGACCCTCCACTTCCTCTGTGTCCATCCAAATCCTACTTTTCTTCAAGGCTCAGCCACTCTGAACTGTGTTCCCCCCATCAAATGTAGGACACTCCAACAGCCCTGGTCTCAAGTGTGAAGCTCTGACCTCAGCTAGACATCCCGTCTGGTCTTGGTTAGCCGAAAGGCAACAGAATGAATGTCCATTCCAGGTAAGAAACCTCTTCATTTTATACACCAAGAAACTAAGATATAGAATGATTGAGTGACTCTTTCTAAGAAACAGAGTGGTTAGCGTGCTAGAAATAGGAAGTTGGTGGGCATAGTGAAAAACATTTGTTTCTCTAAAGGGAGAAACATCTGAATGTAAATCCCGCTTTGACAACTTACTAGCCGAGGAAATTCAGGGAAGTTACTCACCTTCCTCAATCACTGTTCCCATACTATAAATTGACAAGGATAGTATCTTCTTTGCAATATTGTTGTGAAGATAAGATATAAAGAGATAAAATATCTGACTTATACTAAATGTAACTGTGGGAACCCACTTCTTTCTTAATTTTACTACCCTGCTTCTCTACAAGACTGTAATCTGCTTGAAAACAGGATCTATGTTGATCCTACATTCTATAGTCCCCTATGTTCTCCATAACAGCCAACACACAGTGCACAGCATAAAGTGGGAGCTTCAGAAATACTGTTTTTTCCTTTTTCTCTTTTTGAGACAGGGTCTTGCTGTGTCACCCAGGCTGGAGTGCAGTGGCACGATCACAGTTCATTGCAGCCTCACCCTCCTCTGGGGCTAAAGCAATCCTCCCACTTCACCCTCCCAAGTCGCTGGGACTACAGGCACATGCCACTACACCTAGCTGATTTTTGTATTTTTTGTAGAGATGGGGTTTCACCATGTTGCCCAGGCTGGTCTCAAATTCCTGGGCTCAAGCAATCCTCCTTCCTCGGCCTCCCAAAGTGCTCTGATTACAGGCGTAAGCCTCCATGCTCAGCCCCAAAACACTTTTTTAAATGAAAAAGCTTGTTTTCCGGAAGGACAACATTCACTTAAATGAATGTTCTCTCAAAGAACAACTATGACTTAAACAATGAATTTAAGTCTATTATCTTGTTTTTTCCATTTTTATTGCTCTGTCATACACTTATCTTTTATATACATCCCCTTATATGACAAAATATTGTGTAAACAAATAAAATGTTAGTAATGAATGAGACTTCTACCCTATAAGACGGTAGTATTCTTGGATAAAATGTAGGAGCTTATATAGTTTTAATCCACGACAAATAATTAAGTGCTTCCCAATGCTAATTTTTATTTTAGCACTAAAACTCCAAATATCAGAGCCAAAAAGATTTCCAGAATCATGCCAAAGGGTAGCTCCTAAGTTTACTCTGGCGCAATGCCACTTACAGGGTGAGAAAAAGTTCATGATTTCCCATTGTGTGAATCACGTGTACAAAGTCCTTTTGTCCAAGTGGCCTTGTCATGTGAGACTGCTAAATATCTTTCACTTGGCCTTCCAATCACGTCCAAAGTGTCATACCCCTAGAAGCAATTTGATGTATGAATAATGGAAGCCTGAACTGAAGCTCAACAGTTTGTAGGAATTGTACTGTGCCTAGTGAACCAAATGCAGACCTCTCCAAAGCTCACTCAGAACATTTACAAGATGAGGAAAATTCAAATTAAGAGTCAAAGTCATTTCAGGGCTGAGAGGTAAAAATAGAATACTGGTCAGGTTATTGGAGGACAAAGAACAAAAAGTTTATTTTGTTTGAGAACAGAATTTGAATTAGAATGGAGTTCATTTCATTTTAGGACTTGTTCATTTTACCAAAAAGAAGTAAAAGCAAACAAAAATTTATTAGAGAGTAGAAGGTAAAAGAATTGGGATTTGATTTCTCACATGGCATGGGAATAAAAATGTGCAAGATTTTTCCTGTTTTGAAAAATTATCAAAGGGTTATTTAGCAGGAATCTACGTTTTAAATTTCTGCTTTAAACTACATCACTTTAACCTTCTAAGCCTACCCGATTCCCCTGTAGCTGTGGAATCACATGAACCCACAAAGGCCTGTGTCTACTTGTTTTACTCTGCAGATTCTCAATCAGCCTTCATGAATGCTTGTTTTGACACTTTCCATTTAGCAATTCTGTGTGCACTTCCCTAGCTCCTTTCGTCCACTAACAAATCTTCATTAGACTTCATTAGACCTCAGCTTTTCAGCCACTTAAATGCTGAAAACTACACATTTTAGAATATTATCTAGGTCATCTACCTGCCAGAATTACATGGTAAATTTCTCAATAAAAGATACAATTTGACATACCTCAAGCATGTATATGTGTTAAAGTGATATTCTTCTAAGGAAAATATTAGCAGGCATCTGTACGGTTGTTGGGGGAGGGGAGGAGTGCTACTTTTCTTTAAGAATTTCTTGAGAAGGAGCCATATTCCGAGCCCTTATTACACTCTCCAACAGAAATAGGTGAGAGAAAAAGAAATTGTGAGCAGATGAGATATCCCTCCAGTGATGTTAATTATGGAAGTTATTTCTGGGGCCTCTTATGAAATCTTTTCACTTGATTTCCTGGCTAACAGGGTGGCTAGATCTAAGGCTACTTTATGAGCTGAGTGAAAGAAACACAGCATAGGTCTTCCAGAAATCTCTAGAAGGGCCCCAAACATTCCTAATCATCTAGTCCTGTCCCATCTAGTCCAGGAGGTTTCAGGGAACCCAGATCCTCTTTAGAGGTGCCCTTGGGAATTATTGGTCTTACTGATTTAAAAATGATGGTGCTGTGGCCGGGCGCAGTGGCTCACACCTGTAATCCCAGCGCTTTGGGAGGGCGAGGTGGGCAGATCACTTGAGGTCAGGAGTTCAAGACCACCCTGGCCAACATGGTGAAACCTGTCTCTACATCTCTACGAAAAAATACAAAAATCAGCCTGGCGTGGTGGCAAACACCTGTAATCTTAGCTACTTGGGAGGCTGAAGCAGGAGAATCACTTGAACCCTGAAGGCAGAGGCTGCAGTGAGCCGAGATCAGGCCACTACACTCCAGCCTGGGTGAGAGAGTGAGACTTCATCTCAAAAACAAGAAAAAAAAAAAAAAGATGGTGCTGGAATTTCTAAAGAGAGCAGTGATGTGGATGGAGAAAGTGATGCTTTTTAAGGCTGCATATATTGTCAAAGAAGATTGAGGAGGCATCACTGGACCACCTCAAAGAATGATGTTTGAGAAGCTTATGCATGTTATGGGGAGGGGACACAGAGACCCTGGTATCTCCCACTGGCTTCATTCTTCTTTACCTATTTCTCCTTGATAATAAACTTCCCACCTCTCTGACAGTGAGACTGAAAAACCTCCTTCACCACAGTTTGAAGAACAGATCATGCTGTATTAACAAAAGGTAAATTCCAGGAATCATATGTGTTTTCAGAGTTCTGTTTCGCTGCGCTTCTTAGAAAATGCCTTTATTCCTCCTTTGGTTCACTACATGGAGCTAAGACAACTGCTATGCTTTTAATATTTGATATTTGAATCTGATGATATGAGTTTTCATTCCTCATTATAGTTTACAATGTGCTTTCTTTTATTTAACAATATTTCTCAAACAGAGATAATCAAAGATGTGATGGGGGTATGCAACATGAAAGAACAGAGCATTAATATATTGTTCCTGCTGGCAAGACACTTAAAACGTTATTTATGTAGTGAAACAAACACACATCTATTATTAACTACAATGTATAATTCACATGAATTTCTCAGATAAGACAAAGACTTCAAAGAAAGTCATGCCTGAAATTTGCAGCTACGAGCTTTACCTACAGTCTTCTAAAAGCGCTAAAGGTGCTTGGTAGAAATTTGAGTTAGCATAGGTAAACATTTTTTTCTTATTTTACTTCCACCCAAAAAAATACATAATAGATAACATGTTTACTGTTATTACCTCCCCTTTATGGAACAGAAAACTAAGGCTTACGGAGTTTGACTTCACTAGGTAACTTTGCCACTTTCTAATTGACAGAGCCCTTTCTGCCCACCTCTCCATGAATGAGTTCTTCATGAGTAAAGTTTCCCTGGGGTGGTAGGCTGAATAATAGCCTTCCAAAGACATCCATATCTGAATCCCAGGACATACGAGTATGCTACTTTACACAGCAAAAGATATTTTGCAGATGTGAGGAAGGTAAGGATTTTGAGACGGGGAGATTTTTCTGAATAATCTAGATAAGCCCATGTAACTACGGGGTCTTCGTAAGAGGGAAGATCAGAGTCAGAAAGTCATTACATCTAAAGATAGAAACAGCAGTCAGAGAGGAGAGAAGAGATGCTATGCTGTTCTTTGAATACAGAGGAAGGGGCCACAAGCCAAGAGAGGTTGGCAACCTCTAGAACCCAGAAAAGGCAAAGGAGTGGATTCTCCCTAAAGCCTCTAGAAAGGAACACAGCCTTGATTTTAGCCCAGTGTAACCCATTTTAGACGTTTAACCACTGGAACTATAAAAGAATACATTTCTGTAGGTTTAACCCACTAAATTTGTGGTAATTTGTTACAGCAACAATAGGAAATAATATACCCGGTAAGGCTATGCCAGTCCCCACATTCTGTTTTCTTTCATCCTTATGCCTATTATTAGTATCACCTTATGGTTTTATTTTAGTGATTTTAATTTATCATAGTACTATATACAGAGTTTTTAGTTCCATTAAAAGTCCCATACATTTTTAGTTTCATTAAAAACAAATGGACCAGTGGCTGAGAATGTGGAGAAATTGGAACCCATGTCCATTGCTGGTGGGAAGGTAAAATGGCATAACTGCTGTGGAAGAGTTTGGTGGGTCCACATTAGATTCAATATAGAATTACTGTATGATCCAGGAATTCCACTTCTGGTTATATACCCAAAAGAAGTAAAGCAGGTGTTCAAACAACAACTTGTGCACAATTATTCACAGCAGCACTACACTTGATAGCCAAAAGGTAGAAACAACCCAAATGTCCATCAACTGGTAAATAAATAAACAAAATGTCGTATATCCATGCAATGGAATATTACTCAGCCTTAAAAATAATGAGGTACTGACACATTCTACGGGGTAGATAAACTTTGAAAATATTATGCTAAGTGAAAGAAGCCAGGTACAAAAGGCCACATATTGTGTGATTTTATTTGTAGGAAACATCCAGAGTCAGAAAATCCTTAGAGAGAAAGCAGATTAGTGATTGCCAGTGGCCAGGAGGAGTGGGGTATGGCAAGTGACTACTTAATGGTACAAGATTTCCTTTGGGGTTAATGAAAATGTTCTAGAGCAAGACAGTGACATTGTGAATGTCACTAATGACACATTTTATGTTATGTATATTTTACCACAAAATAATTTAAGACAAATAGAGTTAAATGTTTGTAAAGTCAATAAAGCATCAAACTCCTGCCCCTCTATTCCCCCTCCCCCACCACCAATTTCTAACTAACTCCCAGTTTTACAGTCCAAGGACTTCCATTTAAAAGTGAATTTTTGATAACTAATGATTTAGCTATTTGCTGCATATTTCCAAATAACATACTAAATTGCATGTCTCAAAGACAGCAATTAACTTTCCCAAGACCACACAGCTGGTAAGTTTTGAAGCCATGATTTGAGTGCAAGTCCTTAACTCTAAATCTAAGAACCTTATAATAATAATAATAATACCAAGAAAAGCTAACCCTAATATAGCAGTTACTATGTATGGCAGGTGAATAGTTGCTTTCAGAAATATCTATGTCCTAGTCCCTAAAATCACTGAATATATTAGATTGGTTGGCTAAGAAGAATTAAGGTTGCAGAGGGAATTAAGTTTGCTAAACAACTGACCTTAAAACAGAGAGGTTATCATAGATTTTCTGGCTGGCCCAATACAATCACCCAGTGAAAGCAGGGAAAAAAGTAGAAGAGGGAAGAAGAAGGAAGAAGAGAATCAGAGGGAGACATGACAACAGAAAAAAAGGCACAAAGAGATGCAGTATTGTTGGCTTTGAAGATGGAGGAAGGGGACCATGAGCCAAGAAATATGAGTACCCTCAAGGAGCTGGGAAAAAAAGGAAATGGATTCCTCCCTAGAGCCTCCAGAAACGAGCAGCCCTGCCTGCTGTTCAGTTTTAACCCAGTGAGACCTGTGAGGAACATCTGACCTACAGAATTGTAAAATAGTAAATTTATGTTGTTTATGCCTCTAAGTTTCACATAATTTGCTACAGCAGCAATAGAAAACTAATACACTGTATGTCAGGAATTGTTCTAAATGCTTATATATATCAACTTATTTGATCCTTATAAAAACTCTATGAAGTATGTATGTTATTATCCCATTTTTCTGATGAGGAAACTGAGGCACAGAAAATATTTGAACACTTTACAGAAGACAGTGTCAATAGGCATAGGAAAAGATGCTCAATATTAACAGTCACCAGGGACATGCTACTTCAAATAATGAGATACTCTACATATGCATTAGAGATTTTGAAATTAAAAAGACAATATCAAGTATTGGCAAGGCTGTTGAAGAAATGGTGCTCTCACATATTATTGGTGTGGGGGTGATATAAAAATCACTATGAAAACATTTTCACAATTTTTTTAAAAGGTAAACATATACTCATTGTAACACTCAGCATGCACCTGTAGTCCCAGCTACCAAAGAAGTTGAAGTAGGAGGATCACCTGAGCCCAGAAGTTCTGGGCTGTAGTGTGCTATGCCGATTGAGTATCCATACTAAGTTCAGCATTAATATGGTGACCTCCTGGGAGTGGGTGGACCATTAGATTGTCTAAGGAGGGGTGAACCTACCCAGGTCAGAAACGGAGCAGGTCAAAAGTCTTGTGCTGATCAGTAGTGGGATTGCACCTATGAATAGCCAAGGCACTCCAGCCTGGGCAACATAGTGAGACTTCGTCTTTAAAAAAGAAAAAAGAAAAACATCCAGCATTCTTACTCCTAGGTGTTTTCCAAAGAGAAATAAAAACATATGTTCACACAAAGACCTGTATACAAAAGTTCTGAGCAGCTTTATTCACAATAATCCAAACTGGAATATTCATTCACAATAATCCAAAAAGTCCATCAACATGTGAACATACAAATTTTGGTATATTCATTAAATTAAATGCTTCTTAACAATGAAAAAGGAATACTGAAATAGGAAAAAAAAAAAGTGGATGAATCTCAAAAACATGGATTCAGTGAAGCTGGGCATGGTGGCTCACACCTGTAATCTCAGCACTTTAGGAGGCCAAGGTGGGAGAATCACTTGAGCCCAGGAGTTCAAGACCAGCCTGGGCAACATAGAGAGACCCTGTCTCTAAAAGAATGCAAAAATTAGCCAGGCATAGTAGCATGCACCTGTCATCCCAGTTACTTCAGAGGCTGAGGATTGCTTGAGCCCAGGAGATCGAGGCTGCAGTGAGCCAAGATTGTGCCACTGCTGCCCTCCAGCCTAGGTGACAGAGTAAGACCCTGTCTCCAAAAAAAAAAAAAAAATCCAAGTGAAAGAAGTCGGACACAAAAGAGTATTATATGCTGTTTAATTCCATTTATGTAAAACTCTAGAAGAGACTAACCTAATCAATAGCAATAGCAGATAAATGTTTGCCTGGTTTGAGGGAAATTAACTGGAAAGGGGTACAAAGAAACATTTAGTGTGATAGAAATGTTACAAAGGTATAAAAATTTGTCAAAAGTCGCAGAGATGAACTCTAAAAATGAGTACTTCTTACTACACGTAAGTTATCTCTCAATAAAATTTATTTTCAAAAAATGTACCAAGTCACACAGCTAAAGTTATAGGGCTGGGATTTGAAACTAGGCAGTCCAACTCTAGTGTCTGTGCTCTCACCAGTAGATAGCTATCTATCCATGCTGTTTGGGCACTGTAACAACCCAAATAATTGTCCCTAATTGTAAGGGTCAAAATTCTTTGGCACTCCTTCCATCGAGATGTTTGGGTCTAATGGCCGGGCGCGGTGACTCATACCTGTAATCCCAGCACTTTGCGAGGCCGAGGCAGGTGGATCGCGAGGTCAGGAGATCGAGACCATCCTGGCTAACATGGTGAAACCCCATCTCTACCAAAAAAAAAAAAAAAAAAAAAAAAAAAATTAGCCGGGCGTGGTGGTGGGCGCCTGTAGTCTCAGCTACTCGGCAGGCTGAGGTAGGAGAATGGCGTCAACCTGGGAGGCGGAGCTTTCAGTGAGCCGAGATCGCACCACTGCACTCCAGCCTGGGCGACAGAGCAAGACTCCGTCTCAAAAAAAAAAGGTGTTTGGGTCTAGTTCTCCTTCCTGTGAATCTTGCTGGTCTGTGACCACTTTTTTTTTTTTTTTTAATTATACTTTAAGTTTTAAGGTACATGTGCACAACGTGTAGGTTAGTTACATATGTATACATGTGCCATGTTGGTGTGTTGCACCCATTAACTCTTCATTTAACATTCGGTGTATCTCCTAATGCTATCCCTCCCCCCTCCCCCCACCCCACAACAGGCCCGGGTGTGTGATGTTCCCCTTCCTGTGTCCATGTGTTCTCATTGTTCAATTCCCACCTATGAGTGAGAACATGCGGTGTTTGGTTTTTTGTCCTTGCGATAGTTTGCTGAGAATGATGGTTTCCAGCTTCATCCATGTCCCTACAAAGGACATGAACTCATCATTTTTTATGGCTGCATAGTATTCCATGGTGTATGTGTGCCACATTTTCTTAATCCAGTCTATCATTGTTGGACATTTGGGTTGGTTCCAAGTCTTTGCTATTGTGAAAAGTGCCACAATAAACATACACGTGCATGTGTCTTTATAGCAGCATGATTTATAATCCTTTGGGTATATACCCAGTAATGGGATTGCTGGGTCAAATGGCATTTCTAGTTCTAGATCCCTGACGAATCACTACACTGACTTCCACAATGGTTGAACTAGTTTATAGTCCCACCAACAGTGTAAAAGTGTTCCTATTTCTCCACATCCTCTCCAGCACCTGTTGTTTCCTGACTTTTTAATGATGGCCATTCTAACTGGTGTGAGATGGCATCTCATTGTGGTTTTGATTTGCATTTCTCTGATGGCCAGTGATGATGAGCATTTTTTCATGTGTCTTTTGGCTGCATAAATGTCTTCTTTGAGAAGTGTCTGTTCATATCCTTCACCCACTTTTTGATGGGGTTGTTTGTTTTTTTCTTGTAAATTTGTTGGAGTTAATTGTAGATTCTGGATATTAGCCCTTTGTCAGATTAGTAGATTGCAAAAATTTTCTCCCATTCTGTAGGTTGCCTGTTCACTCTGATGGTAGTTTCTTTTGCTGTGCAGAAGCTCTTTAGTTTAATTAGATCCCATTTGTCAATTTTGGCTTCTGTTGCCATTGCTTTTGGTGTTTTAGACAAGAAGTCCTTGCCCATGCCTACGTCCCAAATGGTATTGCCTAGGTTTTCTTCTAGGGTTTTTATGGTTTTAGGTCTAAAATGTAAGTCTTTAATCCATCTTGAATTAATTTTTGTATAAGGTGTAAAGAAGGGATCCAGTTTCAGCTTTCTACATATGGCTAGCCAGTTTTCCCAGCACTATTTATTAAATAGGGAATCCTTCCCCACTTCTTTTTTTTGTCAGGTTTGTCAAAGATCCAATGGTTGTAGATATGCGTCATTATTTCTGAGGGCTCTCTTCTGTTCCATTGGTCTATATCTCTGTTTTGGTACCAGTACCATGCTGTTTTGGTTACTGTAGCCTTGTAGTATAGTTTGAAGTCAGGTAGCATGATGCCTTGAGCTTTGTTCTTTTGGCTGAGGATTGACTTGGCGATGTGGGCTGTTTTTTGGTTCCATATGAACTTTAAAGTAGTTTTTTTCCAATTCTGTGAAGAAAGTCATTGGTAGCTTGATGGGAGTGGCATTGAATGTATAAATTACCTTGGGCAGTATGACCATTTTCACGATATTGATTCTTCCTACCCATGAGCATGGAATGTTCTTCCATTTGTTTGTATCCTCTTTTATTTCCTTGAGCAGTGGTTTGTAGTTCTCCTTGAAGAGGTCCTTCACATCCCTTGTAAGTTGGATTCCTAGGTATTTTATTCTCTTTGAAACAATTGTGAATGGGAGTTCACTCATGATTTGGCTCTCTGTTATTGGTGTATAAGAATGCTTGTGATTTTTGTACATTGATTTTGTATCCTGAGACTTTGCTGAAGTTGCCTATCAGCTTAAGGAGATTTTGGGCTGAGACAATGGGGTTTTCTAGATATACAATCATGTCATCTGTAAGCAGGGACAATTTGACTTCCTCTTTTCCTAATTGAATACCCTTTTTTCCTTCTCCTGCCTGATTGCCCTGGCCAGAACCTCCAACACTACATTGAATAAAAGTGGTGAGAGAGGACATCCCTGTCTTGTGCCAGTTTTCTAAGGGAATGCTTCCAGTTTTTGCCCATTCAGTATGATATTGGCTGTGGGTTTGTCATAGATAGCTCTTATTATTTTGAGATACGTCCCATCAATACCTAATTTATTGAAAGTTTTTAGCATGAAGGTTGTCGAATTTTGTCAAAGGCCTTTTCTGCATCTATTGAGATAATCATATGGTTTTTGTCATTGGTTCTGTTTATATGCTGGATTACGTTTATTGATTTGCGTATGTTGAACCAGCCTTGCATCCCAGGGATGAAGCCCACTTGATCATGGTGGATAAACTTTTTGATGTGCTGCTGGATTTGGTTTGCCAGTATTTTATTGAGGATTTTTGCATCAATGTTCACCAGGGATATTGGCCTAAAATTCTCTTTTTTTGTTGTGTCTCTGCCAGGTTTTGGTATCAGGATGATGCTGACCTCATAAAACGAGTTAGGGAGGATTCCCTCTTTTTCTATTGACTGGAATAGTTTCAGACGGGATGGTACCAGCTCCTCCTTGTACCTCTGGTAGAATTCGGCTGTGAATCCATCTGGTCCTGGACTTTTTTTGGTTGGTGAGCTATTAATTATTGCCTCAATTTCAGAGCCTGTTATTGGTCTATTCAGAGATTCAACTTCTTCCTGGTTTAGTCTTGGGAGGGCGTATGTGTCAAGGAATTTATCCATTTCGTCTAGATTTTCTAGTTTATTTGCGTAGAGGTGTTTATAGTATTCTCTGATGGTAGTTTGTATTTGTGTGGGATCGGTGGTGATATCCCCTTTATCATTTTTTATTGTGTCTATTTGATTCTTCTCTCTTTTCTTCTTTATTAGTCTTGTTAGTGGTCTATCAATTTTGTTGATCTTTTCAAAAAACCAGCTCCTGGATTCACTGATTTTTTGAAGGGTTTTTTGTCTCTCTGTTTCCTTCAGTTCTGCTCTGATCTTAGTTATTTCTTGCCTTCTGCTAGCTTTTGAATGTGTTTGCTCTTGCTTCTCTAGTTCTTTTAATTGTGATGTTAGGGTGTCAATTTTAGATCTTTCCTGCTTTCTCTTGTGGGCATTTAGTGCTATAAATTTCCCTCTACACACTGCTTTGAATGTGTCCCAGAGATTCTGGTATGTTGTGTCTTTGTTCTCATGGTTTCAAAGAACATCTTTATTTCTGCCTTCATTTCGTTATGTACCCAGTAGTCATTCAGGAGCAGGTTGTTCAGTTTCCATGTAGTTGAGCGGTTTTGAGTGAGTTTCTTAATCCTGAGTTCTAGTTTGATTGCACTGTAGTCTGAGAGACAGTTTGTTGTAATTTCTGTCCTTTTACATTTGCTGAGGAGTGCTTTACTTCCAACTATGTGGTCAATTTTGGAATAAGTGCAGTGTAGTGCTGAGAAGAATGTATATTCTGTTGATTTGGGGTGGAGAGTTCTGTAGATGTCTATTAGGTCCGCTTGGTGCAGAGCTGTGACCACATTGACTACTAGAATGAAGTGGAAATGGAACTATTCCATTTCCAGACCTCACCTTTAAGAGACTAGCAGCTTGACACTGGTCTCTCAAAGCCCTGGGATGCCTTATAAGAACACCCACTACCTTGCTTGAACACCCACATGGAGAGGCTCTGAAACTTCATAGAATAGGAGAGGGGGCCAGCTGAGCCCAGCTTCCTGGCACCCTCCAAAAGACAACAGATATGTGAGTAGAAATGTCTTAGACCCTAGAGACCAGACCACTCACTGAATGAATATTACTGAATCACCCCAGACAACACCACAGGGGGCAGTAGAATTAGCCAGCTGAGCCCTAACTCAAATCCTGACCCACAGAATCATGAGATATAATAAGAAGGTACTGTTTTAAAACATTTCATTCTCAGGATACTTTGTCAGGCAGCAATAGTTAACTAGAAAACTGATCAAAGGGCATTCCCATTTCTGTTGCCACTGAGATATTTCAATTCTTCATGGTAAACTTTCTTTCTAGTATTCCAGATGTGATACCATAATTTTCCCACTTAGGGGCTTAATAAAGAATGAACAGCTGAAAGAATTATGGAGCCCATTCTCACTAGTTACATCAAGTCTGTAAATAAACAGAAATGTCAATTCAGAACCACCAGCATGCACTGCTCAGGCTACTGTATCTGGGCTACTGATATTTATTCACCACATTTAAGGTAAGGTATAGGCAATTCTCAGCACATCTAGTCCAAGAATTAAACAACCTCGAGTTTTTGTGTAACAGTCAGATACTTATATAATTCTTCTTCTATGAAAGGCAATCTTTTCTGATATACCAAATCACTTACTGGATACAGGTAAGAAATTGGATGCATCAGAAAGAAGATATTTTCTGAAACGTTGGGCAATGTCTGACTTTAGCATCTGTGTTAATGCACTTCAGTAAATATAAAGTACTGATGCTTCACTTTATGGGGTTGGAACTCTGCTTAGCTACAAAATGCCAGCTGTCCCTATGGCTCCAATTGCTTACTACTCAAGAATGAAGTCAATGCACAAAATAGAACTATGCACAAACTGGCAGAGAAGCCCTTGATAGTACTGTAGATTCAAGAATTGTTGAGACTATACTAGTGCCTTTCAGATAAAAATGCTTCCATTTGCTATAATTTACAAAGTGTATTCTCATAGAATCAGAGTTTTAAAAAATGTATTTCTTTGTTTATTGGTTGTTTATGACAACCCACTTATCTATAGTCTGATAAAACAGTGTCAAATGCTAATACTTAAATGATCTGCTAATACTATTAGTAATGCCAGATTATGTCACTCCTTGCATAAAACCCACTAATGGCCACTTATTGCAAGCTATTTACCATGGCCTCGAAATTCTGGCATGATCTCCCGACTGTCAACCTCCTTCGTCTGATATTGTCTTCCCCTTCACTATTCTCCAGCCACAGAAGCCTTTATTAGGCACTTATTTCATGCCAGGCCCTGCGCCAAGTTCTTTAGATGCATTATCCGATTTAATATTCATAACAGCCCTGGGAAAGAGATAACATCATTGCCATTTTGTAAATAAATAAAGACCCAGAAATCATGTAACTTGGCCAAGGTGACATAAATACTGAGTATTGGAGCCAGTTATTTAACCTCTATATACTGATTCAACTTCCAAATGTGTATCTTCCCTGAATTCAGACCATATATCCAGCTGTCCCTCTGATATCTCCACTTGAATGTCTAACAGACATATCAAACATAACCCGCTAAGTAAATCCAAATTAGAAGTTTTGATTTCCCCTTTCATCCTCATCTTTCCAATCTCGGTCATTGGTACCACCCACTTGCCAAAGACAAAAGCTTCAATATCATCTTTCATTGCTCTCCTGCCCACATTTAATTTCTCAGCAGCTCTTGTCATGTTTCTCTTGAAAATATAACCAGTATCTGCTCACTGCTCTCCATCTCTGTTGTTGCTACCCTAATCTGGGCCATCTTCATCTCCCACATGAGCTTCTGCAAGTCTCCTAATCGGCCTCCCTACTTCCTCTCCCACTTCATCACATGTGGCCTAGTGGTCTTTAGAAAGAGTTGTCACTAACTCCTTAAAACCCTCCAGTGATTTCTTCCCACAACATGAAGAATGACAGCAAACTCCTGACCATGGCCTTCGTAATCATACTTGATCTGGCATCCCTGCCAGTTTTCAGCCTCTCATTGTTTGTTATTATTGCTGCTGTTGTATGGGAAGGGGAACCCAGAGGCAGAATCCTGTCAGTCATATTCCTTAGTTTGTGGAGCATTAGCATCTTTGATCCACATAAGATCCTTCTCTTGTATGTTGGTTGGTTATCTTGTTTATTTCCTTTTACCCAAATTCCCCACCTGCATTTCCTCACCTACTGTAAGCAGCCTACCATTTTGTTTGTAGGTGTCATCATAAATTGTATATTGATGTTTTCTATATTTTTAATTTATATAAATGATATTGTGTAATAAATCACATTTTTCTTCTTACTTTTTACACATGGTGTCATGAAGATCCATCTATGTAGCATTTTTCATCTAGTCCATGTCTTCTCACTGCTGCATAGTACTGTCTGGTGCATCCACTGCCTTTTGACAATTCCTTCTTTGGGATGGACACCAGGTTAGATTGGTTCCCACTCACAAACAGTAAACATCCCATTATTGTAGTCTTGTGTGAGAATTATTTTGCAACATATATCAGTGGGATTGCTGGGTAATCTTGTGTATTTGATCTGAAAATGTACTGTCAAATGGCTCTCCAGAAGGCCTACAGCCTATATTCTTACCAGTAGCGCATAAGGGAGCCAATATCTGCACCCCTCAATACAAATATCCAAGCAATTTGATCCAAGTGAACATTAGGCATTTTCCAACTTTCTGAGTTTTGTCACTTAAAGAGGTGGGATGTTTGATAGCTAATGAATTTGAGCACCTTTTATGTGCCATAACTTAGGTTTCCTCTTCTGTAAATTGCCTGTTCATGGCTTTTGCCTGTTTTTTCAACTAGTATTACTTTTTCTTGCTGATTTTACAAGAACTTCTTGTAAATGCTACGTATAGGTCTTTTATTGACGTTAGACAGTGAAAATATTTTCTGCCAAACTATCATCTGTCTGTTAACTTTTTCCATGTTATTCCGTACTGAATAGCAATCCTTTGATAAAATTGGATTCACCTGTTTATTTTTATTTTATTTTTTCTTATGATTTGTGCTCCTGAATTTTTTTAGGAAGTCCTTTCCCACTACCAAGATGCAAATTATGAGGGTTTTGTATTTTTCCCTTTCTATAGTTGACCTCTTTTTTTCTGTTTTCATATTGCGTGGGAAACTGCCAATGTTATTTTAACAGTAGCAGTGATAGTGGGTATCTTTTTCTTATTCCCAATCTTATAGGGACTGCACATTGAGTTTTTCCATAAGTATAGTTTTTCTTGTGGGTTTCCAGTATAGAACTCTACTATGTTAAAGAGTCCCTTCAGTTCCTTCTATATTGATAGGCTTATCCTAAATAGGTATTAACTTATTTATGTTTTATCAAATGCTTTTTCCACATCAACTGAGATCATTTATTTTTACATTAGACTAGTTATGTGGTGAATTATGTGGCTAGAAATTTTTTGTTAAACCATCCTTTCATTCCAGGGATATAAAGAATAACAAATCTTTTATTTAGGATTTTTTTCTCTATGACCATAAGTAAAATATACCTATTATTTTCTTTTGTGTTCTTTCTACCTACTTACATGTCAAAATTACACTTGCTTCACAGAACGATCTGGGCAATTCATTTCCTGTGTTCTATATGTACTTCTATAAGATAGAAAGTGATTTTTCCTTGAAATAGTGGTATACTAATGTGTAAAACCATCTATGCCTGGGATTTCATGTGATGGCTTGTCTTTCAGATACCATTTCAGTTAGTAATTATTGGTATTTCCTGGCCTATTTAAATTTTCCATTTCCTCTTATGCCAATTTTGACACCTTCCATTTTCTAGGCATTTGTCTATTATATAAAAGTTTTCAAATATTATAATTCTCTTTCATTATTTTTAAGAATCTTTGTTGAGGCTGATGTTATTTCTGCTTTTTAATTTTGTGTTTAATTTTCATTATCTCTCTTGTATCTTTTATTAAATAAGCATTTTATTGAAGTATAATATACATACAGAAAAATATATATCATAGGTATATAGCTCTATGAATTTTTATGTATCTCTGTGACATACATATCTACAAATAAAAATTATGGATCAAGCCTACACATGTGCACAAAAATGCTGTATAAAAATTATCACAGCAACATAATTTACAATTGAGAAAAGTGAAAATAATATCAACATTTATCAACAATCAATAACAGGATGGATAAAGAAATGTTAGCATATTTATATTATGGAATATTATACAGCAATAAAAAATAATAAATTACTACCACACACAAATATATGAATAAAACACACAAACACAATGTTAAGCCAAAGAAACCAAACTCAAAGAAGAATGTACTATATGATTTCATTCATATAACCTTTAACAGAGGCAAAACTAACTTATGGTTATAGAAGTTAGAATAATGGTTAACTTGTGAGGAGGGGGACAGGGGCTGGGAAGCGCATGAGGAAGGGTTCTATGGTTCTATAGTTTGATCTGGGTAGTGGTTACAAAGATGTGTTTACTTTGTAAAAATTCAGTGAACTACGTGTACACTTATGAATTGTGCCCTTTTCTATGTGTATAATATGCTGCAATCAAACATTTATAAAAGAGACAGTGACTGTCACAACAAAATAACTAAAAGCCCTAGGAGTATCCCACACATGGTGAGAACATTCCAAACGAAGTGATTTCAAGAGGTTGAAAAAAAAGGCATTAGCAAAGAGATACAGGACAAACGCTAAACAACAAACAAAAAAAGGAGTGGTCATATTAAAATTAGGCAAGGTGGAAAGTAAGGTTAAAAGAACTCAAAGGACACAAGTGAGCATAATATGATAATAAAAAAGCACAACATTGTGAAGAAGTTGTAACAGTCATAAACTGGCTTAAACCAAACAGCACAGGAGCTAAATATACACAAAGCAAACCAATTAGGAAGCTATTTTAAATTCACCTAAAGTGTGAGATGTCTGTATATTTCTTTCAGAATCAAAGAATACTGTACTCAAATAAAAATAAGGAGAAAAAGAGATTAAGTAATATATCAAAAATAAAAAGTAATAAAATATTTAGAATAACTTTGGTACTTTTAGTACTTTCCAACTTTGCCTAATTTTAGTATTACCACTCCCTTTTCCCTTTTTGTTTGTTTGGTATTTGCCTTGTGTAAAATATACAATTTTCATATGACCATAAAATATTTATCAAAATCAATCATATATGTGTATATATATGCATGCACATACACACATATATGTGTATATACATATAGTAGACTTTATAAATTGAGGCTATAAAATAACCCAATTATATTAAGAATAAATAATAAAATGTTGACCAAAAATAAAAGCATTAACAATTTAGAAAGTAAGAAAGACATTTCCAAATAGCCATTAGATCAAGAAAATGTCAAAGCTAAAATTATAAATGCTATAGAAGCAAGTAAAAAGAACACTTCATAGATGAACTTATGAGAGACAGCCAAAGATATACTCAGAGATCTGAAAAAATAGTCATAATGCCATTAGGATTTTAAATGTAAAAGCCTGGACCCCGTGGTGAAATCCAGCCTCTACAAAAAAACACAAAAATTAGCCGGGCATGGTGGCCTATGCCTGTAATCCCAGCTACTCAGGAGGGTGAGGTGGGAGGATCACTTGAGGCCAGGAGGTTGTGACTGCAGTGAGCTGTGATTGCTCCACTGCACTCCAGCCTGGGAGACAAAATGGGACCCTACCCTCCTCCCCCAACCCAAAAAAACCCAAAAAACAAAACAAAACAAACAAAAACCTCATTAATTTAATTTAATTTAAATAAATAAATAAATAAAAGATGAAGAAACTTGGTACCTATCCAGTAAATTAATGAAAAATGGAAAGCCACTTTAGGAAGAGAGAATTTATAGAAATAAAATTTGAATTCAACCAAATGAGCAACAAAAATTAGCAGATGATAAATTAATCCAAATGCTGGTATTTCAAAGGACCCAATAAAATAAATAACCTATCGCAAACTTATTTTAGGAGATAAAAGAAAAAATGAAAACGTAGAGGATCAGGAGTGAGAAAAGAGACAAACTACAATACAGGAGAATTTTTTTTAATTACAAGATGGAATTAGATGCAACTCCATGGCAACAAATTTGTGAATCTAGAAGAAATGAATAATTTCTTAGTAAAATGTGAATGACCAAAATTGTCCCAAGAAAAAGATATGAAAAACTTTGAATAGGCCAATTACCACAGAAGACACTAGAAAGGTTAAAAAGACCTTTCACTAAAAATGTTACCTACTGGCTTCATAACTGAAATCTAACCTTTAAAGAACATCTAGTTCCTATGTTATTCAAATGATTCTAAGTCAGAAAAAAATACAGAAGCTCTTGACTCATTTTACAAAACCTGTACAACTTTAATGAAAAAAAAGTTGTATTAAGCTTTTTAAAGAAAGTACAGAAACAGATAACTAATTTCATTTATGTGTTTGGATGCAACAATTGTTTTTAAAAATTAGCAAATGAAAACTGGCATGGAACAAAATAAATTAATTCATTAAATAATTTTTGGTAGCCATTCAAATATTTATTGAATGAATCAATGAAAGAATAAGCATTTGTCTTTAAAAAACAGCATGATAATTAGGATTTATTCAAAGAATGCAGAGGTAATTGTACATTAGGAAGTCTATCCAGGTAATTCATTAGGACAACAAAAGAAAAATGTGTGATATATCAAAAGTACTGAAAAGCTATTTAAGAAACTCAATATTCATTCTTATGACACTCCAGATAGGGGGTGAAACTTCCAGAAGAACTGCATGAGAAGCTCAGCAAATATTCTCCTCAAAAAGCAATGATAAAACTAGAGAAAATTGTCCAACAACCATTTCAAACTCTAAAAATTAAGCAAAGCATGCAACAAATTGAAGGGCATTATTTACTCCTGGTTATATCTCTTGCTGTGAAATCCCTATTGTCTGATATTAACATGGCCAGTTCAGCGTCCTTTAGATTAGTATTTTTTATCTTTTTACTTTTAACCTATTCATATCTTTATATGTAAGGTGGGTTTATTATATAAACATTTTCTGCCATTTACATGTAGTGCAATTATAAATATGGTTAGGTTTAAATATATCTTTTTGCTATTTGTTTTCTATTTCATCCCATCTCTCCTTTGTTCTTTTTTTCTTCTTACTCTTCTTAAAAAATTTTTTTATAATTCCATTTTATTCACTATTGGCTTATTAAATATTTCTCTTTTTCTTTTGTAGTTATTGCTCTGTGATTTATAATATACAATTGAATTGTCCCTTCGTATCTATGGGGGATTGGTTCCAGGACCCCTCACAGACACCAAAATTCATGGATGCTCAAGTTCCTTATATAAAATAGTATATTATTGGCATATAATATTGGCACACATCCTCCCATATACTGTAAATTGTGTCTAGATTACGTGTAATACCTACTACAAGGTAAATGCTATATAAACAGATGTTACACTGTATTGTTGAGGGAATTATGACCAAAAAAAGATCTGTACATGCTCAGTACAAATGAAACCATCCATTTTTTTTTCGAATACTTTCAATTCACAGTTGGTTGAATCCATGGATGCAGAACCCACTGATACAGAGGGCCAACTGTGTATCCATTTTATCACAGTCTACCTTCGAATAGTTTTATAACACTTCCCATATATTTTAAGAACCTTACAATAGTGTACTCCCATTTCTGCCCTCCCATCCTTTGTGCTATTGTTGTCACCTGTTTTAGTTCTACATGTTATAAACCTAACAATACATGCTTATTATACTTTTCCTTAAACAATTATCTTTTGAAGAGACTTTAAAAGTGAGGAAAATTTATCTGCTTACCTACATATTTACTATTTTCAACAATCTCTATTCTTTAGTGTAGATCCAAATTTCTTTTAGTATCACATTCCTTCTGCCGGAAGAACTTCTTTTAACATTTTTTTTTTTTTTTTTTGTAGCATAGGTCTTCTGGCAATAAGTTCTCTCAGTTTTGTTTCCCTTTTTAAAAAGTCTCTCTTTAGCCTACATTTTGAAAGATACTTTTGTAGGTTGTAGACTTCCAGGATGATGCTTTTTTCTTTCAATATTTTAAAGACTTCACTTCGTTACCTTCTAGCTTTGACAGGAAGTCTGCTTTTTTGTTGTTATTGTTGTTTTTCTCTGTGTGTTGTGGCCCCATACTCTGCACTTGCTTTTAAGATTTTCTGCTTATCACTGGTTTCCAGCAATTTGATTATGATATGCCTTGGTGTGGTATTCTTTTTTCTTTTGTTCATGGTTCGTTAGGCTTGTTGTATTGCAAGTTTAGAGTATTCATCATTTAGACATTTTCCAGCCATTATTTCTTGAATTTTTTTTCTCTCTCCCTCCACCTGCCAGGGCTCACATTACACACATGTTAGACTTCTAGATATCATCTCACAACACTGATATCCTGTTCCTTATTTCCCCAGGTTTTCCCCCTTTGGTGTTTTATTTTACTTAGTTTCTAATGTTATGTCTTCAAAGATCACTGATATTTTTTCTGTGGTGTCTAAGCTGCTATTCATCCCAGTCAGTATAACTTTCTTTCAGATATTGCATTGAGAAAAATAAAGTAGGGAAGGAAAATAGAACCCGGGTGAGTGAGATGGACATTTTAAATCGGGCCATTAAGGAAAGAGTTACTGATAGGATAAAACGAGTAAAAACCTGAAGGAAGTGAAGTGAAGATATTCAGGTCTTCATCATTCTCCAAAGCTGTTTCTATGACACCTTTAGCACATTTCTCCTTTCTATTAAGTCTCTTCCTTTGTTCTGGTGTAGCAAGGATAGCCCTCCGTTGTCTTCTATAGGTTCCTTTTTGTCTCAAATCCTCCTTAAGTATATTCTTGCACATTTTTTTCTATTTGTCTATATCCTGTCTTCCTTTCCCTTATTACGGATTCCTTTTGCTGCTTCTCTTGTGGCTTCTGTATCTACAATGGTTTCATTTTTCTCACCCATTCTTTCCAAAGCTATGTCTGCTCACTTGTCATCTCCTTTAATAGTTTTTCACCTTATATGTGAACACCATTATTTCCTCTTTAACTTCTTATTTCTAGGGACCATGTCCTCCTTAACTTATTTGATATCAGAAGGGAAACACATCTTCTGTAGCATGTTTCTGTTTTGTGAATATTTTTTATCGATTTTTGCTCATTATATACCTTTTTCTTTATGGTTGCTTTTGATTACTACTCAATTCTGAATGGGGCCAGGGCTTTTCTGCAGCAGTTGTTTATAAAAGGTGTGTGGGAAGGCTCCATGAAGTGAGTAGAGACAGAAAGTAGCCTGGGTTTAGGACTTTCTCAAATCCTCTTACCAAATGCATGTCTCAAATTCTATATTCTGGAGCCCCCTTTGGGATAAGCAGGAAGTCTACTTGTCTCCTGTATGCCACGGCTTTCTTTAATGGTGATTTAATGGTGATTTAATGATAACTACTGCTGATTATTTTTCTTTCTCAATTATCATCAGCACTAAGCTAATTGTCACTTGCCTTCTCTCATCTATCCCATCAAACTGACACCCGTTCTTCCAGAAATGGCAGGTCTAATCGGATGATCATCCAGCCCCTCCTCTCCTGCTGCTCTAGGGTGTTAAACCAGGCTTGGGATACTCTCACACCAATCTCCACGCCCCGCAGACCTACCGATACAAGTCAGCAAATAATGGTTGGCCCTCAGTATAGGCAAACACTTTAAGGAAATCTGTCTGCCCCTCCAGGAACTGTTAAGGTATATGTTAAGATATGTGTCCACTCTTGCTCTGCTCCCTATGTTTGATCTACATATTACTACATTTGATAGCACTCTTCATAAACTATCATTGCCTGGCATCGTGCCTTCCTTATTTCATTTTCTTCTCCATGGTTCATTATTGTTTTGTTATTACTGGTTTGACAGAGAAGAGGAGAACAAAAAAGCCTTCTTTCCTATCTTTAATTGGAAGTTTCTGTTTTAATTTAATTCAACTCAAAAAATATTTATTGAGTGCCCATGAAAAATAAGATTCCGTGATTAGTGCTGAGGAGAGGGAAAAGATGAGAGTAAAAAAACTTATGGCAAATATTTAAAGAACACAAGGAATCCCATTGTACCGGAACACAAACAGAAGGAAAGAAATCTTCACCTATCTCTATAGTGGCAATAGGAGTGTTCTGTTGTTTCAGCAGAAAAGTCTTTGCAACTTTGTCTTAAGTGAAATAGTCCTATTTATGTTCTGGGAGCCCTCAGGACCATCCTAATAATAGCAATGCTTGTAAGTATTAATAAATGATGCTGAACTATCCAAATAATTATGGTAACTACTATTCAGCATGTTCTTTGGTAGGTACTTTCATGCAGACCCATGTGGGTCACTTAACAAAATAGAATTTCATTTTTTTTTTAAGACCAAGTATAGAATAAGCCATTATCTGGAGTAGCTCATTGCCTAGTTGAGAGGGTAGCTGTGCCCCACAGACTTAAAGTAATTGTACTGAGGCAATTTAGCGAAAGGAAGGAAGGAAGGAAGGAAGGAGGGAGGGAGGGAAAGAAAAGAAAAGAAGGAAGGAAGGAAGGAGAGAGAAAGAAAGAAGAAAAGAAAGACAGAAAAAGAGACAGAAAAGAAAGGAAAGGAAAGGAAAGGAAAGGAGGAGACATTGCATCTGTTCAGGAGGCCAGGCAGAAAACAAAAAATAGATAAAACCAAGGGCTTTAGGGCCCCTGATGATGCAGTAGGCGAGGAAATAAATTTAAATATAACTAAGCAGAAAGGAGAAGTAGTGGCCACTTTTTATTCTCCTTAAATCTAGGGATATTGACACCAAAAATTAAACTTCAATAATTTATGGGGTTAAAGTGCTTTTGCCTTCTGCCCCAAACCATGACAAAAAGTCTTCACCCCAAGGAAGCAGTATTTGACTCTCAAAGCGTGTGCTCACTCATTTGCTGCTGACCTCCCTCCCCATCCCCTTTTCCCTGACTCCTCTGTATGTCCTCAAGGGCCATATTTTCCTCAGTGTCTTCTCCCCTCTGGGTTCTAGGTAGAGACCAATGGGACTCTGACCTGCTATTTATAAAACTGAGCTTGCAAAGTGAACAGTGGGCTCTTCTCCTCTTTCTGAATTTTCTGGGATGTTCTACAGATGCACTAGCTATTGAGCCATTTAATTGGGGAAGGGACCTGGGATGAAAAAACTTAAGAACTGCCGGCCTAACATCAGACTTTGGTTTTTGGAAACATTAGTATATGCCCAAGTCAAATTGGTGACAGATGGCTCTGGATTGAATGTAACTATATATAAACATATTCTTAGAAAATATGTTTTATTGACTTAGCAATAAGAATCAGATGAACCCTATCAGGAGCCATGGAAGGAAGCAAATGGACTGTTACGGATCTGAGACCTCTGGGGAAATGGTTTTCTAAAATATAGTCATCACTGGGGGACTTGTTAGAATTGCAAATTCTCGGGCCTCTCCTTAGACCTACTGGACCAAACATTAACCGAGTTTAACAAGCCCTCCCGGTGATTCTGATGTATGTTAAAGTTTAAGAACCAGTGTAGTAGGGGAAGAAAATAACTCAAGGCATAGATCAGTGGGTCTCAAATTTTGTGTTGCCTCAGAATCCCCTGGAGAGCTTGTTGAAACAAAGATCACTAGATCCTACTCTGTGAATGTCTGATTCAGTGGGGCTGGGGTGGGGAGAATTTGCATTCCTAACAAATTCCTAGCTGGTGCTGATCCTGCTGGCCCCGGAACCACACTTGGAGAACCACCAGTCTACATAAAAGATTTAGGCAAGTAGAAAACTTTCCTGGCTCAAGACTAGAAAAGGATTTTCTGGGCTAAGGGGTTGGAAGGCAGGGGAGGAGGAGAAGTAATAACTACATAGACATGTTAGTAATTTATATAGAAAAAGGCTCTGCTTCCTTCGGGCTCTAGGGAGACAGCAAAGCATAAGATTGCTGCTTTAGGCAGTCAGGGTTTTAGAATCACTCATTGACTTTCCTGCTCTCCAGGTGTGGGAATGGTTGGAAAGTAGGGATATGCTGTCCAGAATAGGCCAAGTGAACAATCTTCAAAGTGGCCTGCATGAACCAATGCCCAATCATGATGATGACATGTTTGTTGACACCTGAATGAAGAGATAAATTCATAGAAAAGATTATCCTCCTCACACCAAATGCCCTGACAATGTAGCAATGGGAAGCTTCCAGAACTCAACCATGAACTGAGGGAAAGTGGAGAAACCAAGATGGTGCATTTGAAAGGAGGCTATGTTGTTAGCACCTTTCATAGGCTCTTTGGAATAATGTGAAAGACAAAAATTTTGAAATGTTATTTCAGTAATTCTTAGGAGACACAAGTGAAGTACGGTGCCTCATGATAGGGTTACCCTTCAACCGTGGACCTGAAATGGTCACCTCAGATGCCCTACCAAAGCAATTGCCCTGATGGTGGCATCAAACAGAAATTGAGTCATAGCCAGGAATGGTGGTGAGCACCTGTAGTCCCAGCTACTTGGGAGGCTGAGGCAGGAGGATCGCTTGAGGCCAGGAGTTCTGGGCTGCAGTGTGCTATGCTGACTGGGTGTCTGCACTAAGTTCAGCATCAATATGGTGACCTCCAGGAGAAGAGGACCACTAGGTTGCTCAAGGATGAGTGAACTGGACCAGGTCAGAAATGGAGTAGGTCATGGCAACATAGCAAGACCTTGTCTCTAAAATAAATAAATAAATAGAAATTGAGTCATAAAACATAAAATGACTAATTTTGAAGAAACAATTGGTAAAACTCAAATGGAGGGGGACATTCTTTCAAACAGCTGGCCTATACATTCAAATATATATATATATATATGTATATTTGGTAAACAAATGTATATTCTGTAAACAAATTGTTTGCCAAAAAATTAAGAATTCTCCATCTGCATATGAGGACATGTTTTATTTTTGTCATTAATGGTCACCTGCATCTTAGATTATGGCATTGTATCAATAATTTTCTAAATTTGAACAAAAATGAACATGGCTTTGTGAATTGAGATCTGTACCTGCTATGCCCATACCCATATCCTTATGCTTAACACTTTTTCAGAATAGTGAAGACCAGAATAGTGAAGGTCACAGTTCAGCACCTTAGAGAACTTACACACCAAGAATAAGAATTGTTTTTTCTTTCTCTTTCTTTCTCTCTTTCTTTCTTTCTTTCTTTCTTTCTTTCTTTCTTTCTTTCTTTCTTTCTTTCTTTCTTTCTCTCTCTCTTTCTTTCCTTCCTTCCTTCTTTCTTTCTTTTTCTTTTTTTCAGTTGAAGTCTCACTCTGTCGCCTAGGATGGAATGCAGTGGCACAATCTCGGTTCACAGCAACCTCTGCCACCTGGGTTCAAGCAATCTCCTTCCTCAGCCTCCGAGGTAGCTGCGATTACAGGGATGCACCACCACACTCAGCTAATTTTTTGTATTTTTAGTAGAGACAGGGTTTCACCATGTTGGCCAGGCTGGTCTCAAACTCCTGACCTCAGGTGATTTGCCCGCCTTGGCCTCCCAAAGTGCTTGGATTACAGGCCTGAGCCACTGTGCCTGGCCTGTGAGTGATCTAAAATAAAACTTTTAAGAGGCCATGGTTGAATTCCTTCTCTAGGTGGTTAATAGGATATTCTTGGAGTGGAATTTTGTCCAGGGCGGGTGTGGAATATCACACAGTCTTGATTTCAGGGATTTCCCAGGGTGATAACAGCCACAGTTTACCACAGACACCTGAGACAGGAAAAGCGGCTTCTTGTAATCCCTTTCAAAGTGAATGTTCTTTGATTTCTCTCCTTCTATGATCTTTCTTGTCTCTGAATTCAATAGTGTTTGCAGTCTGAACCAAATACCCTCATGCTTGATTTTATCCAGGCAGGTATTTTTCACCTGTTGTTTCAAGTACATATCACTCATCTCCCAGCCCAGATATAACCTCTGCAGAGGCAGGAACTGCATCTTCCATTACTTTCGCCTCCTGAGTAGCACTCTACCATGCTAGAACCCTGTCAGCACAGAAGAGAAATACTTATTGATTCACAGAATGCAATGAATGAAAGAATGAGGGGGGAGTACCTTTTTTCCTAATCTGCCTATTTAAAAAATAAGCTCCTCTCAGAAACATGTCTATTGGATTTGAGAGGAGTTGAGTAACAAATTATTTACCAAAAAATTAAGAATTCTCCATCTGCATATGACGAGGTGTTTTATTTGTGTCATTAATGGTTGTCTGCATGTTCCTTTCTATGCCTTGTTAGAGAACTGCCACATGCCTCATTATTTATGGCCAACAATGATGCATTTGTAAGTTTACTCGTTGCTTAAAGCCCAGACAAGACTGTGAAATAAGCAAAATTTGGCTCTGCCATCCCTCCTTAGAACTGTTTGTATCCTCATCCTATCCCCCATCCCCACTCTCCCATCTTCTTTTAACTAGTAGTCAACCAATTAGCCAGTAAGAGCTAAATTATTACCCCTCTAGGACTATGTTTCTTTTAGTAAAGGATTCACGAAGAGCTAACTTTTAAAATCTAAAGAAATGGATCTCTAATTGCAAACTTCGTGATCTTCAATAGATAGTGGGAGATTTCACAACCAGGCTCCTTAAATCTCCCCTTCTAGAGCCTATTTTACCTACTCCTGAGGTTGGGGCTAGTAAGATTTAGGAAAAAGTTCTCATTTCGATGTGAGGTGTAAAAACTCAGGTTTTTCCTTTCACATAGGTGTATTCATGCTTTGGGAAATGGATGTGGGTTAATGAAACTCACAAGTTACTGGTTTAGAAGTCAGAAAGTAATTTATGCTTTTCTTGTTCTTAGAATATGTATGTATTCTATTTAAGAAATAGGTATCAATTATCCGACAGAGGTGCCAATAATTTCTCCTGCCATGCTCAGAGCAGACATTGCTACTTAAGCACAGCACTCTTTTCCTTGTTAACACAGTGATTCAGACATCCATTGCCATTGGTCTGTGCTGGCATGCAAGATGAAACATTTTCTGCTTGGTGCAGAGCTGAGTTCAACTCCTGGGTATCCTTGTTGACTTTCTGTCTCGTTGATCTGTCTAATGTTGACAGTGGGGTGTTAAAGTCTCCCATTATTAATGTGTGGGAGTCTAAGTCTCTTTGTAGGTCACTCAGGACTTGCTTTATGAATCTGGGTGCTCCTGTATTGGGTGCATATATATTTAGGATAGTTAGCTCTTCTTGTTGAATTAATCCCTTTACCATTATGTAATGGCCTTCTTTGTCTCTTTTGATCTTTGTTGGTTTAAAGTCTGTTTTATCAGAGACTAGGATTGCAACCCCTGCCTTTTTTTGTTTTCCATTTGCTTGGTAGATCTTCCTCCATCCTTTTATTTTGAGCCTATGTGTGTCTCTGCACGTGAGATGGGTTTCCTGAATACAGCACACTGATGGGTCTTGAGTCTTTATCCAATTTGCCAGTCTGTGTCTTTTAATTGGAGCATTTAGTCCATTTACATTTAAAGTTAATATTGTTATGTGTGAATTTGATCCTGTCATTATGATGTTAGCTGGTTATTTTGCTCATTAGTTGATGCAGTCTCTTCCTAGTCTCGATGGTCTTTACATTTTGGCATGATAAGCAACTTCAGCAAAGTCTCAGGATACAAAATCAATGTACAAAAATCACAAGCATTCTTATACACCAACAACAGACAAACAGAGAGCCAAATCATGAGTGAACTCCCATTCACAATTGCTTCAAAGAGAATAAAATACCTAGGAATCCAACTTACAAGGGACGTGAAGGACCTCTTCAAGGAGAACTACAAACAACTGCTCAAGGAAATAAAAGAGGATACAAACAAATGGAAGAACATTCCATGCTCATGGGTAGGAAGAATCAATATCGTGAAAATGGCCATCCTTCCCAAGGTAATTTACAGATTCAATGCCATCCCCATCAAGCTACCAATGACTTTCTTCACAGAATTGGAAAAAACTACTTTAAAGTTCATATGGAACCAAAAAAGAGCCTGCATCGCCAAGTCAATCCTAAGCCAAAAGAACAAAGCTGGAGGCATCACACTACCTGACTTCAAACTATACTACAAGGCTACAGTAACCAAAACAGCATGGTACTGGTACCAAAACAGAGATATAGATCAATGGAACAGAACAGAGCCCTCAGAAATAATGCCACATATCTACAACTATTTGATCTTTGACAAACCTGAGAAAAACAAGAAATGGGGAAAGGATTCCCTATTTAATAAATGGTGCTGGGAAAACTGGCTAGCCATATGTAGAAAGCTAAAACTGGATCCCTTCCTTACACCTTATACAAAAATCAATTCAAGATGGATTAAAGACTTAAATGTTAGACCTAAAACCATAAAAACCCTAGAAGAAAACCTAGGCAATACCATTCAGGACATAGGCATGGGCAAGGACTTCATGTCTAAAACACCAAAAGCAATGGCAACAAAAGCCAAAATTGACAAATGGGATCTAATTAAACTAAAGAGCTTCTGCACAGCAAAGGAAACTACCATCAGAGTGAACAGGCAACCTACAAAATGGGAGAAAATTTTTGCAGCCTACTCATCTGACAAAGGGCTAATATCCAGAATCTACAATGAACTCCAACAAATTTACAAGAAAAAAACAAACAACCCCATCAAAAAGTGGGCGAAGGACATGAACAGACACTTCTCAAAAGAAGATATTTATGCAGCCAAAAAACATGAAAAAATGCTCACCATCACTGGCCATCAGAGAAATGCAAATCAAAACCACAATAAGATACCATCTCACACCACTTAGAATGGCAATCATTAAAAAGTCAGGAAACAACAGGTGCTGGAGAGGATGTGGAGAAATAGGAACACTTTTACACTGTTGGTGGGACTGTAAACTAGTTCAACCCTTGTGGAAGTCAGTATGGCGATTCCTCAGGGATCTAGAACTAGAAATTCCATTTGACCCTGTCCCAGCCATCCCATTACTGGGTATATACCCAAAGGACTATAAATCATGCTGCTATAAAGACACATGCACACGTATGTTTATTGCGGCATTATTCACAATAGCAAAGACTTGGAACCAACCCAAATGTCCAACAATTATAGATTGGATTAAGAAAATGTGGCACATATACACCATGGAATACTATGCAGCCATAAAAAATGATGAGTTCATGTCCTTTGTAGGGACATGGATGAAATTGGAAATCATCATTCTCAGTAAACTATCGCAAGAACAAAAAACCAAACACCGCATATTCTCACTCATAGGTGGGAACTGAACAATGAGAACACATGGACACAGGAAGGGGAACATCACACTTCGGGGACTGTTGTGGGGTGGGGGGAGGGGGGAGGGATAGCATTGGGAGATATACCTAATGCTAGATGATGAGTTAGTGGGTGCAGCACACCAGCATGGCACATGTATACATGTGTAACTTACCTGCACATTGTGCACATGTACCATAAAACCTAAAGTATAATAATAATAATAATAATTTTAAAAAAAAGAAACATTTTCTGCCATTGCTATTCTTCCTGATATCAAGGTACCTAGGAAGTAATAATTTATTAGAATATTGTTTGGCAAAAATGGAATCAAAGCAAATGACCAATTACAAAAAAAATAATAAAATTAGGAAATAAAATAACACAAGTGAAAATAAATTAGAATTAAGGAATTATAAAATAAATTAGGACATCAAGATGGGGGAAGGGGCATGGTTCTGTGTAGTTAATGTCATTAGAACTTAATATAGGTTTACTGGTATCAGAAGCTTAAAAAAGAAAGAAAAAGAAGGTAGACAGGAAGGAAAAAAGCAAGGAAGGGAGGGAGGAAGGAAGGAAAGAAGAAAAGGAGTGAGAAAGGGAGGATGGAAGGGAGGAAGAAAGAAAGAAGGAAAAGTTTTTGGATAGACTGTCACAGGAGGGACAGCAAGTGATATGTTAGACAATGTCCTTATTTCTATGACAAATGAAGCAATGAACTTCATAATTCATAAGGCTATGTAATATCCCTTAGTAAATGCCAAGGGCATAAGCCTCGGGCATAATTCAATAAAGACAGTTCCAGAGTGGGTCCAGATAATGTGTTCTAATTTAATCTCAGAAAAAGAATCTAGACTACTGAGACGCATAGGTGGGTAATACCAAAGGGAATGTGATCATTTTGTAGAATTTTTGAATCCTGGGATATTATTGCCAACGCACTATATAGTATAACTTTCTAATGACTGAAATACCAAAAACTAGCGTCTTTCTTGGGTAAGCCACGACAAAACATCATTCTTCTCTCCCTTTTAAGCAGTCCTGAGAGTTCGCCAGAAACTTCTGTCATTGCATTCCCTCATAACATTGCTATGTCCCATGTTAAGGCATTTCTGAATCAACTGTCTTTTAAAACAATTGCTTCTGGCAAGCATATGAAACATATTAAATTGACAACATTTGTCCCTACAGTGTAAGACATGGTGGTGCTGTGTCCTCAAACACAGAAATTGTGATTCCAGTAATTTCACAATCTAGTACAGTTCTTTGTAGACATAGGTGCTCAATAAATATGCATCAGGCCAGGCGTGGTGGCTCATGCCTGTAATCTCAGTACTTTGGGAGTCTGAGGTGGGCGGATCACCTGAGGTCAGGAGTTCAAGACTAGCCTGACCAACATGGAGAAACCCCGTCTTTACTGAAAATACAAAAAATTAGCCAGGAGTGGTGGTGCATGCCTATAATCCCAGTTACTCAGGAGGCTGAGGCAGGAGAATCACTTGAATCTGGGAGGTGGAGGTTGCAGTGAGCCGAGATTGCACCATTGCACTTCAGCCTGGGCAACAAGAGTGAAACTCTGTCTCAAAAAATAAAAATAAAAAATATATATTCATCAAATGAATAAGTATCAAGGACACTTGTATTATTTTCTCCCACGTGTTTCAGATTTTCAAAGTTTGTCTAGTAGACAATTTGCATTTGAATAATAATGGATTTGCTTTTACAGATCAGTATAACTAGTTTTATCTCCTGGACTCAATATAATTATAGTAAAACGCAAAGAAACATGACATTTTAGCCTGATCTCAGTCATCTCAAGTAAATGAAAAGCTTCTTGAGATTATGTTTGGCCCTGTTCATTCTTACAGAGAATGAAACACACTTTCTAGTCATGGAATGTTGCCTTAGTTTGGGAGCTTCTCTCGATGATATGTGTGTGATCCTACCTTACACCATAAACCAAAATAAATTCCAGAATGATTTAAGAAGTAATTGTAGAAAATACAACAATAATTTTTAAAACTAAAATAAAATTTAGATGAATATTTATCTTTCTCACATTTGAGAAATAGAGCCATTAAAATATTAAGAAAAAAATTAAAGTTTTCAGCACATAAAAGTTAAATTCCTCTTCATGTAAAAAAAAAAACTAAAGGCAAACAAAAAGTAAGAATATACTCTTCTTAATCACCTTCATTTATAAAGCATTAATATAATCAAAAAGAAAATTATTTTCTCAATAGAAAGATTGGCAAAGGGCACTGACAATTTTAAGAAGAAAAAATAACAATAGCCATTTAAAACCTGTTTAAGTGGTCAGTATTACTAGTAGTGTGGAAATGGAAATTAGACTAAGATACTCAGTTTGATCTATCACTTTACTACATATTTCAAAAATAATAATACTTAACACTGGCAAGGGAATAGATTTTCTGGAAAGCATTTTGGCAATATGTGCCAAAAATCTTTAAAGTTCCCAGTCAAACAGGGAAAGACCATATTTATATTATTATTTATAATGGCCAAAAACTGGGGAGAAAAATAGATGTATTATTTACCATGTCCAAAAACTGGGAAGAAAAATAGATCTCTAAAGGGAAAGTAAAAGGTTCAAATAATTAAAATGTGTAATGGAAGATTTTTTTTTTTTTTCTGAGACAAGGTCAGGCTTTATTGCCCAGGCTAGAGTGTAGTGGGGCAATCCCTGCTCACTGCAACCTCCACCTCCTGGGCTCAAGCGATCCTCCTACCTCAGCCTCCAGAGTAGCTGGGATTACGGGCATGCACCACCACACCTGAGTAATTTTTTGTATTTTTTTGTAGAGATAGGGTTTTGCCATGTTGCCCAGGCTGGTCTTGAACTCCTGGCCTCAAGTGATCCGCCCACCTCGGCCTCCCAAAGTGCTGGGATTACAGGCGTGAGCCACTGTCCTTGGCCTCGGTGGAAGAAATGTTGATGAAACTGTGAAATCATGAAAAAATTTGTATGAAATAATGCTAAATAAAAAACTATACATAGCTATATATGCACTACAATTTCATTTACTTAAAACCTGTGTATCACCAGGCGTGGTGGCTCACGCCTGTAATCCTAGCACTTTGGGAGGCTGAGGCAGGAGGATTACTTGAGCCCAGGAGTTCAAGACCAGCCTGAGCAACATAGTGAAACACTAGTCTCTGTTAAAAATTTTTAAGTTTTTTTTTAAAAAGACCTATGTATCTATATAGACATGGAAAAAATTTAGAAGAAAATATACCAAAATAGTAAAATATTAACTTTGGGTTGTACTAATATAAATAATTTTTTCTTCTTTGAACTTTTTCCTTATTTTCCAAATCTTCTACAATTATCATATATTATTCTCCCATGTTTTAAAAAGCAGCATATGAAATTTTAAAATGCAATGTCTGACCTAAATGGCAGATTCTAGAATGTTTCCATGTAAACATTTAGCTTTTTCTAGTTTAGTTGTTTCCCAGAACATCCTCTGGATTCTGTGGTCTGGTGTTACGTTGTACCCTTAAACTGTTCTCAACTTACTCCCCCAGGGGCAGGTGTACTTCAGTGATAGATGATAGAATTCCTTAGGACTATACCTAAATTATTAAAAGTCAGGCCAAACCTGATGGATTGGATATGTGGTTTACAGTAAGAAAAAAAAATAGCCTGTCCCAAAGAAATAGCTAAAGGTGTCATCATCGGATTTCAGAAGCAAACTTTTTGATCTGCAGTCTCCCCTGGAAGCCTTCCTTAAGTCCCTCGGAGGGTGAAGGGTGCCTCTCTTGGGTTCTTGTGCTGTCCTGACTTGACCTCAGCATTTTCTGCATTGTACTGAATTAATCTGTTCACCCGCCTCCCACTCCTCCTTCCCCCTACCCACAGGCCCCAACAGAGCTGTGAATTCCTTACACACAAGCCTCTGTTTTACTCACCCCTGTAGCTTCAGAACATAGCCCTAGGCAGTCTGAATGATATTTCTTGTCTAGTGATTTCACCTGAAACTTGACTCTTAAAAATGAATTCAAATGAGAAGTGAAAATATTAGTCTCTTGAACTAACAGCAGTGAATGATGCAGAATCCTGCCTGCTTCCTCAACTTGGCGTGGCGAATCACACATCTATAAAATTGGTGGTTTCAGATTGTTCTGCCCAAAAGTGGTGGTATGAAACCCAACCCTTGTATCATTATCACATGCTCTCTTACAACTCTCCTTGTCCATCAGCAGACTAAGCATTAACTTAAATAAAGCTTTCTTTTAATAACTTTGCTTGGAAATGATCATGTAAAACCATGAAATTGAATTGAAAGTTTCTTGTTTCACTGAAATTGGACCAACGTTGACTTCACACACTAACTGCTGGTGGGGCAGGGGCCTCTTCTCTGCTATCTCCCAGTCTCTTATTTGTTCAGCCACAGGCCAAGGTGAGGTTGAACTCTACATCCTACAGGAATCCTGAGAGACTCTTCGAACTGGTAAAATCCTTCCATCTGAGACTTGCCTATATTGGAGCATCAGTGTTGTTTGCTCTGTAGGACCAAGCCTTGTCCAACTAGAGAATCAGCATCCTACAAGGGCCCTCTGCTCTGTGAAACCTTGCTCACCTTGATGCCCTCCTTTGAGCCCCACCCGACTTTGATAAGCTTCTTCCCATGTCTGTTTCTTTCACTATCCTGTAAGTTCCTTGAAGGTCGGAACAATATTTCATATATTTTTGTGGCATGAGTGCCTAGCACGTGCCTGAAATACAGTCAATAATAAATTGTATTGAACCACTGGGGAAAAGGATGTTTTTAGATGCTTATTATATTTTTAGGCTCACTCTGGGAGTTACAACCACTTCTATACAGAAATATAAGCTTCTTCTAGAACATAGTGTGATTAGTAGAAAGCTTTTTCATAGTAGTGTAGGGCAGGTGAGCCCCAAATTGGAGCTTAGCCCCAAAGGGTTCTTGGCTTTGCTCAGAAAAGAATTGTTTTCTAACCTTTAAGTTCAGGGGTACAAGTGCAGGTTTGTTACATAGATAAACTTGTGTCATGGAGTTTGTTGTACACATTATTTCATCACCCAGGTATTAAGCCTACTACTCATTAGTTACTTTTCCTGATCCTCTCCCTCCTCCCACCCTCCACTCTTAAAGGCCTCCGTGGTGTTGTTCCCCTCTTTTAAGAGTGAGCCAGTGGTAGAACAAATCAGCTTCATGGAGGTGACAGTATTACAGCTCCGAGACTGCTCCTGCAGAGCAGGCTATCCCATAGGCAGTGTGTGGAAAGGAGAAGCTCAGAGGCTGTTTTGTAGTTATATTTATCCCCACTTTTAATTACATGCAAATTAAGGGGCGGATTATGCAGAAACTTTTAGGAAAAGGGTGGTAACCTTCAGGTGGTGAGGTTGTTGCCATGGAGAGGGGAGGTGACTTTGAGGTGTTGCATGGCAATGGTAAACTGACATGGCACACTGGAAGGCATGTCCTATATGGAAAGCTGTTTCTAAACTTTCCCTGTTTTAGCTAGTCCTCAATTTGGTCTAGTGGCTGAGCCCCACCTCCAGAATCATGTCCCATCTCCTACCTCAATAGTTCTATGACTTTAGTAACTTTATATACTAGCAAGTTACTATTTCTTGAGCCTCCATTTTCTGATCCATAAAAGAGGGAGCGATACTAATTGTATTGTTGTCAAGATTAAATGAAATTATGCCACTCCCCTGGCACATAGTAAAGGGTTAAAAATCTCACAGCTGGGTTTAGAGTTTCCCCCATGCTACCAAAACAAATTTACCCACCAAAGCTTTTCCCTTCTCCTTAAGAATCTTACTTTTCTTCCATGAGAACTCATGATCCTTTAGAGCAGGGCTCAAGCAAACATTTTTTGTAAAAGCCCAGATAGTTGATACTTTAGGCTGTGTGGGCTGCAGGGTATCTGTTGTATATTCTTCTTTGTTTTTGCTATTGTTGTTGTTCTGGTTTTGTTTCTTTATACCTTTACCTTTTTTGCCTTCTTTACATTTTAAAATGTAAAACCATTCTGAGCTCATGGGCTATATACAAAAGCCTCTAGCCAGACTGGACCCACAATCTATAGTTTGCTGAACCCCGCTGTAGATCAGTGGTTCTCAAAGTGTAGTCCCCTAACCAGCAGCATCAACATCTTTTGGGAATTTGTTCAAAGATGCAAATTCTCGGGCCCCATCCCAAACCTACTGAATCAGAAATTCTCAAGTTGGGCCCAGTAATCCGTACAGTAATAAGTCTTCCAGGTGATTCTGATGCAGGCATTCAACAGCGGTTGCATATTAAAATCACCCTTAAAACATTTCAATATCCAGGCTTCACCCTATATCAAATCAGAAACTCTGGGGGCGGGACGAGGCATCCGTTGTTTAAAGTCCTGCAGGTGATTCAATGGGCAGCCACAGCTGAAAACCACTGGTATAAACCTGGGAGATAGTTTTTGTATCTGCAAAGAAAGATTTAGCGCTAATAATATTGCCAAGGTATACAATACTTGAGAATCTGCTTGTTTTGATAATTTCTTGAAGGAATTTCACGACAATCAATTAATCAAAGGATGGCTATACAGTACTACATATAAAGCACCAAGTTAGGTATCCTGGAAATATTTTCTTGAAGCATATTTATATGATCCCATCTACTTCTGAGTAGTTTGCATATGGGAAATCAAACTTCTCCATTTCAAAGAAGCTTATAATTTCCATTTTACAAGGAAGGACCAACTCAAGAAGCACCACCCAGATTTGTTCACTGAGGTTAAACCTGAAAGACATCTTCACTGGTTACCATTTTCTTACTCCCCTCACCATTGCCCAACAAGCTGGTTCCTTATTTCATTATTCCAAATGGAGTAAGTTGTAGGATGATTCATTCTTGTTGCAAAAGCACATTTTTCCTATAAATATTCTGTGGAAAAGCCTTTGTATGGTTTTATACTGGTAGGATAATTCTAGAGTGCCACATTTGACAAATGACATCAGCTTGCCTGCCTAGCCATAAACCATTTTAGAACTCTTATGCATAATTTGGCTTCAGGTCAAGGTGGTGTAATATGAACCAGCAGAATATACAGTACAGAGTGTCCTCAGAAGCTATCTTAAAGATCAGCAAAACTCATTCCTGTAAGAGAAGCTCATCTGTGAATCAAGGTCAAGCCCAGTGGTCATCAGAGAAGGATCCCCTAGCTGGAGTTGCTCTTTGCATGGAAGTGCTTCTGCCTTGTACCTCTGCTGTGGCAGACCCTCTAGTTGCCCACCTTACATCCATTCCCTCTACCACCAACTACTGCCCTGGTTTCTTGTTATAGGTATTCCCATTTGTTCAGGAATCAGACAGCCAAATTCTTCAGGGGAGGCTGGCCTTCTCCCCAGCCCCAGGGGTTGAATCTCAGTGGTTGAACAAATCATGGTAATTCCATTTCCTTTCCAGTCATTGGTTTAGGAATAAGCATGTGACCCACAGTTCTGGCCAATAATACTTCTTGTTTTGACAGGAAGTCTGCAGGGGGACTTCTGCAAGGGGAAGTCTGCAGGCCTCAAAGATGGGCAGCAGTTGGGGCAGCTCTCACAGGAAGGTCTTCAGGATCACAGCAGGGACATGTATGTCCCCATAGCTGTCAAAGTTCATGGGATTCCCTGCACACAGAACACAGTACAGCTGAGGTCTGGGCTCTGGCCTGGGGTTTGCTGCTGCAAAACGAGCTCTGAGGCAAAATGGCTTGAAAACTCCTGGTGAAAATAGCCTTATTCTAGAGCTACATGTCCCATGGATGACTTTGTCCTCACCTGGATATGGGGGTGCTCTGACCTCACCAGCCCCCGTGGCTGCACACCTCACCATTACTGCTTCCTCCTGGGTCCCCAGCAGAGGCTGGGGTGGGCTATTTAGCTTCTCTGCAGTGTTGCTCCTAGCTAGGATGGAAGCTCTCTGAGCCCAGGGCCTTAGCACAGGTGACACACAGCCCACAGGCCTGGGACAGGCAGGCAGATGAGTGCCCGAGCTTGGCACCATGCAGCCCTGAGGCTTCGTGAGTAAGGCATGATTGATCATGTGAGCAAGAGGGATCGAGGGCAAGTCTTCTCAGCAAGGTAGTGGCTTCATTAGTGTTTGCATAGAGGACTCTGCAGGAGGAGCTTCTGGAAAGTTCTCTTTGCTGTTCAAAAGAAATATAAAGAAAGATGTTTCTTCTTAGGCCATTGGATACTTTTGTGTGGATATGATGCTCAGGGCTGCTGTAGCCACCTTGAAACCGTGAGTGAATATGTCTGGAGCCAAAAGCTAACACAATGAGGATGGTGTAATAGAAAGATGGTTTATTAGGTTCTCCAGAGAAACATATATGGAGAGAAATATAGAGAGATGTAAGAGGAGACATATAATGAAACTTGGCTCACACAATTATGGAGGCCTAGAAGTTCCAAGATCTGCCAACGGCAAGCTGGAGAACCAGGAAATTGACTCCTGGTGATGTAACTCCCACTCCAAGGCCAAAAGCCTGAGAACCCGGAGTGGGGTCAAGGGAGGGACAGTGGGAGGTGGAGCTAGTGTATGTCCCAGAGTCAGAAGGCCCCAGAACCAAGAGCTCTGATGTCCAAGGGTGGGAGAAAAATGGATGTCTCAGATCAAGGAGACAGGGAGAGGCTGGGCATGGTGGCTCATGCCTGTAATCCCAGCACTTTGGGAGGCAAAGGTAGGCGGATCACTTGACGTCAAGAGTTCAAGATCAGCCTGGCCAACATGGTGAAATCCCGTCTGTACCAAAAAAAAAAAAAAAAAAAAATTAGCCAGAGGTGGTGGTGCGTGCCTATAATCCCAGCTACTTGGGAGGCTGGGGCAGGAGAATCACTTGAACCCAGGAGGTGGAGGCTGTAGTAAGCCAAGATTGTGCTACTGCACTCCAGCCTGGGTGACAGAGTGAGACTCCATCTCAAAAAGAAACAGACAGGGAGAGAATTCACTCTTTTATTCAGTGGGCATTCAGTGGATTGGATGATACTTGCCCACAATGGTGAGGGCAGATCTTCTTTACTTAGCGCACTGATTCAAATGCTAATCTCTTCCAGAAACACTCTCGCAGACACATCCAAAAATAATGTTTAGTCACCTACCTGGGTATTCCTTACCCAGTCAAGTTGACACAAAAAATTAGCCATCACAGATGGGAAGAATCTGGATCCCCAGTGAACTCTGAGCTGAATTTAAAACCCCAACATCACTTTATTCAAGACTTCAAGACTTCAAGACTTTATTGTTATGTGAGGTAATAAATGCCCTTATTGTCTAAGCCACTTCTGGTGGATTTTCTGTTCTTACAGTCAAAAGCATCCTAACTAGCCAGGCAAGGTGGCTCACACCTGTAGTCCCAGCATTTGGGGAGGCTGAGGCGGGTGGATCACTTGAGCTCAGGAGTTCGAGACCAGCCTGGGCAACATGGTGAAACCCCCTCTCTACAAAATATATAAAAATTAGCAAGGCATGGTTGTATGTGCTCATAGTCCTATCCACTTGGGAGGCTGAGGTGGGAAGATTACTTGAGTCTGGGAGGTGAAGGCTACACTGAGCTGTGATCGCATCCCTGCACTCCCGCCTGGGCAACAGAGTGAAAGATAACAACAAAAGCTTCTTAACTAATACATCTGTTAGCCCCATGACCAACTCTAAAAGAACCTTATACCTCATATTATAGTAAGTATCTGATTACTCCAAGAAAATACATATTAGTACTGGGATTTTTCTGTTGGGAGAAAGATTTTTTTTTTTTTTGCTCATTCCTTTCCTAGTTTTCTCCCATGCTGACATAGCAGCTTGTCTCCACCACAAGGCTTAGTCTCACTGAGTACTTTATAGCTACCACTTATTCATGAAGACCTGACTGAGCTTTTAGTTCTGACATTATTGCATCAGCCTAAAACAGAATGGTAGTCCTAGCCACATCAGACACCGAAACAATGAAGAGAAGTCTTTATCATTCAGGTGCTGGCATTTTAATTATCTGTTTGTTGTTGTTGGCATTGACATTGTCATCTCCATTGCCAGCAGTCTGAGCTCCCCAAAAGCTTCTCTATAATATGCCCAGTGCTTCACATATAATAGGCATTTAACAAATGTTTGTTGTATGAATGCATGAGTGAACTCTAGTTACAATTAGAATGTCAAGGAGGATTTGGAGAACTTGAAGATATGTGTGGTTCTATTTTTGAGATAGAAACTGAAATACTAACTAGCCTTTTTCTGCCACATCTAGTTAAAACCAAAGAGTAAAAAGTATCATAGCACCCTTTTTAAGAATGAAGTGCCCTCCTTCCTTGCTCTTCCTCTGATTCTCATGCTTGCTCTCTCTGGAAGTTTTGGAATCTAAATGATCTGATCCTGTGAATTTTTTTTTTTTTTTTTGAGACGGAGTCTTGCTCTGTCGCCCGGACTGGAGTGCAGTGGTGCAATCTAGGCTCACTGCAAGTTCTGCCTCCCAGATTCACGCCATTCTCCTGCCTCAGCCTCCCAAGTAGCTGGGACTATAGGTGCCCGCCACCAATCCCGGCTAATTTGTTTGTATTTTTAGTAGAGACGGGGTTTCACTATGTTAGCCAGGATGGTCTCAATCTCCTGACCTTGTGATCCGCCCGCCTGGGCCTCCCAAAGTGCTGGGATTACAGGTGTGAGCCACTGCGCCTGGCCCCTGTGAATATTTTTTAAACAGATAGTTTCATGCCTGCAAGAAGATTTTTCTTTGAAGCCCAAGGAATTCCATCACTGTTGGTTACAAGACTCTGGTGCATTGGTGTGTGCATTTTGAGAGGGTCGTGTAGTTATGTCGGCTCTATAGTAGCTAGTTTATTGGAAAACTTCAAAGGTGTAAGACTGTATATAGCATTGCTTTGAAGAAGTACCGTCTTTGGAAATATTTTATCCAGCAGACTGACTTTGGTAGCTAGGGTAAAGAAAAGAATTGGCTTTGTTCGCTTTCCTGTGTGCCTTCCCCCCACTATCTCCCTGTCCAGAGAAGGGCAGATTTGTGACAGTCAGTGTGAGCGTGGCCACAGAAGGAAATGTCCTCCTGCTTTCTTGTGGAAACTTCATCATCTGTCTCAGAGAAGGGAGGCTGATTCACGCTAAGATTAAATGTTGCAAGAATCAGATCCTACTCACTGGGAGAGATTGAATGACCTCAATGGAGAAAAAGAAGCATCACGCTGAGACTGGGCTTCTCTGAAGCTAATTCTGCTTCAGAAATTAATTCTCAGTGGACAGTACTTCTGCAATCGTCCCATGAAGGAGGAGAGCATGTGACAGCAAGGGAAACGTATATTTAATGTGCTCCCTGCGGTCCCTGGTCATCCATGCGAGAATATAAAAATTATTGGCTGAATCCCAATGATTTGTATTAATCCCTCCACAGCAGAGTGGCTTGAATCTCTACCTAACACTTACTTAATGTTTCCTTATGAAACAGTGACTTGCTTATATGTCTGTTTCTTCCATTAAATTTTAAGTACCTTGAAGCCTGGTCCATGTTTCAAGTCATCTTTGAACCCCAGTGCCTGAAATACTTACAGTAGCAGACACTCAGTAAATATTTTGAAATGGAACTAAATCATTCTGTAACAGTGAAAGGGCCCAGACTCTATCAGTTGGCAGATATTTACTAAGCTGAGAAGAAATAAGACAGAGACTGTAAATAAAAGTGTTCTGCTCATATAATGAGAAGAGTCTGGGGTTTGGAATCAGATAGACCATGTTTTGAATTCCAGCTTTGTCACTCACTGATTGTTCTAGTTTGAGTTAATTACCTAGCATCACTGAGCCTCAGTTTCATCCTCTATGAAATGGGGATAACAACAAATTTATCAATGGATTGTTGGAAAAGTGAAATGAGGTGATGATACAGGTGGAATAGTGGCCCCCTGCAAAATTTATATGTTGGAATCCTATCTCCCAGTACCTCAGAATGTGACCTCATTTGGAAATATGGCCATTGCCAATGTAGCTTATTAAGATAAGGCCAAACTGGAAAAGCGTGTTCACCCTACTCTGGTACAACTGGTGACCTTATAAGAAGGGAAAATTTGGAGTCAGAAAAGCATGCAAGGAGAACACCATGTGAAGATTAAGGCAGACGTCAGAGTGATATTTCTACAAGCCAAGGAACACCAGAGATGATCAGCCAACCACCAGAAGCTAAGGGAGAGGCATGGTACACATTCTTCTTTCCAGCCCTCAGAAGGACCCATACCAACTAGACCAACAACTTGATCTTGGCCTTCTAGCCTCCAGAACTCTAAGACCACAAATTTCTGTAGTTTAAGCCACTGTGTTCCTGGTGCTTTGTTATAGGCATCATAGCAAACAAATGCAGGGAGCATAAGTAGTACACTGAGGGGCAGAGCCTGGAATAACAAGTATTCAAAATTTGTACTTATTATTCCCTCCTTCTGTATTAGACTTTCCTGGAAGTTTGTGTTTAAGAATGACTTTGGCTGAAGGTTAACATTTGATGATGGTAGGAACAACTGAAAACAGGAGTGAGTAATGATATAACGATTTATGTTGGGAAGGTAGAGATTGGGTAATACAAGGCAATACAATTGTGAAGAAATAGCATTAGGTAGCGGTATGCTCCATGGTTTGAGTGAAATATTTCTATCTAAAGACATACATTTTCTGGAAGTTATTAAAAGTTTACTTCTGTTTTTTTTCTAGTATTTTTCTTCTTCTGAAAGCTACTTTATTCTGAAAGTAGTAGTAATGACAACTGATTATGTGTCGATATATCCTTAAAGCTAAAAGATAACCAGCCCACAAAAATGAAATCAAACAATGTTCATAGCAGCACTATTCACATTAGCCAAAGAGTGGAAGCAACCCAAATGTATACCAACAGATTACTGCATTAACAAAATTTGGTGTATATATAATGGAATATTATTCAGCCTTAAAAAGAATGAAATTGTTACACATGCTACGAATGAACAAACCTCAAAAACATTCAATAAGTGATCTAAGCCAGACACCAAAGGACAAATATTATATTATTCCCGCTAGAAGTTCCTAGAGTAGGCAAATTTATAGAGACAGAAAGTAAAATAGTGGTTACCAGAGGCTGAGGAGAGAGAAGAGTGGGGATGTCATGTTTAATAATGAGTTTCTGTTTGGAATGATGAAAAAATTATGAAAATGGATAGTGGTGATGGTTGCACAACATTGTGAATGTACTTAATGCCAATGAACTGCATACTTAAAAATAGTTAAAATGGTAAATTGTACGTTATGTACATTTTACCACAATAAAAAAATGTATTATTGACTGCCAGCAAGATAAAATCCAGGCTGCTTAGATTGGCCAATAAGACCTTTCAAGTTTTTGTGGTATATACCTAGAAGTGGACAGATAGGTTATATGGTAATTCTAATTTAACTTTTTGAAGAACAGTCAATCTGTTCTACACAGCAGCTGCGACATTTTACATTCCTACAAGCATTTCACAAGAGTTCCAATTTCTCCATATCCTTGCCAACACTTGTTATTTTCTGGGATTGGGGGTGGTTAATAGTAGCCATCCTGAGCCAGGCACGGTTGCTCACACCTGTAATCCCAGCACTTTGGGAGGCTGAGATGGGTGGATCACCTGAGGTCAGCAGTTAGAGACAAGCCTGACCAATATGGCGAAACCCCTTCTCTACTAAAAATACAAAAATTAGCTGGACTTGGTGGCATGTACCTGTAGTCCCAGCTACTTGGGAGGCTGAGGCAGGAGAATTGCTTGAACCCGGGAGGGGGAAGTTGTAGTGAGTGGAGATTGTGCCGCTACACTCCCACTCCAGCCTGGGCAACAGAGCGAGACTTTGTCTCAAAAAAAAATAAAAATAAAAATAAAAAATTAGTAGCCATCCTAATGAAGTGTAGTGGATCTCACTGTGGCTTGAATTTGCATTTCTCTAGTGAGTAGTTTGTGTTGAGCATTTTTTTCATGTGTTTATTGGGCATTTGTATATCTTCTTAGGAGAAATGTCTATTTAAGTCCTTTGTGCATTTTAAAATTGGGTTGTTTGCTTTTTTGTTGTTAAGTCATAGGATTTCCTTCTATATTCTGGATCTTAATTACTTATAAGATGCATGATTTGCAAATATTTTCTCCCATTTTGTGGGTTGCCTTTTCACGTTGTTGACAGTGTCCTTTGATGTACAAAAGGTCAGTAAATAATTTAAGCCAATAATTGATATTTTTAATTGGTGCGTTGGAAGTTGGGTTTGAATGGGGCAAGGCCAAGAGGTAGAGAGACAGGTTAGATCACCAGGCAAGAAATGGTAAAGTCTGAGCTGAAACAGAGAAGGAATGGAAAGGAAGCCTATTTAGGAGGTAAAAATCAACAAGATTCTCGTGACAGTGTAGAGGAAAAAGGAACAGAGAGAGGATGTGTTTGGAAACTACTTCGATACTCAGCAAGAGATGATGTGAACCTGCACTGTGGGAGCAGCAATAGGAGCAGAGAAGAGGGCCAAATTTGGGGAGAGTAAGTGCTGATTGGACAAGTGTGGGAATGGGAGGAGTGATTGATGATTCCAAGTTTGGGCAACCCAGGAAAATATTACCTTAATTCATAGTTGACAACCTAAATAAAAGTATTCATTGACACAGACCTGTCTAGAAGTATAGATTCCTGTAGTAAAAAAAAATTCCCTTGAGCCTGCCCTGAATCCCCCCTCCTCACCTCACTTTCCTCTAGAATCAGTTTTATAAAAGTAACTTCTGGGATTTATCACTGCTGACAATGCTAGCCTCCAATCCTTTTAGGAGGTGAATGGGATAATAAATGAATGTAAAAAAAAAAAAAAATCCCAGGTTCAAATCTGAATGCTATTTACTAGCTTTGGGAGGACTTTGTGTAAGTGACCTAAATTCCATGAGCTTCCGTATCTTCATCTGTTAATTGGGTATAATAGCACCTTCCTCACAGAGATGCTGTGAGGATCAAATGGAAATGATGCAAGTCAAACAGCGCTGTGCCTGGCATGCAGAGAGCCTCAGGACATAGACGCTGTTGTAGGAGGTGTTATTTCACCTCCATATCCAATGGCTGTGGGGAGACAGAGTGGCTCAGCAGTGAAGGTGATATGTGCAGGCCACCACCCTCTGCCTAGAGAGCACGATGAAAGAATCATGGCCCTGGAATCAGAAAATCCTCAGTTTAAAGACCTGGGAGAGAGTGACAGCCAGCCAGCCCCAGTGGTGAAGGAAACATTTGGCACTGTAGTTTTTACTGTGCCTGTCTTCAGATGCGTTGCAGTCAGTGGAAGTGGCAACTCCACTCACTTCGAGCCCAGATCTACAGAATCAGCGTTGAATCTACACCCACAGCAATGTGGTATCAGCATGAAGGATGCTCAGGATTGCATCCAGAATGTTCATGGTGCCTAATAATAGCTTCTTGGCCACTCTGAACCCCAGGCAAACCCAGAGGATCGTGGGTTACAGCTGTCCCACCACAGCAGTGCTTCACAAGGTGACTTCCTAAGTCTGTCTCTGCCAACAAGAGGTCACAGCTCTTTTGTAGCTGAGAATGGAAAGGATTTTGGCATTGTCACATTTAAATACAATAAGCACTTTCTGCCCCATGGGTTGTTAGCAATGGTGATGCCAAGCATTTAAAGCTGTTGTGCCTCATCTAGCTAGGCTTCTATAGAGAAACATAAAGCTCTAGCTGTATGTATATAGAGAGAAAGACAGAGAGAGAGGTTAAGAAACCAGATATTTATATTTCTGAAATAGGTTAACTCAAGCTTTCAAAAACATATTAAAACTGCCCCCTTCCTCACAAAAAGGCAATATGGCAGTTTTATGATTTTTTTGTTTACTTCTCTTACTAATATGAGTTAGCTTGTCGCTGTATTTTGTCTGTCCTCAAAGGAGTTACATACAGTGAACAGTACTAGTCACAAGCATGTGTGTTCCACAAGCTAGCACTGACTTTTTACATTTGAATTAATTGCTGATATTAACAACTCAAAATTGCATGTAAAAATCTATTTCTGGCCTCTCTTGATAAAGCATATGAGATTCACCCCCACAGATGTCAGTGACCACCTGAAACTGGGAGGTGGCTGCCCCCTGCAGATGGTGGAGTGGGGCATGCCCTGATGTGCCCCAGTCCCTACAGCCTGCCCTATCGCCCAAGTTACTTCTGAGCCTTTATAGGCATGTGAGTAAGGGACACTTATCCACTTTCTGCACCATGTCATGTACAAATAACCAGCTAACAAGTAATTACGAAGCACCTACTAAATGTCCATTACGGTCCTGGTTGCTCTCTGAATAGGAAAATTTCAAGAAATTGGGAAAATTCAAAAGTTAGAAGAAAACTCACCCCTATGCTCAAGGCACTTACAGCCTAGTTCTGTGCCACCCAATACGATATTCCCTAACCACATGGGGCTCCCGAGCACTGGAAATGTAGTTAGTCTGAATCAAGCTGTGCTGTACGTGTAAAATACATGCTGGATTTTAATGATATTTAATGACATTTTAGTGACACTAGATTTTAAAGATATTTTGAAATGATAATATTTTGATATATTGGGTTAAATGCAATCTGTTATTAAAAATAATTTTATGATTTTTTTTTAGTTTCCAGTGTAGATACTAGAAAATTTAAAATAACGTGTGGCTTGCATTATATTTCTATTGAATAGCATTGGTCTTGTTGGTGAATGTATGTTCAGCAAAAATGTACCCAAACTCCCAGTAGTTGGGGTGATATAGGCACCCTAATGGAAATGGAATATGAATCAAAATAGGTGAAATGTGACTAGATCTGTGTCTAGTACCGCATAGAACCTGGAACTGCAACAGGATGTCTGTCCTTTAATCTGATTCTCAACCTTTTCCTTCTGCTTTAACTGACACTTCCTGGTGAAGATGATGGTGAGATGGAGAATGGGGAGGAGGAGGCAGGAAGGTTTAGGATTTCAAGACTGCTGGGAAGTTGTGTTTGCTCGGGTCCTCTAAGAAGCAAATGCAAGTTGGGGTTAAATGCACATGAGTTTTTATTAGGGGAAATGCTTGTGGGAAAGAAAATAGGGAGAGACCCAGAGAAGGCAGGGAGAGTAAGTCTAAGCCTTCAGAAGGAGAGAGGGAGAGAAAGTTGAGTGGAAGCATCCCAGGCTGCTGTGCAGCCTAAGGCAGGTTCAGCAAAGCATGGGAGAGACCTGGGGACAAAGTCGGAGGAATCCTGTGTCTCCCAGGAATGGGGTGCCTTAGTATCCCTACTGCACTCAGTCATTGGCTGGGAGTAGCCTATGGGAAGTGTGGCCTCTGCAGACGCACAGCAATGGGTTTCAGGGCACAGTAGCCTGGGGCCCTGGGTCCTGTGTGTTCTCCCTAGTTGGAGGTCAGCGAATGCATTCTCAGCAGCTGCAGGAGCCATCTATGGTATCCAGTGGTCAATCTAGAAAATACATGAGAATATTCCCTGCGAAAGAGCAAAGACTGAAAGTGGCCACCACTTTCTCTCATCCTTAGAATACCAGTATCTTTACCTGCCCACCTAGGTCTTATGGTTCATCCTTCATTTATCTGCATGGCTCCCCTCTGAAGACTATGAAGAAATATATATGTACCTAAAGAAAAAAGAGTAAACCCAAAATATATTAATTGTAGTATAAGTTGAAGTGCTAAATGAGTTTACAGTGAGAATAGGAGTTTGAACTAAAAATCTTAAAAGTCACTTCCAATTCCGACAGCTATACTTCTTTAACTATTTTCAGGGAAAGACTCTTAAAGGCATCAACTCCTTTTTCAATAACTGGTTTTTTTTTCTGTCTATAATAAAGTAAAATGTACTCTTCATAGAAACTTTGAAATTTAGAGAAAATGTATTTTAAAGAGCAATCACCCCAAATCCTACCACGTAAAACTTATCATTAACATTTTATTTTTCCAAAGCATGCTTGTATCTATTGTAATTAGATCATAGTATATATACAATTTTACATACTCTTTTGTAGTATAATGTATCATAAACATTTACCCATATCATTAAAAATTCCTTAACAGGCTGGGCATAGTGGCTCATGCTTGTAATCCCAGCACTTTGGGAGGCCGCAGCAGGCAGATCGCTTGAGGCCTGGAGTTTGAGACCAGCCTGACCAACATAGCGAGACCTCATCTCTACTAAAAATACAAAAATTAGCTGGGCATAGTGGCACACACCTGTAGTCCCAGCTACTCAAGAAGCTGAGGCAGGCTGGGCGTGGTGGCTCAAGCCTATAATCCCAGCACTTTGGGACGCCAAGGTGGGTGGATCAACTAGGTCAGGAGTTCAAGACCAGCCTGGCCAACATGGTGAAACCCCGTCTCTACTAAAAATACAAAAATTAGCTGGGCGGGGTGGCGAGCGCCTGTAATCATAGCTACTCAGGAGGCTGAGGTGGGAGAATTGCTTGAACTTAAGAGGCAGAGGCTGCAGTGAGCTGAGATTGTGCCATTGCACTCCAGCATGGGTGACAAGAGTGAAACTCCGTCTCAAAAAAAAAAAAAAATGCTGAGACAGGAGAGTCTCTTGGATTCTAGGCTGCAGTAAGCTGTCATCTCACCACTGCACTCCAGCCTGGGCAACAGAGCAAGACACTGTCAAAAAAAAAAAAAAAAAACCTTCTTAACATATATTATTATACATCTCTGATTATTTTCTCATGGTAAATTCTTAGAAGGCTAATAATTGCTAGGACAAAGGATATACAACTTCTAGTTTTGAACATAGTGATAAATTACTTTATCAGTGGGGTAAGAGTGCCTCTTTTTCTAAACCTTCCTCAACTCTAGAGAACTACTTTAAAAAAATCTTTGTCAATTGAATAGACAGAAAATGGCATCATATTTTCAATGTATTTCCTTTTATTACTAGTAACATTGAAATTTTTCATTTATTTTGTTAATAATTTGTATTTCCTCTTTTGTAAATTATTTCTTCACATCCTTGATTGACCAGTTTTCTATTGATTTGCTGTTTTTTTCTGGACTTATAGGACTCTTTTTGTTTGTTTGTTTTGAGACAGAGTCTCGCTCTGTCACCCAGGCTGGAGTGCAGTGGTGTGATCTCAGCTTATTGCAACCTCTGCCTCTAGGGCTCAAGTGATTCTCGTGCCTCAGCTACCCAAGTAGCTGGGACTACAGGTGTGCACCACCATGCCCAGCTAATTTTTCTATTTTTAGTAGAGACAGGGTTTTACCATGTTGCCTAGGCTGCTCTCAAACTCCTGGCCTCAAGATATCCTCCCACCTCAGCCTCCCAAAGTGCTGGGATTACAGGCATGAGCCACTACGCCCGGCCTAGGACTCTTTACATATTAAGTGAACTAATCATTTAACTATCAAATATATTACAAATGTCAGTCCAGTGGGTCATTTATTTTCCTTTTTTTTTTTTGAAATGGAGTCTCGCTCTGTCACCCAGGCTGGAGTGCAGTGGCGTGATCTCGGCTCACTGCAGGCTCCACCCCCCAGGGTTCACGCCATTCTCCTGCCTCAGCCTCCCGAGTAGCTGGGACTACAGGCGCCCGCCACCACGCCCAGCTAATTTTTTGTATTTTTAGTAGAGACGCGGTTTCACCGTGTTAGCCAGGATGGTCTCGATCTCCTGACCTCATGATCTGCCTGCCTCGGCCTCCCAAAGTGCTGGGATTACAGGCGTGAGCCACTGCGCCCGGCCTATTTTCCATTTTTGTTTATGATGTTTTTCTGACATATAATTGTTTCATGTATGCAAAACTAGCAATCTTTTCATTTATGGTTTCTGCTTAGGTAAGCCTTGCCTGTTTCAAGATTATATACAAATTTCCTTATGTTTTTTCTTCTACCGAAAGGAAAACAAAAGTGGATTTACTTTTCATATTCAATATGTCATCCATCTGGAATTTATTTTTATATATTAATGAAGTTAGGAAGCTAATTTTCTTATTTTACAAAATATTGCCAGTTGTTCCCAACACTATGGCATAATCTATCCTTTCCTATTTATTTGAATTTTCATCTTGCACAAGGATAATGTTTTAAAAATTGCTGTGGGTTTTAAAAATTCTTTTGTAATTCATTTCCAGTTTTATTGCATTGTCATCAGAGAACATGGCCTAGATATTTGTCTACTTTGGGAAATATACGGACATTGCTCTTTTGCAAAGTATAATGGGTCTCAGTCACGGTGAACTGTTATGTTACGTGGTGTGTTGCAAAGTAAAATTTGACTATTTTAAAATATTTAAACTTGTGAATGGTGTACATTTTTATAAATTAGGATTTTGGCTTTTTTTTTGAGACAGAGTTTCACTCTTGTTGTCCAGACTGGAGTGCAATGGCATAATCTTGGTTCACTCAACCTACGCCTCTGGGGTTTAAGCGATTCTCCTGCCTCAGCCTCCCAAGTAACTGGGATTACAGGCATGCACCATGAGGCCTGGCTAATTTTTGTATTTTTAGTAGAGACGGGGTTTCACCACATTGGGCAGGCTGGTCTCAAACTCCTAACCTTAGGTGATCCGCTCGGCTCGACCTCCCAAAATGCTGGGATTACAGGTGTGAGCCACGGCACCCAGCCAAATTAGGGTATTTTTGATGTCTCTCCAATAATAATATAATCCTTACTCACCAGCATTACAGTTCTTTCTAGTGGGACAGACTGGTGGGAGCTGTATGGAATCACAGCATGGAGTAACAGAAGTGCTGGGTGGTGGCTGCCAAGGTTCCTATGCGTTGGTGTCCTCGAGGCCTGGCCATTGTGGTTTCTGTTTTTGAATTTCAAGAAGGACTCTGCTTGCTGTGATGCTGCAGAGAGTAATTACAGTAATTCTTTCTGGTCCCTCTGACTCAAGCCAGTATGATTAAGCCTCTATTCCTTATAATTTAAAAAAGAAAAAAAAAAAAGCCTAATTGAAACACCATGAGCATTCTTTAGGGCTGGAAGAGGGTCCAGTTCATACCAGAGAAGCTCAAACATGGGTCTGTAAGGAGGCAAGCAGCCCTAGCAGACCGGGATACCTCTACTGAGTAGCGGCTCCCTGGAGATGTTGCATAGCTGGACCAGGCCTTCTCCCCCAAGAGTCCTCCCATGGCGACAGGGCCTGGCACTGCCTTGGGATCTGAACTCTGAGCTTTGCTGTTTGGTACACTTCCAAAGGGATTTAGTAGGTACCTATTCCCCCCTCCCTGGTTATAGTAGCTCCAGCCCCTCTAGCCACAGTTACAGGAAGATTCTGCTACAAACCTCCTTCTCTGGCTCTTTGGGTCTTTCTTTTGCGTTTGGTGAATTGAGAGTTTTCCTTCTTTTCTTTCAAATGCATTGCACTTCATTGAAAGCGAGTATCTAATACATATTTTGTAGATTGCTCTGGAATGTGGTAGCACCTCAATTGAGTTTCTAGGATGGTCACAAATGTCACCCTATTGTTTTAATTCCTTTAAGAGTGGATTTTGAGGGAACATGGGTGAGTTAAGCCTTTGTGCTCCAATTACCATTATGAGTTGAAAATTACTTTTCCTGGTTTTATTCCTTTTTTCTCATTTTAAACTAAAAAGTTTTCATTTTAAAATAATACCTCTTTATTGAATCTGCCCAAGTAATTAAGGGAAGAAAAGTACAATGAATAGGCATCAGTTGGTAGAAATACTAGGACATTTTTAATAGCTGGAATGAAACATATTAAATATAATTACAGCCTGAGCAACATAACAAGACCCCTACCTCTACAAAAATATTTTTAAAAAACTTAGTTGGCTGTGTTGGCATACGCCTGTAGTTCTAGCTACTCAGGAGGCTGAAGTGGAAGGATTGCTTAAGCCCAGGAGTTTGAGGCTGCGGTGAGCCATGATTGCACCACTGCACCCCAGCCTGGGCAACAGAGTGAGACCCCTTCTCAAAAAAAAACCAAACCAACCAAACAAACAATAAAAACATATAATGGATAATCTCAGAATGGTATGCAACATATTCTTTGAGTTTTGCTCAATTTTTTTCTTTGTACCTTCTTTATTCTCTCTCTTCTCCCTTGTAGTCGTTTCATGTCAGGATACCTAATGGGTGATAATATCAGGAGTAAATAACTCATTCAATAAACACATTTGGAGACCCACAATTTGTAAAACTTTGAGCAAAGAATTGTAGGACATGCAAAGGGTAACTGAGTACTGGCTATAGCAACTGCCATCGTAAAATTGTAAACTTCCACAGGACAGCACATTTAAAAAAAATGCTCAACATGATTCGTTATTAGGGAAATGTATTTGAAAACTATAAAGAGCTACCATTTCACATCCACTAGGATAGCTAGAATAAAAAAGTCAGGCCAGGCACAGGGGCTCACGCCTATAATCCCAGCACTTTGGGAGGCCGAGGCGGGCAGATCACCTGAGGTCAGTGGTTCGGGACCAGCCTGGCCAACATGGTGAAACTCCATCTCTACTAAAAATACAAAAATTAGCCGGGCATGGTGGCATGCCCTATAGTCCCAGCTACTCAGGAGGCTGAGAATTGCCTGAACCTGGGAGGCAGAGGTTGTAGTGAGCCAAGATCATGCCACGGCACTCCAGCCTGGGTGACAGAGTGAAACTCAGTCTCAAAAAAAAAAAAAAAAAAAAAAGTCAGGCAATAAACTGTGAGGATGTGGAGAAATGGGAGCTCTTCTGTTCTTTGGAGTGATAGAAATTTTCCAAAATTAGATGGTGGTGATGGTTGCACAGTCATGTAAATATATTAAACACCACTGAATTGTGTAATTTACAAAGTACATATCTGCCTTGTATTAGTCAGAATTATAATGAATAAACCAAATTTCTGAGGCTTTCAAAAAACCTCGAAACTTTAACAAGAGATGAAGAGGGGAAGAGCTCCATTCTAACAAGGGAAATTTTGGAAAGCTTCTCAGAACAAATAGCATTTAAGCCAGATCACAAGGAACAAGGGTTAACATGATAGCCATTTACAAAACACCTGTATCTGCTCTGTAAGTGTGCAGAGTTCCAGGTCTTTATTTCAAATTCTCTGTCTACATAACATGTTCTCTTTGTTGCAGATGAAGACCATCAGAGAGGTCAATGTGGCTTGCCCATGGCCAGAGAGCTAATGAGAGTCAGGCAAAGAGTGAGACTGGCTGAGAGGCAGCTTCTGAAATGTGTAGGGGTTTGAGTAGTCTACGCAGAGGGAAGGATAAGTGCAAGGGTGAAGGGGTAGAAAACAGCAGAATATGGATGGGAACCAGCAAGGCAGCCAGGTGATTGGGCTATTTTTCCAGTTAGTGTTTGGAACCAGGGATCTGTCTGAAAAAGTAGGCAGGAGCCAATTTATGGAAGGTTTTGCATGCATGGTGGAAAAGTTTAGGCTTCATTCTGAACTCTTCCAGGAGCTGGAACTTTTAAGCTGGAACTGATCTATGCTTTAGAGACAGGGCTTTAGCAGCAAGGATGATGCACAACCACAGAGCCTGACGTCAAGACAACTGGTAAAGAATCCAGGATAGGGAGACTGAGGTCTGGGCTAGGGTTGCAGAACTAAACAAGGAGGAAAGGAGGAAGCTGATAAAACCATCATTTCAAATTGGTGCAAGCATTTTAAGTGTTTACATTCCTTTCCATTAACATTTGACACTCCAAATAAGGTGAAATGATGTTCTTCATCAACAGCGTTATTTTGGACCAAGGACCGATTTAATTAAACTGAGTGCTGATGCATGGAAATGCTATCCTGCCCTAAACCTTCTAGCCCTCTTTGCTCTGTTATAGGCTCCTACCTCATGAGGTTAATAGTCTTCTGGCTAGGAGAAGCAAGGGGGAGCTTCTGTTAGCCGGTAGGTGGCATGGTCTGAGAACGTTAATCCCCTTTTCCTTGTCCTGGCCCCTCACATGTCATAAAGACTGCACCCACGCAGGAGAAGGTGGAAAGTATACTGCAGCTATCTATCATTTAGCAGATTCCAGGAGATAAATTGTTCACTTCTATACCCAGAGTCACAAAGGTTTAGAGGCCACCATCAGTTTGGGGTAATGGTTTAGTACCAGGCTTAAGAGCAAATCCCAGCTCTGCCACTTATAGCTGGGCACCCTTGACTTTGCTCTACTTACTTAACCTTGCTGTTCCTTGGATTTCATATCTAGAAAATAGAGATAATAATAATAACATCTTCATAGCACTGTTGGGAGGCTCAAATCAGTTTAAACAGGCAGTAAAGATTAGAAAACTGCTTAATACACACTAATATCCAAAAACTATTTGAAATTCTTGTTTTGGGATTTTCCAATCCCTTCCTTTCTCCTTTATATAATACAATCTTGAAATAATAGTTTGCTTGTATCTCTATGGTAGCAATATTTTCCATTCACTCCTAAGATAACTTGATTCTCAACAATTGCATCTGAAATCAGACCATAGTATCAGAACCAGTACAGCTTTTGAAAACTGCAGTGTAATCCATGCTAAAGACTTACTAGCTGCTTTAAGGGTTCCTGCTTCATTATGATGAACAAAACTGCAACTTTACTCCCTGTGTTTATCTATCTATCTATCTATCTATCTATCTATCTATCTATCTATCTATCTGTTTATTTGAGATGGAGTCTCATTCTGTTGCCCAGGCTCAAATGAAGTGGCTTGAACATGGCTCACTGTAGCCTTGACCTCCAAGGCTCAAACGATCCTCCAACTCAGCCTCGCAAGTAGCTAGGACTACAGGTAGGTGCACGCCACCACACCTGGCTAATTTTTAAATTTTTTATAGAGATGAAGTCTCCCTATATTGCTCAGGCTGATCTTAAACTCCTGAGCTCAAGCAGTCCATCCACCTCAGCCTCTCAAAGTGCTGGGATTACAGGCGTGAGCCACCACACCCAGCCTGTGTTTATCTTTTCAACACTGTTTCACTTTCTGAAAAGGATGGGGGAAGGAGAGGACATTTTCAAAGAGGTAAAGCTGAGAAAGAGATGAAAAATAATGTGTTTTTTTTTTTTGTTTCTTCTCACTCTCTATTTCCTTTTAGCCACATCCTTCTTGCTGTGTCACAGTTGCTGAAATTTCTGGATGTCAATATTTGCTTTCTATTTCCACTAAGAAGAATGCACATAGTAACTTAATTGATTGATCCATCAACTTCCAAAGGTATATTGAGCCTGAGCCCTATAGGAACAACAAGGTCTCCTGTTTTCATAGAGCTTATAGTTGATTGGCGAGACAGGGCCAGTGTGTGAAATAACAATACTATTCGCATGTATAAGCTGGCAGCGGAACAATACTCTAAGCAGGTATCAGTAAGGGCCAGATGACTTGAGCGTCTGGGGATTCATCAGTTATACCCACAGTGGTGGGGCTGTCAAGTGGCCTGGGAGAAAAGAGCTCTACACTGGAATGCTAACTTCAATATCTGGGTGAAGCAAAGGCCAGAAAACAAAAAGGGGAGGAAGCCGGCAACCTTGAGAGGCTCTGCTGACCGCTTAATAGTATCTGGATTTTACCTTCCCTCTGCCTCATTTTGAGTCTTACTCTGGTGATGGGCTCTTATACTCCTTGCTTCAAGGGAAAATGTTCCATGTTCTTATCTTCTATCTACCCAACTCTTGAAAATGACATAAAAGAGAATACAGGCCGGGCGCAGTGGCTCACACCTGTAATCCCAGCACTTTGGGAGGCCGAGGCAAGAGGATCACAAGATCAAGAGATCGAGACCTCCTGGCCAACATGGTGAAACCCCATCTCTACTAAAAATGGAAAAAAGAGCTGGGCGTGGTGGCGCATGCCTGTAGTCCCAGCTACTCGGGAGGTGGAGGCAGGAGAATCGCTTGAACCCAAGAGGCAGAGGTTGCGGTGAGCCAAGATCGCGCCACTGCACTCCAGCCTGGTGACAGAGACTCCATCTCAAACAAAACAAAACAAAACAAAAAACAAACCAAAAAAACCCCTAAGGAGAAAGCCAAGAAGAAAATAAACAGATAACAGATATAAACAAGAAAGTAAGAGCTATCTAAGGTCTGGAAAAGCTGGTTACTCAGTAATTCACACATCATTGAAAGACCAATTAGAACCATTAGCAAGTTGTTAACACTGACTTTAAACTCTTCTCTGATTTAGCCTGGAACCATCCAGAAGGAGCTGTGTCACCATAAGTGGCACCATTATAAAATAAAAATGCATAAACAGCCCTCCATTCACAGCTGCTTATTGGGTCCTTTACTTGTGTGTGTGCTGTGGTATCCCCAAAGGAAGATTTTAAACACACCACACACACACACACACACATACACACACACACACACACACACAATCAAGCCTGGTGGAGCTAATGTAAAATATGTGGAAGGTCCCCAACAGCGTAAGGCTGTGGAAGATCCTGGACACTTCAAAAGTTCAGAAACTCAGAAGCTGAGATCACTCACTTAGGAGTTAGGGTTCCTGGCCTTGAAAGATGAGTAAAACTGAGGCAGAAAAACAGAGGAGATTGAAGAGAAAACATATTTCTTAACAGTTAAGGCCAGGCGCGGTGGCTCATGCCTGTAATCTCAGCACTTTGGGAGGCCGAGATGGGCGGATCATGAGGTCAAGAGATCGAGACCATCCTGGCTAACATGGTGAAACCCCATCTCTACTAAAAAAATGCAAAAAAAATTAGCCGGGCATAGTGGCGGGCTTAGTGGTGGGCGTCTATAGTCCCAGCTACTCAGGAGGCTGAGGCAGGAGAGTGGTGTGAACCCGGGAGGCGGAGGCTGCAGAGAGCCAAGATTGTGCCACTGCACTCCAGCCTGGGTGACAGAGTGAGACTCCGTTTCAAAAAAAAAAAAAAAAAAAATACAGTCAAAAGCATGGGCTCTGGCATCTGACTAATGAAAATCAACTACTTTACCTTGCACTCATGACTTCACACCTCTGCACCTCTGTTTCCACATCTGCATGGGAATGATGATAATATTAGCATCTATCTGAGTGTGTTGTCAGGAAGATGAAGTGAGTTAGTTTGTATTATGAATTACATGATGCCATGCTTGACATACAGTGTTAGCTGTGATTGCATGGAACAAATGGAAAGAAAGCACATTTCAGAGTAGCCTTCAGCTTAGGGTCACTTATTTTTGAATGACTCTGCCAAAGCTACTTTTGAACTTGATTATTCAGAAAAATTAACTTTATGGAAAAACCTTTAAAAAATAAGCCACATAAAATGAATTAATTTAGATTTATATGAGAAGTTATAGGAGAGTGGTGTGCTGCTTTTACTATCTTTTAAACCATCATGCATTTTCCTTAACTATCAATGATAAAGGGAACCTATTGTCTTGGTGGGTCCAGGCTGCTATAACAAAACACCATAGACTGCAAGGTTTAAACAAAAGATATTCATTTCTCACAGGTCTGGAGGCTTAAAGTCCAAGATCATGATGCCAGCCTGCTCAGGTTCTTGGTAGAACCCTCTTCCTGGCTGAGATGGCTGTCTTCTTGCTGTGTTCTCATATGCGGGTGGGAGGGAACAAGCTGTCTGGCTTTTCTTATCAATGCACTAATCCTATCATGAGGACCCCACTCTCAAATCATCAAACTCCAATTGCCTCCCAAAGACCTCACATTCTAATACCATCACATTGAGGGTTAGGGCTTCAAACATTCAGTTTGGCCTACAAAAGCCCATTGAAGGGCATATCATATTTAAAAGAAAAAGAAGAAAGAAATAATTCAAACCATTATGTTATGTACAGTCCTACAGATGCAAGTCTTTATAAGCTAAAGCTTTAGGACTAAGAGAAAATTGATAATGAGAGTGGTGCCTTTGAAGATTAAAATGTAACTTTTCTGGGCAAAAAGAATATTAAATTTTTGGAAAATCATATTTAGAGTGTTTGAAGATATGGAATCCAGAGATTCTGGTGGTGTGGAAGGGTGATGCAACCAGGGGAAAAAAAATCATGTTCTTCATTCTTTTTATGTAAATATGCTTATAGTCATCTTACTAATTACGAATAGCTAGAGAGATTATTCTGTGATAAAATGTCTAGTAGATTTAGCTTGTGCACACCAAGCAGATTTGCAATTTGTGGCCACTCCTGTTGCACAGTTAGTGAGTTGGTGTGCATACCAATGGCCGATGTGCCTCTCCAGCACCTTGGTGGCCAATCTGTCTGTCCCCTCCCCTCCCATTTTGCTCTTCTCTCCCTCCTTTCCTTCTGCAGCCCCTATAGAGGTCCCCAGTCCCACTGCCCCTGCTGTGGCCAGGTGCAGGGAAGTGTGTGTTGGTGGTGATGGGAGTCTCCCTCTCACCTCTTCTAAATTTGTGGGGGAGGGGAGGAGAGGTGTCCCAGGGATCCCAGGTAAAATGAGGAACATTTCACATTGAAGCAATGTTTATCAAAGTAGTTAATTTCTATAGAAATTCCAGCACCAAAGAGAGTAGGTTTACTCAAAAGCAAATGGGGCTTAGACCTTCATTTACATGAGCCCAATCAAGGGGATTTTGTACTTTTGTCTTCCTTACACTGAAGGTAGCTCCCCAAATTGTTTCACGACCTTATTTACATTAGCGTCTCCTAAGGGGTTTTAGTACTTTTGTCTTTTTTAATCTTGAAGGTGGCTCCCCAAATTTTAAGTGCTTCAAGTCCCACAAAATCTGGATTGTCTCTGGTCAGCATGGTCATTTAATTGTGGGATTCCTTCCATGGGCTTTTGTAGGCTATCCTGAGAACCTTACTACTGTATAAAATGTTGCTTCTGTGGAACAGTTTCTGTGAGAAACAAACAACACTTACAACACATATACAATCTTTTCTTGTATTGGTAAATTGTCTGATCTCTAACTAGGTACTTAATGTTTGTTGATTGAATGATGATGAAATAAATGAGGGGAAAATAGACAAACTTGGAGCACTTATTGAATGCTTCTCTCTAGATGGTGGAATTATGATTTTATTTTCATTTTCTTTGTACTTAGCTTTTTTCAAATGTTGAAAATTTCCACAATGAACCTGTATTATCTTGAGTAATCTAAACCTAGCTTTAAAAGTTCGTAGTATAGATGTTCTTTCATCTACACATGTATGAAGTGCTTCTTCTGTGGCCTTCGGTTAGTTCTAAGGATATCAAGCCAAGCAAACCCCATAGCCTTGCCCTCAAGAAATCTACAGTACCAAGCACTGTCTGAGCCCTGAAGGGGTACACAGGTCAACATCACAGAGCTCTGTCTATTCAGGGTGGTCTATGTAGATGAGGGAAGGAAAAAGGAGGGGGAAGAATGAAACTTATTGTCCTCAAAGATCCTTTTATATGGATGAACACACACACACACACACACACACACACACACCTCAGTTATGTATTTATTTCATTTTACCAGGCAAAAGTTTCAGGCAGGGCATAAAAACCCAAGGGAAGAGTGGACTACATTTGAATAAATCCATCAGCTGTGTCCATTCTCCTCCCTAACTTTTCAGAAGGAATGGAAAGAGAATAAAATTCTACCAAATTTGAGTTTAAAATAATCATGTTTGAAACAATAGCTTCTATTTATTGAGTTCTCACCCATGTGTCAGGCACTATGCAAAGTGCTTTACATGCATTGCCACCTCGTTTTATTTTTTTTACTTTCACAGGCTTATGAGGTAGGAACGATCATTATCAATCCCTTTACAGATGAGGAAAGAAAGAAGAAATGAAACAAGTCACCAATGGTGAAAGGGATGGCGCTGGCTGCCCCTGATTGAAATCTCAATTTGTCTACCCTCCCTTCTTAACCGCTCCTTTCCAAGAGGCTAGACTACAAAAAAATTTGGGGTCCAAGAAGTATGAACCAGAATATGGATATTTTGTAAAAATGGAATGTAAGATGAGGTTCCTGAACAATGTGATGTTAGGCAGGGTGCGGTGGCCTGTAGTCTCAGCTACTTGGGAGGCTGAGATGGGGAAGATCCCTTGAGGAGGATCTCTTGGGTTCAGGAGTTCGAGTCCAGCCTTGGCAGGAGACCCCATCCCTGAAAACAATAAAAATTAAAACAACAACAGTGGGGTACTAGAGTTTTAATTTGAAAAAAGAAAAAAAAAAGGGGGTGGAGAAAGGGAAAACCAGTTTTCAAAAAAGGCCAATTTCCTAGACATTAGTGGTTGATTACTAACTCATTTCATTAAACTAAATTATGAATTGGCTTTCTCGTCAGTGTCACCGCTCTGATGCGTCCTTTTCCATTTTCCACCTTCATCCTGGCTGAATGTGGGAAATGATCTGGTTTGTGCATAATCCGCGAGGCCCAGGGAGGATCTTTTGCCCCTATTGTTTTCTTGGGTGTTCTCACTCTAGGGGCCTGACATTCCTCGCGTGTCTAAGGAAATGAGGGAGCAGTGAAGCGCGGGGAAGCCGCACAAAAGACATCCAAAGGCTATCAATGGAAAAAGATCAATCAGGTGCACACAAGAAACACCGAATATGCCAGGGAAGAGAAAAATACCCTTTCCCAGAGGGTGGGAAATTGATTGAGCTTCTATGAGGGTCCACAAAGAACTGGACGGATGCAGTGGTGGATGGCGATCTCTCTGGACCACTCCGGACGCGCCCAGCAGACCCAGCCTACGCCTTTAGGTCCTAGGAGGCTGAGAAGGGTGGGGAGAGGGGCGCAGCACGATCTTGTGTCTTTCCTCCCGGTGCCGCCTCTACTGAAACGCAGATGCTTCATTAATCTTGCAGGCGCCGCAGCTCGGGTCAGTATGGAGGCGGATGGGTGGTAGGGCCCGGGCCTCTGGGCTGCGCCCGCCGGTTCAGCCTGGCCCGGGAGGGGAGCGGCCGCGCGGTGGGCCAAGGACGCCCGGCCTTCCCTCCGTCTGCTTCCAGCAGGCACAGCCCCGAGGCTGGGCTCAAGGGCTGACCCGAATCTCCCCTAGAGCTGGGCCCACCCGGCTACCCACCGGGCAGCCTCGCCGCTCCCACGCCACCGCCCAAGTGACAGGCACAGGAAGGCCGGACCGGACGCAGTCTCCCGCCGGGGTCTCCCCTCCGGCTGGCCGGCCGCTGCAGGGCGCGCGCGCACACACACGTACACACACACACACACACACACACACCTGCCCACACACACCCGCCTACGCACACACACACTCCCGCCTCCTTCCCGCCCCGCAGCCCTAGCAGCCCCCAGCCCGCTCCCCAGCGCGCTGAGCCCCGGCGGCCTCCGCAGGCCCCGCCCCGGGGAGGAGAGCCAGGCGCGCGCGGGAGCTAGGCGCGGGGAGGGGCCGGCGGTGGGGGAGTGTCTGCTGCCCCCGCCCCTCCAGTGAGTGACTGAGCGAGGAGCTCCCCTCCCTCGCTCGCTCCTCGCAAGCTCCCGCTCGCTCCCTGCCCACTCCCGGGGGGACGTTCCGTGCCGCGGCCGCCGCGGCCGCTGCTTCTTTCACACTTTAGTTGGGAGCTGCGCGCCGCGCTCAGTTACTGGAGAGCTGGCCGCGCGCCGCCGCCTCCCGCACGCTTGCACGCGGGCCCGGCTTCGGGGTTTTGGGTTCTTACTCCAAGCGGCGGGGAGGAGGGGGAGCCCCGGGCACACTGTGGAGAGGAGGAGGAAGAAGAGGAGGAGGGAGGAAGAAAAAAGACGAGGAGGACAGGGGCGGGGGGCGGGAGGCTTGCCACCTTCAGCCCCCCCGCGAATGCCCAAGGTAAGCGTGAGCCATTGCCTGCTCTGGGGCGGGGGGAGCTGGCGGTGCAGCCCGCCCCGGCTCGGCTACCCGGGCATTCCCGGGTGGGCAGGGAGGGAGGCCTGCGGGGTGTCTGCCGCACGGAAGGGATGGGAGCCCTGGTCGTGGCGCTGCCTGCGCGGGGCCCGGGCCGGGGCTGCTGCTGGTGCGGGGCTGGCGGGGCTGCTGCCAGGGACGGAAGCTGGGGTGGGGGAGCCGCGAGGGGCGTCTGCCGGCCTGGGCGGAGGGGCTGGGATGTGGTCGGGGCTGCTGACGACTTTCGTCACATCGAGGCCTGGGTGGCTGGTGTTAGACACCCCTCCCTTCCCACCCGCACCCTGCCGCCCTCAGCCTTCCTGCTCTCCTCTAGCTTTGCATGTAGCCACCGTACTTTGCAAGCCAGAGCTTGAAAGGAAAAACACAATTTAGGATCCTTTGCTAAGTATCTAAGTCCCTTCTCCCGCTCCGACTGATTGATGTGTTTGTATAGGTGGTTTGACCCCCGGGATTTCTGAAGTTTTGACCTTTTTGGGGTGGCTCGTTTCGGTGCATCTGTTTGCCCACCTCGGTATATTTATTATTCGTGCCCATGCGAGGCAGCCAGAGGGTGCTTGGTTATTGTACACGAAACAGATTTCACTCTCCTCTGCAGGCAGTTCGCGAAGTGCCGCCGCCGCGGCTGCCTTTGGTCTGCTGGTTAATGTCCTTTCCTTATCATCCACCCTGCTCCCTCCCTCTACGGAGGGTTAGTTTTTGTTTTTTCCTTTCCACTTACTGTTTGTGTGAGAGAAGTCCTGGGCTTAAGGGCTCTCAGCACTCGTTCATTTCTCTTCTAAAGCTCTGAATGGCTCAGGCATGTCGGTAAAATTTGGGGTGGTCCTCTTTGCTCCAAGAGTTACATGGCCAAAGATAAAAATATGCACACATAAACACGCATTAATTCTGAGACGGCAAGCAGTTTGAGAGAGAAATAATTTGTTTCCAATAGGAAGTCGGTGACCTATGGGATCTCTTCCATTGCCTGTGGGTTAGGAAAATTGTTTTAAAATAGATAGTGCTTGTGTTGTCCGTGGCTGGAAGACAGCCATAGTTCAGTTACTGAAGCAACTCGGAAAGTGATACACCCTGGGCACCCAGAACCTCAGTAAAGACACACGTAGTCTGACTCAGATGTTAGAAAGGGGACTGACACACCATAGATTCCATGGAGTATTTTTTCTTTTTTTTTTTTTTTTTAGGAGACTGTCCAGACCGTTTGGGGAAATGACAAGTTCATTACACAGACAGATGTAATGAACACCTCCCTATTCAAGGGGATGGGCTCAGCTTCTGCCTAATAGGAATAACCTTTTGATTTGATAGAATTGGGATGTACCAGGATAGAAACAAACATAGGTGGAGTGGGCCTGAGCTCCTTCAGCACTGTTGTGGGGAGAAGGTGAGGTTTCTGAAGGGTCTTTTAAGTTCAAGATGCTGAATTTGGAGTTTTCTCCCCTTTTTCATATTGTCTAAAGCTGGATTGTAGGATCAATAGAACATGTTCTATGTTGGCGTTTGGAAATGCAATTGTCAGACATGGAAATTAATTTGGATTGGATCACCTATTTTTGTTTTGCTACTTACAAAGTAGGAAGTACCAGTGATAGGACAACTGAGTGTATTTATAGGCGTTAAACCAATGCTGGGACTGGTACTTCACAGATCACAAATGCAGCATTGAAATCGAATGTCACTCAATGTTTACTGCTGTGCAAACCTGCTTCAGAGAACAGTACTGGAGGCTTCTAAAAAGGGCAACAAAGACCAGTGCGCTCAGCTCTTGGGTGGGTGGGTGCCTGAGGAGGGGCGGGGTGCTTCTGTTGTCTAGCTTTGTCACAACTGGGCATGTTTGCAAAGAAAAATGGCCTTGGGTGGTAGAGAGGTCTCACATCCTCCAGTGTTAAAAGTTCATCCTAGAAGGACCTTAAAGTTCCAGCTTTCCTCCTCAGGTTTGACTTAATTTAACTCTGAGTTTAGAAAACTGATAATTTTGTTTTCCTGGCTAGAAATTTATCCCTCCTCCGCCCCATCTCCGTTTATCATTCAACATGGGTTTCTGGGAATTAATAGGCCACTGTCTGAAGGGGTTTGAGCTTCTTGAAGAATCACAGGGCATCATTCAAGAGCTTTGGTACTATTTGCTATGACTGATTCAAAAATCCTACTAAGGAGGAAGGTGGTTTGCTCTATTATAATTTCCAAGTGAATCATGCCTCAGCACTGTGTTGCCTTTGTGACCAGGCAAGCTTTGAGTTTTACATTCTGAGTGGCTTGCTCCAGGCTCTAAGCAGCCCCCTTCTGTAAGATGTTTTTTTGTTTTTGTTTTTGTTTTTTGTTTGTTTTTGTCTAAAGGAGATACCAAAGGCTGGGAGAGGGAATGTCGTGTTACCTTCCAATAGGGCAGGAGAAGGCAGGTGACATATTTACAGAAGAGTCCTAAGGTGATAAATATGACTGTCTTCATTTGAATTTATCAATACAACTTACAGCCATATAATGAGGCATCTTGTGTAGCTCACATGTTTAAGTACAGAGGTCTTGGGGTTCTGTATCCTTTGAAGTTTCCTTCCAGCTCCACTTTGAGCGTGGCCCTAACTAAAGGGTAATAGCACAGTAATTCCGGAGGGAGATCGTAGGAGACTGCCAGTTAACAGAAAAATTGGTGAAACCTCACTGTCTTATGATACTTTGTTTTCCTCCAGCTTGGCAGAACCAAATATAAAGGGAGGAGGGAACATTGCTTTGCTTGTATTTTCTCTCCTGATGTTTAGCTGGTATCTCAGAGTGTGGTCACTGCTTATTTCAGGTGATTTAAACTGTTTCATTCTGCACCTCCTCATGGGTGGAATGGAATCCAAACTCATCAGAGACTTGTTAGGAAAGGGTATGTACACATGGGTAAGCTTCAGACTCCAGCAAGTGCTCTGAGCAGCACAGTACTGATTATCAATCAGAAGTGAGGGTACGGCAGGTCTGATCTTACAATGCAAGTTTACATGAAAATAATTTGTATGTGAAAGTTGATTTGCCTCCAGTTTTTTAGGAACATATTGACTGTGTAAATCTACTTATACATCTAGTCAATCGGAATTCACTCAGAGATACTAGGTCGATCAGTCTTCATGAAAATATACATCTCCTAAAAATACCTACACAATGTACGTTGGAGGTTGGAGAACCCTACACAATGTACGTGGTGGGTACTCAGATGACCTTTTTTTTTTTTCCAGCTTTACTGTGTAAAGATACTTTTATTAATAGGCTTTTGGCAAACAAATACATCTTTGGCCACTTCATGATCCTTCTTTGAGCCTCAATTTTAAAAGTCCCATAGCATGGAGTAAATAAAAATTGTGCTTAATTGGGTTCTACATAAAACACAAAAAGCAGATTGCAATAGACCAGTATTAGAAAACAAAAAACTTTGCTTAGAAAACAAAAAACAGGGATAGGGCTTGTGTACAAGAAGAATTGTGACAGTGAAACTATATTTTAAAAAATGGTGACAGTTTTGACTTCCAGAGATCATAATTCAAGAGCTTATCTGAAGTGGCATGTAAATTACATACATACATATTTTTTAAAGTAGGCAATTATTTAGCTTGACTGTCTCGGTTCTGAAGTTTAATTTTACAAGTTATAGTTGCAACAAGAAACAACATGACATGCTGTGGTTATGCAATTATGACAAGAGTGATTGGATGTAAACTGGACTAGGATAAACATAGAAATGAGCACACAACAGTGTCTCCAGTCATCAGGTATTAAGAAGTTTCTTTGCTTTTTTTATTAACTATGTTACTAGAAAATGTATTTCCCAGGTTGCAGGCTAATTACCTAAAATAATGATTGCTTTCTCTTACATTTGTGAAAGGAGATGCAACTTCCCCAATCTAAAATGGAAACTGAGAAGACTAATTGGCCAAGCTACTGGAAGGCTAGGCCTTTTTGCTCATCTCAGCAACCCCCATAGCAGCTAGCATACTACTTTGCACTTGGAAGTCACTCAATGAGTGATTGAATGGAATGGAATTTACCTAATTAGTTAAGATCTGCAATGTGTCAAAATTTCCTTGGAGAAATACATTAGATGTGGACTTAAGTTTTAATAAATGTGTGTGGTAGTTTATTAAGAGCCCCATATTATGCCTCAGGTAGGATTTTTAAATGTTGAGACATATTTGACAGGAAACATACCAAGCATGACGTCCTCTCAAATTACTGAAATTTCTTTCTTTCTTTTTTTTTTCAAGACGGAGTCTTGCTCTGTCACCCAAGCTGGAGTGCAGTGGCGCAATCTCACAGCAATCTCCACCTCCTGGGTCCAAGCAATTCTCATGCCTCAGCCTCCTGAGTAGCTGGGATTACAGGCAGGTGCTACCATGGCTGGCTAATTTTTGTATTTTTAATAGAGACAGGGTTTTGCCATGTTGGCCAGGATGGTCTCGATCTCTTGACCTCAAGTGATCTGCCCACCATGGCCTCCCAAAGTGCTGGGATTACAGGCATGAGCCACCACGCCCAGCCCCCAAATTACAAGAATTTCTAGTTAGGGGCATCTTGATTTGGAATAGATATAATTTCTGTATTTGACAGGCAGTCCTTCCCTTATGATTGTAGCTGTGGTCTTTATCTTATTTGCCTCAGGGATTCGGTGAATAACAGTGCCTAATATTTATAGTGTGCCTTATGGTTTTCAAAGTCCTTTCACGTACCTTGTCTCATTTGACATTTGGCTGCAGCCATAGCAGTCAGGGTTTTCCATGCTGGGATCTTTCCCAGAATGTGCCTGGATCAAGGAGTGCTGGAGAGGTCCAGGGAAAGCTCAGGAAGCCCTCCACCTCTTGATTTATGAGATTCACTGCTGCTCCCTCTAAGATAACCTGAATAAAGCAGGAGCTAAACAGTGTGTACACATGGACGTTTAGAGTGGAATAATAGACACTGGAGACTCCAAAAGATGGGAGGATGGGAGGGTGGCGAGGGTTGAGAAATTACCTATTGGGCACAATGTACACTATTTGGGTGATGGGTACACTAAAAGCCCAGACTTCACCACTACACAATATATCCATGTCACAGAACTGGACTCCTATCATCTAAATCTAAATTTTAAAAAAATAATAACTAACGTAAAGGAAAGTTGAGACCTGTTAGTGCACTGAGCCCACTCAGGCTCCCAGCATCCAGTGGCTTTCCCCCTACACCTGTTCTGTCTCTTGGGCTGTCTTTGGCCTCTTAGTCCACCTTTGACAAGTATCCCTTTCATCTATCGCTTCCTTTCTGAAGATTTTTCATGTTTTTCTGGCCCATAGATTTTTATCCATAGATACTCCTCCTTTTTTTTTTTTTTTTTTTTCTTGAGACAGGGTTTCATTCTGTCACCCAGGCTGGAGTGCAGTGGCACAATCGTGGCTCACTGCAACGTCTGCCTCCCTGGCTCAAGTCATCCTCCCACATCAGACTGTTGAGTAGCTGGAGCCACAGGTGTACACCACACACCTGGAGAGTTTTTGTGTTTTTTTTCTAGAGACGTGGTCTTGCCATGTCGCCCAGGCTGGTCTGGAACTCCTGAGCTCAAGCGATCCCCCCGCCTCAGCCTCCCCAAGACCACCGCAGCATCAGCCACTGTGTCAGGCTCCCTTCTGCTTCCTATGCCACACCTTACTTTTGCCTGCAAGACTTTATTGTCTGAATGTGTCTGAATGAGCTTTTCCAGTACAGTATTTTAACCATATCTCGAGATCCACTGTCTATCTGGCTCCTCCCACCTGCCTGAGAGTAGACTTCTTGCTTCCAGCCCAGTGACTCCCTTCTTCCCTCAGGGCCCCTGTCCTACTTTGCCCCACACCTCCTCCCTTCTTCCTCCCACCCGCTTCTCTCCATCAAGCCTTTAGATCTTCCAGCACATACCTGCCTCTTCCTGTTTCTCAGGCTCCCGCCATCTCAACACATGTGTTTATAGTATTCATGAGTTGACATCCACATACTTTATACCTTGTAGAAAAGTGGAATTAGAGCACCCCCAAGTTTAGGAATCTTTCTGCCTTTGTTTTCATTTTTGATTCTAGTATGTTATATTGTTGACTGTGTAAGGCTCTTAAGCCATTTAATAATAGGTGAGTACTTTGCTTCTTCACTTCACTTAGTTATTACATTCTCCATTGGATAAGATAAAGGAAATATCTTGATGATTATTGTTATTTTAAAAGATTTGGACAACAAATCTGGAAAAGCATTCCAGAGATTTTCATAATAGCACCATAGAAAGACTTTATTACACACTAAATTCGACTTGCTAATCACAAAAGTAGAATGGTTTATTTAATTTCATCTTCATTACCTTTTTTTTCTCCTTTGGTTGAGTAAATGTTGGTTAAATAAGTATTCCTGCAACTTGAACTAATTTTTTTTCCAATTTGTTGTAATTTTACTGCTCTCCATGAAAATTTTATAAATTCATGGGACACATTTATGCCAAGCAAAGATTTTTTAGCTAACACCTAATGTTGTTGGTTTCCTCTATAAGTTTATAGCCTATATCAGCCCTATCAGTAGGGTCAGTGGGGAAAAAAGTAAACTGAGCACTACTACTGGAAAAATATATCCCATTGACTCACTACATATGAATTTGGATTGGTCTTTTTAGAAAACTACTTCAAAAGTAGATCCAACATTAGTTATGCAATATCCTGAGTGCTTTAGGGCTTTTGGAAAAAGGTACTTTAAAGCAGAACGGGGACATGATGGTTTTTAAGTAATAATTCCTTTTCTTGGATGGATCTGTATTTTATTTGAGTGTCATGGATACTGCAGCAGTTTCAGTTCATTGTTAAACCACATGTTAGAATATATTTTACTTCACCTGGTGACTTATGGTTTTTCCCACCTGAACTGGGTGGGGAAAGGCGATTGAGAAGTTGATTGTTTTCACTGAAGTGTGGGAACCTTTTTCATACCCATCATCATAGATATAAGTGCTAAGGGATGTACTCTCAATAAACTATGGCATGCATGCATATCATAGCCACTCCTAAAAGCTTCTTCCTGAATTCCACAGTTGACAAGGAGGCCTAGTAGAGCCCCTGTATTAGCACTGTGTCCTTTTACATGAGACAATTGAAAGGCCGAGTGTAAAGTAAGGAGATGCTGCGGGCTGCCAGGCTGTGATTTGCAGGAAACTTCTCAAAGACACAGATAGTCAGGGTGACTTCAGCGGTTCTATCTCAAAGTTCTGCCAAAAGGAGTTTTTCTAAGATAATTTTGTTAACAGTTCTTGCAATTAATAGGTTATAAGGAATAAGCAACATATATCTCATTATATGTTTCAGGAGGATAATATTTTCATGAAGGAAGTGAGAATCCAGGAATATCTCTTGAGTTGCTTAGTAGTTGCTGAAAATTCAGATATTCTGGTTTGTGCCAGGAATCCATGACAGTCTAGATGCAACTCCCAAAACAAATTTTATGCCTCCCCAGCACCCACCCCTGCCTCACCCTGGGATATCCTTCTTCCCCTCTACTGTGTCTCTTGAGATCCAAGATATTTCTCAAATCTCACTTCAAATCCCGCCTCTTCCAAGGAGTCCTTTTTCTGCTGTAAGAGTGGTTTTTCCCTTACCTTCCATGAACTGCAGTAATACTTATTTTAGGCTTAGTTTATTTTATTATTAGTTTTGATTTTTATTATATATATTTTTGTCCCCAGCCAAATGTAAACCTTCTATTGTGCCCACTGGGCCTTAAGAGTAGATTGGTCTAAATAAGTAGTTATTGATTGATTGACAGCTTGTCATTGATCCTGAGGCTTACAGTTTCTGTCTATGAAGATCTTACTCCCATTTGAAGCCTTCTTTAATATAATGAGGAAGAATCGTCTGGAATGAGAAAAGATAATATAAATTTTTAAATTCCTTTGTTGGCCAGGGTTAAGGCACCTAATCTTTGTTATTCACTCAGATAATTTATTGAACAAACATTGACTTTTGTTAATGATGTTTTGTGTCATTTCTGGTGCCTGGGACTGGAGAGATCCTGGAGATAGATAAAAAGGCCTGGCCCTGCCTTTCTGGAGTTCTCAGACAAGCAGGAGAATTGACATGCGAACACATGATATGCGGTGAATAGACAAAGGTGCTTTGGGAGTTAAGATAAGAAAGCACCAAGCTCTGTTTAGTGGGAAGCAGACTGTGCATCCCAGTTTCCCTGGGGCAGTCCTGGCTTATTCCCACTGTCCAACATAGTTAATAATAGTGTTCCCTTTACTCTCAAAAGGATCTCAGTTTGGACAATAAATGATGACTCCCCAACATTGAGAAGTCATAAAAAGCATCACAGAGAGGGATATATTTGGACTGACACTTGAAAGCTACCAGGAGTCCTCCAGGACACTGCTTACATTGCCAAAAATACTGGGGACTAACACTGGTTTGCTAACTTTGAATTTTTTTTATTTTACTATACACTCATAGACCAATTCTCTTACTGGCATTTGGGGATAAAGGGGTTTGGGGGCAGATGGAAGATGAAGTAGGCCACTTCAGACAGAAGAAATGTAATGATGTGGAGCCATGTGGTTATGGATTGATGTCGCTGGACTTTCCACATATGATAGGGAGTGATGGGAGATGAGGCTGATGAACTATGCAAATCCTGTTAGGTCATGCTAAGAGTTTGGACTTTTTGCCTACAGTATAAGCAGTGAGGGTCACTGAAAGATTATAAAGAGAGAAAAGACCTATTTTGTATGATGTTTGGTTCTCTATTGAGTATGGGTAAGAGACTGGAGGGGACAGAGATGAGTCAGAACAAGTGAACTGTAGTACTAACTAGGAGGGAGATACTGAGAACTGAAAATGGAGAAAGGGGACAGACAGAAGAAGGATTTAGGAAGCAGAACTGATAGGACTCAGTGAAAAATTGGGCAGGAGAGTGATAAAGGGGATAGAGTAAAGGATAATTGTAAAATTTCTGCTTGGATTATACTCTGAGCTGTGGAAGCTAATAGCCATTAAAGGGAAAGATAATTAACTCGGTTTGCAAGAGGTTGAGTTTCTGGTGTGTATGCTCTCTTAGATGGAGATATCTAACACGTAACTGAAATTCGGGTCTATAATTCAGAAGAGAGGGTTGGGATAGAATTATGAGTTTGCTGTCAGCTCAGTCATCATTTTCTCAGGGAATCATTCACTACATTTCTATGATGAGGTCAAATCCCTCTATTCTGCCCTCTTACCACACCACGTACCTCCTCTCCTTGTCTGTATGCACTTTCCAATATTGTAATTGCTCATTCATTTTTGAGTTTATTTGATTAATGCTAATACCACCCCCCCACCCCCCACAACTGTAGGGTTCATGAAGGCAAGACTGCATTTGTTTTTGATCCTTTTGTATCCAAAGAACACCTGCCACACACTAGGGGCCCAGCACATATTTGTTGAATGGATGAATAAATCAGTGATTCAAAGAGTTTTTATAAATGTGACAGTTGAAGCTGTTGTGATTCAGCATCAGTTTGCACAGGGAAAGTATGTAGAAGAAAACTAAACAGTGAGTTCTAGGGAACCCTAGTGTTTCAGAGGTGTGATAGAAAAGGATGGTGAAGGAGACTCAAACCAAGCAAGTGTGGTGTCTGTCAAAGAAAAGGGAGGATCAGGCAGTGGCATGTGGTCAGAATTGTTGCATGAAGAAGTAAAACAAATCTAAAGACATTTTCATAATGTCTGTTATTAAATAGATGTGGGAACATTTATTTGATGGGAAGACATCAACATGTTTTCTCACCGTTAAAAAACTGTATGGCTGGCCGGGCACGGTGGCTCACGCCTGTAATCCCAGCACTTTAGGAGGCCAAGGCGGGCAGATCACAAGGTCAGGAGATCGAGACCATCCTGGCTAACACGGTGAAACCCCGTCTCTACTAAAAACACAAAAAAATAGCCGGGTGTGGTGGCGGGCACCTGTAGTCCCAGCTACTTGGGAGGCTGAGGTAGGAGAATGTTGTGAACCCGGGAGGCAGAGCTAGGCAGAGCTTGCAGTGAGCCGAGATCGCGCTACTGCACTCCAGCCTGGGCGACAGAGCGAGACTCGGTCTCAAAAAAAAAAAAACCGTATGGCTACTTAGCATCGTAATATTATGTATTAGCTTATGCTGCATGCAAAGTTGAATGTTTTATGACTTTGTTAGTTTTGTATGTTTGGAATCTGAGTTTAGCTTTGTATAACTTATGCCAGCACCCAATGTAGTAAAAATTTGGAGCCATGGTTTGGGAGGATGTTGAAAGTGCACAATGTTTAATCGTTGTGAATTTATAAGTGTGTGCATTAATTTGTAAGGGGATTAAAAATACTTGGGTATTTACATCCTACCAGATGAATAGCCATCAATTGTAAGAACACTTTAAGTTACAGCAAATGATGGCTATTTGATTCCAGAAGTGGAGGCTGAGAAGCAGTGTCATTAAAGGTTTGTAGTACAAATAGGGAAGCTTATTGCAGAGTATGTTTGTTACTCATTCTCGGACTGCACTGAGAGTCAAGGAGAGGTAGGTGAGGCATCATGATGTAGCGGGAAGAATGTGGGCTATGGATTCAGCAGATGCTATCCTAGTTTAGCCACCTCCTAACTCCAGATTAGTGATCTTGAATGACAACAGCAATAATTGACAATAGTAATAATGAAAGCTAACATGTACTGAGTGATGACTCTGTGCCTAGGTACTGTGCTGAGTACAATACATGCACTGTTTCTTTAATGCTTGCAGCACCTCTATGAGGAACCCACTACTGTTACCTCTTCTTTATAGACAGAGAATGACTAAGCCTCAGTGTGTTTAGGATCTTGATTAGGTCTTGTAGCTAATAGTGGTGGTGCTAAGACTGGAATCCAGGCTCTCCTACTTTAAAGTCAGGATTTTAATTGTCAACTCCCAGCCAGTTCTATTTTCTCTGCCCCCTTCCTCGTACACCCCTTTCTTCTCATTTACTGGTTCTTTATGAAGCAAATCAAACATTGTATTATCTGCTCTGTACATAATAGATTATAAAGTTCTTTGTCATTTAACCACACAGATATATTCTAAGAAATGTGTCTTTAGATGATTTCGTCATTGTGCATACATCATAGAGTGTACTTACACAAACCTAGATGGTATAGCCTGCTGCACACCTAGGCTATAGGATATAGCCTATTGCTCCTAGGCTATAGACCTGTACAGTACATCTCTGTACTGAATACTATGGGCAGTTGTAACAAAATGGTATTTGTGTATCCAAACATCTAAATATAGAAAAGGTAAAATATGGTATAAAAGATAAAAAATGGTATGCCTGTGTAGGACAGCTCCATTATATAATCTTATGAGACCACAGTTTCATATCCATTGACCATTGCTGACCAAAACATGGTTATGTGGCACATGGCTGTATGTATTTCTAAAAGATGCAGAGTCTTTTTCCTTTTAAAATAATCATAATATTATTATCATATCTAATTTCTAACAGTAATTTCCTAATATCAAATATTTAGTCAGAAAGCAAATTTCCTTGATTGTCATCATTTTTTAAAATTATTACTTTTTTGCATTTTTGGGATCCAAACAATTTCCATACCTGAGAGATGCATTTGTCTTATTTACAGGCTTCCTTTCCCTATTTTTATCTCTTTTCCTTGTCTGGAAGTTTATTTGTTGAGGAAACAGGGATTTGTCTATAGGATTCCGTGTATCCTGACTGCATCTTCTTTGTTGCTGTTTTTTATTATATTTCTCTCTTTCTTCCTGTATTTCCTGTAAACTAGTAGTTTGAGCTAGACTGGAAGCTTATTAGAAATTTTTGGCAAGAGCACATCACAGGAAGTGTTATGTATTTCTTTTTCTTTTTCTTTTTTCTTTGAGACAAGGTCTGACTCTGTTGGCCAGGCTGGAGTGTAATGGTGTGATCTCGGCTCACTGCAGCCTCTCCCTCCTGGGCTCAAGCCATCTTCCCACCTCAAGCCTGTCGAGTAGCTGGGACTATAGGTGTGTGCCACCACACCCAGCTAATTTTTTGTAGAGAGGGGTTTTTGCCATGTTGCCCAGGCTGGTCTCGAATTCGTGAGCTCAAGCTATCTGCCCACCTTTGGCTCCCAAAGTGCTAGGATTACAGGCATGAGCCACCACTCCTGGCCATGTTAGTTACTTCCCATTACATCACATCAGGAGGCACACATGCCTTCTCGTTTCTTCTTTTGTGAAGTTAAGTCTAACAGTGGATTTAGGTGTTATTAGTCTGATCACAGGCCCTGTAAAAAACACTGATGCTACTGTGATTATTATTTAGTAAGGGTTATAAAATGGTGATATTCTGTCATCCCTTCTGCATTTCCTAGCTGGAATTTTTCTCTCAAGAGACCTTAACAACATCAACTATTTGTTACCCTGAGATGTAGTTTATGTAGGAAAATTGATGCTTGGTTTTCTTTCTTCTGTTTAAACCAATATCAGAATAATGAGCTGATTTTCTAGTAGCCTCTAGAGGAAACCAACAAGATTTTTTTTTTTTTAGTATCATTATGAACTTGTGGATTTTAACACAATTTATGTATTTTAATCCCTTGCAGTTTATTTTGAAGCTCAAATTATTTTTGTGTCCAGTGTGAGACTCTTTAAATTGGCTTCTGAATCTTTTCGATGAGACTACAGTAGTTTTTGATAACATTTTTACTTTCTGGTTTAATAAGATATTTCAGATTTATTTTGTACTTTTTCTACCCCAGATATTTTTAGTGGTAAACAGTATTTAGAGACCACAGTACAGTTGTTAGGGGTTCTCATTGCCTTTGAGCTGGTCATTGTTTCTAGGCCTTTTCAGTGGACAGGGTTCAGAAAAATATGTATGTGTACATATGTGTCTACTCAGATATATATATGTGTGTGTGTTTGTATGTATGTGTACGTATGATATATATGTATATATGCATGTTTACATATTGTTTCCTTATTTCTTTCCTCTTAGCAAAAAGGTTGCCTACTGTAGTTCTGCACCTTGCATTTTGTACTTAACAGTATATTTCAGAGATCACTCTGTACCATGAGTAGACATTTCTCATTGCATTTTACAACTGCAGAAATTCTACTGTACAAATATACCATAATTATTCATTTGGATATATGGTTGTTTCTAATCTTTTGCCTGTACATTTTAGTGGGGAATGTTTTTTGTTGTTGTTGTTGTTGTTGATGGGGGTTTATTTGTAAGTCAAACAAAGCCAGAAGTGAAACTTCATTTTATTAACTAGATGGACTGTGGAATGAACAGTGATACAATAAACAGCTTTGTGAATATTTACATTCATATTCTTACTGGTTTATCTTTAAAATAGATTCCCAGAAGTGGGATCACTGGGTCAAAGGATAAATACATTTGCAGTTTTGCTAGACATTACCAAATTCCCTTCTGTGGGTGTTATGTGCTACATTATTTTGCATTCCCACTAACAAAATATGAGACTGCCTCTTACCCTAGAGCCTCACCAATAGAAAAACATTGTACAGCCTTTAGGTCTTAGCCATCTAAATGGTGAGAAATGATAGTCTAGTGTAATTTTAATTTGTATCTCTCTAATTCTGAGCTAGCTTCAGCTCTTTTTCATGTGTCTAGGGGTCTGCATTTCTTTTTCTATGAATAGTTTCTTCATTTTTTTTGGCCCATTTTTATAGAGTTGTAGGTCTTTTTCCGTTTTATTTTATTTTACTTATTTTTATTTTTTGAGATGGAGTTTCACTCTTATTGCCCAGGCTGGAGTGCAGTGGCACCACCTCGGCTCACTGCAACCTCTACCTCCTGGGTTCAAGTGATTCTCCTGCCTCAGCCTCCCCAGTAGCTGGGATTACAGGCATGCGCCACCATGCCCTGCTAATTTTTATATTTTTCGTAGAGACGGGGTTTCGCCATGTTGGCCAGCCTGGTCTAGAACTCCTGACTTGGCAGATCAGGTGATCCGCCTGCCTCAGTCTCCCAAAGTACTGGGATTACAGGTGTGAGCCACAGCGCCTAGCCCCCTTTATTTTATATTAGGGATAACATCCCTAATATTTGGCAAATATTTTTCCCAGTTTATTATTTGTCATTTTTCTTTGATTATGGTGTTAAGCAAATTATTTTCTTTGGTGCAGTCAGTATTATCAGTGTTTCTTGATTGCCTGTTAGTTTTAAGTCATTGTTGGAAAAAATTTCCTTACATCCAGATTATAGAGCAAGACATATGTAAATACAATACATGTGTAAATATTTAGTAGATACATTTATAGCAAAAAAAACCCAGGTGAAATTAATTTTAATAATATATTTTATTTAACCCAAAGTATCAAAAATATTATCATTTCAATAAGTAATCAGTATTTAAGAAATATTAGTGAGATATTTTTCATTCTTTTTTCATGCTAAGTTTTTAAGAACTAATGTATGTTTTATATATTTAACATATTTCAATTTGGTCACTAAATTTTCATCATAAATGCTTGATCTGTATTTAGGTTTCATAAAATTTACAGTTGAAAAAAGTAAATTCACATAACCAGGTTGTTCTAGTTGTACTTAAAAAGTTTTCCAATACCTAATTGAATATCCATTTTAAAATTTCAATTAATTAAAATTAAATAAAACTGAAAATTTAGCTCCTCGGTCACACTATCAATATTTCAAGGTCTCAGTAGCCACATATGGATAATGGCTACCATTTTGGACAGTGCAGTTGTAGAGACAGTCATCTGTATTTTCTTTTAGTACTTGTGTGATTTTATCATGAACATTTACATGTATGAATTTATTTTGTTGTATGGTATGGAGAATGGATCTAATTTTTGCAACATGGCTATCTGGCATCACTAACCGCTTATTAAAAAGTCCATCTTTGGCCAGGCAGAAGGATCACCTGAGGCCAGGAATTTGAGACCAGCCAGGGCAACATAATGAGACCTCATCTCTTCAGAAAAATTTTATAAACTTAGCTGGGCGTAGTGTTGCATGCCTGAAGTCCCAGCTACTGGGGAGGCTGAGGTGGGAGGATGGCTTGAACCCAGGAATTCAAGGTTACAGTGATTGTGCCACTGCACTCCAGCCTGGGTGACAGAGCAAGACCTTGTCTCAAAAAAAAAAAAAAAAAAAAAAAAGTCCATCTTTTTCCCACTGATTTGAGATGTGCCCCCCCTTATATAATTCATTTCTATACATGGTTGGCTATATTTCTGCGTTTTCTGCTTTATTCTATTGGTCTGTCCCTTCATGTTCCAATACCCTACTGTTTTAATCACAGAGGTTATACAGTATGTCTTCATATTAAAACCATGGCAAGATGCCATTTCGCGTCTACCAGATTGGCAAGTACCTGTCAATATTAAGTGTTTGGAAAAGGCATAGGGCAAAGGAAAGAAACATGCATACCATGCTGGTGAGAGTATAAGTTGTTAGAATAATTCTGAATAGACTATACCTTGTAAAGTGTTCCCCTGCTTCCCTTATCTTTCAGGGTAGCAGAATAAAGGAATAGGGCAGGTAGCAAGGCTGGAGTGGGAGCACTTTTGTCTAATAACTTCAGTTTGCCCTACCAATATTACCGTTTTCTTTACCAGTTGGATTGTGAAAAAGGTTGGGAAACACTGCCTTAAAAGAACCCTTAACATGTACAAGAATGCACAAAGTAACACTGTTGATAATACTGAAACCCTGCAAACAGTGTATATGTGGATCAACAGTGTAGTGAATAAAGAAATTGTGATACATTCATATGAAACAATAGTAAGAGTAACCTACAACTGTGTATGCCAACAGGGATGAATTCAAAAGCATAAAGATGAGTGGAAAAGCAAGATAGAAGACTAATACAATATGATTCTATTTATGTAAAGTTCAAAAACGGCTAAAGTAATATATTGTTTAAGGATAGACTAATAAATGGGAAGACTGCTAAGAAAAGCAGGGGAAGATTAACAAAATGCAGAAGGATAGTTAATTACTTCTGGGGTGAAGGGTATGTTGTGCTTGGGCAGGGTTATACATGAGACTTCAAAGGTGCTTGTGATGTTCTGCAGGTATGTACATAGTTGTTCATTTGCTTTTATACATTAAATTGTACATGTATTATGTGATTATTTCATAACAAAAGAGAAACAAAACAACAAAAACAAAAATCTAGGCACAGGAATAGGCTAACTGAAACTCAAATAATTAAATTTATGGTTGAGAAAAACTTCTTTCTCAAGTGGAACACTTGGCTTTTAATTTTTTATTTAGTGGCAATAACTTTTTGATTGGTTGTATTAAAGATTGCAGATAGAAATTTCCTTTTAGTGTCTGGGTCAAGCAGTAAGAAATCTGTTATTGTGTATTATACACACATGAATGACAATTACATCACCAGGTAGAGTCATGGGTACTTTAACACTAAGCAGTTTTTTGGTACCATTTATGCAAAATATCATCACAGCCAATTTTAAGCTTTATTCGGCAGGAGATTTTTGAAGGAACATAATAAATAGGAAATGTTTATTAAGGATATGTTATATGCCAGATATAGCACCTACATTAACTCATTTAATCGGATAATAGCCCATGAAGAATTAGATATGGTCTACATTTTACAGATGAAGAAACTGAGACTCAGAGAGGTTAAGCAGCATGTCCAAAGTCACACAGGAAGTACATGATGGGATTTTAACGCAGGTTTATCTGTCCCCAAAGCCTGTGTTTTCAGCTTTCTGTTCCAGTGTATCTTGTTAAGAACTTCAGGTGCTAATCTCTACCTTTTCTCAGTGGAGTCCTTAGTCCATTTTGTGCTGCTATAACAGAACAACTGAGACTGGGTAATTTATAAAGAACAAAAATTTATCTCTCAAGGTTCTGGGGTCTGGGAAGTCTGAGGTCAAGGTGCTGGCAGGTTTGGTGTCTCATGAGGGCCCAGTCTTGGCTTCCAAGATGGCTCCTTGAATGCTGCATCCTCCAGACGGGAGGAACGGGAAAGCAGAAGAGCCCAGAGAAAGTGAGAAAGAGGGCTGGACTTGCCCTTCTTTTCTGGCACCAATTCTACCCACGAGAGTAGAGCCTTAATGGTGTAATCACCTCTTTAAACTCTTGCCTCTTAATACAGTTACAATAGCAATTCAATTTCAACATAAGTTTTAGAAGGGACAGACATTCAAACCATAGCAAGGCCCATCCCAGAAGGTATTTCTACTCTTAAAGTCCAGAGAAGGAAATCCTTGAATAGATTGTGGCAATTCTTCACAATAGCTAAGTGAATGTTAACATCGATTTTAAGCTTGCTTTTCTTTAATGCCATTAAACAGTCACTCTCTACCCCCTCGTGATGTGTCCTTTCATAGATTTGCTGGCCCTAAAGAATTTGATTGACTGGTCAGAGAGAGACCTGCTTGGATTTCTATTTGTTTGTTTTCTGATCTGAGGCCTTCCACAGTTTTCCATCCTCAAGATTACCCTGGACATTAAAACCTTTCTTGGCTAAGCCTGTGCAAAACACTTGCATCCCATTTCTCCTTGCATTAAAATTTTATGTATCTATTTCTCCAGCCCGTCAAAATTTTAAAACCTTTTTTTCTTAATTCTTCGGAGATTACCTTATGTTATGCAAATTGTGATATCAGCAAATGAAACGTTCCCTGGTCTTTTATCTGAATCATTATTTGGCATGTTTTTATTAGACCCAGCGCTAATAATTCTTTTTTTTTTTTTTCTTTTTGAGACAGAGCATGGGCTCTGTTGCCCATGCTGGAGTGCAGTGGCACGATCACAGCCCATTGCAGCCTCAATCTCCCTGGCTCTATCAGTCCTCCCACTGTAGCCTCCTGAGTAGCTTGGACTTCAGGAATGTGCCACCATGCCTGGCAAATTTGTGTATTTTTTGGAGAGACAGGGTTTCACTGTGTTGCCCAGGCTGGTCTTGAACTCCCAGTCCCAAGCCATCTACCTGCCTCGGCCTCCAAAGTGCTGGGGTTACAGGTGTAAGCCACCACACCTGGCCCTAAAAATTCCTATTATGCTTTAAAGTTACATCATGTTTGTCTTTGCAGATCCCCCATTCTTGCTACCCCTACTTTCCACTGATATTTTCGCAGAGAATGCAGCGATGAAGGGGACAGGGTGGGAGGGAGCATTCAAATGAGCATTTGGTTGCTAGGGAACCTAGTTTACTCAGTAGTTGTGACTTCCCAAAGTTGTTTAGAAATTACAGCAGAGCTGTGTGGAATCTCTGTCTATTCCTCTTTAGATTGGTGCTCCTCCAGCTTTGGAGCTGACTGAAGCTCCTAAAGTTATTCAGCTTCTTTCCCTGGGGGCTGTTAGACTTGCTGTTTCCAGGGACTGAAGTGACAAAAAATTTATTCTAATCAAAATGAGGTCAGTGTAAGAGTGAAGTTGGTGAATCCTTATCTTATCTTCTGATCTGTAGGGATATGTGTGCCTCTCCAAGTCCTAGCAGGAGAGTTTTTATAGTGATACTAAAACCCTCTTTATATCTTCTATTTTCATTATATTTGAGTGTCTACCAAATTTCCTTTTGGTTGAAATGTCAAGAAAAATACTTTCTCTTAGTATTATCTCAAATGAGAATTTTATGATCTTCTGTGTGAAGATAAAATCTCTTACATGTGTTTTGATTTTTCACTTTTTTGGGGATAATTACATCTCAAATTAACCAAGTTAAAAATGAACTCAATAGAATAAAATAAACTCCTGTGATTAGCAAGGAAGTAAAATGAGTATATCTAGAAATGAAATGCACAGAAAATTCATCTTGGTTTTCTACTACTATGTTAAATAATATAACAACAATGCTGGGGCTCTTCTTTGGATCTTAAATGTTGTCAGTCACAAAGGTGGGATTAGACTGAGGGTGAGGGAGTAATACTCTTTTAAGAGAAGGAAAAAAAAACATTGATATTAATGATCAAGTGTTGTTCTTTGGAAAATAAAATTTGTATTAGAGTTTGTGGTAGGCTATTTATTAAGTGGCATAGAGGATCATAACTGGGAGGGGAAGGAATTAAGCTGGGTTAACACTGCTAGTCTTCTCTATGCAGCCTGAAGACAACCTTGTAATTTACAGAAGTGCATTCGGAACATCTTTTCCTGATTGCTCCTTTAAAGGGCTATTCAGGAAGGACTGGAGCCTTACTATGTCTGTTACATTGTGCTTTAATGGGCCAGCTGCATGTGTATCTAAGGGTAAGGGAAATTTATGGAGGCCATGGTCCAAATTTGAATGGGTTTGTCACAGTAAGTGTGTTTTTTCCTCCTTTCCACACTGCCTCCTACTCTGATTTTTCTTTTTATTTTTTGAGACAGGGTCTTGCCCTGTCACCCAAGCTGGAATACAGTGGCATGATCACAGCTCACAGCAGCCTCAACTTCTGGGCTCAAGTTATCCTCTTGCCTCGGCCTACCAAAATGATGGGATTACAGGTGTGAGCCACCATGCTAGGCCCTGATTTTTTTTTCTCTTTGTTTTTCTAGAGACCAAGTCTTGCTCTGTCGTCCAAACTGGAATACAGTGGCTCAATCATAGTAGCTTACTGCAGCCTCAGGCTCCTGGGCTCAAGTGATCTTCCCACCTCGCTTTAGCCTCTCCAGTAGCTGGGACTATGGGTGCACATCACTAGGTTTGGCTAATTTAAAAAAAAATTTAGAGACAGGGTCTCGCTATGTTGCCCAGGCTGATCTTTAACTCCTGGCCTCAAGTGATCTTCCCACTTTAGCATTGCAAGTTGCTGGGACTACAGGCATGAGCCACCACACCCCATACTTCCCCCAACCCCAGTTTTTCTGTGGAATTGAGTCTTTAATGTGGAACTAACTGTGGCCAAAACATTTTACATGTCTAAAATGGGAAAAAATGAAATGGGTACCTAAATGATATTTACCATAATTGAATGAATATGCAGCTACATTTGTCTGGTAACATGTAATGTGAAAAACTCAGAAAATCTCTCAGGTAAGATTTTCTTTTTAAGCTAAATGAAACTTTCCCCACGGGTCACATCCTGAGTTCTGCCACATCCACTTAGTGCAGCGTGTGCATCTGTTAAACAAATGAGTGCTCATGAGTCCAGAAATCCATAAACACCATCTCCCCCCAAAGCAAAGAAAATACATCACCTTGGATTATTTTGGTAGCTATAATAAATCTCTTACCTGCTTGCCTTTGAAGCATCATGACTTTTGAGGGGGAGTGGTGGCTAGCAAATTATTCATGGCTGTTTGGATGCCAGATGAACAATATATTTAAATACTATTTATCCTTTTACAAAATGAAGTGTAAAGAACCCTAAAATAAAAAGTTATATATCTTGGTTGCGCTGATAGTCACGATAAACAGGAAACAGTTTGAAAAGGTCCCATGGTCTGGTTTCTGCACAGCATGGCCATATAAACTTCATTGCAGATGGGCTAATGGATGTCAGGTGAGAAAGGAAGCCCTAACCTTCCATATCAGGGTTTTAGAAACCATCAGGTGGGCCACAGACAGTCTGAGTTCTCATTTTCACTTTTTATTAACCTGGCCTCTATTTTTGTTACCTAAGATGATCGACATAAGACAGAGCAGCTGGAGAATTAATAACTCAATAATACTGAGATTAGGCAGCTAAGAATGAGAAAAGTGTCCTAAATAGAAATTGCAGCAATTCAGTATTTCCTCGCTGAGTAGGTAGATGACTCAATACACTTGGTAAAACATTAAAATTGCTCTATTAAAACTGGAATGTGTGTGTTAATATTGTTACATCACAGTGGGGAATGGTTTATTTTTGTTGAGGGTGGTTTATTTGCAAATCAAACATAAAGCCTGAATGGAAACATTACTTTTCATTAAATAGACGGCCAGCTGAATGAACAGCGAAGGTGAGTGAATTTATTCTGCTGCAGCAGCCCAGGGCTTGGAGGGTTTGTGCTTGTAGGAAAATTCTGCCCCCAAAGAGACTTTCATATCCCATCCCGTCAGTGAGAAATCACTGTTCTACTGGGCTTTTCATTGCCTTGATTTTTTTTTCCATTATTTTGAATCCAGATCAACAAAGGTTATTATTTGGGTCATTTGTTAGGGCCTGGAGCTTTGTTTGCTAAATTGAGCTATCAGTTAAACTGTTTACCATTAAGGAGGGATTTTTATCTGTGTTGAGTCTTTGTGAGGAGAGAGGAATCTCTGATAAGCTGCTAACTAGATAGAAAGTGAAGGCAATTCCCCTGAAGGCTTTACCACCCCTTGGGGATAGTCCGACCTTTGAAGAGGCAGTTGTGAGGCCAGTCAAGTTTCACCGCCTTTTCTCTGGCATCCCAATCTGATGAAGTCTCATGCATAATAAAAATGGCACATTAGGGTCCTTTTATTTAATTCTCACAATGCTTCCCCCAGAACATTTTAGAACAAAGTCTATGCCTTAATCACATGGCCGTTCTCACAGTGACCTAATGGGTTTGGATGTCAGCAGTGGTCCTAGAAGAAACTACTGAGTTATTTCAGCTGAGAAGGTGAAATATGGGTAGTTTCCAACACTTCCATTTCCTATTCAGCACTTTTTTGTTCATTCTTTCTCAGTTTTCAAAGAAAGCTTCCTTTGGCGTGTTTTCTAGTGCTGGGACGACCTGGGCCAGCAGTTGCCTAGACTAGGGTGGGATCTTACTGTAGTTTCTTCTGGTCTAGATGAGTCACAGCTGAGAGGCCCAGAAAATCTGCTGTTTGTATTTGTCAGTGAGCAGGTCCTTCTTATGTTGGCATTGACTTTAATATTTGCTTTTTGTAGAAAGAAATAGCCTTCCAATATTGGGGAGGAAGTGAAATGAGGTACTAATGGAGTGTTTGTGGGGTGAGGAATGTGGGCTGCGGGTAGGGGGATGGAAAGATTGCAGAAAATGACCCGCAGGTGGATTTTTAGTACAAGTCCTCTTTCTAGTCCTACTGGAATGAAGGGATTCATAATGGATCTTGGAAAATTAAAACAGAAAGAAGAAAGAAGGTGATCTTGACCAAAATAATATAACCATCTTGGTTATGACAACTAACTCCTTATAGAACACCAACAAACTTAAAGAGTGAGGTCTTTGGTCTACATGTCCTGCCTCATTTGTAGCATCTGCTACCCAGCACACCACCTGATTCAGGGTGGGCCTGGACAAATATGCACCAAATAGAATTAAATGTTATCGTGACTCCAGGGGCTCTGGGTATTGTCTGTTTAATTTCCCTTGTCTGTGAATTACTGAGTAGTATTTTACTGTTCTAGACTATGCCTTCAGTTGGCTTTGTTCTTATTTATGCCCTTCTCTAGCAGCACTGCAGAGTAGCTCCCAACAGAACAGAATCAAAACATTTATATAAATTCGTATAATGGCAGGCAAAGACAGCAGAATAGGGATTCATGTATGAAAAATTGGCAGACTTACGAGAAATAAAAGTGATATATTAGACATGCTCTGTGGAGAAGAAAGTCCAGTAGGAAATGTATTTTTTTATTATGAATTGAAATAAAGTGTCTGATCTTAAATTTTAAAATATAGCTAGTAAATATACTGTAAGGTTCTTCTTATTTAAGAACTTATTGTTCTGGTCAAAGAAAAAAAACTATATTAGATAAAAGATCTGTGAATAGCTTGTGCATCAGGAATAATAGCTTTGGAAACAATGTCCTGATAATTATATCTGTGTCTGGGTAAGTGAAAATGTTTCAAGAAGTTTGAATTTATCTTGACAGGATTATGCTGAGATAAAGGATGATTTTTCAGGTGGATATCTTGGATTTTATACTTTTGTCCTAACTTTTGAAGACGTTGAATGATTTTCACCAAATTCGCAATAGCACAACGAACATTTTCGATTCAGTCTCAATTTAGTGTGCAAAACGAGGGTCAGTTTTTTTCCAGGTGAACATATTTCTGTAAATTGAAATAATTTACAATGAATTTTTATGTGGATGAAGATTGCTAATGGCATATGATGGTATTAAATAAGAGGTTATAGTCAGTTTTCAGATTTTCTTCTAATACATATATTCTTTGGATTAATTTTATTCAACATAGCGAAAGATTAATATGCCATATATATATATAATATGGCATATTAATCTTTCGCTATGTTGTATAATATATATATATGTATATATATATGTATATATATATATACATATATATATATACTTTTTTTTTTTTTTTTGAGATGGAGTTTCGCTCCTGTTGCCCAGTCTGGAGTGCAATGGTGTGATCTTGGCTCACTGCAACCTCTGCCTCCCAGGTTCAAGTGATTCTCCTGCCTCAGCCTCCCTCCTTACAGGCGGCTGCCACCACGCCAGGCTAATTTTTGTATTTTTAGTAGAGTCGGGGTTTTGCCACGTTGGCCAGGCTGGTCTCGCACTCCTGACGTCAGGTGATACACCCGCCTTGGCCTGCCAAACTGTTGGGATTACAGGGGTGAGCCACTGCACCTGGCCTCGAAAATATTTTTTTCCCCTAAATCTCTGCGTCAACGAGAGTTGCTTCTCTCAGGCAATTCTAAAATCCTGCAGAGATAATGTATGTGAAATAGTTCCGATTTGGAGAAAATGCCTTACTGATTCTTTGTATTTTGCTGCTAATTTTTTTGTTTAAACAGGAACATATGTGGTTTACGGGAAAGTTTGTGATCAAACGTAAGAGTCTGTGAGGTCCCATCTAGTTTTCAGGTTTTGGCTTTTCAGCAGGCTTGAAAAACCTACTGGCTTCTCTAAGTTCTAGAGAGCCCTTCTGCAAGCCCATTGGGGGACATTATTCCCTTATTAATGATTGCAAAATAATTAAGAATATTTATTTGTTCTTTGTAGTAGAATGTTGCTTGCTGGGCAGTTTTCCATACTATCAAGTCAGAGCATGGAGAGTTCAATGTTATCTTTTCCTTAAGCCAACATAATGAAAAATTATTGGTTATGGGTATTTCCTTTTTTTTTTTTTTTTGAGATGGAGTCTCACTCTGTCGCCCAGGCTGGAGTGCAGTGGTGCAATCTCGGCTCACTGCAAGCTCCGCCCCCCGGGTTCACACCATTCTCCTGCCTCAGCCTCCCGAGTAGCTGGGACTACAGGCGCCTGCCATCACGCCTGGCTAATTTTTTTGTATTTTTAATAGAGACAGGGTTTCACTGTGTTAGCCAGGATGGCCTGGATCTCCTGACCTCGTGATCCGCCCGTCTCGGCCTCCCAAAGTGCTGGGATTGCAGGCGTGAGCCACCGCGCCCGGCCAGTTATGGGTATTTCTTAAGAAGCCATATATAAGAGCTTCTATATGTTCTGTCATAAACTTGAATTTGTCTTCAGTCCACCAAGTTTGTCTCAGAGGGATCTGGACCCAGATGTGAGATACAAGACTTATTTGATGCTGTCCTGGTGCTAATATGGTTGGACTACCTAAAATTATGCAGAGATGATTGTATATTTAGACATTATTTGATATGGCTGTTTATTGCCTAATAAAATCTTGAAGAGAAACTGGGATGAAAAGGCTTTACAATCTACCTCTGTCTCCCTTTATTGCAGAAGTCCGGACAGCTTTTTAATGTGATGGATTCTGTGGCAAGGATTATATCATTGGGGGGTTTTATATTTCTATAATTTTAGATTAGTTATTTTAGTTCCCTTACCCCCATTTTTAAATATTCCTGTCAGCTAAAACAAGGATTTTCTTAGGAAATGATGAAGCCAGGTTTAATTTCTACTTAGTGAGAAGACTGCATTACCACCCCACTGTTAAGTTGCAGGTATTGTCAGTAGGGCAAGGATGGGTTTTCTTTTGTAAGGAATGCGTTTGAAGGTATAGATTACAGACTCAGGGTGATGTGAACCTGTTTCCATGCTTGGGAATGTCCTCCCAGGTGATGGACATCTCTTAGGGGAAGCCTCAGGTAGGATAAGCAAAGCCTAGGTACTTAATTTGCTTGTTTCTTAAAGAAACACAATAATAAAGACAAAAATGGTGTATGGATCAAACAGATGAAACCAGAAGAGTGTTAATATCCAGAAATGTATTTTCTAAGGCTCTGCCTAATTATATTAAAAGTAATTTGCAAATCTGGCCCTGAGTTTTCCTGTAACCATATGAAAAGAAGAAACACTATCAGTTATAAGATTCTGTTATAGCCTGGGCAACATAGTGAGACCCCATCTCTACAAGAAAGAAAAAAAAATAGTTGGGCATGGTGGCACACACCTGTCATCCTAGCTGTTGGGGAGACTGAGGCCAGAGGTTTGCTTGAGCCCAGGAGTTCAAGGTTGCAGTGAGCTATGATTGTGCCACCACACTCCAGCCTGGGCCACAGAGCGAGACCCTGCCTCAAAAACAAAAACAAAAAATTCAGTTATAAGAAAAGAAAAATATATATCATTGCTTTGGACAAGTGCAGCAGTTCCTACAACTGAGAGAGAAATTTCTCCTTGTGAAGGGACATTGAGAGTTGACAGTTTATCTTTGCTTGGGAAAACCAAGATATCTTCCTTAGCCTTTCTAGAAATAATTCTGTTTTGATGACTGCAGGCATGGAGCATTGTGAGACACCACGTTTTACACATCTGGAGGAATTAACTCTCAGGACATACTCATCCCAAGATTCCTAAGAGCAAGTGAAGGAAACCTAATCTCTGTTATTCTTCCTGATATCTCTTTGGTGGACACCTGTTGCTGTGGTAATCCTGCAGTGTCCACCATGAAGTTTCTTCATTTCTTCAAGGGAAGGAGTGACTGGGACTTCATGCATGCTGAGATGTTATATGTATATACATGTGTGACAAAATATGTGTGGGAGAAATTCTTAAAATGCTAATATTTATCATCGAACCTAGAGGTGAAGCTCATCCTCACATCCCCATAAAAATTATACAGAATATTTGCAGTCAGTTCTAGAATTTATTTAAACAAAATCTCATAGTATTAAGGATGACCAAAATAAGGGAGTGAAGCGTAGATGTCCTGTATTAACATATTGATGGTAGAGTTGAATTTTTTTAGGTTCATTAATGTGTTTGAAATCTGTAAAATATTTCTTTCTTGTTTTGACCAGCTATAGAGATTGGCAGTAAGTCTCTGAAGTAGCTCTGGTCAGACCTGACTGCACCAGAAAACTATGTTTCTGAAAAACGCCAGGAACCCAAGGCATTGAGTCTGTGGATACAGCGGCTGGCTGTCTCACTGTGGGGACTCTTGGAGCGGGATATAGGAAATGAAGTGACAAGACTGTCAGCTTTGCCATTACTCCTGGAGCCTTGTGAAGAAGTGTCTCTACCATGAAAATATGGTCCATGTGTGGTGGGGTTATCTTCAGGCCTCTTTTCCCATTTATACTTTGCTGGGAAGTCAAAAGGAAAAGGAGGAAGGAGATTCTCAAAGTCAGAGAGGAGGAGCAAGGAAAGGTCACTCTGCCTTAAATTTGCCAGTTTTCCTGAAAATAATTTTTCTTTGTATACATATTGCAGTTGCTTCCTCCTTCATCTCAGGTAAACCTATTGACCATTGTGCCTTCTTGTGTCATTTAAAATAACATAATATTTATGTATACACAGAGAGCTTTTGCAATAGAAGGTGTGCCTTGAGAACTGCAGAGTGTCTCTTCCCTGAGCCTAACACTGGACCACAGTTAAGAGTTGCTCAATAAATGCATGTTGAATTAATTTCACTTTTTCTTTTTCTAGAGGATCTCTGTTGCTCAGGCTGGAGTGCAGGGGTGCAACCATGGCTCACTGCGGCCTCGACTCCCAGGCTCAAGCGATCCTCCCACTTCAGCCTCCCAAGTAGCTGGGACCATAGGCATGCCAACATGCCTGGCTAATTTTTTAATTTTTTTGTTGAGACAAGGTCTTGATATGTTGCCTGGGCTGGTCTCGAACTCCTGGGCTCAAGCATTTCTCCTGCCTCAGCGTTTCAAAGTGTGAGATGATAAGTGTAAGCCACTACGCTCGGCCGGATTTGATTTTAGACCCTGGGGAACCCATCTTTGGACTGTTTCTCAAAGAGAGGGTAGATATTATTCAGCAGAATCCTCATTGAGCATTGGTCTTACTGTGAGAATTACTGTGTTTGTGTACACCAAAGCTTGACTGTGTAAACCTGAACTAAGTGTAAGAGCCCTTCTGGTTGAAAAAAAAAAAAAAAAAAGACACTGTATTAGAAAGACAAAAATCAGACAGCCTAACCAAACTATAGATTTGTCAATAAATGTTCAAATTCCATGGTCTGTTTTTATTTTCTTACATAGCTTTATTTAGCATCCTAGATTGACTTGTTTTTTGTTGATACTGTTCCTTTGTTAAAATCTTGGAAAACCATTCATTAAGTTTTATGACTTAGGAGCTAAAACTGATGGGTCTCATGACCAGTTTATTGGTTCTTTTGGCCACCTTTAGATCAATTATGTAATGTTTTCTTCTTATTTTTGTGTGGGGGGAAAGCAAGCCACCTTTGCTTTCATGACTTTGTTTTTCAATGTTTGAGATAGTTTGTTAGATCAGAGGTACGTGTGATGAAGGTCAGTACTTAATAAACAGTGCATTGGTTGTTGGATTGGCCACATGTGTAGTTTTGGGCTGCTATCTTCTTGGAACTTACGTTTTAAAAATGGTGAGACATACTTTCCTTTGGTTCCTCCTGACCCTCACTCAACATGACATTGTTCCAGGTACTGGAGCGTGGCCGTTGAGTAAAGTTATGGGGTGTTGCATTGGAGATGGGCATAGGTAGCCCAAGTTTATGTGTTTAAAGAACACTAACCAGGAAGCCAGGAGGCAAGGACCTCTCCTGTTGGCTTTACTACTAATTAGGAATGTGACGTTAAAAAATCACTTAGCTTCTTTGGACCTTTTTCTTTTGACTCATTACTCGATAAGTGTCTAGACTGGTTTTCAAACTTAAGTGCACATCAGAATCATCTAGGAATGTAATTGAAACAACAGTTCCTGGGCTTTACTAACAGATAATCCGTTCAGTAGGTCTGGGATGGAGCCCTGAAATTTGCTTATTTTGCATATTCTGTTCTGATGGAGGTGGTCTGTGAGCCACGTTGCCAAAAACACGTGGCGTGGGTCAGTGCTTTCCAAACTGTGGGAGGTGACCTATTAACGAGTCATTAAATCAATTTAGTAGATTTTGAAAAGCATTAAAAAAATGAAACAGAAGAGAAAGGAAATTATTGGAAGCATCATGGAGTGAAGCTCAATGAAGTTAGAAAGCCACCTCCTATATTTTTAGGTATTCATTACAGCAACACCTTATTTCCAAGTCTGTACCTTCAAAAGTCTATTAGGCCTGCTTACAGCAAATTGACTTGAATGTGCAAATCGAAGATTTTGAATTCATCCTTCTCCTGCAGCACTGATTACCTGTTTTACAGGTTTTAATATTGACAATGTCCCCTGAACTGCCACAGGATAGAAGTGTTGATCCTATCATTGCAAAAGAAACTTTTTCTTAGGATTAGAACATAGAGTAGGAAATCCTTTCTACATCTTCTCAGGAATATAATCGGGAACCTTATTCCCTTCCACTTAGTGAAAACAATTTGGATAACATGTAAGTAACAGTCCTAGGCAAAAAGGATTGCCAGAGATGAACCAAACCACATCTTCATAGGAACAAAATCATCTTCCTAAAGAGATGATTTATTGAAAGGCGATCTAGATGGTCACCCCTGGCAAACTGAATATCTCTTTCTTCACTAGTATTTGCTCCATAAATGTTTTTTTTGGATGAGTGCTTTCTAAAGCTATTTTATTCTAAGATTTTAAATAAGACTTTTACTCATTCAATAATTTGTTCCTTGAAGGAATCATGTATTTTAAGATTTTGTTTCCATTGCAGTGGATGATTTTAACCTATAAGAATTACAATGGGAAAATAATAAAGTTTTATGAAAATTAATCAAAATGTTAGATTAGAAGGCAGTTGACAGAAATCATTAATTTAATTTAATTTAATTTATTATATATGTACCTATGTGTGTCTAAGTGGGAAATGCTGTCTTCCAAGTAGCTTTGGTGATTTTTATACTAATTCCAAATAATTTGCCATTGCTTAAAATAAAAAAAAAAAGCAAGAATGTCCAGCACAAATCACTTTTGGAACTCTTGAATTTCCCTTTAAAGTCAGATAATGATCCTCATGAGAAAACTGGTTTCATTGCTTAAGGGCTACACCTCATTTTTATGAAAAGCAGTATTACTCAGCATGATCACCTACCTTATTTGGCAGGGTTGTCTCTGAATGCCTGTTGTTGCTTCCCAGAATGAAATATATCTTCAAAGAATGATAATCATCCCTGACCTATTGGAATGGGACACAGACTTTGGAGGCAGCTCAGAAGGAATTGTTTCAAACATAATTGAGCAATGTTTTTCATCGTGTTACTGGAAGAAATGCTAGTTTCTGAAGATGACCACTCTTAGACATAAAATTCCTGACACATTTGTTTTAAAACAAAAATTGGTCACACTTACTTGATGATTTTGATGGAAAAGTTGTCAATGAAGGGTCTGAGAAACAGGAGATTGGAATTAGGCCAGTTTAGTGACAAGGACCTGAATGGGTATTGCCTATATGATTCCTTCAAGGAAGGAATGATTGAACGAATGAAAATCTCTTGTGGGGTGTGTGTGTGTGAATTCCAGGTGATTTATACTCTCCTGTTTTTGGCTCAGTCGAAAGAGCAGTGCTTGACACTAAGAGGGAAGGGTGACTGTAGGCAAGGCAGGACATGCTGCAGACTCGGAGGATTACTGTCAGAGTCCTTTTCAGTGAAAAGAAAAGCTGCATAAAAAGAAAATGGCCTTTGCTAGCATAAGGAAAAATGGTCAAAATTTAGAGCTGCTTCCATAGCGACAATGCTATTTTTTAAGTACAGTTAGATCTGAAATACACCCCTCCCCCAAAGACATCCATGTGTCAAGATAGCTCTCAGAGTAGCTACGGAATGCTTGTGAAGGCTTTTAATTTAACCCAGCTTGTTTATTTTACACTACAATAAAGTAAAAATATCTGCAAATTATAGACCTCAAAAATTTAGACTTTAGGTTTGGTATCTTATTTAACACAGTTTAAGCAGGGATTTAAAATTTGAGGTTTTTAACACTTATCACAAAAGGAATTCTTGGTGTTTGTGTGTAATCTAACTTTGCATCTTTAAACTCAAAATATAGAACTAACAAGTAAAAGTAAAACTTCAGTTATTCACATGATACCTTGCAGTAGAAGATATTTCATCTGAATCATGCAATTTCAAACATCAAAATGCCAGATTCTTCTCCCTCTTTCTCTAGTCACTGAGCTTGCCACCTCCCGTCTTGGAATGGTGAAAGCAAATGTTTTCTTATGCTGTATCTGGTGGAGAAACCACTATGGGAGTTTGTATAGAAGACATAATCAGTGTGTTGGCATAAGGCCAGGTCTGACGGGACGGGGTATCACTGCATGAATGTGTGGGGGCGGCAGAACTCTTTGCTGACCTCCCTCTCCTTTCAATGTCTTTGGTTCAGGAGTTGGTTAAGGTGGTGATGGTAGCCTCTGGGTGGGCATTCCCACCCTTGCCTAACCACCCAGTCCCTATTCTTAGCCAAATAAGTGAGTGACTGGTTTGGAGTATTTACCCTTTCCTAAAGAAAAGCTGACCCTTCTGGAAACTTTTGCTCATAGATCCTGTCTCCTTTGTGGCCTGTCATCAACTAAAACTTTGGTCCACCACTATGATGAATCAGAGGAAAGAACCTCCAATAGAGTTATCATAACTTCTCTCTCTCTTTTTTTTTTTTTTGAGGCAGGGTCTTACTCTGTCTCCCAGGGCTGGAGTGCAGTGGCGCCATCATGGCTCACTGCAGCCTTGCCTCCTGGGCTCAGGTGATCTTCCCACCTCAGCCTCCCAAATAGCTGGCATGTGCCACCATGCCTGGCTAATTTTTTTGTATGTTTTTTGTAGAGACAGGGTTTCACCATGTTGCCCAGTCTGGTCTTGAACTCCTGGGCTGAAGCAATCTACCTGCCTTGGCCTCTCAAAGTGCTGTGATTACAGGCTTGAACCACTGTGCCCGGGCCAAGTTATAACTTTTCTTCTGCGCTCTGAGAACTGCTGGACTTAGCTGTCTGACTTGACTTAGGTTTTGCTCTGTTGGGCTTGTGAAATGGCTCTCACACTACTCAGAATTTGTTTATGATCAAGAAATAATTGAATTTACAGAATGCCTTTCTTTTGTGGATTCATTAATTTTGACACAGATTTTTCTCATTTAATGTCAATATCCTCAGGCACTACAGAAGGCTGGGTGGCAACACCAGTTTGTTGAGGCTCAGTGAAGAGGTCTGAGGCTCTCCTGGTCATGCAGCAGGTCTTCAGGGAGACTGATGTTGAATTTAGTAGCTCATGCCAGTTCCTGTTTCACATTCTATTACTGTTGGTTTGGCTATCACAATGTCAGAATGATTTTATAAGAATGACCATATGTTTTGTTATAAAAGTACAGCTTCTTTTTTTCTGTGTGTATATGTGTCTGTGTGTTCTTGGGCCATGTTTTCTTTACATGAGTAACTGCACTCTAGAGGCTTTCCATAATATGTCCAAGGGGTCTTTCTATTGTTTGGTGCTGTTGAAGAGGTGAATTAGTTTTATAATGAAGGAGGTAGAATGGGATGTCAAACAGCCCTGGATCTACAGAAAGCCCAGCACAGGCATTCACGGTGGTGTGATCTTGGCTTATTTATTTCCTCTTTCCAAGCCTCTGTTTCCTCGTCTGTAACATTTGGATAATAATGTCTTGCTTACTGGCTTTTGGTGAAGATAAAATAAGAAGAAATGTAAAACGATATCCTGTGCATAGTAAATTTTCACTAAATGGTGGCAGTCAAATGTTTTCGTACTGTAGTAACTCAATTTCTTGGGTTGGTTTTTGTGGGGAAGATAACCCCTTACCAGTTTACCATGCAGGGAGTATTGAATTCCTTATGGTGTCCTAAGAAGTTAGAGCAATAAAAGTTCTTATTCATTCACTCTACAAGTATTTATTGAACACCTGCTACATACCAGGCACTTGAGGTTTCACTGAGCAATACAAATCTCAGCCCTTGAGGAGCATATACCTTAGAACTGGGGGAAACAGACAATAAACAATACACACAGTCATGTCAGTTACGCTATTTGTTTGAAAGTGTTTAGTACTAGGGGAAAAACAGAAGAAAAAAAAAACAGAGCTTAAAGGACATAAAATTTTAAATGAATCTAACTGGGAGGGTAACATTTATTCATAGCTTTGAAGGTGCTGGAGTTAGCCATGCAGCTATTTGAGGGAGGAACCTTCCAGGCCAGGGAACAGCCAGTGCAGAGAGAGTCACTGGGCATCCAGGCCAGTGTGGCTGGAGGGATGAGCAAAGGGGAGAAAAACAGGAGGCGAGGGCACAGCGCCAGATTGTGTGAGGCCCTGGAGGCCACTGAGGGCTTTGGTTTTTACTCAGAGGGAAGGTGAAGGGTTTCTAACAGGGAAATGACATGTTCTGCCTTAGTTTTTATAGGATCACTGGCTGTGACTCAGAGTAAGCAGATGGAGACATAGATGGCAGAGGACACCATTAATTCCTTCATGAGTTAGGATAGAATCTGGAGTCAGAGCTCAAATCCTGGGTCTGCTGCCATACCACTGTGAGTATCAGACATCCAAAATGGAAGGAAGTTTTCAGGGAAATCTTGAAATACCTGATTACTCTCTAAGAGCCAGGATTTAGGTTGTGCAAGAAGAAAAAAAAATGCTGGTCTCTTTTTTTTTTAAGTAACAGTGTATCTTTGGGGTATGAAAACTGAGGCATTTTTGTAGCCTAAAATTACTTTTGTTGGGGGGTGGGCCGGTTTTTCCACATGGATGTGTGTTTTTAGATGGATTCTTCATGTAAGACATGGGATTTCATTACGTTGGCGGTGACATTTTATTAGACTTAAATTTTCTAGGTCTGGTTAGCTATAAAGTTCACTGTCAAGAAGTTATGGGACCAAAATACAAAATACTTCAATGGTGCTAAAAGTTAGGCCTGTGGTAATAAATCATTGTTACCTAAAGAAAGACATCATTGCTAAGGTGTCTAATTTTAGATTATTAGGAGGAAAAAATAAATAGTTTGGTAGGCTTGCCTTACTATGAGGCCTTTTCATTTTTAACTCCCAGTCTCTCTACTTTACCTCTGCTTTGGGGAAATCCAAAAAATGTTTTATTTGGCATCAAAATGTACTTTTATCCGGCCTTTTGCTTAACCTGAAGTTGTTAAAAAATAAGTTGATGTCTAAAATAACCCCCCCACACAACATTAATCCTCCTTCAGTTGTAATTTTCTAAATATTTTTAAGCCCATGAGTTTTTTTTTAAATAAGAAAACCTGTAATATATAACAATTAATCACTACTCAGATACCAAGTTAATTATTTGAGGGAGGGATGATTGTCTGATTTTTGGATCATCTTGATCTTCTTGCTTCCTTTCTGTTACTTTGCCTATCTTGTGACCACAACTGCACCTACCTTTTCTATGTGACTGGGCTGAAAGACGGAAAAGAGATGGGATTTATATTTGTCTATTTTCATCTATTAACTTCACAGTTTCACTATTGTTTTGGTGCATTTCTCTCTTCATTTCTCCCTGACCCAAGATTACATTTCTGCTTTAATACATTCTTTTGTTTTGTTTTAGAGACAGGGTCTTACTCTGTCACCCAGGCTGGAGTGTACTGGTGTGATGATAACTCACTGTAACCTCCAACTCCTGAGCTCAAGGGCCTGCCTCGGCCTCCCAAGGCATGCCACCATACCCAGCTAATTTTTAAATTTTTTGTAGAGATGGGGGTCTCACTGTGTTGCCCAGCCTGGCCTTGAACTCCTGGGCTCAAGCAATCCTCTTACTTGGGCCTTCCAAAGTGCTGGACATGAGCCACCGTTCTCAGCTTTGAATGTGTATTCTTGAGGTGTTTCATCAAACCAAAAGTTGGCCATGAGAAAAACAAAATTCTTTTAGGCTTTAAAACAAAACAACGACAATATTTGACATATGCCAGCATTAGGAAATTTTTATTGTGTTTCAGATAATTTTTAATATAAAATTTCTTCCCATGTTTTTCCACCTCAGCTTTACAGGAAACCAAGAAAGTAAACGTGACAGCTTCTAATAAATATGTACTTGGGGAGGTAGAGGTTTCTGTGTCTCAGGGTCTCCTTTTTTGTTTTTTTAACTACTCAGATGGAGTTACAGTCTTAAAAAATAAATCATAGTTTACCTCCTCCATGGGTGAGAAATTCAAGATGATGAGTTAGGATGAGTGGGAAATACTGTTTACAGTGGAGCTGTCTGTAGTTTGGGGATGGTTTCTAATTTCAGCATTGAAGCGGTAATTAGTATAACAAATATCTCTGAACTTAAGCTGATGACCATTGTCTATGGTGCTTTATAAAGTCCGCTTCCCCATGAGTGCAAGGTCCTCTGGAAGCCATGTGGATATCTGTTCATATGTATGCATGTGCGTGCATATGTGCATGGATGAAAGCATGTAAATGCCAACTGTATATACAAGGCTAACCTTGATGAAAGATATCAACTGAATACGTGGGGAGCATTCTTGGAAGAAGTCCAATGGGATGGCTTTGGCTGATGGATAAAATTTCAGTGGGTCAAGATGGCTAGAGAAAGAGTATCAGGCAGAAAAAAGAATAAGCAATAGTGCAGCATCAGGGCCGTGTGGATGTTCCCATTGCCGATCCTATCCTCCCCCGCTCATCTCCCTTTCGAAACTCAGCTCGAATATCACCTTGTCCTAGGTGTGTTCCTGAGGAAGGCTTTGTTTGAAATGCATGCAGATTTTGGAATCAAACACTTGCCTTCCTCTTGGTCAAGTAGCTTAATAATAAGCAAAATTTGTGTAACACTGCAAGCCAGGCAGCATTCTTAGCACCTTGCATAGGTCTGGTCATTTAATCGTAACAACATCCCTAATGAGGTAGGAGCTATTATTATTCTCATTTTACAGGTGGGGAACTGAGGTGTAGAAAGGGTAAGTAACTTGCTTCAGGACACACAGCTAGAAAGTAGAAGTACAAAGAGTAGAACACTGGTTCTTTGAGTTCAGAAACTATGCTCTTAACCACTACACTAGAACCTTGCTAGGCTGCAGTTTATTTGTAAGGCCTTGTGATAAAATTTTCAGCACACTATTCAGCATGCAGTAGATAATTGGAAGTCTTTTCTATTGTTAATATTTCCTGTCTCCTCAGTTTTATTGATAGGATTTTCTTCCTGTACATATCTCTCTGAGAGCACTGTTGCACTTTGCCATAACTGTTGAATTGTCTATTTCACATGTTAGACAGAAAGCTTCTTGAGGTAACTCTACGTACAGAACTTGTCCCCCAATGGCTCGGTAAGTGTTGATGGACTGAACGAATAAAATGTTTTGTCTGGCACAGATTGACTTGCTGCAGGGAAAGCAGTCCCGTGGAGTGGTTCATACGTGAGACGTTAAGGCATGTACTACTGGGTTTTAATCCAGCCCCTACCATCCGTTGGCATTATGTCTTGTGTAAACTGTATATCCTCCCTTAAGCCTCCACTTCCTTGTTTACTTAATGGGGACAATGAGTTGTTATAAAGAGCCAAGGAGACAATGTGTATCAGGGATTTAACAGAATGCCTGGTTTATGATAAGCAATAAACAATTACTTTTATCATTGCTGAATAACTGCTGAAAGTAAGGTACTCTGCTACCTGTTGGAGGTACAGAAATAAAGATTCCTCCCTCATTCAGGAACTTCACCAGTCTCATAGAAGAGAAGAATGGTCACCAAGTAAATTATAATCTATGCAATAATGTACAAAACAGATAACTTTGTGAGGATGAAAGGTGAAGAGAAGTCTTCATGATGGAGGATATATCCAAGATGGGTTTTGAAAAATGAATAAAAGTCCTTAAGGCAGAGCAGGAATGAAGCCTTCAAATACTGGGATTGTGGACTTAACTGAATAGGCAGTGGGGAGCCACTGAGATTTTTTGAGTAGGAGACATCAACAGAACTGTCCTTTAGGAAGATTAATCTGACAAAAATATGTAGGATGAGTTAGTGGGGAGAGAAATGAGGAAATAAATATCACATAGACCTTTAGTGAAACCTCCTACACAGAATAGAAATCCATTCTGCAGCACCCCTTACAGATGGTTATCCAGCTGATGCCTGAACACACCAGGAAGGGGAAGTTCACTTCTTCCTTAGGCAGCTCCTTCTTTCCTTTCTTCCTTTCTCCCTATTTCGGTTTTTCCCTCCTCTCCAGACAACCATCCATTCATCCCTCCATCCATCTCTTCTTCCATCCATCCATCTACCCATCCATCCATCCACCCATCCACCCATCCATCCCTCCACTCATCCATCTACCCGTCGTCTGTCCGTCCGTCCATCCATCCATCCATCCATCCATCCATCCATCCATCCATCATTTAAGGGTTTCCTTAATGCCTGTTACTGGGGTAGGTGCTGGCAGCATAAAGTTGAATACAATAGTCCTGCCCTTGAGGATCTCACAGTCTAGTGCTCATACTTGGTGTCCATTATTGAATAATTATTATTGTTGGAAAGTTATTTTTTCCTTGGATTGAGTGAAATCTCCTTTATTTTAGGCCTGTCTCCTACTGGTCCTACTTTTCTAATTTTCTCTTGTAATACACTAACATTCTCTTTTTTTGTGATTGCTTTTGTCATTTTTACAAACCATATCATGGAGCTTCCTTGTCTTCTCTGTGGAAAATCCAGTTCCCTTAAAAGGGCCTCCTAAGGCTGAATTCATAAAACTTAAGGACTTTTGGAGCTGAGTGAGACTTTAGAAGTCATTTACAATTCATATCTCAGCCCTCATCACTTTACAGATAGGAGCTGAGTCACAAATAAGTTGTGACTTGCCTAAGATCATAGAGCTAGTTAGTGGCAAAACTAGGACAAGAATTCAGGCTTTCCATTGTCCAGACTTGCAAGACTAGTGCTTTTTCAAACTGTCTGTCCTGATAACCCTTCCCAAACGTTCTGTAAATTTTCAATATCTCTCAAAATTGTGGAACCAGAAATGAAGTATGGTGTCTCAGATGCGTTCTAACCTTGGTAGAGAGCTGTGATGAGAGTTAATAAAGGCCAACACTAAGAGAATGTGCCCGGCTCCATAAGCCTTATTATCTGCATTTTCTCATTCAGCCTCGCAACAGCCCTCATTGGGTGGGTTTAGTATGCTAATACTAAGATAGGGAAACTGAGCCTCAGAGGAGTGAAGTAATTTCCAGTTCACGGGCACCCAGCCAGTAAGTGGAAGTACTGGAAATCAAATGCAGGGCTGTCAATTTCAAAGTCAGTGCACTGACTTCCTCCCACAGAAGGGCCATTATTTACCATAATCTCCAACTGTAGTGAAGATATGTTAGCAGAAGCATAGTATTTGTGAGCACGGGTTGAGTTTCTGGTTATCAGAACACCTAGCCCTGTATACCTTGAATGGGGCAGAGTCAGATGTTCTCCATCCTGCATTTGTGAACATCTTAAAAAACTTAGGTGGAGGTCTTTAACTTAATTTCTGTTAAATGTCACGCCATTGGCTTTGCCCCATCTAATTAATAGTGGAATAAGGCTCATGAATGGGGCCTGAATGTTTGGGTGTGACTTCTGGCTCTATCCCATGTGATTGGGTGATGTAATGTTCTTAGATGTCAATCGATGTCAATGAAGATTAGCTGTCCTGACCTCAGTGTGGGTATGAGATTAACTGAGATGGTATATGTAGAAGGACTTTGCAAACCAGCAAATTGATGATAATCCTGATATCTTTTTTTTTTTCTCCTTGAGACAAGGTCTCGTTCTGGCACCCAGGATGGAGTGCAGTGGTGTGATCTTGGCCCTGCAGCCTCCACCTCCTGGGCTCAAGCAATCCTCCTGCCTCAGCCTCCAGAGTAGCTGAGACTACAGGCATGCGCCACCATGCCTAATTTTTAAATTTTTTGTAGAGACGAGGTCTCTCTGTGGTACCCAGGCTGATTCCAAACTCCCGGGCTCAAGCAATTTTCCCGTCCTGGCCTCCCAAAGTGTTGGGATTACAGGCATGAGCTACCACGCCTGGCCCTGATCCTGGTGTCTTAAAATATGGAGTGTAGCCTGCCTTACCCATGGTCTCCAGCAGTCTTGCCTCCCTCTGTTGTTGCCTTATTCAGGTTTTTCCTGCTACCAGGAATGGCCCCCTTTCCTCCCCTCTGTCACCCCTCAAAATGTTACTTAGCTTGAAAGGGCAAGGTCAGAGGCCAATTTTGAAAAACCTTTCTTTACTTGCCTGGCAGAATTAATTTTTCTTACCAGTAGACATTCACACAGCTTTGTTTACAGCACTGATATAGCCCTTATCTCAGTCCACCTTGAATTAGTATTTGTTATGTCCACACTTCCCCCACTAGAAGAGAGTTCCTTGAGAACGGAGACCATATAGTTTTTGTCTTTATGAGTCTTCCTCTTCAGGGAGGCTATAAAGAGAGTCAAATAGTGATTCAATTGGGTCTTTGATATTGGCCATCCCACCCAGATTTATGTACTCAGCAGCTCTGCCAGTTTCCCTTCTGGCATCATCCCGATCAAGATAAAGATGTTGGAAAGGGCAGGGCCAGGGGCGGAGCCACGGAGAAATGTGGCCCTGTGTTAAGCTCTTCCTCCAAATTATTACCCAATCATAAATTATCTCTGGCGTTGTTGTTATGTAATGGTGAGTCCTCAGAACAGCGCATGATCAATTCGTCTGTCCAGGATTACTGAGGAGTCTCCTAACTGGTGGTCTTCCACCTTCTCCCTGTAATTTATTCTGCAAGCACTGTCAGAGCGATCTTTTAAAAAGCCCGTCTGATTACATCACTCCCCTGCTTCAAATCCTTCAGTAACACACCCCATTGGTGTCAGAGCAGGAACCCTGAGCGAGACCCACCCACCTCTCTCTGGGGTGCGCTCCACCCTATTTCATCCCCACAGGTTGTCTTTCAGTTCTCTGAATGCCTGCATCTCCCTGCCTATGGGATTTCACTTAGGCTCTTCTTGAAACGGTCTTCCTCCTATCTTTTCATTTGCCAACTCCTATCTTGATTCTTGGCTTAAATGTCATTTCCTCAGAGAAATCTTCCCTAATGTGCCTCTCTTAGCATCAGGTACTTTCTCTTCTGAATGCTGATAATTATTTGTATAATTATTCCTAATGCCTTTCCCTCCCAGTAGATTCTGAGTTCCCTGGAAGCAGGCAGGGACCTTGTCTGTCTAACCAAGGCATACTGGGTGTGATAGCACAATGCCTGACGTACTGTAGATGCTCATCTGATGATGGCTGAATAAACATAAAGTCTGAATTCATTTCTTCAACCTACCTTTATTGAGACCCTCCTGTGTGCAGGGGCTGGGTACTTAGGAGATTCATACAGGTAAAGGAACCACAGGAAGATGTCACCTTTGCTAGCACAGCCAATGGAGAGGATCAAGTTTCTAGGTCTGCCCAGGGCTGGTGAAGGTAAGAATGTTATGTTTGAGCTGAATCCAGCTCTTATTTTACCATTTTATTCACCAGATATCAGACTGGCACAAACACTGCCAAAATCTTGACACCCTAAGTGGACCAGACTTCCTGCTCACCAAGAACTCCGTCAAAACCAGGTTGTAAAAGTTAACTTGAGATGATATTCTTAGTGAATCCTTATTAGTGCCTAGTGCTTACAAAAATCTGCTAACGCTACTTTTTAGCTTTGACAGAAATCTCTCTACTGGTTTAGTTTCCTGAATCTACTCCCATATTAAAAAATAAAATAAAATCTGACATGTCTCTGTTCGTATGAGCTTCTCTTACTCTGTGGAGCCCTAAAGATTTCTCAGAGAGACTTGGAGGTCAGGTTCTGTCCTGGATTGCTTTTTTTTCCCCCAATGATTTTTGCCTTTCCCTTCTCACTTTCAGGACCAGTGAGACACTTAGGGGTAGGAAATAAGTGAGCACTAGAGTGGAGTCTGGGTCCCTGGAATTCTCTTCAGCTGGGTGATCTTGGGCAGGTTATTGAACCTTTCTTGGCTTTGATCACCCATCTGTCAAATGATGCGGTTGAAATGAATGAAATTGATGTCTCCCTTCAGCTCTGGGCAATAGGAAGCTCCATTTCCTGATCTAGTGACCCTCAAGCTCCAAAATATAGGTTGAAGTTAACTCTGCCTTCAATTTCAGGCATTTATATCTTACCTTTTCCATCTTTGCCATCGGCCTTGCTTGGAAAAATCTGTTTGGTTATCTTTCTTCTCCTCCCACCCTCCACATACTTTCCTGTAGTCTTAGCTCATTTTGGGCACAGCCATCCTGACATTCTTACAGGTTTCAATCACTCTTAAGTAAGGGCCTTATGACTTAGGTAAGGGCCTTATGTCCACTGGACTCCAGGGCTGGAACACTCAATGACTTATCTAAAACAAGATCAGGTTGCTCAATTTTAAATACTAGTTCAGCTGTACAACCTTGGGCAAGACACTTAAGCCCTCTGAGTCTCGGTTTCCTTGTCTATAAAATGAGGATGATAATAGATCCCACTTCAGTGGGTGTTGTGAGGTATCATCAGTACCTTCCTGAACACAGTAATTTAGGTATGGTGCATAATCTTTGAAAGTTAGCCATTTTAAATATTTGTGCCTTTTTCCATTTGTCAACTATTGGAACATTTTCCAGAAGATCTACACTGAATTCTTAAGCTGTCCCACATGGTATATCATTGTATAGGGGACAGTATGAAACTTTGCAGGTAAACAAATGTGCTGCATGGAAAAAACATTTAAAATCAGGGCATTACTTCAATGAGCAGCTGAGAAGAGGAAGAGGATAGGAGGCAGGGAGGGACCAGAAGAAATAATTCTTTTTCTAAATGTTGCAAGAAGTGGTCTACCAGGTAATTTGCATTGTGATTAGAGCAGCTTCAGATGGGAGAGAGAAAGAACATGAAGAGGGCTGGTCACACTTCATGTTGTATCAGAATTAACAAAATGTACCTACATCCTACATTAAATATGACTTATACTTAATGATACGAACATCAAGTTGCAGTTGATTATTGACCTTAAAGTAATACTTTGTAGACATTTAAGCAAACATTTGTAAATTTTCATAGTTCTGATTTACTTTTGTATCTTAGAGCTAATTATGTTTTCCTTGGGTCTAGGATGTTTTCATAGGTCTGTGAAAAGTCTGTGGCACACTGGCCTGTGCTTGTGCCCCTGGTGGATAAAATGGGCCTAGACAGGGAAAGAAGCTGGGTCTGAGCTGAACCTGGGATGAGATCTCGTTGCTTTTCTGAGGACCCAAATGCAGGGAGTGATGACATCTCTGTATTGCTATTAAGGACTTGCCAAATGAAAGGATCTGGTCAGGAAAATGGACTCAGGGCAGGGGCTATGGTCACCCTGCCCCCCAGCTTACATTCCTTGTACAGTTTTCCCCATCTGATCCTACCCCTGGCCCCATCCTCCAACCCAGTCCAACACACTTTTTGTCTCATTGACTCCAGGCAACACACTCAGTCACTCATTCATTCACCAAGCATCCATTAAGTGTCCAATGAGTGCTAAACACTTTGATTACTCAAATGAATTCAACAGCGATTTGGTCCTAGAGGAGGGCATAGTCCATTTCTTTTCTATTTATAGCACCACTTTTAGAAATGGCCCTCAGCACGTTGCTAGCATTGAAAGAATAAATAGATTCTGGGGCTGGAGAGGCCCTGGCATCTTCTTGGGTATCTTATAGTTCAGCATGGAGTTCATGACACCCTCCTTACCCCCACATGGGTAACTGGTTGTAGGAAAGGTCTTTGCATCATTTGTAAATTATATCGTTTGCAAATGACATAATTTTTTTCTTAAGAAAAAGAATCTATGCAAGTCTCCAATTCTAAAATTCTGTGATTGTATGATTCTAAATTAACTTAGGAAAGCAGGCAGACAGTTTTTGTACGTGTTTCCATGGACACTGTGGATGTTATGTTGAGGTGTCTGCTTAGTCACATTTGGCACCATCTGGCATAAAAGAATTACTGGATTTTGGTGTGAGGGCAACTCAAGGTACTTAGATGGATCTGTCGTTCTAAGATTCAGTTGAAATGTTCCAGCAGCTTAGTAGCATAACCACAAGACAGTGTTCGGTTTGCCAGGTAATATACAATATGCTAAAAATACAAAGAGTATTTTACTTATAATATTATTAACAAATAATTTTTAGGATAAGTATATCCCATGTGATATACTTTGGGACATACTTATACTAAAAATAATTCATTGTTTGACTGCGCATGCTGGCTCACGCTTGTAATCCCAGCACTTTGGGAGGCTGAGGTAGGCGCATCATGAGGTCAGAAGATTGAGACCATCCTGGCTAATATGGTGAAACCCTGTCTCTACTAAAAATACAAAAACAAAATTAGCCGGACGAGGTGGTGGGTGCCTGTAGTCCCAGCTACTCGGGAGGCTGAGGCAGGAGAATGGCGTGAACCCGGGAGGTGGAGCTTGCAGGGAGCCGAGATCACCCCACTGCACTCCAGCCTGAGCGACAGAGCAAGACTCCGCTTCACAAAAAAAAACAAAAAAAAATCCATTGTTTATCTGAAATTCACATTTAACTGGGGAGCCTATTTTTTTTTTTTTAAGCTAAACCTGGCAACTCTAGGTAGCCTCTGTCTATGATCTGTGATATTGAGAATATATCAGTAGAGGTAATAATACTGCACAAAAGTGTCTATCAGATGATCAGAAACTTTTCAGCCAATTAAATGTTTGATGTGCCAGTGACTGTCCTCCACTCTGAGCCCCTCCTCAGATATGAGGATTGTGATTTCAAACAGCACAGTTTATGATTTGTAAGGCTTTGATTAATGTATCTTTTCTGCCAACTATTAATAAAATGACAAACAACCATTCTATTAAAATCCTTAAAATGTCCATACGTATAATTTGTATCTTCATTAGTAGCTACTTACATTTTGAAAAACAGACTTTTAAAATATTGGTGAAATTTGAATTTATAGAATTTATGAGTGCTTTTGGGGCTTAATTTTTCTTATCTGATAAGTTAGCTCTGTAATTTATATGAGGTGGAGACCTGTTAATTCAAGCACACACCAGCATCTGGCCCCCAAATACCAGATTCTTCTACAGATTTTTCATCTTTGGTTCTAATTAGCTTTGGAATATTTATAACTATACCCATTCATCATTCCTTCTTTTAAGATCTGGTGCTTCTGGTTCCATATTAAATTTAAAGCAGTTTTTTCTAATTCTGTGAAGAAAGTCACTGGTAGCTTGATGGGGATAGCATTGAATCTATAAATTACTTTGGGTAGTATGGCCATTTTCACGATATTGATTCTTCCTATCCATGAGCATGGAATGTTTTTCCATTTGTTTGTGTCCTCTCTTATTTCCTTGAGCAGTGGTTTGTAGTTCTCCTTGAAGAGGTCCTTCACATCCCTTGTAAGTAGTATCCATAGATATTTTATTCTCTTTGTAGCAATTGTGAATTGGCGTTCACTCATGATTTGGCTGTCTGTTTGTCTATTATTGATATATAGGAATGCTTGTGATTTTTGCACACTGATTTCATATGGAACCAAAAAAGAGCCCATATAGCCAAGACAATCCTAAGCAAAAAGAACAAAGCTGAAGGCATCATGCTACCTGATTTCAAACTATACTACAAGGCTACAGTAACCAAAACAGCATGGTACTGGTACAAAAACAGATATATAGGCCAGTGGAACAGAACAGAGGCCTCAGAAATAACGCCACACATCTACAACCATCTGATCTTTGACAAACCTGATAAAAACAAACAATGAGGACAGGATTTCCTATTTAATAAATTGTATTGGGAAATCTGGCTAGCCATATGCAGAAAACTGAAACTGGACCCCTTCCTTATGCCTTATACAAAAATTAACTCAAGATGGATTAAAGACTTAAACATAAGACCTAAAACCATAAAAACCCTAGAAGAAAACCTAAGCAATACCATTCAGGACATAGGCATGGGCAAAGACTTCATGATCAAAACACCAAAAGCAATAGCAACAAAAGCCAAAATTGACAAATGGGATCTAATTAAACTAAAGAGCTTCTGTACAGAAAAAGAAACTACCATCAGAGTGAACAGGGAACCTACAGAATGGGAGAAAATTTTTGCAATCTATCCATCTTACAAAGGGCTGATATCCAGAATGCACAAGGAACTGAAACAAATTTACAAGAAAAAAACAACCTCATCAAAAAGTGGCCAGGAACTTAAACAGATTTACAAGAAAAAAACAAACAGCTTCATCAAAAAGTGGGCAAAGGATATGAACAGACACTTCTCAAAAGAAGACATTTATGCAGCAAACAAACATATGAAAAAAAGCTCATCATCACTGATCATTAGACAAATGCAAATCAAAACCACGATGAGATACCCCCTCACGCCAGTTAGAATGGCGATCATTAAAAAGTCAGGAAACAACAGATGCTGGAGAGGATGTGGAGAAATAGGAACACTTTTACACTGTTGTGGGAGTGTACATTAGTTCAACTATTGTGGAAGACAGTGTGGCGATTCCTCAAGGATCTAAAACCAGAAATACCATTTGACCCAGCAATCCCATTACTGGGTATATACCCGAAGGATTATAGATCATTCTACTCTAATGACACATGCACATGTATGTTTACTGCGGCACTATTCACAATAGCAAAGACTTGGAACCAGTCTAAGTACCCATCAATGATAGACTGGATAAAGAAAATGTGGGACATATACATGGAATACTATGCAACCATAAAAAAGAATGAGTTCATGTCCTTTGCAGGGACATGGATGAAGTTGACCATCATTCTCAGCAAACTAACACAGGAACAGAAAACCAAACACTGCATGTTCTCACTGATAAGTAGGAGCTGAACAATGAGAACAGAGGGACACAGGGAGGGGAATATCACATGCCGGGGCCTGTTGCAGGGTAGGGGCTAGGGGAGGGATAGCATTAGGAGAAATACCTAATGTAGATGATGGGTTGATGGGTGCAGCAAACCACCATGGCACATGTATACCTAGGTAACAAACCTGCACGTTCCGCACATGTATCTCAGCACTTAAAGTATTAAAAAAAAAAAAAAAAGAAAAGAAAAAATATCTGGTGCCTCTGTGAGGAAAAAGGAAAAATACAGCCCCATGTCCTTGCAAAATTTATAGGCTTTTTGTGAGTTTAGATGTTTGCTGAAGTCCTAAATGGAGAACGGGAGAGGCTTGCAAAATCCTTAAGATTCCTCTGCTTTGTTTTTGCTGTCTTTATTGAAGGAAAAGGGAATATAGAATATAATTTTGCCGTTTTCTTTATTGTATTTGATAACAAGAGACAAGTTCCAGAATCTTCATTTTTAAAAAACCTCAGTCACATAATTTTTGACACCAAAATTCAAGATCAGTGGTATCCAAGTCAGACCCAAGAGGTACATGCTACTGTCCCCTCAGGTTTGTAGGGTAAGGAACCACAGATAGCTCTCTTTGCTGAGCTATCCCCAGACATAGGTGGATAGACTTTTTCACCTGCTGTGGCCATCCCCTGTTGGCCTCAGTGGTGTAGCAGGTCTGGCAGCTTTTCCCCTGATTATAGGGATGTGGTGGGGTGTGTGTGCAGAGTGATAGAGTCCTTCCTGCTCTGCTCTAAAACCCTAGCCATGGAAAATCCTTTCTTCTTCTGCTCAGAGTGCCAACAGTGGCACTGGGGCTCTCTGCTGGGCTGGCAGAGAGGAGTGGATATGTGGAAGTCTTTCTTCCTGAATCTTCTCTTTATAGAGGACTGGTTTAAAACATGTCATGCATTCATAGTGTCATCTGTGTGCCTGTCTTTGTAAAGTGCAGATCTGAACATGTTACTTGCACACATAGATGCTTCCAATTGTTCCCATTGCCTACAGAAGGAATGATTATGGAATAAACTCAAATTTCTTAGTACAATATGCAAAGCCTTTCATGACCAGTCTCTTCCTATCTTCCCAGACCATTGCTGTCCATCAGGAATGTAAAGCAAGCCACATATGTAATTTAAAATTTTTTAGTTGTCACATTATAAAATAGAAAAATAAACAGATAAAGTTAGTTTTAACAACATATTTTATTGTATCCAGTATATCAAAAATATTATTTCAGCATGTGACACTAGTCATATTTCATGTGCTTAGAAGCTACACGTAGCTAGCAGCTACCACACTGGACCAAATAGTTTTGGTCTCTTGACCTTTAGTTCCCCTCGGACCCCAATCCCCACCTCTCTTTCAATCCTAGGAACAATGCTTGCCTCTTTCCTACTTCGGAACATTTACATGAGCTATTTCTTTCCCATGCCTGAGAAATTCCAGTCCTTTCTTTACATTTTTAAGTATCACTTCTTCTGAGGGTCTTTCCCTAAGAGCCCATCCCGGTCCACTTCTCACCAAGGGCAGACAAAGTGCTCCATTCCCAGGGCTCTTAAAACCCCTGATTCTCCAGCAGGTTTCCTCCCTGTGTACTGTAATTATTTTCCAGACTCTGTACCTGTCCTTCACTAGACCATGAGCACTTTCATGATGGGGACGGTTTCCTATTTATTTTTGTTTAACCAGCACTTAGCAAGGTGTCAGAATACAGCAGGCATTCAGTGACTCTTGAATAAACACTGGGGTAAAAGTATGAGTGTGGCTAAGGCTAATACCAGGTGACTGCTGAGCACTCCCTGAGGGTGTCTGTGGTGTCAAGCACTTGATGTATATATATTACCTGATCCTGACTTTACTCTATCAGGTAGGTGCTATTATCTTCATGTAAAGATGCAGGGAATGAGACTCAAAGTCATTCAGTCAGTCAGTCAGTAATTGTGTATTGGCCACCAAGTACATGCTAGGCACTGTTTCAGACACAGGGGATAATAGCATTGGACGAAAGAGGCAGAGACTCTATCCTTTAGGAACTTAGATTTGCTTGGGGGAAGCTTATGCATGTAAGTGGATGAGATTATTTCAGCTAACTGAGCAATGCTGGAAGAAGACAGGATGGTACAGTGCTGGGGTAGAGTGTGTATGGCCCTGGGGCCTCCAGGGGCCCCTGTGAGTGGCAGCACTGGGTTGAGAATTGAATGATGAGAAGGGTGATGGAAGGCACCCATGAAAGGGTTCCAAGGAAGAGTTGAGATGAGCAACCCACATAAGATATTCCTAGAAACGAACCAGCCACGTCTAAGAAACAGAGCTAAGACTTTCATTCCTGGGCAGTCGTGAGCAAGGAGAATGGAGGGAATTCAGGTCAGAGAGGGAGGCAAGGCCTTGCAGGAGTTTGTTGAAAGTTTTTGGATTTTATTCTATGGATACTGGGAAACTTTTGGTGGGTTTTGAGCCAGGGAGTGGGATAATTTGATTTAAGCTTTAGAAAGATCACTCTCCCTGCTTATGTTATTACAGTAGTGGCTGTTGCTATAGAGCCATGAGAGATAGATAATGGCTTGGATCAGGTTTGGAGCAATAGAGAAGGTGGGAGCTGGTTGGATTAAAATATATTTGGAAGTAGGGTATAGAGCATTACTGGTGAGATGTATGAGGAAAGTCAAGAACAGTTCTCTGGGTTTGGACTTCTGTCATTGGATGCCTTGACTGAGATGAAGAAAGCTTAGTGATTTTGAGGCAGGGCAATCCATAGCTCTGGTTTGGCTGTATTAAGTTCTGTTGGAATTTAGACATTCCAGCACTGAGCTCAGGGATATGGTTCAGGATGAAAGGATACATTTGAGAGTCATTCACTTATAAATGGTATTTGTTTTTTGTTGTTGTTGTTGCTTTTGAGACGGATTCTCACTCTGTTGCCCAGCCTGGAGTGCAGTGGCATAGTCTCAGCTCACTGCAACCTCCGCCTCCTAAGTGCAAGCAATTCTCCTGCCTCAGCCTCCCGAGTAACTGGGATTACAGACATGCACCACCATGCCCAGCTAATTTTTTATGTTTAGTAGGGATGGGTTTTCCCCATGTTGGTGAGGCTGATCTTGAACTCCTGACCTCAGGTGATCTGCCCACCTTGACCTCCCAAAGTGCTGGGATTCCAGGTGTGAGCCACTGCGCCTGGCATATAGATGGTATTTGAAGCAAGAGACTGGCCTGGGACTGAGCTCCAAGGCCCTGCAAGTTTGAGGAGTCCAGTAGAAGAGAAGGACATAGAAAAGGAGCCTGGAAGAACAACCAACTGAGGCAAAAGGAAAACTAGCAGGATGTGATATTACAGTAGCTAAGCTAAGAAAGTGATTGAAAGGCCGGAGTGTAATTTTCAGCATTGGGAAGGACAAAATCTGAAATTTGAACAAATGTGTTTCTAAAATTAAGCAGAAAGAGGCATGATCAGTTGCAACTAATGTTGCATGGAGGTGGAGGTGGAGTAACATGTGACAAAGAAGCAGCCGTTGCCATTGCTGTGGGGTCAAAATGCGAAACTAGTGAGGACAGCGGCACGTGGAGACCAAAGCCCAACAGGAGTGCGTGGAGAAGAAAATGGGACGTGTGGGACAAAATGAGCCAATAGGAAGGGAGATGCTGGTGATGGATGCAGGAGAAGGGAAAATTGCAGAAGAGAGGTCCTTGGTAGATGAGAAGGAGTGGGGAGCTTGGCCTTAGCAGAAGGCAAGTTTGTGTTACAACTTGTTGGAAGAAGGTAGGGTATATGGGATAGATGCAGCCACATTGGTGACATTATTATTGGGACGATGGAGTAGTTCTTATTTTACGGCATCTGTTTTCTTTATGAAGTGCATTATCGTACTAGTCAAGAAGAACAGGGGAAGTGTTTGAGATTTGGAGATTTGGCAGTGGTTGGCTTGGAGAGTGGACAGTGTACCTGCAAAGGGTGTGTAGAAGGGTGTGGTGCAAAGTTGGCAGCCCACGAGACACATTCAGCATGATGCAGAGTTGCCACTTCTCTACTTCTGAGGCAGAGTGGCATTGGAACCCAGTTCTGCCCAGCCCCCAGGAGCCCTTGACATAGCAACATGCTTCCCTAAAGGAGAAAAAAAAAATGTGACCTGTACTATGCCACTTATTCCTCACTGAACGGACTGAGAAGTTGTTGGAACACGTAAAGGTAATAACCTTTCACTCCCCTCTCCCCTTCCTAGGACTTCCCCCTTTCTCTTGTCCCTTTAGCTTTCCCTTTTTCGATAAACATCTGTTGAACACCTACCCGTGGGAGGTATTGGGCTTTGTGCTGGGAATATGGCTGCAGACAAGGCAGGAGGTCCCTGGTCTCATGGAACATCTGTTCTAAGAGAGGTGACAGCCATAATGAGGGAAAGAAATGATGGCATATGATCATTTCAGATACTGATAAGCATATCAGTAAAGTCAACAAATGGGCAGTGAGATTGAGCGGCGGGTTGGGGGATACTTTTGAAGGTCCCTCTGAGAATCTGACCTTTTTGCTGAGCCCTGGAGGGTAGGAAAAAAGGAATTGTTGACAACCCAAGGCCTTTTCTGTCCATGGTAGAGAAAAAGAGACTAGATGAAAGAGAGCCTGTGGGATGGGGTGAAGAAATCCTCTTGACACTTTTTGTTCAGAAGATTAAGATGTTTGAATCTCACCATGGAAGGATTCTCAGTATCTAGCTCCCTCTCTCTGTCTCCCCCTCATAGCCCCCTACATTTCAACAACTGTTCATTTCTGGAAACAAAATCATCCTGCAAGCACAAAAAGAGGTTGGCATTCAGATCAGGCTTACTCCAAAATGAACCGAGAAAATTGACCTGAAACACAAAATCAAGCCTCTTGTTTCAGCAAAGCCAAGAGCCATCGATCAGGAAATCCTTCTCTCATAAGAAGTTCCACCCAGACCTTCCCTTGGTGCTTAGTTTTTCCTCCCATCTTGCTCTCTGTGTTTGGCTCCTATCTTACCTGAGAACCTGTTTTCTTTGCCTGGCGTCACACCCTGAGTGCAAAGGTAGTATGCAGCAGTAAGGTCAAGGTGGGCAGGAGGCGTGGAGGTGTCAGGTTGTTTGTGTGCTTGCTGGGTGGGGTCCAGAAGGAATTTATGTGTAATTTCCAGCTGTAACACCATTTAATGCAGTGATCTTCAACCTTTTTGGCACCAGAGACCAGTTTCATGGAAGACAATTTTTCCATGAACGGGGTCTTGGGATGAGTCAAATGTATTACATTTATTGTGCACTTTATTTCTATTATTATTACATTGTAATATATAATGAAATAATTATATAACTCACCATACTTTAGAATCAGTGGGAGCCTTCAGCTCATTTTCCTGCAACTAGATGGTCCCATCTGGGGGTGATGAGAGACAGTGACAGATCATCAGGTATTAGATTTTCCTAAGGAGCGCACAACCTAGATCCCTCTCATGTGCAGTTCACAATAGGGTTTGCGCTTCTATGAGAATCTGATGCCATCACTCATCTGACAGGAGGCAGAACTCAGGCAGGAATGGGAGCAATGGGGAGCTGCTGTAAATACAGATGAAGCTTTGCTTTTCTCACCCACCACTCACCTGCTGTGTGGCTTGGTTCCCAACAGACCATGGACTGATACCAGGGTCCCCTGATTTAATGGACTTTTCCTAGTGAAAGAAAAAAAAAGAGGAGGCTAAAGAGTTAACCTTCCTAGGAACTCTCAAAAACAGACTTCTTCTTCCTGATGAAGGTAATATAGAACTTAGCTCAACTCCAAACTCTGTGTTGCCCTGAAAGTCTTGAGAAGGTGCTATTTTGAGAAAAAAGTTTCATTCTCCAGTTGTATTCCTTTTCAGGAATTTGAGAGTTGGAAGGGATCTTGCAGCTTGTCTGCATCACCCAGGGAAGTCCCTTGGTATGTACTTCTATGGCAATGTTTTGTCTGGATGACTTGGTACCAGAAGGACAGACTGGCTCCTCTCGCTGTTCAGCCCCCTCAAGTTCCATAGTGCAATGTTTCCAGACACTTTTCACCTCACACTCCATGTAGAAAATGATCATCTTGGCAAGACACATTGGAGTAAATAGACAAGGTTGCTCAAGGCCAGACATGGACTGAGGTCTGGGGCTGGGTCAGTGTGTTGTTACAGGAGAGAGGGGATATGTTGGCACACTGAAAATCCATCGGTGGGTAGCTCTGCTGATAGATCGCCTTCCTCACTAGGTTCCATGCCCCTTGAGGGTAGGAGCTGTGTTTTGGTCTTTCTTAAATTAAAAACCTCAGGCCCTTGAGAAGTTCTGCAGCTGGTAGAGAGCCCATGAAAATATGGTTGCCTTACATGCAACAAAGATCTCTTCAGTGGGAGGTGACCACAGAGATTACTTTCTTAAGTGTCATTGATAACCAAAGATATGTCGTTGGGTTGCATTAAAGATGTGTCATTAAAAACTGTTCTTGGCTGGGCGCAGTGGCTCATGCCTATAATCCCAGCACTTTAGGAGGCCAAAGCAGGCAAATCACCTGAGGTCAGGAGTTCGAGACCAGCCTGGCCAACGCAGCGAAAACCCGTTTCTACTAAAAATATAAAAACTGGCCAGGCGTGGTGGTAATGCCTGTAATCCCAGCTACTCAGGAGGCTGAGGCAGGAGAATCGCTTGAACCCGGGAGGCGAAGGTTGCAGTGAGCCAAGATCGCACCACTGCACTCCAGCCTGGGTGACAGAGCAAGACTCTGTCTCAAAGAAAAAAACCAAAACAAAACTGTTCTTTTTCTGTCCCTATTTTTATGTGTTCACTCTGATCTGGAATTGCACTGCTCAGGTTTGGGTCCTGGCTCTGCCACTCATTGGCTGTTTCACCTTGATCAGGTTACTTACTCTCTTGAGACCCTGGTTTCCTCAACTGTTCAGTGAGGATAATGAAATCATCTAGCATGTGATACTACCCAAGGGCTATCTATCTGCAAGGCACTTGCTCTACATCACTCCATCAAACTCACTCTATAGGAGCCTTTTTAAATCTACACAGCCACACATACAAGACACCAGAGAAGTCAGAGAGAACATTTTTTGAGAGACTTTGCAATTTAGTTAAAATAAATACTGGCTAACAATGCCTAGATTTATTAAATACTTGGGATCAATCCAACAATTTGTAAAGTACTTGAGATCAATCACTCAACCTACATTACGGCTGGGCGCAGTGGCTCACATCTGTAATCCCAGCAATTTGGGAGGCTGAAGCAGGAGGATCACTTAAGTTCAGGAGTTCAAGACCACCCTGGGCAATACAGGGAGACTCTATCTCTATTAAAAAACAAAAAACCAAAACATTATGGGCTATTGTCTTATGTTTTGGAGTTACAAAAAAGAAAGATGGTATGAAAAGTGGCATAAAAATTGAAACTAATGATTTATTTAGGTTTTTGTGGTTGTTAATTTAGAAAAAATTAAAATGAAATAAGAATTCAGTTTGGTAGCCAATAAATTTTTCCAAAGACACTGAACCCTGAGATATATATTAGACATGTTTCTACTTCCTGAGTTCTGACTGGGGTGTTGTCCTCTGAAAGTGAGGAGCCAATACGATGCATTTTTAAATGATGTTTGGGAGAGGGTGGTAGGAAGTGATTTCCGATTTCTCCACAGTACATATTGATTGTTTTGGTAGAAATTAGCATGATTGAGACTTGGTTTAAGATGAACAGCATCAGAAAACATATTGATTTCCTTTGTTATTATTATTATTTTTATGTATTTATTTATTTATTTTTTGAGACGGAGTCTTGCTCTGTCACCCAGGCTGGAGTGCAGTGGCGCAATCTCGGTTCACTGCAACCTCTGCCTCCCGGGTCCAAGCAATTCACCTGTCTTAGCCTCCCGAGTAGCTGGGACTACAGGCACATGCCCTACACCAGCTATTTTGTTGTTGTTGTTGTTGTTGTTGTTGTTTGTATTTTTAGTAGAGACGGAGTTTCACCATATTGGTCAGGCTGGTCTCAAACCCCTGACCTCAGGTGATCCACCTGCCTCGGCCTCCCAAAGTGCTGGGATTACAGGCGTGAGCCACCGCACCTGGCCTTTTTTTTTTTTTTTTTTTTTAAATATTAGAGGAAGCTACCTAAGTATTTGCCTTGAGGAAATCCAATGATTCTAAAAGCTCCTTTGAAAGAAATTTACTAAGAATTTGAACAAAAATATTCTAATAAGTAAGATAGTAAGTTTGAATATCTTTGATACTTATAGGACAGAGGAGAGAGGGAAGGGTTTATAAAGTCTGTGAAATATATGTCACTTAAAAATATGTGTTATGTATTCAGCACTTATGTTAAAAAATAATTAGGAAAACCTGGCTTAACTTTTCCAATTAAAGGGACCTGGCTGAGAGGCTGGCCAGATTCTACATTTTCGAAGAAAATCAAATCCTAGAAAGATCACATTTCCTTTTGAATGTTGACACCAAAGATAGCTGAAAGATAGAGAAGTTTTCCTTATTCAGTATTTTGAACTGAAGGATCCTATTTGATGTTTTTTGTTTGACCTAATGTCCTAGAAGTAAACTGAAATTCTACCTACTCCTTTTGGAGAGGCATCAGGGGGGAAGTACCCTCTTAAAATTCTAAGTCTTCTGTTAGCAGAAAACATCCTCTTTTGGTTAGTGGAAATTTCCACTCCCAGCATACCTAGGCATTTTTACCTCTATACAGCTTCCTCTTGGTTTTTGTGATTGAGTTACTTTTAGCAAGTTATCTTGTTTCTCCCGTTTCTTATTTAACTATGCTGTATCTTTTACTTCTCTTTCTCCATTGACTAATTCCCACAGCCCTTTTCTTAAACTTTTCCTGCACTGAGAGATACTTTAAATATTTTGATCCTCCTCTTTACAAAAAGGGGTGGCAGGGGGAAGACCTGGTTTGTCCAGAAATCGGGTATCAGATTTGCCCCCAAATCTTGATTCACAGTCAAGACACAATTCAAATTCATTCACTAGTTTGTTAGTCCTTGTATTCTTACTCAACCTAAAGGAACATTTTTGCTTTTAAATCCAATTCCAAAATAGGAGGACAGTAGGAATGTTGAGTGATTATTATAATGTGTGATTATTATGTACAGCTAAGCACATACATGACTTCATTTAAGTCTCGTACCACAGTCCCTTGAGATAAGTTGTGTCATCTCCATTTTATAGATGAGTAGGCAGAACTAGTAATCCTAACCACTGTGTTTACACTGCCAGATAGTACTGTAAAGTAAATTTACAACTCTAAATTGATTGAAAATTTGTGTATTTAAAGCTGTTATAAACCTAAGATAATCTTAAATTTTTTAATCTGATTTAGAAGCATGTCAGAAAATTTGACAATAATTAAAGAAATGTGTAGGCCCATTTTGCAAGTGTTTCCTGTTCAGCCGGTATTGATGTTCCTAGGGCTTGATATTCACTGGTAAAATTATGAGCGATATTAGTGAATGTCACAGCAAACTCTTGGATTCCATTTAGTTATGTTGTAGTCAGTGAATGGAACAGACTGGTAATAAAGTGCATCATGGATTTTCAAGTCAAAAGAAACGATTCAAATCCTGACTTTTCCTCTATGCTTGGATGAGCTTGCAGGCCACTTATCCCTTCTAATATCAGTATATTCATCTGTAAAATGGAAATAATAATATCTCATATGGTAATGGTTAAATTAAATGGGACAATGTATGTAAATTGCTTAGACGTTGTACATAATATAATAACATCCAATAAAATTGTAGTTGCTCATAACAATCATCATGATCATAGAATCCAAGTTGGGAAGGATCAGACAGACTTAAAGATCAGACAGACTTAGTGCAAGTTCAGATTCTACTAGTAAAATGGCCTTTGTTAAGTCACTTTGCCCCTCTGAGTTTGCATCTGCTTATCTGCACAATGCGGATAATATTTAACACAGGATTATGATAAAGATTACGTGAAAAGTGACGTCTGTAAAATGTCCAGCTCTAATTGACCTTCACAAATGATAGCAAACCCCTCCCTTTGGTTGGCCTGTTGCCTGTCTTTTAGAATAGGCAGATATAGGGCCTAGAATTTTTAGAGAGCTTTATTTAATATTGAACATTAGTTTCCCCATGGCATGTATCAGTTTGGCTCTAATCTTATGAGTGATTGAGAAAGTTATTTTTACTCTCTGGGTCATGATTTTGATTAGATCTAGAAATACTCTGAGGATACCAACTTACTTGATTGTTAAGACTAAAGTTCTTATTCTTCTATAATCTTTATCTCCATCTTCCTGGATACATTCTGTGCTGAATAAAACTATTTATATATATAAAAAATTCTAAGTCAAAGGAATATGTCAGGCAATGATTAATATACATTAATGTGTGAATTGGATGGTTCAGTCCTCTCTGTGATTGTTGCCAGTGATTCAGAATTTAATACTGAGATCATCGGCATTTAAAATAATTTAACATTGTGTGACAATTTAATTTATTTGATCTCTGCTGTATTCTTCCTATCCAACTTTATATGAAGCATTATAGTTGTGAAGTCAGTAATAACAATAGTAATGTGCTGAGTTTTGAATGTGAAGAAAAGGTGACCAAAGCAGCTAAATAAAGAATTGTACTGTGCATTTTCCTGAAAGGAGTTCCTCTGCTTGCAGGCTCTTCCCTGTGGTTTAGGTGCAAAATCCTTTAACCATATACTTAGCATTTCTACTCCTTGTGTGCAAATTTATTTTATTTCTGTGGACTGTTCCTCTGTGCCTTGCGTAAAGAGCTCTGGGTGAGATTATTAACATGTAATGTAAGATCTCACCCAACCTGCTTTTTGCTGTTTGGAACTGGGCGTACAATCGCTATTCTGAGGTGGATAGTTATCTGGTTTTAAATCCAAGTTTTGTTCTCCACTAGATGCCAGATTTTATATTCCACCGGCTAACAAGTCTATAAATACCATGTTAACTTTCCTCCCTTCTCTCTCAGAAGGAGACTTCATCTCCTCTAGCATTCATCAAGAACATATGCCCTGTTGTGGGCTCCTGAAACCCTGAAAAGAAAATTTCCTTTTAAACATAGTACCTGTAAAAGTTAAAATAGGTTTGTCTACTTGGTGTTATTTAAAGGGCACTGGGAAAGTTCTTCATTCCAGGTTATTTCCTCCAGTCATTACACTGTTGGTGATTTATTTCTCTAGGATTCACATCCATCCTCCCTCAAGCCTGCAGGGACAGTACTGAACTTCCCCTTAACCACAGGGAAGGGAAGGATAGAGCTGCAGAAATGATAGCAGGCCAAGATCTCATTGGTGTGGAGTCCCTGAAATGGGGTCATCAGGCACTGGATACCAAGCAAATCCTGAAGTGCACTTGATTGCACTGTGTAGAGCCTCCTGTCCCTGCTGGGGAGGAGGTAAGAAGGCCCAATCCCATGACAGGGGGTATATGAGGGCAGTGTTTTCCATAGCGACCAGAAGCAAATCATGGCCTTTGAGAATGAGCTGGTCATTGAAAATTCTTTCAATTAAAAGATTCTTGCCTTAGGGGGAATATAGCCTCCTAAAATGCCTTTCATTTCAATTTGTGTAACCTGTGTCTCCATGGAAGATTCTGCCTCTCAATGAAGACAGTCTGCAAAGAGATCCCAGGGCGTAATTGTCAGCCTCTGCAAAGGAAGATTTTAAATGTTTTCTTCCTTTGCCTCTTATCCCCAGCTTTATACAGTAACTACCTTGGTTCATTGATCTTCTCACCCAGTGATTCTCAAAATGAACTGGTGATATGGTTTGGCTGTGTCCCCACCCAAATCTCATTTTGAATTGTACTCCCATAATTCCCAAGTGTTGTGGAAGGGACCCGGTGGAAGATAATTTGAATCATGGGGTCAGTTTCCCCCATACTGTTCTCATGGTAGTGAATACGTCTCATGAGATCTGATGGTTTTATCAGGGGTTTCCGCTTTCGCATCTTCCTCATTTTCTCTTGCCGCCGCCATGTAGGAAGTGCCTTTCGCCTCCCACCATGATTCTGAGGCCTCCCCAGCCATGTGGAACTGTAAGTCCAATTAAACCTCTTTTTCTTCCCAGTCTCGGGTATGTCTTTATCAGCAGAATGAAAGTGGACTAATACAACTGGGTTTCAGGGTGCCTACTTACTATCTGTGAGACTTTGGGAAGTTATGTTAATTTGGACCTACTTCCTTTATGTAAAAATGAATGTATAATATATATCCTTCTGTCCATCTCACAAGATTGTTGTGAGTAAAATGAAAAAAGTGCTGTTTTCAAGCATTCAGTGAACCCATGATAAGCACTAAGTAGGAGTTTGTGCTAAGTACAGAGGTACTTAAGTACTTAGGAGGTACTAAGTACAGAGGTACATGGTCTTGTATCTAGGGAGATCAAAAGAAGACTCTTCCAAGCAAAAAGATTCCTTTGTCTCCTGTTGTATCCTCAGTGTATTAACACCTGGGATGAATATAGTATTTGTTCAATGGTCATGTGTAGCGTGACTTGTGCTGTAATATTATATGTGATGCAATATGGGAAAATAGCAAGATGGTGGATTACTACTTTCATGGAGTGTAGACAGACCTCTCAGTAGAGACAACGTTTGAGTTGGGCCTTGGTGGATGAGTAAAGCTTCATGAAAAACTTAATATGTTGCCCTTATTTTTTACACTTTGCAGAGGACTGACATTAGTTTCCATACTGGCATGTAGGAAGCTGTCACTGACTTCTGATTTGTCCATTCATTCTAATAACATTCTAATAAACACCTCACAGATGTGTTTATAAATGCATTAAAATCAGGCATGTTTTCAGAGAAAGTTTTTAGAATATAAAATGTTATGATGTAAAACCATGCCCTTTTTTCGGACGTCTCTCTCTCTCTCTCTCGCAAGGAGCTGCTCTCCTTTCTCCTTTCTTCTGTCTATTAAACTTTCCACTCTTTATCCCCCCACCCAACCCCATAAAAAAAGGAAAAACCTATTAATTTATCCGGACCTTTTTTTTTTTTTTTTTTACCTGATTCGACTACATTTTAAATTAAAACGTGCTTTGTTTTTAGAGCTGGAGTTTGTTGCTAACGAAAGGGTAATTATAGTTCACAGGAACACTCAACTCATTGGAACATACTTGCTGTAGATATTGAAAAAAAATTTGTTCTTTTGAGGCAGGGACAGGAGAAAAGCCAAAGACAATGAGACAGGTTTTCTGGAGAGAGCTGGTTAATGGAATGCATGTGGCCCTTAGGAGGGCATTAGTTAGCAGAACCATGTTTCTCATAGGTGCATTTTGTAAAATGAAAGTTTTAGTTCCTATGAAAAAAAATGTTACATAGGGATAATGGTGAAGATTAATTAAAAGGGCATAATCATAACCATAGATCTCTCTCTTTATTACCATTTTATCATAACAATTACATTAACATAATATTATTGGCTAAATATTTCCCTTGCCAAGTAGAAGGATGTGATTGTATGGACCCTGTGTTTAGAGGACAAAATAGTTACCCATGTGGGTGATATGGTAGAGACTCCTGTGAATTTTCTTGGGAGATTAACTCTTTAAACACAGAAAATTTTAATTTTGACAATTTTAATGATAGACTTTAGAATTCAGGAAATGCTTCACACTTTGGGTCAAAGTAAATGCAAAGCAATTTAGTCTTTTCTTTTTCATGCCTTTAGGATTATTGCAATGGATGTCAGTTATTATCTCAAATGCCATCGAGAGATGCTCAGGGCTGCTTGAATTGGTTCCAGAGCTTGGTGCTTCAGAGTAGAGTATACAGTCAGTTTTTATATTTTTCTGTCTCTCTCCTCACTATCTACTATATTTTATTTCTATTCCTTTTCCTATTCTTCAGCCTCACTGTTTTCACTGGCTTCTTTCCCAAGCGGCAAGTATGATTTATCAGCTCTATCTTTTAAGAAATCCTACTTTTGTGTCATCTGATCGAGCTCAACACTCCCTATACATTATTCTTGCCAAAATATTGAACCTGAATTTGATCAGATCACTATATCCAAGTGCCAGTCTGCAGGATATAGAAGAATTAAATGAACATGTTAAATGATACTTCAATGATACAATCAGCAAAGTTCCAAAACAAACAGAACTTTACAAGACAAATGACCAAGGGGAAAAGAAAGACAGACAGACATGTAATGAATACCTATAGATCAGAAGAGACTAAAGACACTTCTCAGCCAGTTTCAGTGTATGGAGCTTACTTGGGTCCTGAGTGAAAAACAAAACAAAACAATATGAGAAAATATGAGGCCACTGGGGGAAGTTGAACAGTAACCAGATATTTGATGATTTTAAGGACTTATTGTTAATTTTTTAAGGTGTGATAGTCGTAGTATGGTTATGATTTTTTCGTGGTTTTTTTTTTTTTGGAGACAGGTACTGATATTTTGGGATGAAACGATGAGTTGATAATTGAAGTTTCATCATGGGTATAAGAGACTACATTATACTGTTTTCTCTACTTTGAGTATGTTGAAATTTTCCATAAGAAAATATTAAAAAGCAACAACAACAAATTAATTCTCTGCTTTGAGACTCAGTCCTGTCTATCTGTACTGCCCATTACTTCACAAACATTTCTAGTTAGAGTGACTTCTAATCACTGTAGAGGCTCTAATTTTTCTGAGCTGTTCTTACAGTTTCTTCTTCTGTGTGCTCTGCTTCTTAGCTGTCTCCTTCCTCAGCCCTCTCCTAGTCTTGCTTTATACTAGGCATTCTTGGCCTGTGGGTTCAGAGATGAGCTTCGAAGGATCTGTCATTCCTCTGAAATATATAGTGCTTTGTCTGCATATGCAAATGTGCATTTTTTAGTTGTTAGGTTAATGCTTTTTACCAGCCTTCCAAGTGTCCATGATTCAAGAATGTTACAGACAGCCTCACTGCTCACTGTCCTGAATAATCACGTTTCATGGCTTTTTCTTCTCTCTGTATGTGTGATATCACATGTCTGGTCCACAACTCTGTCCTGTGCTTCAGCCCTATTCATTCGTCTACTCTTTATCTCCACCTAACAACTCAAAGATAATATGTTTGGGTGTCAGTTTTACTGTTTACCTAATTGCTCTTCATGTCAAATATCTCTGAATTGGCCTAGATTTTACTTTCTTCCTCACCTAAACATCTACATTTAAATATTCATCAAACTCTTGGAATTTTACCTCTTAAATGATACCTTTTCTGTCTTCTCGTTATTTGGTACAATGTCTCAGTTTAGACCCTCAACATCTCTCCCCTGGTCACTGGACTCCCACTGTAAAGCTTCTTACCGATTCCCTTGCCTCTATCCCCATCTTTTCTGTTTGAAGGAATGATGTCACTAACAAAAAAATCTGGTCATTTCACATTTCTGCTGACATCATGGCTGATAATATCTTAGTACGGCCCTTCATTATCCAACCCTGGGCCACTTAAGTGGTCTCATTTCCTGACCTCAGTCCTCAGACCTATTTACAGCATGATGTATTTGTCAAGTCTCCTAGACTTTGCTTATATATTTATTCTACCTAGAGCTCACCATCCCTTACCACCACCCTACCCGCTTCTGTCTTGACAACATGGGAAATACCACTTTATCTTTCAAGTCTTTTCCTTTTTTTTTTTAGACAGAATCTCACTCTATCCCCCAGGCTGGAATGCAGTGGCAGGATCTTGGGTCACTGTAGCCTCTGCCTCCTAGGTTCAAGCAGTTCTCCTACCTTAGCCTCCCAAGTAGCTGGGATTACAGGCACACATCAGTATGCCCAGCTAATTTTTGTATTTTTAGTAGAGATAGGGTTTTGCCATGTTGGCCAGGCTGGTCTCGAACTCATGACCTCAAGTGATCCTCCCCTTAGCCTCCCAAAGTGCTGGGATTACAGGCGTGAGCCACCGCATCTGGCTTATCTTTCAAGTCTTAAGGATGACCCTTCTCTCTGAGGCTTGCTGGAGGATTTGCTGGAATCTTTGGGTGCTACATTTGTAAGCACTGACATTCAGGATTGTTGTTGTTGCTTTTAATTGCCCTGTAATTGTTTGCAGAGCTGTGAACTAACCAGTTAGGACTATCAGAGCATCTTTGACAGTATCTAGCTTTTACCTAGTACTGCAGGCATGAGCTTTTACCATGTGGTGGTGGACTGCATGCTGACCTGGGCCTCCAGAGACTCTTTTCCTTCTCTAGGTGTAGGCACTACCTCAAGCTCTTTCAAAGAAATAGTAGCAGGGAGACCACGGGGCTTCTTTTTCTCTTGGATCTCATTTCCTGAAGAAAGGAAAGGTGTGAAGAGAGTGGTTGCAGGCAGGGGCAGTGAGAGAGTTTTCAAGCTGAAGTTCTTCTTTGGTAATTTATTAAGTCCCTCCCTTTCTTAGTTCTAAGTTTCTCTACTTCCTCCCATTTCTTAGTGACCACTTCAAAGTATGTGAGTAAAAGATTTGAAATAATACACTTTCTTCCAAATCTTCCTGCCTAAATATATGTATTTTCAAATGAATTAAGGTGACCAAACTTAATTTTTAATTTATTTTTTAGTATTTTAGCAATGAAAATCAAATTTAACTAGATTTCTTTTATTATTATTATTATACTTTAAGTTCTAGGGTACATGTGCACAACGTGCAGGTTTGTTACATATGTATACATGTGCCGTGTTGGTGTGCTGCACCCATTAACTCGTCATTTACATTCGGTGTATCTCCTAATGCTGTCCCTCCTGCTTCCCCTGACCCCACAACAGGCCCCGGTGTGTGATGTCCCCCTTCTGTGTCCAGGTGTTCTCATTGTTCAGTTCCCACCTATGAGTGAGAATATGCGATGTTTGGTTTTTTGTCCTTGTGATAGTTTGCTGAGAATGATGGTTTCGAGCTTCATCCATGTCCCTACAAAGGATATGAACTCATCATTTTTTACGGCTGCATGGTATTCCATGGTGTATATGTGCCACATTTTCTTAATCCAGTCTATCATTGTTGAACATTTGGGTTGGTTCCAGGTCTTTGCTATTGTGAATAGTGCCACAATAAACATACATGTGCGTGTGTCTTTATAGCAGCATGATTTATAATCCTTTGGGTATATACCCAGTAATGGGATGGCTGGGTCAAATGGTATTTCTAGTTCTTAACTAGATTTCTTAATACTCAGGAACCACTGAACTAAATTATTGATAGTGGACCCATTTTCTATTATATAATTATATATATTATAATTTAAGTCTTAAATATAATTTAAGTCTTCTAAGAACAGTTTTAGTTGGAAAAGTCTTGTATCTCAACATGATACATATAGTACCAGTCAAAATTAAGATCCCTATGTGTAATATATTTATAAGCTATGGATTAGCAACTGTGAGTTTGTGTCCAGTTGTGTGATCACATATCTCCATATCACTTTCCTTCAGTGTTTGGTAATACTCACCACGCCAGGTTCAGGGAGAAGGCAGGATGCGCTTGGCTTTATTAGTTCTGAAATTAGGAAAGGAAGGCTCGCATTGGATGTTGGAAATCACAGAAAAGTCTCCTTCCTGATGTGCAGGTTATGGGTAACAGACAGAACACAAGATGGAGGGAGGTATTTTTATGGTAAGATTCGGGTGTGTGGTGTCTTCAGTTCCAGGCGTTATGAGTCAGTTGCTTAGAAGGCAGGACAGTGAGGTTGTAGGTGGATGCCTGATACAGTCATGGAGGGAAGGTGTGGGGTCACCTTGTAGAGCACTTGCATGAAGGGCTTGTTACTCAAGCTTCAATCACAGAAGCACCTCTTATGGGATTCTCCATGTCAGGGAGGTGGAGAGCACGCCACCACATTGAATGCAGGCTTCTCAGGAGCCCTGTGAACCTGGTGCCCCTCCAGACAGCGCTCCAGTCACTGTCCTTTTCCGGACTCCCCTTGTCCCAATCAGAGGCACCCTTGATGGGTGCCTGACCAGCTGTAGCACTAAATCAGGGAGGGTTACTCATGATAGAATAAGCTATCTACTCAATACTGTATGCATTTTAATGAATGTCAACAATGCTTTTAATAGGAAGAATGAGAAATCTGTGAGCTTTATGAGAATGAGAAATCTGTGAGGTAGCAGAGGTGATACTCCTAGTGAGATACCAACCTTGTAGGTTTTGGCATTCACAAAAGTGTACACAACACACACACAGACGCACATATACACACACATAGCCAGATAAAGTTTATCAAAATAAACATTTAGCCAAATTGCCTCTTTTGCTTTAACTTTCCTGTCTTCTGCCATGTCCATATCAATATTATACTTAATTAAATTTATGTGGCTGAAAGGCTTTATAAAGGACAAGAGAGAACCTAATCTATTTTTGTTGTTATTAATGAGTTATTTTATTCTTTAAAATCAGAAATGATGATGGAGAAAAAAGTTTCATGTGACCTCTGAATTCACCAACAGTATAAAAATTGCGTGTTTTTGTTTGTTTGTTTATTTGTTTTCCCAACAGAATCTTCCTCTGTCGCCCAGGCTGGAGTGCAGTGGCGCAATCTCGGCTCACTACAACTTCTGCCTCCTGGGTTCAAGTGATTCTCCAACCTTAGCCTCCTGAGTAGCTGAGATTACAGGCACATGCCACCACGCCCAGCTAATTTTTGTATTTTTAGTAGAGACGGGGTTTCGCCATGTTGGCCAGGCTGGTCTTGAACTCCTGACCTCAGGTGATCCGTCTGCCTTGGCCTCCCAAACTGCTGGGATTACAGGTGTGAACTGCCGTGCCTGGGCTAAAAATTGCTTTTTAAGCCTATGATTTTTTTTAATGGACCATATAAAAATAATTGCCATGTCTTTTCTTTTAACCATTTAATATTTTTACCCAACTTTGGAACATTATTTTGTTTTTGTTTTATTTTTTAGGGACAGGGTCTCACTCCATCTCCCAGGCTGGAGTGCAACGGCACAATCATAGCTCACTGAAGCCCCGACTTCCTGGGCTCAAGTAACCCTCCCACCTCAGGCTCTCAGGTAGCTGGGACTATAGGCATACACCATCATGCCTGGCTAATTTAAATTTTTTTTTTTTTTTTGGACAGACAGAGTCTCATTGTGTTGCCCAGGCTTGTCTTGAACTCCTGGCCTCAAGTGATCCTCCCATCTCGGACTCTCAGAATGTTGGGATTACAAGCATGAGCTACCAGGCCCAATGTGGAACACTTTTCTAATCTCAGTCTGTCCTTCAAGTTGTAATAGTGTGTTTTGTAGTCCTAAAGAATTCTACACACAGACACATTTCTCTAAAGACTTAGGCATGGTTGCCTGGAATGCTCAAAAATAAATGAGTTAAAAGCTAACTGCAGAATTTTCTCCCAAATGAGCATATTGCACGTTGTAGGCCTCTTGTGCTCCAAGTTCACGAAAAGGGCATTAGCAAATTACAAGCATCTGAAAGCTCAAGTTTTCCATGTTTATAAACTTCATGAGCAAATGCTCCATTGAGTGATTATATCCTTTATAAATAATTTTGTTTTTAAAAATAAATGTTAGTGTTAGTTTGTTGTTGGAGATGAATAAAAGCACTTGTCAGTCCCCAATTAATCTTTTGCTTTCCCTGGAAGGCGAAAAATTTTGTGACATTGAAATCACAAGTCCAAGCCAAAGCTGCCTCCTTAAATGAAATTTCCTTCTTGGTAGTGTGGAATGCTTCCTAAACTCCTAGAGATGTCCATGTGCAATGTAGAAGTATTCCTAATGAGAATGTCACAAGAAGCTTTTGGTGGGGAGCTTATTTATTGTTTATAAGATAGAAGATTTGATTGGCAGGATGAAAGATGATGGTATGGCCACCATGTCTCCTATGAAGGGCTTATTTCTTTTATAAAGAGTTTGGTTTCTAGAGTCCCCACAGGCTGAGTGCAAAGCACAATTTCTCTTCATTGCAGGTGTGAGTGTGAGAACAATTCTTTGTCAGTCCAAAGGGAGAATGCACTTCATATCTTATAGGTAGGGTCACAACTGGAGGTGGGTAACTGGATGCTGTTGTGTTTGTCAGAAACAGCAGAATTAAAGATTGCACCAGAAGTGAGCTCTTTGTTTTTCTGCTTATGAAATAAGGTCATATTTGCCCCATGTAACATGAGGCATTTGTACTTGTTCACAGTACATCTGTGTGGTCAGTGGCTCAGAACAAACTTTGATCTTTTTATAGATAAATAATACAAAGAAGTTCCATGAATCTCTTTATATTCGTGGTATTACACATAATTGTTGTCATTGTTCAGGTTATACAGGGTAGGAGCAAAATCAGTATCTTCCTTGTTAATTCTCTTGGCCTGTTCCCTCTTGAGCTCTGTCTGTCTATCTTGTTTTAATATAACCTGCTCTGTTTGATGAGAGATTTTTAAGGTTTTTAAAAATTTTAGTAGCTTTGTTTTATCTCTATTGTTTATGCCTTAAAAGTTGTCCCTGGTATCATGAGGAGAAAACTTTGAGTCAGAAAGAAGCATAAAGCCTTTCATTGAAAGGATTGATGTGTTCCAGAGGCAATTGGTCTGAATTCAGCTAGGGACATTTCCCTCCTAAACAGTAAACTGACTGACCAGATCTTTCTAGGAAGACCTTCTAGCTGGGAAGCGCACCATGAAATGCCTCTAAGTGATGCATACTACAGCCCACATCACTTTGGGGAGAGGAAGCCAGAGTTGTGTTATAGCCAAGCTTATTTTAAAGAACTGAACCCCATTTCCTTCTACAGAGATTCTCTGAGCGGAAGGGAGAATGCAATATTAACTAGCTGACTTTGCCTTCAGACATTTGCATCCGTGCAGTCCCAGGTAAATGCAGCATTGCCCCAGGTGCAGGTTGAACAGAAAGCAGTGCTTCTGACGGTTCTGCTTTTGCTTTGCAACTCTTTCTATGCTTTTCGTAAAATTTTATTTTGAAGTATTGACGCATATACAATTTAGTGACACATTTTTACTAGTGCTGCCTTTCTCAGGAAACGAGTGTTTCATTTTCCTAAAGGAAGCTACTCAATGTAAACATTGATCTGTGTTTTAATGTTTTGTCTTTTTATTAGTTTGCTGAATATACTGATGTTAATATCCTTTCTTCTGTTCTGAAGCCTTGACTTTGCTTGATACTGCCACCTATTTTAGTTTGTAATCTCTGAAGATATCTAGACTGTTTTTTTATTAGATTATTTGTTTATAGCTGCTGTGTTTGACTTGTTCTTCAAGAAATAGCTGTTAGTTTTTATGTGTGAAACCTCAGAGGTGAAGGGACAGTGAGGGCCAGATATTTCACAGCTTTTGTCTATTTGAGTTAGCCTATAAGATTGAATGAAGCTACTGTCCCTACTTTGCCCAGAATGTGCTTTTGAATTATAGTTTCAAAAGTGAACTCTGAAAGAGAAGAGAGATTATATTTACTCTTTCTTTCCAGCTGTTGGAGAGATTGATTGAAATTTATTTCTAAAATTGAAAGCAAGAAACAAAGCATTATATGGACAGAAGGTTAATGGGAATTGTGTAGGGACCCTGAGTGCTTTGTGCTGAAGACATCATTGGCATCAGATCCATGAGGAAAACACTAACAAATACTTAGAGTCAATGGATTTCTTTTGTTTACTTTTGGAGAAGCAACTTTGTATGTTTAAAACTTAATCCTTATCCAGTTACTGAAACTGAGAATCAAAGGAAAGGATAGCAATATTTCAAGTTTTGCTATATTTTATATTTTTCAGTATGATATGGTTGAGTAGATTAGGAACTTGTTATTTTGTATGGATAATCTCTTATCAAGGTATATGTAAGTAGAATCAGTAATTATAATTAAAGATACCTTGAAACTAAAGAAAATGACTGAGGTGAGTCTTAATGAATTTAGAGGTTTATTTTGCCAAAGTTGAGGACATGGCTGGGCTAAAGGGACATAAGCCACAGTAGGACCTGTGGCCTGTACTTTTTCCAAAGAGGATTTTGAGTTCTTCAATATTGATATGGTTTGGCTCTGTGTCCCCACCAAATCTCATGTCAAATTGTGGTCCCTGATGTTGGAGGTGGGGCCTGGAGGGAGGTGATTGGATCATGGGGGTGGATTTCTCATGAATGTTTTAGCACCATCCCCTGGTGCCGTTCTCGTGGTAGAGTTCTCATGAGATCTGGTTGTTTAAATCTATGTGGCACCTCCCCTCTCTCTTGCTCCTGTTCGTGCCTTCTAGGACATGCTGACTCCCTCTTTGCCGTCTACCATAGTTGTAAGCTTCCTGATGCCTCCCTAGAAGTTGGGCATGTGCTAGCATCATGCTTCCTGTGCAGCCTGTGGAACTGGGAGCCAATTCAACCTCTTTTCTTTATAAATTACCCAGTCTCAGGTGTTTCTTTATAGCAGTGCGAGAATGGATTAATACAAATATTTAAAGGAGGAAAAGCAGGCCATAAGAGAAAAGAGAAAGAAAGAGGGCAAGGTCACATTCTTGTGAGGCTTTGTCTAGAGCTCACTGAATCCACATGTTGCATGTGAAAAGAAGGGGGCGGGGGGACAATCAATTATGTATTTGTTTCAGGCTCAGTGAATCTGCATTTTTATGATAAAGTCAACATAGAGGATGACTTCTAGTCTTGTCCTTGCCTCATACCTGCGAAGATAAGCTGTTAATTTACATTGTCAGGATGAAATTCAACAGAACTCTGTTTGAGGGTAAAGATCTTGGGACCCACAAGGAATTTTCTTGTGAGCAAATTGTGAGAGAGACCCCTTAGGGAGATATACTGCTTTGTGTCTTTGTAGCTATCTATTCAGGAGTGAAAAGGAAGGCAGTTTTTTTTTGCGTGATTCAGGTTGCAAGCTTAACTTTTCCCATTGTCATAGTGAGTTTGGAGTCCCAAGATTTTATTTTCCTTTCACAATACTTAGAGGTAAATACAATGGTAGGTCCAACAGCAGTGGGCAACACAACCCACTAGTAAAGAGCATGTGGAGGAGATGGGGTCCTTCACAAGATATCTAGTATCGCAATGTGTTTTTTCTAAATTACTTACAAATTATAAGTGACTGATTCCAAGCAAGTGCAAACTGCTCTCAGACATTGCATTTTTTGGAGGGATTAGGGGGCAGTAAATATATTTCTTTTACATAGGTAGGTAATTTCAAATTAGTTAGTTACACCGTTTTTTCAAAACAGCCTGATTTGGAAAGGAGAAATTAGAGTTTAATGCTATGTGATGTGTCATGTATGTCTAATAATACAACTATTCTGGTAGGTGAATTCTGAATTTCTCAACGGTCTACCGTTAAAGATACCAATGGTATTTGTAGATTTGTCCTTAACCTTATGACCTAACATTTTTTAAGGGCAAATGGGCTCTCTCCAGACTTTGAACACCACTGTCATAGTACTGGGCTAGGTGGAACTTTAGAGCTGATCCTGGGTGGTTTTTCAGGTTGCTTTAGATTATTTCTCTTATGTAGAAACTGGCTCTTTGTGTAGATCTCCTTATCTATTAAGGAGGATCAGTTCTGCCCAAAGTGAATAAACACTTTGGGCCATTCAGAAATGGTATAAGCATACTCAGGCCCATGTGTGGACTCACGTTGCAGTGCTGTTTTGCTGTTCCAACTATCAAAAACAAGTTCTCAAAGCCTGAGTCTTAAAAGTCAGAAGGAGCCTTACAGGTCTGATTCTGCCACAAATGTAAGGTGACCTGTGTTTAAACTTGTAAATAAAACCTATCAGAGCAACATTTCTGAAACTTCAATGTACATACAAATAACTAGGGATCACTTGGGGTCTTGTGAGAATTGCAGATTCTGTGGTCTGGGGTAGGGCTGAGATTCTGCATTCCTGAAAAGATCCCAGGTGTATCCCAGTCCTGTTGGTCCCCAGGTTACACTTTGAGAAACAAAGTCTTAGAAAGTAGCTGAGAGACATCCAACCTCCTCCCATCCCCAAATCAGGAACTCTCCTTTTCTAATTCTCCCTTACAGATGTTTTTTCCCTTTGTGGACAGTGTGACAATCCTGCCATCAATGATTACCTTTCTAGGATTGCTAATATTAAGATATTTCAAATAACCTTTCAGATAAACACTGAAAACTTCATTCCTTGTTCCTATCATAGCTCCAGCATCTAGAATGGCTCCTGGCACTACCAGGGCCTGAATAAATATCTGCTGAATGGGATCATGAATGGGTGAATATATAACATTCAGACTTTGGGATATTATGAATACTATTCATGTTTGGTTTTCACTGTTAAATTTTTGATAGTAGCCCCTAGAAACACATCAAGAAACTGTATAATTCTCTGTGTATAGGTGTAGAGTGTTAAATTAATTAAAACTTAAAGCCTTTGGAACGTTAAATTATTTTGAGCCTTGAGAGGAATGTGGCTATGTAGCTTGCAGTTGCAACTTCTGGTTTTTCCTGTAAATGAGTAGGAATGACTGAGTGGTGCCAGAGGTAAGACCCTCTCAGAACATTACTCCTCCTCACAGAATGTTAAAGCAGCCTTCCTTGGAATGTAGCAAGCTATACTAATCCAATCACTGCAATGTACATGTTGGCCTTATAGGGAAAATATTGCCATCCTCCCAAAACTGTTTCTGCCTATATAAGTGAAACCTTAGCTTCTCTATTTTGAACCACTGACCCCATCCCTTTGGAGTCTGTGTTTTCTGCATGCCTGTCCTCAAGCTTTGTGCTTGAATCGACTCTATGCTTAGTTATATTTTCTGAATCTCATTTAAGGTTGACAAGAGTATATATACTGAAACCCAATTCTTCCTTGCTGTGGGTTGTCAGGTTGACATCTGATCTCTTTTCAGTGCTTCTTCCTTAAATTTAACTTCCTCTTTAATTAACCAAGTTAAGTAATTTCACTGTCATAGCTAACAGCAAAAAGGCAATATGAAATAGAAATTCGATGACCTTCAGAAAGGTTATGATATGTTTATATTGTTTTACGGTGAAGACAGTTCCACTCTTCCTCTTTAGAAACAGTTATGATAGCACAGGTGCCAGATTTGATATTTTTCATGTTAACTTTCACCAAGACTCAACTAAAATCCTCCCTTCTCTGCACAGTTTTTCTTGACTCCATCCAATAGGCACACTTTGTAACTTTATCTCCTATGCTTGGCTTCATGCTAGTTATATCAATTACCTTATTATATTGCAGTTTCTTACTTGCTCATCTTTTACTCTCTGACAATCACTTCATTGAAGACAAAACCTTTCATATATGTATTCTTAGATGTCTCCAGGGGTGCTCAGTATAAGGTTGGACCCACAGCAGCAGTATATGTTGACCGAAAAAAATGAATAAATGGTTTGAGCATTTAGGGAGTTATAAAATCAAACCAGGCAGAAGAATGTATCTGGGGCAGCTTTCTGGAGAAGGTGATAGTGATCGCTTGGTTTGATAGTATCTCTTGACCTATAATTATGATAATAGCGCCCCCAGTATTTTAAAGTTGTAAATAAATGGTCCATAAATGCTGTTGCTGTGTAATTAATAAACCATGAAAATACTTACAGAATATTCTAACTTAATTCTTGAAGGAACTTGTTGAGGACATAGAAGTGACTAGAATTGCATCTGTTATCTTGTAAAGTAAATTGGTATATTCAACAAATACTTACTGAGCAAAGATGAGTAAAACTGGTTACCTACTTTCAAGGGGTTTGTGTTCTCCTGATGCGTAGACTAACATCATCAAACAGACTGTGCTTAGCTCTGTCGTGGAGAAGCAAGCAAAATGCTATGAGAACCTAAAGGGAAAAGACATGGATTCCAGCTGGAAGGAGTCCAGGCTAACTAGTTGAATATAAATATATATATATTTTTACATAGATTCTATTTCTCTCGGCTTCTTAAGCAGAATCAGTCTACCGCAGGCAATCTGACCTCTTTGTGATCATTCACATGAACACTGGTTTTGGGGCTCAGTCATTGAAAGCTGCTGTCTCTGTACTGCATTTTCCAGACTATTCTGGGCTTTTGCATCTGCTCCTGGCTCTTTGGTGCCTCTCCGATGGGTATCTTGCCAGCTATCCGTGTGCTTGCTTCTCTATTCTCTTTCCTCAGTCTGGTTTGCTATGGGCTGTAATATAAATAAAGAGAAAGTGAGATTGCATCAGCTTTGAGTATCCTGAGGCATTTTTATGGGAGTGACAGCTAAGTATAAAGAGCATTTAGGAAATAATAGCCATTTTATCATTTAAAGGCATGTGTACTTCTGGTAAGTATTCACTTATTTATAAGGATAGGTATCTTCAATTAAGTTCCTACTATGTGCTTGGCATCATAGCAGTTGCTTTGTAGATATTGTTTCAAATCCTCAGAATGGTCCTGTAAGGTAGATAGTATTATACCCATTTTATAAAAGAGGAAACTGAGATTTAGAGTAATTAACTTTCCCTGGGTCTCATAGTTGGTACATAGTAGAGCCTGATTCTACCCCAGTCTGACTCTAAAGCCTACGTTCCTTTGCCTGACCCGTTCTGGCTCTGTAGGTGATATTAAGTGTCCTGTGCTAAGTGTGGGGGATATGTGACTAAGGGGACTCCCTTCCTCCCCTTACAAGCTTTGGGCCAGGTATTTAAGGGGCTGGATAACTGATTCTGGTGGGGGAAGTTCTTACTGTTTTATTATGTAAGATACAGATAGTCCAATGGTGTTTGCTCTTTTATCTTCTGCAGTATTTGCTATTTTTGAGTCCAACCAAAAGATACTAGGTAGAGGTAGAATGTTTGTCACAGTCTCATAGTTATTCTTTAATCTGTGCTGGGTCCCTTTAGGGAATTAGATAAAAGGACTTTTATCTAAGGGAGTTAATGTCTTTACTTCTAGATCTAGACTATTTGAAGCCATAAGAACTATATATTATACCTGGCACATGTGTGCTGAATAGTAAATGGATATGGTTTCAACTCTGCTGTAATTTGAAACAGCTCCGAAAGTATTTCAACTTAGCATTCTTCATTCACTTATACCAACTCTGGCTTTTACAATTATCTGGCTTGTTGCCACTTATCATTAAATATTTCAAAATTTTCACATAGCAAAGTTAATTTTAATTCATTCCTAAATATGTGCCATAAAAAATCTTTAAAAAATCAAACTTAGACTAATTCAGAGGTTAAGGGGCATTAAACTTTGTGTTTAGTAACAAAATGGTGAAGGTAAAACTCTAAAAAGGGTGATAAATTAACTCTTGAATAAATGATTTTGTGGCACATTTAAATGACTAGAAATTAGGGTAGTATTTATACCTTTATTATTAAGTTTTTGTGTTGTAGAATTAATTCTCTCAAATGTTTTTCCACTCTTTGAGTGAAGTTGTGTGTGTCTTTTCATAAAGCAATATCTCAATAGTAATCATATCTACTTAAACGTTATTTAACCCTTCTATGTAGATTGCATTATGCTGTTTGTTATGAAGTACTTTTTTTTCCGTATCTTGATCTCTTTCTGGGGAACACTGACATTATAGGGACTTTTCCAGGGTTCTAAACTTTTCTTGTCAGCTTCTACCATCTTTACTAGAAGAATAAAAGGAAAGTGGTCTATAGAATAATTTATTTAGTAAATAGCCTGACATTCAAAGGAATTCATCACTCAAACAGAATAAGCTGTATTTTTCCAGTGTGTAAGTTGTTCCTGGAGAGGGTGAAGGGTAAGTCGGATTCTTTTAAGATTTGCCTTAACACTTTTAGAACAAAGAGTACTAGTTGTTAAATTTGTACCCATGAGGAATTGATGCCAGTTATAAAAGTGCCCAATTTGGCCTCGCAGAATATTGAGAGAAACTACATGCTGCTCTCATTCTTTATTTCCCACTGACTAAATGACTTTACTTTCCTATAACAGAAATTTATTACTGTTTGCTATACTGTATATGGATTTAGGATCCCAAAGCTGGCTGAGAATTGTTATGGCCAGTATCTATTTGTGACCATCTCTTATAGTTTTATGATTCATCTGTACTTTGGCATTGAACACCTTCTGTGCTAGGAGTTGGGGGTAGATTATTTAAAAAGTGAATAAGAGAGAGTCCCTGCTTTTGTCACTCACGATCTAGTTGGAAAGAAGACACATAAAAGGACAGTAAGGATAGGACGTAGGAAGCGCAGGAAAGAGCTGTGAGCCCTAGGAGGGACATGGACCACAGAGGCTTCCTAGAAACCAGGTGCTTTGAGCTGAGGCAGGAGGTTGAGCAGACCTAGCAGGGAGGGCATCCCAAAAAGCTTTTGCATCCACCCATGCACTTTACTTCCGTTTTTATTTCTCTCACTTTTCCTCTGGCCGCTTCCAGTTTCCTCAGCCTCCCACAGCTGCTCAGCACACTGTTTCCCTTCACTCAATTTCTCTCCAGCTCTTGTTCTTCAGGGCCTTCCCCACAGGGACTCCACACACGGGCTCCTTCCACACCAAGGTTAGCAGAGCCAACAAGCACCCTGGGAGAAACACACACTTCCTCGGTGGCAGATTGGAAATCATCACTGCTTTTCTGTAGACATTTAGCCACTGATTTGATTCAAAATCCTGTTAGTAGGTGGTGACTGAAATAGTTTAGTGGGGGCAGGGAACAGCAAGAGGTAGGAGGAAAGCCATTCAGTAAATCCCCCAAATCCCAGTGTTTGTCCTGCTCATTTGAGCAACTGCTCCCATTGTCAGGAGAAGGTCATTCCTGTATGAATGTTTACATCACAAATAAAATGAAGCTTCAGTAGACATTCAATAGAAGTTGAGTTGTGTATGTATTAACCAGAAGTACTAAGGCTGCAGATGTTATAAATAGCATTGAACTTCCATCAATACTCATAGATTTTTCTGTTTACTAAAACATTTCTACTCTCAAGCAGAGGGAATAAAAATGGGGTGACTACCTCTCTTTCTAAGGTAGTGCTTCTCTTCACATCACTAGGGCTTGGTACATCTGGACTGACTTGATAAGCATCTGGAGTTGGGCTGTTAGTATTGTCGTCATCGTCTTCTTCTTCTTTCTTCTTTCTTTTTTTCTCTTCTTCCTTTTTTTTTTTTTAAGAAATGGGGTCTCACTATGTTGCCCAGGCTGGTCTCAAACTCCTGGGTTCAATCAGTCTTCCCGACTTGGCCTCCCTAGTATCTTCTAAGTAATCTAGATAAGACAGAGCCAATGTGTGTGAAAGGCAAGTGGTAAAGTGACAGTTGTTTTTGTACCTGTGGTACAGCAGATGCTCTGAATTCTGTAGCTTTCCATCAGTGTTTGACGTTGAGGACAGCTGTCCTTCCTTGCCTCTAGCTATGGAGAAAATGTGGCTTGTGTACCTGCCGTCATCTTCAACTCTAAGCACCACTGCTGGAGGCAGTATTGTCAGTATCAGCACCTCACCTCACTCCTGGGACCCAGGAACACCCCCTGAGTCTTGCTTAGGACCTCAGAGCCTCAGCCAACCAGGCTTTGAACTGGCCCGTTCCTTCTAGGCAGTGCGTTGACCTACTCCATTTAATGGTCTGTTCTCATGGCAGTTGGACAGGGCTCCCTGATGCCTCCACACACTCTGTTTTTGGTCTTCTTGACAGAATGCTGTTGGTGTTCAGCTTTCAGCTTCTAATAATGAGTGGTTAAGTTGGATGGGGAAGAACCACAAAATTCAATGAGTCCAAGATTTTTGGTTTTAAACATACCAAATAAGCAGCCACGCAATGTTGAGAGCCCTGGCAGGTTAGGGATCTCCATGTCCTAGGACACTGCAACTGATAAATCTGCTCCTGATCATTGCTGCCTCCCAAAGATGTGTCTTATCAGTGAGCCCATTTCCTGCAGAACCAGAGCCACTGGCCAGGAGTCAGCTAATGTTTAGAAAGGATCCAGGTCTGGCTGCTGCATTTCCTGTCTTGTAGATTGATGACCTTTAGCTGTTTTGTTGATGTCATTGTATATCTGTTTTTTGGGGATGAGTATAACAAGAAAGGAAAATGGTTAATCTAGCAAGAACTCATTACACCGTGAATGATGGAGGGTAGGCTCCTGTTTTATTCCGATTTGATTTGTTTGCTTCATTGGGGGAAACAAATGATCATGACACCCTATAGAGAATTTCACTTTCTCTTTGACGTACAAATAAACAGCCTCCCACGTTTCATTTATTTTTGCCACTGCTGGAATGGTTGATTAAAAAAACAAAACAAAACAAAACACATTGTTATGCTGCTTTCCTATGTCCTGACCTTCACCATTGGGTAGAGAAGGAAAACCAGTAAAATATCTATATTCTTTTAAACAATGAAGGACCCTTAACTATAAATGCCCATTAGAAGCCAGAGTCCACTACAGTGAGATGGATGAGCTGATAAACCAAACCAAATTAAACAACAGGGAGGAGGATATGGGTCTTTCTTTTATTTCTTGTAATATGCCTTAGAGATGAGGATTCACCTTTTGTTAATTTGTTAAAACACTAAAGTGTCACCTTTCTTCCTGTCTTCCTCATTTGATGGAACACACCTAGTAATGAATACATTTTCTCCTTGCCATTAAAAATGTGTATTCAGCCTAGGGCATACAAAACATATGTTCGGTATTAGTTGTTAGAGGGTTAAAGATGCTGGCTAATTTGGGTTTTGCCAAGACAAAAGCCTAACTGGCAACTTTGTGGCCTCTGGTTTCAAGTCTACTTCCTATTTATATCCCATGACACTCAGGTTCTTGAAACTTGGCAAAAAGCCTCCAGCGTTTTGTGATTTTTTTTTTCTGGTTGGCCAATATCAATTTGTAATGAGCCAAACCTGACTTGAGTAGCAGATCTACAGGCCCATGTCTTCGAGGTATATAGGTATTTGGCTGTTGAGGGCATAGGTTAGGAGGTCTCTTGACATTCTGTTGCTAGGTTACTGAACCCTGAATTACTGAACCTTGAACACAGTATTTTTGTTCTCAGATTGTTATTTATGGTCGAAAGCAGCTGCTATCCATATTTTGGGGGGGAATACAGGGAAATATAAAATAAATAAAACTAAATAGTTAGATACAGTGCATCAAAAAGTAATTGTAAGAAAATGTTTATTACAAACCAGGTAAAAGAGATTGATCCCCCCCTCCTCTCCATCCAACATCAGAAGAATTATAGTGTTCGGCCGGGCATGGTGGCTCATGCCTGTAATCCTAGCACTTTGGGAGGCTGAGGTGGGCGGATTGCCTGAGGTCAGGAGTTCAAGACCAGCCTGGCCAACATGGTGAAACCCCGTCTCTACTAAAAAAACAAAAAGTAGCTTGGCGTGGTGGCAGGCGCCTGTAATCCCATTTACTTGGGAGGCTGAGGCAGGAGAATCACTTGAACCTGGGAGGCAGAGGTTGCAGTGAGCCGAGATCATGCCATTGCACTCTGACCTGGGCGACACAAGCAAGACTCCATCTCAAAAAAAAAAAAAGAAGAAGAAGAAGAAGAATTATAGTGTTCGTGTGCAGGCAGTTGTTGGTCAAGCCTTTGTAGAGCTGTGGCGTTAGCTCAGCTATGACCTAGACTTGTAATAAAAGTCAACTGATGCAGTTGTGCATGCTGCAGGCCAATCCTCGTGATCTCGGGGTAGGGCTTAGGATGTCAGTCTAGGGTATATCTTTTTCTTTCTTTGCGTTTTTACTCCTTTTCTACCAAATTTTCTCTTCTATTCATAATTTTTATCATATGGACAAAAGTTTCTATTTAAAAATAACCTTTATTCAGAGAATAATTACTACTTTGTGTAATTATACTCTCAACATTTGACCTTTTTATATAGCTTCTAATAATTATAAATTTTCAGCTGCACTTTTGGTAAAAGTTTTTATTTTTTTTACTAATTTCCGTAGGTTACTCATCTTACACACACTTTTGCTTTCTAACCAACATGTCAGGTGAGAAATGTCTATTAATCTCCTACTTTGTGCAAAGAATTGGATAGAATGAAACACATCAAAACCATGACTTGCCTTAAAAATTTCTAAATGACAGTGCATACAACTTAACAATATAGAACAACAGTGAAGATGTCCCAAGGCTGTGTATAGAATTATTTCCTAAAATAGAGGTAAATGCTAACTTCAGAAGGAAGAAGACTCCCTGTGGGCCAGGTTGGACTGAGATGGAAAAATAACTGCAGACAATTATGACATGTAACAACATGGATAGGTGAGGAATGGCTCACATAGACACACATACAGATGACGTTAGAGAAGGGGAAGATCTGAGTGCCTGGAGCAAGATTTCTTAGAGGTGATAAGACTTGTTCTGGACCTTGAAGGTTGGGCAGAATTTGAATAACAGACGGAGATTAATGGGGAGGGCTTTCTATTTAACGGGAAGACTAAGCAGAGAACAGGAAAGTACATAGTGGGGTTAGTAGTTAGAGACTAGACTGGCTGGAGCAAGATGCCTATAGAAAGCTAGATGGGATTGGAAATATGGATGGAAAGCCTTGAATTCCATGAGAAGGAGTTAAAACTTTCTTTTGGAGGCATTCATTTATTTTCTATTTATTGAGCACATGTTCTGAGCTAAGCCCTGTTAGTAGCTGGTGATATACCAAAGGGGACAAGAAACATATGTCTGTGCCTCTCAAGGAGTTTGCATTCCTTACTTATGTACCCAGTAGACAGGTAATTAGGAAGTAAGAATATCCTGCACTATGATGAGGGCTATGAAGGGATAATTATGAGGTATGCTGGGACTTTTTGGGAAGAACAGCTTACCTAGACCTTAAGTTATTAAGGCAAAGGTGAAGGAGAGCCTTCTAGGCAGGGTGGTGGCACATGCCACCTGTGGCAGGTGCAGAAGAAAAAGACAGCCCCCTGCTCACCATTTTCAAGAGGATTTGTTGAGTTTCTGCTCTCCGCCTGACAGGGCACCCGGCATAGCAAGAGAGACAAATACAGGAGATGGTTTCTGCCCTCAAAGCACTTAGTATCTATTTTGAGAGAAATGTTTAAGAAATATGAAATAGTTGACTCTCATAGTAAGAGTTTAGGAAAGAGAGCAAATTGAAGGAAGGCATGGAATGGTGTATAGACTTCCTCCTGGAAAAATATAGCTTAAGCAGAAATGGAGAAGTAGGACTATGAGCAGAATATTGAGGAAGAGGGGTGGTTTTTGAGACCCACCTGATGTGATGAAGAGGTTGCTTAGCTACCTTGGAGCAGTAGGAAGAAGCAACAGCGGGTCAACAGGGCTGGGTCCTGGGGGACCCCTAGTAAGTTATCTAAACTCAGCCTCAGTTCTCTCTCTCTTTCTCTCTTTCTCTCTCTGCCTCTCTCTCTCTCTCTCTTTTAAAGAGAGAAGGGATCTTGCCATGTTGCCCAGGCTGATCAGGAACTCCTGGCCTCAAGTGACACTCCCGCGTCAGCCTCCCAAAGTGTTGGGATTACAGGAGTGAGCCACCATGCCCAGCCAGTTTTCTAGGAACCTTGACCTCAGTCATGTCTAGCTTGAAAATCCAGGTATATCTTGGACTTTACCCTAAAGGCATTAGTTAATCATGGAGGATTTGGGACCAGAGGAAGGACCCAACAGAATTTGTGCTTTAGGAATGCTAATTTGTCTTTCTCTTAGAAAATTAATGTGATAATTTATTAGAAGTAAAATTTTTTACTGAAATGTTTAATCATATTCTGATGCATTGAAAAGCCAGTAGGATCATCCTGATTTCCATTGGACATGACTATGTGAGTTTTTTTCTCTTTCAAAAAAGCAAGAAACAAATAAAAATCTGGGCATAGAAAAAGCCGATTAATAATAAGTAAGAGGTTTTGGGGCTTGGTCCAGAAAATGATCTACAAATTTAGATTTTAATTTAGATTCTAAAAATTCTTTTAAATTTTCAGAGAGATCTTGGAATTAGAAAATGCATGTCTTTTGTTTTTATCGGCCTGTTCCTGGGGTGGTAATGGCAGTGATGTAATAGAGGTGATGGGATATCATCCCAGATTCAAGAAAAATAAGCAGTTTGCCAGCTGTACCTTTGTCATATGCAGGAATGTAACCACCACAGCTGGGCCACCCACTGGAGGGCTCACAGAGACAGACAGCTGGGGCAAAGGCCTCCTTAGAATAGAATGTGATCAGATCCTCAATTTACCCTAATACTGTTATACTGTTTTCTGATAAAAGAGTGTGTCATCAAGTCACACCTTTAGTGCTCTATTCAGATAAAAACTTCAAATTTTAATGTCTCAGACTAGAAGTAGATGTGATGTGCTTAAGAGTAACACCACGAGGCGCTGGCTGATGCATCTTGACGCTGCACTGCCGTCTCCTGGTGGTCAGCCTCAGGCATGTTCTTCCTGCTTGTGTTGTCTACTTCTGAGCTTGTCACTATGGTCTCTTTCTCTAAGTACCTTTTTGCTGTAGGAAAGAACACCATGTTCACTAATGATGCTACTTCAAATGGAGAACATTGGCTGATTTAAAATAATTATTTTAGAATAGGCTACAATTTCTGGTAAAGGTCATTTGTGAGGTCCTAATAGCTCATAACCTGTAACCCTATGTGTTCTTTAACAGTGTTTCAGTGGCTGAACAAGGGCATCAAGGTTAAGGAAGAGCATCTTGCCCTCACTTTTATGTTTTGTTATCTCAAACCCCATGAAACGTCCCAGAAATGATGGTAGGTATGGTCTAAAGACTCTTCAGTCCAGAGTAACGAGCAAACTCGTCAAGGGCAGTAGAATCCTGGTATATGAGAAGGGAGAGGCCATCACTCAACTAACTTTGCATTGCCCTCCTGGGTCTCTTCTCTCAGTTGCCTGCTTTTTGTTTTCCTTTAGTGGATGATTGCACAGAATGTGTTTTTGGCCAAGTGCTACAAAATCAATGAAGTTCCCAAAAGTCTTATGCATTTCTTGAGAGCAATATGAGAACTGAGGTGCCTTTTTCTTAAATGTGGTAGGTTAAAGGGGCATTGATTTGTGCTACCTGAAAATAATATTTATAATTTTAATTTGTTTGGCCTTCTAAGGACATCACCCTTAAATAGTTCTTTGTTATGGTAAACTAATCGAAGATTTAATTTTAAGGAAAAACTTATACATGCAAACAAAAACCTTGATTTTTTTTTTTTCAGATGGGCAAGATTAGAGGTACTAGTAAATATCCCTGGATTCTATTTGAAAGTGAGGAAATGGACGTTACAGTCTAGTTGTCTTACTCATTTTGGAATCTCTGGTCCCTAGTGAAATGTTGAGGACTAAGCAGGTTCCCCAAAAATGATTGTTGAAATAAATAAATAGCACAATTTGGGGGGGCAGATTAGGGCCAATCATACAAGTGCTAACAGCTTTCAGAATTCCATTATACTGGTATGAAACTACATATTACTCCTTTTCTGTCTTTTTAGGGAGTATATACTAAACATAATTTAAGATTCTCTATGATGGCCCAGATAAACATTTTTAAATTTAGTTATTGGTGATGAACTGAAGAAGTCATTGTCCATGCAGGTGACCCAGGACATGGGGCTGAGAGGGGTACTCCCTTCCTTAAAAGCCGTCTCATCTCTCCATGAAAAGGAGTTTCTAAGAAAATTCATTCATTCATTTATTGCGGACCTACTATGAGCCTGACATTGTGCCGGAGGGAATACAGAAAGGAATGATGAGGAGATGGTCATGGCCTTGGAAACCTGCCTGGTGAAGGAGACAGACACATAAAAGTGTAACAGTTGGAAGATGTGAGCTACATGCTCATTGAGGCTATGATGAAGCAGGAGAGAGCTCACTGACCTTGGCTTGTCTTTACATAGTCTTTCCCTTTAGAGCCCTTGGATGTGGCACACAGAAGCTGACCTCCCTGCCCCAGCACAGCAGAAACCCCTGGCACTGCTCAGGGCTGCCTTTGCAGGTGCTGCACAGGGAGCATGTACTTCTCCTGCTGCAGAACTGCTGTCTCCTGCTTTCTGTCTGCGTCCAGTCTGCCTGTTTATGTTTCCTAAAACATACAATTCCTAAAAACCACCAAGCTGCCAAAATTAACCTCTCATCTGTCTTGACCATCTCTTCTTTCTAGTGTCTCTTGTCCCTGCCCCTCTCATCTTAGAGTTCATCACCATTCCATTACCATAATAATGATGACAGTGATGGTTATGACAATAGCTATCTCTTATTGATTGCTTACTATGTGCCAGGTGCTGTGCTAAACATTTTACATAGATCATCTCATCTGCCCCTCTCAAAATTCGTGAGGTCATATATCATTTTATAAACGAGGACCCAAGGCACTGTGAAGTAAGTAATTTGCCCAGAGACACATAACATCTTTCTTTCCATCATTCACAAAAATCACAAAATACTGGGTATTCTCTGTTGCAGTTTTCATCTTTAGAGCTTTTATGGTGTGTGTGTGTGTGTGGGTGGGTGGGTGGGTGGGTGTGTGTGTGTGAGAAAGAGAGACAGACAAAGAGAGATTGAGAGAGAGAGAGAGAAAGAGAATGAGACTAACTCCTTTCCCCCAAAAAGAGGGTTTTATGTTTACTTTTTTTGTTTTCAGGGAACTTCCTAATCTTGAGCTGTTCTAGACAGACCTTGACAGTTCCAGAAGACTTTCAGATAGTCAAGGCTTTCCTCTAGAGATGCTTATTTCCTTGAGCAGCTCTCTGCCTAGCAGGACAGAAGCAGGTTTTCTGAATCATTGGATCATCTCAGACTCTCTTCAGACCTGAAATAATGTGGCCCGAGGCAGAGCACAAGGAGAGAAGGATCTTAGGTCACAGTTTACATCAGTCTGTCATAGATAATTTTATTTATTTTATTAAGGAGGGGGAAAAAAGGAGGAAGGAGGTTATTTTGGAAGGGAAGAGGGATATGTATTTAGATTTTAAGGGAAACAGTTTTTCAATCTGTAGGATTCAGATCTTTTCAAAGTATTATAATACTACATTACATTATTAAAATGATTGACAATCCCAAGAATATTAAATATATTTTTACTCAAATATCAAATCAAGTACTCAAAATATGAATAGGCTTTTTTTGTTTTTAAAAAAACGATTCTTGGCCGGGCATAGTGGCTGGCCTGTAATCCCAGCACTTTGGGAGGCTGAGGCAGGCAGATCACCTGAGGTCAGAAGTTCAAGACTAGCCTGGCCAACATGGTGAAACACCATCTCTACTGAAAATACAAAAATTAGCTGGGTGTGGTGGCACACACCTGTAATCCCAGCTACTCAGGAGGCTGAGGCAGAAGAATTGCTTGAACTCAGGAGGCGGAGGTGCAGTGAGCCGAGATTGTGCCACTGCACTCCAGCCTGGGCAACACAGCAAGACTCCATCCCAAAAACAAAACAAAACAAAACAAACAAACAAAAAGGCCAGGCTCGGTGGCTCATGCCTGTAGTCCCAGCACTTTGGGAGGCTGAGACGGGTGCATCGCTTGAGGTCAAGAGTTCGAAACCAGTGTGGCCAACATGGTGAAACCCTGTCTCTACTAAAAAATACAAAAAAAAAAAAAAAGAAAGAAAAAAAATCAGCCAGGCATGGTGGCACGCGCCTGTAGTCCCAGCTACTCAGGAGGCTGAGGCACGAGAATTGCTTGAACCCAGGAGGCAGAGGTTGCAGTGAGCCGAGATCGTGCCACTGCACTCCAGCCTGGGTGACAGTGAGACTCTGTAATCAAAACAAAATAAAACAAAACAAAGGAACAAAAAAAACTATTCACGTGTTTGCTTCTAATGATTAGCTTAGAAAATTCATGATCTTTCGTGTGTTTGTTGTATTTCCTTACATCTAGCTCAGTAACCAGCTTAGGGCTGAGATACAGGTCATGCTAGCAGTAAACTAAGGGATTGAACTGGATTGAAAATGTGGAATATACTGGATTTGTGTAGAAGTTGAGGCTTTGCAATTCAATGATGAAAACACATGTGCTTTTCAGATGTGTGCATGGGCCAAGGGATCAGTGGCATTAACTCTTTTTTGTCATCTGGCACCATGAAAGTAAACTGCAGGTTTCTGATAGATTAATCCAGCTACAGTTCTCTGTTGTAGTTTATGGTGTTAGGGAGGATCAGCAGCTCAGACCGATAGGACATCTGTTTCATTATCCTCTCCATCAGCAAATGCTTACGGAGGGTCTGCTAAGAGTTGCACATTTTGCTGTATGATCCTGCATCCCTTGATGCATAAAATAAAGCTAGGGCAAGCACTAATTTAATTATCTTGAAATATCTTCTGACTCTCACGAGCATCTCTGATCCTTTGTTTCCTTGCAACGTACATTAGTCATTGGGATTTTATTTTACTTTATTATGTTTATGATCTGTTAGCCCTGACTGGATGCTGGTCCTCCAAGGGCAGGAATCCTATCTGTTTCTTACACTATGTTTCAACATGTGGAGTGCCTAGGATGTTTTTCCATGGCTATTCCAGAAGGATCACGACTTATTCTCTTTGATTAAAATCAAATTGTGCCTTTTAGTAATTCATACTTATTCTGCACTCACTTTTGTGTTTTTTTTTTTTTTAATTTTTAAAAATCTCTCCCTTTCCATCTGTTTTCTCTCATTTTCTCTGTCTGTTCCTGGTCGTTAGTAGTCTGAGTGTACTTGGGTTAGATCAGCAAAGTTGCCTGCTATAAGGGCCCTCTGGGCAAGCTGATTTCACCCAGTGCTCATGAAAAGCCCCACGTCTGACTAGAAGTGTTGTCCACCTGGCATAACAGAGTACATGCCGAATATCACCTTGCATATGTAAGTGCTTTTTCAAAGCATTTTCTTATCTACTTAGATTTTCAAAACAGTCCAGAAAAAAAAGGGGGAAAACAGGTGCTGCTATTATTAATTTTAAGATACTAACAAGGAAATCACATGGCTTTGTCCTAAGTGACATGGGGAACCAGCAGCACATTTGTCAAGAAATTCTAGTCACAGGTGTCTTTCTGTAAAAGCAGTGGTGCAGAGGTCCCCCATGACACAAGCTGAAGACCTCTTGCAAATACCTTTGGTATTCTGGGTCTTAGAAGTGGAAAAAGAGAGCCAGGTGTGGTGGCTCACGCCTGAAATCCCAGTACTTTGGGAGGCCAAGATGGGAAGATCACTTGAGGTTAGGAGTTCGAGACCAGCCTGGCCAACATGGCGAAATCCCATCTCTGCTAAAAATACAAAAATGATCCGGGCATGGTGGCATGCACTTGTAATCCCAGCTACTAGGGAGGCTGAGGCAGCAGAATCACTTGAACCCAGGAGGTGGAGGTTGCAGTGAGCTGAGATCACGCCAGTGCACTCCAGCCTGGGCAACAGAGTAAGACTCTTTCTCAAAAAAAAAAAAAAAAAAAAAAAAAAAAAGAACAAGAAAGAGAACTCAGTGTCCAGGAATATCTGCCATTGCCTTTGACCACTGAGGAGCAAATCTAGAAGCAGCGTTAAGTCTTCTGCGTGGGTCCACACAGCTGTGAATGTGTGACTTTAATCAGGACCTGGTGTTTTCCTCTCTTGCCTTCTCAGAAATAGTGTCAGCCATGCATGAGCTCATGTCAACATACACAGGTAACACAGAGGAGTTTTCTGGTGCAGGAAAAAGGTGCAACACTCTTAAATCCTTAGCTGAAGAACAATTATTGCACCAACTTTTTCTAACAAGCTCCCTGTAAGAAATACTGTTAAAATTAATTTCATTCATTAAAGGCAAGATAGAGAAGAAGAAATAGGGGAGCTAAGCTGTGTTTATTTTTCCAGCAAATACACAATTGAAATCAACACTATTAGGCCAAAGCATCATTGGTAATCATCTTTAGACCTTATAGGGCCTCCTGAAAATTTTGAGGTTTCAGACTTGCAAGTATATCCTAATTGAGTTAGTACCAAAAACAAAGAGTGTGAATAAATTGGATGTAGGTAAGACTTGGCTTTTTTTTAAGTGGTCATTTCATCCTTCATGTCACTACTTGGACATATGTTGAGGTAGATCATAGAGTCTAAGAAAGAGGCTGAGACACAAGAAACCCAGCTGTGGTCCTGAGGCAGGCGTGTGACAGCTGGGACCAGAGCTCAGGCTTCTCATGCCCTCTCCAACACTCTTTCCACTTGCCACCTCTTCTCCTTGGCCCCACACCTTACTGCCTGAATCTAGCAGAAATGTGTCCTATTGCATAAACACTTATTGTGGTTACATTTCTGAGAGACAACTCTGTAGAATTACTATATGCGGACATGAGAGTTTTCCCATAAAGAAGGCAGAAGCCAAAATCCTCGTATCTTTGGAATTAATAGCATATTGTTGATTGTCATGCCATCAGATGAGTGCGAGGCGAGGAATGAATGTCTTCTGTGATGCCAGCGATTGTTGGGTAATGAAAGGCTTGACTTTTCTAGATTATTCTCATGTCAAATGTGACATCTCTTTATGTATTATTTTTAATGTTCACAATGAAATGTGAAATGGTGTTAACAGTAGCCCAAGGATACCAAAGCTTCAAGATTAGAAATCACTTTTAAGTTGCCTTTCTTCTCCCCCCTCGGTGGGCTGCTGTATTAACACTCATTATAGAGAAGCCGAGCAGATGGGCAAACAGACTGATTAGTTATTTATATATAGATAGATATATTTTTTTCCTTTATGGAGCTTAGATGTTAGCTGTTTCTTCAATAAAAGAGAGGAGTTTTTAGATGTTGTCTTGTCTTGATTTGCCTTTTTAATCAGAAGAAGAAAGGGGGCACTTTGCTCCTGATCTATTAATAATGTGGCTGTATCCTTTGCTTAACTGCTGACTTCATAGCTCTCTGTGTGCCCATTGCAATCAGAATTTGATTTCTCTCCAGTCCTCCAAACCTCATGTTCTTTTTGGCCTAGAATTTCTTTATGGAATGTATCACTTTTAATTCGTATTTTAGAAGTGCCTTTCTTGACAGAGAATTTATCTACAATATTTTTGCCTTTTGTATCCAAAATGAAAAAGTCCAGGACTAATTAGTGGAAAGTGAAATTACACATAGTGTTATGTAAATAGAAATATTTTCCTGTAGCCTTTTTTAAAAAAAAGTTCAAATATCTCTGCTTTTTCTTAAAAACAGATTTTGCTTTTTTTATTCCTTCCGTATTTTATAAAAGTAGGATTTTTTTTGATGAAACCTTGTTTCTAGTTAAAAAACAACTAAGGTAATGGAAAGAATTATTATAATCTTTCCTTATAAAAGGACAAGGTATTTCATGTGTGTAATATGTGATATGTATTCATACAAAAGTAATGGACCTACTTGCATGGGGAGAACTTCCTCATGTTGTCACATGAAGTGTTCTGGAACAGTAGTTTCCCTTCTGATATATGAAGCACTTTGAGGTACGATGTAAGGAGAGGAAGAATAAACATGCACAGTTACACATTTTTATATTTTTAAAAAAATTTCAATTGGGCTTACAAATTTGCTGATTATTTTATCAAAAGTGGGAAAAATGTCCTGTAAAGACGGCATTCAATTAGGCTAGCTCATGGTATTGTGGATTGCACTTCTAATTACATAAGGCAAGATAATGTAGACATACAACCATTTGGGGAGGGGTTTACACAAAGCCATGGGGCAGTTAATTGGACCTCATGTTTTTAGAGGTGCTTGATGATCCTATGACATAGATCATTTAGATTAAAGAAAAATCATCCTCAGTGGGACTTAGTTTTAGAAGACTCCATCAAACATCAAAGGGATGCTTCGATTTAATTCTCATACTGTGATCTGTGACTTCAGAAATAACATGCTGGTAATAACAACATGTGACAACAAAAGTCTCAGAGCTGCTCCGGGTCGCGGTCTCTGCATGCTTGTTTGCACCATCAGACTTACCTCTCTCTAAGCGCTGTAGTTTCAGGAAGGTAAACAATAGAGCATGTGAGGTTGGGAGAGAAAAGCTGAGCAAAGCTAATGAAAAAATAGAAGCTAAAACAAAAAACAAAAACAAAAACAAAAAAACGCTGAAGTTTACGTGAAGGATAGCATAAACTGAAGGGAACGTCTTTTGAGCAGATGATTCCAGCAGTCTTTGGGGATATGTTTTTGAAGGTCTGCTCAGTGTGAGGTCTCAGTTGGATTGAGATTAAGTGAAAGAATTTTCATTAGAAATGAAATCTTGACATTATATCAGGCTATAAAAAGATACAAATCAGGGGTATTTTAATCCTGTTTCTTTAGCTCTGGTCAGGTCTCTAACCTGACATTTCTTGATATGCTCCATGCCAAAGCTGAGTCAAATGCCTGTGAGGTGAACTCTCTTGACAGCCTGTATTTAAGCTGCAATAGCTGTATGTCATTGCTGCACAACTGGTCTTTCTAATTATCTCCTTCTCTGATCATTCTTGTTCTATAGGGATAGAGAAGAAAAACGTATATCTTGCCTTGTTTGCCACTGTATGCACAATACCTACCAAACACATATCTGTCACTTAGTATTTTAAAATCAAAATCTGTTGATTAAATGAATGGATAATTGGACAAATGTTTATGTGACATAGTAAAAAACTTTCTTCAGTGATCTATGATTAACTTTGTGAATTAGAGATCTTTTGCCCCTCAAATGACTTCATAATTATCACCTTCAAATGAGTAAATTACTAAAATATATTCCTGATGAGGTCCTGAAACTTGAAAGCATCACTCTTAAATTTGAATTACTGCTATAAAATAATGTAGCACGTATGTTTCAGAAACAAAATCTATACCTATTTATAATTTGGTGAGAACTCATTGAGCTATAGTGCTTTAAAATATGTGTAATTAAAGTGAAATTTCTTGAGTCATCATTTGAATTGGGTGTAAATCATGTCTAATCTGCTTGTTAACCTGCTCCTCACCCCATGCTTGAATAACAGAGACATCCTTTAAAAAAAAGAGCCATTCTTCTGTGTCTTATTTCTGTTAGCCTTCTGCAATGTACTTGATTTCAAATAATTTCCACCTTTAAAATTCAAATAAAATTTTTTTATGCAAACACAACTTTTAAAACACAGAAGAAACATCACTAACTGCTTTTCGGGAGTAGCAAAGGATAAGTCATGTCTTCAATTCTTCCCTTTGCTTCTTGGATAGCATAAGAGGCTGTAGATATGAAATTGGAAAAGCAAGAGGATTCTCAAAGAGGATGATTGTTAAGTCATCTCTTAATTCTCACTGTACTCTGATTTTGTTAGGATTGCCCCCTCTCTCCTGTTTTTACTTAGTTTATTCTGAAGAGGTGGCAGGGAAGCCACCTAGGTTCCCCCTCTCACTTCGATCTCTCCTGCATATGTGTAAGTGTGAAGTCGTTTTCCCATACTTCCTTTCTGAACAGTAAGGAATCATGTCTGGGAGCCCACACCTGTTACCTTATGTGATGATGCTGGGGATGAGGAAGCAGGGGGATGGATGCTGCCCCTGAGAAGGTGCTGGCTGGGAATCCAAAACAGCAGCAGTAGCAGCAGCAATAACAACAACAACAACAACAACAACAACAGCAAAAGCAGAAGTAGCAACAGCATTGGCCGCAGCAACAAAAACAGCAACTCGCAGCAGCCTCCGGGTTAGAGAGGGGATTCTTCCCTTCTCCCACCTTTACAGCTGAACCCCTTGACCTCTCCCTCTTGTCTAATATTTCATTGATGTTTCTTCAAAAACTATGACAGGTTGACAGAATGGACCTCTCCGCAACTAATTTAATATTTTCTCACAGTGTGCTCTAACTTGGATCAGAAAGGCTAACTATGGTCTTACGACGACATTCTTTAGTTTATTCAGTTGGATGAAGGTAGCAAGTCCTTCTGCAGGCCCTTCACGAAGTATCAGCAGTCCAGTCCTATGCCCTGCCCCCCCATCTCCACCTGACCCTTCTGAAATGAACACACACAAATACGCCATGCTCTTCCACATTCTAGTGTCTTAGCTCAGTCTGTTCCTTGCAGCTGAATAATGCTACCATCCTTTCAGCCTGGTAAATTTCCACCAAACCTTTGATACCCTACAAAAATACTGCTTCCTTCCTCTTCCCAGTCATAATCTAATCTGCTTTTTTGAATTCTGCATTGCCATAGATCCTGTGAAACTACAGTCAGAGCTCGTATTACACTGTATTGCGTGCAATTTTTAAAATGTCAGCGTCTCTTCTCCATAAGGCCCCTGAGCTCTATACACCAGTATGAATAGACAATCAAATAGAAACACTGTAGCCTTGAAGACATTACTGCTAAATAATGGAATAGGATGTGTGTGTGTGTGTATGTGTGTGTGTTTATCCACAGGCCTGGATTTCATATAGTTTTGAGATGAAGACCTGTTAACATTAAGTTACATCAAGTATGGGTAGGATATAAACATTAGCCATCTAGGAGAAAATCTTCCTGGTTTGTAGAACTTTACCAATCAACTCTACACTTCCTATTAATAATTTAACATAACCAGTGATAGAAAATAGTTTGAAGAATTATGTGAGACATGACCAATGTTATAGTCATTGTCAATATTTATGGCAATTTGTATTTGCTTGGCTTAATTTAAGATCACTGCCTTTATATCTAAGTTCATTTATTAGATTGATTATGTTAATTTGAAAAATTCTCTTTGCTGAGATGTTATGATTTAAATGATTAAATTTCTACATCCAGAGATGTCCTTAGTGCTCTAGCAAGGAGGGTTTAGAAGCTCTAGTCTTCTTGGTAGAGAAAGCTTATAGCTACTGTGTAGTAGCACTGTGTGTGAAACTTGAGAAACTTCCACTGTTCATGGGCTGGGGGCAGTGGGACGTGGGTGCTGATGAAGATTCAAAGAGGCTTGATGCCTTCTTTGTTCTGCCAGGACTCTGAGGAGGTAAGGGCCTGTATTACAGTGAGAGGGATGGAAACAAAGGAATGTGTAGGAGAGATGTTTCAAAGGAAACATTTACAAGACTGGAGTAAGTCATCTATAGGCCTGGAATGGTTGGGTTAGGATGATGAAAGAATAAAACAAAAATGAGCAAGCTGAGCAGAGCAAACACTCAGAATTTGAGCAGCCACCTTGGGTGGCTTGGATGGGACAGGGAAAGGTAAAGTCACTGAAGTCGATTTGAAGATTATCTCTTTTGCAGTGTATCTGTAAATACTCTTTAAGCCTTTATGAGAAATCGGTAGAAGCATGAAGTTTACACCAAAAGCTTGACAACTGCTTTGTTGCTTTTCTTCATATTTTGACATCTTCTGCCCAATCCTTAGAACATTTGGCTAGCTAAGCAGAAAATGGACAGAAGTAAGTTTTAGACCTTGCCCCATCTCCTTCCTTTGTCTCCAAAACAGTGCCACCTCAGGTAAAATAAAATACTGAATTATTTACAGCCTTAACCAGAAATGTATAAAGTAGCCCATGTACCAGTCTGAGGAGGATGGCTGCCTTTTCCTGGCAAAATTTGAGGAGCTGGGAGGGCTGGCCGTAGGGTGAGGAAGATGAAGAGCTTTTCCCAGCCTCCTGAACTAGGTGGATCTCAAGAGTGTGCTCTCCTTCCTCGACAGTTTTTGAGATTTCAGAACATTAGTAAACTTATGGGTACTTTAAGAGTATGCATGGCAAGCAGTAGTGCCCAAATATGTATTTGAATAAATACATATTTTTGGTATCTCCTCAAAAAGTTCACTCCTCGGCCATGTGTTGCGTAGGGACATGCCTTTCCATCTTGCTTTCTGAGTGGGAAATCAAGTGAGAATGGGCCACGCTGCACGTGGTTCTTCTGTACCCACCACAACAACAGTGCAATGGGTGGGTCTGTGCATGACTTCTAGTGCACTGCAGGGCACAGCACACCAAGATACTGAGGCTTGTGTTTTGCTGCAGTCACTGCCCATTCTAATCTAGCTTTCTTTTCTTGCAGGTGCACACATCTTGACCAACTCAGCAGCAAGGTGGATTTTCTTTGTGTTTAAAGAAAAAAAAATGTCCCCGTGTCTGTAGAGATGATTTGCAGTTCAGCCCGGCTGAAGCTGACCGAATGAGACTATGGGCTGTGCCTCTGCCAAGCATGTTGCCACTGTTCAAAATGAAGAGGAAGCCCAGAAAGGGAAAAACTACCAGAATGGAGATGTGTTTGGCGGTGAGTCCTATCAAACTTAACTCTTGACCCATTGATTCTAGGCCTTTCACTTTTTTTTATTGATACATAATATTTGTACGTATTTATGGGGTGCTTGTGATATTTTGTTACATGCCTCGAATGTGTAACGATCAAGTCAGGGTATTTAGGATATCTATCGCCTCGAGCATTTATCGTTTCTATGTGTTGGGAACATTTCAAAACGTATCTTTGAGCTATTTGGAAATATACAGTACATTATTTTTCACTAGAGTCACCCTACTCTGTTATGGAACATTAGATCTTATTCCTTCTAAGCCTTTCATTTTTCTGACAGTGAATAATTACAGTGATTATTGGGTTATACCGTCTGAGGTGAAGGGGTGATGAGACCCAGTGGAAATCAATGTGGATCTTTACTTTGGATCATCTACATCATAATTTATACAAAGTGGTCTTTGAGGAGGAACATGGAGGTCTTTTTTTGCAGGAGCTAGCATTTAAATCAAGCTTCAAAGAATCAGCAGAATTTAAATTGGTGCATGGGACAGTGGCCATGGGGTGTCCTGGTAGAGGAGAACTGTAGGACTAAAAACAGAAGTCCAAAAGGGGAGTGAGTGAGGATTTATAAATGAGGGAGTGAGGTGTTTTTTTTAAGGTGTAATAGAGAGTGAATTATACATTTTCAGATTTAAAATAAATATACAATGAATCTAATAATCATCTTTTAACTTCTCTCTGTTGACTCAGAATGACTTTAGGATACCTAGTGCAAAGGCCACAAACTGGCAACCCATGACCACATCTGGTCTGCAAATACATTTTTTTGCCCCCTCCCCAAAGAATTTTAAAATAAAAAGCAAGGCAGCCTTTAAAAATCAGAATATTTCACATAAAACCCCAAATTTCTTCAAAAGAGCTGGCAACAATAGGTCTTCATTCCTTGCGACAACAGTCAGGGGGTGGGGTAGCAATTGCCCCTGCAGCCAGGCTGTGGCCTCCAGTGAACTGCTAATCCTTCCTCGGTGCATGCACACCGAGTTGTTTGCTCATTGACATTACCTGGCCACTTACAGGCTTTTATGCTTGCCTGATCTTGAGATTGGCCCTTAGATGATTATTGTGAAGTATGGATATATAAACAAAATTTCAATTAGTACCAGGCAGATGAAGCAATTTTTGTGGAATTATTTTAACAATAATACCTACTACTTGACATTTGCATGATGCTTTTATTTATAAAAACACTTCTTCAACTCTTAATCAGTAAGGGACATCATAGAGATATGTTGTAGAACCTCACTGAGATAATGTTTACATGTAAATAACTGTAGCTGCATCATTCAGTCACTGTCAAATAATTCTACTTTTAGAATCTCTAGCTTTTGGTTCATTGTAATGATTGTTTTACTCTCCTGGTGAAGAATTGGGAATGGTACGAAAGAGCTAATGCTCAGTTAAAAGTGGACTCGTGTGTTTGGGAAGGAAGACTTTGTTGCATTTTGTTCCAAGGAGATGCATTAATTGCCTGGAACAAATTTGCTTTGCCTGGAACAAATTTGCTTCTACTGGTAACTACCTATAGCATTGAGAACTGTGGAGAAGAGTAACATATATGAACATCTTAATAAAACTACAGTCCAGATCTTTGAAACTACAGTTTTTAGGGAAAGAGTTGATTGGAACTAGAGTCATTACTGTCATCCTCAAAGGCTTAACTTTTAAGAGAAAATAATCTAACATCAGGGATTTATTTAACTTCTACCTGATGTCGTGTGTCATTATCATTTTTATAATACAGCTACCATTTATGGAGCCGCCACCATATGTCAAACATCGCGAGGCGTTTACATTCATTTTTATGTTGAATTTTCACAACAATCTTGTGAAATGTGTGCTATGCAAATTTTACATACTTGGAAACTGAACACAGAGAGACGGACTTGTCCAAGGTTACCCAGCTACGAAGTGCTAGAATCCAGATTGCTCAGACTCCAAAGTCCACCTTTCTTTCTCCATGTTGTTTCCTGATGCCCTGCAGCCTCCCATAGGTCTTTTTTTTTGTTGTTCTTTTTTTTTTTTTTGAGACAGTCTTGCTCTGTGGCCTAGGCTGGAGTGCAGTGGTGCAATCAGGGTTCACTGCAGCCTTGACTTCCTGGGCTCAAGTGATCCTCTCACCTCAGCTCCCTGAGTAGCTTTGGGACTACAGGCATGTGCCCTCACATCTGGCTAATTTTTTATATTTTTAATAGAGATAGGGTTTTGCCATGTTTCCAAGGCTAATCTAAAACTCCTGGACTCAAGCAATCTGCCCACCATGGCCTCCCAAAGGGCGGGGATTACAGGCATGAACCACCACACCCGGCCCTCATTCTTTAATGCACAAAAGTATTGATTGGTCTGTATCCTATGTATAAGGCCTTTTGCTAAATGCCATGGAGATTACAGAGGTAAATAATCCATAAACCTTGCCATCTAAGACTTTGTAAGAAGATAAGAAAGCGTTACGAGACAGAATAAGCCAAATGCCCTAAGAGGAAAAGACATACCTCATGATAACAGTCAGGGGATAGATGCTCTGCCTTAAACTGCAGAATCAGAGCAGATTTCTTACAGAGATGACATCCAAACCTGGCCTTAAAGGACTGAAAGAAACGAAACCTGTCTCAATCTAAACTGGAAAAGGAACAGCTAGGTAATGTAAGACTTATTCAAGAATAATAAATATTCTAATTTATGGAACTAATGAATGGAACATAAACTATAAATGGGACAGAATTGTCTAGAACACTAAGTTAGGGTTAAGTTATGGAGAACTTCGAATACCAAATGACAGTCTTTAAAAAGATAACCTTAGATTGTCAGAGCAAGATTTGGTGATATTCAATATGTTGTGCTTACATTCTGCTTGGCAATGAGACCACTTAACCATCCCTTTACAACTTGTGTAGCCAGGAAGACTCTATTGTTCTAAAGCACCATGTGTATTTTGCAGATGTTAGCATCTGATAAAGGAGCTTTGTGTTAGTCAACTATTGCTGCATAGACTGTAACAAACTCAGGTTCAGTCACTTGCCACTTGCAGAGTCTAATTCACAAGAGCGAGGTCTGGCATAAAGAAAGTGACTTTATTCCACAGCTTAGCTTCGGGGAAGAGGTGCAGGCTCCTGCCTTTAAGGGTACTGTTTTGCTTTTGGGGCAGAAAGCATGGACTTTTAAAGGGGGACTTGGCATGAATGGCATTCAGGGGAGGGAGTGAGCAGGTGGGGGTCTGTGTGACTCGCTTTGGTGCTTAATCTACTGGTGGTCAAGCTGGCTTCATCACAAGCAGAGCTAGGTTGTATAGTGGCCTTTGTCTCAAGACACTCTCCAGGTGGGAGATCCTTCCATCAGGGACATACTTTAGGTTGCAAATTGACTGTTGTCTCTTGAGGCAATCTCCTTGTGGGAGAGAGTTTCTGCTCTGGAGCTTCAAAGTAAGCACGTAGTTAGGTAAGCTTCCAGTGTAGTGAGTGTCTGGTGAAGGGAAGGTAAAGGTTATGATTGCACTTCTGAAGAGCTAGGTAGGAAATGGAAACAGAGGAAAGGAAGGAAAGAGAAAAGAAGAAATAATTTAAAAAACCTCTCTCTCTTAGAAAAATGGGGATACTTGGTTACAAGACAACTTGAAGCTCCCAGTCGCATTCCACAGTAACTGTTTTTTTCTTGACTATGAATTGGTGGGTCAGCTGTGGTGACCCTTCTCTATGTATCTCTCATCTTTCTCCAGGGACCAGCAAGCCAGTGGGAGCATGATCTCCTTTCACAGAAGGGCAAGCGTGCAAGTGATACATATGGTGCATCTTAAGCTTGGACTTAGAGCTGGCACACTGTCACTCATACCCACATGCCACTAGCCAAAGCAGGTCTCATGAGTGAGCCCAAAGTTAGGCAAAAAAGTACACTCTGACCATAGTGCATTTACAGCAAGGGTATAGGTGCAGGGAGGGTCAAGAATTGGGGCTAAAAATCAGTTTACCCCGAGCCCACCTGGTCATTGCTGTCTCTGTGCCTTCTATGTAGTTCATGCCATAAAGCGTCAGTTAAGGCCTCTGCTAAATTTTCTTCATCCTCTTAACGCCCACATTGAGATTTTATTTACTCCAGCATTCTATCATTTTGTTAATCTCTCTGACATAAATATTAGCAAGTTTGTGGGATTGTGTTAAATAAAGCAGGAATACAACGGGGAGAGAACTTCACCAATCAAGGGAGATACTTTTTCTAGCCCTGCAGGGCTCTGGGGGAAGGATTACCAGAATCCAATGTCAAGACAGTTCCAGTACCCTAGATATTACTGAATATCACATTTTAAATATGACGAGTTAAGGTCTTGTTTGTGTTTCTTCACTTAAATCAATTTGCAAGTAGAAGAAGTTTTCAAAAATCCCACAATGATCACAGATGGTGGCAGATGAGTGATAGTGATAGCCCACTTTTTAACCATTTGTAACCCATTATTTCTGTGGTCTCTTATTGTATAACAAATACCCCAAACATGGTACCTTGAAACATAACCAGCTTATTATTTCTCATGATTCTGCGGGAGTTCATCTGCTGTTCTCGCCCGGGCTCAGTCATGCAGCTGCATACAGCTGGGATCTCAGCTGAACTCAACTATCCCAAATGGAGTTGGGCTTCTGTCCACAAGGCCACTCTTTCCAGCTGGGTAGCCAAACTTTTCAGCCCGGCTTCCAAGAGAAGAAGTGGAAGCTGCCAGGCCTCTTAGGACCTGAGCTTGAAAGTTCAAGAATGCTACATTTGCTGCCTTCTGTTGATGAAAGCAAGTCATAAGACCAGCCTAGAGTTGAAGGAGTAGAGTCTCTCCACCTCTTGAGTATGTGCCCGTAGAAAGGGAAGGAATTGTTGGGAGCCATCTTTGGAGACCAACGCCCATTGCAAGAGGAAATTATGACTCCGTGACTGGGATATATTTCAACCTGGACAATTATAGTCTGCTTTCTAAAATACCCCTCTATTTTTCACTGAATCAAGTGGCCTTATTTATGCTTTAAAAGCTAAACATTTAAAAATGTTTTAAAATGTTATTACCACATGTTGTTGAAGATGTGGCAAAGTCTGTGAAGGGTGGCATATTTGGGGATGGCTCTGAAGTATGTGTCTCTGAGTGTGTGTACACACACATTTGATCCTTTTCCTAAAGGTGTTAATTTAATTTCAAAGCTTCTGAAGATATGCTCAGGAGTTTTGATACCCAATGTGTTTGTACAAATGGTAATTTCCATTTTTTTGAAGCAATTTGGGCTCCATGATGTCTTGGTTATTTAGGAGCTCCACCACAACAAATGTGTGTGACAGAATTTCTGTAGCATGTTCCACCATGCAGAATTAAATGCTAAATGGGCATCTTGACTCCTAGATTTCAGAAAATTTAGGAGATCATTGACAAGGAACTTCATCAGTGATATTTACTTACATATTTTCTTTCACTTTAAGTGTTGAAGCATAAAAAGTTTCAGATCTAAAGTTCTGCCTGACACACTGTGGCCTTTTCAGAAGTCAGATCCACTTCAGAAGGTTTCATCTTCAGATTGGAATTTTCCTTCTCTCAGTTGTCAGGGCAGATGTAAATAGTGGTCAGCAGATCTGCTGAGGTCATTCAGAGGACAGCTGAGCAGATTGCCAAGACTAGCTTGCAAAAAGTAAGTGACCAGCAGGTTCGAGTTATCATGAACTGGTTAAGCAAGTTCTAGAAAGCCAAGTGCTTATTGGATTTCTTTCAACAGTCATTCTCTTAGACAACTAAAGTGGGTGCATAGAACATATTTAGGCCTTATTAGGGAAATTAATACGTCAGGCTTGAGATCATGGTCTCTCCTGCAGCCCGCCCCCAAGTGGGGAGAAACTCTTACAGTTACATTGACTTTCTTTTTTGCGCTTTTTCTGTTTCCATTGTTTCAATAATGTAGGCTTTAAACTTGAGTCACTTTTGGCTTTTGCAGTTAGTTTCCAGATCCTATAAATCTCACCCTCTCCTAGCATTGCTTTTCTTACCACCATTGTAGTTTAGGCTGTGACAGCCCATCACCCCAAGAACTGCAGTGTTCTCAGGAGGAGTCTCCTGTTAACCTCCTTTATGCTTGTTTGTTCCTTTGCTTGTTTTTGGTCTGTTTTTACTTCTTCATTTTTTGGCACCACTATCAGATCAGCTTTTTAAAGTACTCCTCTGTTAGTATCAAATCTTCTGTAGAACTTTCTGTTTGTGCCTGGTTCTTAGCCAATAAATCCCAAATCCTTAGTTAACATCCAGGACACCTGAAGGTAGCTCATATCCACCTTTGCTGCCTGTGTGTGTGTGTGTGTGTGTGTGTGTGTGTGTGTGTGTGTGTGTTTTGAGATGGAGTCTCACTCTGTCGCCCAGGCTGGAGTGCAGTGGCGTGATCTCAGCTCACTGCAACCTCCATCTCCCGGCTTCAAGCAATTCTCTTGCCTCAGCTCCCAAGTAGCTGGGATTACAGGCACCCACCACCGCGCCCGGCTAATTTTTATATATTTTTTTAGTGGAGACAGGGTTTCACCATTTTGGCCAGGCTGGTCTTGAACTCCTAACCTCAGGCAATCCACCTGCCTTGGCCTCCCAAAGTGCTAGGATTACAGGCGCAGCCTTGTTTTATACTCCGTTCCTTCATGATTGCCTTCTTCAGTCAACTGAGCAAGGCAGCCTTGTGAACTTATCCTGCACCTTCGCTGCTCTAGGCCCTCCAGTACATGGTGACCTCTGCTTGGCATGGGCACCTTTTCTCGACTTCATGTCTTTAAATCCTGCTCGTTTTCCAAATGTAAACTTTTATACAGAGCTTCCTCTAATACCTTCAGAAGGTATCTCTTTCCTGCCATCCCAGAATACTTTTTATTTATTTGATTTATTTGTTTATATGTCTAATCTCTCTTATGAGCTGGTTAGCTCCCCGAAGGCAGGAACTGCATGGTCTTGAGAGGACAGAGCGCTCCCAGATGGCCAAGGAGCTGGAGGCAGAGAGATTATTCAGGAATCAGGTTGGGCACTGACTGAACCAGCCCTCCCATATAACTAAGGTGACCCACACTGCCGCCGAGTTTGGCTTAAGCCTGATGTTTATAAACATCCCTTTAAATGGAGGGGCTTAGATTATTGCAGTAAATTCTTCTGGAATGATGGTGTGAGACTGAGCAGCAGTAAAGTGAGCAAGAATTTGGCTGCTTTCTTTCACTTGGACTTTGTATTGCTATGTGGCTTCAGTTAAGTTCTGATCCTTGGGTATACCTAAATGAGAGCATATAACAGGTGCTTGTGGCTGTGTGTGTGTGTGTGTGTGATGGTGTTATGCCAATCTATTACTCATCTAAAATGCTGTGAGACCTATTTCACAAGGTTATGGTGAAAATTAAATGAGAAAATACATCAGATTTATTCAGAAATTAAAAGCACTTGGAGGCAAAGTCATAATTCACTGTTTATGTCTCATAATTTTTGATTGCATTCAGTGAAGATGGATTAAAGATACCTGTGTTTGTGGACAGTAACAGAGAGAATAATGTTTGTCAGTGCAGTCCAGCACAGTACCCATGAGCCACATGTGGCTATTGAGCATGAGAAACGTGACTAGTCCTAATTGAGATGTGCTGTAAGTGTAAAATGCCCTTTTAAGTTTCATATTAAATGAATATTTAATATGTAAAAAGAATATAAAATAGCTCATGAATAATTATTGATTACATGTTAAATGATATATTTTAGATCTATCAGGTTAAATAAAATATATGAAGATGAATTTCACCTGCTGCTTTTTATCTAATGTGGCTACTAGAAGCATTAAAAGTACACACATAACTCACATATTTCTACTGCACAGTGCTGATTTATGTGACTGAGAGGTAGCAGTGGTAGTGTGAAAATTTCCTTCTCTTTCAAGTTTTAGTTCTTATTGGATCTAAGAGAAAAGGAGTTTGATGGAGGCAGTGGCCCTCATTTTCTGCTTGGAATCTCTATGCGTTAAGTGAGCACTAGGTGTGTACACTCAGCCTTTTGTGTGTCGGGGTGATTTGGGGAAAGAGGGGTACATGGGGGAGCACCAGAGAGGCAGACTTGGGAGTCAGCTTGGCCAGTGAACAGGAGCAATGCCACCTTGCTCCTCTCTGTGCTGCTTAGTGGTAGACTTTAGCTGCCTCTACTGTAACTTTTTTGCTGGCATAAGGAAGCTTCTATTGGCTTCTGAAGCTGTTATTTCCCGAACGTGAGAGAGAAAATCATGTTTCCCTTTTTCTGTTTTTAGTGAATCATAGGAGACAGTAAAGAGCCCTAAGGGCAGGAGAAGTGTTTGACGGATTTGTGATAGGCCAGATTATAGTCATAAAAGCTGAGAAATTTAAGTCAAGATAAGTGAGGAACATGGTCTTGGGTTTAGGCTTTGAAGGCTCCCTGATGTCTTGAGCTGAGCCTCAGAAAGGTCTTAATGGCTCGAAGTGCACATGGGGCTCATGGAATCACAGAAGCCAGTCGACCTTGGCTCAGAGCTTTAACTGCATTCTTCTGAAGTAAAAGTGCTCAGCGCAGTGTCTGACTCAGAGAAGGCGCTCATAATATGTTAGTTTTATTTCCTTTTAGGTGGTTCCTGGGCCATGCTGATGGCACTCACTTCAATAGGAAAAATGAAACATGCGTGTATGTGAGCATGGAATGGAGTAGTTGTGAATTCTGTCTTACCAGCTGGGGTTTGATTCCAGCATCACCACTGCCTGTGCTGTCTTGGATAGATAACTTAGCTGTATTTGTTTCCACATCTATAATATGGAGGTAATAATGGTATCCACCACTTGGAGTTCTGAGGAGGAACACATAGTTAATAAGGAGAGCGTCCAGAACAAGGCCAGTGCACAATTAGCATGGAAGCACTTGTTATAAATAGTAGATGGGCCTGAGTAGACTGGCCCCACCTCTTCACTCTCCTCCCCTCTGCCAGCACAAAATAGATACCATGCTAGATGCCGCCTTGGTGCCAAGTTTGGTCTAGCTGAGGTAAAGCCAGCAAAAATTTCTACTTGGAAACGTTTTCTATGACAGAAAGTTTAGAAATGCTCTATACTTTCTATATGAAAAAAAATCCAAGTGCTACTTTTCCTTCCCTTGCGAGCTGGTATCATGAGCCTGTTCTTTTAAAGTTAGAGAGATAAGTGGAAAATAAGACCATTTGTCACTCTCTGCTGCCAGGCAGCCGGGTTGCAAGATGAGGGAGCACCTGAGTTTTCAGAGACCATTGGCAGCGACACGCTGGCAGGGCCCTCCGAGTCCCTTTGGTTTTCTTCAATTACTCCCTTGCCCCTTCAAGTGCTTGTATTGTCTGTAGCAGTGGAGACCTGCTGGGTGCTTCCTGGCCCTCTGGCACCATTCAGTGAAAGGTGAGAGGAGTGGAGCTGCAGGCAAGGCCTGCTTGGGGATGAGGGAAGTTCTCAAAACGTGCCTCAGTGACAAGAGAGAAAGTCAAAGGTTTCTTTACCTGTTGCACTTCCCTTTGGAGTTATTTTCTCCCGAATGACACTACAGAATTCAGACATTCAAAACAATGGCTCCTTCCTGGACTCCTGGCTGGTGTGACTGAAGGCACCTGCCTTGCTATGAGCACCTCTCCAGGCAGCCCCTACCTGGCCTCTGGGCCTCATTAGGCCCTGTCTGTCCTCCGTAGAGACTAGTACAGCTCCTGCCTTCTGCACTTGGAACTTTACATGTGACTGGTTATTTTGCCCCTGAACCGTTACAACTTGGATTTGTGCTTTACAGTGTATGAGGCTTCTTCAAACGTAATTATTATCATGATTATCCCTACTTGATAGAAGGGGAAACTGAAGTTAAGAACTACCCCAGTTCACTTAAGAAGTGGGACGGTGGCTACAATGGCAGATGCTGACTCGACTAAGGGAGATTCCTCCTTGGGAATAACACATTGATATTAAGTCCAAACCAACCTTTGCTCAGAAGTCTTTGAGAAGTCATTGTTAACTGGCCACTTGAGGTCAGACTCAGTTTTTAAATGAGGATGTCTGGAGATTCTAATATGGTCATTAGGGCTGTTTTCCGTGGAACTGAAATACAATGTTATGGTAAGCACACAGACTGAAAATATGGCAGATTGTTTTCAGATCCTGGCTCGGCTACTCACTAACATGTAGTCTTGGCAAATTGTATAGGCTCTTTTTGCCTGGGTTTTCCCATCTGTGTAGTGTGGGGAATAAAACTAGTACTTGCCTGCCTTCACAGGGCTGTTGTGAGACGAAAATGTATTAATATTTGTAAATCTTAGCATAGTACTTGGCACATGATAAGCACTGAGTTAGTATGCTCATCATCTTATTAGCAGCCTGAAGTTGCACAGACCTCTGACCTATGCAGTTTGCATTTCTGAAAATGGTTGCTTGGTTTCCTCTGATTACACTGGAGGAGAATGCATCATCAGTTTATTTGTAGATGTATAATTCTCTAAACTTAAAAGATGATCAATTATCCATGCAATACTTATCTCTTTCTTTTAGATTTTAAGATATGTGTGTTCCTATGGTTTGTTCTTTCTCTGGTTTGACCTAGACCAGTTTCTGTACTGTATAAGATGTATACGTGAATATTTGTCTTTTAAATGAAAAGACCAAAGGACGCGATTCAGGAATGATGAATATAATATTATGCCTCATTTCTTTCAAAGTGTAGTTTAAAAGAAATCCCACCATAGAGGTTAACAAATACATTTTTCGCTTATCAACCATAAATCTATACATGAGTGTGTGTGTTTTGTTTATCATGCAGAGTGAGATGTTGGTAGAAGTAAGGAGTAAAGCACCGTGAGAGGACTAGAGGCAGCAGACACAGATGATGCCCCAGCGATTGTAATGGGATAAACGCATCCATAAGCAGCTGAAATAAAAAGATATACCAATTAATTGGGTACCATTTCAATTCACATTTTATTCTTTGAAGATATTCTGTTATTTGTGATTATAATATTAAAAATGAAATCCCCCAATTTATCTCTTCATATTAGAATTTTTCAGATTAATCTAAAAATTTAACCGTCAAATAAGAAACTGTAAGTTGGACGCAGTGGCTCACGCCTATAATCCCAGCACTTTGGGAGGCCGAGGCGAGCAGGTTGCCTGAGCTCAGGAGTTCGCAACCAGCCTGGGCAACACGGTGAAATCCTGTCTCTACTAAAATACAAAAAATTAGCTGGATGTGGCAGCGTGCGTCTGTAGTCCCAGCTACTTGGGAGACTGAGGCGGGAGAATTGCTTGAACCCAGGAGGCAGAGGTTGCAGTGAGCCAAGATCACGCCACTGCACTCCAGCCTGGGCGACAGAGCGAGACTCTGTCTCAAGAAAAAAAAAAAGAAAGAAAGAAAAGAAACTGTAAAAGTACTACAAAAAATACAAGTGAGTATTTTTATAATCTTAGGTTGCAAAATGTCTTTCTTATAATGCCACAAAACCCAATACCAAAAGAAAAAGTTTGTGATAAACTGTGATTATATAAAATCTAAAATTTTGCATAGCAAAAAATAAACCACATAAACTAAGTCAAAAGACAAATGTCAAACTGAGAATAATATTTGCAATACAACTGAAGTTAATATGACTAATAGAAAAAGACCCTTCAAAATCTGTAAGGAAAGAACTAACATGCCAATTGAAAAATGGACAAAGTTCATGGCCAGGCAATTCAAAAGAGAAAAAATATAAAGGGACAAAAAAGTACAGAAAGATATTCTACTTCTCAGTAATAAAATAAACCACAAAAACAAACCAGCAAAAAAACCCAAAGCAAAACAAAACATTTTTTACCCTTCAGATTGGGCAGGAACAGGTGGCATCTGTCTCATGCTATAATGGGGAATGTCAACGCAAAACAATTTTTCTGGGGCACAAAATAGTAACATATATCAAAAATGTAAATGAGCATGCCCTTTGCCACAGGAGACCCACTGCTAGGAATTTATCTTAGGAACGTAATTGGACAAGTGTGCAAACCTGTGTGTTCAAGGGTCTTTCTCAGTGATGAAACATGCATGGAATAGAGCCATTAGAGATCAAGGTGTTCTATACTTATTGATATGGCAAAAGATTTGTGACAGATTATTAAGTGAAAGGAGTAAAGGGATTTTATGCAGCATATCTTGTTTGTAAATTTTGCTTGTTTAAAATATATGTAAAATTCTGTGTGAGTGCATAAAAGAAGTGTTTGAAAGATCATTCACCAAAACTTTTATGATGGCAGTCTCTTTATTGTGAAATTTCAGGTGATTCTTAATTTCTTCTTTGTATTTTTCTGTGTGTCTTGAATCTTTTATGATTAACATTTATCATTCACTACAGCTGTTAATTTTGATAAATATAATTCAAATGTTCCATCTCCAGAAGGCCTTTAGTTGTGTTTTCAGGGCAATGGTGAAATCTATCCCAGAGGAGAAAGCACTATCACTGGAAATAGCCCCAGGGCAACAGGGATCTGACTGACAGAAATGTTAGCCCAGGCGTACAGATGGAGTCTGATGACTGGCACTTGTTGGTTTCATTTAAAACCTAGCATTTCACTTCATCCTAAGAAGCACTTGTTGACTACCTTGCATGAATTAGGTGCTGTGCTAGGCACTGAGGCTGTAAAGACGAATTCAACCTGATCCCTGCCCTTAAGGAACTGGTAAAGATGCAATAGATGGACATCTTGACAGAAAATGTCAGTACCATAGGGTGATAAGGCAGAAGGTCTCTTTTTCCGAGGATTAGAGGAAGACTTGTAAAGAGGATGATTAAAGCCTCAGCTGAGTCTTAAAATATGAATACCAGCCAAAGGAACTAAGTGAGACAGAGCAGGAGGTTTAGGCTGAGAGTCAGTGAGAACAAAGGCTTAGAGGTACACCACACATACAATATAGCAGGGGAGACTGGGAAGCTTTAACCAACCGGTGGAGACATAACTTTAGAGAATCTCACATTAACGGTAGGAGTCTTAAATATTTGAAAACTTTACTCTGGATTTTTTTTCAAGACACTTAAAAGCTCACATAGACAATATAAGAATCATGTTAGAGATTGGAAGTTAGCTGAAGATTTAGAAAACAGAAAATTTGATGCTAATTCCTTAAGCTGTCTAAGTGGCCAGCCTCACCTCAGGTTAGATTATTATGAGCCCTGAGTAATAATGCCAGAACACAGCCTTGTGTAGATGAGACCGTTTACCAGGAAAGGTTAGTAATGATTATCTCTGGGTGGTGCTGATTAGTAGTTAGTTTTTGTACTTCTTTTATATTTTCCAAATATTCTACATCCCTTTTTCTAAAGAAGTATTTTATAACTATGTAGGTGGTGACATTGAGAAAGAACTTGTGGAGCAAGGTATAGTGGCTAATCATACTAATTTGGGAACCAAACTGATAGGTTCCTCATTTCTAAAATTGGAACCTACCTCATAAGATGCTATGAGGATTAAATGAATTAATAAGTAATAAAACACTTAAAATAGTGCCTGGCGCGCAAAAAGTGCTGTATAAATAATCAGTGAACTTTATTTAGAAAGTTCTCTGGATTATTCTCTCATATATGAAAGATGAGCACATTTTCATCTTTATGACAGTAAACTTTAGCATAGTGCTTTTTTTAATAAGAATAAAAACTTCATTCAGAAAAAGGAAAACTTTTTCCTTAAAATTCATTTACCTGCAGATATCATTAGTGTGTGTAGTACTTTCCTTCTGTTTTTTTTTTTTTTTTTTTTTTTTTTTTTTGAAACAGGTTCTCTCTCACTCTGGTTGCCCAGGCTGGAGTGCAGTGGCATGATCCCAGCTCATTGCAGCCTCAACCTCCCAAGCTCAGGTGATTCTCCCACCTCAGCCTCCTAAATAGCTGGGACTACGGTTGAGCACCACGATGCCCAGCTAATTTTTTGTATTTTCAGTAGAAACAGATTTTCACCATATTGCCCAGGCTGTTCTCGAACTCCTGAGCTCAAGCAATCTGCCCACCTTGTCCTCCCAAAGTGCTGGGATTACAGGCATGAGCCACTGTGCTCGGCCCTTTTCCTTTGTTTTTAGCAGTAACCGTTATGGTTACTTATAGCAAAGTTCTGGGCCACAGGCTATGAATCATCAATGACAGTGACCTTCAGGGCTTTGCTAACTCACATGACACTGGTTAAGTGGTTTGGTGGTTTGGTTTCATTTTGCCTGTCTTGAGCCCTGTACCCAAGAGGTTGCTTAAGCTATGAGAACAAAAGTAAAGATAGGAAATAACTATGATATAATTCCATATCTCAAGTTTATTTTTAGCTAACGGGCCTTGTCTTGCTCTTCATTCCGAGGCGTAAAGTCTCTTGGGAAGAGAAGGAATCAGAAGCATGACGTAGAGCTTGACAAAGGACTAATCTGAAATGGAGCCATCTTCATTCTTTGTAACTTTAATCTCAGTTTCTCAGTTTTTCTCAAATTTTCTTCTGTAAGCAAACCTTCACAGAAATAACTCCTCTTAGAGATCACAGTGAGCTATGTACTGTGTAAGGTTTTATTAGAACAAACACACAAACAAAAACAAGTGGCTATAAAGCCTAGTGAGCCCAGTTTATAGAGAAGACATTGACTTGCCTGCAGAACCTGGTTACATTTGGATTCTGCCACAGAGTAACCATGCTACAGGGTGACCTCTGTGGTTTCTGGTTTCTGCGTCTTGGGAGTGAGTGGGTGGAACTGTGTGATTGCTATGGGAGTGTTGAGTGCTAATGTTCAAAGGTTCTATTTACCTGCTCCCCACACTATGGACAATTCCCTCAACTGTGTGGTGTTGGTTTCTTTCCTGTAGTGGAGCCATTGGCAAGATTATATATGATTACTGCTTTGTTGATTGCTCTCAGAAAAAAATGGTGGTGGTGCTAGTGTTCAGCTATTAAAAGCTTTATGGTCCAGAGTTGACCAAAGTGTTAATTGCATTGTGATATTTACTTTTTCAATGAAAAATTAGAAAGAAGTATCACCAATATCTTCTGTATCTTCAGAACATTACCATGAGCCTGAAGGTGAGAAAGCGTGAAGTGTGTGGAGTTGTATCTCTGCTTCCACCTTGGCTGGCTGGTTTGTAAATTTATCTTTCATCCAGTGATGCTTGAATTGGTGGTGTGCAGCTGCTGCTAGTCAGTGAAGGATTCCATTTGTTGGCTTTCTGTTTAAAGATTTGTGGTAGAAGTCAGGGTAGGGTAGATTTGTCCTGTTATTTGAAAGGGATAATGAAATGTCTAATAGAAGACAATTATAAACAAAATCTAGGCCAAAAGGAGAACATTTAATTTCCCAGGTTGCTGATTTTCTCAAGAGCTACTGTACTATGATCTGATCACTCCGAGAGTGTGGTTTTGTATATTAACTTATATAGCTGTACTCTGTTGGTCCAGCCAGACTATAATAGGGCAAGAAGAAGTAAAAATTTACAGAAAGTCAGATTCTAAAGGATAATATTTCTGTGGCTATAAGATTAAGTATATAAAATTCTCTAAAATATAACTCAGAACACATGTTTAAACTATGAATAAAAATGGTCTTTCACAGTTTTTTAAAGGTTACATAATTAAAGTTTCTTGGATGGAACGGCCATAGCTGGGGAAGATGCCTGCTGGAGAGGACACAGGCCATGAGGAATACAATGTTTATAGTCAGCTTTCTTCTTAGTAATAATCTGTGCTGGAAGCTATAATATAAATGGACATTTACATTTTATCTAAAAATAATTTTAAAAGTTTATGTGCATGGCTTATAAGCATTGAAGGTAAAAGAGTAAGGGTGAAGTGAAAAATCATGATGTTAAAATAGCACATCTTTGAAGCTAATTAATTCCTTCAAACTGCAAAACAGTCACACGAGTACAAATCTTTATTTAGACTACATTTGATTTTTGTTTTGAAAACCACATTCAAGACAGGCTAAATTACATTTAAATTCCCTTCCAGCTATAGATATGCATGCCTCACTGTATAAATGTCACTGTTGATTTTGATCTATAACCAAAGAAGAAATTGTCAAATTATTTATGAAATAGGATTTTATTTTTAATGTGGCACCAAGTATTTTTGCATTTATTGTGTCGGCTGTTTAACACAATATTTTTTCATTAATCTTTTAGTCTTCATTGCCTTCTGTCACTCAAGAGATGTCTTTTTATCTGAAAGTATTTATAAGATCTTGAGTTTGGAGTGTAGCTTTCCTCCTTTGTTTCTTGCCTTGTTTCCCATGATGCAATTGTTAAACGGCCAGCATGTTAAAATGAAAGACAATGTGCTTTTAACTCTGATGGAACTCTGAAAATTAAAGTTATTCATTCAAGAACTATTTGTTGAGCAAATACTGTAAACTGGATTTTACTAAGGGATATAACATGTAATATGGTAATGATTGCCGTCATTTGGCTCACATTCTAGCAGGTAATAAATGTAATAAAAAGAGAGACAAACATATACTGTCAGGGAAAAGTGTCACAAGAATACAAAAGGGGATGGAGAGTTGACAGGATGGCTGTTTCAGAGTCATCTGTCAGAGAAGGTCTATCTGAGGAACTGACCTTTGAGCAAACCATGAGAATACCTGGGAACAGAATGTTTCAGGCAGAGGAACAACAAAGCCAAATTTCTGAGAGGAGGCTGGCTAGTGGATTCCAGGAAGAAGCCTGATGCCCTTGTGCCAGCAGGGTGATGGGTGACAAACTCACAGAGGCAGTCCAGGGCCGGACTGTACTGCTCTGTACACTGGCTTCTGTTCTAAATGTAATAGAAATCAGGAGAGGGTTTTGAGTGCAGGGCAGTGATGAGGTCTGACTGCTACGTAGGGAATAGACTATAGGAAGAAAGTGAAGCAGTTGACCAGTTAGAGTCTTGCTCAGTAGTCCTAGCAAGAGATGGTGGTGGTCTGGATTAGGGAGGTATGAATGGAGATAATGAGATATGGGCGGGCTTGGGATATTGGGGAATGATTAAATATGAGCTTCATTAGAGCATATCGTATCTGTGGTTTTCTCTGTTAAGGGCAGCAGTGGGAGGTGGAATTTTCCTCGTTCAGTGGTGGCTTGCAGGAGGCAGAGTTTTTATGTTTTAGAGCAATGGCCATGGTCTGAGGCTTAGCAACATGGAATGAAAAATGAAATTTGAAAATTGTGAAAGCGAAGATTTTCAAGATGGGGCTGTAAGGATTAATAGGGTCAAAATTCTACATTAATGGTTTTCGCTTTTGCTTTTTTTTTTTTTTTTTTTTTTTAACCTTCTTGAGGCAAATTTGTTTGATGCTACCTGGGATAAAAAGAGCAGCATTAACAGTTACGTTCCTACTTCAGTTTCCAGGACTCAGCTGTACTCAGGCACAGGGCATGGCCCAGGTGAGGAGAAGTACTGCAGCTCTCTAGAACATCCTGGGACTGCGGTTCATCTGCTCAGCATGTCATCGTTACACAGTGATGTCTCATTTCATTCAACCTGAGAGTGAAGGGGTTTCAGACATGGCTTGCTTGTTCATTTTTAGCAAGTTTCTTAAGGGCCAGGGTGCTCGAAGAGGCAAGTTTCTACTCTCGCCTCCCTTCCTGTAACAGCCACCTCCCGTTCACCTGGCTCTTCCTTTCCCCCCGCAACATAGACTCTCATCCCTACACTCTTTTGTTCCTCATGGAACTCTGAGCTCCAGTTTCTGATCTCCATGAGCTGCTCTGAGCTTTGATCCCTGTTCCCATCCTCTTGTACCCACCATGCCAGTTCAGTTGATCTTTCTTTTTATGTCTTCCCAGAATAGGAGCAGTGCTCTATGAGAAGAGAGAGCGAATACATAAATGAAGCATAGATCTCTGTGGAGGTCAAACCAAGCCCCCAGATAATTTCTCATTCTGAATCTCCTTTCCACTTTGCATTGTTACCTTTTAAAGAAAAAATTAACGTCAATATATTTACTCATCTTCCCTCCCTCCCCCCACTACCAGCATCACCATCAAATAGCATCAATATTCTCTGTAAAAGACACTATTTTTGTTTGTTACAAGATATGGTGGGCCGGGTGTGGTGGCTCATGCCTGTAATTCCAGCACTTTGGGAGGCCAAGGCGGGTGGATCACAAGGTCAGGAGTTCAAGACCAGCCTGGCCAAGATGGTGAAACCCCATCTCTACTGAAAATACAAAAATTAGCCTGGCATGGTGGCAGGTGACGTAATCCCAGCTACTTGGGAGGCTGACGCAGAGAATCGCTTGAACCCAGGAGGCAGAGGTTGCAGTGAGCCAAGATCGTGCCACTGCACTCCAGCCTGGGTGACAGAGTGAGACTCCGTCTCAAAAAAAAAAAAAAAAAAAAAAGGTGAATGTGTAAGCTTTCTGTTAGGTACACTCACTTTTTTGTAGAAAGTTGGTTTTTGGAGGATTTCTTTGCTTCTGCAGATTGTAGGGTGAAGAGAAGTTGACAGAAGATGAATCCTGGAAGATGAGATGTTAAAGGAGTGGCCCACTGGAAGGGGTGGAAAAGGGGGCAGGTAATGGGTTATTTGCATGGGGTTTGGTAAGCCAAGGCCAGGTCTACCCATAGAGTATCCTGAAGGAGACACAAACAGATAATTTCTGGGCTCTCCTCAGTTAAAAGGTGACTGAAGTCTTAGTGCAGGAAGGAGTTCAAGGCCTAAAACCCAGACCTTACAGTGGGTAATGTGGCTTGCTCTGTAGGGAACAGTTGCCTCAAGTAGTGATATCAGCTGTTTCTGGAAACTGACATAGTGAGAGTATAAAAGACAGTACACCTGCAATTCTTGCCCTGCTGCTTTGGCAAATATTTCATTGTTTATGTGCTGCCAAGACCCCCGGATTTCGGGCATACCTCTGTCAGATCCAGTGGGAGTGGTGGAGAGTCACATTCACCCACTGGCTTGATCAGGTGAAAAGGTCTCCTTGCACCTTGTATGTGCTGCTTCAGTTGCAAACCAAATAAGAGGAATATTGGACCATGTCCGGGTCATGCATTATACTTGAAAATTATTGAATTCTGGAATTTTACCTAACTCAGGCCTTCAAACACAAGCAGCATCTCAGAAGAGCAGCTCTCCGCTTGAAAGAAGACAGTAGAGAAGATGTGCTAAGGTGCTGTGGCTGTTCTGCACCCTGTATGAGCTATCCGCCCCAGTTTACCTTTGGCTTGCTTATACAGAATTATGTAGGCCTTTCATACTTTGCTATAGGTTAAAAATGTCTAACTTAAAAATCATTAAAAGTTCTAGAAATTGCTGCAGTTCTTTTTTTTCTATTGCACATCTTTTTTGAGAAAGCAGAATATAACATTACCTTTAAGAACATTCAAGGTGTCTTACTCTACGTTTAAATAGGTTGCAAATAGATGGAGGGTGAGGGTCCATGAGGACCACCTCTGCATCAGCTCTGTGTCCTCAGGCTCTCAGTACAGAGCCTACCTTGCTTTGGTTGATTTTAATTTAATCAAACCGCTCTGAAACTTTCATGAATGAATCCTCATACCCTCTCCTCAAAAGATAAATATTCAGAACAGCTACCATCTTTTACAAACAAACTGAGCAGAATGTGTTGCCAAAATAGGCTTGTTCAAGCTTCCCAGGTTGTGGAAGTTAGTGTGTTCATATTTACTGTGCTGCCCACCATTAAGCTATCATGGAGCATGCGTTTTCCCCACTCACCCAGACATTATTCCTAAAGAGCTATTCTTTGTTGTTGTCAGAACACACTTTAGTCTCTGAGGGGAAAATAAGTTGGTGATTCGTATCAACTGGAAATGATCTTTTGTTTTATGTGAATGAAGCTCTTGTGAGAAAAGGTACAGACGGTCAGAAGGAAAGAAGGAGAGGGATTGCCTGCTGCCTCCCCACGTGCACACATGTGAGTGGGTGCTCCCACCAGCTTTCAGGGGGCTTTCTTCATGAATATGAGCACTGATTTTGGGAGATCTGCAGTGGAAAGTCAAGTCATGAATATTTTTTATAAAGAGAGAAATGATGTAATTTTATCACAGAAGATATTTCAGATGTATTTTTCCATTTTAAAAATTCATTGGCAGTGCTCATACGAGAGAATTACTTGAGCTGAAAATTAATCTGTCCAGTTTCTTTCTATTTCGTTAATGATTTTGGAGCCACTGAATTCTTTCTAAAAGTTGTATAACCCAGATAAAGTCAGGCCTCCTGGAAGCCAGCTTCAGCCCAGAGACATATGAAAAGAAGCACCAAATATCACTGAAAACCAGTTTAAATTTATACTGGATAATCTCATTCATAAACCACAGCACAACATTCTGAAGCCTACCCCTTCAAGAATCTATAGCTCTCTGCCACTCTGATGACTTTTCATCTGTCTCTCTTCTACCTCAAAAATCTCTCATCTCTCTCATCTTCTGCAAAACTTTCCCTCCTGCTCAGCCTACTCTGGGCTTTCTGCACCTCGCTGTATCTATTCTATGCCTCTCATTAGCTTTGCTCTTTCCGGTGTCAATCCAGACCGCCACAATTCTCCCACTAACCTCCTCACCCCTTCCCCAATCTGCATCACAAAAGCGCACTAGCCCATCTGGCCAAAGGCAGCTCTCCTCCGCCAGGTGGCTTGGGGGTGGGGGCCTGAGATGCTCAAAGGCTAATGCTTTATTCTGTGATGGTTATTATCTGAGAATTTTTCATTCACTGAAATTCACTTAAGACAGAATCCAATTAAAGGAATTAAGTCAGATGCACATAAAGATCATTAAGATATATTTCTTCTTTAAGACATGCATCCATGCGTGTATGTCCATGCGTTCTCTCTCTCTCTCTCTCACCTTTGGCCAAATTGTTAAATGTTCAGAAGGCAGTCACACAAATGAAGAAGAGTTTTTGGAATGGTCATATAATTTCCTAATCCTAACAGCCATCCTGTAAATCCATGACCGTCAGTCTCGATGGCAGTGAAGAAGTAACTACGGATGAGTCAGCAGAAATTTATTCCCAGCCCTAGAAAAACAACTCATGTTTTAGGTCCTCCTGATGATGGTGGAGTTTCGTTGATTTCATATACAAAGGAGGGCATGTGAGATACTATATTAGTATCTTTTCATATTTGCTGTTATTGCAATATAGTTTACCTGGAAAAAGAACATCACTGTTTGTGGAAATGATACATTTTGTGAAGTGCTGTAGTCCTGCAGGTTTTGTAATGGATATCAGTATATAAAGAGAACTTTTCATTTTATCAGAAATTTACTTCACTACCCATTTGTGGGAAACACTAGTAAGAGCATGGGCTCTGAATCAGACCACTGGGTTCAAGGCCTGGCCCAGTCCCACCACTCTGTAGATGTACAGCTAGATAACTGTGCCTTAGTTCCTTTTCTTTATGATGGAGACGTTAATGGTTCCACTTCATAAAGCTGTTGTCAGCATTAAATGGGTTATATGTGAAACTTTCAGAACTAGATCCAGAACATTGAAAGGGCTCTGTAAATGGTAGCTCTCATTTCTCCTCCTCCTCCTCCTCTTCTGCCTCTTACCCTTCTTCTTCCTCCTCCCCCTCTTCTTCCTCCTCCCCTTCCTCCTCCTCCTCTTCCCCTTTCTGCTCCTGTTCACTTTCGTGAAGGAAGAGATCCTTGATGTTATTGCTTGGCCTTAATGCTAAGAATATGTGTCTAAATTCTACTAGAATATCAGCAGGCCTTAAAATGAAGTTACTTTAAGCCAAGTTGTAAAGACCTTGCATTAATTACCATATACTGGAGAAAAACTTCAGTTTTCTCCTTTTAGATGCAGTGGTGGTCAAATCCTCATTTTAACGCAAGATTTCACAGCATTTCCTTTGGATATCACATGAATTCCTAACTTAAGTAGCACAGGGCTGGTATTCTCCCACTGATAAAGGCCTCAGAGACGTGACAAGAGAGGATATGGTAGTTTTTCTGATGTTATCTATGAAGGCTAGATGTACTTCTAACTTTTGCTCATCTCTCTGTGATTTACAAAGGATTATGATTTGGAAATGTGTCCACATTCTTTCTGATATACTTTATTCCTACATCATCTCCTGAAAAAATTACTTCTTGTGCTTTGTGGTAGGGAAAAAAAAAACTGACTTGGTAGTTAAGAGCCTGTCTCTAGACTCAGACCAACCTGGATTTGAGCCCAGCACTACCCTGTGACTAACCAACCAACGACAAATCTCTCTGCAGCTGTAAAAGAGAGTCATGATACTGGCCTCGTAGGGTAGACACGAGGATTAAGTCAAAGCAGGGGAGAGGTTAGCTGACTAGGACAGCCTTTTATCCTGAGTGGTTACCAAGGATAACAGGAATCCTGCTAGGAATAGTTGAGAGGATTTAGCTGACCTGAGACTTCAAGAGTCCCAGCAGTTCTTCAGTGGGTGGAAAATGAGCAGTAGGAGAGTCAGAGAAGGGCTCTTGAGAAATTAGATAAATGTCTCTCAGAACAACCATGCATGTCTTCCCTTTCTGGAAGTGGCTCCGAATCCTTGGCCACTCATTCTGTTCCTTGATTGGGAATGATTACTGTACAGCACAGGTGTTAAGCCCCCTCCTGCTATAGAGAGCCTTGGTTTGCAGTGCACCTTCCTAAAAGAGTCCAGGCTGGATTTGGATCTGGTTGTATGTCTTTTGTCGGAGCTTGTCAGAAGATGAATGTTCCAGGGCCCTTAATGACTGGGTAATAGGTCCTTGGTCACTGAATAATGGACCCCAGATGAATGAAGGAAATGTGTTGTCTGGCCTCAGGAATGATTAAATGATTCAGGAATGGGGCCTGCAGGTCCTGGACCTCTTAATTATTAAAGGTGCTGTCGTGACAGAAGCTTTATCATTTTGATCCTTCTTATAGAACCCCTGAACCCTAAGGTCACCTTTTCCTCTTTGCAGCTGAGGGCGCCTTTCATCTTCTGCTCTCAAAAACATGGGCAAGACCCTAGGATTGCTAAGAGACTGTATCATCCTGTGCATGTGCATCTCAACTCATTCAGTTCACCCAGAGAGGTCTATACTCAATCTCCACGGCACACAGCTGGGAAGTCACAAAGCCAGGTGCAGAAGAGAAAGGCCTTTTGAAGCCAGTGCTGTGTTCATTGTAATTCACTGGTGTGCTGTTTCAGTGACAGCTGAAGGAGAAGGAGCTGGGATCATGATTCAGTGGCATTCTCTTTTTCCCCTAGGATAAGTCATGACTGCTCCTCATTCTGAGGACAGTGATGCCTCCCAGTCTTCAGGCGAAGGCATGTCTGTTGGAGGAGGCAGGAAACAAGGCCCTGGGATATGTTGCATCTTAAGCCTCATACCCCCAGCCCCCCAGCAGCTGACCTTTCTTCCCTCTTGAGACTTGCTGTGGCTTCTCTGGCTCCTTCCTAGTCTTCCCCATGTGTTCTTCCTCACCTGCCTCAACAGACTGGTCCATCTCAGGATGTATTAATCAATTCCACCTTTGCCTTTTTTCAGAGAGAGGCAGAAAGCCCTGGATTAAGCTGGTTAGGAGTCTCCCCAGAGGAGATGCTTGAGGACAGGCCAGAGGAAAGAGGCTTAGCCTATTAATGGCAGCTTCAGTGCCTGGACACTGGCCGGGGAGGCCATATCACCTTCAGAATGGAGCCTGACTCCTTAGTAAGACTTGTATAAGGTCTTCAGTTCCTGTAGCCCTATCAGCCTTTTCTCGTTACACCTGTCTTACCTCCTGGAATTCTGCATGTCTGCCATGTTGCATGACTTGCTGTTCCCTCCATTTGCTGTGCTCCCTTTGGCTTTGGAATTCACTGAGCCCTTTCCTGAAAGCTCCTTCCCACACATAGAAGCTGTGTTCCTCAGGACTCCACTGAGATATGTCACGTCCTCCAAGACTCCGCTTAACCTTGATTAGGGGTCTCTTCTTTCCATTCTTATAACCACCACCCCTACATGTGCTTTTCATAGCCATAAAAACTGTACGCACTACTTTCTTATTTTCTTACATCCTCTGCTACTGGCCATTAACTCCTTTAGAACAGGGACTGACTGCTTCCTTTCCTAGACATAATCCCAGGGCTGAGTGTTGTCTCTGGCACACGGTAGGTGCTTTATAAATATTGTTGAAGTAAAGAAGAAACACAGAAAGGATAGCAGGGGATAGTGCCCAGCACTTGACTCAAGGACAGAAAGCAGATAGTTTCTTCCATCTTTATGTCTGGGCTAAAATCAAGAGGTATTTTTGCTCAGACCTTTTTGGGCCAGAAGTGTGCCCATAAAATGGTGTGATTTGTGGGAGTTCATAGCAGTCAATAAGAAAAACACCACACCTCTAATAAGAAAAAAAGGGCAAAGGATATGAAGAGACACTTCACAAATAAAGGAATACAAATAAATGATCAACACATAGGAAAAGTATCCAGTGTCACTAGTAAATTTTAAAACATTAAACAAAAATAAAAATTAGTTACCATTTTCATCCTTCAATTTATTACAAATTTTACAAAATGATAATACCCTTTATTAGTGAGGCTGCACTGAAATGAGTCTTACACCACCGTGTTAGTTCATTTGTGCTGGTGTAACAAAATACCACAGACTGGGTAATTTGCAAACAATGGAAATTTGTTTTTCACAGTTCTAGAGGCTGGGATGTCCAAGACCAAGGTGCCTGCATTTTGTATCTGATGAGAGCCTGCTTGTGCCTTCACATGGCAGAAGGTGGAAGACAAGCAGGCTAAATTCACTCCTGCAAGGCCTTTTACAAGGGGCTGTAATCCCATTCATGAGGGTTGAGCCCTCATGACTTCATCACCTTCCAAAGGCCCCACCTCTCAATACCACCGTCATGGGAATTAAATTCAACATGAATTTTGGAGGGAACGTCAACATTCAAACCATAGCAACCACCAAGGCAATAATAAGCACCACCACAGGGCTTTTCATCTCTGTTTTTTTTGTTTGTTTGTTTATCTCTGATTTAAATGTAAATAAGCATTAGGTTTCAGTAGTGAATAAGGATACAAAAGGCATATGAGAATTGCTGTCTTAGTGACATTAACATTTTTGGATTATGAGGTATCATAAGGGATATGTACAAATATGTACAGTCTTTATACTTCCCCTACTAGAGATACAGTGGTCAGACACCTTTCATGTTTAGTCTCTACAAACTTAAAGTCTAAAGACATAATTTTCCTGCTTGTTACTTTTAACAAATCGTATTTTTAGATTATTAGAACTTAACGTGGCTGGGCATGATGGCTGACACCTGTAATTCCAACACTTTGGGAGTCTGAGGTGGGAGCATTGCTTGAGTCCAGGAATTTGAGACCATCCTGGCCAACATGATGAAACCCTGCCTCTACAAAAAATACAAAAATTAGGTAGGCATGATGGTGTGCACCTGTGGACCCAGCTACTCAGGATGCTGAGGTGGGAGGATCACTTGAGCCTGGGAGATGAGGTTGCAGTGAGCCGTGATCATGCCATTGCACTCCAGCTTGGGTGAAGGGTAAGACATTGTCTCAAAATAAATAAATAAATAAATAATTTTAAAAAAGATGTATCAAGCAATCTTATTTTGAAATGTTTGCCTTTATTAGGTTAATTTGAAGCGAACTCTGGAAGGAACTGAGAATATTTTATACTAAGTGTACCAAAGCTTCTTGTTAGGAAGTTTATAACTACCCTAAAAGTTGCTTAATAATGACTACTACATTGGAACTGACTAAATCACTTTCTACTAGTGAGGAAAGCTTATCGTTCAGGGACTGCCTGACTCAGGGAATTGATAGTAGTATATGAGGTCCTTCAGCTGAGTCTTTGTGTGTAAGTTTACTCCAAATTTAGAGTCAGCCCTAGTTATCTGTAGTCAGTCAAGTAGAAGATGAGTTCTCAGAGCATTAGTCTTCCCCTCAAGACAGCTGGTTTTCCTTGGGCGCTCTCTGCTGTCCTTCATCCCCTCTCCTCTACATCCCTTCATCGCTTAGTACAGAGCCCAGCACATAGGTACTCAGACTGTACTGAGTGTACACCTTCCAGATGAGGACTTCTACTTCCAGTGTAGAAGTAAACCATAGTTAGCTATGCTGAAGTGATTGACGGCTTCACTCTTCTCTGCTCTTTAATTCCTCTCCAACAAACTTGTGTTCAACCCAATAAAGATGTTAGGTTCTGACCTATTGCTAGCTACAATACTAGAACTCGTGGGCCAGACCCCATTCCTTCCAAGCTTTGCAGATAGAAGATCTGACACGAGGTTACCTTTGTAATTAATAGAACTGACTTTTAAATGAATCAACTAGAGAAATGGTTGCTGGAATGAGTTTGGCATGTCAGGATTATTAAAAAGTTAAAAATTTTCATAGATGTACATGTTCAAGGGAGAAGCAGGAAAAACGGCAGAAGCAGACTGTACCCACTACTGTTTGAGATCAGAAGGGATCTTACAGTTTTCTAAAATGATGAAAATTTAAACCTACTCTGACACCTTCTCACCTAGTCTTCTTTTGATCAATGCCACTGAACAATCCCAGCCCCACTTGGATGTAATCTGAGGAATAAAATGCTAAAAATATCACCCAGGCATTGCTTTTACCCCAGATCTATTTTGACTAGCACAGCCTGCAACTGTTTACATGCAGAGAACAGGAGTCAGCCTACTGTTCCCGACGTGCATTTTAATGAGGCACCTGACAAGATCAACAGGAAGAAAAGAAAAATTGTGAGCAGGTGCAAGGGAGCTGGGGGAAGCCGAAGGAAGACAGGTCCTATGTCTCCCTGCTCTTCCTCGAGTTGGCACGTTTTTCTGCTGCCAGGACCCTCTGGCTGTAACAGTGGCTGTCTCCATTTCCTCCAGTGTGGGCTCTGATAAAGGGAACCTAAAGTCTCAAATTAATCCCCCATGTCTTCAACAAAAGGAAAACTGGATTTTGGTAGTGATTGTTTTACTGTCGTAACCCAAAATGCTTCATTCATTCGCTCAGAGGCTGGTTGGTGAGGTAAGACGTTCCTGATGGCTGCCTTGCCTTGGGAATATGTGGTGCATTTGCTGATGAGATGTCTGTTTCCAGATGGACATCTTCCTTCCCAGCACCAGCCTTTGAGAATGTGACAGACCATTTTTAAATATTTGCTTTGTACAAATTGTGGCCTATTGAAGGATCTTGCCCAGCTTTTTTTGTTTTATACCATGATGGATTTTGTGCGGTGTGTTGTGTAAGTAATAATGATAGGTCTGGCTTTGTAGTCGTGGCTGTCTGTTTTCTCTTCCTTTGTATCCAATCTTATTGTGTTCCTCTAACACCACGTTGGCTAGCCAGTCGGGGTTGTTAATGACATGTTAAAGCCTATCTTCTGTCTAAATTGGTGGGGATTCTGTCTTGATTTAAAAAATGGCCTGTGTTTAGAATAATGCTGCTTTGAAAGTCATGTAGCCAGTAGCTTTTCCATTTCATTGGAAAAATATATTGGAAAAATAGTAATAGTTTGTCCACTACCTTCAATTTAGTTGTGTTCCCTGGAGGGATAAGAAAATGAAGACTGAATGTTACTGGGCTGCTCAGAGTATGTCTGCACTAGTCTGTGGCTTGGTGGATGGGAGAGGACAGTGGGCAAGGGCAAGGGCATCTCCTCCCTAGGAGAAACCTTCACCACGCAGTGGACAAGGGGCCATCTGGGTCTTTCAGAAGGTTCCGCTTAGGTCCGAAAATGTTACCCTCTTCCCCATCCTACAGACAAAATCATAGAATCCACTTGTGATACATGAAGAAATATATATATACACATATATAGACATATATATACACACATATATAGACACATATATACACATATATAGACATATATATACACATATATATAGACATATATATACACATATATATATTTATATCAGTATTCTTTGTATTTAAATAATTAGAAACTCACCATTAGCAATTAAGTTCCCAATTTAGTTCAGTTAAAGTTTATTAATAGTAGGCCAGGCATAATGGCTCACACCTGTAATCTCAGCACTTTGGGAGGCCGAGGCGGATGGATCACCTGAGGTCAGGAGTTCGAGACCACCCTGGCCAACATGATAAAACCCGTCTCTACTAAAAATACAAAAAATTAGCCAAGCGTGGTAGCAGGCGCCTGTAATCCCAGCTAGTTAGGAGGCTGAGGCAGGAGAATTGCTTGAATCCAGGAGGCGGAGGTTGCAGTGAGCCGAGATCACACCGTCGCACTCCAGCCTGGGCGGTAGAATGAAACTCTGTCTAAAACAAAAAAAAAAGTTATTAATAGTAATTATCTCAGTCTGCCAGGATTTATAAATATTAATGTCCCAAACTGAAGTTAGGGAGGCCCATTTTTACTTTTTTTTTTATCTCTGTGTAATTGTGTTGGGGGCAAATTTGTCAGTGTCTTCTCTTTTTTAATTAACAATTGTTTTTTCAAATTCTCAGTAAGTAATCCTTCATCAAATTTGTCAGTATTATTAATTTACATTCATTTTTGTCTCTTCAAAATACCAAGTTGGTATGTAAAATTCTTTTGTGTTGTAATTGTGGATCAGAATCTGTTGATTAACTTGTTAATATATTTAGGACCTAGTATTCCTAAAGGGCTCATTACCGAACCTTACACTAGTCTTTCTAATATCTTTACAAAAAAATAGAATCAATAATAACTCTAAATTGTCAGGTGGAAAAAACAGTTGGCTTAGTGAACATGAAGTCTTTATTCAGATACATGCAAATGTGTTACATTCTTAAGAATGATAATTTTGAGAAACATTTGGACAGCATAATTACTTGCAGAAATATTACTATAACAAACATCTTTGGGAGTTGTGTGTTAAGGGGTAATATGATGAGGAAACCTGAAACTATATTAGAAAGTGGTGTTATAGATACTAAGATAAGAAATTAAATAAGAATATAGTCTTTGTACCCATTTAATCATAGTTAATAAGAAAACATATTGCAACTTTCTGAACTGAAATATAAACTCTCTTAGTGATAGACAGCTGTCTTTCAGGTGGTCCCTATAGTTAGACATTACTCCATGCCATATGCCAGACAATCGTCAGTTTGTTGGTTGATGATATTTTCTAATTTTACAATTTCTGTGATGTTTCCCACAAATTGGGTTAAGAATGATTCAGAGTCACACCTATTTTTGACTTTAGTGTGCTCAAATCATTTTCTGTTGACAGGAATCTGATGGAAATGTCATCATAGTGATTACTATTCTGGAGAACTGAAGCTGCAAGTTTTCCTGAGTTTGTTCTATGATGTATATTGATATTGGGATCTGTGTTCTCTCTCTGGCTGTTGCGGCGGCTGGGTCCCCTCCACATCCCACTATACTCTCCAGCCTTGAGTGATATACCTACCATTTCATCTGTTAGGTATAATAGCTCTTCATGCATATGACTTTACAGAGAGATTGAATTAAAGTGTATATATACATATATATGAAATAAATATATATATGAAATATATATATTTAATGTGAAATAATTGCAGACTGCTTAAATTTAATATAGGGATCACAGAAAAAAGTCTCAATTCTTCAGTTGTTTCTATTTATCAATATAACTCTTTAGTCTTACTCTGTTTTTTCAAAAGAGAAATTAAAGAATGAATATATCACTGAAAATTGTTGGCACAGGCATTTTGGACTAATACTCTCTTGGAGAAAGATAAGAATATTTTCTTGAATCTTATCAGACAATTCTATGATATGTCCTAGTGTAACATACATTTCAAAAAGTCTTTAGAGATGGAGTATCCTGTTTCCTCTGCAACATTTGCTCTCTGTGGAAGGACTAGGCAGTGACACTTTGATTAGATGCATTCGTGATGCTGAGCTTTTTCTAGTAGACAGAGGAGAGGGCCTCATAAAAAGATCTAACATGCCTGGTTAAGCTTCTTCCAGATTGTTCCAAATGAACCACATATGAAGGCCACAGGCGAAAGGGTCTAGCAAATTACGCTATTGGGATTTTCTGACTGACACTTTTCTACTATTGGGGAAAAAATTATAAAATGTGTTTTCTTTTTTTGGCACTCAGATGAGTATAGGATCAAACCAGTGGAAGAGGTCAAATACATGAAAAATGGGGCAGAAGAAGAGCAGAAAATAGCAGCCAGGAACCAAGAAAACTTGGTAAGAATTGATTTTCTCACTTAACAATGAATTTTGTTGACACCATTGTAATCAAATCTGCACTGCATGTTTTAACTGCAGCTTACACACTGGCACAAGATTTCTTGAAAATGCTGCAGCTATTTATAGCTTGCCTGGAAGCTGCACCATTACTCCTGTATCCTGTTTGTCTCTGAATAAGCCCTTCTTTAATCTTGATGGGGAATGCTCCAGGGAAAATATAGCAAAATTATTTGTGTTTTAAAATAGCTAAATTTAAGGGAAAAATAATGAAGTAGGATTGAGGTTTGTGAGGGGAGGATTGTTTTAGTTTTGTTTTTTTCTACCTCTTTTAACTCATATCCAAATCAGGATGAATGGTTGTTTCATTATTCTAGACATGTAATGTTGACAAAGTTGCTTTTCAAAGGAATCAAAGGTCATTTTCAAAGGAAAAGCAACTTACTTCAAGGTAAGTCTTTCTCCAGAGAGTCAGTACTTCACATTCACAATATTAAAGGTATTGTGGGTTTTGAGTTTATGTGAGAATTGTGAAGATCTGAAACAGGAAGTTAGGAATCCCTTTTTTGAGTAGGAATCAGTGTACACATTCCATCTTAACATCCCATATCTATAAAAACGTTTAGCTAATTATAATATAGATGATTTCTTAAAAGCAGTTACAAATTGTTAAGAATATGTATTTACTCAGTTGTATTGGAGCAAAATTGTTTTTGTTGTTTATTTTTGGATTACCTATATTTGTTTTTTTCATAATTGAGTTAAAAAAGGTATTTTTAAGAAGCTCGCAATGTCGTATAATACTTTCACTTGACTTAAAGTTGTTTTTTATGATGTGCTTTGTTTTTGTTTTAATGACTTCTGCTACAGCAGAGGAATTTGGCAGAATATTAAGCAGTGCACAGGAGTATTTAGGGCTGTTATTTTCCATTACACATTTGTGAACATTGGAGACTGATTCTTTTCCCTAATTCTTTTCTGAATATATGATCTATAACTTGAAATACTGAAGTATCAACAAGTGACTATTTTAGATCATTTTCAAGGAATGAAAATATACTCTAGATAATGAAGTCTTGCTTCATAAATGGGATTTGGATTTTAAAGTATCATTTAAGACACAGAGATTCATCATATCTAGAGTGATAATGTATTTTAACATTAACACTTAAATCCAGGAAAGTAGCTATGACTAAATACTAAAAGTTAATATTACCATACTGTCTACGTGGTGTTTATTTTGTTTTGAATGGATAAATCGAAGACCTGAGTATTGAAATATCAGTAGTCATTTTTCTACTTTATTTTACTAAATAGCAGAGTTTGTCCTTGCTTGATATAGTTTCAGCTTGAGTTATCAATCTCATCCTTAATAATAATATTTACTGTAGAGGCTAGAGAGCTATTTGTGAGTAGTCTGGCAGTGGTTTCTCCTTAAATCTACTAATGTGTGTCTCTGCTTCACATGCTTATGTCTCTAGAACCAAAGAAGCAACACCTTGTATAGTTTGTGAGTTTTTTCTCAGTGTGCTTTCATCATATTTAGGACCAGTATAACTTTTTTCTTTCTCTCTCAGTTTTGCAATCTGTCAACTACTTGGTACTTGGTGTATTCTTTTTCAACATTGTGGTCAGAATCAGACTGAATAGGGATTTGAAAAGAGAAAAATATTTGGTCATTCTGATTTATTTGTGGATTATCTGTGACAAGCCTCGCCCCTTTGCTCTGCCAGCCAGCCAGAGTCCAGGATCCCAATAGAACTTTTCAAGTGTGTAAAGGTTTGCATGGAGACTGGGGAGTAAATAGCTGTCTTTGATCTGAAATTTCTAGACTGTTTTCCAAAATTAAGTGACTGTTCAGTTATTTGGTAATTTGTTGTCTTTGTTACCTACTCCATCCTTTGGGGTACATAATCAAGTATTGACCATACACATCATTTGAAAAAATACCAATAGCCTCCTAAACTTGAAGCTTAACATTGGAAGGTAGATAAAATAGATTTAACAATTCTTTTTTTAAAAATAAAAAACACTCTTTAAAATAAGTATCGGGAAGTTCTTGCGTTTCAAAGAATGGTACTAAGATGTAGGTTAAAGTGTTTTTTAAAAGTTTATTTAAACTCAAACTGTTGCATTGAAGGGGCTCAGCAAACACAACCAAGGAAGTATGGCATGATGGTGAGGACTTAGGGTTCCAGTCTCAGCTCTGCCACTTGCTCACTGTAGGATCAAGTTGTTTATTTCTCTAAACCTCCCACCCATCACATGAGGAAAAAACAGTGCCTCATAGTCCTGTTGTGAGTACTGCATGAGATGATAGTCGTAAGACTGAGTTCAGTGCTTAGCACATGATAAGCACCTGTAAGAGTTAGGCATCATCATGCAAAACAAAAAGAAAGAATAAAGAGTGTTAAAATCAGGTTTCTTTCTTTTTTCCTTTATGTTAATTGGTGAGAGGTTTCTAAATGAATACTTATTATGTATTCATTTAGTGCCTATTATGTACAAAACACTCACTAAGTTTTGAGAGACACAGAATACTTAAGGTCACAGTCCTCAAGGAGCTTACAGTATAATTTTGCTCAATTCAACAAATATTTGATTGCCTCTTGCAAAGAGAGTGCCTTTGCACTAGACTCTGCAGAGAAACAGATAAATAAGAAAACCACTGATCCTCAGGGTGCTTATATTGCAGTGGACAAAGTAAGTATGAAATGACTATAAGTAAAACAAGGTGAGCTTGAACTTTAAGAAAGAAATACAAAAAGCTGCAGCTATTCAAAGGAGGCAGAGAACTCATCTGTTGGGGTATCAGGACCTACTTCATGAAAAAGTTGACATTTACGATGGGCCTCAAAGTATGGAATTGGGGACAAGTGCCCAAGCAGAAGTAACAGGTGGAAAACATAAGATATATTTAATAAAAAGCACATAGTCCTTTTGGTTGGGGAATGGCAGAGAAGAGAAGGAGTAGGTGTCAGTAGGGAAGCAGTGGGAGATTAGAATCAAAACATAGATGGGCTAATGTATAGAGCCTTAATATCCAGCCGAGAGGCCTAAAATTAATGCAGTGGATTAAATGGAGGCTTTGAGTGTTCATAAACTGGGGATTGGTAGAATGGGATTGCAATTCAGGAAAGTTTATGTGGCAACAGCTGGTGTAATACGGATTTGGTTGGGGAACCAAAATGGGAGACCAGTCACAATAATTTTTTCAAGAGGCAGTAAGTCTGAACCAAGGTGTTGACAGGGAGAGTAGGAAAGATTTGGGTAAGGTTGCAGAAGTAGAAGCACAAGATTTGACAACTCATTAGATATTAAAGAAGACCAATGAATCAGGAGATGGTAATGCCAAGATTTAGACCCACTGGAACGATGATGGGTTGGTGGTGGTGAGAATAAGTAGTGAGCATAATGATATGGTGAAATCAGTAGGAAGATTGTGTTTGAGGAAAATATAAGGTATCCGTCTATTCATTCATTATTTATTCCTGTTAATCCTTAAAAAGCTCAAAGTATAGTACACAAAAGAGAAAGTTAAGCCATGGGTCATACAACAATGTAATAAGTGCAGTAACAGAACTTCACCTGTTACTACTAGATTCTTAGGCAGTCAGATTATCTGGGAGACAAAAGCACATTAGACATAAACCCCCCTTGGCAACCCACTTTCTGATAGCAGATAGCAGGCATGTGACCTAAATTACCACAATTCAGGGTACTATGTGAAAATAGAGATTGGTTTTGAGCAAGCAGAGCTTTAGGAACTTGTAGAACATTCATGTGGAAAAACTCTGGTGAAGAGATGGAAATGAAGGTGTGCAGCTCAGCAGCATTGCTTGGGACATGTCAGGTGTTCAGAATATTTTTGTTGGTTTGAATGAACAGAAGAATGAATGAATAGGCATAGTTGGGCCTATAGATATACATTTAGATCAAGTTGATGGCTGAACACTTGATATATTAGTCCGTGTTCATGCTGCTATAAAGACATATCTGAGACTGGGTAATTTATAAAGCCAGAGGTTTAATTGAGTCACAGTTCCACATGGCTGGGGAGGCCTCAGGAAACTTACAATCATGGTAGAAGGGAAAATAAACCCGTCCTTGTTCACATGGTGGCAGGAAAGAGAAGTGCGTAGTGAAGGGGAGAAGAGCCCTTTATAAAACCATCAGATCTCATGAGAACTCACTCACTGTCATGAGAACAGCATGGGGGAACTGGCCCCATGATCTAATCACCTACCATGAGGTCCTTCCCCCTACAAGTGAAGATTACAATTCAAGATGAGACTTGGGTGGGGACACAGAGCCAGACTGTATCACTTGAGTATAAATGGGGCAGCCAAAAGGAAGAGAAGAGACAATGGTCAAAGAAAGCCTCTTGAGACTCCAAGGTCCACTTCAAGGCCCTCCCTAGGTGGTCTGTGCCCACAGGAGGCTTTGGTTTCTGTCTTGCCACTGTCCTCCTTGCTCACAGCAGGCCTCATCATTGGTGGTTCATTTTTAAAGATTCTCCGTTATTCATTCGGATTATATCCAAGTTCTTTATAGTACTCAGCACAACTGTTTTGGGATAACTGTGTATAATCTGCTTAATATGTGTTCCTCTTTTGGACTGTAAGCTCACGAGGCTAAAAACTATCTTTTTGGCCTATGGTTAAGTGTCTAGCACCTAAGAGTTCATAGCACCTAGTGGTTGCTCAATAATTGCTGCAGACCTCCAGTTTCTTGAGCCCCTTGTCATCAGGGCTGTGCAATGGAGAAGATCGTGCTGGTTTTCTGAGGCTGGTGATAAATGATTTATATGTCAGTCATTTATGTACTCACAATATGAAGATGTTCATTATCCCAGTTTTCATCATTGCTTAATGTCATATATTCCACTTTGCTTCTGTCTGACTTTAATTCCATCTTAAGGATGGTGGTGTGAAGTAGTAGCATTTGCTTTGGAGGGTATACATAGGTAAATATCAGTATGAGGCCTAGCTTCCCCATTTCTAGCTTTATAATTTTGGCCAAATATCGAAAACTTTCAGACTTCAAGTTCCTCATCTGGAACCTGGAGAATCGCAAAATTATTAATTATTGACACAGGGGTCCCCAAGCCTCAGACCCTGGACCAGTACCAGTCGGTGGCCTGCTAGAAACTAGGCCACACAGCAGGAGGTGAGCAGCAGGCGGGTGAGAGAGCGAAGCTTCATCTGTATTTGCATCTGCTCCCCATCACTCACATTACCACCTGAGCTCCGCCTCCTGTCAGATCAGCAGTGGCGTGAGATTCTCATAGGAGAACAAGCTCTATCATGAACTGCGCAAGTGAGGGATCTAGGTTGCATGCTCCTTATGAGATTCTTAACTAATGTCTGATGATCTGGGTGAAACAGTTTCATTCCGAAGCCCCACCCCTTTGCCCCTTCACCCTGGTCTGTGAAAAAAATTATCTTCCATGAAACCAGTTCCTGGTGTCAAAAAGGTTGGGGACCGCTGTATTAAAGTATTAGAAGAAATTATGTGAGAATATGTTTACAACCTAAGCAAAGGGAGGGAAAGCAAAAGCTATGAAGAAAAAGCTTTCTTTCATTACATTGAAATTAAATATTTTGGTAAAGCAGAATAACTACAAAAAGTAGTTTAAGGATGAGCAAAATCCTGGGAGGAAATTTTTATGATAAATGAAAGACAAAGGATTAGTGACTGGGATTCAGAAGGAACATGTAAATAATTGAGAAAAAGATAATCTGTTAGAAAAATAGATAAATGAACAGATGGTTTACAGTAGAGGACATTGTTGATAAGTGTATGAAAATATGTTCTGTATCACTAGAACAGTGGATACCCTCTTAACCAGCTCTGCAAATCTCTCTCTGAAAGATACTGGCTGCAGCCAAAGCATACTTGCCTGGATGGCTGGTAGGCTATTCACTAGAACACCTCTATGCATTTGCTCCCACAGTTAATTGTGTGTTTTCCAAGAGCTGGTTTGTTGGTTCCCAAACTGGTTCATACTGGTTGAATGCCATTGTAATTATGTAATTTAGTTAAATAATACGTAAGCCAATGAAACACAAGTATGGAAAGAGCTATTTCAGTGAAAATTAAGCCGAATGCTTTGGAAAGTCTTGATGAAGGCAAATTACTAAAAGCTTGATGTTAAATTCTGTGCTCAGATTATTTCACAAGGTCTTTACATTCCCACTTCACATAAGAAACCAAAACAGAGAATCTTAGATGAGATGATATGGTCAATGCAGAAGGTGAATGTGCAGCCCTAGTCAGTGGTTCCTTGCTTAAAGGAGAAGCCTTGTTCCTACATCAAAAAATGGGAGTGGGCTAGGTGCGGTGGCTCATGCCTATAATTCCAGCACTTTGGGAGGCCAAAATGGGAGGATCACTTGAGGCCAGGACTTTGAGGCCAGCCTGGGCAACATAGCAAGACTCTGTCTCTACAAAAATAAAAGTAAAAATAGAATTAGCTGTGCCTGGTGGTGCATGCCAATAGTCCCAGTGACTCAGCAGGCTGAGGCAGAAGGATCGCTTGAGCCCAGGAATTCAAGGCTACGGTGAGCTCTGATCATGCCAGTGCTCTCTAGCCTGAGTGGCAGAGCAAGACCCTGTCTCTAAAAAGAGGAAATACACATTCATATAATTTAAAATAAAATCATATGTTTAATGTATATATACATTTAACTCACTAGATTGTTTAATTACCAGTTTGGATGGTGTTGCCTAATAGGACTTTTATTGTAATCAGAGAAACGCAGACTATGACATGATCCCATTTTTCACCCATTAGATTGGCAAAATGTTGAAGTTTGATAATATCAGATTTTGGCCTGATTATAGGAAAATAGGTATTCAAATACTAATGGTAAACATTTTGGAGGATAGTTTAACAGCATCTGTTAAAGTTTAAACATGCACACCCATAACCCAGCACGTCCACATCTTGCTGTCCACCCTAGCAGCTGCCCATGTACATGAGGAAGCTTGCACAAGACTTGTTCACTACAGCATTGTTTATATTAGTGAAAATTAGAAAATAACCTCCCTGCTTGTCGATACGAGAATAATACAGCTATATTATACAAGGCAGCAATTAAGAAGAATGAGTTAGAATTCTATGAGCTGCCATCGAAAAATCATGCAGATTGTGGAATGGATGTGTATAGCATGATGACATTTAAGGTTTTATTAAACAAAATAAAACAGCAACACTCTGTATTTTCTGTGGGTACCCATATATGTATAGTTATTCATAGATTAAAAACTGGGTGGATGTAACAGTGGATACCTGAGTTGATAGGGAACCTAAGAATATAAAGACTCAGTTTCCTGCTCTGCAAAATGGGGAGAATAATTGGAACCACTTTAGTGGGAAGTTATGAAAATTAAATAAGATATACCTATCACCTCTTTGAACACTTCCTGGCATAGAAAATGCCATTCTTGGCTATTTTCCTGTTACTTTTATTAGTGGAGTTGGGTCAGGTGGGAATGGATTAGAAGAACTGCGTGTGGTGGTTAAAGGGGATTTTTATCCTTAAACTTAATGTTTTTAATTTTTTCAAGAAAATATGAGTATATTATCTGTGTGCTTTAAAATTGATTTTTAAAAAGAGAGATAACAATAATAAAAGTCCAATATTGACTACTTGGGAATCTGCAAGTAGAATTAGGACATTTTCTCTTTATCTTACATGTCCTCAGTTTTTAGTCATCTCTGAAGTCTGATTAACAGATTGGGACTGTTAGAACACAGTTAGAAGGAAACTTGAGAATCACCGGGCGTCGCTTTACGTAGGTTACCAGTTTTGCATATAAATGATTTAAAAGTATATTACCCTAGACTTGGCAGTACTCAGATTCCTTGGCTTCTCTAAAGTAAGTATTTTGGCAGATAAAGGACATTCCCATTTTAGTTTTTAAGTGTTCCTTCTTACTATACAAAAAAAATCATTTAAGGAAAATATTAAGGACATTAAGGAAAATTATTTCTTTAATTAACACTTGTCATTATGAGCCCATATTCCCTTAAGAATATTAAGCCATTTGATGATGGATTTTTTTATTTGTTTGTTTGTTTGCTTGTATTTCCTAGCTTTAAACGTATTACATTAGTTTCGGTTTGTTTGTTTGTTTGTTTGTTTTGAGTCTTGCTCTTGTCCCCCAGGCCAGAGTGCAATGGCATGATCTCGGCTCACTGCAACCTCCGCCTCCAGGTTTAAGCAATTCTCCTGCCTCAGCTTCCTGAGTAGCTGGGATTACAGGCGCCTGCCACCACGTCCGTCTAATTTTTGTATTTTTAGTAGAGATGGGGTTTCACTATGATGGCCAGGCTGGTCTTGAACTCCTGGCCTCAAGTGATCCACCTGCCTTGGTTTCCCAAAGTGCTGGGATTACAGACATGAGCCACCACGCCCAGCCTGCATTGGTTTTTGATTCACTGTTTCCAGGTATCTACGTACAAATGAAAAGATTGTTTTCTCTTTGATGACATATAACATGGTTGGTTGAGCTTTTGATTTCAGTCTTATCTATAGAGTTGAGGACTAATTTGAAACACCCTTTCACAGTCATCAATTCCTGAAAACAATTATATGACAAAATTAAAACAAACAAAACAGGATGTTTTAATGTGCGTTAGCAGAAAAGGAGATTGAAATCAAATTTTAGGCATGACTACATCCCCGCACCTGTGGAGCTTATGAGAGTTTCCTGACCTATCTCCAATGCATTAAATTTCCAATACATGTCAGGACATCTTTACTGGGTTAGTCCATTTTCACACTGCTGACAAAGACATACCCAATCTGGGCAATTTATGTAAGACAGCGGTTTAACTGGACTTAGAGTTCCACGTGGATGGGGAAGCCTCACAATCATGGCAGAAGGCAAGGAGGAGCAAGTCCCATCTTACGTGGATGGCAGCAGGCAAAGAGAGAATGAGGAAGACGCAAAACGGAAGCCCTTGATAAAACCATCAGCTCTCGTGAGATTTATTCACTACCATGAGAACAGTGTGGGGGAAACTGCCCCCATGATTCAATTATCTCCCACTAGGTCCCTCCCACAACACATGGGAGTTATGAGAGTACAATTCAAAGTGAGATTTGGGTGGGGACACAGAGTCAAACCATATTAACATCCAGCTGAAGAAATGAAGACTTGGAAATTAGAAGGCATCCCTGATCAGATGAAATGCTTCAGAAGCTCATGTGAGCTCTTTGGAGCAGTGGCATTCAGTTGGTGAAAACTGGGAAGTGGGCCTGATCGGCAGAATAAGCTGTGGTTGAAGCAGTACCCTGTAAGGGAGCTTGTGTTTTCCAAAGCATTTGATTGATTGGCAGCCTGAAACATAAACCAGAGGATATTCTGCAATTCCATTCATTCACTGTAGGTCAGCAGGAAAGCCAAGAGCTCAAGATCATGGTCGTCATATTACTCTATTTGTTAGAATATAACTTGTAAGGAATAAAAGGCTTGTGAATGAATGTTAAAACTTTCAATCACTAATAAAATGTTTGTTATAGTAATATACATTCCCCTGTACATATTCTCATATTTAGGAACCCTCTACAAGTCCATTTGAACTCTTTAATAAGTACTATGTTTACTTTTCCTATGACTCTGTAGAGCAGCTAATATAACAGCAAACTGACTTTTCTGTGTAAAGGTTGTACCTGATTATCTTAGAAATGACTATTTACCTTTGAGTTCTCACTCTCAAATGCAAGGTCAAGTAATTATTTTTAGAGACCAACTAATGCAAAAGACCATGACTTTGAATAGCCCCAATTTCCCAAGCCGCTTGTACATTCCTAGCACTTTTGAGAATAAAGTAAAAGAAACCAACAAGAGTGAAACTGGTATTAATAGGCAAAGTGTCAAGCTATATGAAGTACTACTTCTCTTCTCACTTTCTCCTTCTAGGGACAGATTGGATTTGAGCACAGGCTGGGTGGGGCTGGGATGAATTATAAGAGAAAGTTCTGGACTTGAGGGAGGTACTTCATAGTTTGGGGACCTCTAGAGGACTGAGGTGTTCCCCAAACTAAAGTGAAGATAGATAGTGATTCTAGCTGTCTGATTTAGATAAGATATACCCCTTCCTAGACAGCTTAATAAATACCATTTTAAAGCATCAGATTCATCCCCAAAGATCTCATGGTTCTAACTCAGTAGTCTCTCTCCTTATTCTCTCATGCCTTATGTGATGGTGACATCAGCCTGAACTTCTTCCAGATAGTTAGAGCGATAGTGTCAGGATCCCAGACACCATCTACCTGAACATTTAGTTTCTTAAAGGAATAACCTTACTCACAGGAGTCATTCTATTCTGTTTGTTGTGGCATAGAAAGTATAAGAGAGAAGAATGATACCCGTTCATTGATCTTGGAAGACTTCCTATATCCAGCTAGCATTTTTGTGTTACATGAGCCAAGCACATTCAAGGTCTTAGAGATTATTCTGGCACTGTGGTAATTTGATTTAGAGTAGATCTGGAGTAGAGTTTAATTCTCTAAGGATGAGAGATTTATTAAATCAGTCTTCCAAGTTTTAAGTGTTGAACGGAAGCAAAGTTTTTGATTCAGGAGCAGAATACTGGGAGAATAAAATAATGCACACAAAATTGCTTTGTAAACAAAAAGCCCAACAAATTATAATGATTATTGTTATTGCTAGTTAAAAGAGGACACTTGGCTTCATTTCTGTTCATTGCTATTTTATAGTGGAAACAAAGTTACGGCACAGCATGCTTGTGGGTGTAGGTAAGAGTTAATACCTACTTCCCTTGAAGAAAGAGTTATATCTTCACATTTCAATCTCCTGTGAAGAAAGGATGATATTAAAGTATATCTCAACTTAACGTACACAGAAATTAATGACTCTGGTGGTTTTTGAAGCAACTACATGACTGCAATCCTGTTTTAAATGTTTTTTTCTCTTTTACATGCTCAACGCTGAACTGACCATATTCAGGTGAACACAGTGTTAGTGTCCCAGTACAACATATCTCTTGAATCAATTTCTATTTCAGTGTACTCTCACTGTCATTTAGGCATAATATAGGCCCTGAAAGTGTGTAAGGATTGACAATGCACAGTTGCAACTCTCAGGAAACTCAAGAGGAGATAGATAAACATACTGTGAGTCTCTGATGGAGGTTCTTGAATGAGACCAGGGCCTCGAATGAGACCGGGTTTTCACTGGCAGATGAAATTGGGAAACAGATTTCAAGCAGAAGGAATAGTGTCACCCCGGCATGGAGACGTGGCATGAATAACGAAGTGGTTTGGGAGGCTGATGGAATAATTTAGGAAGTGTTTATTTGGCTAGCTGGGTTTTTTTTTCCTGTCAGCACATTAATTTTTGGTTTACCAATAGTCACATTCTTTGGCCAGTTTGCAGTATTTGTAACTACAGAATAAATAGAACAGACCTCTGCTGGTCTAATTTAAAGATTGGGGTGTTGATAATGACTTCCCTTTTCCCAGCATTGTTATAAAATGTGATTGCTTTTAAACATGCTTTCCTTAGATGCAGGGTGCTATCTAAAAGTGGTTGAACAGATTTACTCTGACCTCCTCCTGTCCAGTAAAGGATAGCATCTAGTTTATCCCCTGAAACTTTCCTGTTTAACTTTTGGAAATACAGCAACATAAACAATACTTTAGATTTCTGGCCTCTTCTCCAAGAGCAGGACCCTGATATTTAAGTAGAAAGTAGAAAGAAGCTCTCTTCAAAGCTTGATCCTGTTTGATCTACATGGTCATTTTAGATAGTGGATTTATTTATCTCACTAAAACATGAGCATTTTTTATATGCAAGTGGCCCCATTGAGACACCTGAGTCGGGGGAAATGAGTGACAATTGAGAGTGCCACCTTTAAGGCTGGGCCACTGTTACTAGAGTACCCAGAACAATAACACAGTGGTGTTACTTTCTGCAGGTTGTTCAGATTTCTCTTATTCCCTGTGTGTTGCTAAAAATAAAACCAGAGCATATAAGTTTCACTCATCTGTTGGCAAACTCAGTGAGGTAGCTTCACCCAACATTAATAATTTATGCCTTGGAGGTGAGAGTATCAAAAGTAACCATTATGTTTCCAGGAGTCTGGGCTCTGGTAAGTGTCTCTTCCTGTCGACTTCACTTGTGAGCAAATAATACCCAGTATTAACAGAGTACAGGATTCACCAGCCTTATGATTTTTATTTTTACAAGGTTTTTGGTAGTTCTGAAAATGGAGTTTATTCCTGTCATCCAGAAAACAGAAATAAATAATGAAGCATAAAAATTTCATACATCTTCCTTGGAGGGAGGAGGAATATTGTTTAGCTTGTCAACATTATAATAGGTATATGAAGGTACCATTATAAGTGCCTGCTTCATGTTCATAATAGGATTAACTTATTTACTCAGTGCTCTGTATGATAACAGGTGCCAAATTTCTTCCTTCTTTGAAAAGTAAAACAATTGATAATGACAACAATATTTCCCAAAATGTAATGAGATGACTCAGTTTTTTGGTTCCTGTCCGAGTGTAATGGTACATTACAGAGTCTCATTTACTGGCAAACTTCTGCTTATAACTGGATAACTTGAGAGCTTGCTTAATTTTAGGCAAATACTTCTTTTAGAATTTTTACAGTTGAGTGCATAAAATGAGACAGGAATCTGGTGAGTGGAACTGGAATATGAGGTAGGGCTTGGTCTCAGAAACGAAGCTGAAGATTCATTATTAGCACAGGGGTCTAACATGATCAGGGTCTTCCAAATACAGGCCAGGGTTCCTTTGCTTCTCCTAAGTCTGAGACACAATGAAACCAAAAGGAACAGCAGGGAACACCAACTGCAGACAAAGAGAACAGAGGATCTCATTCTAATGATTCATAGCGATGCCTTACTGCTCATAATGTTTCAGCTCAAATCAAACAATCTCTGCTGGCCAGGAGATGGCCATTTAGTGAGACAAAGTAAACCACACATAGCTAATGGATTGGTTTACTCCTGTCTTTTTCTTATTTATTGTACTTTAAATAATTGTACTTTATTTAATTGTACTTTTAAAATTAACCTTTCTCTGTTTGTAAACATACTACTTGCTTGAATTACTTTCAAACATACTTTGGGAAATACAGAAGTGAATAAAAAATAAAATCAGGCATAAACCCCATAACAATCATTTATGTTTTTATGCCTAATATAAATAGAAATACAGAAATATAACTTTTTTTTTGGGATGGAATCTCGCTCTTGTTGCCCAGGCTGGAGGGCAATGGCACGATCTTGGCTCACCACAACCTCTGCCTCCTGGGTTCAAATGATTCTCCTGCCTCAGCCTCCTGAGTAGCTGGGATTACAGGTGTGCGCCACTATGCCTGGCTAATTTTATATTTTTAGTAGAGACAGTGTTTCTCCATATTGGTCAGGCTGGTCTCGAACTCCCGACCTCCACTGGCCTCGGCCTCCCAAAGTGTTGGGACTACAGGTATGAGCCACTACACCCGGCCAATATAATTTTTTCTAAACAAAATAGATCTGAATTTCTTACAATGCTAAACATAATCTTACCGTATGTCTAGAAATCGTGCTCCCAGGGTATTTTCCCAACTGATTGGAAAAACTGTAACCATACAAAAACCTTTATGTGACTGTTGATAACAGCTTTATTCATAATCACCAAAAACTAGAAGCAACCAAGGTGTCCTTCAATAGATGAGTGGACAAACTGTAGTACATCCAGACAATGGAATATTACTTAGTAATAAGAAGGAATGAGCTACCAAGCCATGAAAAAAACATGGATAAGTGCATATTGCTAAGTGAGAAAAGCCAGTCTGAAAGATACACACTGCATGATTCTACTTGCATGATATTCTGAAATAGGCAGAACTGTAAATTTCCAGAGATTTGTACAAAAAAGAAGGGTGTATAGGTGAAGCACAGAGGATTTTTCTTTTAGGATGGTGAAACTATTCTGTATGGTACTGTAATGGTAGGTACATGTTACTATACATTTGTCAAAATTCATAGAGCTTTATAGCAAAGAGAGTGAAATTTAACGTACATAAATTAAAAACACAAACAAAAATGAAAGCCTGGGGATCTCGGTATAGAATGCAGACTTTGACAAAAGAATCTAACAGTATTACAAATATGTGAAATAACCTTACTGAAGGAGATTGAGGGAAAGATGCTAACCTAAGTAACTTTGGAAATCAACGAAGACTGTGAGACCAAAACTAAAAGCAACCATACATAAGCACTATACTAATTTTTACTATGGAGGTAATAATTAACAATTCTGAAAACACTATAAATGTATACTTAACTGAACAATTAAATATTGGCTACTGGATGGTGAAGCCAGGTTTCTCACTGTTGGAGTGGGAGGTTACAGGTATTTAACAGGGGATGGCTAGAATGATCCTGCAGCAATAGATTAGAGTTAGAGATGTCAGTATGAACTGATGCTTAGCTTAATATAGATACAGATGGAAACATGGAAAAATATTAATAGATATTTGTACATACATGTGTAAATACATATAATGTATATATGGTTGCAAAAGTGTAGATACATGTATGTATACACTTATTTTATTGCTCTGTCAGTTAAGAGGGCCTAGAAACAATGACACCCCAGTAGCAATAAGCATACCCACATCCAGATCTTGTTTCTAGTACCATTCTCCAATAAAAGGAACTAGGGCTTCTTGAAATGTCTGAGTCTAGGGCTGGAGAATATGTAAGAGGCTCCTGGTGCGTCTTGTAGTGTCAGAAATTTAGGAAGTGTGTGTACGCACATACACACAATATGATGGGATATGTCAAAGGGACACGGGAGCCCACTGAAAAGCTCCAGTGACCAAAGCTGAAATAATTTGAGCAACAAAATATGTAATGTAGTGTTAGATTATACTATTAATCTAGTGGAGAATATAAACTATATACTTTATTTTTTATTGTATTTATTTTTGAGACAGAGTCTCACTCCGATTTGCCCAGGCTGGAGTGCAGTGGTGCAATTTTGGCTCACTGCAGCCTTGAACTCCCAGGCTTGGGTAATTCCCCCACTTCAGCCTCCTGAGTAGTTGGGACCACGGGCACATACCACTATGCCCGGCTAATTTTTTGTATGTTTTGTAGAGACAGGGTTTTGCCAGTTGTCCAGGCTGGTCTTGAACTCTTGAGCTCAAGCAATCCACCTGCCTCGGCCTCCCAAAGTGCTGGGATGACGGGCATGAGCCAGTACGCCCAGACTTACAAAGAATATACTTTATACAGAGTATAAAATAAATATCCATGAGTCCATACTGATGTAAATGATTGAATAAATACATGCAGACGAATTGATAAATCTATGCAGAGTAATTTCATGTCATTTATGTAGATAGTCTACCCTTAAGGAGGTGGAACATTACTTCTCAATTAGTAAATGTGGATTGCGCATAATGACTTCATTACAAGAGTACAGTATGGAAATTAGGAAAAAATGAGAACTTTACAATGGAGAAACCTGACAAACAATACCTCAGCCAGGTGATCAAAATTAACGTCAGTAGTGATAAGTCATGTTAATAGCATATATCCTTGATGTGCTGTGATGAGAAAGGCATTTTATCTCTGTGGTCTTCCACCCCAAACCTTAAGCTTCAGTATAATCATGAGAAAAATGTGCTTCAATTGAGGGGCATTCTACGAAATATCTGACTGGTACTCCTGAAAACTATCAAGGTCATCAGAAACAAGGAAAATCTGAGAAACTGTCACAGCCAAAAGGAATCTAAGGTGAGACAGCAATTAAATGTACCATGGTGTCTTAAATGGGATCCTAGAACAGAAAAAGGACACTAAATAAAAACCGTAAGGGAGTGTCTTATCAATGTTACTTGATTAATTGTGACAAGTGTATTATCTAATGTCAGATGTTACTAGAAGAGAAAGCTAGGTATGGGGTATATGTAAATTCTCTGTACTATCCTCACTTTTATGTAAGTCTAAAACTGTAATTTAAGGTATAAAATTTGTTTAAGTATGAAAAAGGACCTATACGGTACACACTGTGAAATGCCATTTGAATATGCCATAATTTAACTAATACTTTAATGAACAGTGTTCTGTAATACTTTGTATCTCCAAGCATTCCATGAGGATAAACCACTTTATGTAGGGTTATTGAGACAAAAAGGTTTTTTTGATATGTACACCAAATAAGCCTCCCTCCAAAAAAGAAATCTTACGTCAACTTGTCTTCCCACCACCAAAATATGAGCATGCTGATTTCTTTTGACTTTTTACCACTACAGGTAATTTTACAAGTTTCAGTTGTTGTTTATAAACAACTTGTACCTTTTTGTTTTGATTTGTACTTTTTGATTACTATAGTAATGAGTTTGCACTTTCTAAAATGTGTTTATAAGCTAGAGTGTAAGGTCCACAAGGGTGAGATCCTTGTCTGTTTTGTTCAGGACCTGACAAAGAGCAGGTACTAATAAATATTTGCTGAACAAATGAATATACTATATTTCATACATTTCCCTTTGACTGGAATCTTAAGTTTTCCTTTCATTGGAATCTAGAAAAAAAATTAGAACTAAAGACTTTGTTAATTCTATTCTTACATATGAATATGAAACTATAAGACTGGGTACCTTCGTGGAGAATTCCTAAGTAATGACCTCCTTGAACCTTACTTAGATAAGTTGACTCATCATTTATTATGTTGCATTTGAATTTGAGCCAAGATTATACCACACAAGAACATTGCATAAGATGGAAAAAAATCATGACATTAGCTGGAATTGTCCCAGATTAAAATATTCTTCTAAAATCACTCATCTACTCATCTATCTGTACATTCTTCCATTCAGTTAGAATATATAGAACTAGGGTTTTTTTAAATGACTTTGAAGTATTCATTAGTTATTCCAACAGTATTGAATTAGACAAATAAATACAGCTAGACAGTATAGCTTCACTGGCTGCTAGATGATTTACATCATTCAACGGGTTTCAAACCCCTAAAGAGGAGCACCCTTCCTCCATGATGTGGACTAGGAACATCAAAATTTATAAGGTTTCTGCTTCAACCTCAAGGCAGCTTGTAGTCTAGTAAATGATGGGAGAATTGAGCAGGGACTAAAATCTTTAAGTGGGCATTATTGGTTTTATTATAGAAAATATTTTCATTGGTTACTTCTTAAAATATCCATTAGTCTGAGGAGTACATTGAGATTATCTCTTAAAATAACAGTATTTTCTGAGTTGGAAGAATGGCAAATTTTTTTCTCCCTAAAGAGTGAAAGTCTCTTACACATCATGTTTTTGCAGTATGGTGATATTTTGCATTGTTTAGGCAAAAATAAACATACCTGCATGGATAAACAGAAAAAAAAAACTTTTGTTTTAAACATAGGGTTAACTATTAAAACCTCCATTTTATTTTTATATAAATTTTGGTCATTCTCGTAATTATTCATGGATGATTATTCTCATACCACTGGTTTCCATGGAAAGTTGACTTTTGGTGATAACATCTTAATTTGTCATCGAATTATCATAAAATGTATATAGTGTGCTCTTCCTACTATATTTCAGTGTGATTGAATTATGATTTTCCAACTTTACTAGTTTTAATTTTATTCCTTTCTTTGGTGACCTCTTTCTTTTCCATCATTTAGCTTTTCTATTTGTTTGTTTTTAAGCCAAGAAATCATCCATATCATCATTGAGAAATATTGGCTTGGGGTTCCAATTGTATAATCAAAAGCCATATCGAGGTTGTGATATGCACAGGAACTTAGTGATCTGATCATGAAACGCACCTGTAGAATAACCTATGAGAGAAGTTTGCTGGTGTTAACTGACCAGAAGGATATGAGGGATTATCTCTGGGTGGTAGGGTTATGGGAGATTATTTTTAAAATTCTTTTCTACATTTAAAAAGGTTTGCCCCTTAGTGAAAGGTATTACTTTACAACTCAAGAAAATAAAATTATACAAAAAGCATTTAAAACACAAGGATTTACAGCTGGGCAGAACAGCAGACTTTCTGCCAGATCAAAAGCCTGTTGCTTTTCTTCTTGTAATGGACATTCTATGAGAAGAAGGAGAATGTCCAGTCACCTAATTTCCATCTCTGTGGAGCATCAGTGGAAACTTCATTCTGCTGTAGATGGTAAATTAATGATTGTAGCAATATATAATTTCAGGACTTTATAAGGTAAATACATTCACCATGTGGACAAATTACTTTGGCTTTTTAGTTCTTTAAAAGATACGGTGGAAGTACTGTTGTGAAGCTATTCCCATTATTTAGGAAAGTGGCAGTCATTTTAAAATTTTATTGTTAGAGTTAATGACAGAAAATGTTGAGTTAACCATATTGTCCAAGGACTGGAGTGTGCTGATCATTCTTGCCTTATTGTTGAAAGTTTTCTCCTTGTTAGTAAATACAGGATTTTAAACATTAGTGAATTTTTCTTCATGATTCAATGTCTTGCCTTGCCTTAAGGTCACTGTTAAAAACATCAAAAAACTGAACAATAGAATCAGAAGCTGAGGATGTTTGACTAATTCTTTGCTAGCCTTCTGACATCCCCTAGAAAATGTTTTTACAATAATTTCTTTTATACTAAACCTACAGGTATTTTTGAAGCATCCTTCCATCCCCAGCATTTTATTCTTTTACCTGGGATCATTAGTGCTGAATTCTCTCTTAGCTTGGGTAGAACTTGGCAGGTAATACAAACATAAATCAGGTTGTCATCTTTCTAAAGCTGGTCAGGGACTAAGTCGTGTTTTGGCTATTGTTTTAAAAAATGAGAGTTGTTTGACAACTTTATGGCCAGCTAACTCCAAGTATATCTAATAATTTTGCAAAAACCTACTCTGTTTTCTGGATTAAAAATAAAAGCATCAGCTTTGGAACATAACACTTACCTGTAGCCTATTCACTGAGAAATAGCCCAAAATCTGAATAGAATGTTTATAGAGGTAAGGAAGGGAGAACTGAGGGAAAGAAAATGTCTCAACCCCCTCCATTCATTCATTCATTCATTTGCTCCCTCAACAAGTATTTATTAATCACCAGCTACCTGCTAGCTACTGTCCTTGGTTCTGGGTATTATAAGTAAAACGCACAGTCCCGTCCTTAAGGGGCTCACTGTCTAAGAAGGAGGAGGCAAGCCAGTGAGCAGGCAGTTTCCATGAAGTATGCTAATGGACCTAACAGGGAAACGCATCATATTGTACACACATAACCCAAACTTGGAACATCAGGGAAGCCTTCTTAATGGAGGGGCCCCCTTTATGCTCTCATTTAGCTAAACTACCTTCAGCATCAAAGCTCTGTGAAAAACCGTATCAAGAAATACCATGTCCTGATGCTTAATCCTTTGTACTTAGCAAATGATGCTCCAGTGTTGACTGGTTAGTCTTGGGAATATCCTCTATGCCAGAAGTGTTTGTGCATTCACCGAGTAATTGTTGGGTCCTTATCAAGTGTGGCAGCTATGCTTAGAACAAGGAGTACAGCAGTATACAAAACAGCGTAAAACATGGTCTTTGCTTTTGTGAGATTCATAGTCTGGAAGAAACAGGCTGGTAAAGAAGCATAAAAATAATATATTACACACTGACTTATAAGCACAAATTAGTGTCTAAATGACAGCAGATGAGGGAACAATTGATTATGTCTCAGAAGGTATGGGAAAGCGGAGCCTTAAGGGCTGAATAGGTATTTAAAAAAGATCAGGTGAGGAACAGCGGGAACAGAGGCCAGGGACTTGAAAGGTGAGGGTATCCACCCAGAACTGTCCCAGATTTGGAGTGATGGGACTGGGAGTAAGGTTCAGGTTGTGAAAGACTTTGTATACTCTCCTAACAAAATGGGACACGCTGTCCTACTGTGGTGAAGAACCTGGCTGTGAACTCAGAGAAACCCAGATTTAGATATAGGCCCTGTCACTTACTAGCATGTTACCTAACCTCTCTGAGCCCGAGTTTTCTCAGTCCTCAGGAAAGTATAGTTTATAGTAACTACCTAACAGGATTGTTGTAAGGGCTATCTGAGATAAGGTCAGGAAAGCACTAGCACAATGCTTGTCACATAGCAAACACTCAATAAATGTTAGCAGTTAATTTTATTTACAGTTTTATCCCATGGACATTGGAAAGCTATAGAAAGTTATTATCTTGCTGTTGTCACTCCATATTCCAGAACCTCTTTGTGCATCCTGTTAAAATATTGTTTTGATGATTAAACAAGTTAATATTTGTAAAGTGCCTAGAATGGTGCCAGGTATATAGTAAGTGCTGTATAAGTGTTTATTCTATATTTTAAGTTAATGAAATCTGCTAAGCAATAGAAATAAAATTTTTCCACTTTACAGATGAGTAAGCAGAATTCAGATAAGTTAAACTTCTTGTCTAAAGTAATACAACTAATAAAGTATGGAACCAGTATTCAATCTCTGTCTCATTTCATATTGTAGCAGCTGCATCTTAAAATATGATTTTAAAAGACATACCTAGTCCTATCATCACAACACATTTTTCATTTTTGTGAGATGCTTTCCATCTTTTCCCAGGTGCAAGTAATAGTTTTTACAGAATTGTAGGCATAGCCTGCATAAATTTCACATTCCACTTTTTTCTTAGCATTATATCATTTTCTTTCTTTTCCTTTCTTCTCTTCTCTTCTCTTCTCTTTTCTTTTCCTTTCCTCTTCTCCTCTCCTCTCCTCTCCTCTCCTCCCCTCCCCTCCCCTCCCCTCTCCCCTCCCCTCCCCTCTCCCCTCCCCTCTCCCCTCCCCTCCCCTCTCCCCTCCCCTCCCCTCTCCCCTCCCCTTCCCTTCCCTTCTCTTCTCTTCTCTTCTCTTTTTCTTGAAACAGAGTCTCACTGTTGTCAGCCCAGGCTGGACTGCAATGGTGCAGTCTCTGCTCACTGCAACCTCTGCCTCCCGGGTTCCAGCAATTCTGCTGTCTCAGCCTCTCAAGGTGCTGAGATTACAGGTGCCTGCTACCACACCCAGCTAATTTTTGTATTTTTAGTAGAGACAGGGTTTCAGCATGTTGGCCAGGCTGGTCTCGAACTCCTGACCTCAGGTGATCCACTCGCCTCAGCCTCCCAAATTGAGCATTATATCATTTTCTATTTTCCTTTATAGTCATTGTGTTAAATTTTAATGGATGTGTAAAAGCACATCAAATTGATTTTCCTTAGCTTTTATCTTGCTGTTGGGTATTAGTCTATTTCCTGTTTTTTGTTATTATATATTACATAATACTTCTGTAAGCATATTCCCAAATACAGCCATTCTCTTCTGTTGATTTATTTCTTTAGATAAGTTTCCAGGAATGGGATCATTGGATTGATTATTATGAATCGTTTTATTGTTTTGGACATATATTGCCTGGTGCCTTCCACCAGCAGTATATGGAGACTGCCAATTTCAACACTGAGATAAGAGGCAGAATTGACACCCTTACTAGCAATGAGAATTTTATTTTTTTTAATTCTTGCTGATTTACTTAAGAGTAAAAATGATACCTCAAGGCCGTTTTATTTTTTGCATATTTTGATTATTCTTTAAAATAGATTGCTGCCTAATTTAGTTCCTACTCTCTTTTCTGCTTTCTTTCTCCTCTAGTTTTTATTATTCAATTAATAACATTTCTTGAGTGTTTACTTTGCACTTTGCACCAGATCCTGTGCTTCATGTTTTGGATACAAATGTGAAGTGAAAGATACAGGATTTTATGTCTGGTAGGGGAGATATTTGAGCAAACAGACTTCAGCTTTATGTGATAAGCACTTTGATAGGTGTCCACATATAATAAGAACATATAGACATAGAGGGAGGAGAACAGTCAAACTTCTTGGCTGTCAAGATATTTTGAAACATATATAGATTCTGTCTGTACATATGTATTTATGAGTATACTTAACAGGAAGTTGCATACAGATATGTGTGTGCACATGCACCCATGTGTATCGACAAAAATCTGGAGATGTATCATATTGGATCATTATTATCATGGGATGACAAGAGGACCCATGCCCAAAGATAGGAGCAATGAAGATAAGAAGATGGACAAAGAGCAGTCCAATAAAGGAGAATGAAAGAAAAAGGCAGTCAGGTGGGAGGAAAATCAGAGGACAGCAGTGGAAGGAAGGAATTTAAAGAAGTCAGGAGTGGACCAGATTGGGCTACTTAGAAGTCATTGGGTCTGGTATCTTTTTACCTTTGAATGCCATTCGGAATGTGACTATCTTGTCCCTATGTGGGTATTAGCTTAGTAGAGAAGAAGCCTGGGCTTTAGGGTCAAATAGACCCTGGTTCAGATCATGGCTTTGCAACTTACTAGCTGCATGACCTTGGGCAAGAATCTTAACACCTTTGCAATCTTTACTATATCTTTACTTTTACACGCTTCACCTTTACAATATCTTGCAAGGGTGCTAGGATTAAATGAACTGATGTCTCCAAAATGCTTAATGCAATGCCTGGCACATAATAGGTCCTTTGCAAATAGTAGATGCTTTAATTATTAGTACTCTAAATATAGTAGTGATTATTTTAAAACATATCCCATACATGCTCTATTCTTCTAGTCATAACTAGTCTTAGAGAGGTAGAAGAATGAAGTAGTTAAGAGCTGGACTAAATCTCAGTTATTAACTCTGGGCCTTGGACAAGTTATCTCTCTGGGCCTCAGTTTCCTCATCTGTTAGATGGAGACAATAATGGCACCCACCACATAGATTTATTTTGAGCATTAAGAATGGTGCCTGCTGCATAATAAGTGCTGCATCAGTGATAGCTTTGATGATGATGACAATGATGATGATGATGATGATGACAGTGATGATGAAGGCAATGATGATGCTGATGATGATGACAGCTACATCTTTGGACCAAATAACTTTACTCCATTTTAATAATATAAGTAATTCTGTGCCTTTTGAGTTCTTTTTATGCTTTCCCTTGGTCATACTTCATTAATTTCTCCTGAGAGTCTTAAAAGTCTCTTTTTTCTTTTTTCTTTTTTTTTTTTTTTGAGCTGGGGTTCACTTCTATTTCTCTTTTGTCTATTTTGTTTCAATATTTTCATCAGCTATTAGATTCATCAAGCTCAACACTTATGACTTTTTTTTCTTATAGCTATTTTTATTCAGCAACTATCCTACCTTGAATTTATGATCTTGCTTACTTATTTCCAAGTGGAAAACTGACTTTATGATCACCCATACCCTGTGGAACGTCAGTATCCTCCCTTTAAGAGATTGCCCCTTTTCTTCTGGTATTTGGGGCAACAGTCTGATATTTGTAGAAATGGCATTGTGGTAACATGGGTGCAAGCAGAAACATTTTGGGATACCTACGGCCATTTAAATATTATGTAGGTTTTACCCTCTTCCCAAGTCCCCAGTCCCTGTACTCCCACTTTTCTGTTTTCTCATTAGAATTGGTTTTTACCATGGGAAAAACTAAAGCTATATAAATTTCCACCTGTTTCAAAGTGATCTGGTTTTAGACTTAAAAAAGCTTTTTTGTTTGCCTAAAACAGATAGGCCTGCATGTGTTTTTCTGCTTATAAATATAAGAGAACACAGAGCATTTCCCATCTTTACACCACAAATATTTTGTATCTGGCTTTGGTGTTAACTTCTGGAAAATCGACTGTCTTTCATTTGTTCCTTTCTTCTTAGAGACTACCATTGCTTGCAGGTTACGTCTCTACGCTCTATTTTCTGTGTCTGCCATCTTCTCTCTCCTTCTTTCAACCCTCCATATGTATTTCTTGTATCTATTTCTGATTCACTAGCCCAATTTCCTGCAGTGTTGATTTTAATGTTTACTATATGCAGTGATGATCTTATTTCGTCTGTCATAGAATGAGTGTATCCTGGTCTGTTCCTGTGTCTTAATGGGAATATTTCTAGCTTCTTAAGAATGAATAACAGCTGTTTCCTGAATAATTTTTTCATGTGATGTCCAAGGTTTATTTAAGGTGGGCTATAATTGCTTATAAAATCTTAGTTTTCCATTTTTCTTTTGGGCTACATAACTTTCTCATTAGGCCCAGTTTTTTTTTCCATTTTCTTATACTTCCTCTCCAATTTTTGGAGTGTTTATCATATGGAAACTGACTTTAAATTTCATTTCCATCAGTTTTGGAGGGTCAAGAGCAGGTCAATCAGAGATGATCTCTTTTTTCCCCACGGCTCACCTTTTCAGGAATCAGCAGTGCACTTCCTGCAGCTGAGATTGTAGATCAGACAATTTTAATGAGACATTTTTATCTTGGCCCAACCACATGGTTACTCCCAATGTTTATCTCTTAAAACAGATTATAGGAGAATTCTTAGAATTTTGTGCCTCTAATGTAGCTTAAAAATAAAAATTTTTTCAATTATTATTATTCTTTGTGTTTGTATACATTTGATTAATTGATTGAACTTTTCAGACAATTTTATGTAGGTTTTTTTTTTTTAATTTAGGGAGAGGAAGCTCTCCTTTTCTATTCTGATTTTCCCTAGAAAGCCAGAATTTAGCATTGGATAATAATAAAATCTAGATTTGGCATGGCATGGTGGCAGAGTTTAGAGTGAGAGGGAAATGGCTGCAGATTCTGATCACACTCAACTCACTTCTGTGACCTTGAGCAATTAAACAAATATTTCTGACCCTCATTCTTTCAACTGTAAAACAATAAAAATAATACCCATCTTACAAGATTGTTGTAAAGATGAGATATGGAAAGCACCTAGCAAGTTGCCGGTCACTTGGAAGGTTTCTAGTAAGTGATTGCTGCTATTATTAGTAGTGTTATTAAGTTCAAAGTGGTGAGAAAGCACTGTCAGTTCTATGATTATGTGGATATGAGTCAAAGATTGAGAGAGGCCAGGCATTATGGCTCATGTCTGTAATACCAGCACTTTGGGAGACTGAGGCTGGAGGATCACTTGAGGCCAGGAGTTTGTGATCAGCCTGGGCAACATAAAAAGATGCTGTCTCTACTAAAAATTAAAAAAAAAATTAGCCAAGCCTGATGGCACACAGTTATAGTCCCAGCTACTCAGGAGGCTGAAGCAGGAGGGTCTCTTGAGCCTGGGAGTTCAAGTTTACAGTGAGCTATGACTGTGCCACTGCACTTCAGCCTGAGCAACAAATCAAGAACTTGTTTCTTAAAGATAAGATTTGGAGAACTCTGACTCCAACTTCACAGTTACAGTTTTTATTGTAGAAAAATTTTAAAACCACTGGACCAAGTCAGAAAAATGAGGCTCTGCCAGAATCTGTGTGATCTTGGCCAGGTCACTTCATTTTTTAGGTTTGGTGTCTTCATCCATATATTGAAGAGGTGGTGCAACAGTGATGACTTCTTCCTGTCACCTTTTTCTAGGTCTGCAAGCTTCTTACCACCATCGTGAGTATTAAAGTCATCTTTTGTTTTTGTTTTTTAACATATAGCTAATGATGTCATTCCCCAGTATAAAGCCCTTCCTACAGTGGCTTCCTGCTGCTCCCGGGTAATAACCTGAGCAGGGATGACCTCTCACTCCTCTCTGGGGTCCTCTCTCTCCCTTCCCTCTGGCTCAAGCTCTGGCCAAGCTCCTTCCCCACTAGAGCCTGCACTCCTGCAGCTTCCTCCCTTGACTGCTCCCTGACCCCTCCCACCACATCCTCTTCCCCACACAGATTTCATTAGAGCATGGAAGCCTATACTTCTCCTTCGTAACTCATATCATAATCATAATTAAAGTCCTGTTTGCTCTAGGCCCCTACTTCTAGGTGGTTAATAGCTGTTTCCCCAGTACGTAGCCTACTGCCCTAGCAGGTCATAAGTGCTGGATAAATATTTGCAGGATGAATGAATGAATGACTGTGATCTTGAACATAATGTTAAAGAAGGCATGGTCTTTTATTTTTAATACTTCCTGTAGATCCAAGACTTAGGCAGGTTGGATGCTAAGAAATAAGGCTTCCTAACAACTTCAAAAATAAATGTTCCAACATGATTTTTTTTCAGCTATTGGTTCTTTGACAAAGAATAAAGTAAAATTAAATTATATTGCAATCCTCATTTCAAGTAAGAAGTGACCAGTTCTGTATACCTTTCCCAATTACAAATATCCCCAACTCTGGGAACTTGCTCCACACAATCCCCCACAAAATGTCCTTCAGGAAAGGGTGAGTGGTTGCCAGCCAGTTCCACAGGAGGCCCTGGCCGGGGCTGGGGAGTGGGCAGTGAATGGGGTATGTGACGGAGCATTTTCTTCAGTATTTGGTGTGTTATGTCTCTACCTTGGGCTGCCTTTGTTTCTTTGCCATATCCAGACTTGTACTTGGTCCATGATACTCAGACCTATGGGGACAGAAGTTGGTTGGCAGAGTAAAGTCATGTGAGTGGTTCTGATTCCACCCAAGAGTGGGGTGGGATCTGTCTGAGAGAGCATTCACCGGGGCAGTCCTGAATTTCTGAGTTGTCTTTGAATCCCTAACACCTGGCCCACAGTAACCACTCTGAATAGTTTCTTTCTTTCCTGTCTATGATAATAATGCCTTTCATTTATGTGTCATTGCATAGTTTATAGAGTGCTTTTACAGTCACTAGCTCATTGGAGCCTCACACACTGTGAGGTCGGTACTGTGGGTATTTTCATCTCTGTTTAAATTTCTAAATTCTGTTTAAGCGAATTTAGAAAGGGAAAAGAAAAGCTCAGTGGGGTGTTTCTTGCCAGCTATTGCCGAGATTTACTTTGGAATGAGGTGGAATTTAGATTTTCATTTTGTACATATAAATTGCCCAGAGTTAGAGGCAGAAGGTGGTAGAGCTAAGACTCAAATCTGGGTCTTCTCATTCCAAGTGTAAAGACATCAATTGCCTCTCACCGGGCTTTTCTGCACCATAGATGATTTGCTTCTTTCTATCTCAGCATAATAGATTTAACAAAGACACTATTACAAATTGTGATTTCTTCACACATTTGGTTGTGTTGGTTTTTTTTTTTTTTTTTTTAGTGATTTAAGCTGCGTACTTTCTGATTCTTTTTTTCTTTTATTCTCATAGTCATTCAGCAAGCATATATTGTACATCTGTGTGCCAAGAACCATCCCAGATGTTAGGAAGAAGATTAAGACACGATGCCTCCCTTTGAGGTGCTCACAACATAGAATGGGGCACGGGTACATGAATAAGTAAAATGCAGTTGAACAGGTAACTCTGTAGAGGTAGGAAAGTCTAAGAAATGGTCACTTTTACGTGAGTGTAGGAGAGAGGGCAGGCAGAGGTCATAAATATGGAAGAGATTGGGGCGGGTGACAGCCCAGGCAGAGAGTACAGAAGGGTGGGGTGAGAAAGTCCCTGAACTGGAGTATAGTCCGAGGTAGTGGAAGCAAAGAGGAACAGTAAGGGGCTGGATCTGAAGAGGCAGGGTGGGGGGACTTGAGGTCTTTGGGTGCTAAAGGTAAGGTATTCTCGAGGCAACAAGGAGCTCTTGAAATTCTTTAAAACAGGTGTGTGACATCAGATTTGAAACATTAACTGGCATTGAAGATTTTGAGAGCTACAAGTACAGTGAAACAGGGAACTACGATCTGTTGTAGGGAAGTGAGCCCCCTTCACACCAGCTGTCATTTCTGCTAGTAGTAAGAATGATTCAGGACAGCTGTGTAGGAGCTTGGAAAGAGGGTTAACGTAAAATTGAACCAAATGGCTTTGCATTCTGATGGTTTTAGTTGTCCTGTGATGTTGTGACTTAGTATCAGCTCTCTCAACAGGAAGTCGCTAAGTAGAACCTAAAAGAAGTGCTTCCAAAGTATGTTCCAAAGGAGAAAAAGAATTTCTTGTTTTCCACAAACTGTACCCAAAGCTTAAACCAATAAGGTCAGATGTTTTTGTGCTCTCTGAAACAATTCCAAGCCATTTTGCAATCCCTTAGAGCATCAGACACATGAAGTACGTCAAACAGCATCATTCCTGGTGAATGTCATTTTTAAACAGCAAATGAGAATACCAAGGACATAGTGAATTGAGAACCCTTTTTCTCCATTTCTATGAAAAAGTTAACTAAAAACAAATGCAGCATCATAGATGGACTTGATCTTAGTAGGGTAAGGCTGTGGTTTCTTGGATGTGTGCTTACTAAAGCTGGATACTTTCACCACTCAGAGCCAAGTTCCATCACGTTTGAAGGCTTGCTGTTCCTACTCAGAAGGAAGTATAAATACAGTACAACTCACTGATTGTCTTCCTGTGGACTTTAGGAAATATACTTCTAGACTGTCTCATAGTTCAGCTGTTTCCTCTGTTAAAACCTTCAAAATTTTCCATTTGCTTTATACTCTGGCAATCTACACTGAATTAAATAATTTCTATTAATAAGACATGTTTATCATCCTAAGAAACTTGAAATGATATGGTTCTTATCATTACATTCTATTGTTACCCCTGCTGAGTATGACATTAAATCATTCAAGAAGGAATTGCAGAAAGAAGATTTTAATCTCATGGCCATTAACAGGAAGAAAGAGTAATTTTCCATCGTTGTAATATACAGTTTACAGAGGGGATGGCTGTATGACCCTGGGCATGCCTTTTAATCTCTTTGGCCTCAGTTTCTTCATTTTAAAGTGAGATTTGACCCATCTGACCTGGGTCAAACTTTATTACAAACATTTCTTTCTTCCACATACAATGTTGGCATACACACTCTAAGAGCTGGGTGGGAACTTCACAGTTTCAGGGACCCAGGTTCTTGCTATCTTGTTGCTCCGCTGTGCTCACCACACAGCTTCACCTTGTGGTTGAGTCTGCTGCTCCAGTGCCCACACTCATGTCCACACACCAACCAGTGAGAGAAGGGAAAGGACCAAGGGGAAGACACACCCCCTCCTTTAGAGGCATGATCTAAAAGTGACACACGGCCTCCACTCATACCCCTTTGACCAGAATGTAGTCACATGGTCACACCTCACTGGGAGAGAGGTGAGAAATGGCTGTCACGTCATGTCATATAGTTGTCATGTACAACTGCGATGTGTGTGTTGGGGAGGGGTAGATATCTGAGGACAACTAGTAGGTGCCTGCCATAGCATGTGAGGTCCTTTTCAGTTTTAAAAATAAATAATGTGTGCAAGTTCCATGTCTAATTGCCTATCAACCTATGAAAAAAATTCAGACACTATCCCTCTTGTGCAGATGCCTGTGTTTGAAGGTGGCAGAGGAGGTAGATGGAAGAAAGCCCAGCAGGGGTGACCTTGTGAATTTCAACAGCATAGTCTGATGGAGTGCACTCTTTGTGTGAAAAAAAAAAAAAAAAAAAAAAGATTACTTTCCCTAAAAATGGAAAAACAGATAAGAAATTCAAAAAGAAACAAATTAACTGGGACCTTAATTTCTTTTTGCAACTTTCTTATCCAAGTTTCGTTTTGCATCCAAAAATCAAGTTGGCTTCTGTTGAATACAAAGTACTAATTCGCTCCCTTGCATAGCCCAGGTTATATATGGGCTGTGCAAGGGGAAATTGAAAAGGCACATTTGTTATGTCTGATATTTGAATTAGATACAGCTGCATGTTTGGGTTTTTTTAATTGTGGTAAAATTCACATAACAATATTAACCATCTTAATAGTTGTGTACAGTTCAGTGACATTAAATACATTCATAATTCTGTGTATCCATCACCATCGTCCATCTCCAGAACTCTTCATCTAGCAAAACTGAAATTCTATACCCATTACACAGTAACTTCCCACTCCTCTTTCCCCTCTGTCCCTGGCAACCACCATTCTATTTTCTGTCTCTATAGTTTTAACTACTCTAAGTGCCTCATATAAGTGGAATCATATAATGTTTGTCATTTTGAGAATGGGTTGTTTCACTTAGCATAATGTTCTGAAGGTCCATCCATGTTGTATCCTATATCAAAATTTCCTCTTTAGCTTCTCCTTTTTAAGGCTGAATAATATTCCATTGTATGTATATACACATTTTACTTACGTGTTCATCTGTCGGTAGAAACTAGAGTTGCCTCCATGTGTTAGCTATTGTGAATAATGCTGCCTTGAACATGGGTGTACAAGTATCTCTTCGAGACCCTAATTTCAATTCTTTTTATTTTTTCTTTTTTTTGAGACAGAGTCTCACTATTGTTGCCCAGGCTGGAGTGCAATGGCATGATCTTGGCTCACCACAACCTCCACCTCCTGGGTTCAAGCTACTCTCCTGCCTCAGCCTCCTGAGTAGCTAGGAGTACAGGCATGCGCCACCATGCTGGCTAATTTTGTATTTTTAGTAGAGACGGGGTTCTCCATGTTGGTCAGGCTGGTCTCGAACTGCTGACCTCAGGTGATCCGCCCTCCTCGGCCTCCCAAAATGCTGGGATTGCAGGCGTGAGCTACTGCGCCCAGACCCTAATTTCAATTCTTTTGGGCACATACCCAGAAGTGGAATTGCTGGACCATATGGAAGTTTGATTTTTAATGTTTTGAGGAGCTGCCATAACTGTTTTCCACAGTCGCTGTAACTTTTCGCATTCCCACCAACACTGTACAAGAATTCTAGTTACTCTGCATCCTCACCAACACTTGATATTTTCTGGGTTTAAATGAGAGTAGTCATCCTACTGAGTGTGAGGTGGTAATTCATTGTAGTTTCAAATTATATCTCCCTGATGATTTAGTGAGGTCGAACATCTTTTCATATGCTTATTAGCCATTTGTATATCTTCTTTGGAGAAATGTCTATTCAAGTCCTTTTCCAGTCTTTCAATTTAGTTGTTTGCTTCTTTTCTTGTTAAGTTTTAGGAAATCTATATATATTTTGATATTAATCCCTGAATAGATATGCGATTTCAAATATTCTTTCTCATTCTGTAGGTTGCCTTTTTATTCTGTCACTCATATCTTTTGATGAACAAAATTTTTCATTTTCATGAAATCCAATTTTTTTTTTCTTTTGTTGCCTGTGACTTTGGTGTCATTTCCAATAAATCACTATCAAATGCAATGTCAAGAAGCTTTTGCCCTATGCTTTCTAATAACAGCTTTATGGTTTTAGTCCTATGTTTCAATCTTTGATCCATTTTGAGGTCATTTTGTACGTAGTATTAAGTAAGAGTAATGTCATTCTTTTGCATATGGATGTCCAGTTTTTCCAGCACCGTTTGTTGGAAAGACTCTCTTTTCTCCATTGAATGGTCTTGGCAGCCTTGTCAAAAATCATTTGACCACATATACAAAAGTATATTTCTGAGTTCTCCATTCTGTTTCATTTTATATGTCTATGTTTATGTCAGTACCACACTGTTTTGATTATTGTAATTTTGTAATTAAGTCGTTTGTTCTAACAGACTTTTTTATTGTGTGTGGAATCTTTAGCATTTTCCAAACATAAGATTATATTACTTGCAAAAAGAAATGTTTACTTTTTTCTTTACAATTTGAATACCTTTGATTTCTTTTTCTTGCCTAATTGCTGTGGCTAGAACTTCCAGTTCCATGTTGAATTGAAGTGATGAAAATGGGCATCCTTACCTTGTTCTTGATATTAGAGGGGAAGATTTTAGTGTTTCACCATAGAGTATGATGTTCACTGGGGTTTTTCACATGTGGCTTTTATTATGTTGAGGTGATTTCCTTCTACTACTAGTTTGTTGGGTGTTTATCATGAAAGGGTGTTGAGTTTTGTCAAATGCTCTTTCACCATCAATTAAGATGGTTATGTTTTTTTCCCTTTATTCTGTAAATGTGGTATATTACATTGATTGATTTTTATGTGTTGAACCATCTTGGCATTCTAGGAATAAATCCCACTTGGTCATGGTGTATAATCTTTTAATATGCTGAATTCAGTTTGCTTGTATTTTGTTGAGGATTTTTGCATCAATGTTCATAAGAAATATTGGTCTATAATTTTCTTTTCTGTAGTGTCTTTGTCTGGTTTCCATATCAGGATAATGCTGGTCTTATATAAATAAGTTAGTAAGTGTTTCCTCTTCTTCAGTTATTTAGAAAAGTTTGAGAAGGATTGGTATTTGTTCTTTAAATGTTTGGTAGAACTCACCAGTGAAGCAATCAGGCCCAGGACTTTTCACAGCTGCATGTTTTAACCTTTAAATTAAAGTGAAAAAATCCTGCAAAGTTTCTTTATATGGTATGGTAGTCACTTGACATGGTCACTAGTATTCCAAATCTCCTCCCTCTGGGTCCATGGGCACTTCTTTGCCCATTGTGACCATGTGACTTGTTTTTCCAGATGAAATGTGGGTGGAGGGGATATGTGTCACCTTTAAGGCGAAGTCTTAAGAACCAATGCAGGATTCTACAAACTCCATTCTGCCTACCATGGTGACCTGCAAAGTTCCAGATTTCTGATCTCTTTCAGTCTGCATTCCTGAATAAGGACATGACACGGAGCAGTGACCCTGCTGACCTGTGATGAACATGTACCCATGAGTGAGAAATAAACCCTTGTTGTTTTAAGCCATTCTGTTTTGGGGATGTTTGTTACTACAACATAACCAAACTAAAATACCTCACCTGTGGATAATGAGTGGTAGCATGTCAGGTACTACTTAGTTTTTGAAAGTGAAGTCATTAAATAAAGATCCATTATTGTTGATAATTGTTAATAAATGTAATAAATGCCAGAGAAATCCAGTGCATAATGCATGTATCTTTTACCCAAATACTAAAAACTAGTGCTCAAATTATTAGTTCAATTTAGTTGTTAGTGTTCTTTCATAGTAGTAGTAATATTTTAAGTAAATGTATATTCACAAATTGCATCTTAACATAATTTTTAAGTTATAAGATGTACCAAGATTTTAAAAGAGATAGACAGACTTATGATACATCTTTGATTCTGGCAGCATTGGTGGCTGTAGGAGTTTTTTTTTTTTTTTTTTTTTGAGACTGGGTCTCACTCCTTCCTTCAGGCTGGAGTGCAGTGGCACAATCTCAACTGCAACCTCCACCTCCTGGGTTCAAGCAATTCTCCCACCTCAGCTTTCCGAGTACCTGGGACTATAGGTGCATGACACCATGCCCAGCTAAGGTTTTGTATTTTTAGTAGAGACAGGGTTTTGCCATGTTGGTCAGGCTGGTCTTGAACTCCTGACCTCAGGTGATCTGCCCGCCTTGGTCTCCCAAAGTGCTGGGATTACAGGCGTGAGCCACCGCGCCCAGCCAGGAATTTCTAATCTAGTTTTAGAAAAAGTTTATGAAGCTAAAAAATTATTTTTGTAGTTCTGATGCCCTGCAATTTGGTGACTTTTTGATCTGTACCTGTAAATGGTATTGCCACAAATAGTGTAAATGCCATCATACCAGTTTTTTCTCCAAATGTTTATTATTTTTTAACCATTTAAAAGAATTATTTCATTTATTTGAAAGCCAGTTCCAAAAATAAATGAGAATAGCTAACAATTGTTGTATGCTTCCTATTTGCCATGTAGATCTAAGTGGTCCATATGAATTATCTCAAAAATCTTCATAACAATCATCATTTACCTGAGGAAACTGAGATATAGAGAAACCAATAAATGTACTAAACCCCACATAGTTGGGGGTGGGTATGAAGGAATTGGGATTTAAAGACATATTGTCTGTGACATCTGGCCTCTTGGAGAAGGGTGGGATCCCAGAACTACTTATGTCTGTTGTTGATTTTGCCCAAGTGTGAAGGTAGCAGTACGGATGAAATATAAATTATACTTTTTTCACACACAGCCAGTGTGTTATTTTCCCCCTCAGGACCCCTAGGTTTTATTTTTTCTTGTTTATTTAAGTAAATGTCTTTAAAATAATTACTTTGAGCACCATCTTCAATGATCATACTTTCTTATCATCATTAGAAGAACCAGCCTTGACCTCGCCGTCTACCGCATGCCTCCACCCCAGCACACAGAATTATGACCTCACCTCTTCTTTAGGTCTCCAGCTAGGGCTGTTTATAAGTGGCCTGTCTGGATGTCTTCAGATGACAGATACAGATATATATCTTGTGCTCAGACCCTGGCAGAAATGACGGGGAGAAAATATGTGATTCTTAAATATTTACGAAGAGATCTCATCATGGTCCTCTGATGATGTTAAGAACCCAAAGAATCTTAATTGTTTATAGTGCGCTCCCATTAAAACTTTAAAAGCAGTGGCCTGGGTTTCTTCTTTCAGAGTGGACCTGGCAGTCCAGAGGGAAAGCTCATTTGCTTGGTTGGCTTTTTGGGAAAGGTGTGCCAACGAATGTGTTTTCATTTAATAATCTGGAAACCAGGGTGATCACGGACTGGCGTGCAGAGTTGCTCAGCTAGAAGCATCTGAACTTGTGTGGGAAGGTGACAGGATTCAGTGTGGCTTCGGGCCGGTGTGGTTTGTGAGCTTAGCCAGCTATCCTATGACAGTTTTACAAGTACAGAACTCTTGAATATGCTGAAGTTGAATATTCTGGGAAAGGAAGGGCGAAGGTGATTGAACTGTGCTCTCGTTTTTGCTTTCAGGCAAATTCCTCTTCTATACCGGGTGCAGTCATCTTTAGCTTGTCAGTTATTGTCACAACTTGTTGGGAAGATCGTCGGCTTAGCCACATAGAGTCGCCTAAATATTTGAGCAGAAACCCCAGCCTTTCTGCAGGGTCTCACATGAACATCCTACCAGATGTGGGGATATCAAGGTAAAAGACAGGGCAATTCATATAATAATACCAACAGCAACAGCATATACCATGTGCCAGGCACAGTTCTAAGCACTTTACGTGTCTTAGGAAAAGGTTTTTCGTATCCTTATTTTAGAGATGAGGAAAACTTAAACACTTAGGTAACTTGCCTGGGGTCACACAACCAGTAAAGAATGGAGCTAGATTCAAACCCAAGCAGGCTGGCTGCAGTAGCCAGAATGACCCAATCATAATTCACAGTAGTATTCACTCAAGGGATTCAATAGGATCCATAATGATTCATAGGATAGAATGCATATCTCAACAAAACATATGTTTGTTTTGTGTTGTCTGAAGGTTGTAGATGATGTACCTGGCAAGCATGTCAGAATTCTGAGCTGCCACTGGATGAGAAACTTCCATGTCAGAGAATCCTTTCTCCTTCCTACATGGAGAGGTGGTGAGTTAGTGAGTACAATAAGAGATAGTGCTTATACATAGATGAGTTATTAGAAAATCTTTATGGAGCACACGCTGTGTGTGGAGCATGTGCCAGTAACAAGACAAGGATGATTGTCTTTGTGTCTCTGTGAGGATCCAGCAGACCTCTAGGGAGAAGAAGGAGAGTTCACTTCAATGAGGCCAGAGCCCCTCACTCTCCTGGCTTTTTGGAGACTGCCTGCCTTCCATGGCCACATTATCCTAAGGGAGGAAAGAGAGAGTTAACATTCCATGGCCTTATCCAAAGCCTTCTTTGACTGTTATTGGGAAAGAGTGCTTTGGGGGATGATACTGCTTAGTGCAAATAAAATGTCCTCTGGCCTGAACCTTAGAGAACCCTGAGCATGGCATCCACCTTGCTGTGGGAACCAACACTTTAATTTCCTTTCCTCTGGCTCACGCCTGTAATCCTGGCACTTTGGGATGCTTTTGCGGGAGGATCAGTTGAAACCAGGAATTCCAGCCTTGGCAATATAGTGAGACCCCTTCTTCACAAAAAAATTTAAAAATTAGCTGGGCTAGGTAGTGGTGTGTGCCTGTGGTCCCACCTACTCTGGAGGCTGAGGTGTGAGGATCACGTGAGCCCGGGAGGTCAAGGCTGCAGTGAGCCATGATCGCCCAGCCTGGGCAACAGAGCAAGACTCAATCTCTTACAAGAAGAAAAAAAAAATCTTTCTCTGACCATTGTAGCCTGGGAAAGTAACAGTAATAATTAAATTATATTGTCACTTATTCGTCATGTACAAGTGAGAAATCAGCTAGTTAGTTTAATAACCATACAAAGCCTTCTGAGTTGTTTATTTATGTGATTAAAGACCATTTGAAATCATCTAAACTATTTGTCTTGGTTTTTGGCCCTTGGTATCTGGGAACTTCTTTCTAGAATTTCTCTGATGTGATATGTCCACTGTATCTTTATAAGAGTTAGGTTTATTTTTATAAAAATGTTATCACTTCTGGCAGTAGAAACAGATATATTTGATAATTTAATGAGATGTCATCAAGAATAGTGTTTATTTTAAAAAATACTAAATATACATTTGTCTTCATTATTATGGAACTTGGGGTTGCTGGCGGTAGGAGACTTATAATGATTTCAGATGCTTTTCTCTAGCAAGAAGTATTATTTTTGCTTTTCTCAAATATCACTGAGTTCCAGTCTTCTTTATAGCTTTTTATAAAAGATAATTTTTTTCAGAACCATTTATTCTCACCAGGAACTAAATCCAAATAAAGACATAGTTGAGTTCATATTTGATTTGAGACTATAGTGATGTTTCATTTAAGTAGCTTTGGAAAATGCAGACATTTGGTTGCCATTTGATCCCGGTTACTCACTCTAGTTTGTCATCAAACTTCTGGTTCAGCAACATTAAAGGGAATTAACACTTGAATTTACATCTCTTCTGATTTGAAGCTCATGGCTTGAGGTTCAAGGGCACGCCTCTTATTAAAATCATTTAATGTTCTATACATTTCTGAGCAAGTAATCAAAATCAGACACTCTCACTCCTAGACTCAACTTCAGTGGTTATTTCTTTTATAAAATTAATTGCTTAATGGGAATTTTAAATGAAAGGCAGTGGTTTAGAGGTTGAGGCAGGGTGGCTCAGAGTCTCTTATTGTGTAATGAATCACTTGAACCCTACCACGCACCTTTTCCTGTGCATTGCTGATGAAGCCTGGTATGTGCCCCAAAGAACTTTTGAAATTAAAAAAAACACACAGGTCAAAGCAATCAGATGCCATTTTTCACCCATTTAGTTTAGCAAACATTGTTGAGTTTAATAATTTCTGATGCTGGTGAGGATTTGGGGAAACCAGAGCCCTTGCTGTGTTAGTGGCTCCTCATTGGTAGATAATTTATCAATATCTTTCAAAATGTTTAATGCATGTACCATTGATCTACGTAGTCTACTGCTAGGACTTCACCATATGTGATGTATTAGTTACCTAGTACTACATAACACATTACCACAAAATTTAGCAGCTTAAAACAACAAATATTTATTATCTCATACAGTTTCTGAGTTCAGGAATTGGGAGCACTTTAGCTGGGCATTTGTGGTTTAGGGTCTCTCATGAAGTTGCTGCCAAACTGTGGGCAGCAGCTGCATTCATCTCAAAGCTCAAGTGGGGCTGGGGAATTCACTTCCCAAGCACACTCACTCATGTTTGCTGTTGGGAGGCCTCAGTTCCTCACCAGCTGGACCTTCCGTGGGTGGCCTGAGTGTCTTTATGATGTGCATGCTGGCTTCTTTCAAAGCATATGAACCAAGAGAGACAGAGGGAGCCAGTCAGAGAGCACCCAAGAGGGAAGCTGCAATCATTTATAACCAAATCTTGGAAGTGGCCTACCATTATTTCTGCTGTAGATTATTGATCACATAGACCAACCCTGGTATAGGTACAGTGTGGGAAGGGGTTACACGAGGGTGTGAATCTTAGAAGCTGGGGTCCTTGCAGGCCATCTTGGAGTCTTCCTACCCCATGAGGCTACTCTAAAAACACAAAAGCCTGAGCTGTATCACCAAGCTGAATGACCCTCTTTATGCTAAAGAATGATCCATCATACTGTGGAATGTGTCGCACCTGTTAAAAAGAATAAAAAATCTGTATGTGCAGATATGAAAAGATCTTTAAGTTATACTATTAAGTAAAGAATGAATTTATAATAGTGCTATATAGCTTGATATATTTTAGATAAATTTAAAATATATACATGTAATCTGGTGTAGCATATATTTTTTTTTCTAGAATGAAAAAGTGTTTTGCATTTTTCCCTCCCTCCCTTTCCATAGGGAGAAATTTTTAGAAATTTAGAATTGAAGCACCTAAGTCTGTACTGATGCTCGTGTTCCCTGCCTGTCTTCAGGGAACTATACAGATCTTTATTTTCCAAGTCTCAGGGCTGTTCAGGCCATAACTACTACTATGCTCGCCTCAGATCTTCACTTGAAGCTGGTTTTCCTGTTGTGCAGTGCACTAAGTGACACACAGAGGCTTTCTGCCTCAGTGTCTTCAGCCAACTGAACAAGAATTCTTGTTGCAACAAGTTTTGCAAGTTCCAGGGTTCTTGGTCTGCCTGGAATCTCATGAATCATTAGATTTTTGTCTCACTTAGGTTTCCTCCCAGCTTGCTATCCTATTTAAAACGCCCTTTATTCCCAAGGAGGCTCTTGAGGCACTACCAGCCTGACTCTGCTTTCTTCTAGAAGCAGCATGTTTCTTCCTAGCCCTAGGGTGAAATGCTTCAGTGGAGATTCTACTTCGATTATGAAGTTGCAAAGTCTGTCCTTCGGTCTGCCAACTTTTCCTTCTTACTATCTGTCAAATCCTGATTTATTCAGTAAGTATAAGTAAATCTGCTAGACACCTCCATCTTGCCCTAAGTCTGGTTATTTCTTTCATTACAGCATATCTATGGCTTTCTTCTTAATTAATTCACTTCATAAACATGCATTTAGCAGGCTGGGCACAGTGGCTCACACCTGTAATCCTAGCACTTTGAGAGGCCAAGGTGGGCATATCACTTGAGGCCAGGAGTTCAAGACGAGCCTGGCCAACATGGCGAAACCCTGTCTCTACTAAAAATATACAAATTAACTGGGCATGGTGGTGCACACCTGTAGTCCCAGCTACTTGGGAGGCTGAGATGGGAGGATTGCTTGAACCCGGGAGGCAGAGGCTGCAGTGAGCCGAGATTGCACTGCTGCACTCCAGCCTGGGTGAAGGAGCAGGACTCCATCTCAAAAACAAACAAACAAAAAAATGCATTTAGCATCTATTCTGTGCCAGACACTGTGTTAGGGACTGGGGATAATTGTGAGCAAAAAGCCATGGTTCCTGCCCTGATGGATCTTACCATCTAATGGGAAACTCTGATACCACTCAATTACACATACACATCAATGACTACACACTAAAGACTCTGTTAAGTCTATGAATGAAAAGGCCAACTGCATATGTAAAGCAGGGAGATTTGTAGGGTCAGTAATATGATATGCATGCCTTTGTGCACATTAGAAAAAGCTATCCCCTCTCAGAGGACAAAACAAAAGGCAACCCCCAGGTATATGAAAACCTCTAGGCACACGGTTTGGCAAGCCAGTGGAGTCTTTTCCAGTTCACATAAAGGACTGGAAAAAGTGTCCAGTTGGACAAAACCCAGCACTAAGGTGCATGGCTTGGCCAGTAGGGCAGCCTCGCCATCCCCATACTTGACTCTAAACCCTGATTTAGAGCACAGTTGACCCAATCTAATGCACAGGACTTGGAAATCTGGCTGATCTGGAGGATCAGGGAAGGCCTGAGATGAAGCCTGAAGAATGAACAGCAGTAACTAAAAAATGGGAGAAGGGCGATGGGCAAGACCATCAAGAGCCTTTCAGGCAGATAAAACTGCATGTTAAAAGTCACCAAAGTAGGAGAGAGCCTGGAATATTCCAGGAACTGAGTCTAGAGAAGGAGAATTAGAGCAAGAGTAGGTTGATACAAAGCCAGAGCAGCCAGAAGAGGCCAGACCATGCAGGGCAGGACCTCTGAGGACAAGTCGGTAGAGCTGGATTGAGCATGGTCTTGAATGCCTAGCTAGGGAATTTGAACTAGAGTATCGTTCTTTTATTTATATCAGGGTCTGAATTATTCTGTTTCCTTTTTTGCTTTGAAGTTTAATCATTCTTTGCTTATTTAAATTTGTGTTTAGGATCCTACTTCCTTGCCGTTGAAAGATACATCCAGACTTTTTTTTTTTTTTTTTTTTTTTTTTGGTCTCTTTGCAAAAATGGCATGAATGCTCAAGGCAAGTCTTTGGATTTGCTGCTGGGAACATGGTTTCTGAAAACCACAGGGAGGAAATCTAGGAAATCACAGGGAAGCTCTGTTTCCTTCCCCACGAAGCAGTGTACACGTGTGCACGCACATGCACATGAACACAGGAATGTTCTCTCTCACATACAAAGTTGAGAGAATAAAGACAAATGTGTTTTCTCTTTTATTTTGGCAGCATTTTAGATATTTAAATTATTAACTATCTTAAGTTAATCTAAAAATTTGAATAGATGAAATGAGCATATACCATCCTTTATGAAGAGAATAATCAAAATACTGGAGTATGCTCCTCTCTAGAAAGAAGGTGTAGGGAATATCAGACAAGAATCTCAGTAACAGTTGTTTGACATTCATAACAATCTGAAATGTTGACCCAGGGCATCAGAAATGTGCTGCTCCAAGGCAGACAAGTTATACCATTGGAAATGGATACCTGCTGTGGCCACGGCGGCACTGGCTGCTGTCCCATCAGTACCCACTTGACCATCTCCTGCTCCTCCTGACCATAGCAGAGGCTGCTGCAGACTAGCTGAGGCTTTTACTCTCTGCTGGGCCTCACAACCTGGTCTGTTTCCCAAAGACCTGATTATACCTTCTGGTACCTCAGGCTGTGTGATCTTAGAAAATGAGAATCAAGTGATACAAGATACTGGTTAGGCAGGTAAATGAAGGTACCTCTAGGAAGTATAGTAATCCATATCTCAAATCCCCAACACACACACACACACACACACACACTCACACTGTAGTTAGGGAGCATGGGCTGGTTAAATTGGCCTTGAAAGAGGAAGTGAACCGTCTGGCAGTGGTGCCTGACCCACCTCAGTGTTTTAGTGGGAACTTGCATTTATTCATTAATTTTATACCCATTGCAGACTCTTTTTTTTTTTTTTTTTTTTGAGACAGAGTCTCGCTTTGTTGCCCAGGCTAGAGTGCAGTGGCGCCATCTCAACTCACTACAAGCTCCGCCTCCCGGGTTCATGCCATTCTCCCCATTGCAGACTCCTTAGAGAAGTCTACCTGGAATCTACGCTAAGCGCTTAGCCAAAATAGGCAGTTAAAGAGGTCTGTAGACAGAATTCAGGGAGTTTGTGAACTTCCATGAGAAAAAAAAAAAATTACATCTTTATTTTCACTAACCTTTAATGGAAATTTTAGACATTTGATTTGGACAAATTTGCAGGGTACTTTCCTTTGGAGAAGGAACTAAAGTATTCAGCAAATGACACCCTAATTATGAATGTAGGCAACAAGCCAGTAGTAATAGCAGTACCTGTGACTTTTCAACAATAAAAGTCACAGTTGTTTTCATACCACGTTAAAGTTGTTGAAATATTAATGCTCATGACTCCTTTAAAATTACCATAGTTATCAGACCCACTAGTATATCTTCTTATTTAATACATTAATAAAGAACATATATTACTCTATCACAATTTTTTTCCTAAAAATATTTTGATAATTATTATTTCTTTATAATTTTTGTCCTTTCTAATGTTATGTATTTGTTTTAGGAATTTAAAAATATTATTCTGAGAAGAGGTACGTAGGTTTTACCAGACTGTCAGAGGAGTACATGGCACAAAAAAGCTAAAGAACTCCTTGGGTGGTGGGCTCAAGTCCTGGTCAGTCTCCTAGCCGTGGAACTTTAGAATAGCAACATCTGAGACTCAGTTTTGTCATCTGCAAAATGGTTTAAGATGAGTGATGATTTTGGTGAAGTGGATGAGAATCTCAGTCAAGGGATGACTTCTTCTTCCTCTGGTTATTAAAAAGTGTGACGCCTTCTTTAAAGTACTTTGCTTTTAAATTAATGAAGTAGAATCATTAAGAAATCACCTGCAATCTTCAGATCTGTTTATTTGCATTTGTCTTCTCAGTCAACAGCAGTGTTGTGAAATATACTAAATTGATATTTAAATATATGTATTAAATATATAAAGTAAAAACATGTTACATGCACTAACATTTTTACCTTTTTAGTTGTTGCATTTTAAAATATTTTGTAGTCTCTAGTTTTCTGGTAAGGAGGTAACATTGTATTCCTTACTCATACTTTTCCCTATGATATAACATCTTTTGAGTTTTTTTTTTTTCTTTTTGTTTGATTGTTTTTGTGATGTGTAAAAATTCAGGAGTGGAGCAGCAGGGAGGGAAGGGACTGCCAACCAGGCAGTTCTGGAACATTCCTGGCAGGTGTTTTTTCTCTAGTCTATCACTTTTCCTTTTAATGAAAAATTCATCACTACAGTCCCAATATGAGTAATTTTCCTATTTATTTTTACGTATACAAATAATATACATAAATACTAGATTTAGATAATGTATAAATGTTTTTATATTTCACTGAAAATATCCAATCATACACGGATTGTCTGGCATATGATGGTTTGATTTATGATTTTTCAACTTTACGGTGGTGTGGAATCATTCTGTTTTTCACATTCAGCACAATATTCGATAAATTACCTGAGATCTCAGCACTTAATTTTAAAATAGGCTTTGTGTTACCTGATTTTGCCCAACTGTAGGCTAACGTCAGTGTTCTCAGCACGTTTAAGGTAAGCTAGTTTAAGTCATGATGTGACAAAATGTAGTAGTTGGTTGTTGTTGTTATAGATATTTTTCCTTAAAGTCCCAATGACTATTGAATCTTGTTTTGTAAAAACAAATAGTGTAAGTGTTTAAGAATAAAAAAGATTTAATATCAAGGAACGCATATAGTGCTAGATGAGATTATAAAGGTTGTTATTGTCTATTTTTAAAAACCTTTTAGCAGGAAAGTAAATTAATTTGTTTTAATTTCATGGACTGCTCAGTTTTCTTCACCCAATACAAGAAAAAAAGAGGCAAATTATAATACTATTTAGAACACATTTGCTAAATTTCTCTTTGCTGCCTTCTTAATTTTATCTGGCAGGGCTGCAAGACAGGAGTTACAGCAGTAGACCTGGCTGTCGTGAAGTGATTTCATCTCTTCAAGTTGTGGGGATTTTGTTTTGTTTTGTTTGTTTGTTTGTTTGTTTGTTTTTTGAGACAGGATCTCATTCTGTTACCCAGGCTGGAATGCAGTGGTGCAATCATGGCTCACTGCAGCCTTGACCTCCTGGGCTCAAACGATCCTCCAACCTCAGCCTCCTGAGTAGCTGGGACTTCAGGTGCATGCCACTTAGCCTGGCTAATTTTTCCATATTTTTGTGGAGATGGGGCTTCACTATGTTGCCCAGGCTGGTCTCAAACTCCTGGGCTCAAGTGATCCTTCAGCCTCAGCCTCCCAAAGTGCTGGGATTACAGGCATGAGTTGCCACACCAGGCTGTCTTCTGGTTTTATAAAGATGGATTTCCTGGACTTGGTTAAGCCATAACTGGCTGTCTAGAGGTTGAGATAGTTCAGTCAGTGACATGATGAAATAAAAAAGAATTTTCTGATAACAAAATGGTTTTAGAGAGGATAGCTAGGAAACATTTTAAAAGAGCAACGAAGAGAAACTTGCTGTTTCAAATGTAAAATATGTAGTAAAGCTAAAAACAGTTTAGTGCCAGCATAGGAATCACATAGAACAGAATAAATAGCCCTGAAATGCACAGACAGACAACATACAGACACATATGATCCCTGGAATACAGCAATCCCATGGGGAAAACGTAGATTATTCAGCAAACTACACCAAAATAAACTCCAGACGAATTATTTAGAGAACTATGTGTGTATTTTTCTTAAATCATGTTTTTAAAAACTCCAGGAGAAAAAAATGACTACCTAACTAATAATGGGATGGGGAAGTATTTTTAAATATAAAAGCAATGGAAGAAACCACAAGGGAAAGAATTATTTGTCATGTTTTAGTGAAGATAAATTTGAGTGTGAGGAACAAAACCAACTCAAATTACCACAAGTAAATGGAGAGTTTACTGTAAAGTGATCTTGGATTAACCTCAGGGCAGGGACTGTCATTGGGCTGGACCTTCTCAAGGCTGAGATAGAGAAGCAAGGCTAGATTCTGGAAGGACCAGGATTTGGGCACTGAATCTGAGGATCTTCCCTCACTGGGCTCATCATTAATGTAGTTTTGTTACATCACCTGCGTCTGCATCTTTCTGGTTAGCTGCCCCTCCCTGTACCAATCTACCGTGTTTGGCAGGAGGGTGGATCCATCGCCTCCTCTGGGCAGAAATGAATTGGACAGAAAGGGGCTTTGGGAGTCCAGGGTGCAGTGGCTCATGCCTATAATCCCAGCACTTTTGGAGGCTGAGGTGGGACCATCACTCAAGACTAGGAGTTTGAGACCAGTCTGGACAATGTGGTAAGACCACATCTCTACAAAAAATAAAATTAGCTGGGTGTAGTGGCATGTGCCTGTAGACCTGGCTATGGTTACACCACTGTAATTGAGCCTGGGTGACAGAGAAAGACCCTGTCTCAAAAAAAAAAAAAAAACAAAAAAACTTGAGGTGATAGAATTAACATTTTTTTTGAAACAGAAAGAAAACAAGAGGGCTTTGGGCAGGCCATGGATGATTCATTTGTATACACAAATTTGAAACTTTTTACATGGAAATAGTACAGTAAACATTTAAAAGATAAATACTGCCCAGAAATACTGTTGTAATACTGTAGTAACTGTAACAAATATTACAGGAAAAAAATTAATACTTTTAACTTAGAAAGTGTTTTTGCCAGACAAGAAGGATATCCCTAACACAGATTTTTAAATGGGCAAAGGATAGGAATAGATAATTTGCAGAACAAAGAAAATAGCCTGTATGGAAGGAAGGTAGAAGAATAACCTTATAGTATACAGTTTAAAAATGCAGATTTAAGAAAACAATCAGATACTTTTTTTCCTAGGAAATTGGCAACTTTTTTGTAAACTTTTTTGTGTGTTTTTAAAATCACACTGTCAATTCTGACAAAAGTAGAGGAGTCAGGCACTCATATTCATATACCGCTGCTGAGAGTGTAAATAGGCACAACCTTTCTGGATGAAGATATTGCAAGCCCAAAAGATAGTCGTGTTCAAATTAATAATTATTTTCCTAGGAAGAGGAAAATCAAAGAGATGTACAAAGATGGTTACTACAGCTTTATTTGTCATGGTGAAAAAAAGGTAATAACCAAATTTCCCAATATTACCCAGATGGTTAATTAATGGCTTATCCATATAATGAGATAGTATAAACCACCAAAAAAGCATTTGCTCAAAGAATGTTTGATTACATAATTCCAATTTTGTAGATAAACAGCAGAGAGAGAAAAAAATGACATAGGAAACATTCCAAATTTTAATGGCACTCAATTGGTAGGATAACAGACTATTTATTTTCTAAAATGAAATATTGCTTTGGTTATAAGAAAAACAACAGCAACAACATATTTGGTATTTATACCAAGCAAAATGTACATTTTTGTCATTTGGCCTAGAGAAGAGACATGTCTGCTCAACAATGAAGTTATTTCCATGAATTCTGGCATATTGGTTAAGAAGGACTCAGAGAATCCATCTAAAGCTCTTGGTCTACTCCTGGTGGTCATAATAGGTGCTCAATAAATGTCTGTTGTGCATGTCTACAGGGCCCTCAAGTCTAATGAGAATGGCTTTTCAATTCTTAATACAGTCTGGGTACGACTTGTCACAGATACGAGGATGAGGGATGGTGTATTTTTTTGATTTTAGAATAGGAAAAAAACCATTTAGTTCTAACACTGTTTATTCATAAGTCCAAAGAGGGGAAAAACTAATTCCATTTTTTTCTTGAGAATATCTGCTGGATTTCCATTAATAATCCTAGGCAAAGAAGTTATTTCATAGGTTGTCTTTAAATGATTTTTTAAACTAATTTAGAACTCATAAGTTTCATTCTATTTTTCTTTTTAACCTACAGAAGTGAGTGCCTGCTTACTGTTTTTCCTGGTTCTGTGCCATAAACACTGAATGGACTATCTTACCTTGTCTTTACAATCTGATGGTTAAGGTTCTTATTCCTGTTTTACAGAAATAGGCTTAGAAGTCAAGTTAATGAGTGAAGGGTTGGCTCTTTGGGCACTGTTTGTTGGAGTTCAGGTTTTCAGGCTTTTTCTGGGCTATAGACTTTATTCCAGGCTACCTTGTAGCAATTTGTGAGTCCAGCATCATGTTCTCCTGAGACCCAAAGATCCAGGAGCAGCTTAGAGCTGTAGCTAGATCACCAATGGACTCATCACAAAGCATAACTTGACTCTCAACCCTGGTACTAAATCCCTTTCCCCTCTACCAGAAGGTCTACCCCAATGGCAGGGTAGAAAAGAAAAGATCTTCCAGGACATCAGAGATGGCGTGCCACACAGGAGGAGAGGAACAAGGTCATTGTTGTTATTTGTTCAGAAAGAAAAGATGGTAAAACTCGGTTACATCTTACTCAACTGATTTTCTCGGCTTGAAAGAGAATTAACAGACACTAGGCTTAAGGGAGTTAAGAATAAATCAAGACGTGAACCATTCCAATGTAGCTACAGTTTCTGCATTAATGGGATCCTTCTGACAATGCCACAATGGAGAATTATGGCACAGAGCCAGTTCAGTCATAAACCTTATTCCTATACCTTCCTTTCTTACTGGTAATTTTATGCAGCAGGTTGAGAACGCTACTTTATTCTGAGACAGACTGTATACCAATAATTTTGATAACCTATAATGAGTTCTGTGATGTCTTTTTCTTCTTGTATCTTTTCCTTCCTACCTTGATACCAGTAATTTATAAGGGATCTATATAGTTTGAATGTATTTGAGTGACTTCAATAATACTTCAGTTCTACTTTTTGATATGACCCAAGGAAGCACCAGTAGGTCTCAGGCATTCCCCTGTGTTTTAGAAGCCTCAAATCAGTGAGATGAAACCCAGTGTCAAGAATTTGAAGCAAAGTAAGGTATGGAGAAAGAAGGTAAAGAAACTATTGGGTGGTTTGGCTAGAGCGTATTAATTAGTTGGATATTTTGGTTTCCAAAAATTTGAATTACAATAAAAGGAAATTTTGCTGTGTTATTTCAGTTTTCAGTAGCAAATAAATGTTTGTATAGCCCAACAATAAAATTGACGTATTTTAGTGCCTTTAAAAAAGTAAGTGATGGTTTTAACCCCATCTCTTAACTGGCTTATAGTGCCTCATTCATTCATTCAATGAATAAAACAAACACCAATTCAAGGAAATCTGTATAACAAATGTTTGTAAACTTTATGACGTAACCTTTGTTTTCTAATTTACAGAATAAAATCTAAGTAAATAAAAATTAGGGACAGTCTCTTAAAAATTTTTTACAACTTACTGGTATATGATAGGGTTCTTTTAATTTGATGGTTGGAAGATTCTTGAAAATAGAAATAAAAATTTAAGCTTTCTATTGTTTATAGTTCAAAAATGTGTGCACATGTGTGTAACAAGAATATACACATTTCTCTGATTCCAGAGACAGCCCTTTATCCAGCTGGCTAGAGTAGCCCCTATCAGCCCCCAGTCTCTATTATTCTGTTGTAATTTTCTCTTCATACTTCTCACCACCTGACTTGATACTAGTTATGTTTTTGCTCATTTCTCCTTTCCCTTTGCCTTCACTGGAATGGCAGCTCTGTCAGGGCGTAACTTTTTGCCATTTTTCCTGCTCAGTACCTGGAACAATGTCTAGCCTATAACTAGCCCTCATTTTCATTTATATGGAATGAATGAACAAATAAATCAGTTTTCTGCCTCTTATCAGCTGTGTGGAACCAGACATCTCCCCTCCATTTTGAGGTCCCTAAGTTATTCCTGGGAAATCTCGGGGACTGGCATCTTCTGCCAGACCTCTGACACCCAAGAAACCATTGGTGGTAGGCAGAGGCCCCTGTGAGCTGCTGCCAATGTCTGCACTGAGGCAGCCCCTCAGATCCCAAGCTAAGGTCACTGATGTGTGTTCACAGCCAGATGCTGCTGCTTCTGTCATGGAAGGATCTTCACCAAAGTCCACTCTTCTGTAAACTGTGCTGTGATGTGGGAATAGCACACACACCCCCACACACCCTCATGCATACACACACACACACACACTGTCACACACATATGCACAAACACCTGTTACCTTCTTTACCCAGACCATTGGGCCAGAGCAGCCTTGTGCCCCCATTTTTTTTCTTTCGGTGAAACTCACTTTCTGGCCTTACTCTCAGGAGTGGGGCAAGGAGTTGGGGGAGGGAGGACTGGAGGTGGGGTGGGAGGCTTAACTAAATCAGAAGTTCCGAGTGAGGAAGGCTCCCCTCCAACACAGAGGCATTCTTCTGACTTAGCTAAACAAGCTTCTGGCAGGAAAAATAATTTCCCTGGCACAATGTGGTGCCTTATGCCAATTACCTCTGTGAGGATCCACCCACTGGCCCTCCAGGCCATCTGGACAAAAGGGATCCCTGAGGGGATCTCACTAGCCACAGGCTGGGACTCCTGCTAGAGGGAGATAAAGCTTTACCACTTCCCTTCTTCTTTGTCCTGAACTGTACTCTAGAACAATCTGTAAGAAATGTCCTAATAGGTAATTGCTCTCTCCTCTCCCACACCACCCCCCCCACCCCAAACACACACACAACACACACACATACACACACTGAGAGGCATCCATAGTGTTCACCACAGTATGGATTCTCACGTGGTTTTATTTGGCTTCTTGGACAAATAAGCTGATGCAGGTACTTGTTGGATAACACTGTGGGGTGGGTCAGTAGCAGGGGATGTGAGTCAGGCTCCCTGTTTTAGAAAAGGAACCTGCAGTGCCTGCTGACATGCCCTCATACTAGGTATACTCCTTGCTTATTATCAAAGCATATCCAAAAACCCATTCTTGCTTCCAGAGCCAAAAGAATCAAGAGCCTCTGCTGGTGAAGGAAGTTCTGTTCCAGAAGGCTGTATCTGTCATGGACCCAGGCAGAGGAGAACAGGAGCCTCTGCCAGAGGCCAGGTCAAGCCAAAGAACGGGAATCAGAGAACAGTCCCCTGATTATTTAAACACAAAACAGGAAGGAAGGAACCCTCCACCGTCTTGGCCACCATTGTGACCACTGCCCATTATTTTTTCAGATTTATGTGGTCAAATAATGATTTTAAATGGAAAATCTTAAAGCCATTATGTTTTATTTTTGAACTATTCTACATGTTGAGGAAGAATGAAGGAAGGGGAAACAGAATCAGACTTCTAAAGAGTGGAAAGGTGATATCTGTATCATATGACCAAGCCTAGGGAAAAACACATGAGCCACACTCACTTTTTGAAAATCTGATCCTTATTGTTAAGGAGGGTGACTATAATTTTAGAAAGGAAAAGATGAATGGAAGACTGTCTTGGCTTAGAAAACCCATTTCTATTTTTTGTCCAACTGAATCACTCTGATAAAAGCGGCCTGAGCATCACAAGACTTAACTAACCTTTATGTCATTTCCCCTCCCACTCTGTTCCCAAAATGGCTGGTATTTTTTTATATTCGTTTTTATCTTGCTCCAAACAATATGTAGTTTCTCCTCATTGACAAACATTCTATCAACTTGTGAATTATTACTGATTCGTTTGCATGCATGTGAACTGCTCCCTGCTCCCACCTTTGCACTATCAGATGGAATTTTCCACGTATATGTCTTAGCCTCCTGACGCTCATGAATGTCAGTGTGGGTGTCATGAACTGTGCCATTATTGTTCTTGTAGTGTTTAGTTAGCCTGAGAAGCTCAATTTCTGTGTATGTGTGTGTGTGTGTGTGTGTTTTATTTCAATAGGTTTTGTGGGAACAGGTGGTGTTAACTTACATGGGTAAGTTCTTGAGTGGTGATTTCTGAGATTTTGGTGCACCCATCACCCAAGCAGTGTACACTGTACCCATTGTGTAGTCTTTTATTCCTCGCCCCACTCCCACCCTTTCCTCCAAATCCCCAAAGTCCATTGTATCATTCCCATGCCTTTGCGTCCTCATAGCTTAGCTCTCACTTATGAGTGAGAATGTACAATGTTTGGTTTTGCATTCTTGAGTTACTGCACTTAGAATAATGGTCTCCAGTTCCATCCAGGTTGATGTGAATGCCATTATTTCATTCCTTTTTGTGGCTGAGTAGTATTCCATGGTATATACATACCACATTTTCTTTATCCACTTGTTGATTGATGGGCATTTGGTCTGGTTCCATATTTTTGCAATTGCTAATTGTGTGAGAAGCTCAATTTAAAACCTCATCCCTTTAAGTTTCAGTTTCCATTTAGGAAGTACTTAGATTGATTTTGGTGATCTTTGGTTATGTATTAGTTATTTTCAGTTATTTTGTTTTAACATAAAATACCACTACCAGCTGGTTGGCAGTACTACCAGATAATGTAGCTGATGGAGCTGTTCATTCTAGATAAAATCACTGTGATTTGGGCACAGCTCTGCAGATGTGAAGTGGGGAATTCCTGTGGAACTTGACTGGCATATGCAGTTGCCCTTAACAGGTTTCATTGCGCTAAACCCCTGTCTTTTGTATGAATTCAGGCACATGTCTGTATGCAAAGTCTCATTTATATCCTACTTTACCGTTTTGGTTTTCAACATGGTAAGAGCAAAGGGTGGCTGTCTACAGGCTCAGTTTCTCCAGCTGATTTTCTGTCTTCTCTTACTTACTACTTCTTATTAATTCATTAGCAGCCAGTACAGTAGAAGTCACCTTAGCTTTCTGTTTCCCTTTCCTACCAGCAGCCTCTTCACATCTCCTTCAAAACTCACCAATAAGCTTCTACCATGTATGTCACAGAATATAAAATCTTAATGTTCATCAGTAAATTATTCATGATTTCTATGGCCCTGATTTGTGTGATGACTGCTAATGCTTTCAGAACATTTGATCTTGACAAGGTGAAAAATTGTGCTGTTTTAAAAAATTTTTCTAGAGTAGTTGCTAGGATTTTTTAAAGCACACCTATCTTATATGCCAGGAATTCCGAAGTCAAAATGTACATAAACCATTAGATTGTAAGCATCTAGGAATCTTTAGAAAGAAGTTTGGAGGTCAAATGCAGCCATCTATCCAATATAGACTCCCTTTTCCAGCATCCCAGACATAGAGTCCTTTGGCTGCAGACGGCCACTCCTGATGAGAGAGGGAACTCTCGGGTCACCAGGCTGCCCACCTTGGTTGTTGGCCATCTGGGATCCTTTGAGTAAACTTGGGCTAGCTTCTTAAGCTCTCTGTTTCTTTCTCTGAAATAGTGATAATAATAGTAATGGTAGCAATAGCAATAATAGCACTAGTAATACTAATAGTATTTCCTCATAGAATTGTTGTGAGTGATAAATCAGTTGATACATGCAAAACCATCTGGACAATGCCTGGCAAGAGCCACATACTCAGTCCCTGCTAGTTAGTAATACTGGCCCTGTAGGCAGAATTGTAGAGTAGAAGAAAGCAGATAGAACTGAGTCAGACTGACAAGGCAGGAGTCCAGAATTTGCCAATACCTAGTCATGTGAACATGGAAGTTAAGTTGCTTGATATTTTCTGAGCTTGAGTTTCCTTGACTGTAAAATATGGATAGGGAGTCCATCCCCAGTATGTACTTGCTGTAGTGATATAATTTGGGTATTTGTCCCCACCCAAATCTAGTGTTGAATTGTAATCTCCAGTGCTGGGGGTCTGAGTTATTTAGTCTGAGTTAATAGTGAGTTATTGCAAGATCTGGTCACTTAAAAATGTGTGGCACCTCCTCCCACCCCCACTCTCTCTCCTGCTCCTGCTTTTACCATGTGAAGTGCCTATTCCTGCCTCACCTTCTGCCATGAGTAGAAGCTCCCTGAGGCCTCCCCAGAAGCAGATGCAGCTGTGCTTCCTGTAAAGCCTGCAGAACCATGAGCCAATTAAACTACTTTTTAAGTAAATTACCTAGTGTCAGGTATCTTTCTTTCTCTCCCTTCCCTCCTTCCTTCTTTCCCTCCTTCCTTCCTTGCTTCCTTCCTTCCTTCCTTCCTCTATCTCTCTTTCTTTCTTCCCCTCCCTCCCTCTCTTCCTCTCTCCTTTCCTTCCTTCCTCCCTCCCGCCCTCCCTCCCTTCCTTTCTTTCCTTTCTTTCACATGTTCTGCCACCCAGACTAAAGTGCAGTGGCACAATCCAATCATGGCTCACTACAACCTGAGCTCAAGTAATCCTCCTGTCTCAGCCTCCTGAGCAGCTGGGACTACCGGTGCATGCCACCATGCCCAGCAAATTTTTGTAATTCTTATAAAGATGAGGTTTCACCATGTTGCCCAGGCTAGTCTCTTAACTCCTGAGCTCAAGTTATCCACCACCTCAGCCTTCCAAAGTGCTAGGATTACAGGCATGAGCCACCATTGCTGGCTGATTTTTGTATTTTTTGTAGACACAGGGTCTCACTATGTTCCTCAGGCTGGTCTCCGACTCCTGAGCTCAAGCAGTCATCCCGCCTTGACCTCCCAAAGTGCTGGGATTACAGACGTGAGCCACCGTGCCCAGCCCTCGGGTTTCTCTATAGCAATGCAAGAATGGCCTAATACATGTAGCAAGCAATCAGTAACATGCCAGGTTACTTAAGGGATTAGCAACAATTCATATAAGATGCCTGGTACAGAGTAGACACACATTAAACAATTATTATTAGTTACATGCTTAGTTGAAGAGATTAAAAAAAAGGATATGTTTGCCTAAGACATAATAGCAATGTGCCTGTCACATTAGTACATAATAGATATTAGATGACTTTGGAGAGTAATTCAGGTTTGGAACTTCTAGAAACCAAAGAAAAGGCACCGTAAGATCTTTGCAAATGTAGAGATTGAAAACCTTTTACAATAACCCACTAGAATGAGTAAGATGATGTGTGTCAACTCCAAATTTCTAGTAATTTCAATGACAGCAAAACCGCACTGGTTCATGTGAGCCAGAAGAAAAGGCAAATCAGAATATTTTTAAGAAAATTCAAACTTTTCATTTCAAATATTACAATATCCTCCCCCCACCCCTTTCTTGTAAAAGCTAATTAGCTGAAAGAATCATTGTTAGGTACCTTTTTTGCAGGTAGAGAAACACCTCAAGTGGAGTGGGGGGGCGACGATCAGCTTCCTCCCAGCCATTGACCACAAACACTCCAGACCAGGAAGTCTGGAGGCCCCAAGAGCAGGCTCTCCAGAATCCTCCAGTGTGACAGGCATGATCCCCAGCTTACCACCTCTAAAAGGTATCTGTCCCTGGCAAAGATGCCCCTATGAAATTAATTCTTCACTTTACCTTGAATGATTCTTTGATCATGGATTAATGAGATGGTGACTAATGGCAGCTCTGAAATTGCCTGTTTTAATGAATCAATAGGAATTATTTTTAATTAGTATGCCAATTATCTGTATGTAAATGATGCTCTCTGATGTGCTTAAGGCGTCTTGAAAGATTTATTTTCTTAATTCTGTTAAGACTCTTGTTTACAATGCTGTTGTGTTCTCTATGAGAAATCCTTTGCTAAGTAGAGGTGTATTTCCAGCCTTTGTGGAATAATCCAGTTTTAGCAAGATCATCTTGACAAGGGCATTTACCATATTTAGAATAAATTGCAGGGCAGTGGATTTGCCTAGCCAACCTAAGCCTGCCAGTGCCACAGCAAGAAGGCATTTTAATGTGTTGCAGAGCTGGTTCTCTCACCCAACCCACTGCCCTCCTCAAAGACACTCTGGTGTACAGCTCCCTCCTCCTCCTAATTTTAAGGCTTCAGGGTGGAGCCGGGGAAGGATACCTGCTGAACTTTGCCAAACCACCTTGAGCAGGGCTATAGGCCCCTGGGCTGGTATAATCCAACAGATAGACTTTATCTGGATGACAGTGTACTGTCAGTGATGAGATGAAGCCAACACCTGGCATTTTAGGATCAGTAGATTTGAATCAAAGGACATACTCAGATCATGTGCCTTAGCCCCAGTACCTCTCAAAGTGTTTTCTCTCCTAAATCTTTTTAAGTTGCTCCCTGAAAAGCAACTTTTGATTCCAAAAGTCTGACTTTGTTGAACAGGTATGTTTCTAGGGTTGTTTGTTTGTTTGTTTTGAGTCAGAGTCTGGCTCTGTTGCCCAGGCTGGAATGTGATGGTGTGATCTTCGGCTCACTGCAAACTCCACCTTCCGGGATCAAGTAATTCTCCTGCCTCAGCCTCCCAAGTAGCTGGGATTACAGGCGCCCACCACCACGCCTGGCTAATTTTTGTATTTTTAGTAGAGATGGGGTTTCACCATATTGGCCAGGCTGGTCTCTTGGCCAGGCTGGTCTCGAACTCCTGACCTCATGATCCGCCCACCTTGGCCTCCCAAAGTGGGGTTTTTAAAAACATTTTCCTTTGGGCGCTTCCCCCCACCCCCAGTTTTCTTTCTTTCTTTTTTACAATTATCTAAGATCATTTTTCACCCACCAAAAGGCCTTTTTTAGGTTTTCTTTTTTTAGCCCGTGTACCAGAATAGTAGTTTCAGTGTTGCCAACTGCAAAAGGACCTATGTGTTGTGGATGCTGCCGTAAGCTGTTTCTAAGAACAAACTAAATGGTTCTAGAAAACCAGTACATGGAGTAACTCACATATTTTCATGGAAAGCAGGAAAACCCCTTTGCCCCAGTGTTCCAGCAGCTGTCAGATCTTCTCATCATAAGCAACAATTTTCCTGGACTTGAGAATGGAAAGAAAAAAATTATATTTGATTTAGTAATTTTCAAAGAGTGAATTATAACAAATGGAGTTAGGTTGCTCACTCCACCTTTTAAACAGCAGTTATATAGCAATAGCTCTCCCCATACCACAGGAATGTTCCCATAAACTTGGATAAACTACATAGGAAGTAGCTCACATTTTCATCTGCACAGTTTATCAGTCAACAAGTGTTCACTGAGTTCCTTTTGCCTAGCACAGCCCTAGCAGCTGCATAAAATGTCTGAGCAGCGTGTAAAGACATTGCCTCCTACTTCAAGTCATTCGCCCCATATGGGAGAAGCGATATATGAAGCATCAAGGGAATAATTAAGGCAACAGAGTGATATCTTGGTAAGTTGTCATTTGTCTACACAGCGCCTTTCAGCACACACGAGTGATTCTCCTTCATTTTCTTTTAAGAAGCAAGTATTAAAAGTGCTGCAAACTTGAAACTGCTGGACTTGATCATCTTTATTCATTCAAAAAATTTAAGCATTTACTACTAAAATTATTTTGTGTAGATGTAGGCACTGTTCTACAACAAATAATTTTGTAGACCACTAATGAAAGTTCAGAGAAGGATATATATTTACACATATGCTTAATTCCTAATTATATAGACTTTGGGGTAGTTCTGCCTATTGTGTGACCTTTTATGTTTAACTACATCACATTTTCTATTTTTGACTGAGCCTACGTGACCAAAATTGTGTCAGTTCAGCATAAGCGGTGCTCTGCTTTCTAACCTTCCTAGTCCTGTGTATTTTCTGCATCATGATTTATTAACAAGTACTTAGGTCATTTAGCTGAATTGTGGAGCAAGAGAGTTAGAGCTAAGATTTCCTGATTGCCAAGGTTTTGGTTCTTTGCTTCCTATATATTAGAGATTCTGTTAACTACTATGAGATGCACATCTTACCATCATCAATAATGCTCTAGAGACACTGCCTCTTTCTTTAGGTTTAACACCTACATTGCGTTATCTTTTAATCAAGTTCTTAAATGTGATAGGAGAAAAAACAATGGGTGATAAATGCTTCTGCATGAATAAAAATTAACTGCACATATAATGAATACAACTTATTTTAAAATGTCTTCTGCAGCAAAACATTGTGTTGGTTAAAAGTTACCAAGCTGAGGTTAAATGGGTTTTAATTAAAAATTACAAGCTCACCCTACCCCAAAGTACTACCACATGCAACTCTAAAAATACCAAATGGATAAAAACCTTAAAATTGTTCAACAGCTCCCCCTAGCATACATAATTTCAGGCTGTCAGACTAGAAAGCAAATTCTAGTTATCATTTTTTACGTGTCTAGTTACATGGGCACCTTCTTGATATTATTCCTGAATTGAATGTCTGAAGGTAATTATAAGCAGAGAATAGTGTAATCTAGCAAAATGATTTCTTGTGAAAATATTTTCAAAATGATTTTACTTAACTCTGGCTATCCTCTATCCATTGTCGCTGCTTTGGTTGGCTGGTTCAAGGAGACTTCTGTTTTCTTTTGGAACAAGCCATCTAGGAAAGAAAATACAAGGTTGGGGGAAGTTCTTAAAGAAGATTGTGGAAATGCACAAGGTGGACAGAGAATATTTAACTGTCGGTGAATTTTAGGAACACAGTCTCAGGAGTTTGGGCTCTTGAGCAGTTTAACCACTCTGTGACCTAGTTTCCTCCTCTATAAAATCGAGAAATGCTAATAGTACTTGTATCATAAGGCCGTTGTGGTTAATGTGCACAAAGTGAATTCTCAGAGGTGATCAACAGTCATTGTTAGCCTTATTTCACCGTGGATGCATGAATGAAGTCAGGATCTACAGCCTGGGCTCTGACATTGGAGATACCTGAATTCAAACCCTCTGAGAGACCTTGGGCAAATTGCTGAAACTTGGTTTCCTCATTTCTAACTAGAAGTAATAATAACAACTACTGCTTACTACTCTAGAATTAGAATACATATGCAAAGTACCTAGACTGGGCTAGGTAGAAGAGATAGGACACAGCTGTTGGTCTTACAGAATAATAATAATAATAATAATTCTCTTTATTTACGTATTTATTTATTTTGAGACAGAGTCTTGCTCTGATGCCCAGGCTGGAGAGCAATGATGTGATCTCAGCTCACTGCAACCTGCGCCTCCCAGGTTCAAGTGATCTCCTGCCTCATCCTCCCAAGTAGTTGGGACTACAGGAATGCACCACCACGCCCGGCTAATTTTTGTATTTTTAGTAGAGAGCAGGTTTCACCATATTGGCCAGGCTGGTCTTGAACTCCTGACCTCAAGTGATCCGGCCTCAGCCTCCCAAAGTGCTGGGATTACAGGTGTGAGCCACCACACCTGGCCTAATAATAATAATTCTCTAAGGCTAAGAGAACAGGAGACAATAATACTATAACATTCTGTAAATTGGAAAGCTGAGGGAGTGAAGAGTTGCGTTTCTTAGCAAACCCAAGAAAGCCAGTTATATGTAGAATGAACCAGAGGCTCAGGAATTGCTAGCACTAGGGATCTCTGGAAACCTTAGCTGGGGTGTTTTCTAATTCAGCCATCACAGGACACAGTGAGTCACCTCTGCCATGTTTCACCTGCTGCTTACACGGCACACAGTCCAGAATTAGAAGGTGAGGTTTGAAAATTCACCTGTTTTCGTTCTGCTGCCTACAGAAGTTCCACAGTAGAAAGGAAGGAGACCTGGATCAAAGGATAGCCTTTAATTGTGCCACTGACAGTATGACCTTCATCAAGTCCTTTACTCTCTCTAGACGTTAGTTACCACTGATGTAAAATGAAGGGCTAGACTAGACTACCCTTAAAAGTGCCATCCTTGCTCTCAAACCTCATGATGTTAGAACAAAAAAGTATTTCAGGACAAGACTCTGAGGTTGACCTGGTTACTTTTCAGAAGTGTGTGCACACACATATGCACACACATAATAAATTTAGAACAGAACAATATTATATTCTGATGTTATTCATGAGGATAATTAATAGTATCTAAGAATTATTGAATATCCACCATGTTCCAGGTGCTTGCACTATCTTACTTAATCTCATTTGATATAATAATAGTGTTTTATGAGAGAAATTCTGTTATCTTCAGTCTACAGATTAAGAAACTAAGGCTCTAAGAGTTTAAGTTACTTACAGACTTTACAAACATTAAGTGGCAGAGTCTAGCTTTTAAAGATCTGGCCACCTTCAGAGCCCTGGTTCTCTAGACCTCACCATGCACCTCTTTTCTGAACACTGGTGCTTCTCCAGAAAGGTCATCACATTCATTCCAGTTCCTATGGTTGCTTTGAGTTTGTAGTATGACTTTATTACCTTCAACTGGAAAATTATGTGGGGTGTCCCCCTGTAAAGTGGATTGGCATTGGAATTATAAAAAAGCCAAGTACCATGTTTCTCTCACGAAGTCGGTTTGCTCTGAATTCTCAAAGTCCACAGGCATGTAAAAGGCCCTGCATGTGTGAAATTACACATTATTAAAGTCCTGCATATGAAACCTTTACAGGATCTGTAGTTTTCCTTTGTGACCAAACTTAGACAGATCACTGTTGTTCAATAGATTATGTGGCCAATTGTCCTTGGGACTGCAGACTATTTATAAATCTACAAGTAAATATTTTAACCAATCCGTGTATGTAAATTTTCTGTTTAATGTTGATTTTTGAGTATAAAAATAAGGAGAGGACATTTAATAGATGGAATGAAAGAGATAATATATTAAAAGGGGAGGGGAAGCTTAGGGGAGGCTGGGGGTGAGAACTCCTTCCAACTTTTGTTGTACATTGTTTAAAATTGTGGATTAGGGTTATGAATGCTTTTGAGGAAGGTCTCAAGAGAAGAACCCCCAGCAAAGTAGGGAAGGGTACTCCCCGAGAGGAGTCGAGGTACCCAGGTCAGCTGCTATACTGGCACTGGGAGGAGCCCCACGTTCTGCTGCACCTGCCCCCAGGTTGGCTGCGTGTGCCAGGGAGTAGTAGAAGTGCCCTGCTCAACAGGAAATGACTCTTTCCCCGCCACAGTAAACCGGGCCATCTGCTGCCCTTTTGGTTTGCTGCCTCGATTTTGCAGGTTGGAGACATTAAGGCCTGAAGAAACCAAGTGACATGCTTAAATTCAGAGCCTAAGGAAGAGTAGTGACACATGTCAGACAGCTGCCGTGTTCAGCACAGTCCAGAGCGCGCCATATATATGAACTTGTTGTTCTCACCTCAACCCTGAGAGGTGGATGTCAGTGTCTTTGGATGAGGTGGATGAGAGGTGTCTTTGGATGGCAGGCATTAAGAGAGGAGTCCTAACATACAGCCTCAGGTGCTTCCTCTCCATGGTGGGTTTCTTCTCCAAATCAAAACTGCTTCCCTGGTGTGCCGTAAAACCACCAGGTTGGTCACACCTCTTTTGGGGCATAGTATGTAAGGGAAATTTCACGCATGTGGTAGCCAAGAAGTGTCAAAAAGGACAAGAAAAGTCAGAAGAAACCAAGCCATCTGGGACTACTAAGTGATTCCTGGCAGGAAAGGCTGGCTGGTGGTGTGATGCTGCTCTGGAGGCTGAGCTATGAACAGCTCAAGGTGAAATTTTACAAAGACTAGAGTCTCACATCCAAATGCTCGATGGAGTCAAGTGACAACAGCTGCACCCAAATCTGAGGGGCTGTCTTGTCTTCTCCATCCTATAATACCATCTCCTGTCGTCAGTGGCTACAGAAATAAGTCCACCTTCTCTGTGAATCAGGGTCTGGATGGCAGTCCAAAGACTGTGGAATATGACCTGGGAACTTGAAGAGATGGGAACATCGTCTGTGTACAGTCTAACCATCTGAAAAACATCCCTGAGAAACACAATCAGGTGGCACAGTACTATGAAGTAGTCCTTCCACAGTCTCCAAAAGAGCCCTGCCTTCTTCGTGAAGGTGGATACTGGTGTGAGCTCACAGTCCGCACCAATAGCCTAAGGCACACAATGGCTGTCATCACATTCCATCCCCAGGAATTAAGTCCAGAGGAGCTCCATGTTCAGGAGACTGTAAAGGAATTTTTCATTAAAGGTCCTGGAGCAGTGTGTGACTTGACTTCACCTGACTTCCAGGAAAGCAGGACCCGTTTCAGCCATCATCAGTCCACCTACCAGCTCTTGTTTGGGGAACCTCATATCTTTAAAGATCTCCTGGGCTTGAAGGTCTGCATCTGTCCAGATGCCTTTTTCCAGATTAACACTGCTGGTGCAGAGATGCTGTATTGAATTGTGGGGAAGCTGAGTGGAGTGAACTCTAACACCATCCTCCTTGACATCTGCTGTGGAACCGGTGTGATCAGCCTCCCTCTGGCTCAGCTATATCGCAGGTCCTTGGGATTTCGATGGTGGGGCAGGCAGTGGAGGATGCTAGGCAGACTGCAGCCTACAATGGCATCACCAGCTTTGAGTTTCATACTGGTCAAGCAGAGATTTTTCCAGGGCTGCTAAAGTCAAAGGAAGGTGGACAGTTAATTGTTGCTATGTGAACCCAGCCCATGCTGAACTGCATTACAAGGAAGTTCAAGCCATTTGAAACTTCAAGGCCCTCCGCATACTAGCTTTTGTTTCCTGCAGGCCCCGTGATGAAACCACAAGGAATAAACCACACTGAAAGTTCCAGGGGCTAATCTTGAGACAATCAGGCATGAAGACTGAGCTGTGAAATTCCAGAGATGACCTCAAGGCAGTTAATCCACAACCCAGCCATTGTTGAGACGACACCCAGCTTCTCTCCAGGTGCACCGTGACTGAAGACAGCCACCAGAACAAGACACCTAGACCTTGTACCCAGCATACTCCTGCACACCTCCCATTCCAGGTTCACCATTTTAAAACCCTCTCTCTAGCCTAAAGTTTGAAGTGATTCCCTTGAGGCTAGAGCCCAGGCATTCTCCTATCTGCTAGCATTTGAGAGCGACTTTCCTTTTATCACATACACACACAAAAAAAACTGTGGTAAAATATACGTAATATAAAATTTATCATCTTAATCATTTTTGAGACTATAGTTCAGTGGCATTAAGTACATTCACATTGTTGTGCAACCATCACCACCATCCTCTCCAGGACTTTTTTCATCTTGCAAAACTTAAACTTTGTACCCATTAAACACTAACTCCTCCTTCCTCGCTGTTCCCAGTCACTGGCAACCACCATTCTACTTTCTCTCTCCATGAATTTGACTACTCCAGGCTGCTGTGCATTTTAGAGAAGTTCTTACATGATACTATGAGTATTATAAGCGAATAATACTTGATATTTATTGGCATTACAACCTAAAAGTCTTATGGTGAAAATATTTCAAAGTTATTTAGAGTAAAATGATGCATGTTAAGCTCTTTTTCCTCCTTGAAGTAACTTAAAACCTATTTTTTAAAAAACACCCTGAGGTTCTTATAACTCACCTTAAAAGTGATGGTGTGCATGCCCTGAGGTGACTGCTGTTTCTTGCTCTCTTTTTCTCCCATGGAGCCACAATCACAATTTTAGTCAAGGTTACAATGAAAGCACCACTCCTTCTCTTTGATGGTCCTCCATTCTTGTGCCTCAGCTCCAAAGGTCATTCTGCCCTTTCTGTGCCCAGCTTCATTCTGAGTGGGATTAACGTTGCTGAACCCTGTAGCACACAAGTAAAGGAGGACAAATGTTCATTCGTTCTTTCTTCCAACAAACCTTTATTGAGTGCCTACCACATTACCTACTATATACAAAGATGGATAAGACATGAACATCATCTTTAGGGGCTTGCATTTTATTAGGTTGAAGCATTTAAAGGAGCCTGTCGTAAGAAGAGACAGATATGTAAGCAGATGAGCCAAGGCATTGGGATAAGTCTCTGCCAGGAATAGGGAGGGAGACAGTGGTTCTACCCAGGACGAGAGGGCATCAGCATGGTGTTTTCTTTTGCTTTTCTTCACAAGCCTGATGGAGTGTACCATGCTACCTTGACGAGCTTCTGCAGTTCCTTTTCATAGTCTCTGGAGGAACTGGAGTTGTTCCAGTGATACAGAGTAGTAGAGCAGGGGGTGGTTCTCTAATTTGGACAAGGAAGCAGCAGTTCCCATTGCCACTTGCTTCTCATTTCCATCATCAGTGGTCATTAAATGAAAGTGTGCACATTTTCTAGAGTGTGGTTGAGAGTCCTTTTGTATACAGATAAGCTAAATTCTGTTACTTGCCTTACACTTTGTCAGAGGCTGAACTTTTCTTTGGAAGGTTAAATGAGGAAATGCTCATTCATTTCTGGATTATGGTATTCTCCTTTCAAATAAAATTACCTAAATAGACAACTACTTAATTTGGAGGAAAAAGTAAAATTAAACTCCAGACTGGGTGCAATGGCAGGTGCCTCTGTTCCAGGCTACTTGGGAGGCCAAAGATGGAGAATCACCTGAGGCCAGGAGTTCAAGGACAGCCTGGGCAATATAGCAAGACTTCCATCTCTAAAAAATAAAATAGATAATAAAACTTTGTACAAGACAGAATGATGATAGAAACTGGTTGTGACAGGGTGATACTATTTTGAAGATTGGGGCCAGGGATGTCAGAACAGTGAGCTAGGGTTGGTAAAGGACTTACTGTTGTCAGTTCAGGAAGAGGTCACTGTGCTGTGGAGAGGACTATGGCATAGCCATATGTCCTAAGCCAAAGCCTACAGAAGCCAAGAATGTAGGGCCCTTTAACTGAGTCTTCAAAAAGTAGCATGGACACTGCAGTCTGGTCTATCCAAATCATCCTCAAAACTGCAGTTTCCTCTTGATAATAGATAAAGGACATTTATTTGAGGGAAAAGCTGCCACTTAGTTATGTAATATCATTCTGCCTTGGTCACCCTGGAACAAGGAATTAGGTAGAGGTGGCAAACAAATTTTATACTATATTAAATAAGATTTAAATATATATTTTTCAGGCACAACTTTTTTATTTTTTTATTTTCTCTGTGCTTTTAAATCAGTAAAAGACATTGGATCCTAGAAGCTGCAGTGATCTAAGTAGCAGCAAGTTTGTGCATATATCCTTTTTGTTTTGTTCATTTGAATGTTTAAATAATGTTTAATAAGTTTAAATTATGTTAAATATGCTGAAATGTGTTAAATATGTTTATGTTTAATTTGTTAAATATGTTTAAATTATAATGTTTAAATTATCAGACTGCTGCCACAGTCCCCTTGCATGAAATTCTGCACTATACTTACTAATTTTAGTAAAGTTACCCCTATATCCCAGTCAGGGAAAACAACTCTGGAAGATAATTTTCACTGAAGTCTAACCAAACTTCATTAAATGGATTCTGATAAGATTATAAATGACATGAAAAGTAATATTTTAACATCAGGTCATCAATTTAAGAAAAGGGTATGCTTAGACACATTATTAAAGTTTTTAAAAACTACCCTCTTATGGTCCTCAGAATTAAAGCATAGTGAACAGGAAAGAAAAGGAAAATAATGCAACCGAGTGCTAAGGCAGAACATCTTGCCAGATGTAATGAAGGTGGCATATTCACAGTCTTGGGTTGCTTAACGACCAGGAAACGTTCTAAGAAATGCATCCTTAGGTGATTTTTGTCGTCATGTGAACCTCACAGAGTGAACTTATACAGGTTCTACACACCTAGGCTCTGTGGTATAGCCTGTTGCTCCTAGGCTACAAACCTGTACAGCATGTCACTGAGCTGAATCTTGCAAGCATTTATACACAATGATAAGTATTTGTCCATCTAAATATCTCTAAGCATAGAAAAGGTATGGTAAAAATACAGTATTATAATCTTACAGGACCCCTGTCGTATGTGCAGTTCATCGGTGACCAAAATGCTGTTATGTAGCATGTGACTGTGTTTAACAACTGGCTCTCGCTAGTATCAACGCCGGCTATATGTATTACTTGGTCAACTTGAATGACCTTTTAGAAGAATTTTGATTGCCTTTCGAGTGGGCTTTATCTTACCAGTTATACCTGGTCCCTCTACCCCCTGTTGTTTGCTGGAGACACTTCATCTCTTTCCATGACTTGCCTGGCTTTGACTTGCTTTGGGCTGGAAAGGGGCAGCTGCTGTTTCTCGTCTATGGCCATTGGGGGATTTCCAGGGTTCTTGCCCTGTCATTAAAATTATGTGTCCCTTCCAGACCTCTCTCATCGTTAGATACTGGAACATAAGGGGGGAGTTTAAAAATATGTGGACTGCTCTTTTCCTCATCCTCTTTAATTTATATAGATTTGGCCTTTTTAAGAATGTAAAATATTTATTGAAAAAGATGGACATGCAGAGTTTCTGTCCCCTCTTGGCCAGTAACTCTATGGCCTTGTTTCCTTGATGTTCTTCTTAATGTTCTCAACTGTGGGAATGCTTACCTCATATAGTTGTTATGAGGATTGAATGATAACAATTAATACAGATAACAGCAATAATAGTAATGGCTGTCATCTATTGGGCTCTTACCACATGGCAGGACTTGTGCCTGGCATTTCATCTGCATTAACTCAGTTAATGCCCACAGGCCTTAGTCGGGTGTCTGGCTCTTGGGAGGGGTGCTTGTCAATGATAGCCATTATTTTTGTTGTTATTGTGTTTATGATTACAAGAGACCATAAGAGACAAGGAATCAAAAGCTGTGTCTCTCCATTATCAGATTATCAAGGGAACATCAGTGAAGAATATACATAAGATCTCATGTAAGGAACAAATTAAGCACGATCGTGTCTGTATTCTAGTAGTTTATCAACTACAACATACAACTCTTTGAGAAAGGAGGTGTAGGAAGGGGGGGTGAGGGAGCGAGAACATGCATATAGGTAAAGGGACCAGTATACATGCTGTTCTGTTCTGTTTTGTAAACATGTTTTCTGGAAAATGACTGTTAGACAGCAGATGTAGCACTCACATTTGTGAGTTTTCATTTCAGCAGTTTACTGAAGTGAAATTTAGAGAAATGGGATAAAGTCTCTAACATTTCTAGTAAGTTCTATCAATCAGAAAACCCTGGAGTTTGGTAAAGTCATTGTTGAATTGTTGAAGATGATCATTGGTGAAAGTTTCTACTGCATTATGGTATAAGCCAAGCAAGATTTTTTTTAAAAAAATTACGCTTCAGGCCAGGTGCGGTGGCTCACACCTGTAATCCCAGCACTTTGGAAGGCTGAGACAGGTGGATCATGAAGTGAGGATTTTGAGACCAGCCTGACCAACATGGTGAAACCCCGTCTCTACTGAAAATACAAAAATCAGCCAGGCGTGGTAGCATGCACCTGTAATCTCAGCTACTCAGGAGGCTGAGGCAAAAGAATCGCTTGAACCAGGAGGCGGAGGTTGCAGTGAGCCAAGATCACGCCACTGTACTCTAGCCTGGAAGACAGAGCGAGACTCCTTCTCAAAAAAAAAAAAAAAAAAAAACACATTTCAGTCAAGTGGATGCCACCTTGTATGTAAGTCTCATGGTGTAGGCACTCTCTCAGCCCATGATCACTCTGGATGCTTGCAGAGATCTTCTGTCAGAATCAACTTTAGTTCTAACGGAGGAAAAAAAAATATTTTAATGTAGTCATTATTGCTGTGTGTCATTGTAAACAGCCTTTTAACCCTTTTCCATTTGCCCTGAGAATACTCACTGATGGCACTTGCAGCTGCAGCGTTTACCCTGAGATAACTTTCACCATGCAAAATCTCTTTCAATATTATTTTCACATCACTCTAGTATATCGACTTCGGAAACAAAAGACATTCTATTCATACTATTCTGTTTTTAGTAGTGGTATTTCCATTTACAAAATACAGTAATTCTCAATCACTGAAAATGTCAAGTCCTAGAAAACGTAACATTCCTACGCATGATGTTAACATCATTCTCGAAGAGTTCTTGGCCAAAGATTCATTTGATGAATCCGATTTTTCCGAAATAGATGTTTCTGATGATTCAGACAATTCTGATGTTAGTTCTGTTTAGAAATAACTCCAAAAACGGTTTGTATATTTTATTTTCACATTGAAAGTCAGATTTGCTTCAGCCTCAAAGAGCATGTTTACGTAAAATTAAGTAAGTGCTGGCAGCGAGCTTCAATTTTTTTTCTACACAGGAAAAGCGTTAACAGTTACTTTGAAAAAATAATATGATAAGTGGTGAATAATGTGGAGTATTGGTGGCCTGGAATTAAAAATTCAACCTGGATGACAGGTTCATTCATACCCCAAACCTCAGCATCAAGCAATATATCCTTGGTACAAACCTACACATGTACCCCCTGAATATAAATTAAAAGTTGAAATCTTTAAAAAATTAAAAATAAAATAAATAAAAAATTCAAACCGCCTTTTACTTCAAAGTAGAAATGAAGATAGGCCAGGCACCGTGGTTCATGCCTGTAACCCCAGCACTTTGGGAGGCCAAGGCAGGCAGATCACCTGAGGTCAGGAGTTCGAGACCAGGCTAGCCAACATGGCGAAACCCCATCTCTACTAAAAGAAAAAAAACACAAAAATTAGCTGGGCTTGGTGGTACACGCTTGTAATCCCAGCTACTCGGGAGGCTGATACAGGAGAATCACTTGAACTCAGGAGGTGGAGATTGCAGTGAGCTGAGATCGCGCCACTGCACTCCAGCCTGGGTAACGGAGCAAGACTCCGTCTCAAAACAAAAAAAAAAAAAACAAAAAAAAGGAGAAGTGAAGATAATATATACCTGGGAAACATCAGAAGACTCAAACATTTTGTGATTCTAAGTGATTGTGAAAACTCTGATGTCAGATGCATCTGAAAAGTTTAAATTGTTTCATGAAATGTGCATATGGAAAAAGTAATACTTCTAAATATGATTTTTACATAATATGTGAACTTAAATATATATGTCACTGAATTCACAAACCATATAAGTAGTCAGCTGAAGGTTTCAACCACATCCCTAAAGGATTATATATTTATGTTTGCCAAGACACATGTCTGAGGATCTCATTGGAAAGACAGGAACCACTTTACATTCAGACCTATATGATTCATTAAAGCTCTTAATCATGTTCTTTACCTTTTTTTTCTTTGCCTTTTACTCAAGTAGGAAAAGATTTTCACTTAAGTGGAGAGGCAAGGAATAAGGGCAAAAGGAAACTGGCTCTTAAGACTGACTTGACTAGCAGGACCTAGAGGGCGTGAAAAGAATGGAAAGAATGTGCTTATTGTATCTTTAATGAACGCTTAATTTGAAAGCCTCCTAGTGAAAGAGCCTCAGATGGAAGAGCCATAAGAGCAGCAGGGGACGTGGCTCATTTGTTCTCACTCTTTCTCCCTGACCAGCTGCTGTCCCTATCGGGCTGCGGAGGGCCCAGTCCTGTCGCTACCCCGCATCCACAGGATGAGCTCAGCTCAGGTGTCTTAGGGGAATGCACACCAAATTTGAGGGCAAGTGTGAAGAAAGATAGTATGGGAGTTTTTAAGAAAGCTTCTAAAAGGCTGAAAAGATATGCAAATGAAGAAACTTGGGGCTCAACACACCACTTTAAAGGACTACAGGATCTATTCTGTTTGCAGAGTTTAGAATGAAGATATTTCTAGCCATACATTTCTCAAAAAGGAAAGAAGGGAGAAAAAAAGAATAGCGCTTAGTCTCTATTGCCTAAATACCGTATCTCAATTTTGAAGAACATTTTTAACCCAAATTCTAGCTACAACCAGTCTCTTCCTAGCAGCCTTGGACTAAAAGTACCTCAGAAATAGAACAATGCCAGATTTGATTATTGACTGTTCAGATTGTGTATAGAAATCTAGTGACTGGCTCTACATTGTAAAATAATTATAGCACAACAGAGATGACCCTTGTGTTAGTTAAAAAGCCAAGAAGGTGAAGGGGTACACTGTTAAAATATTAACTTCCCCTCATTTACTCTGACTTCTGATGGGAAGAGGTTGCAGAGGGGTATGGAAGAGGGTGTATGAATAAGGACCTAAATTTACAATTAACCAGGACTAATCATAGAAGTGCTAGAAGAAGTAATAAATGAAAACAATCCATTTTTTCCATTAGGGAAAAACTTAAAACCCCCTGTATGTGAAAACACAAAAAGGTAAAAAAAAAAAAAAAAAAAAAGAAAGAAGAACTTTAAAAAAATCATAATACGTGCAACAGAATCCATACATTTTATATCTATGTATACTAATAGAAAAAAATTTTAATACAAAGAGTTCATACCAGATGAATTAGAGAGGTTTTAGCTATGGCTTCTCTTCTCCTAGCAAACCCCCGACCCCTGCTAAGAGACCCCCCAACCCCTTAATACAGTGTAGGCACCTGACTAAAGGTAGGCTAACCAGTGTTTCCCTGGGATGCTTGTAATTGATACAAACAGGAAGACCCTCTTGCCTGTTGGGCCACAGAGGAGGAAGGATTGACTCTGGGGTTGCCAGGTTGTCATGAAAAAAAAATGAAACCAAGGTGACAAGCAAAAATGGGAGACAGGGAGACAGAGGGCATTGCTTGACTCCCTGAATCCAGTCAGGCCCAAGCCTGATCAGCTTCATTCCTGTTAGGTAAACCAACGTATCACTTTTCTGCAGAGGTAAATCAAGTTGAGTTTCTGTCACTTTTTTTTTTTTTTTTTTTTTTTGGCGTAATGTCTCACTCTGTCACCCAGGCTGGAGTGCAGTAGCACAATCTCTACTCACTGCAACCTCCACCTCCTGGGTTCAAGCAATTCTCCTGCCTCAGCCTCCTGAGTAGCTGGAATTATAGGCATGCGCCACCACATCCAGCTAATTTTTGTATTTTTAGTAGAGATGGGGTTTCACCACGTTGGCCAGGCTGGTCTCGAACTCCTGACCTCAGGTGATCCACCCACCTGGGCCTTCCGAAGTGCTGGGATTACGGGCATGAGCCACCGCACCCGGCCTCTGTGGCTTTTGAGGGAAGGAGTCCTAACTGCTACAGAACAGACAGTTCTCAGAACCTTCTATCCTCTCACTGTCTTGCCAGTTCCTCTGCTGTGCCCTCGTTGGCACTGCCCTCTGCATTGCCCTAGCCAACCGAAATTTCTTCTTCCTCTATTGTCCAGGGTCCTCTCAAGCCTCCACTACCACCCAGCTTCAGGCCCACCCTTGTGTAGTCACAGTCTACGGCAATGCTCAACTAAACTGACTGCCCCGTTTTCCTCCCCAGGATTACTGCAGCAGGCTCCTAAGCAGCCTCCCTACCTCCAGTTCTCATGGGTACTGCTGCCAGAGTGGTCTTTAGAGAATTCAGATCCACTCTTGTGACTTTCCTGCTTAAAACCCTTCAGAGGCTCTCCCCATGACTTTTGGAATAAAACCCCAAATCCTTAATTTGTCTGCAAGGCCCTGGGGATCTGGCAGAGGCGCCCGGCTCAGCTTCATCCCCCGCTGGCCTACACTCTGCACTCCAGCCAGGAGCCAAGCCGATGCTGTAAATGGGTTGAGACTTTTGGGGACCTTGGGATGGATGAATGCATTTTGCATGTGGGATGGGTGTGACTCTTTACAGCCCAGAGGGCACACTGTGGTAAGCTGAAGAATGATGTCCACATCCAAATCCACGGAACCTATAAATATGTTATTTTACATGGTAAAAGAGACTTTACAGAAGTGATAAAATTAGGGATCTTGGCTTTATCTCGAATGCTTTGAGTGGACACAGTATAATCACAAGGATTCTTACAAGAGGGAAGCAAGAGAATCAGAGTTAGAGAAAGAAGATGTAATAACAGAAGCAGAGATTGGAGATAGAAGATATATTATACTGCTGGCGTTGAAGATGGAGAAAGGAGCTATGGACCGAGGCGGGTCCGTGATGTGTAGAAGCTAGAAAGGCAATGAAACAAGTTCTCTCCTGTTGCCTTCAGAAGGAAGGCGGGCCTCCAGAAGTGTCACGTCATAAATCCATGTCATTTTAAGCCACTGAATGTGTGTTAATTTGTTAAAGCAGCAGTAGGAAAATAATATAGCAGATTTTCTGGGCACTGACAGTTTTGGAATTAAAGAGAGTTGTGGGTGTGTCCAGCTTGTTCGGGAAGGCTGGAGTCTGATTTTAATTTTTGGCTGGCTTCTATGGCACAATGAGTGTGAGAAAAATGATCTGCTTGTAAGGAAAACTAGATCATTTAACTTTTTGTTTTTAGCTTTGACATGTGCAGTTTCTCAGTTTAGTGAGAAAAAAAACTGGCAAGGTTTTGGTTAGTCACAGAAAAAGTTTAGCAATTCTGCACAAATGGTGGGTTTTTATTTGTTAAAATATCAAAGACATGATGGATGATACATTTCTTTGTTATAATATTTTGTTAACTTTTACCAATGTAATTTTATTTTTCTGGCTATATTTTTACCCACCAGAAAAATCTAGTTTTAAAGCATCTTTATTCTGTGGTAGTCAGGTTTTTTGTTTGTTTGTTTTTTGTTTTTTGTTTTTTGTTTTTGAGACAGAGTCTCACACTGTCGCCCAGGCTGGAGTGCAGTGGCACCACCATCTCAGCTCACTGCAACCTCCACCTCCGGGGTTCAAGCAATTCTCCTGCCTCAGCCTCCCGAGTAGCTGAGATTACAGGCGCCTGCCACCACGCCTGGCTAATTTTTTTTATTTTTAGTAGAGGTAGGGTTTCACTGCGTTGTTCAGGCTGGTCTTGAACTCCTGACCTCGTGATCCACCCACCTCAGCCTCCCAAAGTGTTAGGATTACAGGTGTGAGCCACCATACCTGGCCAGTAGTCAGGTCTTAAATGCAATCTCCTGGGGACCAGGCAACAGGCATAGTTAATAGTTTAATTCCTAAGATCTTTGGTCTTATTTTGGATCACAGTGAATGTGATTCCCATTCACGTGTTTTGTCTCATTTGGTAATCAGAGAGGAGAAATTAGAAATGGAGAAAACAAGGTAGGGTTGTATGTATGCAGCTTTCTGGGGTATAAACCACGGATTTTGTCTCTCGTCTATTTTATTGTGTCCAAGTGGCATTTAGCATAATTGACTAGCCCTGTTCCACTACAGTAAGCTAATTGAGTACTTTTAGTTTGTTTTGAAGTTTAAGCTCCAAATGGCATTTTGGCCCAGTTTAAATCATCAATACAGTTTTTTCTATATTTCTGTGAAATACACATATGTTCGTAACAAAGAAGATACTTGACAGAGTTGCATATCAGACTACTAAGAAGAGGAGACCTCTGTGATCAATCTTAGATAGTTAGATAGTTCTGTGATCAAGAATACATACATATTTTATTAATTAGCATTATAGTAGTTATTAAGGCTATCCATAAATATTCCAATTCTCCTTCCAAGCACAAGAGTAGAATTGTATAAAGGGCATTAAAAAATAAAAATATAAACTTTCTCAACATAAGCTCTGTCACGTTTGAGACAGTCTTGTAAGCAATGATAGCTGTCATTTAGTCCATCACTAAAGAACTGAGGACCTGGCATCCATCCTCTTGGAAGGTTAAAAAAAAAAGAAAAAAAAAAAAAGGAACTGAGGATCTTGGTAATTTAACCATATCAATGCAGTTTTTTTTTTTTTAACATATTGGCTGAATAAAAATGGGTGCCCTTTAAAGTTCTTTTTTGAGACAGAGTCACTCCGTTGCCCAGGCAGGAGTGCAGTGGCTCCATCTCGGCTCATTGCAACCTCCACCTCCTGGGTTCAAACAATTCTTGTGCTTCAGCCTCCTGAGTAGCTGGGACTACAGGGGTGCACCACCATGCCTGGCTAATTTTTTTTTTTTTTTTTTTTGGTATTTTTAGTAGAGATAGGGTTCCACCATGTTAGCCAGGCTGGTCTGAAACTCCTGGCCTCAAGTGATCTGTCCACCTCAGCCTCCCGAAGTGCTGGGATTATAGGCATGAACTACTGCACCTGACCTAAAGGTATTTTTTAAAATATAAGCTGGGTTGTTTTTTTTTTTTTTTTTTTGAGACGAGGTCTCACCATGTTGCCCAGTCTGGTCTTGAACTCCTGGGCTCAAGCAATCGCCCACCTCAGCATCCCATCAAGATTTTCTTTTTTTTTTTTTTCCTTTTTTTTTTTTTTTAAGATGGAGTTTCGCTCTTGTCACCCAGGCTGGAGTGCAGTGGCATGATCTCGGCTCACTGCAACCTCCACCTCCCGGGTTCAAGCGATTCTCCTGCCTCAGCCTCCCGAGTAGCTGGGATTACAGGCACCCACCACCACACCTGGCTAATTTTTGTATTTTCAGTACAGACGGGGTTTCACCATGTTGGTTAGGCTGGTCTCAAACTCCTGACCTCGTGATCCACTCGCCTCGGCCTGTCAAAGTGCTGGGATTACAGGCATGAGCCATTGCGCCCAGCCCAAGATTTTCTTAAAGTAGAGATGACTCCTTGTGTGAAAGATTTTTTAAAATTAGAAAACAAAAAGTCAGAAGGAGCCAAATCAGGACTGTAGGGTGGATGCCTAATGATTTCCCATAAAAACTCTTGCAAAATTGCCCTTGCTTAATGAGAGGAATGAGCAGGAGCCTTGTCATGTTGGAGAAGGACTCTCTAGTGAAGCTTTCTGGGGCATTTTTCTCCAAAAGCATTGGCTAACTTTCTCAAAACACTCTCCTAATAATCAGGTGTTATCATTCTTTGGCCCTCCAGAAAGTCAACAAGCAAAATGTCTTGAACATCCCTAAAAATTTTTGCCATGACATTGACTCTTGACTGGTTCACTTTTGCTTTATGTAGACCACTTCCTCCTTTTGGTAGCCATCACTTTGATTGTGCTTTGTCTTCAGGATTGTACTGGTAAAGCCACGTTTCATCTCCTGTTACAATCCTTTGAGGAAATGCAGATCAGGTTCTCGATCTCACTTATTTAAAGTTTTCATTGAAAGCTCTGCTCTTGTTTGCAGCTAATCTGGGTGCAACAGTTTTGGTACCCATCGAATGGAAAGTCTACTCAACTTGAATTTTTTAGTCAGACTTACATAAGCTGAACCAATTGAGATGTCTCTGATGTTGACTATTGTTTCTGCTGTTAATCATTGGTCCTCCTCAAATAGGGCATGAACAAGATTGATTTTTTCCTTACAAATTGATGTGGATGGTCTGCCCCTGTGGGCTTCGTCTTCAACATCATCTCATCCCTTCTTAATATGAATTATCCACTTGTAACCTGCTGATTTCTTTGGGACATTGTCCCCATAAACTTTTCAACAAGCATCAATGATTTCACCATTCTTCCACTTAAGCTTCACCATAAATTTGTGTTTGTTCTTGCTTCAGTTTTAGCAAAATTCATATTGCTCTGATAGGGGCTGTTTTCAAACTGATATCTTATCCTTAGTGCCTTGAACTAGATTCTGCTCAAACATGTTATAACTAGTCAGTACAAATTTATTTTGGTGGAAAAAATTTTGAAATCCATGCATAATTTTTTCATAATACACATTTTCCATGAACTTTTTTGAAAACCCCCTATATATTTTTTTCCTCTCTCTTGAATTTAGATGTGGTCCTGTGACATGTTTTGGCCAAGTAAGTAAGAACATCTAACCCTTGCTGAACTCCAGCCATGGTGATTATAAAAGCACCTGTTGACATGGGGCCTCCATTAACCCAAGTCGCTGGGTGATTAGATTAAGCAGAGCCATCCTGCAGCCTGTGCTGGTCATGTAGCGTGTGCAGGAGATAAATTATTAATATTGGCTGGGCGTGGTGGCACACGCCTGTAATCCCAGCAGTTTTTGAGGCCAAGGCAGATGGATCACCTGAGGTTGGGAGTTCCAGACCAGCCTGACCAATATGGTGAAACCCTATCTCTACTAAAAATACAAAAATTAGCCAGGCATGGTGGCATGCATCTGTAATCCCAGCCACTCCGGAGGAGGCTGAGGCGGGAGAATCTCTTGAACCCTGGAGGCGAAGGTTGCAGTGAGCCAAGATTGTGCCACTGCACTCCAGCCTGAGTGACAGAGGGAGACCCTATCTCAAAAAAAAAATAATAATAATACTGGGGTCATTTTTTACTATAGCATAACCTACCCTATTCTGACTGATTAAAAACACTCTGGGTAAAAATTGAATGTGGTTCTTCCAAGTTCGTTGATTTTCTGTGTGTGTATATAATACTTATTTGAAAAACTTGGAGATATATTATCTTTTTAAAACAGCCTTAACTTATAATTCCTGGTGGAATTTATAACATAGCTTGTTTATTTTAATTATTGACGTGGTGACTTAATGACTTTTAATAAATTTGTTGGTATGCAATTAAATCTGTTCTGAGCAATTTTTTACAACTCTGTTTACTTTCTTAAGATTGTGTTTGCAGTCTACCTTGAAAAGCAACTTTGTGAAAAATGTTAGGTGCTTTAAAACTGATTTGCCCCACTTCATGTTTGTTTGATATAAAATGAGATACATGGCAGTATTTTAATTTATAGAAAAATAACTTCCAAAAAGCTGAGACTTTACATGCCAACTTTATTACTACTAAATAATTGTAACAAAATACTAATAACTCTAATAATCTCTGTGGACAGGTAATTGTAATGGAAGTGTTGACTTCAGGTAATTGTATTGATACTGGTGGCTTGAGTTAATAGTTGAATCTGGCAGCTTGGGCCTTTTCATTTGTAAACATCCCAAAATTCTGAGAGTCAAGGTGGCTTCTCTGATCACCATCATTCAGAAGACAAGATAAAATTCCTTTGTATTTGAAGGAGACAGTGTCCTATCTCATGTTAATACTGCTTGAGAAATCAAGTATAAGACATCAAATGGGATTGTTTTCTTAGAGATTACATCCTGTGGGTTACTCCCCCAAAGCTAGAATTATTATTTATTTTATAGCCAGATTTTTAAAATGTGTGTGTACTTCACCACAAATCTCTTGCTTCTAGTTGTCAAATTATTTTTTCTAGTTTTCATGTGCTTCTGAAATGCAGTTGTGCAAATGTACACACACACATGCTCACAGTCTGTGTGGAGGGCACACCCTTTGAGAGTCCCAATTTAGTGCTTTTATGTCTCCTCTCTGTGTAGGGCACTCATTAGCAGTCCCAAGAGCCGATACTCTAATCCCCACTACTTTTCTCTATGCCTCCAGCATCTGTCTGGCCCCTGAGATTTCTCTGTAAGACAGACTTCCTATTGCTGGACCCAGAAAAAGAAAATGAGATTCCTCTCCACACTATCAATTCAGAACCAATTTGCAAAGGGAACCTTACAGGGCAACAGCTTTCTTAGACTAAGTGGGATAAAAAAGGTAAAGAAGTGATAGGAGAAAAGCAGTTCCATTCCTTGCAGACAATGCTTTCAGTCGGCATCCTGAACATGGTGTTGTTCCCTTCAGAATTAAGAAGGTGAGGTTTGAGGAAATGTTTTTTTGTTTGTTTGTTTGTTTTGTTTTGTTTTTTGAGGTGGAATCTTGCTCTGTCACCCAGACTGGAGTGCAATGGCTTCATCTCAGCTCACTGCAACCTCCACCTCCCGATTTCAAGAGATTCTCCTGTCTCAGCCTCCCGAGTAGCTGGGATTACAGGCACACGCCACCACGCCTGGCTAAATTTTGTATTTTTAGTAGAGAAGGGGTTTCACCATGTTGGCCAGGCTGGTCTCAAACTCCTGACCTCAGGTGATCCGCCCGCCTCGGCCTCCCAGAGTGCTGGAATTACAGGCGTGAGCCACTGTGCCTGGCCGGGAATGTTTTAAAGAAGATCCTCTTGGTATTTTCACTTTCCCTTTGGGAGATACCAAAGGGAATAAGGGATTGGGAAGCTCACGACAACAGCATAAGTATAGTGAGTTTGACTGTCTTCAGCATCAGAGAAACTAAGAAGAGAATGATCAGTTTACTCTAGACACTGACAAATACATTCAATTCATAAAGAAATAAAATTACTTCAAGCAAAGGAAAAAATTGTTTGATTTGCTGTTTAAATAAATCTGTCACTACCTGACAGTAGTAGTGCAAACATTTTTGAGAAATGGATGTTTTTCCCAACTGATGGAGCCCCTAAATATTAATAATAAATAAAGTTAAGAGTTTGCTGGTCTGGTGGGTCTGCCTGTCGACCCTGAGATAGCTCCACGGAGCCCCAAGGCTTAGGTTGAAAGCTGGCTCTGTAGAGAGCCAAATGGGGAAATACTAAGTGTAAAGGATCTTTCTGCTGAAATAGACGTTCTCAAACTTTTTTGAGTGAAGAATAACCTAAGACTCTTGTTTAAAATGCAGATTCCTGGGCTTCACTTCCACAGACTCCCACTTGAGATATCTTGAGTGGGGCCTGGGAAACTCTATTTTAACACACATCCCAGATGATTCTGATTCAAGTGTGGATGGCTGATGAAAAACGAACTGCCTGTGGAGACCCTGTCAAAAGCCTTTATCTTAGTCGCAGTTGGTCTCGGTTTGTTTTAGGGAGAATACTTAGTTCACAAGTGTCAAATACCATCAAAATAGTTTTTTCTTGCTAAGAGAAACAATATCTTAGTTGCTTCGTCTGTCGTCTCGCAATTTATTCTCTTTTCTTATTTCTGGAGCACCTCAGATATTGCATGGCTCTCAGCCCCCTCTGCTGGGTCTGCTTCATCGAAGCTGCTGCTGGTAGTGAACCACATGTCTCACTGCTCCCACCACTTTCTCCTTCCTCCTCCTTCCAGCCCTGTTGGTTTGTTTGCTTGTTCTTCTTCTCCTTCTTTTTTTTTTTTTTTAAGAAAGCAGATCTCTTTAAACCTACCCTTTCCCAACACACAAATCCCAAAGTAGAAGTTAAATGTTTATAAACAAATATAAAACTGACTTCTTTATGCAAATGCGCCAACCAGTTAAGTATATACATGCTCCCAAGGTGGATTTTCTGGAGAATACACCAATATAACAAGCCTTAAAAAATCATGTTTTTCAAGTAAATAAAACCCACAGTGAGATCCCACTACACACTACCTAGAATGACAATAGTTGAAAAGACAATGCCAAGTGTTGGTGGTGCAGATGTGGAGAAACTACAGCTCTTCTGCATTGTTGATGGGAATGTAAAATGGTGCAGCCACCTTGGAAAACAGTTTGGAAGGTCTTAAATAATGAAACATAAACTTACTATGTAATCTAGCAGTTCTACTCCTAGGAATCTACCTAAGAGAAATGAAAACATGTCTACAAAAAGACTTCTATCTGAATGTTCATAACATCGCTATTCATAATAACCACAAACTGAACACAATATCAATGTCCATCAAGGGATGGGGAGATGAACAAAATGTGGTGTATCCATACATTGGAATATTATTTAGCAATGAAAATGAATAAAATACTGTTATATGCTACAATTTGGATGAATCTCAAAAACATTATGCCAAGTGAAAAATGCTAGGCACAAAAGGCTAAATATTGTGTGATTTCATGATATGAATCTAGAAAAGGCAAATTTCTAGAGACTGAAAGCAGATCTGTGGTTGCCCAGCACTATGAATGAGAGCAGAGATGACCTGTAAATGGTGATAAAGAAACTTTCTGGGATGATGGCACTATGTTGAAACTGGATTGTGGTGATGACTGCGTAGCTCTATAAATTTACTAAAATCATTTAATCATATAGTTGTAGTGGGGGAATTTTATAGAATGTAAATTTTACCCCCATAAGGCTGTTAAATATTTGTTTTTAAAATAAGCCATATAGCATAATTAAATAATTAATAGTTCTTTTCTGTGCAAAAGAAATAGAGAGGCGCTATGGTCAAAGTGTGGTCTGGGGGTCCCTGAGACTTTCTCAGAGAGTTCTTGAAGCCATTTTCCTAATGATACTAAGAGGCTATTTGCTTTTTTCATGGTGTTGAAGTATGCACTGATGCTGCAACAGCAACAGTAAGGTAAACTGCTGGTGCCTTAGCCTAAACCAAGGCATTGGCAGCAAACCTTATTAGTAGACATTGTGTTCTCCACCACTGTTTTCACTTAAGAATGCTCTCAATGAAGCAGTAAAAATTACTTAATTCTATAAAATGTTGTGGTTTGTATGCATACCTTTATTTAACTTTTATTTTCAGTTCAGGGGTACACATGCAGGTTTGTTACATAGGTAAATGCCTGTCATAGGGGTTTGTTGTACAGATTATTTCGTCACCCAGGTATTAAGCCTAATACCCATCAGTTATTTTTCCTGATCCTCTCCCACCTCCCACCTTCCACCCTCTAATAGGACCCAGTGTGTGATGTTCCCCTCTATGTGTCCATGTCTTCTCATTATTTAGCTCCCACTTATAATTGAAAACATGCGATATTTGGTTTTTGTTCCTCTGTTATTTTGCTAAGGATAATGGCCTTCAGTTCCATCCATGTTCCTGCAAAGGACATGACCTCATTCTTTTTTATGGCTGCATAGTATTCCATGATGTATATGTACCACATTTTCTTTATTCAGTCCACCACTGATGGGCATTTGGGTTGATTCCATGTCTTTGCTATTGTGAGTAGTGCTGCAGTGCACATGTGCATGCGTGTGTCTTTATGATAGAACGATTTATATTCCTTTGGGTATATAATCGGTAATGGGATTACTGGGTCAAATGGTAGTTCTGTTTTTAGATCTTTGAGGAATCGCCACACTGTCTTTCAAAATGATTGAATTAATTTACACTCCCACCAACAGTGTATAAGTGTTCCTTTTTCTCCACAACCTCAATAGCGTCTGTTATTTTTCGGCTTTTTAATAGCCATTCTGACTGACATGAGATGGTATCTCATTGTGGTTTTGATTTGCATTTCCTAATGATCAGTGATGTTAAGCTTTTTTCATATGTTTGTTGGCTGCATGTCTGTCTTCTTTTAAGAAGTGTTTGTTCATGTCTTTTGTCCACTTTTAAATGGGGGTTGTTTGGGGTTTTTTTCTTGTAAATTTGTTTAAGTTCGTTATTGATGCTGGATATTAGACCTTGTCAGATGCATAGTTTGCAAAATTTTTCTCCCGTTCTGTAGGTTGTCTGTTCGCTCTGATGACAGTTGTTTTTTGTTTCTTTTTTTTTTTTTTTGCTGAGCAGAAGCTCTTTAGTTTAATTAGATCCCATTTGTCAATTTTTGCTCTTGTTGCAGTTGTTTTTGGTCTTTGTCATGAAATCTTTGTCCATTCCTATGTCCAGAAGGCTATTGCCTAGGTTGTCTTCCAGGGTTTTTATAGTTTTGGGTTTTACATTTAAGTCTTTAATCCATCTTGACTTAATTTTTGTATATCGTGTAGGGAAGGGGTCCAGTTTCAAGCTTCTGCATATGGCTAACCAGTTATTCCAGCACCATTTATTGAATAGGGAATCCTTTCCTCATTGCTTGTTATTGTCAGGTTTGTCAAAGATCAGATAGTTGTAGGTGTGCAGGCTTATTTCTGCGTTCTCTATTTTGTTCCATTGGTCTATGTGTCTGTTTTTGTACCAGTACCATGCTGTTTTGGTTGCTGTAGTCCTGTAGCATAAAGTCGGGTAGCGTGATGCCTCCAGCTTTGTTCTTTTTCCTTAGGACAGCCTTGGCTATTTGGGCTTTTTTTTTTTTTTGGTTCCATGTGAATTTTAAAATAGTTTTATTCTAGTTCTGTGAAGACATTGGTAGTTTAATAGAAATAGCATTGAATCTATAAATTGCTTTGGGTAGTATGGCCTTTTTAACAATATTGATTCTTCCTATCCATAAGCGTGGAATGTTTTCTCCACTTGTGTTATCTCTCATTTCTTTGAGCAGTGTCTCGTAGAGATCTTTTACCTCCCTGCTTAGCTGTATTCCTAGGAATTGTGTGTGTGTATGTGTGTGTGTGTGTGTGTGTGTATGTGTGTATTGTGAATGGGTCTGCATTCCTAATTTAGCTCTTGGCATGACTGTTGTTGGTGTATAGGAGTGCTATTGATTTTTGTTTTTGTATGGGTTTTTTTTTTTTTTGAGATGGAGTCTTGCTGTGTTGCCCAGGCTGGAGTGCAGGTCATGATCGATTCTCCTGCCTTAGCCTCCCGAGTAGCTGGGATTAGAGGCACACACCACCATGCCTGGCTAATTTTTATGTTTTTGTAGAGATGGGGTTTCATCATGTTGGCCAGGCTGGTCTGGAGCTCCTGACCTCACATAATCTGCCTGCCTCAGCCTCCTAAAGTGCTAGGATTGCAAGCATGAGCCACTGTGCCCAGCCACGGTATACATTGATTTTGTACCTTGATTTTGTAGCCTGAGACTTTGGATGCATATCTTTTTAATAGCCTGTGTGATGAAATGGGAAGTATGCATAAAGCGTTTCTTCTGCATGTCCAAGTTAGATGGTTATCATGGAGAAAAGCACCTCTGTAGCTGATTGAGTTGAAAGCTGAACTAGATGTTGTTTTTTATGGGACATCTTCTCTATTTTAAAAATATATTATCTCTGGCAGATAAATTATGGATATTCAGACCTGGTATTTGGTGAATCATTTTCTTAAAAAAGAATAAGAGAGCCTGACACTTCAAGAAAAATAACTGACAGTATCTCTTGCCAGTGATAAAATTCAAACTTTAAACAAAATCTAGAAGTTTGGAAAACTTAGATTCACTACCATGAGCTTGACAGCTTCAGTCAATGGTTTTCTGATGAGATCGATGGTGATTTTAACAAATGGGATTTTTTAATGTTGTACAATGAAATGTGTCAAAATTTGGAGATTATAGGTAAAAGGGTCTTGATACTAAAAAGTTTGAGAAATGCTGGGCTAGTAGCGAATAGCATGGAGTTTGGGGCCAAACTGCTTGGGTTCAAATCCCCGCGCTACTGCTTATTACTTGTATGGTCTCAGGTTGAGTGCTTCACCACTGTGTGCCTCAGCTTCCTCATCTGTAAAATGGGGATAATAATGGTACCCATCCGTGAGAGGTATTGTAGGCATAAAAATGAGTTAATATATATAAATATTAGTGAATGTTAAAATGAGTTAATATTTGGAAGTGCTTAGAATAATGCCTGACTTACAGTAAGTGCTCAGTGAGTGGTTATTATTGGTCTTGGTGAGTGAAAATTTGTAAAACTGAGCAAACACATTGTAAATACATAGTAGAAGAAAGTTTTTTTGGAATTATATGGGAAATCCTAAACTGCTTGTCTTCCTGTTGCCTCTGTCTCACTTTTGGCCCTGGAAGTGCACTCCTGGGAGTGATGCGTTACTGAGGGCCGGCCTCTTCTCGGTCCTGCTTGTCCATTGAGCCTGTGTTGTTTGGGGAGATCCTTCCTTACTTAGCAACCACAGAATGGGTTTTTAAGAAAGACTTGCTGAGGCAACATAATTTTCAAGGGTACAGTTAAATAAATGGAATATAAACAACATACCACTGTATATCCTTTGCATTTTTAGAATTAGAAGTCACTTTCCTGCCTCAGCAATGTTTAAAATTATAGTGCATTTCTTTTAAGCTCAAAGAGTTGCAGAAATTATGTGAAAGAGAAAGAGGATAAGGTCTTGTTCATTTTCAGTGTTTAATCTAAGACAACATAAGATTTAAAGGAGAAAAGGACCAACTTGGAAGGAACTTATGCCTTCAGTCCTACAAAGAGACTACATTTGAGCTATTCTTACCTCTAACTTTTAAAAACATGTGAAAAATGGCCGTACTGCCCAAGGTAATTTATAGATTCAATGCCATCCCCATCAAGCTACCAATGACTTTCTTCACAGAATTGGAAAAGACTACTTTAAAGTTCATATGGAACCAAAAAAGAGCCCACATCGCCCAGTCAATCCCAAGCCAAAAGAACAAAGCTGGAGGCATCACGCTACCTGACTTCAAACTTCACTACAAGGCTACGGTAACCAAAACAGCATGGTACTGGTACCAAAACAGAGATATAGATCAATGGAACAGAACAGAGCCCTCAGAAATAAAGCCACATTTCTACAACTATCTGATCTTTGACAAACCTGAGAAAAGCAAGCAATGGGGAAAGGATTCCTTATTTAATAAATGGTGCTGGGAAAACTGGCTAGCCATATATAGAAAGCTGAAACTGGATCCCTTCCTTACACCTTATACAAAAATTAATTCAAGATGGATTAAAGACTTAAACGTTAGACCTCAAACCATAAAAACCCTAGAAGAAAACCTAGGCATTACCATTCAGGACATAGGCATGGGCAAGGACTTCATGTCTAAAATACCAAAAGCAATGGCAACAAAAGCCAAAATTGACAAATGGGATCTAATTAAACTAAAGAGCTTCTGCACGGCAAAAGAAACTACCATCAGAGTGAACAGGCAACCTACAAAATGGGAGAAAATTTTCGCAACCTACTCATCTGACAAAGGGCTAATATCCAGAATCTACAATGAACTCAAACAAATTTACAAGAAAAAGACAAACAACCCCATCAAAAAGTGGGCGAAGGACATGAACAGACACTTCTCAAAAGAAGACATTTATGCAGCCAAAAAACACATGAAAAAATGCTCACCATCACTGGCCATCAGAGAAATGCAAATCAAAACCACAATGAGATACCATCTCACACCAGTTAGCATGGCAATCATTAAAAAGTCAGGAAACAACAGGTGCTGGAGAGGATGTGGAGAAATAGGAACACTTTTACACTGTTGGTGGGACTGTAAATTAGTTCAACCCTTGTGGAAGTCAGTGTGGCAATTCCTCAGGGATCTGGAACTAGAAATACCATTTGACCCAGCCATCCCATTACTGGGTATATACCCAAAGGATTATAAATCATGGTGCTATAAAGACACATGCACACGTATGTTTATTGCGGCACTATTCACAATAGCAAAGACTTGGAACCAACCCAAATATCCAACAATGATAGACTGGATTAAGAAAATGTGGCACATATACACCATGGAATACTATGCAGCCATAAAAAATGATGAGTTCATGTCCTTTGTAGGGACATGGATGAAATTGGAAATCATCATTCTCAGTAAACTATCGCAAGAACAAAAACCAAACACCACATATTCTCACTCATAGGTGGGAATTGAACAATGAGAACACATGGACACAAGAAGGGGAACATCACACTCTGGGGACTGTTGTGGGGTGGGGGAAGCGGGGAGGGATAGCTTTAGGAGATATACCTAATGCTAAATGACGAGTTAATGGGTGCAGCACACCAGCATGGCACATGTATGCATATGTAACTAACCTGCACATTGTGCACATGTACCCTAAAACTTAAAGTATAATAATAATAATAATAATAATAAAAACATGTGAATGACTTGTTGACATCGTTCATTCATTCACCAGTATTTGCTGAGTGCCTCCCATGAAGTGCAAGGCCCCTTACCCCATGTGGTAAAGAAAGGACATGGGCCCTGCCCTTCTGGTGTGAGTGCATTCGGGTTTTCTAATTTCTCCCACCTGCTTTGTAGAAGATTAGAAGTGTTCATCTTCTGTTCCCTGACATACGTCAACAGACAGAACAATATGTTTTATCCTTCTTAAATGTTCATGAAAACATTCTTAAGTTAGTGTAAGGTAAAGAAGGTAAGATAGACTGTAAGAAACTTATGATTGTTTCTTTTCCTAAAAGAAAACAAACAAAATCACATATTTTTTGGAGTACTGATGATAGGCACATAAGCTCATGTTTGATAGTTAATAACAAACAACCAGAATATGTAAGTCATTGAGTTCCACTGACTTAAGTGGCTTCTGCTGTCCTAGGAGAAATAGGACCTCAAAAAGACAACCAGAATATGTAAGTCATTGAGTTTCACTGACTTAAGTGGCTTCTGCTGTCCTAGGAGAAATAGGACCACAAAAAGACCATCTGTTTTATGTGTCATCCCACTTCACTCTGCATGTGATGAGAATGTTGCATCGGCCCATGGCAGTTTTTATTCCTCACTCTAGATTTGGTCTTTAATTGTGGCCTTACCTCAAGTTCCTCAAGTGTGTATAGTCACCTGTTACATAGGTTCAGAGTGGTCTTTCCTTTCATTTCAGGGGTATGTTTTGTGAGCAAATTATAAAGCACCTTGAATATCTTTTTAAGATAACGTTGAAAAACACAGAGCAGTCGTATTATTGAGATCATGTCCTTACTGATATACTAGCATTTTAAGATTTGAGAGTATTTCCTTCCCATGTGGCTAGTTATTAGGAATAAGAAATTAGGTCAGGCTAAAAGCCAAAGAAGTGTTTCTTGAATACAGGCTAGGATTGAATTGTAGTAATTCAATTGAATTCAATCTCAGCATTTGTCGTGGGTTTTAGTCCTGTTCCTGTTCCTGTCATGGCTAGGGCCTTCAGCAAACTTTACATCTCAGTAAGTGCAGTTGTCTTTTACAAGTAAATTGCACGGAAGTCAGTTAACCTGAGCAAGTGAACAAAGGCTGTGATTGTATTGCTGCTGTTTCTCTTGATACTAGATCTTCTGTTCTTTGATTCATTACTATTAGTGTTAAAGAATTAAATATTAACTGTACATTGTTTTCTAAACAGAGTCACAGTTGTTATAAAGCTAATTTCACTTTTCATAGCAATGCTCCCTGTTTGGCAGGTTCTACCTGTTCTGTGTGTCATCTTTGCAAGGACTTTTGCCCTTGTGAGGTAACCAGCCGTAGTATAGGGCCCCAAACAGATTGAACGTTTCTGTGATGAAAACTCATACACTTGTTTAATTGTGGATTCTAATCCTGTCTTTTACATGTGTGTGTTTATGTGTTTCAGGAAAAAAGTGCCAGCTCAAATGTAAGACTTAAAACTAATAAAGAGGTTCCGGGATTAGTTCATCAACCCAGAGCAAAGTAAGTTCTAGTTTCTGTTTTCCTTATATAGTCGGCCTTCCATATCCATGGATTCTGCATCTGTGGATTCAACTACCCACGGATCAAAAATATTCAAAAAATAATAATTCTACAAAGTTCCAAAAAACAAAATTTGAACTTGCCACACACCAAGTACTATGTTGAATTCATGTGAATGAAGTGACGTGTAGGCACTTCATTAGGTATTATAAGTAATCTAGAGATGATTTAGAGTATATGGGAGGATGTGTGGGGGTTATGCAAGTACTATACCATTTTATATCAGGGATTTGAGCATCTGCAGATTTTGGTATCTATCTGCAGTGAGGTCGTGGAACCAATCGCCCACAGATACCAAGGAACAACTGCATTGTTTTTAGAGCTAAAAATGTTTTCAGAGTGAGTTCCATTTTGCCTACCAGATAATCAAGATCTAATATAAAGCTTTAGTAATTGAGAAAGTGGTTTGGTGTAACAGAACAGAATAATGAAAACAGACCTACAATACATGACAAAGCTGACTTTGTAGGCCAGTTAGAAGAAAACAGAGAAGATTATCAGTATGACCACGAGGTAGGGAAGAATTTTGAGTAAGACACAAAGGATGTAGTTCTTAAGGATAATAATTAATTAATATGACTGCATTAAAATTAAGAAGCTCTTAAAGCTCTTAAAGGTAAAACCCAAATGTCCATTGAAAATATAGGTCAGGCGCGGTGGCTCACGCCTGTAATCCCAGCACTTTGGGAGGCCAAGGAGGGAGGATCACAAGGTCAGGAGATGGAGACCATCCTGGCTAACACGATGAAACCCTGTCTCTACTAAAAATACAAAAAATTAGCCGGGCATGGTGGCGGGCTCCTGTAGTCCCAGCTACTCGGGAGGCTGAGGCAGGAGAATGGCGTGAACCCTGGAGGTGGAGCTTGCAGTGAGCAGAGATCGGCTCCACTGCACTCCAGCCTGGGCAACAGAGCAAGACTCCATCTCAAGGAAAAAAAAAAAAGAAAATATAATGGGTAACTAAACTGTGGCATCTAAACTGTGGGAATACTGTACATCAGTGAAAATGAGTGCCTATAGGGACACATATCATGATGGAGGAATCTCATAAGGATGAGGCAGTAGAGTAAGCAGCGATACATGCATACATGTGGTTTCATTCATATGAAGTCAAAAAACAGACAGAACTAAGGCATATGTTGTCTGTTAGTATATGGTAAAACAATAAAGAGATATAAGGAAATGAAAAGGCATTAAATTCAGAATATTAGTTATTTCTGACCAAATGGAGGACAATGGAACCAGAGGCTCTATTTCTTAATCTGGGTGGTAATTACATGAATGTTCAATTGTTATTTTGTGAAAAAAATGTACAAATAACATTATATGTCTTCTGTGTGTTAGGTATATCACAATTGGAAAGTTAAAAAGAAAAGAAAAAAATTAACTTGAAGAAAAAGATTGTATCACATGAGGATCCATAGAGTGCCTAATACATTTTCCCACTTATAGTAGAAACTTGAAAATATGATTGTTGATTACCAACAGATGACTATCCCTAAATGTTTCATTTAAAAGGTCATTGCATGTTCAAAAGTTAAAAAACAATAATGAGTAGTTTTCTAGGTTGTTCTAGAACTGACTCTAACCTTAATGATAAAATGTACTTTGTATGACTTTGAAGCTGTCCTCTCCTTCAAAGAGGCTGTGTTATCCCAGAGGCTACAAATCTCTATTAGTGTTTCACCTAAATGGAGACAAATTTCCTGAGAGTACCGATGACACTGGTACATTTGACACAGTCACCCCAACCCAAAATAAATTTGACTATTACATATGTGTATTGATAGCCCCGTAAATCAAAATCATAAGCAGAAGGAGGTATGTTATCTCTAGTTCTTCCAAAAAATTGTGACAAAAATGACCTAACTCATAATCACTTTCCCCTGGCTCAGTGTCTGTGGAATCACTGCAGCTGTGGCCACTGTGGTGTCGCAGTTAGGAGACCTCAGGGGGTAGGTAATGGGCTCTGTCATTTAATTTTTACTTTCAAAGAAAACTGGACATGTTAAAATCCACTTACCATTTACAATGTCAGTGTAATGATGCCGCTGATGTTTTCACCCTCAGGTAAATGTGCTATGGCCACAACCTCCCTAGCCCACCTTACTGCTGATCACTTTCATCCACTTTATCTGCCTTTGGGGACAGCAGATATCTGATAACACAGCCAAACCACCTTATCATCCAGGATGTCTGAAAAATGCTATTTTAAAATGCTTCCCTTATCTCAGAGTTATAAAGAGAGATTGAATGGAGGAAAATTTCTCTTTTCTGTTTGAAAGAATACTTACTTAACATTGACACCCTGAAGCAGCACACTTCACAGACTGGCGTGTGCTGAAGCTTTCAGAGGAGAAAATTCTGTTTTCCCCACAGCAGCATGCTTGTGTGTGTGTGTGTGTGTGTGTACACACATGTGTGTATGTATTTCAAACTGTGAACAGAACATTGGATTCCTGGAATTCAATTAAGAAATCTTTCTGGAGGGCCAAGAGAAGAGTTTTACTTTTCCTACTTGCTGACATATAGGATCAATTTACTATACTGATGCATAAAATAAGATGAGGCTTCTTCTTCCCCATGAGTGGAAGGACAATCCCATACTATAAAGGCAGATCATCCTCATACCACCATGAAGGCATGTCATCTTCATACCTTCATTTAATGCTTTAATTTGATATCAGGCAAGTGACCTATGTCTTTGAGCTTCAGTTTTCTCAGAGAGAAATGGAAGTGAAAGATCCTGTCCTGAGCTGAAGAACAAATGAAATAGGGTATACCCACTGCTTATGGCATTGTCTGGCACTTGGTAAAAATGCCTTAAATATTAGAAACAACCCAAATGCCTTTAACAGGAGGTTGCGTGGATGCACTACACTATAGTCACACAATGGGATATTAGTCAGCAGTTCAAACAAATGCACAGCAGCAATGCACAATATTGGATGGGCCCTAGCAGTCTAATATTACAAGAAAAGAGTAAGTCTGAAAGATTACATAGAACATGATGCACTCTATAAAGTTAAAAACAACTGAAATAATCTGTTTTTTAAAGGCATACAAAGAGATGCATTAAAACTATATAAAAGCGAAGTGAGGGAGTGATAGTTACATTGGGTTGTGGAAACACACACGCAGATGGGAGCTCACATGGAGTCAGCTATGGGTGGTTGTCAAGGTCCTCGCTTTTGTTTTTTAGTTTGGTTTCACAGGTGTTTATTATACTACTTTAAAAAAGTAATTAACAAAATAAATAAAAGTGAGCTATGCATGAACTACTAGTAGGAGTCTGTCACACAATGAGGGTTAGGATGAATCTACTTCCCTGAGGTCCAATTGAAAAATGACGATCATGAAGGAAAAACTGTGTTCAGGCCAAGATTTACCAGGAACCCACCTAGTAATTGAATTTCATTTTTGCAGGGGAGGAAGAACTTTACCCCAACACTCTCAGGATTTCTGGCTGGGCCTGAGAGTTAAATTGACATGAGACAGATTTAACAGGAGAAAAGATATCAATTTCTACATGTACATGGGAGCCCCTATAAGAAAATGAAGACCCAAGAAGTGACAAAACCCACATATTTGTATACTAGGTTGAACAAACAGAGACAGTTATGGAAAAGCACCTAAAATATGTGGGGAGACTAAAGGAAGAAAGGAATTATTTTAACAAAGTCTCTTGGTACAGAATTCTCTTGGCCTTGACTGCCTGTCTCTGGTGATGAGAATGTTTCTTTCCTCCTGGTGTGGGGAGAGCATTGTTCACATGGGAGTTTCGTCTCCTTCTTTCAGGAAGAAAAGAGGAGGTCAGAATTCCCCTCCTGCACCTGCTGTTTCCAATTGTCTTTAGCTCAAAATAGTCCTTATGCCAAAGTGAGCATATTTTAGGATGGCTTATTCTGCCAGGCTTCATGGGTGAGGTATTGGGGAATTAGGACTTTGCCTCCTCATACTTTTGGGCTTAGCTTTTTATCATTTGCAGATTTTATTTTTTTTAAGACACTAAAAGCGAAAGCCCCATATCTTTTAGCTCTAAAGCCTATTTTGCCCACCATTCATTAATTTGTTTACTTTGCATTAAGATGCCATTGTATTGTCATCCTTAGTCCCATGAAGCTGAGAAGTCTCAGGAAGAAGAGTGTTTGAGGGTGCAGAGTTAATTCACAAGAGCTTTGCCAGCGCTAACTAACGGCACAGGGAGTGCTCCAGTGCTGCATTGAGTTTTCCAAGGTTGTTTTAGTTACGAGAGAGAAATAGGAATTACTAAAATTATTGAGCCTTATTGGTTAAGTCAGGTACCAATGTGCAGGCTTTTGTAAGTGAATGCTAGTGAATCTTTTGTAAGTGAATCTTAGAATCAATTATTCATCCTTTATAAACTTAAGTCATAAACAATTCAGTGATCCCTTTCTAATATTTTGAAAAAAGTTAGAAATCCAGTGAGCTTTTCCTCCTCATCTCCCCCACTCACAATCATCAAATTGTGCATCAGAAAGGATTTTAGAATCAAGTCTTTATGCAGGAACTGTTTTCTACAGTGCAGTTGGTACTCTTGAAGGTAAACACATATTCATGGCGCTGTGTGGATAAGTTTCTTCCACATGGGAAGAGGGGACCCATGTTTATCTAGACGGGAATCAGTTGATATGGGGAAATTTTTATTTCATCAGAATAAAAATTCTGTCTCTGTCCCATTGAAGAGATTTCTCTTCTTCTCTCTGAAACAATCCAATGGAGAACAGCAGCCTCATGCTTTCGGATTACACCATATCTGAGACGATGCACAGGTGACCTGTGTGGGCATTTGCTCCCCCGGCAACGTCTGACACACTTCCAGTGACAATGCAGGTTATCTGGAGGAGCCTGTCTGGTGCATCAGGCTCCCTTCCATTCAGTCTTTTCTAACACAATCCATGCACTGTACTTCAAGATGTCAAGAGAGGACTCAGTCTGGTGTGTGACTCTTCTTCGTGGGTAATGAAATGTGGCAAAGGCAGGCAGGCATGTTCTAATGTTCTTAGACATAGAAAAAGCAGGCAGCATTTCTTTATCATGGGACAACACAAAACTGAAATCACTGAGAGTTTTGTGGTTGCTTTCCTACATAAGCATCCCGAGGTCCTTAGCCACCACTTTTGGTCTCAAGCTCCTGATAGGGATCCTGACCGTGTGATAAGTGCATTCTTGATCACAGAGGTTGCAGATACATTTGCAGAGTTAACCCCTCTTGTCCCTCTCATGTGCATATGTATGAGTACTGACCAAACGTCGCAGTTTTCATGTTGTGGTATTTAAATAAAGGAGCTAATGGAAGTTAGTGACGATCATAGACAGTAGAAGGGACATCAGTGACCAGCCCTGGTTTTATAGATGAGGACTCAGGCTCTGCACATCACCCATGCTGACAAACTCTGCTGCTTCAGCAAGGGGTCATGAATCACTTGAACTTAAATAGGGGGACTCTGTCAATTAATTAAGAAATATTTTTTGCCCTCCTGCTATATTCAAGGCAATATATGCTAAAAACTCCAACCAGAGAGTTTCCACAATGAACGTCCAATCCTAAAAATGCCGTTTTTTATGAGGTCTCTGAAATATTTTCTAGGGCAACATTTCTGGGGCAACATATACATACGGTTATCTATCCAGTTACCTGTATTAAGAGAAAGAGATCTGGCCAGGCGCAGTGGCTTACGCCTGTAATCCAAGCACTTTAGGAGGCCGAGGTGAGTGGATCACCTGAGGTCAGGTGTTCAAGACTAGCCTGGCCAACATGGTGAAACCTCATCTATACTAAAAATACACAAAATTAGCTGTACGTGGTGGCTCATGCCTGTAGTCCCAACTACTCGGGAGGCTGAGGCAGGAGAATTGCTTGAACCCAGGAGGCGGAAGTTGCAGTGAGCCGGGATGGCACCACTGTACTCCAGCCTGGGTGAAAGTGTGAGACTCCATCTCGAAAAAAAAAAAAAAAAAAAGAAAGAAAGAAAAGAAAAGAAAAGAAAGAAGGGTTTATGAGAGAGATCCTCTATTATAAGAATATGAAATTTAGAAAGATTTGCATCCAGCATGGCTCAAATAAAAAATGTTTTGGTGCTTGAGACGGTGAAAACATAAGGAACCTGGGAAAACTCAGCTATGCAAACTGGCTTTTCTGCCCAGGATCCTACAGAGAGGAGACAGTTTAATGTACTCTCATCATCCCAGCTTCTGTTCTGCCTTTCAAACCTGCAATAAGAGAGGGCGTGTTTCCCAAACAAAACGTTTACCTTATTTGAATGATCAGAGAAAGGGCAGTAAAATTATGTGATATATGTGAAAGTGCTTTGTAAACCATGAAAGTTGATTAATGGAATCAGATATGTACATTGTTTTCCTTTGATAGCCAAGTTAATGTCATTGCTCACAGATTTAATTGCTTTTATACAGAGGGGAGAACCTCCTCTGAGCCTCAGGCCCTACTGTCTGTCACAGGAGGCCTGGAGGGTTTCAGGTCACTTGTGGCCCCTAAAGGATAAGGCATGATGCTAAAGGGTACATCCGATGGGCTTTTCACCACACTTGGATATGAAGGGAAGAAGCCATTCCAGAGCCCACCCCCAACCCCCTCCCTCAGACAGGACAACCAGTAGGCACTGATAGTAACTAAAGGAAACTCTGTGTGATAACGTCTCTTATCCAGCATCCTTCACCTCCTTGGAACACGCACAGCTATCTGCTAGGTAGAAGCAACTGTCCTTAAGACCATGGCCCATTAAGACTAAGTCCTATACTGCCCCATGCCCTTCCCATCTGTAATTCATCCCTGCTGTCCTTACCGTCTTATTTTGTCCCCACCAGCCTTGTCAGCCATCTCACTAAGAAGGCTGTTAAATGTCATAGGACAGGAAACACAGAGCAAGTGCTGCTCAGACATGGCGTCCTCCCATGTTCCAGTGGAATTGTGTTTTCAGAGGTGTATCTGCTGCCACCAGTGCAGAAAGTGCTCAGGAGTAATATCAAGTCATCTGTATGTCTTCAGCTTGTTTGCCACCGGCCCACACCCATAGTCAGCTGGAGATCATGCTGATACTGACAACCTTTGTAAAATATATATTTCAATACAATAACTAGGATACATTTTCTTTTTTATTTTTTTTCAATACACTTGAAATATGCCATGTGCTGCTTGTTCATGCTTTTTTTAAAAATCACAAATGTGTATCTGAAGAAAGAATTTGACATGCAGCTCCCAGTAACATTACTATAAATAGCATCTGTACATTGAAGGGAAATTGTCTTCGTTTAAGTCATAGGCACTGATAGACTATTATGAAACACATTTGCAGGATTACTGTACTGTTTATCCTTAATGTAACTTCAGAGTATTTCAGTGGAAAAGTCTGCAATAAATAAATGTCTTCCCCAAAGTTTGGGGACTCAGCATTTTCCTTTGAGGGGACCAGGTTTAGCAAAGCACTAAAATACGCACTTAACTACCCTTTGTTTTTCAGCATGCACATCTCTGAAAGCCAACAAGAATTCTTCAGAATGCTGGATGAAAAAATTGAAAAGGTAAGAAGTGAAATAAATAACCTACATGTTTCAAGGGAAGTATAGTAATGGCTTCATATGTGAGGGCAATAACATTCTTGTTTCTATGTCATAAAGCTATTTTTGTGAACGTTTGGGTGGAGAGTTAAATTAAAGTCACCGCCCTTCCAAAATAAAGTGTGTGTGAGAATGTTTAATGTATAATAGAGACTCCCAGGATCCAGGACTGTCCTTGCTTATTAAAGTATGTAAAGTCAGTTGGAAAGCAATAAGCAGTCTTTTTTTCTAGACCAAGCATTCTGACCACTGCATGTCATTTTGCACCCAGTGCCCTGCACTAACCTCCGACTGCAAGGGGGCCCATAGTACCTGCTGAAACCTATCGAGGGCCTATGCATGGCACTGATCTGAGTTCTTTGCAAGCATGTTATACCTAATTCAATTTATACTTATCTCAGGAAAATGGCGTTGAGACAGGTATTATCTACATTTTACAGAAGGAAACAGGCTCAGAATGCTTGAGTAATTTACCCAGATTTGCAAGGCTAATAGTGGACAAGTTGGAATTCCAGCCCAGGTCTGTCTGACTCCAAAGCAGTGTCTCCAAGTTGCTTCTCTGGTAGTGTGTGGGGATTTATATTGACAGTAAGATACAAAGTCGATCTGTCATAATGAAGAGTTTACATACTTATAGAATTTAAATTCATCTCTTCAAAGGGGTGAATCTTAAATGTTAAAGATACAAATCCGAGTATTGTAATTTTTTTATTCTAAAGAAGAGTGAAATTCTAAGTTCAGAACATATCACACTATGGTTAAGGCGTGACAGGCTGATTTTTACCTTTGAAATCTTCCAGTTTTAATTTGTATTTGTTTTTTACTTTGTGTTGCCCTTTTATTTTAGTATTTATTCATGAATTTCTAAGTTATGATGTGTATCACTCAACAGAAGATAATGAAGACGGTCTTAAATTCATTAGTATTATTTAGCAGCAGATCCCACTTTGACGTGGACCCTCTGAGAGAATAATTGTATCATCTGCTAAGCCACCATTAAAAGACCAGCAAAGGTCACCAATGCGAAAAATAGAGATGGATAATGAATTAAAATGAGAGTTAAATCTATAATGTTCCCTGAATGTAAATAAATAAATACTTATTAAAGTATAATAATTTTTTTTAATTTTCAGTGGAATTGTGGCTTATGAATGACTTTTTAAGTTGGAAACTTCATCCAGGAACAGTTGCCAAGTTTCACATATTGGTTCAAAATCTGTTCAATTTGTCAATAACCTTTTTTAGTAAAGAGAAGCATAAAAAGAAATACAGGTTAAGTATCCCTAAATCGAAATCCAAAATGCTCCAAAATCTGTAACTTTTTGAGTGCAGACATGATGCTCAGAGCATTTTCGATTTCTAGACTAGGGCTGTTCAATCAGTAAGTATATATAACACAAATATTCCAAAATTCAGAAACGTTCGAAATTCAAAACACTTCTGGCCCCAGGCATTTCATATAAGGAATACTCAACCTGTATTTTCTTCCCACTGAAACGATGAAGATCTTTTCTTCCTTTCTTTATTTGTACTTCCCCCCACTAGCTTTTTGGTAAGAAAAAGATTTGCATAGTAGTTAGGGGTAGATGGTAAAACTTGAAACCTGAATTTTAAGTTATCTTTTTAAACAACACTTACAAACACTTAAAATGATATAATCTATATCCAGTGTGGGTTTTTTTGTTTTTTTGTTTTTTTTTTTTGAGACAAGGTCTCACTTGTCACCCAGGCTGGAGTACAGTGGTGCAATCTCAGCTCACTGCGGCCTCTGCCTCCCAGGTTCAAGTGATTCTCCTGCCTCAGCCTCCTGAGTAGCTGGGATCACAGGTGTGTGTCACCACGCCCAGCTAATTTTTGTATTTTTAGTAGAAACAGAGTTTCACTGTGTCAGCCAGGCTGGTCTCGAACTCCTGACGTCAGGTGATTCACCTGCCTTGGCCTCCCAAAGTGCTGGGATTATGGGCGTTGAGCCACCGTGCCTGGCCCAGTGTGTTTTGGTAATTGAAACTCTACCTCCTTTTACTCAGAATTGAAGTTCATTGCTCCCACCTGAAATCTGAGATCCCCTTTTGCTTTTGCATCCAGAATGTAGAGTACAACAAAATAAAGAGTAATCCAGAATGTAGAGTAAAACAAAAATAAAGTTTATAACTTGATCATTTATTGGATTGAAGCTTCCCTGGACAAAAGAGCATTGGTAGATTCAACATAAACACTGTTTCCACTATTGAATACATTTACATTGGAAGAAGAGCTCCTGTATCACCCATGACAGGTACCCAGCTGTAGATTCTTACAGGCAATTTTCTATCCTCTCCGAGCCATGCTTTCCTGCCTCTCCTCTCTTAAAGCTCATCCTTCCAAATATTTTGAATATGCTATCTTATGTGTCGTTTAAACATTAAGCCTCCAAAAATTAAAATGCTCCTCCTTAATATATGTGTTTGCTTAATGTAATCTTCGCCATCGTTTATATAACCAAAATTGAAAGCTGGATTCTTCCAAATTTCTTCCAAATTGTTTTCCTGGGCATTTACCATTGCTAAATATTTATTTGTTCCAGGCTAGCATGAGGACAACCATAAATGCAAGTCAAATCTATTTAGATTTTACAGAGTTGGTTAAAAACAGAAAGAAAATTAAACTCACGTAGAGCTTCATGTTGAGAGATTGAGTCATGCTGAGAGACCTTGAGTTTAAGATTTCATCTCTCTCAGAAATGACCAGTAATTCTTTTTTTCTCCCTTAAATTAATAAGAAGCAAAATTGACTAACCTATGGAGATGTAAACATGCCCTTCCTTGATGCAGCCTTTGCATTTATTGGATGTCTTTAGGGCATGGCTTGAATTTGCCTTCTAACCTAATTTGTTGTTGGATACCAAAAAACAAATTTCTGCTCTGTCTTCCTCAAAATAGATGTAAAAGCCCCATTAGTATACAGAAACGGGGACTGAAAGGTGGTTTCATATTTATAGTAAAACTTAATTTGCACATTTTGGACTACTCTAATTCAGAGATTGTCACAGTGCAGAGCTGCTGTTTACCTTTGCACCACAGCTGAAGAAGTGGTTTTCTAAGAAGTTACGGTGACCAAGAAAAAGCAAGTAGCAAAAATGCAATTTAAGAAAATGATTCGGCCAGGCACGGTGGCTCATGCCTGTAATCCCAGCACTTTGGGAGGCCAAGGTGGGCGGATCATGAGGTCAGGAGTTCGAGACCAGCCTGGCCAACATGGTGAAACCTCATCTCTACTAAAAGTACAAAAATTAGCTGGGTGTGGTGGCACACACCTGTAGTCTCAGCTACTCAGGAGGCTGAGGTAGGAAAATTACTTGAACCCGGGAGGTGAAAGTTGCAGTGAGCTGAGATCCTGCCACTGCATTCCAGCCTGGGTGACAGAGCAAGACTCCATCTCAAAAAAAAATAAAATAAGATTCAGCACCTGCTGAATACTATACTAAGCATTATGCTAGTTACTGAGGATACAAAATTAGATAGGAATTATAGAGTACACTATAAATAAATAGTAAACAGTCCATTGCTTTGACAAGTTCAATTTTAAAAGTGAATTTTTAAAATATCTAATTATTTTTCTGATCAAGGAGTACTTCACCCATCACTGCCACCACCATCCTCACCCTCACCCTGCTGTTGTCACTGAGAGTGAGGTTCTCCTCCGTGGAACACAACTATTTGCCTTCTAAGCTGGTTCAGGGGTTGAAACTTCAGGTCCTTTAACCAGGGATTTGGGACTTGGTACCATTTCACTATGCTGGTGGGAGGCCACAACACTCTGCTGCAACCGGAGATGACCAAGAGAGACAGATTGTCAGGAGAGCAGTGAAAGTTCAAAGAAGCTTGTAATCTGATCTACTTTTGCTTTTCCTTTTGGAGAGTAAAAACACTGTGAACCAGTGGGAGCCGCCTCATTTCTGTTCACCTCATTATTTTTTACTCTGCTACCTAACCGTCGTTATTCCGTTGGAATCTATAGTTACTATTGTACCTCATGATTCACAAGCTCCTAGAATCTTATTTGAAGTTTTAGCATTTGCCTAACTTTGCAGCTTTAAGAAAATGACAGTTTTCTGTGGAGCAAAATAGTGATTTTAAACTTCATTTTTTCACTGTACCTAGAGAGGGAAGACAGTATCTACATTAAAGTAGCCTGTGGAGGAGTTTCTGAATATAGTACCAGATACAGGTGACATCTGATGTTAAGATGTGCTTTCCACTATACATTCCAGTTTGTTTGTAAAAAGCAGAAAAAGTAAATAAATTTTTTAGGTATCTGCAATAATAGTATCTTCTATAGGCAAAAACAGGGATTTATATTTTGCTTTATGAAAATGCAAGACCCTGGCTGATGACCAGGGAGTCCTTGGCTTCCTCAAAGAGGATCCTGAATATTAAATAAAGAGTATCTTAGTACAGTGCCATTTGCACCTGGTTGCTGTTTCTGATGAAAGGCTTCTTAAAGTTTGTTGGGCCTTGTACATCTTTTTGGAGTCTATTATAAAAGTTACAAAGACTCTCCCTATGAAAATGCACAAATCATATACACAAAACTTTTAAGTATAAATTTCTGGGTTTTAAGACTCCATGGAACCTGGCCATGGGCCCCAGGCAAAGAAACTTTGGATTTCTTTCTTATGTATTTTGCTGATGTGCTTCCGTCAGATCCAGGGCCCAGCTGCAGTCATGAGCGTGCATGAGCCTAGCTGGCGACCCTATCCATAGATAGTTGTGACTTTAAAGAGGATTAGGGAACTGAGTACAGATGACACCATGCAAACTCATTCTTCTTCCTTTCTTACATCCCCTCCTTCCTCTCTGTAAAAATAGTTCACAGTCTCCTGAGGGAGAGCCATGAGCATGCCTAATGCATCTCACATATTCCAGTGTGATCTTGAGATTCTGGCTCTGTTGATTGATATTATTCAATGTGACATTTCAGGAAAAGTCTGAGAAAGAGCAGTATGTGGACTTAAATCAGCTGATTTCAAAAGATGTTTGTTTGGCTGGGTGCAGTCGCTCACGCCTATAATCCCAACACTTTGGGAGGCCGAGGCTGGTGGATCACCTGAGGTCAGGAGTTCAAGGCCAGCCTAGCCAACATGGTGAAACCCTGTCTATACTAAAAATACAAAAATTAGCCAGGCCTGATGGTACACGCCTATAATCCCAGCTACTCGGGAGGCTGAGGCATGAGAATCGCTTGAACCTGGGAGGTGGAGGTTACAGTTGAGCAGAGACCATGCCACTGCCCTCCAGCCTGGGCGACAGAGCAACACTCCGTGTCAAAAAAGTAAATAAAAATAAATAAAAGATATTTGTTGGTCTGTAGACCTCTACATCTATTGAACAGTCATTTACACTTACAAAATGTTTGAGTTCTTGAAGTGGCATTATTTCCATGGCCTCAGAACCAACCTGGTCGGTGAGAAAGGTCATGGTAAATCTGCATTTGTAAATTTTTTTCAAGAATTGTCTCTTGACAGTACATCAGATCAGTCTGATCCATGTTATGAGTCGGTGTGTCAGAGATCAGAAGACGTGTGCTTTTCATCCAGTGAAGAGAGTGACTTGCACATAGTTGTGAACTATGATGTTGGGTTCTACGTATAAACGATTTCTGTAGTCTGTTTAACCTCAGAGTTGTCACAGAACCAAATATAATGTTTGGCAGATGTGGCGGATATGATGATGGGTTTTATTTTTTAACTGTGTGTAAAGGCCTGCTTAGTGCCCACCAATGATAAGAAAACCTGGGACTGTCATATCAAAACCTAAACAATGTAACGTGGCCTGCCCCACGTGTGCAGAGAAAGTCATGGTGTGTTCCTCCCACCCAGCAGGTTGTCACTTTCAGTAGCAACCAAAGCCTTCAGCACTGGCAGAGAGATACTCTTGCTGGCATATGTAGTTTAGCAGTGGGCAGGGCTGCCATCGTCATTCCATGAAACAGTTTCTTGCTCCATGGTAAACATATTTTAACCAAGTTGCTTTGCTCATAACCAAGTCTGTTTTTGTCTCCTCTCCCTTCATCACCTTGCCTTGCCATCTCTCTCTTCTGAGTGTACCTTTCCTGATTCTTCAGCCAAATTAGAGCTGTAATTACAACAGGCAAGGATGTGACTCAGTCTGTTTTGGTTTTATCTCTACTGCATAGTTTTATGCAGATGACTTCTTAATCGTCATGATGATGACATTGGTGTAGGAACCACTGGTGAAGTGTGTGTATACTCTGGGCTTTAGGATCCTGCATGCCCATCCAGCTAACAGTAGTAGATGAGTCTGTCAAGGAAAATGAATCAGGCAACAAGCTGAAAAGAAATGCAACACACTTTCTTTTTTCTGGAGGGCTTGATTTTCAGAAAATTCTTGAGAATCTATCAGCCTGGCTCTTTAGGGAGCAAGAAGAGAAGGAGAGTTCAGTTTCTAATGCAACATAGTCATGAGTCCAAATAAAAACCATGCCATTTCTGTGCATCAGGTGTGGCCAACAATGCTGTGAACTCAATAGCAGTGTGAGACACAATCAGTGAATGGTATCATTTTGCCATGGATGCAAGTATTTGGACAAGGAAAGAAACCCAAGGTACCACTGAGAGTAACAGAGACAGGAATGTTGGTGTGTCTTATTCCCTTGACTAGTTCCCATTCAGCTTCTCCTTGCCCTGTCTTCTCTTCAGCTATCCTTTTCTCTTCCTGCCCATTACCTTTCCATTCATTGGGTTTGGCAGTCATGGATGTTGCTTCCGCCCTACAGAGAACACACAGGGAGAGAAAGGGTACCAGTCTTGGTAACTACTGCATTGTTATTTAAGAACATCTAAAAGGACTCACTTTAGACTGACAGCTCCCTAAGGATAAGAATTGGGTCTCATTTGTCTTTGTTTCCTCAGAATCTAGCACAGGGCTTGGGACAAAACAGATGCTTAAGAAACTTGTTGAATGAGTGAATGGTGCAGATAAGAACACTGGGCTTCAAATGGAGACAGAAGCATACAAAGGCAGGAAATGTGACCTGGAAGACTCCTAGAGTAAACCTCTCTACTTGGAGCAGCATAGCAGGTATAGAGCAAGCACAGTGCCAGATAATTGGACTGATAGAGGCCTAGGGAAGGAGGCAGCACAGTGCAAGAGAAAGAGCCCATGCTTCAAACCTGGGCCAAAGCCAAGGATTGGCTCTGGCAGCAGCTGTGTGACCCCAGGTTAAGTTAAACTCTCTGATTCTCAGTTTCCTCACCAATAAAATTTGACAAATAATACTAACTTGTCTGATATTAAAGAAAATACACATAGACTCTCCAGTAGTGTTTGATATGTTGTATGTGCTCTGTAATTGGTAGCCTTCATTTTAGTTGAAGTCGCCTGTATTTGTACCATCAAGGCCATTTATACAGGAAGGATTTGGAATGGGGTTGGGGGGTGGTGCTAAGACCGAACCTGAAAATGCAGAACTTAGAAACTTGGATCCTGCGTGAGCAAGTGCCTTCCTATGGTACAAATATCTCCTTGTAGAAAGAGTATTAGAATCGCACACTTTCCAGTGTATTCATCCACCTGCCTTCTATGTGGTATAATAAACATGTTCAGGAGTTAGATTCTTGTGAACACTTACAGAGCCATTAAATAACCTATGCTAACTTTCGAGCTGTGATTACAGAATGAGTCAGTGGCATGGGTACAGCTACAGCTGAATCTCTATATATTTTTTTTCTGTTTGGAAGTTTTACTCTTAATTGTTGTGTCTCATTTGAAAGGCTTTTATAAGCCTTTTAAAAGATATTCATTGGCCAGGTGTAGTGGCTCATGCCTGTAATCCCAACACTTTGAGAGGGTGAGGTGGGAAGATCACTTCAGGCCAGGAGTTTGAGACCAGCCTGGGCAACATTGCGAGACCGTCTCTACAAAAAATAAAAATAAAAATTAGCCAGGCGTGGTGGCATTCACTTGTAGTCCCAGTTACTTGAGAGGCTGAGGCAGGAGGATCACTTGAGCCCAGGAGTTTAAGGCTGCAGTGAGCTGTGATTGTGCCACTGCACTCCAGCCTGGGTGACAGAGCAAGACTTTGTCTCTTAAAAAACAAAAAAATATTAATATCAGCCTAAATATGCTTGTAACAACAACAACAAAAATTTAGGAAAGGGGCTCCAAACAAAATCATAGAAATTGTAAGACTGACTTCTTTGATCCATTTAATAAGCTTGACACGAACGTGTTCTCTGGACCTAGAAATGAGCCAGGGCCATGAGAGGCACATAATGAGGAATTAGAAAATAGGATTCTTGTCTTTAGGGAACCTCAAATCTGGAAGAATAACATTTTGCATTGGAAGGAACTTTAGAGAATGTCTTATCCAATTTACCCTCAACTTTTCATCTCCCACTAAACAGCACCCTCCGTAGCAAAGAATGAGACATTCCCGTTTATATCAGCTGGGAAGGAATTATGAGGCATATTATGTTCTGAACATTGCTTGAAAAATTTATTCTGAAGTATCATGTATATTTCTGGTGCACTTTATTCCTCTCTTTCACAATTCTATCGAGTGCAGGCACATTCTGCTCTGTTCCTAGAGAAAGCATTCTTGGAGCAGACACTTCTAGACTCCCCTCACTTCAATTCCATTTTTCTAAGTTGTTTCAAAAAGGAGTACCAAAAAATTGTAAGCTCATATTTACAAAATGGATTGTTGGAGGCTTGCTTAGAGATGCATAATCATACCCTGCCTGTCTTCTGGGTTTCTTACAAATTGAAAACAGGCACAGGGAGCCAGATGAGTATCATGGCCAGTATCTACCTTATTAATGGGCCGGCTGATTCCCAGGTGTGGATCCAGAGCGAGTTTGGAATATATTCATAACACTTAAAACATCAAATGATTTGTAGGCATAATATATAAAGAAGTAATATTAGTACAAACCAGTAAAAACCATCAATTAAACTACAATAAAGTTCACTGCAGCATTCTTTATTCAATAGCCAAAAAACTGGAAGAAAACTAAGTATCCACCCATGGAGAAACGAATAATTAAAATCCTCCATATTCGTACAGTGCAATATTATGCAGCAGTTAAGAGACATAAACCAAGCATATATATATATACACGTGTATATATATACATGTATATTTATGTGTATATATGTGTATATATACACATATATGACACATGTATATATACACATATATGACACGTGTATATATACACATATATGTGTATATATGATATATATGTGTATGTATATATGTGTATATATGTATATACATGTGTATATATATATACACATATATAGAGAGAGAGAGTCACAATTATAGATTTTAAATACAATTATTAAGTGAAGAGAGGATTATGCAGAATGATAAAAATTGTATGGTACCATGTACGTTAAAAACACACAAATACATTGTTTATAGATGGACATTCAACAAATATTTATTAAGCACCATCAGTTTTTACATGGCATATTTACAAATGGCATGTGTTTATATCTGTTACATATTTAAATATTCACATACACATAAAAGTGTAGCATATTTGTTATATCAATATAACATGAATATCAAAGTATCTAAAATGATACCAAACATACAACCCGACCAAACCCATGAACATTGCTGTGCCTGGGCATGGGGGATGAGCAATGAATGGGTGGTAGTTTCATTTCTTAGAAGGAGGGCAGAGGCTAGCAGCAGATGGTACAAAATATTACTAGTTCTTATGTCTAGTGGTGGGAATATAGTGTCTTTACATTCTTCATACTTTTCTCTATCTTTTAAATTTCTCAAAATCAAAAGAAGTCTATGAAAACAGGAATGTGTTTTTTGACAAAGTGTCAAATAGAAAAAACAAAAGCAGATTACACAGTGGTCACTGGCTTTGCTACACCTTCCCCTGGGTCCCAACATGTGGCTTTGGGTGGAAGAAAACCTACAGGAAGTGCTAACATATGGGCCATGGGCCCTGCTCTAGGTCACCTGAAACACTGCTGATTTAGATTTCACTTGAAATCACTGCTGTTTCCAAGGGCTCTGATAGTCATGGCCACAGATGCAGTTGAATTGCCTGACCTCTACTAATTGCTGTTCTTATTGGCCAGTTAGCCAAATGTGTGAAAATCCTTAATTTAACCTGTGTTTCATAATTCAGTAAGCCAGATAGTCCCCACGAATCAGTAGTTCTGATGGCCCCAGCCTGTCACGTGTCCTCTGGGGCTCCTTCGATTGTTATCCTCCCAAAGTGCTCATTCCCAGAAAATGGGTTAATCAGGCCAGTGGAAGCCTCAAGCTCCATAATAAAGTCCCATGGGCCTACTTATCTTCCTCTTCTGGGGTGCATGCAGGTTGGCCACCTTAGCCATGCCCTAGAAGAGGAAGGAAGCCAAACAGAAGTGTTCTCCCCAACACTGGGCCCCGGATGCCCACTCCTTGCTGCCCTCTGGGCCTCTCCCCTGCCTGTCTGGCTAGTCCATTGTTCTCTGCCTTCTAGAGAGAGGGCCCTCCCATCAATAGCTGAAGTCTTCTTCCTGGCCAAATGCATGTGCTTCCTATTCTGAAAGCAAAGAGAAAGGAAGGGAAGGTGAGCCCTGTGGTCCCTCAAACAGTGTCACCCCCCTTTGTGGAGAGGAAAGAAAGGAACCAACTTAAAGTATGTCCCTCACCTCTCCCTCTCCAGGGGCCCAGCCCATGGAACAGTGAAGGGGCAAACCCAACCTCTTCTCCTTTCTCCACTTGTGACTGGATGAGTCAGTCACCATCCAGAGGGTCTCAGCAGGTGTGAGTCAAGGGACTAATGGGGACCTACCAAGTTCTCTAATCCAGCAAGAAAACTGATCCTCATCTAACTGCTTCTGATATTTCCTGGTTAAAAACTGTAATGAAAGGAGATGTGTGATTAGTCTTCCCAAACCTCCATCCAAGTTCAATATAAATTCTAGGGTATATGTGGAACAGAGAGCTCTTTCAGAACAAAGAGCTCTAAAGAGTTTGTCTGGAAGGCACATCTTTGTCAAGAGGCAAATGAATTAAAATGCCAGATTTGCTAAAGCCATTGTCCAAAAGGAAGTGAATCCTGGGGGAGGTGTGTGAGGCTCCAGTCTACCAAGTGGGTTTTCCCAGGTTTCCTGGCTTGAGGGCAAGGTGGTAGCATTTGAGTCTTAACTCTTACACTTGAGAAGACACTAAGACATCCCTTTTAATGAAGTCCAACAAATAGCATGGAAATCTTCCACAAAAAATTATGATATGTCTGATTAGAAGAAATCAGTCACAACAGGGAAGAATTTTATAAGATAATGTTAAGTGAAAAAAAGCAAAGTAAAACACTGTGTCTATAATAGGATTGAAATGGTATAAAAATGTCATGCATGTGGACAAAGATTGAAATGAAATTTGAAGACTGGGAAGAGATGCTGTTGGGGATGAATTTTTCCATTTAATTTTGATTTTCAATGTTTTCATGTTTGTAAAATAAGAACAGTTTTTGCAGAAGAGCTCTGGAGAGATGTCTCTCAAGGTGGAAATTATCCCTGCTGTTTGGGCTCTAAAGAGGGCAAAACCCTTGAACAGTGTTAGCCTCTGATGCTACTGGTGGTTAATTCTGTTCTCTGGGGCAGAGCAGGCAAACTATGGCCCATAGGCCACATCCAGCCTGTGAGACAAGAATGGTTTTTACACATTTAAATGGTTGGGAGAAAATAAAAGAAGACTATTTTGTGACGTGTGAAAAATGGCATGAAATTCAAATTTCAGTGTCCATAAATTAAGTTTTATTGGAACTCAGCCATACTCATTCATTTACTTTTATCTATGGCCGCTTTCAAGCTTACAATGGCAGAGTTGAATCACAATGAGACCATATGGAATGGAAGGCCTAAAATATTTACTGTGGCCCTTCCTAGAGGAAGTTTGCCAAGGCCTGCTCTCGGACATCAGTTCAGTATGGCCAAGAGAACGTGGTCATCTGCATTCTCTCTCCATGTCTTTATCCTCACTCCTGCTCACCTCCTTGTGGGGAAAGAACATCATTGAAGTCATCCAAGTGCCAGCCTCAGATAAAGCTTGAAAAGTACGTGGCTTAAAGCTTCTAGGCCAGGCGCGGTGGCTCACGCCTGTAATCCCAGCACTTTGGGAGGCCGAGGCAGGCGGATCACAAGGTCAGGAGATCGAGACCATCCGGGCTAACACGATGAAATCCTGTCTCTACTAAAAATACAAAAAAATTAGCTGGGCTTGGTGGCAGGCGCCTGTAGTCCCAGCTACTCGGGAGGCTGAGGCAGGAGAATGGTGTGAACCCAGGAGGTGGAGCTTGTAGTGAGCCGAGATCACCCACTGCACTCCAGCCTCAGCGACAGAGCGAGACTCTGACTCAAAAAAAAAAAAAGCTTCTAAAATATCCTCCTTACTGTTGGTGAAATGGGGATTCGGGTATAATAAACACTTCATGGGGGTTTCGAAGCTGTTTAGTTAATACTTATTCTCTCTTGGAAATGAAAAGCCCAGTATCCCGGGATTGTTGTCACTGCTGTTATTGTCACGGTGATCATTCCTATATATGGTCAAAGAAACAGTCAGAGGCTGTCACACTCCACTGCTCATTACAAATGAGACCTTTTTCCAGCTGAAATAATAACACGTGAGTCTAATTAGAATAAAGCTCATTAGAGACGGAGAAAGCCATTAATGCCTCGATTGATTTTTCTAATGAGGTAAGCCGGGGGAGGAGACTTTAACAGCACAGCTAATTATTTTTTGCTTTTCTTCAGTATGTCTTTGGCATTTAAAACTGTTCTTATGACTTGTTGTTTGACTATAAATGAAAATGCTGCTGAAAAGTGCTCTGTGATTAAAGAGGCTCTGACACGTCCAGCCCTGAGAAAGGGGTGGAAGGCACCTGCTTCCTACAGGAGGAGGGCCCTGCAACCCTGCAGGCGGAGGTTTAAGCCCAGCAGCCCCTGGGGATAGCCTTCCTTTCACTTTTCCATCCTCCTCTTCCTGTGTATTCTGGGTTCTAGCTAGTCGTGCACAGATGCTCAAGCTGCAGAACGTGGTTATCTGCTCCTGCAGTCCTGGTTCAAGGACAGAGCTGAAACATACAGATTCTTATGGAAACTTGGATCTGAGGTTGCCTGTGGATGGTAAAACATGGAGGAAGGTGTTAGGGGATAAAGGGTGTTAGGTGGACAGAGGAGGGAGATGCCTATTAAATTTATGCACCAGAATGCAGATGGGGCAATTGTGCTTCATTAATCAAGATGCTCTTTGCCACTCAGAAAGCAGTTAAGTCCCACAGTACGGGATAAAGGCTGTCAAGGAAGGATAACAGTAAGTCAAGAAACTGAGACTCAGGATATAATAGACTTTGGAGACTCAGAACAGGGAGGATGGGAGGAGGATGTGGAGTAAAAAACTGCATATTGGTACAGTGTACACTGCTTGGGTGAAGGGTGCGCTAAAATCTCAGAATTCACCACTGTGTCATTTATCATGTAACCAAAAACCACTTGTACCCCAAAAGCTATTGAAATAAAAAAAATTATAATTTTTTTAAAAGCCTTACTGAATGAGGAAATTATTCAACAAAAGGCATTATCTCAGTGACTGTGCTATTAGAAATATAGTTTGGTGATAATGCACAGTCCAGCAACTAACAGAGATTCCCAGTGTCATCCAGACAGGTAAAGGAGCGGAGGAAAAATTCTTCAGGTGATCATTCAGCTAGTCACCAAGCAACAAGAGCCTGCTTTATGACAAGCATAACAGCTTACACTTTCAGACAGAAAGAAGCCTCATTAAAATGAACTTCTGTCATGAGCCTTTATTAACAAAACTTCATGTTTGCTTCCTACAAACCCAAGAGTCTTGACCGGACTTGTTTGCTGACTCCATTGCCCTGCCCATGAGGTTCTTTAACTCAGAACTTTGTGATGAAAGCAAAAGACAGAGTTTAAGATGCCTGGCTGAGGCCGGGTGTGGTGACTCACACCTGTAATCCCAGCACTTTGGGAGGCCAAGGCAGGCGGATCAGCTGAGGTCAGGAGTTCGAGACCAGCCTGGCCAACATGATGAAACCTTGTCTCTGCTAAAAATACAAAAATTAGCCAGGCATGGTGGTGCATGCTACTCGGGAGGCGAAGGTTGCAGTGAGCCAAGATTGTGCCACTGCGCTCCAGCCTGGGCAACAGAGCCAGATTCCATCTCAAAAAAAAAAAAAAAAAAAAAGCCGGCTGAACATTATGGAAAGAGAACTGGACCTGATTCCACATGTGATTTATGTGGGTATTAGTAGTCCCCTTTATCCACTGTTTCAGTTACCCAGAGTCAACAAGAAGAAGGGTGAGTATAGTACACTAACATATTTTGAGAGAGAGAGAACACATTCACATAACTTTTATTATAGTATATTATTATAATTGTTCTATTATTAGTTGTTATTGTTGTTACTCTCTTGCTGTGCCTAATTCTTTTTTCTTTTCCTTCCTTTTTTTTTTTAATTTTGAGACAGAGTTTCACTCTGTCACCCAGTCTGGAGTGCAGTGGCACCATCTTGGCTCACTGCAACCTCCACCTCCTGAGTTCAAGTGATCTGCAGTCTCAGCCTCCCAAGTAGCTGGGATTACAGGCGCATGCCACCACGCCCAGCTAATTTTTGTATTTTTGGTAGAGATGGGGTTTCACCATGTTGGTCAGGCTGGTCTCGAACTCCTGACCTCAAGTGATCCACCCACCTCGGCCTCCCAGAGTGCTGGGCTTACAGGCGTGAGCCTAATTTATATAGGTAGGTAGGTATGTGTAGGAAAAATATAGTATATGTAGAGTTCAGTATTCTCTGAGGTTTCAGGCATCCACTGGTGATTTCGGAACAAATCCCCCATGGATAAGTGGAGACAACTGTACTTAAATAAATACAAATAATGAATAATGGACAGTAGGATTCTAGTATCAACTTCGGTTGCCTCTCTTTGCAGTCCTGTTGCCCCTCTCCTAAGTTCCAAGCTATTCTTGTAACAGGGTCTATGCCCTATTCTGTGTGCATAGTTTTGCTCAAAACTTACTATCAGTTGTGTTGTTTAAAAAGGCTGCATCTTCCATTATGATGTGCAAAACGTTGATAGTTTTCTTCCCTTACTAAAGTACCAGGACACTTTCTGTGTAATACCATTTAACAGCCTCCACCCTGCTACCCCCACACCCCAGCACTGCTTCCCTCCAAAGCCAGAGTGTTCACAACCCTTGGATATGGGCCACACGAGGATTCCATTAGGTACCCAAAATACAAAGATGGACAAGAAACATGTTTTCCCCCTCAGTAAGGGAGGCAAACATTTTGCCTAAAATTCTATACAGCATGGTGGTGCGATGGAAGGACCACTGAGAAGGGAAGAGACTGTTTCTCCCTAGGGCAACTACAGGGAAGTCCCAGCTACTTGGGAGACTGAGGAAGGAAAATTGCTTGAACCCGGGAGGTGGAGGTTGCAGTGAGCTGAGATCGTGCCACTGCACTCCAGCCTGGGTGACAGAGCAAGACTCTCTCTGAAGAAATAAAAATAAAGAGATGGGAGCAAGAGAAGCCAGCCAGGACAGAGTGAGAAGCACCGAGGCCCTCTGGCACTTGGCTTCTTTGAGGATCTGAATGTGAACTGACTGATTGAGATGTGGGCCCCATTTCTCACCTAGACAGTTTTATTTCCTGTTGAACCAGTTGGTCTCATTTTTCAGTATCATCATAAGAGCTATAATTTATTAAGCACCCACCATGTGCCTAGCTTTGCTAAACACTTTCATGTATATGTTTAATTCCCACAACTCTGCAAGTTAGGTTTTATTGTCCCCATTTTACAGATGGAGAAACAGATTCAACACTTCCTCTCAGTCACTTTCATCTAGTCTACTCCAGTGGGAGGATACTCAGTTCACACTGATTGTTACATGTCTGAGGGGTGTGTGTATTGGGCTGAATGCATACATGTCTACAGAAACATACTAAAAACATATATGATGAATCATACCTGACACTGAATGGCAAGGCCTAGACCAGCAGTCCCCAACATTTTTGGCACCAGGGACTGGTTTTGTGGAAGACAGTTTTTCCATGGGTGGGGAGTTGAGTGGGGCGGGGTGGGGGTGGTTTCGGGATGATTCAAGCACATTACATTTATTGTGCACTTTATTTCTGTTATTACATATTCACCATAATGTAGAATCAGTGGGAGCCTTGAGCTTGTTTTCCTGCAACAAGATGGTCCCATCTGGGGATGGTGGGAGACAGTGACAGATCATCAGGCATTGGATTCTCATAAGGAACACACAACCTAGATCCCTCACAAGCACGGTTAACAGTAATGTTCGTGCTCCTATGAGAATCTGATGCTGCCGCTGATCTGATAGGAGGCAGAGCTCAGCTTCACTCACTCGCCTGCCGCTAACCTCCTGCTGTGTGGCCTAATTCCTAACAGGCCATGGACCAGTAGTGGTCCATGGCTTGGGGACTGAGGACCCCTGGCCTAGACTATTTGTCTATTTTAAACCTGTGGAGGAAAAGTACGTTAGGCACATTGGAGGAACAGGTTCTTAAAGTCACTCTTTGAGCTGTTGCTCTTTAAACTAGCAGGATTTAAAATTAGGATGATGTCCTTTCCTTAATACTTCTAATTCTTATAGACACTTCAACAAACAAAAACCCCTTACTCTAGAACCTTAGAAATGTGTGTTCTGCATTGACATCAACTTACACTTCCAGGAGGATAATAATACAGATAACTGGAGAAGACGTGGAAGCCTCTACACAGGGTAGGGTGTGGTCGGAAAAATTTTGGTAGGCAAAGGTTCCTTGGGGTTTTTTGAGTCTGCACCCAAAGGCACTCATGGTTCTTTCAAACAACCCTTCTTTGTCACCATCACTAGGAGTTTCTGTTCTAGCTTTCGAGGGCTTCCTGGGGATCTTGCTCTCTGCAGCTTTCAGTGTGTCCTTTGCACAAGGGTGGGATTGTGACTAAGAGCCTCCAGTTCTAATTGAGTAACGCATCCTGACAAAGACTTCCATTTGGGGTTCCTTTAAGGGGGAAGGGCATACTTCAGCGAAGAATTGCTGTGTATCTCCCAAACCCGGCTCCCACTTCCTGCTTTCTGACAGCTGAAGGTCTTCAGGTTCTCTTTTTAGCACAGTTCTTTAAAAACTAAATGAGACATGAAGTCATGCTACAGAAGCAGGCTCCCTGTCCTGCCCAGTAGGGCCAGTGTGCAGATAGGGTCCCTTGTGATGCTGAGATGGGGCCCCTCCGATGACAATTCTCTCAAATCCCCTTTATTTTTATTTACTTATTTATTTATTTTTAAAATGGCATATAGTAATTGTACGTATTTATAGGGTACATGTGATATTTTGATACATGCATACAGTGTGTAATGGTCAAATCAGGGTACTTAGTATATGTATCACATCAAAGAGTTATCATTTCTTTGTGTTGGAAACATTTCAAATCTTCTCACTACTTTGAAATATACAATATATTACTATTAACTCTAGTCACCCTACTGTGCTGTTGAACACTAGAATTTATTCCTTCTTAACCAGCCTCTCTTCATCCTCGCCCCAAGCCTACTATCCTTTGCACAAGGTAATCACCTCTGGTAATCACCATTCTCAGGTCTCCTTTATTACAACGGCACTGGATGGCCATATGGCTTTTGGCCATGTCTTACTTTCAATGTGTTTTGATTTCAAAGTTTGTTACCAAAGCAGTTGCTTCTCAGTGCTGCTGAAACAGGTGATAATAAAAATGAAGCTGAATTGAATTTGAATTTAGTTATCAAATCACTGCAGTTGTAACAAAGGCAAGGAGCAGCCCTGTGGGCTTGCACTTCTCTGAGCTTCCCCCACAAGCATCAGGGCTTCACTCTTTGCCTTGCAGGACTGATATAAATAGTACATAAAATAATATCCGCAAAGCAGCTAATGCTGTTTTCTTGCTCCAGTAATGATAATAATTTCAGAGTAGCCAATGCTTGGGAAATGAAAGTTGCAGAGTCTTGTGTTTACAAAGAAGGTTTATATTGTATTTGTCCCTCAAAAGGTGGGGTTGGGGAACCTTTACTGTGGTTTGAAATGGTCCTTCTACTGCATAACCCAGAAACTCATTTACCAAATTGAAGACAATGAGAACACCACCTTTCATGTATGCATGTGTGTGCATGTGTGCACGTGTGTGTTTGTGTGCACACGTGTGTATGCGTGTTGTGTGCACACGTGTTTGTGCGTGTGTGTGTGTGTGTGTGTGTATCTGTCTGCCATTCCTTCCAAGTTCTTCCTCATGGATGAAGCACCCTCTAAACTCCACACTAGCTGGCTGAGACTTTGCTTTGATTTGAGGCCTCATTTAGTCATAGGTAGTAGAGGGACTTCGGTTTCTGCTGTAGAAGTTTTATTCATGTACATCGGTTTTTGGCCTGTCTGGAGTACAAGGCTGAGGTGGGAGGAAGAGTTCCCTGACACCTATCAGATGACAGCTTATGGTCACAGTCCTTACTCACCTGACAGCCACTAAGGGAGGAGGTCCCTATTCCCCTGCCAGGGGGACTGAACAAACACAGAGTTTATAATAACAACAATTACAATAATAGTAGCAGTAGTAGTAATAGTAGCATTAGCTAACACTTATTGACTACTTGCCAGACACTATATTTTTTTCCATTTAATCCTGACCATAACCCTATGGGATGGAGACCGTGATTATCCCCAGGAAACCAAAGCCCAGCAATTTGCGTGCCGTCAAACAACAGTGTATATGTACATATATACACTGGAGATGTCCACTTTCCTTTCCTAATAAAACCTTCAGGAAAACTCCATGAGCCCTACCTTTCCTCTCCACCTGAATACTTGGGTCCATTTGTAAGTTTCCTCTCTGAGCCTCGTGAGTTGGGGATCTGTGGAGAGCATCATCTGATATTTATGGCATTCTGTGGATACATTTGTATGTGTCTTGTTCCCCAGATTAAAAAATAAATCCCCAGTGGCCAGGGACCTTTAAGTTCTTTCTAGCTCTCCAGTGTGTGACTCAGAGCATGTCTCCTGAGTGGTCTGGGCCAAGGCTAGGGATGGCATCTGCTTGGGCAGTGTCACCAGGGAGGCTGCCCATGGGATGACTGCCAAGTACACACTCCTCATGTCAGGATGACTGGTTACCCAGCTTCTCTGCTCAGGAGAGGTTTTGTGCAGCAAGTAAAACAAGCCTAGAGATGACACTAGACTCAGACACTCTGCAAGCGGTAGGGGTGGGAGTTAGCAATCTGATGGTGGAAGAACCAAAACATGCTAAGGGGTGAATCCCATTCTAAAGGAGCAAGCAATCTGGGGCCAGTTGGCATGGGAGTGAGCAGCCCTGCCTGCTTCCACAGGCCTGAAGACTTCATTGTGTGGCAGTTTGTTTGTTTGTTTGTTTGTTTGTTTGTTTTTGAGACAGAGTCTCACTCTGTCGCCCAGGCTGCAGTGCAATGGTGCGATCTTGGCTCACTGCAATCTCTGCCTCCCAGGTTCAAGCGATTCTCCTGCCTTAGCCTCCCAAATAGCTGGGACTACAGGTGCCCGCCACCATGCCCAGCTAGTTTTTGTGTTTTTAGTAGAGATGGGGTTTCACCATGTTAGCCAGGCTGGCCTCGAATTCCTGACCTCAGGTGATCCACCCGCCTCGGCCTCCCAAAGTGTGGGATTACAGGCGTGAGCCACCGTGTCCAGCCAGCAGTATTTTGTAATTTGCCAAACACACACGGGCATGGGCACATATACATCATGTGTAAAAGTATGTGCCAGAAATGATTTAATCACTTTATTACTATTAACTCATTTAATCTTCAACTATTCTGTGAAATAGGTACTATTGTTCTCTTCATTTTACAGATGAAGAGACTGAGACACAGAGAGGTAATTTTACCAGGATCCCAGAGCTAGGAGGTCACAGAGTCAAGATTAGCACCCAGCCACATGGCACAAAATAATCCATTTTGGTAATGCTTAAATATTAGGAAAATGTAAAATATTTCTGTTATATAATGTGTCCAAAAAACATCTAATACATCTGAGAAATAGTTATATGCAAAATTATTATTAGTATCGTTAAGTATTGGTACTTTTAGAAATAAGTTCTGCTTTTAAAAGAACATTCCCCCCCAAAAAAAATGAAACATGTAGTGTGTATTTTAAAAGAAAAAGAAAAAGTTGAAGGAAACAAATAATAATAACACCTGACTTTTTACAAAACCCTTATCTATGACATCGGACACAGGCAGGGCAGGTGCCCTGTGATGGGTTACAGACCAAGAGAGTCATGTGTTTTGACCAAGACAAGCCAGCTTGGTTAAATGTGGATCCTTAAAGCCCAGCCCCAATCATGTCTTCATTGAGTTTATGACCTAGAGGAGAGAGGATAAAATATGTTCACAAATAACCATTGTACATAGTCCTTAGAGCTTCAGATAACCTGTTTTGTTAGCAAATGAATCAGAAGCATCTTTGCCTTTCTTGTGCATCCCACACATACCAAGCATAGACCTGTTATGCGTGTTTAAGGATTCTTGTTTGTTGTTTTTTGTAATACGTTTTAGAGTGAATTAAACTCAGACATCCCTGGATTGTATGCTCTCTGTAGAATGTTGATTTTCGGGCACAGGGATGTAGCTGTAGAATGTGGCTTGTTCATTCTTCCTGATAAGAAATTGATCTCCTGAATGGATTGGCCATTTGGTAATTTCTTAGTGAAAGGCTGACTCTTGAATACGGCTATTATAATATAAATTCTTACCAACATAAAGTAAGGGCTTATTTGGGGCTTGGTAAAACTGTCATGCCTTGAAGTATATATAGCTTATAAATTGGCTAACATGTATTTATGACGTAGCTACCCCTGTGCCAGCTATCACTGACAAAGCCTGGATTCTGTTGCAAGGAAACATATATTGAGAGAAAATTGATTACAAGTAACTATTTCAGGCTCTGCTTTGAATTTCTCATTCACATGCTCTTTTTTCTTTTTCCCTCCAAGGGTCGGGATTACTGTTCGGAAGAAGAGGATATCACATAGCACCAATTTTACCACTCAAACCAGGAGCTACTACTGTGTAAATAGGTTACACCCCAGTTGAAATCTTTGCAAAGGTCGGTTCTATTCAGCAAACAGCACTATAGCAAAAGAAGATCGTTCCATATTGTACGCCCCATTAAATTACAGTGTTTCTTAATGAACTTGCAAAGGAATATTGCTAAAAACAAACAACAAAAAAAACTGTTATCGAACTTTCTTTGTTGCTGCTAGTTAAAACTTGTTGCAACTTTTCACTTCTCTTGTGTCCAGGTATGCAGCAAAATTCTGCAATTTCACCTTAAAGATACTGTTGGTTTTACAGATGCTCTCCAACCTATTTTCTATAAGATGAGGTAGTGGGGAACTCAGATATCAAACTTCTCTTCTAAACTGGTTCTGCTTCTAAGACAAGCATCTCCTGCCCTCTCTCCTTCCTCCCCATCTCTTGTACGCGGTCTAGAGATGGACTGAGCCTTGCTTCTCACTGGCAGTGTTGAGCTTTGGAGATGGAATGGTTGCTATGCCAAGCCTGTTTCTCTGCTCAGAAGAAGTAGAGAAGCTATTCTCAATTAAAAGCATGCTGTGATGTGACTCCTGGAAGTGACGTAGGAGTGAGTGGCAGGTTGTTTGATTTAATAGGTATCTTAATCAAGAATTAAGCTTGCAACATTGGCTTTGCTCAGATGCAGATGGAAGTGTGATCACAATCATTTTGAATCCCTCTTCCTCACTTTTTTTTCTAAGAAAATAAACATTTTACTGTTTTTATGGATCCTTGTCTTCTCCCATTCATCCAGCTCAGTGTTTTAAGATGATCCTGGGTGCAGAAGTTGAGCCCTCCTTTGCATTGACACTGATAAGTAGCCTAAAGGGCTCCCTACCCTTCCATTAAGAATCTACCAAGCATTAGCAAGACTGAAAGTGGTCTAAGAGGTGAGGGGACATCCTATGACTTTTTAGGAGGGCCTGAAACCACCTTGTTACATTTCATTTTGTTAGCAAATAAACCATCCTATTTCGTAACTCTCCCCCTTCAAAATGCTACATGAGCCTTGCCACTTCCTTTTTCTCTTACTTCCAGCACACTAGACATAGGAAAAGTGTTTGCCTACTCAAAAACATAATACTTTTATGCTGATGATGATATTTGGAGATGTGAAAGCCAAAAGCCCCTGGCAGTGGTGGGGAATGTTGACTGAGTGTTCAGCAGAGTTTATTTTTCCATACTATATGAAGAGAATGATCTCTTTTCAAAGACAGAAGTGATATTTTTAACAAATATTGTCACAAGTAAATAGCAATCAAAAGGAGAAAATAACTTTTGTATTTTTTTAATGTGTTTGATAGCTTTGACGAGGGTTCTCTTTGTTACTTTCAGGGGAGGGCATCCTATTAAATGCCATGCCAGCAGTCTGGGTCTGGGTTTGTCCCACAAAAAACACAAGAGCACTGTATGTTTCTCTCTTTTGGGGTTGTGACTTTGAAGGGCCTTGATATTAGCCACACTGCCACCCGCAGAAGGTGGAGAGTTAAGATGTTCTGTGTTAATTTGCTCTTGCCGAAAAGATGAGCCTCGATTTTAAAATCTATCCACATAACTGATGGCACAATTGATGTGTGAATAGTGAGATTCCCTATCTCCTTTTAGACCTGGGACGGCAAAAGGGAGGGGAAGGAAACTTAGCAGAGTGCTATTGACTATAGATTCACATATTAGCAACAAAATCCCGTAATTCTTTTGGCCAACAGCAGCTATTTTGGGGAGCAGCTGTGGCTGTTACATAAATAGAGATGCAGCCAAAATTTTAGGCTTTTTATCCTGCTTCAAGCAGAAAAATGCAGGGACGGTCAAGTAGTCTAGGGTTTCAGGTTGCCTCCCCTCATATGGTTTTTGGCCAAGTGACTAAAACAGTTTTCCACAACTGTAAACGAACTGCTAAGCCCCACCTCAAACTTGTTCACTGGGGACTTCGCTCACTGTTCTGTGGTGACCTTTTCCGGGATTTCTTGTTCTTATCAAGCAAGAATTAAGCACATGCTAAACGTCTTCCATTTGACTTCTCTACTCTGTGTCTCAGACAGTGTCTTCCCAGAAAACCACCACCCTCTACCCAAAGATGAAACATGCTCATGTCATTTTTCTCATTGTCATGTTTAACACTTTTGACATGTTACACATGTGCATAGATCCAAGCGTTTCTTGGGAACCTGACTTTTGAGTGTTTAATAAAGCCGGAAGTGGTGTTGCCCTGAACCAGCAGCTTTTCACCTGGGTTCTGGCTCCGGTGTTTAACACTGGATACATCTTTGACGTGCGAAAGTGAGTTCACCTTCAGACACATTTGGTACATCCAGAAATAGATCCAAGAAATGGGGTGGTTGAGTGGGTCCACACGAAATGCTTGATTATGTCAGCAACACCCAACACTGTCTGTTTTCCATTTGTTGGTTTTAATCATAAAATTGTCAAGTGATTCGTGTTTGTACTTTTTTTTTTTATGTCTTCTGAAAGGATCTAAAGCAAAAATATTTTGCCTTTTTTTCCCCATGTGTATCTGAACATTAAGCAGATTGGCTCAGACACAATGAAACGGATAATCCAATGTATGTGCTGGTGCACTCTGCTAGTTGTTATCTCTGTAGGGCTCAGGAAGCTGGAAGGAGGAAGGGAGGGTAAGTGGCCTGGTGAGTGGAGGTAGAAAAATGAGAAATGAACTGAGAGCATTAAGCAGAGAGGGTTGATAGGCTGGCCGTGTCCGGGGTAAAATTGGAAATCCAGCTGCCTAGTGGCCAGTGGGTGGGGCAAGACTGTCAACGAGATTTACAGCTGGCTTACACACGCCTTATGTCCTCTGAGTTGTAGAGTTGTAAAAGTTCAGCAGTGTGTGCACAGCTTTCTTTTGGTTGGCAGAGATTCAGGATCATGGAGTACTGCTCTCATAATTGAAGACGTGTTTGTTATTGGCAGAGAACCTTAAAAAAGGCCTTTACCTCAGCGATGCTTCCTAGCCCCAGGCTTGCAGAGAACACAGAGTGGTGTTGTGGTCTATTTAGGGACAAAGAAGGTATAAAGTCCAGAGATGAGAAAACTAGGTCAGCCCTCAGAAACTGCAGCAGCCACGTACACAGAAGCCTGCTGGAAGACAGGTCTCTCTCCGTCCACAGTGCCCATGATCTGAGCCTGGGCTGGGATGACTCAACTTAGCAAAGACGGACCCAGGAGGAGTGCTGGTTCTTCAGTCTTTGTACTGGCCCCATCCTCTCCTCACTGTAATGTGAGGAAGCACCTCTGTGTCAGGGCTCATCTGGGCATCTAAAGCGGCCACGCCCACAATCCGACAGCCCCCAGGAGCAGGTCCAGGGATGATGCAGCCCCCTTCTTGGGCCCATGTGATGTCGTCCTGCTTTGTTATCTTCTTATAACTTTATCCTGCTATAACTTTATCCTCTTCCCAGCCTCATCCCTGTTTTTCTCTTAGGGCAAGATTCTTCCATAAGCCTGCTAAAAAACAGAGATGATACCTCTTACAAACTTTACCTCATAGCCTGTGAAGCAGGTTGGCATGTGGATTACAAGTCCTGCTTTGACACTGGGCAAGAATTTAAGAGTGTTCTATCTCTACTAGTCATAGAAAAGAAACATTGTTAAACATGTTGAGTTTTAAAGGAAGAAATATTTTCAAATTCTTAATCCAAGAAAATACTGAGTTGGAATCTTAGACTTCGGGACTCTGACACGTTCTTTATGAAAGGCAAAATAATTGGTATCTAAAGTTCTCTCCTTCCTGCCTCCCCTAAAGGAAAAGGATATTAGATTGCACACTATGATTTTACATAAGATCTGCCTTCCACACTTCCCTGCTGGAAGGCATTCTCAGAGCTTTATGTCTTCGTACCTCTCAGAGATTGGACTTTTTCTTGTTTAAAACCCCAACCAAAAAAATAATAAGGCATGATTGATGGGGAGGGAATGTGTATTTAGGGGCATAATAAAAAGGTGGCTCGAAGCAGGAACTTTGGCCTCATGGTGTCATGGGTGGATGCCTGGATTCCAGTGTGCCTGTGAGGAGCTGGGTTAGGCAGTCGGCTGTCACACTCACATGTGCCTGCAATAAACCTTTTGGAATTTCATGAACGAGGTCTATGAATTGCCTTTTGCCAATGAATGGATGTATTTTTCCAAGGGGGGAATAGTATCCTTGGCTTCAGCAGTCACCTTTTTGTATGTCTCTGGAAAGGGGTCAAAAAACTATGGTAAAGATGAGGCTTATGAGTGAATACCTCTGGGACAAACCTTAGGACTCACAAGCTATGCCATGTTTTTCAGGAGACTCTTGTACCTTATCTGAAATCTAATCTTGGGAGAAGAGGAAAAAGGAGCTAATATTTGTCATTTATACTCACTGTGTGGCAGATACTGTGCTAAGCATTTTATAATTGTTTTGTGTCATCCTCATGATAATCCTGTGAAGTGGATCTATTACCCCCGTGTTCTAAATAATAGATCTTAAGTGTGGAATGCATCTATCCAACATAAATGCCCATGTTGAAAGAAGGAAAGATGTCATTCAAGTATTTTTCAAATGCTTTTTATTATGACTATGCCCTTTGCAACACTGTGAAAACAACTCCTGGGGGCATCTGCCTTCTAGAATCTCTCCCTGGCTTCTCACCAGCTTGGTTTCCTCATGGGGAGTGTTTTATTTGGCCTCCCCTATCTGAGCTGCACACACACCAGGAGAGGCCACTGGCTAACAGGAGGACTTCAGTGCCCTGAGGAAAATGCTTTGGGAATGTAGGCACATGTTTCTCCCCTTGGAATCCTTCTAGCATCTGGAAAAGGAACCTGGTATTTCTGCAGTTAGATACCAGATGCAACCAGAACAGGCTTTCGAGTGCTGTGATTTCTTTCCTGGGTTCCCAAGGCTTGTTGTTTCATCACAAGCTGTATCTTTTTAAGGTTAAAAGTCTTGACCTTCATGGGGGTCTGGGACAATCTGATCTCCAAGCATGGAGGAAAGGCAATGCCTGGACCACTGACTTGTATTGAAATCCTTCTTGTGGGCTAGGGTTTGATGTCTCTTTTTCATCTTTGGACTGCGGATCTGCATCTTCCAGGTCCATTTAAGCACTGAAACTAGATGCGAATCTCTTTCGAGACCTTACATGTTTTAGATAGTCATGTAATGACTTGGATAGACATTTAAATAACTTGTTCCAAGGTCGGAAGAGCCCAAGAACTCCTCAGAGTTCCTCTTCTTGCTTCTTGAATCACATCCTCTAAAGATGACTCATGTCTCCATAGCAACTGTTAAAGGTGCTGCCAAGAGGGGACCTGTTCCCACCTTTGCTTACTTTGCTAGAAGGAACCAAAACAATGTCCTTGTGTAAAGGGGCTGTCATATCCAGTTTTCCTTTGAAATCTGGCCCCCAAGATCCTGCTTCTTTCTAACCTGGCAGCTGTCATGTCCCTTCAAGATGATGTGGGAAATGGCCCTTATAACTTGGGAACCACAGAAATTGCTGTATTTCGGGAAGATTCATCTCTAAACTGAAGGCTTCATTCTGATAGTGTCTGCCTTCTCTACCCTATTTCGCCCTTCTTTGCTTCCATTTTTAGCCCAAGGCTTTGAATTTGATTAAGACTTAGAAGCAGTATAAAGAACACCATAAACTCAGGCAGAGGTCCCTTAGGGTCTCTAGGGTTGAAAATAATTCTAGAGCCTTAGGGGGACCTCTTGGCATTGACTCTAAAGGGAGAGAATAGCCCCTGTGTCCTGGCATTTCAGTCTAGACCTTCAGGGACTGTTCTCTCTTGACAGGCAAGCAAGCAAAGGAAGTTTTGCAATAGATTTCAAGCCAGTTTTTCCATTCAAACCAAGATGCAAATTCATAAAATTACTCTTTTCCTGGAATAGATCCAGGCAGCTGCCTTATTAGAACTTTAGATTCGGATCCATTTTCTTAACACACATACACATACACACGCATACATACATATACAGAGAGATACATGGAGAAAGGAAATTTACTCTATCATTGCAATACTTCAAGAAAGAGCTGTATTTTGCCTTTCTGTAATCTCCAAGATAATGTCTAGGAAAGTAATAGTATAACTATAGGGATACTGAAACAGGAAAAACCAGCCATCACTCTTGAGAAAGTTTGAGTTCAACTCATGGGAGAATCGAGGTCTGCCACTCGTCTCGCTTTGTGCCCCATCTGTGCCTGGATGCCCTACTACATCTGTTTGACTCATCTGGGCCGCTAGCCGGGGTGTTGTGGCTGACATCCTTTCCCGGCCTCACACACATAATGGACACATCCCTAACGGCGTGTGCCTGGTCCAGCCACACACAACCACCACATGTCTCACACACCGTCCCCCTCATCCATGTGGACTTGACTGTGGCATTTCAGCAGCTCCACTGGGATGCTTTAACCCCAGTGTGTGGAGTTGGGGTACCTGCATCTAGGTTGACCCAGGTATAGCATTTTTAGCATTGCCTTTCCAGTCTTGATGATTCATTCATTGAACTCATTTATTTCTGGAGCCCCTGCTACACTCCAGGCACTGCGCTAATTGCCAGCAAAGTACAATTGAACTAAATCCACCTTCGAGGAACCTAGCCATAACGAGGGAGGCAGCATGGAAGTACCCTACAGGGGAAAGTCCTGAGTGCTGTGGGAGCATCTCACTGTGAAAGCCAGCCCAGTTTTGGCAATCAGGGGCTTCCTGAAAGAGGTGACATCAAAGCCCGGATGTGTCAGAGGACTGAGGGAGAGTGTTACTAAAGGACTTTCAGGCTGAGAGGATAGCACAGGACTCAGCCCAAAGGAGGGCCAGTGTGGGCTGTCCAGGGCCGGCCTGCAGTACAGAGGCTGGAGCTTGGACTTGTAGAGGGAGAGAGAAGAGCAAGGGACGTGGACGGGGCAGTGAGCCAGGCTAGCCACAGAGGGTTCCTGGGGCTTTGCTGGGGATTCAGGGAGCATAAATAAGAGCTTTAGGTGGTGCTGTGTCCTCTGCAGCCCACTGCTGAGGTCCTCCAGACAGGTAAGGTGTGGTCACAATCAGGGCCGGGGTTTCCCTCCTCACTGCGGCAGTGCAGGGGTGCTTGCTGAGATGATTCATCCCGGGGTGTCCTCTGTCCCTTACCCAGCCCCAACTCCTCTTCCTCTGCCAAAAGCTATTTGAATTCAAGGACTTTAACCTGGGCCGGATCTGGTTTGGAGACATAAAGGGGACAGCTCTGGGTCAGCATGACCTTCTTTAGAGCCACTAAGGCTAAAAATACCTTTTGGGACCAGGCTGGCCTAGACCCAGGGATGAGAATGCACCCTAAAATAAATATACGGGAAGCAGCAGAGGGCTTCCCTGTCTAGTGTGTGATCCTAACTAAAGGCAGCTCTCTTGGACAGCCTTCCCCTGGATTAGGTCACACACACCTGGTGGCCAAGCCTCTGCTGGGTCCCAAATACACACCCGAGTCCTGCCAAAGAAAGGAGATTTTTAAAAAGCACAGACAAATTGTATGCAAGTGGAAAATACCCATAGGCCTAGACAGCTGTGGAGGGAAGACCTCATGGGTACCTGGAGGCTGCCAGAGCTGGGAGCTCTGCAGGTATGAGTCAGGGAAGGCTCAGAGACAAGCGGAATCTCTCTATGGAGACAACTCGCAGTGCCTTTTAGGTTTTCCAAATAACCTCAGAGTTTAGAGCATTGGGTTTTTTTTCTCCCCCTCCCCACCCCCAGAAAAATAATTAGAAAAATGTTTAGGAGAAAGGAAAAGAACTAGATGCATCAGAATGCCAGCTAGAAGCCAACACTGTTTTCAGAAACTCAAGAAAAAAGCTCAAACAGAAGACAGTTCCCCTGAGAGGCTGGAGGAGTTGGGGCTGAAGGCAGTTTTCCTAGCTAAGGGGCACTGGGCCTTGCTGCACCTTGGGGCTGACCTTTTTTGCAAAACACCCACTCCTGCCCTCCTGGCATACTCAACAGCAACGCCAGCTTTCTGGACCCTTGGAAAGAGGTTAGCTCAAACACCCACTTTTTCCAGATCTTCCTCTTGCTCTTCACTGAGGAATTTATAATTCTGAGGCTAGCGATTCCCACTCGGATATTCCACAGGCCCAGGTGTTTAGATTAGAATTTGTCCAGCGGTAATCCTGATGCTGGAAACCAGCAAATATTTGGCCTCACATTCACCCATTTAAAAACTAGAGCCCCTGGCAGGTCCCCTTAGGGCCATGTGTTCATGGAATATAAGCCAAGTTTGCCTTAGGGTACCTCTCCCCATTTTCTGCCCTGGACCACTTCCCACTCACCTCCACCTCATTGCCAGGAAGGGATCAAAATGCCTCCATGCCAGTTGTTAATGGCTGCATGTTTGCCCTTCCCAAGGGTATTTGCATTTTACTTAGGAACATGGCCTTATATTCAAGGAAAATCTAGCATCAAGATTACGAGGCATCACCTCTCAATCAGGACTGGGAGGTATCTTGGGGCATTGCTCTTCTGAACACCTGCAGAGACTTCCTCAGGTGAGTGTGGGAGCCCGGAAGGGTGGCCTCCCTAACCACTCTGCCTGCACATGAATTCTCCAAAGCAGTGGACCCCCATCTGTTTCAATTACACATGCCTGTCAGCAAAAACTTCGTGAGATGCACTCTCTCTGTGTGTTTATTAATTTATTTAAAGCATATATCCCTTTACTTTTGTACTACTATATTAGGCACATTATAAAAAGTATACAGCATAGAAACTTTAAATGAATAAGACACAAAATATTATAAACAGAGGTTCTGGCATTTTCTCTCTGAACTCCTGAGGGGGACCTTGGGTACCTCCTGGTATGTGCACACCCCACTTTGAACACCCTTGCTTTAGTGCAAATCAGCACGCCTAAATAGCATCCCAAACCACTTTGCAACATTTGGCCTGCAGAATAAGAAAGTCCTAAGGCAGAATCCTCAGGAACTTCAAATCTGGGAGATGAGGCAAGAAAACTCACTCACAAACAACATAAATGTAAATAATTCAAAACCCTAAAGGAGAGCTGTCCCTAGACAGTAGTGGCTACAGGTGCTAAGCAAAGGTCAGGTACACTGGACAGAGCCATGCGATTGTTCATCTTCCCTCTCTGGGTCTCCAGAAAAGGACACTGGCAATATCCCCAGCTCTCTCCTGATTGGAATTCTTTGAACCCTCGAAGTGCTCCAGCAGTACTACCCCCCACGTAGCAGTGGGCCCATGTCGCTTGAATATTATTTTTGATTTGACCACCAAGATGTAATGATGATTCTATTCCATTTTGAAAAGGGTCTGAGAAAGTGTACAGGTCTAATTATATATACATATTTATACATGTGTATTTTTGTTTATTGTTACATTTTGACATTGGACTTTCTATTAAATAATTTTTAAGAGTTGGCCTGGCTTTGTTCTCTTTTATGTCTTTCTTCTTTCCTTTCTCATGGAGGAGGCCATTGTAAATATCTGCAAAAGACCCTGTTGGTGTCCTTGTCCCTCCTCTCTTTTGACTTCCCTATTTCGTGTACATAACGGCTTCTCTTACATTCATAAATGTTCTGCTTTTACTGGATATGTGGTACAGCAGGCACCCATATGGAAGGCCCCCAACCTTGTTGTCACCTCCTCCAACTTCCAGGGACAGCCCACACTGTCCTATCAGCCTCAGCAAATTCACAAATTCAGACTTGATGAAGGTGCAAGAATGGGCAATGCATAAAATAACGCCATGAACCTTCTCTCCTGCTCACTCCCCACCACACACGGACACGCACACACACGCCATGTGCACACACACAGTCCTGTCTATGAGACCTTGGAAAAGTCATTTAACCTTCCGGAGCCTACTAAAAACAATCATTTTCTCATGAGTTTGACTTGAGGAGATCCCACGGGAAGCGCTTAATGAACAACCTTCTGTTACACAATGACTCTTTTTTGTTTATTCATTCTACTCATTCAGCTGACATTTGTTAATTGCACAGTGTATGCCAGGGCCTGGGTCACTCACAAAGGGGCTCAGGGATGTGTGAATTTAAGGAATTCACCACTCCAAGGTCAAAGGCCAGAGTGGCAGCATGAAGAATGAGGCCAGTACCATATAGTTTCTCACATACCCCACCATCAATTATAACTACCTGGCACGTTTTAGAGGCTGAAAACACATGGATTCTCCCCCTGCACTGGCCTTCCAGGATTTACCAAACACAGATACACACACACATGAACACACAGTCTCAGGGCACTTTGTCAAAGCATGAAGCCAAAAGCTGTTTCCCTCTACTCTGTCTTCACTGTCGCATGAGCCTGTTAATTTCTGACAAGCGTTGGTCCCATCAGCCCAGCCAGCCTTCTGCCCTCCACCCTTGCTCTTGAGAACAGATTGTCTTCATGATTTCCAACTGGTGTGGTGAGAACGAGGGAGGGAGGGAGGTCAAGCCAAGGACAGGGGAAGGAGTTGATAACTGTTCCTAGGCTTCTTCTTCCAAGCCATGGAGCTGGAAGTTCAGATTTGCTGCTGAGTTTTATGAGCTGTCAAATAAGGCAAAAGGAAACTTGGGACCCAAACTTGTTCTTTCAGTAACAACAAACCTGTTTCTCCCAGCAGAGGCTCACTTGAAATCACAAAGGCCAGCCAAGCTGAAAGAGCTCCCTAACTCCACCTACCTTCCCCTGTCTCTCTCTCTCACACACACACACACAAAGCTGGTCTCCCACACCTCTGACTGGAACTTGGGGAGCTTCCTTAGTCTCATGCCGAAGAGGAGTCAAGCTTAGGAGACCTCTGTTCTGCTTCTTGGTGCTCCCTGAATGCTTGTTAGTGACGTCAGCTTCCAGTTTACTGGTAACAGCTGGACTGCTGCCGGAGGCCAGTAACCTGGAGTTCTCTTGCTTGGAAGCAGGTGATGGGAAGTGGGATGTGAGTGATGGAGGGTAAAGGAAGCTCAACTCCACCGAGCCTCAACACTTGATGGATGGGGAAAAGTGAGGAAACAGACCGCAGAAGCACAGGAGTAAGCCACCGTTTCTGTCCCTCAGGGGTCTCCAGGCCACCATCACCCCTGCCACTGGCACTGCCCAACCTGCCACTTCCTTCTACAAAGCTGAAATGCAGTAATCTGGTGGACGACACAAACCTTTAACTTCCTCAGTTCACATCACATTACTAATCCAGCCTCCTACTCTCCAGCAGCACTCAGCTTCCGTCTGCTGGCCAGCTCTTTGCCTGGTCCTCTCCTGACACTGCCACGTTCCTTTGCCTATGCTGGCTCTTCCTGTCCCTTCGCCAAGAAAACTCTCCCATTTCTCCTTCCCACTGGGAACCAAGCCTCCTCTGAGTTCCAGTTAAGATTGAGCACTCACACGAAGTCTCCTCACCCTATGACCTAACATATGCCCTTCGTTCCTGCCAAAGAACATTCCCTTTAGGAGGGGCTGGGTGTGGGTGGCAAGATGGGGTAGGAATCCCTGACAAGGATGATCCAGGGAGAATTCTAGTGAGTAAGACCTGGTCTTCAAGGGCAACTTGGTCTTCAAGAGCCAAGTTGCCATGCTGAGGAAGGGTGACCCCAGAGCAGAGCCTAGTCAAGGCGAGGAGCAGGTCTGAGAGCCGCGATGATCACAGAGAGTGGAACACCTGTGTTTAAGGACATGGCTACAGAACATACATTGTAAATAATATTGTAGCATTATTTCTAACAGTAAAAAATGGGACACAATCTTAGCACCCATCAGAAAAAGAATGAATAAATAATAATGAAGTTGATCTTGTATCAACAGGGATAAACCTCAGAAACACAATAGTGAATGAAAAACATGCAAAGGATACAGTATGACACCATTTATATAAAGTTTGAAAGCTTGCAAAACCATATCTATTATGTATGAATACTTACATGTATAGTAAAAGTATAAAAACATACATGGGAAACAAATACCAATTTCAGAAGAGCAGGGAGAAGGCAGGAAATGGCACACGTGAGGGTTAACAATGTTCTAGTCTTTTAAAACATCAGCTGAAGCAAATATGGAGACGTAGGGACAATATTCTCTATATTCCTGCATGCTTGTACTATTTTATCATTTTTAAAGGAACAAACAGTGCTCTAGGGGCAACTTCATGTTGGTGACAGACTGCAGCTGGTTGAGCTTTGGGTGCTGCAGTCAGCCACAGGTGAGAACGGTGATGGTGTGACAGGGATTGGGCACCACTCCTCTCAGAGCTCTGGTGGCTTTTCAAATCTGCTTCATCTCCTATTTCTATGTCCTTGTCTCTAGTTTTCCTATGTAGATGACATGGGAAGAAGGAGACAAAGTTTTAACTTCCTCCGCTCACATCATGTTACTAATCCAAAGTCCCAGACTGTCTCTTCCTCTGAAGTCCCACAGCTTTAGTATGCCGCATGTGGGACCGGACCTCAACAATTGCTTTCGGATCAGATCTCACTCATCATCTTTGCCCTGGATGAGGCTCTATTCAGTCTTCTTGGGTGTGTTACAATTTGGCACAAAACATCTTGTCCACATGTATGTTCCCCCCAGGGCTGCCTGCCCCCCACCCACCAGACCCTCACACACAGCCCTTTTGGACTTGCCACAGCTCTTTCCACAAGGACTCAGAGTCCCTCAGGGGAGAGCACCCCCCAGAGTTCTGAGCAACATTGACTGGCTGAGATGACCTGGGACAGCAGGTCCCACTCTGCAAATGCATAAGAAGAATCACTGAGGAGGCTTTAAATACACACATACACGTGCATGCACACACACACACACACACACACACCCACCACCTCTGACATCTGACCCCTCAAAAGGTCTGATTTGTAATTACTGGAGTGGGGGATTCTGACAAGTACCAAGTTTGGGAACCAGGATCTACAGTGTAGTAAACAGTGGCAGGTACAGAGTAGAGCTGGAGGAGAATGAGAGCACACAGTCTGTTGCAGACAGGGATTTCATAAGATTAAGTGAGTTCTTCAGTGCAGTTCCAGACATGCCTGCCAATAGCTCTCCCTCCAGAACGTGGTTCTCCAAGAGTTGTATGGCTCAAACAAATGGTATTAACCATGGATAAATGCTAAGGATGAACAGAGGTTGAGAATCTGCTTCCTCACCACCAGAAAGAGAAATAAAAAAGGAGGTGTCACTTGGTCAGAGCCACCTTATTGATTCATTGATGGTCTCCTATGGGCCTCTGTCATGGCTGCACACTAGAATCACCTGGGGAGCTTAGACGGCCCATGTCCAGACCTCAGGTCAGTTGAGTCAGAATCCCTGGGCATGGGGCCCGGCATTGGCATTGTAAATATCATCTCACCTCAGGCAACCGAGCCACAGGGAGTGTTTGAGAACAACTTGTCCACCCTGCATGCCACTGAGTTGGGCACCGGCAAACAAAGCTGAACAGACTAAAGCCTGCCTCTGAAGAACTTGGGGATGGTAGGGTGCAGGTTTGCAAACACGTACTCCAACGGGCTGCAAGAGCCCGGGAAAGGAACTCAAAAGAATCCTTCAGGAGAAGGTGGTGAGAATGGGCAGCCACGAATGAGTAGGTTATGTGCAGGGACTCCCCGGTGATGCATGAAGGAGCGTCCCTCTTGTTGAAATGGGACAAGAGAGTGAACCAACCCCTACAAGACCAAGAGTTCAGGCTAGGGAAAGGCCTCAATTCATCTTCTTTTTTTGCTTTTGCTCAAGCCATTCTGAAGAAAGAATTCTTGAAGCTGTCTTGACAGGGGACCTGCTAACCTCTGCTGAGAACTCCTTTACTGTGCAAGAGTTTTATCCCTCTGAGCTAACCTCAGGCAACAGCCCAGACCTGCTCCTGTCCTACTCTTTCCTGAACCAGCTGCCCCCCATCCCTCAGAACACGCCGGCTGTGGGAGGCACAACAGGCATCCAGGCAATGAGCCCCTTCCCTATAAGACATGACCAACAAACTACAAGGAAAGCAAATCCCCAGGAACGCCTTTGTATGAAGGAGGGATCCCTGGCTTAAAGGGGCTGAGGACAGTAGCTGCTTGTCCTCTCTGCAGGGTCCCCTCCACTGAATAAACAGAAAAGCAGGACTTACACATCTGATGCCTTTGGAAGGGGGATTAGAGGTTGTTACTATAATGGGGGCTGCAGTGGTTGGATTCCTGGTAAAAGATCATCCCGGTGAGTTTGGTAATTGCCAACTGGTATGTTACCCAAGACATATGCATCCTCTTATGTGGAGCGGCCAGGCTCATGGCTGGAATTTCAAGCACTTGCTCCAATTGTTTGCAGAGTTCTGGTCATTGGTATGCTCGGCACTTGGCCATCGACTTGACGCTAGGTTCTCATGGCTTGCTGTCCTATCATGGACTGATAGCTTGGAATACAACCAACAGAGAAAATCCAATAAAAAGCCATTGTAGAGACTGATCTGCCACCATCCTGCTCCCTAGTGGCCCATCTAGGGGGTGGGGATGCTGGGCGGAGTGCTGGCTGATTTCCCAGAGGCTTTTTGTGTCCACTGAAGACTCCTCTGGACATTTCTTGTCAATCACAAACTCAAGCTGGGGCCCACAGGCAAGCAAGTCTCCCATGATCAGACCGGAATACAAATGGGGTTTTAGATGTAAAGATCAGGTTTGATAGCATGTGATGCCATCAAACATGAAGGAGAAACCCCTTCCCAAAGCTCCATCACTCTACAAGTGAAAATTCAAGACTCTAACAAGTCTCTGTCTTGAGTTCCCACCCCCTACTCCCAGGCTTTGCCCAAAAAAGGAAAAAGGGAAGCTTTAAATCAGGTCACCCTAAATCCTCTTTTATCCTTGAGATTATCCATCTGGTATTTGTGTATTTGTGTTTCTGCCAATACAGTGGGATTTGGGTGCCCTGGGCCCTCTCTGATTCCTGCTACAAGCCACAGAAGTGGCTTCAAACACCTGTCTCCCCCTTCCCCCTTTAGACGTAATTGGAAAAGAAAAGCTTGAGTAGCCTCCAAAATAGAAATAGAGTCCTCAGGATAAGTAAGAAGACTCCAGGGCACACTGAGGCCTCTTCCCACATTGAAACATGGTCAGCCCTGAGTTCCTGCCCTCAAGTTACCAGTGAGATGGTCTTCTTAGCAGAAGCCAAGTCTACCAAACTGTGGCAAAGTCCTCATCCTTCAGGTGAAATGTGGCATCAAGGCCATTGCTGGGTCCCCAACGATCCATTCTCATAACAGTCTCTGCTACTTATTGAGCAGTGACTAAATGTTCTCTGATGTAATCCTGACAATCCCTTATAAATGGGTGCTGATCACTCATTTATGGCTGGAGAAACAGCCTCAGAGAGGTTGAGTATCGTCCCCAAGGTCACACAGCAGGAAGCGATGGAGCCATAATACCAACTCAGGTCCCCAGGCACATAACCATTCGGTGTCACTCACACATGTGCCTTGGGTCACCATGCCATCATCATCACACTTTGGTTACACCCTTTGCCAGCGTCACCACTGCCACCTTCTCCACCTCCCATCCAGTATGTCCTAGCCTTCCTTTGTTCGACCAAAACATCTGTCCTAAATTTGTCCCTCCTCGACCAAATCTCACCAACAACCTCTCACTAGTGGAAGAGCACTGCCGAGAGTGTGAGCAGAAGCAGCCAGTCCCTGCCCCTGGCCAGCCTGGACCCAGGCAGACCTTCCTCCCAGCAGCTACCACGTGGAGATCCTTCCTCCTTCTTCTTTCTCCCACGCTGCCTTCTCAAGCTTTCTGCTATCTTCTGGAGCTTTTCTAGTCGTCACCCAGATGACCTGGAGATAGTCCCTATTGGTCATGAGTTCTGCCCTTTTCTCTCCAAGCCACTCCAGAGATACCTGTTCCCATGAGTCACTATGGCATCCCGGCCCATCAGCCCAGGACTTCCCACAGCTCTCAGCAGCCTCCTGCTTTGTGTCAAAGGAACTTCGTTTGCCAAAGACTTGTTCATGTGTTGTCACTGGATTTATTTACATTTGCTACATGTCCTATTGGACTGAAGGACAGTGAAGGTGGCATCCCACTACCCACAAAGCCACCTCTCCCTGCCCCTCCAGAGTGCTCTGTTCATACCGCTGATGCTGAGATGGGCAGCCACTGAGCACGCATGACATGAGTAACCATTCCATCCTCTTGGCCTGGGTTTCCTTCCTGGAGCAAAAGGGAGGTGGAGGCAGGCACTGGTTGGGAAGGTGACTGTCAGATTAACTCTGATGGGTAAAAATCCTCAGTCTCACAGCATCTGTGAGCAAGGCAACTCAGCCTCCTGTGAACCCCCTAATTTCCAGGCTGGTGGGTGGTGATTTTTCCTCCAAAGCCCTCGGCCAGCCCTTCCTCTCACCCAAGGGCTGTGGTTTGGGGCATGTTTTGACTTGAAACAGTCAGACCCATGGCGGTATTTGGAGTTGTAAGCCCCTTCTGTGCTAAAGGGAAAACATGAATGGTCTATTTAGAACCTGCTAACAATTCACAGTATGAAAAACAGGCAACAATTCTGCTGCCGAAATGCCGGCTTTCTGAGAGTAGCCCCAGGGGAGCTGGCTGTGTGGCAATTCTGGCTCCTACTCTGGAAGACCCTGCACTGGTGGTGGCAATGATTCCAGAATATCATGCCTTTGTCCTGGCTTTTTCTCAGCCTCTCCTTAACCTCTTCCCAGAAGACTTTCCTCCGGGGGCCTGCGGTGTTCTTGTGCTGTGAGGGACACCACTTTTCATAAACCGTATGAACTTTGCTCTGGACAAATGAGAGAAGGGTGAGTATTTGGGAGGGCCTCAGACAGATTCTCCTGGGCCTGAGTTGTTAGGTTTTCCCTCACCATCACAAACATACACAGAGTTCACCTGAGGGAGGAAGCTGGCTTCCTCTCAGGACAAAATGGCATCCCTGGAACTGTAGATACATTCCAGGATGTTGTCAGCACCAGAGAATGACAGAGGTTTTATTTATTTCATTGCATCCTAGGATCAAAAGGGAAGGTGTCAATCATAGGTTTGTAAATATTCAACCTAATTAAAAATAACCAGTTTACTGAAATACCAAAAGCTTGTTTTCAAAGATTATCCACAATTTGGAATGGCATTCATCTAATTTATGAAAACTGAATTTCCTCATAGATAACAAGTAATCCCAATAAAAATCCTGATTGGTTTTGTGTAGGAATTGGCAAACTGATTCTAGAATTTATGGAGAAATGAAAAGGAACGAGAATGGCAAGAACAATTTTGAAAAAGAACAAATTTGGAAGACTGGCACTACCTGATTTGAAGACTTACTACAAGCCTACAACAATCAAGATAATATAATGTTACAATCGGTATAGACAAATTAGTGGAACAGAATAAGCATCCAGAAATAGGCCCACACATATATGGTCACCTGATTTTAGACAAAAGTGTCAAAGTAATTCAGTGAGGGAAAGGATGGCCTTTTTAAAAAATTCTGCTGGTATAATTGGACATTCATATGTATAAAGTGAACCTTGACCCTTACCTCAAACCACACACAAAAATTAACCTGAAATGGATCATAGTACTAAATGTAAAGACTAAAATCTAAAATTTCTGGAAGAAAACACAGAAGACAAAGCCTTTGTGACCCTGGATTAAGTAAAGATGTTTAGATAGCAGACAAAAATCATGAATCATAGAAGTAAAAATTAACAAATTAGGCTTCGCCAAAACTTAAAACTTCTGCTCTTCAAAGACACTGTTGAGAAAAATTTTACAGACTGTGATAAGACATGTGCAAAGCATATATCTGACATAGGCGTATATATGTTTGCACATATTTGATAAGTATGCCCAACATCATTAGCCCTTAGGGAAATATAAGCCAAACCACAGTGAAATACCACTCCACACTCACTAGAATGGCTAACACTAAAAAAGACTAAAAGTACTAAGTGCAAGGGTGTGGAACTATTGGAACGTTCATATTTTGCCAATGGCAGGTGCAAAAATGGTATACAGTTGTCAGTTTGTGAAAAAGTTCAGCATTTCCTTAGTCAACCAGCAACACAATTCTTAGATATTTATCCAAGACAAAGGAAAACATATGTCCACAAAAGACTTGTATTTTAATATTCATAACAGCTCTGTTCATAATAATCAAAAAGTAGAAACCACTCAAATGTTCATCAACCAGCAAATTATTTAACAAATTGTGGTATATCCGTATAATGGAATACTACTTGATAACAAAAACGATACAAGTGATAACCAACTCACAGATGCAGCAACATGGATGAATCTCAAAAGTATTTTGCTCAATGAAAGAAGTTAATTACAAATGACTGTGTCCCATATAATTCCATTTATAATGACATGGTGGAAAAGTCAAAACTGTAGGGACAGAAAACAGACCAATGTTGCAAAAGGCCAAGAGTGGGAAGGAAATTGCAAAAGAACATGAAGGCTCCTCTTGATTGTGTCGTAGTTACATGACTATCCACATTTGTTAAAACTCCTTGAACAAATTGAACACTTTAAAGGGGTGAATTCTATGATATGTAATTATACCTCAATAAATCTAACTTTCAAAAAAAATGAATCTCCAAACTAGCTTGGATAATGGAAATTCATTAATTTGGATTCCCTTTATTCATATTTTAGTGACAATTTATACCCACAGGGGCCAAATTTTACATTTCCTCTATCCAAAAATCGTTATTGTTAAGTTTTTCTTTTTTTCTTTTTGGAGACAGAGTCTCACTCTGTTGCCCAGGATGGTGTGCAGTGGCGTGATTTTGACTCACTGCAACCTCCATCTCCCAGGTTCAAGTGATTCTTGTGCCTCAGCCTCCTGAGTAGCTTGGATCATAGGCACCCACCACCATGCCTGGCTAATTTTGTATTTTTAGTAGAGACGGGGTTTCACCATGTTGACCAGGCTGGTCTCGAACTCCTTACCTCAGGTGATCTGCCCACCTTGGCCTCCCAAAGTGCTGGGATTACAGGCATGAGCCACTGCGCCTAGCCTACTGTGAAGTTTTATTATCCCACTAGGGGAAGGAGGAGAAAGATTCAAATTACTATGTACCAGGCCGGCATCATACTGGGCATTTTGTACTATAGCACAATCTAGTATAGTAGGATATAGTACCGTACAGTATGGTATGGTACAGTATGGTGTGGTTTGGTATACTGATTTTATCTGGTCTTTGTTATGGACAAAATTGTGTTCCCCAAAATGTATATGTTGAAGTCCTAACCCCCAGTACCTTAGAATAGAACAGTATTTGGAGATCAAGGCCTTTAAAGAGGTGATTAGGATAAAATAAGATTGTTAGGGTGGGTCTAATCCAGTCTAACTGGTGTCCTTAAAAGGCGCAATTAGAGCACAAAAAGAGACACCAGGGGTGCACGGGGGAAGGACTATATGAAGACACAGTGAGAAGATGGCCATCTGCAACCCCAGGAAAGAGGCCTCAGAGGAAATCAACCCTGCCAACACCTTGATCTTGGACGTCTGCCCTCCAAAAGTGTGAGGAAATAAGTATCTGTTGTTTACGCTCCTCGGTCTGCAGTATTTTGTTATGGCAGCCCTAATCCAGCCCTGATACAGTCTCTTACATTCCTCCCAACACACTAAGGTGAGATAGGCAGGGGAAAAAAGCCCAAAGCTCTGAGAGTGTCAGTAGCCTGCCCGAACTGCAGTGGCTGGGGGGGCAACCTGGGGTGAGACACAGGCCTGTCTGACACCCAGAGCTCACACTTCTGCCACATGCTCTACCCCCAGCCCCCCACCACCTAGATTGCAATTCTCAGGGGCTCAAAACTGGTTCTCTCATGTCTCTGAACAACCTGCACTGTGCTTACTTAGTAAATGTTGAATTGATTTGAATAATTAAAGATTTCAGGATGCAGAGACCTACTTTAAATATCCAGCTATTTTCCAGGGCAAATAAATATCAGTGATTTTTACAAACTGTGAATGTGATCATAAGAACTGAGAGCTTACCCACCCACCATGCCCTGAGTTCTGTGATTGCTGGGCCCAGTGACAGGTGTAGAGTATGCCAAGGGATGGCTCCCGGCCCTGCTCTCAGGCAGGTCTTACAGGACCTGTGCAATGAATGCTGTGTTAGTCGCGATGTTCATTCATTCTGCAAATATTTATCAAGCACCTATAATAAAGCCAAAAGCCAAAATTTTTTTCTCTCAGACAGATTTATCACTATATACTAAATTGTTCTAACCTGTAGCCCATTAAAACAAAGGGGCTTGGCCGGGCGCAGTGGCTCATGCCTGTAATCCCAGCACTTTGGGAAGCCGAGGCAGGTGGATCACAAGGTCAGGAGATCGAGACCATCCTGGCTAACACAGTGAAATCCCGTCTCTACTAAAAAATGCAAAAAATTAGCCGGGCGTGGTGGCGGACGCCTGTAGTCCCAGCTACTCGGGAGGCTGAGGCAGGAGAATGGCGTGAACCCGGGAGGCGGAGCTTGCAGTGAGCCAAGATCGCGCCAATGCACTCTAGCCCGGACAATGGAGCAAGACTCCGTCTCAAAAAAAAAAGGGGGGCGGGGGGCGGGGGATTTGTGTTGTTCATTTATTTTGTTTTTTACATCAGATTTAATTTTTTTTTTTTTTTTTTGCCATTCTACCAAAGCCAGGTGAAGAAAGCAACCTGGAGTTGAGGGTCTTGCAGTTTAGAAGTGGAGAAGGATCTCTTTATATTCTGAGCATTTCCTGGAGGGCAGAAACTGACCTCGTGCTCATCTTTAGATTCTGAGGGCTCTGCAAATAGTGAATTTTTGGTAAATGTGTTTTGGACTTAGAACTAAATTTTAGATAAATCAACTGCTCAGAGTAAAAGGCAGCCACTTCGGCAAGTGATTAAATGCACATTTCAAACTCAGCTTCTGGGAGAGCCAGGCGCACTGGGCTGCTCTGAGAGGTGTCCTCTGCTCAGCCAAGGTAAGGACAGGGTGGCCCTGGTGACAAGGGGAGCAAAAAGCTGGAAATGGGACTTGATGGAAAGGAGAGTAGGGGACCATTGACTGAAACCAGAAAATGAAGAGGTGGAGATGATTTTGTGCAGAATCCAGTGGAGCTTTGGGTTTGAGAGGCCAGAAGGCTGTGTGCATGGAGATAGATGTCCAGCCAGCAGCCTGGAGCTGTGGAAGGGAGCCATCAGGACTCTGGCTGGGGAAGGAGAGCCTGAGGACTCAACCTGGCTCCTCCTTCTGCCTCACTCCCCCTCTTCACCAATTGGCAGGTTTGCTGATGCTACCTTTTATGTATTCTTAAATCATTTCCTTCCTGCCTACCACTTGCAACCGTATGACCTCATAATTTCTTCCTTAGATGACTGCCTTCTCACAGGTCTCCCCTGCCAGCCTCTGCTCCTCTTAGATTCACCCTTCACACCATTACCAGTCACTTGTCTGAAGTGAAATTCTCGGGATCTCCTTTGCCTTCTCAAAGCCTGTCCCATGCTGGAATCCCTCTCATTCTTCAAGACTCAGCACAGGCATCCTGTCCTCCAGAAGGTGGTTCCTGAAGTTCCCAGGCTCAGCCAGGAGGGCCCTGTGCACTTAAAGGTCATTAAGTGTCCTGTGTGACCACACCAAACTGCAATTGCCTAGCTGTTATTATGTCTTCCTCCCCGGTAGCCTGTGACCTCCTCAGGGCTGCAACCATACCTGGACGTCTCTCTCCTCAGCACCTATCCCAGTCCCTGGAGAATGCAGGCATTCAGTTCTTCTTGAGAGGGAGAGAGAAAGGATGGAGGACCAGATACTAATCTTGAAACATGTCTGTATATGGTGGGGTAGTGTTGTGGGAAGTCAGGGACCCCAAACAGAGAGACCGGCTGAAACCATGGCAGAAGAATGTGGATTGTGAAGATTTTATGGACGTTTATTAGTTCCCCAAATTAATACTTTTGTAATTTCTTATGCCTGTCTTTACTGCAGTCTCTAAACATAAATTGTAAAGATTTCATGGACACTTATCACTTCCCCATTCAATACCCTTGTGATTTCCTATGCCTGTCTTTGCTTTAATCTCTTAATCCTGTCAGCCGAGAAGGATGTATATCGTCTCAGGACCCTGTAATAATTGCGTTAACTACACAAATTGTACAGCATGTGTGTTTGAGCAATATGAAATGTGGGCACCCTGAAAAAAGAACAGGATAACAGCAATTGTTCAGGGAATAAGAGAGATAACCTTAAACTCTGACTGCCGGTGAGCTGGGTAGAACAGAGCCATATTTCTCTTCTTTCAAAAGCAAATGGGAGATATATCGCTGAATTCTTTTTCTCAGCATGGAACGTCCCTGAGAAAGAGAATGCGCACCTAGGGGTAGGTCTCTGAACTGCCCCGCCCCGGGGCGTACCTGTCTCTTATGGTCGAGATTGCAGAGGTGAAATAAACTCCAGTCTCCCATAGTGCTCCCAGGCTTATTAGGAAGAGGAAATTCCCGCCTAATAAATTTTGGTCAGACTGGTTGATCTCAAAACACTGTCTCCTGATAAGATGTTATCAATGACAATGGTGCCCGAAACTTCATTAGCAATTTTAATTTCGCTTCGGTCCTGTGGTCTGTGATCTCGCCCTGTCTCCACTTGCCTTGTGATATTCTATTACCCTGTTAAGTACTTGATGTCTGTCACCCACACCTATTCGTATACTCCCTCCCCTTTTGAAAGTCCCTAATAAAAACTTGCTGGTTTTTGTGGCTTGTGGGGCATCACGGATCCTACCAACGTGTGATGTCTCCCCCGGATGCCCAGCTTTAAAATTTCTCTCTTTTGTACTCTGTCCCTTTATTTCTCAAGCCAGCCGACGCTTAGGAAAATAGAAAAGAACCTACGTGATTATCGGGGCAGGTCCCCCGATAGGGTAGCAGCCAAGTTTCCCATATCCTTCTTGAGGGGGCTTGGCTTCCTGCTGAGTCAGGAGAACTCAGGGCTAACTCCTGGCTTTGTCACCACCTAGCTGTCTGACCTTGATCAGGCTGTCTAACCTCTATGGGCCTTGGCTTTCTAATCTAATAAAAGGGTTGGACCAGATGAACTCCACAGTTCCTTCAGCTCTGATTCTAAGGGCACCATAGGTCTCCTGACCATAGGAGTCGGCCCCATCTCTGCACCCAGGGAATCACCTCTGAGGGCCTCTAGCATTTTCTCTGCCCTGAACCTACCTCCCTGGTCCCCTGACTTCCCTCTCCCTGAGCTGGAGAAGCCCATGGCAGCCTCATTAAGTGGCACTGTCACAGCCTTGCCCATGGAGCCTACCAAACAGCTTTCAATGGAAATTAAATGTACTTGGCTTCTCTTCTAAGTTTAACCAGCTGTTTTCTGGAGCCAGGATTACTTTCTCATTAAGAGCAGAAGTCCAGATGGCCAGGTCTTTGGATCTTCTTTATTGTCTTCTTTAAAAGCTCATTAAATTCCTCTTCCCACCCACTGCTGGAGAGGAGTCCACCAGGCCTCTGGGAAGCCCAGTCCCTCCTCCCATAAGCAGCCCCTCCTCCCTGCCAAAACTGGGCAGCAACCTCTATGAATAATGAAGCCCTGCTGGCCTCAAACCAGGCCACCTTTCCTTGGACCTGTGCCACTTGTGGAGACAGGAGATGAAGGACACAGTCTCTCTCCTCACGTTTCTCATAGTTTCTTTAAAAATGCAAGAAATAGCTATTGAGGAGGATTGAGATAAGTTGCAGAATACACATCCCACTCCTAAATTATTCTTTTATCTCCCAACAGAATAACCCCCACTGGGTAGGGACCTTGTCTTGCTCACTCACCACTGGATTCCCTCCTCTTGTACATACCAGGCATTCAAGATATCTCTTGAATGAATAAATAAATGTCATCTTCCTTGTCATATCCCCAGCTCCTAGAACAGCCTTTAAATCAAGAAATTCTTGCTAAAAAATGAATGAATAATGAATGAATGAATGAATGAATGAATGACTTGCACAATGCTTTGAAAGATGAAGAGGAGTTAACCAGAAACAAAACAAAAAAGGAAAGGGGCAAGCAATCCCAAGAGCACAGAGGATGGCATTTGCAAAGGCAGAAGAAAGTGTGGAGCTTCCAGGAAACAGTGGCTTGTTGGAAGTGGCCCAACATTCTATCTGAAAAATGAGTTTAATCGAAGATTTACAGGAAAGCGGCAGAGGACAACCTAGCTTTTCTCACTTCTTTCCCTTCTATCATCATCTTATCTCCTTTAGATCATTAACAAAGTCACAGGGACTTCATATTTCCACCATATTAACCTCAATCTTTTTGTTTGCAAGCAACAGAAACTTCAAACTCCTCAAGCTAAAAAGTAAGCAGGTGTCGGAGATGGTTCTTGCTATTTATCTATGTTTCTATGTACACATGTGTGTATGTCTGTATTTATATCTATCGCTCTCTAATCTTGAGTTTACTTCCTTCTGAAGTAACCTCATTCTCTCCCACTTAAACAGCTTCTTCTTTGCAACCAGGGGAACAGGTTTGCATGGCCCCCACAGTGTTAGAAGCACTCATATAACATCCAAAGAAAAATACTAGGAGAGGGCAGTATGTAGAGGTTCAGCCTGTAATCCCAACATCTTGGGAGGCTGAGGCAACCAGATCACTTGAGGTCAGGAGTTCGAGACCAGCCTGGTCAATATGGTGGAACCCCATCTCTACTAAAAATACAAAAATTAGCCAGGTGTGGTGGTGTGCACCTGTAATCCCAGCTACTTGGGAGGCTGAGGCATGAGAATCGCTTGAACCTGGGAGGCAGAGGTTGCAGTGAGCCAAGATCACACCACTGCACTCCAGCCTGGGTGACAGAGCGAGACTCTGTCACCAAAAAAAAAAAAAAAAAAAAAAGCCCAGGAGAGGATTTTGATTGGTTCTGGTTGATCATATGCCCACTCCAGATCAATCTCTGCAAATATTAGCCAGCCTGGGTCATGTGCCTTCCCATGATGGACAGCACCATGACTGACAGACTCAAGAGAAAGAGAGGAGTGTTCCCCCGAAGGAAGAGATGCTGGGGAAAAATAAAACCACCGATCCCACCACATCAGCCATGCACACGTCCCAAGAAGCCAGGTGCCATGTTGGGACACATTGTAGTCATGTCCAGCTATCCTCATTCAGCAGAGGAAGAGGTAAGCTTTGTATACGTACTTTTTGTCTTACACTAGCCTCTTCTCTGGGGCTCAGTTTCTTCATCTGTAAAGTGAGTATGCTGGGCTAAATTCATCTTTAAAAGTCCCTTCCAAATAGGACAGTCTGGTATTTCTCAGAAGTTCACATTTCAAGGCTTGCTAACTTATCTTGGATAATGGAAATGTCTGTTTCCTTGATTGATTAATTCATGAGGTAAGCTTGGATATTTTATCTTTCTTGTTCTTAGTCATTTCAAAAACACTGGATGTAAGTTCAGCAAAGGAATCCAATCTCTTTCCCAAAGTAAATTTTTTTTGTCTCATTCAGAATCAGGTAATTTGGATTATCCGCTTTGGAAGAATGAGATATTTGAGATGAAGTACTTTAGATCCATCCCAATTTTTAATTCTTGGGCCCCAGATTTTATTATTTTGAATTGATCCTGGGAGCTATGGAAAGGGAAATCATTCCTCCTTAAGGTTATTTGAAACCCACTTGACTTTAGTAGAGACTATTTCAGGTTAGTGTCTGTAAGCCTGAAACTACTGTTGTTATTTTATATTTACTGAGCACTGTGATGTCCTTGTAAAGTGCAGAGAAATCAGAAACACTGATCCATTAGCCATTCACAGTGCTGTGGGACTCTGTGCCTTGTCCAAGCACATCCATCTGCTCCTGCACCCCCAAAAACCCTGGCCAGAAGCAGGACAGATCCAGAAAACAGGGCACAAATAAGGACTATGATGTACTCATAGTTAACCGCTAGTTGGTCATGCTAGAATATGAAATCCAAGCATTCCGAATTCCAGTTTAGTTCCCCTTCGATATAATCATCCTGTCTCCCCTTCCCCTCCAACCACATTCAAAGCCTCCTTCTCCCAGTCCCAGAACCAAGCCCCAACCCTCCCTCACCCAGCTCCCAAGGCTTGTTGATAATGTCATGACCCTGGCCACTGGCCTCACTGAACCTTTCAATCTTGCCTCCCACAAGCATCTTGAGTTGGCACTGTGACTTCCAGGCACCTATGCTATTTGCAGAGAATGCCCTTTCCTTAATCCAAGCCCAATAATCTAAATGTTTGACTCCCTGAGGGACCATCTAACATGACCAAGCCTTTGTTTGACGGTGGAGACTGCCTCCCCTCATACCCTTCAGCTGTCTGAGGCCCACGCCCACAGCCCCACTCACCTGCACACAACGGAAGACCTGTGCCTGTCTTCTACAGCTGTGAGGGGGCCACAGAGGATGTGGGCGCTGTCCACTGGCCCCGGGGGCTGAGGGAGTCTTCAGAGCCCAGCTGGCATGACTCACGAGTTCTGCAGCTGGTAGGATTCTGGGCTGCAGAGGCAGCACCTGCGTGGTATATCTTAGATCACTGGCTCAAGTAGCAAGTGACTCAACTTCTCCCCAAACCCCCTGCCACCCCTCCAAAGGAACCCTGTTCCTCAGAGATCACAGCTTTCTTTGATGGGCTTGAGTGGCTAAGGCCTGACATGGTGAACAAAACCTAACTTGAGAAGAACTTCAATTGTCTTCCTGATCATTTTCCCAAATAGTCTAGTACAAACCATATCCAGCAAGCCATTTCTTCTTGTATTCTTTCACTCATAAAAATATTTACTGGAGGCCAGGCACGGTGGCTCATGCCTGTAATGCCACCATTTTGGGAGGCCAAGGCGGGCGGATCATGAGGTCAAGAGATCGAGACCATCCTGGCTAACACAGCAAAACTGCGTCTCTGCTAAAAATACAAAAAATTAGCCGGCTGTGGTGGTGGGCGCTTGTAGTCCCAGCTACTCGGGAGGCTGAGGCAGGAGAATGACGTGAACCTGGGAGGCAGAGCTTGCAGTGAGCCAAGATCACGCCACTGCACTCCAGCCTGGGCAACAGAGCGAGACTCTGTCTCAAAAAATATATATATATGTGTGTGTATATATATGTGTATATATATATACACATATATATACACACACATATATATACACACATATATACACATATATATACACACACACATATATATGTATACACACACACATATATATATACATATATATATATATTGGAGGTCGAGAGCAGTGGCTCATGCCTGTAATCCCAGCACTTTGGGAGGCTGAGGTGGGTGGATCATGAAGTCAGGAGATCAAGACCATCCTGGCCAATATGATGAAATCCCGTCTCTACTAAAAATACAAAAATTAGGCGAGCGTGGTGGTGCACGCCTGTAGTCTCAGCTACTCAGGGTACTGAGGCAGAAGAATCACTTGAACTCTGGAGGCAGAGGTTGCAGTGAGCCGAGATTGCGCCACTGCACTCCGGCTTGGGCGACAGAGCCAGACTCCATCTTGAAAAAACAAAAACAAAAACAAACAAAACAAACAAACAAACAAAAAATTTACTGGATTTCACTATATTTTTGGAACATTAAAGAAGCTGACATGCTTTTCTAGAACACTCACTTTCCCCATGCCTCAAAGCCCATGATAAATGCTCCCTCATTCAGGAAGCCCCTCCTACAATTTCTATTTTAATTAAATTAGTGGCACAGAGAACCATGAGAGCTGACTGCTCACAGTTGTCTCCTAATGGCCAGACTTCTCTCAGCCACTGGTACGGCAGCTAACTCTGTTAGCACTTGACTAGATGTGGTCTGAAATGTCCCAGAGCCAGGGTCTTTGATTCTCCTCTCCCCACCCAGAACCCTGCAATCCATCACACTTTCTGAGCCCATTCTTTCTTGCAGGATCTCTCCTCCCTCACTTGCAGAGGATTTCATAAGCAACCCTGCCTGTCTTTTTGCTGCTTACTCTGGTCTTCTGCACATGGGAACCAGATTCATCTTCCTAACAAAGCACTGTGATTGTGCCCTGTACTGACTCAAAAACAGCCATTAATTTTCTGCTGTTCATAGGATTCTTTCAGTCATTCATCAAGTACTTGTTGAGGACCTACCATATACCAATTACTCTGCAAGATCCTGAGGATACAGCCGTGAGCAGAATCGAATCGCAATGTAGATGGGAAGAGCCACACAGGCGAGCAAAACAGTGATGTGATGAGCGCTGTCCTAGGAAGTATGTAGGGGTGTTAGGGAGGTGTAGACCATGAGCACCTCACCTGGGCGGGGAAAGGTTTCCTGGGGTGGGACAGCTAATCTGGGCAGAAACTCCCTTGTCTGCACTCAAGGTCTAGGCCCCTTTTCCTCCAAGCTGCCCCCACTCTGAGTGTTGGCTCTGAGTAAGGCAATCCTTAGCCAACTTAAACACCCTGCCCACTTGCCTTCCTCCCAGTCCTCAGTTCTGAATCCTTTCTCCATGTGTGGGACTGAAACTCCAGCAGGGCAGGACCAGCAGTCCTTCAGCCAAGTCCAGCCCCATGGTCAACACAGGATGGGCCCACATGATGTATTTTAAATGTTTGAATCAGGTGCTCTGGCAGAGACTGTCAGGGCTGTAGCCAGGCTATGGCTGCCCCACTAAGGATGACATTTCCTCACCAGTCATAGGACATGCGTGAAGCTGAGGTGGGCCACTTCCAAGGCTGGGCTTTCACAATGCTGCACGTGCCCCCACTCACCGCCCTTTCCTCTATTCCCCCGGCTGACACCTGGGCAGGTGGTGACCCAGCCTTGATCATGACCTTTCGTATTATGACCAAGACATGCAAAAGACACAACTGTCCTGGTCCCTTTAGCCACTGTATTGTTGGCAGGGCAGCACAGGCTTATCTCAATGAATACAGTTGCCAACGTGTCAGATTTCAGATTTCCAGCATCCACCAAAAAAGTGAAAGATCTAGCAACACTACGTCCACAGTCCTGCAGGGCAGCAGTCAGCAGGCACTGAGTCAGTTTGCCACAGACCCAGCCGTGCCTGGTGATCTGAGGTCTGGTGTCCCTGCCACAGCCCTTGAACTGTTGCTTTTCTGATCCTTCACCCTTTTCTATAAACTGACTAATTCTTGCAGACAACTGTAATTTAAAAACAGCCCTGCAGTTTATTTGAAGCATTTGAGCCTCTGAGTAGAACATGACTCAGGGAATCCAACTGCTGGTGAACCTCTTGCCTGGCTCTTCTCTCAGGACTTTGTGCCACTTAAAAACCCATACCTAGGCTTGGCACAGTGGCTTACGCCTATAATCCCAGCACTTTGGGAGGCCAAGCCGGCAGATCACTTGAGGCCAGGAGTTCAAGACCAGCCTGGCCAACATGGTGAAACCCCGTCTCTACGAAAAATACAAAAATTAGCCGGGCGTGGTGGCGCATGCCTGTAATCCCAGCTACTCTGGAGGCTGAGGCAGGAGAACTGCTTGAACCTGGGAGACGGAGGTTGCAGTGAGCCAAAATCACACCACTGCACTCCAGCCTGGGTGACAGAGCAAGACTGTCTCAAAAGAAAAAACAAAACAACAAAACAACAGAAAACACCCACATCAGTTATTTCAATCCTGGTTTAGGACCTAGATCAGACCCAGTGCCTAACAAATATTCTGTGTGTCCCCTTTACATCCCTGAAATTAAATTAATATTACCCACCTACACACACAATTTTAAAAATCAGTATAATGCCCTAATTGAAATATAAAAGAGAAATAAAAGTCATTTATGATGACAACATATGTGTTTCAATATGTTAAAGTTTGGTTCAACTACCTTAGCAGCCAGCAGGAAACAGTCAGATGCTTGCTTGCAGAAAAAGCACCACCGCAAATCTGACAGCTGCAAATGCAGATTGGTACAGGTGTGTGTGGTTTGGGTAACTCAAATACCACAAGTGGCATTGGCATTAGGGATGTGATTTTTCCAAAAGGTGAACAACACAAAATCTAGTTTATCCTTGATTCTCACAACAGTTGCATTCCTGGAAAAACTTCACACATTTAAAAATATGCAACTAATACTCCATGGTCATGAGTCAAATGGAGTTTGATTTTAGGCTCAGATTATTCTAAACATGTTCTCCACTCAAGAATGCACAGTGGGCTGGGTGCGGTGGCTCACGCCTGTAATCTCAACACTGTGGGAGGCTGAGGCGGGCAGATTGCCTGAGGTCAAGTGTTCGGAGTTAGAGACCCATCTGGCCAACATGGTGAAACCCCATCTCTACTAAAAATACAAAAAAAAAATTAGCCAGACATGGTGGTGTGCAGCTATAATCCCAGCTACAGCTACTTGGGAGGCTGAGGTGGGGGAATCGCTTGAACCAGGGAGGTGGAGGTTGCAGTGAGCTGAGATCATGCCTCCGCACTCCAGCCTGGGCGATAGAGCAAGACTCTGTCTAAAAAAAAAAAGAATGCACAGTTGGCACCCAGCCATTACGCAGGACAGGAGCAGTTCTTCGTTGGGAGCCTCACCCAGAGCATTGCAGGCTGTCTAGCATTTCTGCCTTTTCCCATTAAATGGCGAGACCATCCCAACTCAACCATTAAGACAATCAAATTCACCCCCACAGATGCTTTCCCAATGAGAATCACTGCACCAAACCAAGAAGACACACAGAGAGGTGAATGGGAATATTGAGTAGGACTCCAAGATTTTCCTCAGACCTCAAAGATAGTGAGACATCACCTCAACATGATTTCCTGTGACTGTCCAGACTTGTTGGGCTTTTTCTTCAGCAAAGGAGTCAGGAATGAACAGAAAAGACTGTAGTAGCCTCCGAGGTGAGTGTCCCGTTGGCTTTTCCCTCTCTGGACCCTGGGAGAAGAGGAAGAGGTAGATAGCTGCTCGGCAGACAAGCCCTTCTTCCCCACTCCACTCAAACCCAACAAGACAAACTTCGCTTCTTAATTTCTGTTTTTAAAAAGGAAGAACAAATAAAGCAAGAGGCTGAAACTGAATGAAATTCAGTTCTCCTGTCCCTCACATCTCCTGTCTATTAATAGCCTCTTTGAATGAGTCACATTGAGACATTTATTGGCTGTCTCTGGGAGTGCTTTTACCCAAAATAGTTCCCAAGCCATGTTTCTATGCTGCTGTGATGCTGGGGCAGCCAACACAGGCGCCGTTTCTCAAAGAAGAGACATGCATGTAAATCAGGTTTCACCTGGGCGGGCTGGGCCGGGGCCCAGAGTCAAAACACCAATCAGCCCCTCACAAACTTAAAACACTGAGGGCATGAATGCTTCATCCTCTGGACTCTCACCCAGAGACCAGCCTCCTGGCATCTCCTTGAAGAAGCACCTCATTGTCTCCACAGACCTTGGTGTTGTCTCAACTCTTACATGGTTTCTTTAACGGCTTTTTGGGGGAATGCTGTTGTACTTCCACATGTGTGTAATGAGGGGACCGGGACAGAGAGAAAACAAGTGAGATGTTATTTCTCCCAGGACCCTAGAGCCAGGGTCTGCTCCTCTTTGTCCCTCAGAGCCTAATCCCCTCAGGGCAGGCGCCTCACTTTCCTCATTTCATGCCACCCCAGCCCCTCATTTCCTCCTCTGTCCCAAGCCATTTTTAACTGTCTGACCTGACAGGACAATTAAACATTAATACTGTGATTGAAGAGTCTGTGTGCAAATCAATTAAAAATAGGACATGTGGGGCTCAGGTATTTTTAACCTATTTTTTCTTTCTGTCTGGAAAACTCTTGCTGCATAGCTCAGACCTGGGTGCCTTGGGGCTGGGATGGATTCTGGAAGGTGGGGAGGGCAGGCTGGGAAGCTGGTCACCACCGTCCTCAGATGGGTGCTGTGTGTAGGGGCTGATGTGGCCTTTCTCCTACCACGCAGACAGAAGGGGGTTCCATGCACCAGTCCCCTCCTCCTCCATCAAAACCTCCCAGGACTAGCTGTCCCTCTCTTTGGGCTCCCCTCCTGTGCCGGTTTACATCAGATGTTTGTAATTATTTGATTTTTTATTGCACTGTATTCTAGAATGTGAGGGAACACATTCTAGAGGGCAGGAACCATCCTCTCCATCTTTCTACACAGGTCCCCGCCCAGCTGGAATCTCTGGGCACTTAATAAATGTTTGTGCAATGAACCAACAGCAAGGCAATGACATCTGCCACTTGTTACAACTTCCTTATTTGAAATGGCAAACCTGTTTAATGACAATTAATCCTTCTGCCCCTTCCAAGTCAACTAGAGGTAGCATGTGGGTGAAAACAGTTTACATGGAGAAAGTATAAAGTTTATAAATAAACATTTATTCCATCATCTCTTTCTGTAAAGAAGCAGAGTGGGCAGCTGCTCCCAGACCCCGAGATAAATTGATTACCCACCATCAGCAGGCACAGATTTTGGCTCTGAGCTTCCTGGAAGCCCAGGCCAAAAGGAAGACACTGTAGGCAACATGGTTTTCATTTACTCAGCCAAAAGATCACAAGTCAGTCTGCAGAGACAAAGTTTTTCCAAAACTCTCTAACTCAAGAGTGATTTGGTATGTGAATCCTTACACTGAAATCCTAAAGCAATTAGCTGGACATGGTGGTGGGCGCCTGTATTCCCAGCTACTCAGGAGGCTGAGGCAGAAGAATCACTTGAACCTGGGAGGTGGAGGTTGCAATGAGCCGAGATGGCGCCACTGCACTCCATCCAGCCTGGGCGATACAGCAAGACTGTGTCTCAAAAAAAAAAAGAAAAAAGAAAAAAACCAGAAATCCTAAAGCAAGCTTGTCCAACCCACGGCTCACGGGTCGCATGCAGCCCAGGATGGCTTTGAATGTGGCCCAACATAAATTTGTAAACTTTCTTAAAACATTAGGAGTTCTTTTGCAATTTCGGCTATTGTTAGTGTATTTTATGTGTGGCCCAAGACAATTCTTCTTCTTCCAGTGTAGCCCAGGGAAGTCAAAAGATTGGACACCCCTGTCCTAAAGTGTCATTTAGCTGTTCCTCAAATAAGCCACACTGACTTCTGCCACAGGACTTGTCCATCTCCTGGAATGTTTGGCAGAGCTTCTTGACATTCGCCTCTCTGCTCAGGTGTCCCTTCGGAGCAGCCATCCTGACCCCAGCATCCACTCCTAGCACCACACTCGAACCACACTTTGCCTTCCTTTATTTCTCTCCATTGCATTTACACTCCACTCATCCAAGTCCTTTACTTATGTGTTTGTCTGCTTGTTTTCTGTCTCCTTCACTAGACTATAAGCCTCATGAGGGCATGGATTTTGTCTGGTTCATTGCTGTATTCCCAGGTCCTAGAATAGCACTTGGTATCTAACAAGCATTAAATATATATTAGCTGAATTGTGAATCAAGGACATTTTCAAGCAGGATTTTTGGAAGTGACAGAAACACTGTTTTAAAAGAAGACTCCTGTAATTATGAAGACTCTCTGATGAGTATGATATAACATGTTCCAGGTACTTTGATTTCTTATAATACAATTTCATATGGGGATAGAATGTGGAGGATCTATAAATGGGTTGCATTAACAAGTTCCTGGGTCTGTCATCTGTCTCAAACATTGGGAGCCTAAGTGAGATTTGGCAAGTCTTCTTTCACTCAGGGTCTGCTCTTAACTGGACTTCCCAGCAATTACTCCAAGTACAGCTCTTCAAGACTGCTTAAAATGTGAACCTTCTGGTTTAGCTACCAGACAACAAGGCAAAGTGCCACTCACCTGCAGATGCTTAAGAGCTGGATTTACAGCCTCATCCTCCGAAAAAGAGAACTAACTTCAGCAGGAACAAGGACAGCTGGAGTAACTACAGGCAGAGCCAGTGCCTCCTGTAAGAGAACTCTGAACACTGTCTGGAGCTCACACAAGTTCCTGGAATAATGCTTTAAATTCTATAATCTGTAATGCCTTAAAATTCTATAGCTGTATGATATATAATCTGTATTAGTTATCTTTTGCTGCGTAACAAATTATCCCCAAAGCTTAGCAGCTTAAAATGACGAACATGTATCATCCCATAGTCTCCATGGGTCAGGAATTTGAGAGCAGCTTAGCTGGGTGGTTCTGGCTCAGGGTCTCTCACAAGGTTGATGTCAAGATATTGGCCAGGGCTGCTGTCATCCAAAGGCTTGACTGGGGCTGGAGAGTCAAGGTGGCTCACTCACGTGCCTGCTGACAGTTTCTCACTTGTTCTCCTCACCACCAGGGCCTCTCCATAAGGCCACTTGAGGGTCTTTATGACATGACAGCTGGCTTCCCCCAGAGCAAGTGATCCAAGAGAGAGTGAGCAAAAGGGAAGCCTCAATGCCTTTATGGCCTCGTCTCAGAAGTCAAACAGTCTCTTCCACTATGTTCTATTTGTTGCAAGTGAGTTGCTAATTTCAAGCCATATTCAAGTGAAGAAAAATTTAGCTCCACCTCTTAAAGGAAGGAGAATTAAAGAATTTGTAGACATATTTTAAAAGCAGCACACCAGCTAATGTGAAGAAAGTGGTCTCAGCAGGAGAAATATGTGCAATAGCCATTACCAGGCAGAGAGGTTCTGTGTAAGAGGAAACATGATGCACTGAGGAGATCCTGGATGAAGAATTAGACATTCCAGGACTCACATCTCAAACCCATCACTTAACATCTGCATGAATTCAAAGATGTTTACCTTCTCTGGGCTTCAGTTTTCCCTTTTTTAAGATGGAGATAATGTTCCTCATTTTGCTGAAATACTACGAGAAATAGAGAAAATCCATGTCAATCTCTCTGGGCACACAATAAATACTCAAGAAATGGTAGATCTTATTAAATTGTGCCATGACACCTCTGTGAATCCTTAATTTTTGAAGAATTATAAATGGGTATACTGTACAATGTAGGAAAATGGATAAACTACTAAAGAGTATTACTTAAGATATGCCATATAAATGGCAGTAGATGTTTATCTAATATAGTAATTTTGGTTTGATACTCAGCTTATCCATCTGGGATATTTTTGTGTACGTGTGTGTGTGTGTGTGTGTGTGTGTACACTGTGCCCCTAGTTCTCCAATAACATTTAAATGGCTTACAAAAATACCAATTGCAGCCAGTCATGGTGGCTCACACCTATAATCCCAGCACTTTGAGAGGCTAAGGCGGGAGGATTGCTTGTGTCCAGGAATTCAAGACCAACCTGGACAACGTAGGGAGCCCTCATCTCCACAAAAAATACAAAAATTAGCTGGGCATGGTGCAAGTACCGTAGCTCCAGCTACATGGAAGGCTGAGGTAGAAGGATCACCTGAGCCCAGTTTGAGGCTACAGTGAGCTATGATTGCATCACTGCACTCCACCCTGGACAACAGAGCAAGACCCTGTGTCCAAAAAAAATACCAGTCTCAGCTGGGTGTTGTAGTGTGTGCCTGTAGTCTCAGCTACCCAGGAGGCTGAAGCAAGTGGATCCCTTGAACCCAGGAACTCAAGCCCAGCCTGGGTAATATTGCAAGACTCCATATCTATTTTTTTAACAAATTGCAGAATAAAGTCATTGGAAACAAAATGTTATGGCCATGTGCAGTGGCTCACGCCTGTAATACCAACACTTTAAAAGGCCAAGGTGGGAGGACCACTTAAGCCGAGGAATTTGAGACCAGCCTGGACAACATAGTAAGACCCCATCTCTACAGAATTAAGTAGTCAAGCATGGTGGTGTGCATCTGTAGTCCTAGTGGAAGGCTGAAGTGGGAGGATCACTTGAACCCAGGAATTCAAGGTTACCATGAGCTATGATTGTGCCACTGCACTCCAGCCTTGGTGACAGAACAAGATGTTATCTTAAAAAAAGAAAAAGAAAAGGAAAGGAAAGAAAGAAAGAAAAAATTTTAAAGTATGCTATGAAAAACAAACAGAAACCCAGGAATATGCAAAGCACAAATCAAAGGAGAAAAAAGACTAAAGTGAGGAGGAAAATAAAAATAATTTGAGACAAAATTTTGGGCTCTAAGCCAAAATGAACAGAGAACCATGATCAGGGTCACAAGGAGATACTAAGTACTTTTTCTAGAGCTTGATTCTAAAGGGAATGTCTCATGAGAAAGTCACCATAAAACACACAGAAAGATGTAAGACTGTCCCTAGGGGAGCTATAATCACTATTTTTTTTAAAGCCTATGGCACCCTATGAGCATTCAGAGGACATGATCTCAAAGCTACCACTCGATAATGGCAATTCTGCAAGGGGTCACGTCTGCTTGGCATATCTAGAAGAGTGCATGGAAGACAGCCTACACATGTCTTTTGGTAATACCTACCTAGTATCCAAATTAAGATGGTAAGAACAATAGTATGCATTTTTTGAACACTTACTAGGGATCAGGCAATAAACTTGATGCTCTCCATGCATGGTCTAATTCAATCTTGACAATATCCTGTGAGATTAATACAATAATTAACCCCACTTTCAGAGGGGGAAAGTGACACACAGAGACTCTGTATCACACAGATTGTGAGCAGAAGAGTCTGGATCTAAATCTGGGCAATCTAGAGTCTGTCCTCTGAAAGTTTTCACTGTGAGCCTGGAATACTGGGGACTGAGACGCAAGTGGAGGTGAGTGAGGACACCTGGAAGGCAGGGATGAGGCTCTTCAGCAGGGCCTGCTGGACGGTGGCCTGTGTTAATTGAGGAGCCCCAGGATGACAAGCAGCAGAAACGAGAAGGGTCTCAAGAGCCAGAGGAAACCCCCATTACCTCTCATCGTTTTGTCTAAAACAGTAGTGTTGTCCTAGTTGTGCTAGCTCTGGGGCTCACACAAAAGACTACAAAGGCATCTCAGTGGCCTGGGAGCCAAGGATGTGGTTCTTAGATGGACGCTCCCGAAAAAGAAGTCCATAGCCAAATAAGATCAGAAAGGCCACCAAGATCTATTAGCATAATAAAGGCCCTGGGACATTCTGTAGTCAAGAAATCTATTTAACATCCTTTCATCTGGCATTGCCCAAACTTTGTATTGTTGAAGCATGTGTTTACATCCTGCAGCACTAGCAAATGCTGACCTAAAAGATCTTTAAGGTCTCTTTCAGTTCAAGGAGTCCATAGTTTTAGTTCTTCTTTAAAAAAAAAAAAGCAACAGTAAGAACAAGGAATGAAAAGGCAGAACACCTAAGCTCAATTTCAATCTCTGCCCCTGGTTAGCTGGAAAACCTGAGTTAAAAAAACATCATTTACTCTCTCAGAGCCTTGGTCTTCTTATCTGTAAAATGGAGATAATGATGGTGTCTCTATCATTATGCTGCTTTGAGAATCAAATTAGGTAATATATGCACTCTGAAACAATGTATAAATTATAACTTGGCATATGAGTCAGCTATTACTATTGTAAATTAAAAACACAACAAAACCAGAAGTCAAACCTGAAAAGGTTTTAATCACCTGGTTATCTGTTCGGGGCTCGCCATAGCTCTGCTTGCCCTTAGACTTTGTAGTAATGACACACATTTTCCAAATGGAGCAAATCCCTTGAATTCTCTTTCCCATCCTTCAGATTGATACTTTCAATGTCATTTCAATTTAGTATTTGGGTCGGGAAGAGAAATAAATTAAAACCAAACAAATGGTTTGTTCTTCTACACAGCAAACCTCTGGTTGAATGAGTTTGAAGCTTTTCATTCAGTGCCAAAAGCTAGTGGTCAAATTAAAAACAGCACAAGACAAAAGGAGACTAAGAGAGGAGAAATTCATTGGAGAAAGCCGAATTCCAGTACAGCAAATGCCATACAGACAGTCCTAAGACACAACTCTTTAGGGACCAGAAAACATCCCAATCCATCCAGAACAGCTCTCTTTCTGAATAAAATGCTTCTTTTTTACTTCTGAGTCTGGTAGCTGATGAGATAAAGTGATTCCAGCCCAGACAACACCTTCCTGTCTTCTGCGCATAATAAATAATATAAATTTATGTCATGAGAAAAGATCACTCCCCAAATTCTTCCACCCCATTTGCTTTTTTCCTCTTTGGACTTTACCCAAGCCATGACTCTCCCACTCAGCCAGTTCAAAGAAACCTTTCATTTGAAAGGTTTCTAATTTTGAAAGATTTCTAATTTTGAAAGAGTGTTTCTAATTTTGAAAGAATTGTATCTTTCATGATACAGTGAAGCTAAAGGTCCAATATGGAGTCTGCGTGATGAAACTTTTTTTTTTTTTTTTGAGACAGTCTCACTCTGTCGCCCAGGCTGGAGTGCAGTGGCACCATCTTGGCTCACTGCAACCTCCGCCTCCCAGGTTCAAGTGATTCTCGTGTCTCAGCTTCCCAAGTAGCTGGGATTACAGGCCTGCACCACCAGGCCTGGCTAAATTTTGTACTTTTAATAGAGACAGGGTTTCACTGTGTTGGCCAGGCTGGTCTCAAACTCTTGACCTCAGGTGATCCACCCGCCTTGGCCTCCCAAAGTGCTGGGATTACAGGCGTGAGCCACCACGCCCAGCCTGAAACTTTCTAATGATTGTTTTACTCTGAAAGAATATTTCTGATTCTGGCTGGATCACTGACTTAACATTGAAGGAAGTTCTTGGATCATGCTCAGTGGTAACTGGGATTCCTCAGAGGAAGTGTTAGAATTGTTGAGAAATGAAATAGCTCTTCCCAGGGCAAGATATAGCCCCAAAGATACAAAATTATGGTGCCATGAGTTGGAAACTATGGTTTCCTGCATTTTTATCTATGGTGTGCAATCAAAAGTCCAGGTTCTGCATTTCTAAAATGTCCTGGTTAATGAAATTTCACTCACAACTTTTTTTTCCCTTTTGATTTTATGGAAAATGTGAAACATTCTCACAGGGAAGAAAATGCAGCCTCTTTTCATTTTGCTTAAACCCAGGAAGGCTTTATTCAGTAGCACCTGTTTGGGTGGACTTCAACAAGCATCTCCAAAATAGAAATGTTCCATTAGTAAACTGTTTAGGAAATAGACCGTGCTCAGAAATGAGCCTGCTGAAGGAGCTGCAAAGTTATTCTGCTGTTTCATCCTTGCTTATTTTCCCCCCATGGAATTTCGTGTCCTATTTTTAAACTATGTTTCACCTTAAGTGACAAAGCAGCCCTTTGGAAATTATATATAAAGTCTATTATTTTAATTTGTTTATTAAAAATTATTTTGTCTCTTAATTAGTATTAGATCCAAAAGAGTGCTGCTATGTTTATTTACATATGTACAGACATATGTACATATATGTTATGTATATTTCTTGCTATGCATGTAATATGTAAGCATTGTACATTATATATTATATAACTCAGATAATATATAATACTTATATATAAATGTTTATATGTTATGTATATTTACATATATACACACACGTATATATGTGCATATATACACACACGTATATATGTGCATATATACACACACGTATATATGTGCATATATACACACACGTATATATGTGCATATATAAATAAAGCACTAAGCATGGAACATATACATAAAGCACTAAGCATGATATATATATAATATATGCTTAATCCTTTATGTATATTTTCCAGTCAATCCTTACAATTCTATAATGCAATTGTTAGTTCTCCATTTTTGAAGCAAAGAGCCACATTAGAGAATTTACCTCTCTAGCCCAAGGATGTGCAGTCATAACAAACTCAGTATTTCACCTCAGTGCTGATTCTAGAGCCTGTGTTTTCCCTCCTGTCCATCATTCTGATTTTCTCACAGCTAACAATATAGGAGCATCAGATATTCCTGTATTGGATGGAACAGAAAGGAAGCTAAGAGCTCATCCACTTCACCTTCATTTTACGGGAGGAATGGGAGCCCAGAGCATTGAAATGACTTGCTCAAATGTACGTAATTAACTGACAAGAGCCATCACTTCTCAGCATCTCCTTTTACTCCAGAATTCTACTCACATAGTAGAATCTCACTCAATGTGAGAGTTTATTGGAATTTACTCCCCCAAATGAAACTAGATTTATTTTATTTTCTTTATATGTAAAGGAATTCATGATTTAAAAAACAGCATTCACTCTGTCCACGTAAAATTGTGAATATGCACAAAGAGATGTATGAAAGATGAACTCTAAGATACTCATGGTAATTATCTCCAGGTAGTGGGATTTCAGATTATCTGTCTCTTTCTCTATACTTTTTTGTGTTTGAACATCTATATATATATATAATTAGAACATGCAGTAAGGTCAGATGCTCAATTAATAACCCTGTGTGTAGTTTTTCTAACATTCTCATGTTCATGTAACAATATAAAAACATGTATACATGTATTTAAGGGTTGTCAATATTTGTTTTACAAAAATGTTTTTTCCTATACATTCTCTGAAGTTTGTTCTATCACTTAAAAACATTTTGTGAAAATCTCTCCAAATCAATTGTTAAAGTTCTATTTAAATAGTGCCCAACATTACATGGTTGAGAATATGCCATGATTTTACCCATTCCCCTTTCAATGAATTCTCAGTTTGTTTCTTGATGTTTGCCACCAGAAGCAATGCTGCAGTGAATATCCTTATACGGGTGGCTTTATTTCTATAGAACAGACTTCCAGTAGTTGAACTGGTAGTAAAGTCCTCCTTTGCTACTCTCTCCTCATTATTTTATGTGTATTCTTGGACATACATAGTCTTCCACATGAATCTTAAAAAATTCTGTATCCAATTAAATAAAAACCTTACTTAAATTCCACTTAAATTAAAATTCCATTAATTATACATGTTACTATTGAGGAAAATGACATTTTTATGGTGTGAAGTTTTCCTTTCCATACTATATCTTTTGATTACTTTTCTGATCCTGCTTTAGATCATTTGATAAAATATTATAGCTAACTTCATATGGCTCCTGTGCCTTTCTGATCTATATTTATATCCTGTAAAATTTTCATATTAATTCTAATATTATGATATTTCTTGAATTTTCTAGGTATAAAATTACATTACTAAAGTATGATATTTCATCTCTTCTTTTTCCATATTTATGCAAAATATTTCAACTTTTGCCTTCTTGCATTTACTAGAATTAACTAATGTTGAATTTTGGGAATAATGGACATGTCTTTTCTGTTCTTGATTTTAATGAAAATGGTATTCTCATTTCATTATTTATAATGATGTTTGCTATTGATATTTGTTCATCTTTATCATATTTTCATATTTTTCTATTTACATCTTTACTTAGTTTTTTGACTAATACAGTGCTTTAATATACTGATATAATGAATTTCATTAATATATTTATTAATATTGAACCATTCTTATATTCTTGTATTTTTAGAATAAGCCCTCCTCGGTCAAATATTATTACTATTATGATACATTGTTCTCTTTGCTCATTCTTTAACATTTTTGCAATAATATGTATTAGTATGCTTGGATGATAGTTTTCTTCTGTTTTAAACTTTTCAAAGCTTTCCCACTCAAGTTATTCTCAATTTATTCATAGGGAATTTTTTTCTTATTTTCAAAGTTATGTGTATCTCTTATGGAATCTTGTAGCTAGAATTTTCTTCCTAATTTGTTTTTTAACTAATTTTTAACTAATTTAAAAGCTGAAGAAAACAGTGATTTTAAAATGCAAGCCACTGTTTCCTGAAAAGACTGAAACTCAGATTCACTTTTGGTAGACTGTCCTTTTATTCTGGGAAAACCATATGAAGAAACCATGTGGTTTCATAAAGTGTATTCAGAAAAAACATAGTAAAATCATCCCTCTCCCAAAAGAAATATTTTTGCCTCAGAAGCTGAGTGTTCTGCAGGGTGATGCTAACACGTGTCTGCTTGTGCCAGAGCTCAGATTTCTGTAGACTGGGTTATGTTTTCTTCTGACTGAAGCATTTCATGTTTGTTTTATGGTGAGGAGGGAGGGAAAGAGAAAAATAGGAGAAATGTTTTCCTTTTCTGAATAATTTAGAATGCACCCTGTATCAAACTCATGAGGATTTTTAAAGCATAATTTCAAGATGTAGAGAGCTGGAAAGAAGTGCTACAGGACCAAATCCCATGTACGACACAGTAAGAAAGAAATGGACTGGCCTAGGGCAGCTCAGCCTAAACTATTTTGTAAGATTAGGCCACCCAGAATCTGCTGAGGAGAAACCAGCATGAGGTGGCTGTCCCACCCCCTCCCCACCTGTGTGTGTAAAATGGCATTCCCCAAGAAAGAGGCAGTCATTCACCCTTTGAAAAATGCTGAGAAAGGGTAGATCCTAGCACAAGAAATGGAGCCTGGGAAGCCAGGCCCTGAGTTGGGCTGAGGCAGAGAGCATGTTCTTCTCTCCTGACCTTGGGCAGTTGGGTCTGGACAGGAAGTCATGATGCAGGGGTGGGCAGGCCCAGCCAGTGGAGCCTGGCCCCAAAACCCTCTGCAAAGGCCAAGGATAGGCCCACCTGGACCTGTGAGCCCTGACAGTGGCCACCTCTAACATTAGTTATGACCTATTCTCTACTGTGTCCTACTTCCTTTTTGATGTCCCCAGCCCTTCAGAAAATTCCTCTAAAGAGCACCAATACTGAGGGTAGTGAAGGAGGCTGCTCCCTCACTGTGGAGGAGGAAGAAAGCTGTGTCTTCTCTGCCATGCCACCTCCCCAAAAGCAGATCACTGTGGGAGTGTAGTTAGTCCCCCGCCTCTATCCCTCCAGGGTCTGCCTCAGTTGTAGGCAGTCTCCTTGCCCCTGACATTCCCTTCCTGGGCAGCTCTCATATGGAGACTGAGCAAAGCAGCTTATAAAATCCTGGCCCAGGTGGCACAGAACATTTGAAGGGCGATGGTCTCTCCAGAGAGATTCTTCACCTGGTTGCCGGAAGCTTTATTGGGTCTGCATTGAAGCTCTCTTCCCAGGCCCTATTCTCTTTCTTTTCTTCCTTTCCAAGGTGTTGATCTCTAAAACACCATGAAGTCCTCTTGAAGAACGCTGTCCTTGCTTCTGCCTTTGGAAAACCCAGACTGCAAGGGCAAAGAGCACAGAAGCAGTGGTGCGCTGACAGAACAGAGAAGTGGGAGAAGAAGACTATAGCCTGCACTTGAGCACCTGGAGGTGGGGGTGGGGAATCTCAGAAGTAATTGACAGGGTCAGACGAAGAAGATGGACCAGTGATCTGTGAACCCTTCTACGCACGGACCCTCTGACTCTGATCCTTGCCACCCGCCTTCTATGGCAAAAGAGACTGCTGTGTTTGTTCATCGATTAAACTCCTTCCCACAAGTTTCTCTTGGCCAAGAATGTCTCTTCAGCCCTGAGCTTCCCATTTACTAATAGGTCTTTGTCACCCCAAGTGACAAGGCTTCCCATCTCCTGCAGTCTTATCCTCTAATCCAGCTATTTCTGTTTTTGGAGCATAAACAATAACTCCTCTGGTTTGCCCTTTTAGCTTCCCCAAAGCTTATGCTTCCCTATTCTTTCCTCCAGTTAGAGCAAGAGCAATCAGACCAAGATTTCAGCTCATGTTTATCACACACCATCTCAACAAAATCTACTAATGCTTTACAAGCCCTCACAAGCATTTCCTGCAGGCTCCACCACTTTGAGAAGCAGCAAAGCTTTTGAATTATCCCTGCTAGTCGTGTGCTGGTAAAATCAGCTCTCTGAAAAGTACATACATACATAGAGAACAATATAGCATTTGCTGATTTCCAATTTTGGTAGTGTAAATGCTCACACCATAACAGATTTCAAGCTACCAGTGAAATTTCACAGGCTTTTACAATCAGCTTGTAAAGTTCCTGAGTATTTAACATTGGCTTTTGATATCCTGTAGGAGCTGGCTTCAGCAGCCACTGGCAGGGCTATCCTCCAATTCTCCAGGTCACCCCCAACCAGCACCCATCTTATTCTCTTAGCATTGTCCTTGACTGACATAATTTTGTCATGACAGCATTCACCATGGCCCACACTGTCTTAGAGACACATTGCCTATCTGATCTCATTTAATCCTCACAAAATCAACCATCTTTATCTCCATTTCACATATCATGGTTACTACTGGAGGCTTATCACCTTTCATCAGACCTGCACTACACATAAAACATAACACACTGCATTGTTGGGCAAAGCAGTGCAGCCCTCTTACAAGTATTTTTTTTAACACAATAAAGTTATTTCAAGTGTAAATTTATTTTTCCATGACAAAAGTAATGAACCACTTTGCAAAGAAAATTGGAAGGCAACCATTAATTCTTATATGCGTTAAGATTATTTGATGTCATGGTAAAATGTTTATGAAATAGTACATTTTAAAAGTGTAGTATAGTAACTTACAATGTGATACCAATTCTGTGAAACAGTAAATGTATTAATGAAACACTCTAAGTAAAGGAAAAATGAGTAGTTATCTCTCTTTTTTAGTATGTTTTAATTGACATATCATGGTTATATATATTTTTGGGATACATGTGATATTTTGATACATATATACAACATGTAATGATCAAGTCAGGGTAATTGGGATGTCTGTCACCTCAAACATTTATCTTTTTTTGTGTCATGAACATTATAATTCTTTCCTTATAGTTGTTTTGAAATATGCTATAAATTATTGTTCATTATAATTTTTTAATTAAATATTTTTAAAATTTTTATTATTTTCATTTTTTTTAGAGACAGGATCTTGCTGGTCACCCAGACTGGAGTGCAATGGTGCAATCGTAGTTCACTGCGGCCTCAAACCCTTGGGCTCAAGCAGTCCTCCTACCTCAGCCTCCAGAGTTGTTATCTATAATTTTGAACAGTAGTTATCTGTAACAGTGAGAAGCAAAGGTTTTCCTCATTTTCTCTTTTACAATTTCTGTATTTTCCATAATTGATACATCATCACATATTACAATTATGATGAGAAAACATGATACATATTTTTATTTGGAAAACATATAAGTAAAAACAAAATCTATGACCTCACCGTTCAGACTCAACATCTCTTCCATTTTGATGTCATGCGATGTTTCTGACGGAGGTTTAATTGAAAAGAAACAGCATCAATAAGCATGGGCTCCACAGTCTTCCCACATCCCTCTGAGTGCCCGGGGAGGGGCTGGGGACTCCCCCCACACCTTAACCCAGAAGGACCTCTCACATGGACCTTTTTACATTCTCTCTAATCTTTCCCAAAGCCTTGCAAGGTGGCAGTAATATTATTATTCCCATTTCAGAGATGACAAAACTAAGAAACTCATCCTCTGTGAGTTTCTGTGCTGTTAGGCTGTGTCTCAAGTCCCCGTACAAAGTATCTTTGTATGGGAGGCCTTATGGTTAAGAGCATGGACTTCTGTCCGACAGAATTCATTAAGTTCCAGGCCAGACACACTACCGCTCTCTGGAGAATGTGTCCATGGGCTAGGGGTGGCACTGAGCTTCCATTTCTTATAAAATAATGACGACAAGATCGTTTTCCTTAAAGGGTGGCTGTGAGCCTTCAATGACACAGTGATGAAAAGACCTTAGCACAGTGCTGGGTAACGGCTAGCTACTTCAGAGGCACAGCTGAGACTTGCACAGAGGTACCTGGCTGCAAAGTCCGGCTCCCCTACACTCTGCAGAGCTGTTTTCCCCACTCAGAGTTCCTCTCCTCCGGGAGGGGTCGCCTCGCCCCCGTCCAGGATCTCTGCCTTCGGTTGAAGCGCAGCGCCCCCAGCCGTCCGCAGGAGGGATCGACGCCTCTGTCTCCCCGAAGTGAGGGCGCTCGCTGCGGAGCTGGGGGTGGTCTCCTCTTCCCCCCATTGTCGCCCAGCAACCTGGGGGTTCGCGTGGCTTCTCCCTGGCCGGGGGATGGAGGATGCGCTCTCCTCTGTCCCTTCAAGGCCTCTTCTTCGTCCCAGGTAGAGTCTCCTCCTTGCTGACCAGGCATCGCGAGCAGATGAATCTCCCTCCTCTGGGCGGTTGTCCCTGTCAGGCTGTCAGGACCTGATTTTCCCTGGTAAGCCTTCGTCAGGCAGGTGGCCTCGCCCAGGCCTCGGAAAATGTCAGGGCTCAAGCTGGGCACACGACTCTCTCACTGGCGAGCAGGCAGCGCCCGCGTTCTTTAGGATTTGGAACAGCCCTGCCAATTAGCTTGTACTCTGCCCACATGCCCAGGACTAAAAAAGAAGCAGGCCAAGCCCGAGCAAAATTAGACAATGGGCTCCCAGAACACCAAGGGCGAGGGCGGCCCGAGCACCTGCTGTTCTCGCCCCTCATGGCTGAAATTGGGCATGGAGTTGGCGAGGGAGGCCTGGCAGGGAGGGAGGGGGTCGAGCTGTGCGTTTGCTAAAGGGCCTTCTTCCTCCACGTTCCAGATGGGACTCAACGCGGGCTGCCCAGAGGAGGGCATGGGGAAGGGCCAAGCCCTGCGACTGGATTCTCTCGGGGCCACAGAGAGCGGGTGCTTACAGCTGGGGTCAGGCACACTTCCGTTCTGCCTGGAGGACAGGACAGGGTGGTGGCTTCTCCAGATACAGTGCTGGCCGCTCAGAGCCCGTGTGTGGAAGACAGTCTGGTGCAGGGGTTGAGGATGAAGATTTTTGGAGAGAGGCGCATGCGGGTTCTTGTCCCATGTTCCTTATTGACCCACTCTGCAACCTCGGTTACTTGAGAAAAGTTAAGATTTCTTTCTCCAAAAAGCAGAGACAATAAAAATTTCTAACTTGTAAGGTACCCTGTGAGAATAAGAGGAAATGAAATGTGGAATCCATATAGTATCTGCTTATAGAGTTACTGAGTTCTATTTTGGGATGAAGAAAAATGTAAACCTTACAACGGGAATATTTTTATCTTTGAGGTTCGCTAAAGCACCAGAAGGTGTGAAGGCGGAGAGAGGAAACAGGGCAATGGAATGAACACTTCTCAAGAATCTCTCAGGTGCCACGGACTGGGCCAGGTGCCTTCCATGTGTTATCTCATTTTATAGGGCAGGTAACATTTCTGAAAGATCAGGCAGCTAAAAAGCAGACAGCTTTCTGGCACATTAGAGAAACAAAAGAAATGTTGGAGACTGGAATGCCTGCTGTGTCAAGACACCTAATTAGAAAACAACGTCAGAGTGAATTTGTCGTGCGAGTCTCCAGCTCTGCCAGAAGAACTAAAATAAATGTGTCACCAGAGGAATAATAGAGTAACGTCTATTATTGTTCTGGGGATTCTGGGGATTCGATGCACAAGTCAGAGGTCTGACAGGGGATGGGGCATGTGTTACGTCTTAGTAATGTGCTAAATGGTAGTGCTTCCAGATCCCCCACAGAATCCTACTGCAGTCAGAGATCTTGATGTCGGTTGAACTTATCTATTTATAATGAGGAAACATTAAGGTAACTCAAACCACCAAAATAAAACAGGTTGACAGTGACTAAGCAACAACAGAGTGCTAGATTTATGTAGAGATTCTTTCTTTCAAGTTGCTGAGACATTTCACAAAGGAGAACTGTAGATTATCATCAACTTCCATTTGGGGACTTAGAAATCCACCAAAGACAAAGACAGTGTTGGTATCATTCCTTCCAGCTCTTGGCGAAAACTGTTCTTTCCTATGTCACCAGTGAACTTCTACTGGCCAACGCCCAAAGAATACTTTCTCAGTTTTAGTTTAGAGACCTCTCTATTCCACTTGCATGGTTAGACACTAACTGCTGGAAACTTCCAATCTGAAACACTCCCTGGGAAATGTCTTATTTGCAAATTTTACAGCTAAAATCCCTCCTCCACAGACAATCTATTAACAAACAGTACCTGCAAATGGGGGACTCTCTGGGAGAAATTTTATCACTACAGTTGGTGTCAGCATTATATTATAATTAATCCATCTTTATCTAAGATAAAGATGTAGGTTCAGATAAATAACGTCCCCCCCGCTTTAACCCTTGTTATAGTTGTGCTAGGCCTATTTGTGGCCACAACTGGGATTGAGTGGTTGAGATGAGATGCAAAAGAGATTATCTAAACTTTTGGGTGATCTTTTGCTGAATGAATGTCTTTTAAAGCACCATTTCTGATCCCATTTGGCTTCTCTCTAGCCTCTATCAATTAATCGTTGATTCAAATTGGAAGAGAGGCTATATGGGGTCTAGAACTTTACTTTGTTCATTGTTGTTTCCCCAGGACCTCGAAAACTGCCTGCGATATAACTCACAAATATGTGTCGAATGAATGAGTAGTTCTATCTGTTTCATGTCTGGGTCAATGTAGGCTGTACCCACATGTTCCTGGTAGGGGAAGTAATAGTAACAAAGACTTTGGCTAAGCTTCAGAGGCCATGAATTAATAGATTTTGGAAGAGGTCACTTTAGGATTTATCAGCTTCAAATCTTATATAAACTTCTTACTGGATCCAAAAGACTCCATTATTTATGGGAGACTCATGGTTTGGCCATTACAATGGTGAATGAGGTAAGGTTTTGGGACATACGTAACAAGGTCTGAATTGGTTGAATATGAACTTGAAAGTTCAAATTCAGACTAACATCTTTCTTTTGTCAGCTCTTCAATCTCAGCACTTGTCAACTTAAATAACAAACAGAAGAGGGGCTCTCTAAAATAAAAATGATATTTATTCAGGAGTAAGGCATTGCAACGGAAATATGCGTGCCATAGTAAACTATGTGCATACTAAGAGAGGTAAAGAAAGATAAAAATGTTTAAAGGAAAAATGAGATGGATTACATAATTGTTTGGAGATAATTATCCTTGCTACAAAGATCAACACAAAGGGTGATGCCAGTACAAGGTTGGACAAGCAATTACTGGGCCGATGTCTTTACAGAAGTATTTGTATGTGTGTTTGTGTGTGTGTGTGTGTGTGTGTGTATAACATTGTGTGGCCTTCGTGCAAGGTTGTGGTTTTTACAGTCTTTTGTGATTTTTTTTGTTATCAGGTACAAAAGCAAGCGAACCCGCTCTTCATAGCCTTCCCCAATCCTATTTGTCAAGTGTTTTTTTTCTTTAATGCTAGTGAAATAAGACAGAAAGGAACAAGTCTCATGCCTGATGTATGGGCCAAACAAGAAGTCCATCATGCTGCCTAATGTCATGACCAGAGACGTTCAGACTGCAAACCAGGAGGGGTGACGTTTTCATGCTTTTCTTAAGACATTGAAAGACTCCACATCATGAGACTCTTACCCCTTTTAATGCCTACTTTTTCACTTGGCAAGATAATAATGTAATTGAAATTTCATAATCAGTAGCTCCTGCTGGAAACTTGACTAAGAGATCCTTTAATATCCATTGGTTAAATAGGAAAACAGGCCACATGGTAATAACAGCTCTCACTTAATTCTCTCTCATCATTTGATGTCTTCAACTGTTTATCTTTAAGCCTCGGTGTGTGGCTCAAAACCATTATTTAAACTGGGATTTTCATATCATACTACTATTATTTTTACTTTGTTGCTGCTGTTGTTGTTGTTGTCTGAGACAGGGTCTCACACTGTCACCCAGGCTGGAGTACAGTGGCACCATGGGTCACGGCTCACTGAAGCCTTGATATTTTTACTTTGTATTTTCCCTTTTTAAACTTTGTATCTGCAAGCCCTGTGGTCCCAGCTACTCCAGGGGCTGAGGTGGGAGGACTGCTTGAGCCTGGAAGGCAGACGTTGCAGTGACCCCAGATCACACTACTACTGTACTCCAATCTGGGTGACAGAGACCCCATCTCAAAACCAAACAAAAACTTTGTATCTATTACTTATTAAAATTTTTGCAGAAACACGACCCTAATAGGATAATAGTAGCCCAGCACTTTGAGATGATAACAAAAGACTATGGAACAGACAAAATTGAACTTAATAATAGACTCCAGGTAGAATTAGCATGAGAATCACTTTCTTCAAATCTCCCTTATTGTTCAAATGTGGCTGAAAGGGTTTTGACACTGACTCTTAGCCGCCATTCACTCCCCACAAGGTGGGATGAGACCAGCAACTGGGACCAAGGGCCGTCAAATCCAACTACAGGATAATTAGTGATGCTTTCAGAGAAAGATCTTGATCAAAGGTGGGAAATGTGAAAGTTGTCAGAATCCAAATGGAGTCACCAGTATTAAAAAAAAAAAACTTGACAAATAGGGTTGGAAAAGGCTCTGAAGAGCGGGTCTGCATGCTTGTGTGCCTGATAACAAAAACTATCACAAAAGACCCTGCAAAAACCACAACCTTGCACAAAGGCCATCACAATCTTACACACACACACACACACACACACACACACACAAACTTCTGTAAAGTCCTCTGAGATTCCTCCCTCAGCAGCTTGCCTTTTTGGCCGTGTAGTCTTCTCTGGGATTAACATGCCTAGGTTAAAATGTTTGTGAACATTTTTGTCTTAGTTTCATTTGGACGACATGCACCTGATTTGGCTCTTTCCCCTTGCTTGTTTCTGAAAATCTTCTGAAAGCCAAGCAAAACAAAACAAAACAAAAAAACAAAGAAGCAAAAAATACTCAATAGTGGATGCAGGATGACTAATTGAAATCCATTAGGGTAGTCACCACTGTTTAAGTTATCAGGCATATTAATCAAATAAAATATTAGGCATGAAGACCAAAAGAGAATTTACCAGAAAAAAAAAAAACATGTCTCACAGACAGACTGCAAATTCTGTAGAAATCAGAGCACTCAAACAGAAAGACCCCTTTTTTTTTTTTACCAGAAAGGACTTACCAGAAAAGACATATAGTCTTTTATCATCCCAGAAGAGATGTAAGATCCTTCATTTAAGGCAGCCTCATAACCAAACCAGATCCCAAATAATATCAAAAATGCTCTGACAAAAAGAGATAAGCTCGGCCTAAGAGAAGACTCCAGGGCCAAAAAGGCCAGCCGCTGAGGCAGGGATCTCAGAGGACTCAAGTGAGGACTGCACGCCAAAGTCAAGAACCACTGATTCTTCTGAGAGCGAGCTTTCTTCAGGTCCCATTTTCTGACAGCATTTATGTCAACCTAAATAACAAACAGAGAAAGGCTCTCCAAAAGAAAAAGATACTTATTCATGAGTAAGGCATTGCAATGGGAATATGTATGCCCTAGTAAACTATGTGCATACTCAGAGAGGTAAAGCAAGACAAACATTTTAAAGGAAAAAACAAGGACAATTAATGTAATTGTTTTGAGATCTTGGCTACAAAGATCAATAACAAGGGTGACACCAATCTGAATTTGGACAGGCCATTGTTGGGCAGATTCCCTGGCACAAGTATTTTTTGTGTAGGGTTGTGACAGCCTTTGTGCAAGGTTGTGCACTTTATAGAGTCTTTTGTGATAGTTTTTGTCACCAAGCACACAAGCATGAGAATAATCTCTTCATTGCCTTTCCTGGCTCTATTAGTCAGGATTTTAAAAAATATATTAGTGACTCCATTTTGTTTCTGACAACTTTCACAGAACAAATGTGTGTAGATCACAGGCTCCTGTCTGCTTGGATTCTGGTCATGTCTTCTCATTGAGTGTAATTTAATGCCTCAAAAAAATTAATCACCTAATGAAGACCTCTTCCCTGAAGATCTGTTTGTGGTCTACTCTGACTGGTAGGGGTCTCAGGCAATTTGCTCACCACTTTGATCTCATTGGGAATTGCAGTAAATGTAGTCTATCTCCTTCAAATTATCGCCTTATCAGTTTACTGGATATGTAACTAAATGCTATGCTCATTTCCTTCTTGTAAGGGCCAGCCTGAGGTTTCCAAAGCTATTCTGCCTGAGAATTCAGTGGTCCTCAGTTATGTTCCAGGCCCACGGTGCAATGATAGCTTCTTCTTTTTGAGACAGAATCTTGCTCTGTTGCCCAGGCTGGAGTCCAGTGGCTCAATCTTGGCTCACTGCAACCTCTGCCTCCCAGGTTCAAGTGATTCTCCTGCCTCAGCCTCCAAAGTAGCTGGGATTACAGGCACGTGCCACCACACCCAGCTAAGTTTTGTATTTTTAGTAGAGATGGGGTTTCACCATGTTGGCCAGGCTGGTCTCGAACTCCTGACCTCAAGTGATCCACCCACCTCATCCTCCCAAAATGCTAGGATTACAGGCGTGAGCCACCGTGCCCAGCCCTTGAGAGCTCTTTATCAACTTGTGCAGGCATCTCTCATGAATAAACAGCAAGATCACCTGTTGTCCTGTGCTGAGCTTTTCTCAACCTTTCATTCTGTGGATTAAAGCCAGTTTTGGATTTAGCTGCTAATGCTCAAAATAAAAGCTCAATCAATAACTGTACCTGCTTCATAAATGGACCAGTATTTTATACTTCCTTCAGATCCGGGGTCAGTTTAATATGGTTTTCTTAAAAATATACATAATTTTTTGGAGGGAGTCACAGAGGAGTGCCAAATAGAGCCTGTTTTGTGACTTTTGTTTAAAATGTATGCTAATGATTTACAGTCCCTTTTTGATCTTTGCAAAGAATGCCTGTATTTCCATCGACCCAACCCTTCCTGCTTTTGAGGGCGGAAAAGCTAGTCCTCTCCATGGTCAGAGAGCAAAAGCAAAGATTTTCCCTCTCTACCTTGAGATACAATGGTTTAGGATGAATTACTGCTAAGCCAAAATCATTTTTTGGCATATGTTCCTAAAAATGTAATTAGTCTGTTTACAACTCTAGGCAGCAGGTGAGCTCATTCTATTTCACAGAGATTCATTCCACAACCAACGTTCACTGAAGGGTTCAAAGAAACCTATGCCGTTTAAATGTGATATGTTGCAAGTATGTTGTTAGAATTTTTCTGCAGATGAGATAAATGTTTGCTAACTATTATTCTGAATTTTTCTTCATTATGCTCTCTGGTGAAAAATGGGAATTTCCTCTGTGTGTGTGTGTGTGTGTGTGTGTGTGTGTGTGTGTGTGGTTATTTTTAGGAAAAGTCTCAAAAGTATCTTGTAAAGAAGCTCCTAGCCCTGCCCAGGTGGTATGTCTCCCTCCATCCCCCTTTTTCTTTCTTTAGCACTCTTCTAGGCACGAGAATAGAATGATGAACAAAAGTTGCACAGTTCTGCCCCTCATTACTCTTACATCATATTGGAACAAGAATATTGGGTTTTGGCTTCTTACTTTTTATCCGAAGATTCAAGTCTTATTTTCCCATTTAATTGCTTTTGAAATCATGTGGACCCGACTCTTGGCAACACAGAATCCACATCTAACCTCGTTCTACTCAGCTCTGCTGTCCCAAAGGTATTTCAGATCTACCCTCTTACCCTTTCTCCCATTAAGGTTCAAAGTACTATTGCTGGTTTCCAAATTTCCTTTAAAACAGTATTATTTCTTCAAAAGAAAATTGATTTGGAAACCAGTTTTATTGAAGCTACTCTATTTCTATCCAAAATAGGATGGAATGCTAACTGCCTCCCTGAGTTTCCTACTTTGTCCAGAGCTCTGATAGAACCCCGCCAAGCCTACTTTAAAACACTCTCCCCTGGAGAACTGACTTACCTGGAGCTTGGCCTCTGGGGGACCACACTCTGGGCTGAATGATAAATCTGGGGCTGGGCTGAGAGTCAATTTGGCCTTCAAACTTATCAGCACTGTTCCTGATTGTTTTTCTGTACATTTTTAAAAGGGCTGCCTACCTTTTTCGGAATCGATGAGAAAAATCACACATCCTCATGTCCATCTGGTGCTCTGTATTGTGTCCGAGGCTACTGCAAAGTGATAAAAACTAGGACTCAGTTTTGAAAGGAGAGGCAAGCGAGGTGCCATTGTTGAAACAGGCTTTCCGGTTGGAATTGTTAAGACTGAATTTCTTTTTCTCAGCAGGGCTTGTGTAGAGAGCTCCACACCTCACTTAGTGTAAACAGCAGGTTCTTACCCCACAGTCAAGTAAAAAAGAAAGATAAACAGGTCAGATCTCAGATACTTGCAAAGAGGGTTACAAAGAGAATAGCTTGAGCACATATTGCACAGAATAAAAATCGGCTGGTCCAGTGTTTGTATTTCTGGAGGGTGGGAGACGGAGGGAGGGAGGGAGGGAGAGAAAGAGAGAGAGGTGTTTCTAATTCAGACCTGCAGTATGATTTCACCATCTGCTGGAAAGAGTCCCCGTGACACAAAATTCTGCAGTTTCCCTACCTTCTCACGCCCCCACACTGTTTCCACTCCATTGCTAGGAGAGGCTGTCTAGAACTGGAGAGTTTTGAGAAGCTGTTGGTGGAAGAGTCGTTTTTTTACATAACACCTCCTGTGCCCCAAATCTTTCCCAGAATCTAGGGGAATAGAGGACAAGGCAGTTTTGTTATTGTTGTTGTTTGTTTGTTTTGAGGAGCATTCTTCTTTTTCTGAATATAAAAGTAATACATCTGACAATGCCTGGTAAGGATATGGAGACATAGGATCTCTTACACATTGCTGATGGGACTATGTATTGATTAATGCAACAACTTTGGGAAAACATTTTCTTTTTATTATTAATTGACAAATCATAATTGTATGTATTTGTGGGGTATGATATGATGTTCTGATATATGTATACAATGTGAGATGATTAAATCAAGTAAATTAATATATCCAGCACTTCAAATACTTTTTTAATGGTGAAAATGACACTGCCATTACAAAATTATAACTGAAACAGGGAAAGATATCTGACCTAAACAACTCCATCTTGCCTCTAACCTCCAAGCTGTCCCTGTTCATTCCTCGGCATAGGCCAAACTAACTTTGGGAGGAACTTAGTTTATAGTTTAAAACAAAAATGACAACAGCCCTTTCCCAAAACAAACCTCCTTCTTGAATGGGGTCTAGACTGCCTTTGTAAGACTAACAAATTAGTCAAAAGATCAAAAATTATGGTTTAGGAGTCATGCTGCTGGAGGCTACAAGATTCTGAGCCCTCCCCACATTGCTCCTGGGGATAAAATCCCTATTGTAAAACCTAAGACCAGTACTTGAGATATTTTGCAGACCCCGCACCTGATGCATCAGCTGGCACCACCCAGATTGAAAAACTGGCTCATCTGATCTTGTGGCCCCCTACCCAGGAACTGACTCAGCACAAGAGGACAGCTTCGACTCCCTGTGACTTCATCTCCAACCCAGCCAATCAGCACTCCCAACTCACTGCTCCCACCCACCAAATTATCCTTAAAACTGTGGATCCCCCTTGGGATACTGATCTGAGTAATAATAAAACTCTGGTCTCCTGCATGGCCAGCTCTGTATGAATTACTTTTTTGCTGTTGCAATTCCCCGTCTTGATAAATCGGCTCTGTCTAGGCAGCGAGCAAGGTGAACCTGTTGGGCAGTTACAAGAACACTTAAAATCTACTCTCTTCGCAATTTTCAAGTACACAATATGTTGACTATAGTCACCATATGGTGCAGTTGATCTCAAAGAACATATTCTTCCTAACTGAAACTTTGTACCTTTTGACTAACATCTCCCCATTTCCCCAGCCCCCAGCTTCTGGTAACAACCATTCTACTCTCTGTTTCATTGAGTTTGATTGTTTTAGATTCCACACATAAGTGCAATCATACAATGTTTGTCTTTTTCTGCATGGCTTATTTCACTTAACGTAATGTCCTCCAGGTCCATCCATGTTGTCACAAATGACAGAATGTTCTTCTTTTTCAAAGCTGAATGGTATTTCCTTGTGTAGATTTGCCACATTTTACAATCCATTCATCTGTTGATGGGCACTGTGGTTGAATCCATATCTTAGCTATTGCGAATAATGCTGCTATGAACGTGGGAGTGCAGACATCTTTTCAACATACTGATTTCAAATCTTTTGGATATATACCCAACAGTAGAATTGCTAGATCATATGGCTGTTCTATTTTTAGTTTCTTAAGGAACCTCTATACCGTTTTGCATAATGGAAAACCTACCAGTAGTATACAAAGTTCCCTTTTCTCTACATCCTTGCCGACACTTATCTTTCACCTTTTTTGATAACAGCTATTATGACAGGTGTGAGCTGATATTGTGGTTTTAATTTGTAATTTCTCTAATAGTTAGTAATGTTGAGTATATTTTCATGTATCTGTTAAGGGGATTGCATCAAACCAAAGAGATTCTGCACAGCCAAGAAAACAATAAGCAGAGTGAAGAGACAAACTGTGGATTGGAAGAAAAGATTTATTGCTACCCAAAGCAATCCAGGGTCAATGCAATCCCCATCAAAATACCGGCTGGGCGTGGTGGCTCCCACCTGTAATCCTAGCACTTTGGGAGGCAGAGGTGGATGGATCACTTGAAGCCAGGAGTTCAAGAAGACCAGCCTGGCCAACATGGTGAAACCCATCTCTACTAAAAAATAAAAAAATTAAAAAAAAAATTATCCAGGTGTGGTGCATGCCTGTAATCCCTGCTATGCAGGAGACTGATGCACAAGAATCATTTGAACCCAGGAGGTGGAGGCTGCAGTGAGCCGAGATTATGCCACTGCACTCCAGCCTGGGTGACAGAGTGAGACTCTGTCAAAATAAATAAATAAATAAATAAATAAATAAATAAATAACATTCTTCACAGAAATAGACCAAAAAAAAATCTTAAAATTTTTTTAAGACCCCAAATAGTCAAAGCGATCCTGAGCAAAAAGAACAAACCTAGAAGCATTGTACTATCAGACTTCAAAATATACTACAAAGCTGTGGTAACCAAAATAATATGGTATTGGCATAAAAACAGACACAAAGACTAATGGAACAGAAAAGAGAACCCAGAAATTAATTCACATATCTACAGCCAACCAATTTTTGACAAAAGTACTAACAGCATTCATTGGTGAAAGGATAATTTCTTCAACAAAAGGTTCTGGGAAAACTGGATAGAAGACTGAAACCACCTCTCATCCTATACAAAAATCAACTCAAAATGGAACAAAGACTAAATGTAAGACCCCAAACTATAAAACTAATAGAAGGAAATGTAGGGGAAATGCTTCAGGACATTGGTCTGGAAAAGATTTTATGAATAAAACCTCAAAAGTACAAGCAATAAAAGCAAAAACAAACAAGTAGGATTATATCAAACTAAAAGGCTCTGCACAGCAAAGGAAACAATCAGCAAGGTGAAAAGACAATCTAAAGAATGGGAGAAAATATTTGTAAGCTATTTATCTGACAAGGTGAGATGAATGACAGGATTTTATCATCCTGTCCAAATATACAAGCACTGCGAACAAGTTAAATAATCCATTTTTTTTTTTTTTTTTTGAAATAGAGTCTTGCTCTGTCACCCAGGCTAGAGTGCAGTGGCATGATCTCGGCTCACCCCAACCTCCACCTCCTGGGATCAAACGATTCTCCTACCTCAGCCTCCTAAGTAGCTGGGGTTACAGGTGTGCACGACCACGCCCGGCTGATTTTTGTATTTTTAGCAGAGATGGGGTTTTAACATGTTGGCCAGACTGGTCACGAACTCTTGACCTCAAGTGATCCACCTGCCTCGTCCTCCCAAAGTGCTGGGATTACAGACGTGAGCCACCATGCACCCTGCCAAATAATCCAATTTCTTTTTTTTTTTTTTTGAGATGGAGTCTCGCTCTGTCACCCAGGCTGGAGTGCAGTGGCACGATCTCGGCTCACTGCAAGCTCCACCTCCTGGGTTCATGCCATTCTCCTGCTTCAGCCTCCCGAGTAGCTGGGACTACAGGCACCCACCACCACCCGGCTAATTTTTTATATTTTTAGTAGAGACAGGGTTTCACCGTGTTAGCCAGGATGGTCTCGATTTCCTGACCTCGTAATCTGCCTGCCTCGGCCTTCCAAAGTGCTGGGATTACAGGCGTGAGCCACCACGCCCGGCCCCAAATAATCCAATTTTAAAAAGGGCAAATGATCTGAACAGACATTTCTCAAAAGAAGACATACAAATGGCCAACAAATAAACAGAAAAAAACCCCAAAATCTCAACAACACTAATCATCAGGGGAATGCAAATTAAAAACACAATGAGATATCTCACTCCAGTTAGGATGGCCAGTACCAAAAAGACAAAAAATAACAGATGCTGGGGAGGATGTGGGCAAATGGGAACTCTTATACACTGTTGGTGGGAATGTAAACTACTATAACCCCTGTGGAAAACAGTATGGAGTTTCTCAAAAACTGCAAATAGAATCACCATATGATCCAGCAGTCCCATGACTGGGAATGTAACCAAAGGAAAGGAAATCAGGATATTAAAGAAACATCTTTACCTCCATGTTTATTGCAGCATTATTCACAATAGCCAAGATATGGAATCAATCTAAGTGTCCAACAACAGATGGATGAAGAAAATGTGGTATATATACATAATGGAACATAATTCAGCCATAAAAAGAATAAAATCCTGTCATTCACAACGACATGGGTGGAACTGGAGGACATTATGTTAAATGAAATAAGCCAAGAACAGAAAGTTAAACACCACTTGTTGTCTTCACATGTGGAAGCTCAAAAAAGTTGATCTCATAGAAATAAAATGTAGAACAGAGGATACTAGAGGCTGGGAAGGATAGGAGGGAGGAGGGGATAGGGAGACATTTATTAAAGGATACAAAATTACAGCTAGGAGGAATAACTTCCAGTGTTCTATGCCACTATAGGATGACTAGAGTTAATAATAATAATAATAATATATTATATAGTTTCAAATAGCTAGGAGGATATTGGATGTTCCCAACACAAAGAAATGATAAATGTTTGAGATGATGGCTATGCTAATTACTCTGATCTGATCACAAAATATATATGAAAACATCACTATGTACCCCATGAATACGTATAATTATTATATGTAAATTTTTTAAAAAGAAAATATTTGCAAACCATACATCTGATAAGACGTTAATATCCAAAATATATAAGGAACTGAAATAGCTTAATAGCGAGAAAACAAACAAAATGGTTAAAGAATAGGCAAAGGACCTGAATAAGCATTTCTCAAAAGAAGACATTCTCAAAATAATCCTATCTTTTACACTATGACAAGCATTTTCATGCCTAGGTTTATATACAAAAGGAATTGTTACAAAGGGACTCTGGGACACATGTATAAGGATGTTTACAGCAGTGCTGTTTGTAACAGCAAAAGCCAGAAATAGCCTAAATACAGAATAAACAATAATATATTCACAAAGTGGAACATTACATAGTCATCAGAATAAATGAACTACAGTTGCATACATCAGTAGGGATGAATCTTAGCAATACAATATCAAGTGAAAAGAAGTGCAATCCAGAAGTTAATATATAGCATGCTGCCTTCCCTAAAGTTAAAAACACCAACATTAAAAAATAAGTGTTTTAGGACTATATATCAAACAGATACAACTTCGTTAAAAGGAAAACAAGGGAATGATAAGATTTGGGATGATGTTTACCTTGGGTAGAAAAAAGTGGTGAATGGGCTGAAGGAGAATTCATAGCTAGATGTAAATATAATCCAAATATATTCCACCACTTTTGTGTGAGTCTTAGCTTTCGTATTAATCAACAGGTTTATGATTATGTATTATAATAAACAAATTAATAAATAATGGTTATGCATGGACCAACGAGTAGACTCCTTATTAAACTACCAATTATGATTAATTCAATTCTGAGTGTGTCTGGAGTCCAAAGGAAAAACAAAAAGCAAAACCTATGCATTAATTGTGAACAATGTAGCACCCTGGCAAAGTATGTGAAGAAAAACTCATCTCTAATTGTGTCTACCCAGAGAAAATCAGTGCTAACATTTTGGTATTTTTTCTAATTCATATTTTTGAACAAAAGTATAATCATGACATTTAAACGGTAGTCTTATTTAAACTTAACATTGCATACATTTTTCCACATGATAAAATAATCTTTGAAAATATGTTTCTAATAGCTGAGTTGTATTACATTTTACATATGCATGATAATTTATTTGACTAATCCTTTGTATACATTTATTCTGGTTGTTTCAATATTTTGTTATTATGAATAAGCCTGCAATAAGCAGTTTGCACAATAAATATGGGTGCCATCTTTGATGATTTACTTAGGATAGATTTTTAAGAGTGGAATAAAGATGTGAAAAAATTTTAAGTTATTGTTATATATTGATAAATTGAAGGGCACTATTTTTATGTGAGAAATAAATTGAAAAAGTTTTTTTCAATATATTGCACATAAAAGTGCTTAATATATGTGTAATAGACATTTAATCAATATCTATTGAATATGAATGCATATAATTACAAGGTTACTTAAAATATTTTAGAAGATGATAAAGGACTATCTTCCTCACCTGCCAGGCTATGAAAATTAAATGACTCAGTATTGTGTCTTAACTTTTAATGGAAATACAAGCATATGCCACGGGAGCTATTCTTTTTGTCACATTAATGAAAACAAATAAAATTTATATATCATGTTATTCCTTTAAAAGTGTTTCCATATGCATTATTTCATTTACTCTCCATGACAAAAAATCATCTAAGATATTTGTTATTACATAACCCCCACTTTACAGATGAGGAGGTTGACACAAATTAGAATACTTAGCCAAGCTTATAAAGCTTAAAACTTATTGTATTTTATTTTTTATTTTTATTTTTTATCTTTTTATTTTTTTTTTTGAGACGGAGTCTCACTCTGTCTCCCAGGCTGGAGTGCAGTGGTTTGATCTTGGCTCACTGCAACCTCTGCCTCCCGGGTTCAAGTGATTCACCTGCCTCAGCCTCCAAAGTAGCTGGGATTATAGGTGCCCGCCACCACTCCTGGCTAATTTTTGTATTTTTATTAGAGAGAAGATTTCACCATGTTGGCCAGGCTGGTCTTGAACTCCTGACCTCAGGTGATCCATCACCTCGGCCTCCCAAAGTGCTGGGATTGCAGGCATAAGCCACCACACCAGCCTAAAGCTTAAAGCTTAGAAGAAAAGGCAAATCTTCTGAATTCCAGTTCCAATAATGGAATGACTTATATTAGACTATCTGCAGATAATGATTGTAAACTGTCCACAAAATATTTTACCCAATTATTTGAAAGGCAACAGAGATCAACTAAAAGCAGGTGGAAACTGGGAGAGAAATATTTAAAGTCAATAATCAAAGCTCTTACCTTAAAAAAAAAGAAAAAAATATAAGTAAATTAAAGGTGTAGAGGGGGAAATAATAGAGATAAGAACAGAAATCAATGAAGTAGTAAACAAACTGTAGGAAGAAATATTAACAAAGGCCAAAATTTGTTTTTTGAAAAAATTGTTAAATTCCTAGCTAAACTGATGAGAAAAAGAGAGGAAACACAACCTATCAATTTTGGAAATAAAAGAAGAGTATCATTGGAGATTTTATGACAATAAAAAGATAATAAAAAATTATTATAAGCAACTTTATATAAATAAATTCAACACTTCAAATGAAATGCACAAATTCCTTGAAAAACACAACTTGCCAAAACTGACAAAAGAAATGGGAAATCTGAATAACCATTTACCTATTTTAAAAATTGAATTTGTTATCAAACTTTCCCACAAAAAGAATTCGAGGTCCAAATGACTTCACTAGTCAATTCTATCAAACATTTAAGGAAGAAATAACATCAATCTTATATTCTTTCCAAAAATAGAGGAGGAGACATTTCCCAGCTTGCTTTGAGGCCAGCATAGCCCTAATACCAAAGACTGATAAAGATATTACAAGAAAAGAAAATCAAACATATCGCATATGAATATTAACAAAAAAATTCTGACCAAAAATATTAGTGACTAAAATTCAGCAATATATTAAAAACCAAAATACATCATTACCAAGTAAGGTTTATCCCAGGAATATTGGGGGAACTCGCCCCCAATATTTCAGCATAGGTTCTTTCTATTTTCCATAAGTGTCGGCTGGCTGAGAATAAAGACAGAGAGTACAAAGAGAGGAATTTCACAGCTGGGCTGCCAGGAGTGACATCACGTATCGGTAGGATTGTGATGCCCACCTGAGTCTCAGACCAACAAGTTTTTATTAAGGTTTTCAAAAGGGGAGGGGGTGTAAGAACAGGGAGTAGGTACAAAGATCACATGCTTCTGAGGGCAAAAAGCAGAACTACTAATAAGGGTCTAACAAAGATCACATGCTTCTGAGGGAACAGGACAAAGGGCAAAAGCAGAACCGCTGATATGGGTCTATGCTCAGCAGTGCATGTATTTATTGTCTTGATAAACATCTTAAACAACAGAGAGCAGGGTTTGAGAGCAGAGAACTGGTCTGACTGCAAATTTACCAGGGCAGAGTTTTTCCCCACCCTAGTAAGCCTGAGGGTTCTGCAGGAGGCCAGGGCGTATCTCAGTCCTTACCTCAACTGCACAAGACAGACATTCCCAGAGCGGCTGTTTATAGACCTCATCCCAGAAACGCATTCCTTTCCCAGGGTATTAATATTAATATTCCTTGCTAGGAAAAGAATTTAGCGATATCTCTTCTACTTGCACATCCATTTATAGGCTCTCTGCAAAAAGAAAAATATGGCTCTTTTTGCCCAACCCCACAGGCAGTCAGACCTTATAGTTGTCTTCCCTTGTTCCCTAAAAATCACTATTATTCTCTTCTTTTTCAAGGTGCACTGATTTCATATTGTTCAAACACACGTTTTACAATCAATTTGTACAGTTAACACAATTATCACAATGGTCCTGAGGTGACATATGTCCTCAGCTTACAAAAATAACAGGATTAAGAGATTAAAGTAAAGCCAGGCATAAGAAATTATAAAAGTATTATTTGGGAACTGATAAATGTCCATATTAAGATGAAATCTTCACAATTTATGTTCCTCTGACTGGCCTCCAGCCAGTCCCTCCATTCAGCGTCCCTGACTTCCCTCAACACAGGAATACAAGGTTGGTTTAATATTTGAAAATCAGTGAATGTAGTTCACCATGGTAAACAGTATAAAGGAGAAAAACTACACAATTTATGCAATAGATGAATCAAAGTATTTGACAAAATTCAATAGCCATTTATGATCAAATTCTCAGCAAATTAGAAATAGAGAAGTTACTTAACCTGAAAAAGGCCATCTCTGAAAAGTGTATAATTAACATCATATATAATAATGAAATATTGAATACTTTCTCCCTAGTTTCATGAATAAGGCAAGAATGTTCACTCTCACCTCCTCTATTCAACATTGTACTAGATGTCCTAGCCATCTCTTTTATGAAGCCAAAAAGAGAAATAAAGTCATCAATAAAGACTGGAAGTGAAAAAGTAAAACAGTCTTTTCTTGACAGACAGCACAATTTTTTACATAGAAAATCCCAAAGAATTTACAAAAACGTTACTAGAACTAATAAGTGAATTTACAAAGTTGTATGACATAGGTCAATATAAAAAATTAATTATAGCTCTGTATATTATCAACAAATAATTTGAAAATACAATTTAAAAACAATTCCATGTGATCATAAATATGACAAAAGATATGCAAAAACTCTACATTAGAAGCTTCAAAATATTGTTGAGAGACATTAAAGTCCTAATTAAATGAACGGACATATCATGTTCATTGAATGGATGACTCATTTTTTTATTTGTTTCTTTGTTGAGACAGGGTCTTTCTCTTTCACTCAGGCTGCAGTGCAGTGGCACAGTCATGGCTCACTGCAGGATATAGCTCACTGAAATAGCTCAATAGCAAGAAAACAAACAATTTGATTAAAGAATGGGCAAAGGACCTGAATAAGCATTTCCCAAAAGAAGACATACAAATAATCCTATATTTTACACTATGACAAGCATTTCCATCCCTAGGTCCAACCCTCAACCTCCCCAGGCTCAAGTGATTCTCTCACCTCAACCTCCTGAGTAGCTGGAACTACACAGATGCACACAACCATACCTGGCTAATTGTTGTACTTTTTGTAGAGACAAAGTTTGCCACATTGCCCGGGCTAGTCTCAAACTCTTGAGTTCAAGTGATCCACTCACCTCAGCCTCTCAAAGTGCTGGGATTACAGGTATGAGCCACCATGCCCAGCTGACGCTACGTTTTAAAAAGTGTCTGTTCTAGATTAAATACAATTCTTATCAAAATATAATCAGGCATTTTCTTTTTCTTTAAGATATGGGGTTTTGCTCTGTCACTGAGGTTGGAGTTGTGATCAAAAGCACACTGCAACTTCAAGCCATCCTCCCCCCTCAGTCTCCCTGGTAGCTGGAACTAAAGGCTTAAGCCACCATGCCTGGCTATGCTTTTTTGAAGTAATTGACAAGTCTATTGTAAAATTTATATGGAAATGCAAAGGAACTATAATAGGCTGAAAAGGGGCATCAAGATGGAAAGTAACAAATCTTGAAATAACAATCCTGAAAATAACAAAATTGGAGGACTCACACTACCTGATTTCAACACTTACTAGAAAGTACAGTAATCAAGAGAAAGTGAAAGTTGCATAATTGCCATGAGAACCTACTAATTTGATGTTACTCTATAAATACTCTTTAAGGTTCATTTTAATGTAGTCGATTATTTCTTACCTCAGGACAAATAATAGGCTGTCTCTGTTAAAACACAAAAACAACCAGGGAATTTAGAGCGTACCACAGTATTTCCCAAAGTAAAATTCATATACCACTGGTCTGAAGATCCTTTTAAGTGGTACATGGAAAAATACGTTCTTTAAAAAATAATTGTGTGTTGAAAAATTATTCTGTGCTTGAAGTTACAAAGACCATTTTTCTATTAACGATGGTCATATAAAATTTCCTTCTGACATAAAATGAAGATTTTAAAAAGCAGATGGACTTATGGACTAATACAGGAGTGCTAACACCTCATTCGGACATTAGGCAGATTTACACCCTCACCCCCACCTCGGCACTGGCAGAGCAAGAAAACCCGGGCTTCCCCTCATCCACACACTCCTTCCCCTCCAGGGCTGAGACTGCTTTCACTACAAAGTCAAAAGTACCAGGAAGGGTGTTTTCCACAGACAGGTAGGCTGGCTCCCAACTCACCAATCAGGTAACTGATGGACGGAAAGGCAAGCCAGGGGTTTACCTTAAGGAGGGCCTTCTCTGTGGAAACACGGGGTGTAGGAATCAAGTGTCTCTGTCTCTGTCTCTCTAACACACACACACACACACACACACAGGCCATGGACCTCTCAGCATCACCTCTTCCCCAGCCTCCCAGGGCCCAGGTGTTGTTTCTGTGTCTCTGGAGACCAAATGTAGTGGCTACCACCACTCTCTTATGAACAGATTGTGTGTGATCCTGCCACGAATTCAAAGCTCCAAATCAAAGTCCAGGGCATGTGCATGACTGGCAGAATTAAGCAATGAGCCTGTCCCAGGACTGCAAGGGATGCTATCGAAGTAACTGTATATGATAGCCTTTATTTCTACAGTGGTGTTCATGTGGTCGTTGGGGTGGGGCTCAGTAACAGAGGACAAAGAGGAAAGCATATTGGGCAGACAAAACTAGCATTCTATAGAGGAGAAAACCGAGTCTCAGAGAAGTTAGGTAACTTGCTAAAGTCACACAGCAAGTAACTAATTCTGCATTTACAAGATCAAATACTTTTTAATCAAGCTCTGGTATCTACGGCCTCAGGAATTCTGGTTCTTATACATGAGAGAGAAAATTTGGGAGAAAATAAAGAAGCAACAACAAGATGCAGGCCTCAAGAACCAAGGAAAAATGATGCCCTACTCTGAATCTACAAGGCTCTGCGTGGTCCAAGCCTACACCAGGGAGATGCTCTCCCGACTTGTTCCAGAGGGATGAGTTGTGCAATGTCCGTTTTTGATGGTGAGGTTAGAATTCCCAGGAAAGCAGTTTTGTTTGTTTTTCTTGTGAAGCCAGTACTTTATTGGAATAATTGTCGTTTCTATTCAAAGTCCTCTTTACCTCTGTTCCCATAAGCCTCTGACCATTTTGAGCTTTTTCTGGTTTTTGGAGATTGTACAAAGACACTGGCACTTTGCAGCCTCGTCCCTCGGGCTCTGGGTGTGCCACACACTCTGAAGCACACGCTTTCCATGGTGGTGGTTCTCCTGTGGCCGGACGCCCAGGCTGTCGCCTTGTCCATCTCTGCCAGCGCTATTGGGAGGCAGCTGGAGGCCCTGTGCTGGAGAGCTGGCTGGCATCCCCACTTGGCTGGCCCACTCCTGGGGATTCTCAGGACGGTGACCACGAGAACAGGCTGATGTCCTGAGGACGTGCCCTCCCTCATGTGCACTTTGTCTCGTGCTGAGAGTCAATTTCTTACTCCAGTCACAGAAAAGTTGTGTAAGCAATTCAGGCCACTCCTTGATCTTTTCTCCCCCTAAACGCCTGGCTTCTGAAAGCTCATTATTGTTTCAAGCGCTATTTTTCTGCTGTCTTTTGAGAGATTGAGACAATTAGGTCAGTTTCAGCAGGTAGATACTCTTCCTGCATCTCTACCCAGACCTATCAGAAGTCAAAGGATACATCACCCAGCCCAAACTGCCTCAGGCAGTCACCCAGAACTGATTCACACAGAACTTACAAGTGAAACTCAAGGACAGCAATCCGGAGGGACAGTAGGAGGAGGGGACTGAAAACATATTTGCATGCGGCACTTTATACAATAGCTGATGGTAGCAATTGTGCTGCATTCTCACAGTCAGTTTGGCGGTGAGCCACCTGCTTTGAATACAGCCATCCTTTGAATCAGGTTCTATTTTTATCCCCACTTCACAGATAAGGAAACTGAGAGACCCATTTCAAGGTCATACAGAGTAAGGGCTGGAACTGGGATTTTAAGCTCAGCAGTCTGGCGCCAGGGTCTGTCCTCTTTTTCTTGTATTGATACACGATATTTTCATACTTATGGGATACATGTGACTTCTGTTATGCATAATAAAGGTTGAGAAAATGTCAATTGCCCTCCCCCAGATTCTTGGTACCACTACTAGAACCCTCCAGGAGCCTTCTCTTTTTCCTGCATCTACCCTCACACACTTGCCTGTTTAATTTAGCCAACGTATTTCTTTGATTTCAGTTAAAACTCCATTGCTAAGCCTGTTTTCTCATCAATAAAATGGGAATAACAAAGGTATCTGTCTCACACAGGTCTTACAAAACCATAAGTTCTAAGTACCTGATAAATGTAAACAGCCAATAAATGAGCATTATTATTACAAAGATAGTAGAGAGTTTCGCAGAAGATTGATTTTGTTTTTGTCCCACCCACAACCCCTGTCGCCTAGGCTGGAGTGCAGTGGTGCCATCTCGGCTCACTGAAACCTCTGCCTCCCGGGTTCAAGCAATTCTCCTGCCTCAGCCTCCTGAGTAGCTGGGAATTACAGGTGCCCACCACCATGCCCGGCTAATTTTTGTATTTTTGTAGAGACAGGGTTTCACCATGTCGGCCGGGCTGGTCTTGAACTCCTGGCCTCAGGTGATCCGCCCGCCTTGGCCTCCCAAAGTGCTGGGATTGCAGGTGTGAGCCACCATGCTCAGCCTTACAGAGGTTTAGAAAGTACTGGCTTAAAATGAGATGTCTCTCACTTGGTTAGCCTAGAATTTTCCATTATTGCCTTACCAATACAGAGATAAACAGGTTACTATTCTTTCCCGTAGCTCTTACTCAGAATTTCAAATTTAGAATGTCACATTCAGTGATTTTGGTCTAAAGAGGACCATTTTTGTCATCACCACAAAGCTTGGGAACCCTTGGCTTTGAGATCCACAAGAGGGCCCACCCGGCAAAGGATCTGTATCTTGGTCTCAGCATTTTGAGCTCTGCCCACACTTGTGTTAATTCAGATGAACACACAAAAGAAAGTACAGGATGTATTCTTTCATTAATGAGTTTACTCATCAGGAAAGGAAGAGAATAAAGGCTGCTAATCAGAATAGCCAGTTTTCAGGGAATTAAAAGACATTTTTGCTTGAACGTGCTAAAAGTTTAAATGAGGAACAATACATTATCTAAGTCAGTAGTTTTTACACTGTATTCAGTGGAGCCCTGGAGTTTTGCCAAGGCATCTCAGGGGCAGCTCTGAAGTTCTGAAGTTAGTAATTATCCCTCTGGCTGAATGTTAACTTGAATAGAGTGGAGAAACTCAGGCTGTAAGGCCTGAGGATGACTGTGAAGCAGCTGTGCCAGAACCTTCACGCTGCCTAAGAGCACAATCAGTTCTGGAGATGTGTGACCTTGGTCAAGTCACTTCCCACCTCTGGCATCTGTTTTCTTCTCTGTCCAATGAGGAGAATCAATGGCGTGACAATTTAAAAAATCTTTTGGCTCTAAAATTCTGAGACCCTCACATGAATTGCGCTCTCTTCAATGTTTACTTCCAATAAAAAAAGATTTTTAGGGCTATCTTTATACAACCGTCTTCAAAATTGGCACATCGTTTCTTTGACATTTCTGTGATTGCAAATCCTAGCCCTTTCAGGATAAATGTGATTTGGGGAAGTGACAGAAAACATCCACTCATTCCGAACCAGGTGTTTCATTCAGTTCACCCCACAAGAGCTTAGTGAGTGCCTTTCAAGAGCTAGACACTGGCAGAGGTGAGACAATAGCGACGAGGCCAAACTTTTCCTTTTTCTCAAGTGGCTCCCAAGCCAATAATAAGCTGGTAAAACACATACATGGGTTTCTGGCGTGGTTTGTAGATGTTTCCTAGGTGGGGCCATTGTGACAGCAGATGATTAAATGTTGGAGCCAAAGATCAGAGAAATTGGTAGTTGCCTTGGAAACAAGAAGACTTGTCTCTTGTATCTACCATTTTGAAGTCTGATAAGTATCCTCTGACTCAAGAGACCATAAGGCCAGAAGCTGTAAGCAGTCCTTTCTCCTATTCCCACCCCTTTGGGGAGTCACTCTCTAGCCCCTCACCATAATTTTTTCTTCATAAACTCATTGTCCTTTTTATTTACTTTATTTTCTATCTTCTTTACTACATTTTGTCCATTTGTCCACTACAACCACTGCAGGTCCTTTAAGTACCTTCAACTCCCAGATCCCTTTGGTAGCTGGCTGGTTGGCAGGTAAATGTTGTTTGTAAGGGTATCTGAGTCAGCCTTCATAGCAGCCATATTATACACAGTTGGTTCAAATAGATAATTGTGCATAGTTAGGAGAGTCAGTCTGTACCACAGAAATCAGGCTAATCCAGGTTCAAATCCCAGGCCCATCTAACTTGCTCTGTGGCTTTGGGCAAGCCGCTTAAATGAAATTATAGATATTTTGCAAGGTTGCCATATGGATAAGGAATCACATATGTAGAGCACTCTGTATATGTTAATGCCTAGTGAGGGTTCAAAAAGTGGTGGTTCTGACTAGGTGCGATAGCTCACACCTGTAATCTCAGCACTTTGGGAGGCTGAGGCGGTCAGATCACTTGAGGTCAGGAGTTCGAGAGCAACCTGGTCAACATAGCGAAATCCTATCTCTACTAAAAATACAAAAATTAGCTGGTTATGGTGGCACACGCCTGTAATCCCAACTACTAGGATGGCTGAGGCAGGAGAACCGCTTGAACCTGGGAGGCAAAAGTTGCAGTGTCCCGAGATTGCACCACTGCACTCCAGCCTGGATGACACAGTAAAACTCTGTCTCAAAAAAAAAAAGAAAAAGTGTTGGTTCTTTTTATTATTAGGACGGCAAGGATGATACCAGTGTTCATATAGCTTATTAGAGAGCTGGCCTGGACCAGTCCTCTTTGAGGTGTTGCTGGAACTTGAAGGAACCACTGTTGAGCTGAGCAGAAGCCTACAGATACACCCTAGGGGAGTATGTGGCTTGGATGGGGCTCCTGGAGACAGTGAGCCACCAGGAACCACAGAAGGAAGAAGGTGGGGTGAAGCTGAGTCAGCAGTCTGGCCAGACCAGTTGATGGAAGCAAGACCTGAACTGGATTCAAGAGAGAAACTTTCATTGCCTCAGGTTAAAGATGGTCTCAAAGATTGACATTAGAAAATGTAGAAAGGTGAAGCCAGGCGTGGTGGCAGGTGCCTGTAATCCCAGTTACTTGGGAGGCTGATGTGGAAGGACTGCTTAAGGCCAGGAGTTCAATGCTGCAGTGCACTATGTTCTCACCTGTGAACAGCCACTGCACTCCAGCCTGGGCAACATAGCGAGACCCTGTCTCAAAAAAATTTTTTAAAAAGAGTAATTGTAGGAAGGTGAATGGATGTCCACTTTCCATTGACCTACTTGATTAAATGAATAATCTACATTTAAAAAGCCACTTAATCACCACCAGGGCCGTTAAGACATATGAAAATCTCAACAGTTGAAAGAGGTCTGTGGTGCATATGATAAATTTGGAACTGGAAATTGGTAAATGATCCTCTAAAAACGAATGGGGTCTTCCTTGTACATACACATGTGGAGGTAGGGATCTGACAGCTTGGAGGTTGCAAACTGGAGACCATTGCTGTCACATATATTTTGTTTAACTTGAACAATGTCTTAAACTAAGACTTCACCTGAATTTCTGGTTTTTCTCAAATGTTAAAAGATGGAGCCACACATTCTTCCATAGCAACAGTCTGCCTGCACCAAGTACCCACTGTCTCCTGTGGATATTTAGTGGGGTAGGGGACTTCAGAAAAGGTTGCTAAAACCAAGAAACTACTTTTTAGGGGTTTCAGGCTATTTGCCACTCCCTCCTTGAAATGCTTTCTTGGTTTTTATACACTGCTCCAGCCTTGTTTTCCTCCCACTTCTCCAACTGCTCTTTTTCATTCCCTTCTACAAAAGTCCTTCCTCCTCTGCTGTCCCCAGATTCTAGGAATCTCAGGGCTCTATTTTAGATCTCTCTTCCCTATTCCACACAGTCTTCTTGGTAAACCTCATATCCTCTCAAGGTTTTCCCTATTCCACACAGTCTTCTTGGTAAACCTCACATCCTCTCAAGGTTTTGAGTCCCAGCCAAATGCTGCTTATGTCCATGGTAGGTGTGCAGTACATATGGAATTGGTTGAATCGTGCAGAAACACACGATAGGAGGATTCTGGGGTGATTTTGTTTTGTTTTTGAGACAGGGTCTCCTATGTTGCCCAGGCTGGTCTCAAAGTTCTGGGCACAAGTGATCCTCCCAACCTCAGCTTCTTGAGGAGGAGACGAGATTATAGGTGTGCACCACCAGGCCCCACCTTGTGTGTATTTTTCATGTTCTCTTCTTTTGCTGACCTAAACTACTTTATTTCTAAAAGCATAATGCTTATTTTGGAAACTTACGAAAATACTGACATATACAAATAAGGAAATAGCAATTGCCTACAATCCAAGATAAGCACTGTTAGTATTTTGGCTATTTAACTCACTCCATGATTTCCGTCACTCTCTATCCCCTCACCATAATTTTTTCTTCATAAGCTCATTGTCCTTTTTATTTACTACTTTATTTTCTATCTTCTTTACTACATTTTGTCCATTTGTCCACTACAACCCCAGGTCCTATAATAGTGCCTGGCATACAGAAGGCACGCACGTGCTTAGTCTTTGTTGAATAAATGAGTCAATGTCATTGTATATATGTTTGTGTGTGTATATATAAAATGTGTATGTATATATGTGTATGGAGAGAGTGAGCAAGCGCTGGATCATAATTTATATACAATTCTAGAGTTTTGTTCACTTAGCATTACCTTTGTGCATGCTACTGACTTGTTGAAAAACCTTCAGTGATTTCTTAGAACAAAGTCCAAAATCCTTACTTTAGTCCACAAGCTTGGGTTTCTACAGCCTAAAATGTCCCCAGAATTCACTCCCCTGAGGATAAAATGAAAGTTTAAAAAACACACACAAAAAAAGGAAAACAGAGTGATAAACATCAAGACATAAAAGTATAAAGATATGCACAGTGATTATAAAAATTCAAATTAAAACTAAACTGGAATATTTACATATTTTATTAAATCTTTACAATCAGTAATTATAATCAAATACACAATTATATACAGGATTATATACATTTTGCCCAGACTTTTACATCACAGTACATAGTTTCCCTTAGAAATATTGTATACATTTATCACCAAACAATAAAATCCAACAACAGTAGTGTTACAGCACCTGTTAGTACAGACATCTTTTTCATAAATTACATCATAAGAAAATATACGGCTGTAAATCGGGCTTTTAAAAATGTCTTTTATAAAATCTGAACATACAATATTTCATTCACAGAATGTTTTTTTTTTTCTATGTTCTGACTGAAGCCTTGTGCATAAAACGACCGGCTGGAATATTTACTAAATTCTACCCCCCTCTAAAATTATAAGCAGTATTTGAATTACTTATGCTGAGCTCTCTTCATGATGAATTTGGCATGGGGTTTGGTGAGAGAACAAATGTTGGCTTTACTATAAAAAGGTTGTGTGATGGTAATTTAAATTTTAAAAGCTTCTTGAGAGAGTAATTACATTAGTGAAGTTAAAATCAGAAAGTGTACAATTTTTCATTTTACTAATACTGTAAAGAAAAAGGGAGACATATAATGCCAAGAGTTAATTTGTTCTGAAACAATTATACTCTTTTTGGAAGCCTATTGCAATTTAAGAAGAAACAAGAAAACTTGCCTAACAAAATATCCCATACCAAACATATCTAGTAAATTACAATTCTTTCACACTTAAAACTTTATGGGAAAAGTATTGCAAATAAGGGCATATCATTTCAATTGAACTTTTATATGCAGAAAAAAACTCTAGCTATTTTTAGTAGGTAAACAGGTTAAGTTTTAAAACTTAAAAATACCTGAATTAAATACTTGCTCTAATATCTCTTAACTTTCAGCTAAAATCCTTACTTGATTCCAGATTTGTAAACATTACATAAATCTTTCTTAAACAATTTTATGGCTGTGGTGATCACTTCGGCTATATTTCTAAGCAGTCAACATTTAACTGAGGTAGACCAGATGTTTCTAAATTCGGGGTTTCATAGAATCCCCTGAATCTTTAGCAAGTTACTAAAATGTCTATAGAAGTTAACTAAAAAACCAAACACTAAAAAAAAAAAAAAAAACAACTAATGCCTTTGGAATTTTTAATGAACTCAAAAACTACTTTGTGGCAGTATGTCAAGTAAGTAAATGAATGTAGAGTTGATTACAACGTTGGAGTTTTTTAGACGAACATTATATCCTCTTTTCTTAACTAGGGAAATATTGAGTATAATTCCTTCTGGGTATTAAGAAAAATTGGTTAAATTTTTTCCTTTTCTTTTTTTAAGGATTTACTTTTCTAAACAAGTGAAAAATTTGCTTCTAAGTGTCAATGAAAGGCAACACCTCCCTCTAATGGCCAAAGGAAGAGAGTGGCAGTAAGCTGGCTTTTCCAATGTGTCACACAATCCTTCATGCCATTAAGTTCTCCTTGTTGGAAAAGAAATTAGGTTGTTTTGATAACTTAGAAAAGTTAGTTTTAGACAACAATGACTTTCAGCTACAAATACAAAATCAAATCCATGTATATAAGGCTTCTGTAATCAATGTCTTAGAGGAACATCTGCTCATTTTCTTCAAGCCCCAGTCCTATAAATCAAGGCAAGTCAAGTAATTAAGCTTCAGCTATTTCGGTAGCTTTGCAATTAAAATGAACAAAGCACTATATCTATCCTTCCGTATACTATATATATATTATAGTTCTATCTTGTTACACCAAATCTCACATGCAGAGAGACTAAAAATGTCCATTTTGGTTAATTAAAAGCCAATAACGGTCTTGCATACTATTCTTTTTCCCCCTCCCCAAAGTGAATTCTCCATCAGATTTACTACTCCCTGACTCAATTATATTTACCTGGAATATCTGAATGCAGGTATTTATCCTCTCAGAAAAGAATATATTTACCTGGGATCTAAACATACTGTACACGAATATACAAAACTACAATACAGCACTGCTGTTTTTAACAGCTCCACTTATAGCTCATCAGTACCTCACAACCGTGTTTTAGGAAAAAGTTTTGTGTAATGTTATGGTAAAGAGAAGAAAATTACGTCTCTTAAATATTCCTTTAGAACTAATTCAGGCAAGTTTAAAAAATAAATAAAATGAATAAAGCCATGATTTCAACTACAGGGCTGTCTACAGACATCAACAACAAAATTTAAAAATTTTTAAGACTTAAATGTGGCCAGCACCAGACTACTACTACAACAACAACAACAACAACAACAACCAAAAAAAAAAAAAGGGGGGGGGGAGTTCTCATTAAGCTATATAGCTATATGTACTTGTATTGTACTTTTTTTTTTTTAAACACAGGTCACCATAGACTAATTTTCAAGTCTGTATCAGAAGGAATATCTGTTAAAAACAAAAACAAAAACCATGATTCAACAGAAAATGTGACAGACTCCTTAGGTGCAACTTTAGAAACCTAAGTTTCAAAGGAGAAAAACAGTAGTTACTCCAGGAATTTTAAATCACTAACCACAGTTTTATCATGGCTCTGTAAGACAGAAAAATGGAACAAAATGTATATAGCTGTTGGCGATATGAGCCTTGTGGCTCAAATTGCATACCAAACATGGGATGGAGTAAGGCTGATGGCTAGAGGTAATCACCTCTAAGAGAAATGAACTGGAAACGATTTATAATCTACCCTACAAGGATATAATGCTAGGTTCCATTTCAGAGTAGTCACAGCTTTCCCTATGGAAGGCCCAATGGGAGGTTCATATTGCAACATTATAGTTTCTCCCTTACTCCATTTTTCAGAAGTATTAAGTAAGCAATCTCCACAATGTATTATATGACCTTTTTACCTGGTCCCACTGATTAGTCTTTATGCAGAGAACTCACTGAGAAAGTACACTGGCTTCACCTTTGGTTTAAATAAAAAAGACATTGTTAAGAAGGAAAAAAAATCAAGTCATCTTGATCATTTGTCACTAAATGAAACAAGAGAAAGCGATGAGCAAAGACTGTTTTCACCATAAATGCATTTGCTTCATAACCACTTAGGTCACTTAGAGTGTTTTGTGAAGGCAGCATAATCAGAATGCCACAATACTCGGATGCATCTTCCCAAAAGAGCCCCTAACCCCCAAACCAAGAAAGGCGAGCTTCCTTTAATTAGAAGGCTATCCAAACTCCTATTCCCCACTCCACTACTAAATGAATTTTGTTTCTTGTCTATCCAGAGACTACAGAAATCTGGTTCGCAGGAATGCTCAGTAATCTTTCCCTGGCCTGAGGTGTTGCAGGGTGGTGCAGTGCTGCATTTGAAGGGGGAACTGTGGATTTCCATTTTTGATGGGACAGTTTTAAACAAGGTCAATTCTAACACAGCATGCTCCAGATTCCTACGATAACTACGCCAGTCAGAACGTGGTTGTTCATCACCATACTTAAAGCCTCCCATTAGAAAGCCTGCTTAGTATTAGGGTGTCTATTAACCACACACAGTTTACCTTTTCTTTTTAAATACCTACCAACAGATTGTTTAGCAAGTCATAGCTCATCCTTCTCCATCATTTCAAATGCTTCTATATCTTCATTCCAGTCTGCTAATATGGAGTCTATAGGCTGGACCTTTTTACCCCAGCTAACATTAGGATTGGAATCTTCCTCAGTTTCTGATTGTTCTTGAAGCTGGTTATCTAAATCTGTACATTCACCATTAAGATTTGTAGTCTCATGGTTTTCTGTGGGATTAGAAGTCTGTTCAGAAGGGGAAATGCTTGCAGCATTGTCCATATTTGCTAGAGATAATGATTCTGGGTGAGAGTTTAGAGAATTTTCCTCAGAAGACTCTTGATCAACCAAATCAACCTCCTGAGAACTTGATGAAATCTGTTCACCACTCTGATTCTGAGAATCATTTTCAGAGGATGGTTGTTCTTCATTTTCCATTTCAGGATCTGTATGAGAAAGAAACAAACCTCATGCTACTTCTCTAAAAAATGTACTATTACACTTTCCAAAGCATATTGGTTTTTGCAAGAAGATGAAATAAAACGTGAAAGAGAATCATGTTAATGCAGAATGGTGAGCATCAGCACTGAAATGAAGACTGTCTTTATGCAGTCACATTTTCCTATAGATTCACTGTGCAAAATGTGTCAGTGTTAGAAAATAAACGTTCTTCCAAATTGGAAGGAATGACAATAACTAAGACTGACGTCAGTGGACATTAGTAAGCCAAGAAGTACACTAACCAATAATAATATTAAAATATATAGAGATTTGCAATGTATGGCTAAAATGTATTAGATACCTAAAGCTTATGCATAAGAACATATTAAACAGAATCAATTTTAAACAGCATATATCATTGCTATATTTTTAAATAATATTCCTTTGAAAAGTGAAATTCCTACTCAGTAAGTCATAAAGATACAGATAACATAGATTTTTTTGAATGACTAAGGGTATTAATGTGACTGATCAGAAATACTTTCACAAGACAAGAACTGAGATTATTTATAAAATTCTATTATTTTAGGCCTATGAATTATAAGATACAGTCATTGTAAAATCCACTGGAAGGCTGAAGAGTGGGTTAAACTTCTTATAATGAATATACAGTGAAACCACTAGAGGCATTTTATTTAGGGTTCCTACAAGAAAGTGCTTAAATAGCATCGACGCCTACATGCTACATCCTGTTCAGTCTCTGCCTCTGTGATGCAGTTGGCCAGTGAATATCTTCCAAGTCATCATTTGCATAGTGCTAGGGATAAAATGAGGAGCAATACCAAATGCTATACCTGCTCTTATGGGTCTTATAGTCCAACGGGAGAAAAAGATATTATACAAATAATCACGGAAAATAAATAGAAAACTCAACTGTGACACGTTATGAAAGAGAGATGAGGATGTTGGATGCTCAAGTCCCTTATGTAAAATGACACAGTATTTGCATATAACTGACACACATCCTCCCATGTACTTTAAATCATCTCTAGATTACTTTATAATACCTAATACAATGTAAATGTTTTGCAAATCATTGGTATACTGTATTGTTTGGAGATTAATGACAAGAAAAAAAGTCTCTGTATGTTCAATATAGATGCTTTTTTCTTGTTGAATATTTCCTATCCACGATTGGTTGAATCCATGGGTGCAGAACCCACAGATACAGAGGGAGAACTGTAAGGAGATTTGAGAAGTTTCTTCAAAAAGTTCCTTCAGAAAGTGACACTTGAGCTGGGGTTTAAAGTATAAGATAATGTCAAAGGAGGGAAAAGGATTTATTTAAAAACCAGAAAAAAACAAAGGAAATGTAGACATGCAGGAAGGTGTGGGTGGGTACCGTTGGGGCACAGAAAACAATTCCCCAAAATATGGTGCTTCAGCATGATGAATGCTTGGAAAACTGAAAGGTCTCAGAAATAAGCCTCAGAACCAAAGTCTGTCTCTGACCTTCCCCTGCCTCCCTATCTCTCTGATCCTCTTTCCTGAAGCAACTGGGGGGATTCTCTCTGGAATTTTCTTATCTAAGGAAGCTTCTTTCCAAATGAAATGCAATTGTCTCAAGAATCCCTCCCTAGGACTCTCATCAAATAACGAGAAAAAAATGAGCCATCAGAGAAGAGCAGAGACTAGGGGTCCTCACCACACCCAAACAGACCTTTCTTCTGTTCTTCTGAGGACAGCTGAGAGATTAACTGGGGGACTTTCTCTAGATACTATGCAAAGAGAATCCTTTACCAATCATTGTCTGAGCATTGGACCTCTTCATTCCCTAGTATTCCTCTACCCTAAGAAGACGGTATTTAAGCTTCAACCACCTATCCCCTTTCATATTTTGTATGGCTCCTGTGCACACACGTACACATAATAAAATTATTATGCTTTTCTGTTGTTAACCTGTTGTTTTTGTTTTTTTTTAACCAGGGGTGTCAGCTGTAACCCTTTATGATGGGGAGGAAAGGGATCACCCCTTTCTGCCCCTACAATGCATATATGTTCACCCTGATTAGGTGGGATTACTTGACTCTGAAAGTTTACATTCTTAGGGGTTTTTTTTGGAGGGGAGGGTCAGCGGGGGGTGGATTGAGGAGTTCCACACAATCTCTGTCTTCTAAACTGTGAAAAAGCTACAATTTAATTAGGCAATTAGGGAAACCAATGGTGCAGACCAAAGAAAGAAGGTAGCTGGCTACTTACAGCTTATTTATCCTAGGTTCCCTAAATTCAACAGAGAACAAAAAGAAAAATCTCTAAGTTTCTTTGTAGATTGTATTATTCCAGATTAGAAGGAGAGGAAAAGGTGTAGGGTTGTTTTACCTGGTAATGAAGATTGTGCTTGTGATCAAAAACTCTCCTAGGGTTACATATACAATATTATTTTGGAAATCTAGCTGACGTAATCGGACAAGAAAGTAGAATAATCAATGTAAATATAGAAAAAGATCAAATTATTTGTATTTTCATATTGTGATCATACACTGTCAAAGCAACTTTAATAAAAAAATACTATTAGAATTGATAAAAAAATTTGGTAAGAAGACTATGCAAATACCAATAACTCCTTTGTAGTAACAATAGCTAAAAATATAACCATTAAACCTTTTCATAATAAAAATAAAAGCTACAAAACACAGAATTAAATTTATTATAAAAGGTATAAGACCCATATTGCTTAAATAAAATCATAATGAGAACATAAAACAAGATTTGATTAAATCTATAGGTATATTCTTAAATGAAAAGTCTTAATATTTAACATTTTCCAAATTTATATGTAAAGTATGCAATTATATAATTTCAAAATGAATCTCATTTGTACTTCTTGTTTTCGTTTTAGAACCAGATACAATTAATTTAAAGTTTCTATGGAACAGCATATGTCAAAGAGAAGCCAAGAAATTCTAAGAATCAGTGAGGGGAGAGTTGCCCTATCAGATAATAAAATGTACTCAAAACAGCAAACTGTTTTATTATTGGCACAGGAATAAACAGATTGGTAGAAGAGAAGGGTAAGTCTAGAAGCAGATCCAACTATGCAAGAATGTTTGATATATAGCAAAGATGGTAGTTTCACTGAAGGAGAAATGAGTGGTTTGCTTCATAAATGGTATTTAGTAACTGACAACTCAATTGGAAAGACTCCTAACTTATATTTTAAAATTCCATACGATTTAGAGACCAAAATGTAAAAAATGGTAAAAATGCCAGAAGAATTTAGGAAAATATTATGTAAAAATAGGATGGAGTGATCTTCTGAAGTGAGACAGAAGACCCAGGAGCCTTAAAGGAATTAATATTTCTTATTACCTAAAAATGTTATGAAAGTTACATAAACAAAGTGAAAAGATGACATGTTGGGAAAATTGTGTGATGACATGTTGGGAAAATTGTGTGTGTGTGTGTGTGTGTGTAACCTCTGTCCCTATATGTGTGTCTTTTCTAGATAATTTATAGAACCTCTATTTCTTTATGAGTATGTATGTAAATATAGGAAATGCACACACACACAAACAGAGAGGTCCTATAAAATATCTAGAAAAGACACAGAATCTTATATAAAGAAGGCAAAATGCAAAACGTATGACTAGGCAATCCATAAAGAGAAAAAACAAAAAATATACCTATAAAGGGAAATATGCTGACTAAAATAGGAAGAAACATGTACTCTCATATCTTGCTGGAAGGGATGTGAATTGCTACAACCTTTTTTGGAATGCAACTTGCAACATCCATTAAAATGAAAAAGACCCATATCCTTTCTGCCAGCGTTTCATTTTAGTAAATCTCAATATTCTAGAAAAAGTATGCGTATCTAAGAAGATATGTATAAGAATGTTACCTACATCATTGTATACAGTGGCAAAACAAAAACCTGGAAATAATTTGGACACCTAATGGTGACATGGTTAAATAAATTATGGTACAGTCATAATACGAAACATAATGCAGCTTTCAAAAGAATAAGTTATGCTATCCTACTAGCTTGAAGGAATGTCTTTAATATAGCTTTAACTGTAAAAGGCAAGTTACTGAATGATACATATATTTAGAAATGTATAAAGCACTAAGAAGAATATAAAAGATTACACATCAAACTGCTAACATTGGTTGGTTATCTCAGAAAGATGAGAGATTATTTAAAAGTTTTTAATACACTTCTGGATTGTTTAATTTGTTACAAGTTTAATTTTATAAAGTTTTCAAAAAGATACCAATAACTATTCTATGCAGCACTATAGGAAAGTCACCAGGGGCCAACTAAATTTAAATGCAGAGAAGCAGAGAGAGAGAGAGAGACAGAGACAGAGAGAAGAACTTTGAAGAAGATGCCCATGAAAGAAAATATTTTGGTTTTCGCAAGCTGAAGGAGCTATGGAACCAGAAATAAAAGCAACAATCAGGAAAGTAAAAATGGCAGTTAGAGAACTACAAAAAGATAGAAGAGTTAAAGTCTGCCACATTGCTACAAATCTTGATCCTAAGGTGCCTGTTTTCACCAGTATGTGAGATCAAAGTCCTAAGAGCATAACAACCACAATATTAAATTCAGGAATGGTACATCAGAAACACAGAAAGAATGGAGAAAATCTCAAAATACAGAGAAACAAAATCAGTATGTTTTAATAAAAAAAGAGGAAGTGAATCTTGGCAAAGACTTAGAGATTGGATGTTTTAGAACCAATCATTCATTCATTCATTCATTAATCTGTACATTAAATGTTTACTGAAAGCAAGGAATATAGAGATGAGGAGCAGGTAAAGAACTATTTAACTATCATAGTAGAACTGTATTAAAAGGACACCCTTAAATTTTACCTAGGAGAATAAGAAAAATTTCATAAAGAAGGTGGCATTTGAAATTTAGGAGGTCTAAATGGTCTCCAAGAGGAAAAGGGCCATGGGGGAGGAAAAGCGATTGATAGGGAACTTCCAGATAAAGGGAAGAGATGGTGCAAATGTGAAAATGCATGAGAAAACATGTCTTGGATGGAGAAGGGAAGATTAAGTATCAATTCTGCTAAGAAGAATGTTTCAGATGTTTCTCTCCAGGTAGAGTTCATCTGCATATGTACTAGATTTTTCTCCTAGGAATCAAATCCTTTCCAACAGCAACTTAAGGTGTGCAGTTCAGCTGTAGAACAGATTCACACCAACCAAGTTCAGTGGGGGATAATCAGGAAAAGTGACCCTGCCTGACTTAAATCAGAGCATTGCAAATGATGGAACCTTTTTTTTTTCTTTCCTCCATTTTCTCTGTCTGGCTCTTTACCAGATAGACACAAATACAGTCGCTTGAAAGCATTTGTCTAGAGCCCTTAAGGCACTATAGGCTTACACTCTAAGTTGCAAGCATGACGATGTATTGGAACTTAAAAATGCTGATGTTTTTTCCCTGTGAGAAATATTATTGAAAAAAGGAAATTTACTCTTAATTGTAAACTGCTTCACTTTGGACCTAAAGGTAACAAAACATTGCCTTTTGTTTGTGGGCACAGGGTTGGAATAATTAAGTACCTTTACAAACTGAAATTTTGGAAAAATGAAACACTGAGAGATATGATATTGAAAATTCTGTTCAACAATAGACTGTGGATAGCTTAACTTTCAGAAGTGTCACAGGTTTGACCTAAGGAAGCAACATCACTTGATAAAATGCTAATGCTTTTTGGCTTCTAAATGTGTATTAAGATGACCAGAAAATTTCTGCTAGCAGAACAGTTTCAGATATGTCTATACTAACGGCATGGACTTATCAGAATAAGAAGACAGGAGTGAAGGCTTTTTAAGGGCTTCTATTTTCTGTATTAAATATGAAAAGGACTTCTTAATCAGTATTGTGTGACTTCATACGGAAAAATATGTATTTGTGGAATGACATTTCTAGAAAAGGCAATCTGGAGAACATTTTATTGTTCAGATTTTAAGGATGTTGTTACTTAGTGTACTTATATAATCTGTTAACTAGCACCCGTGATGGTACAATATGGCCTGACACATAGCTGAGAGACAGAAAAGGGGTGCTCTCTGAATCTTGTTCAATATTTCTCAAAGTGTAGCTGAGGAAGCAGCTACAACACAATCACCTGGGATGTTCGTTTGAAGTTTCAGATTCTGATTCCCAATCATAAAGTCTGAATCAGAAAGTCTGATTGAATATTTGCAGCAGGACTCAGGAGCCAACACTTTTAACAAGTGTATCTGTTGATTCTGATGCAGGGGAGAAACACTGATGTATGTAGTAATGGTATAGGACAAATGATAACCACTACAGACTGTGTAGCTTCTTAGGATATCCTAAGTGAATACATTTGTTGATTTTGTAACATTATTATCACTGATTTCTGTTACATTAATAAATATTAACAATTAGACTGTATCTTGTTGCTAATTAATATAGCTGTACAGTTCTATAAAGAGCTATTACACAAAAAGGGGGCTTTTCAATACTTTTATCAAAAGATCACTCTGTAACAATCACAGTTCAATAAATTTATAGACTAAACTTTTCAAAAAATATCTTTTAAATAATGCCCTTTTAATGCAAGGTCCTTAAGGGGATACTGTTCACCAAGAATTTTTATTTTCTGGTAGAATTAATCATGTCTCATACCCTTTCTCTAGTATAGGAAGCACATGCTTTACCATAATCCTGTAGTCCTAACCCATGTACCATACATACACACGAGCCTTTAAAACAAGTCAATACTTTAAATATTTTACATTGTGTTCAAATAAAAAGTGATCAAAGTAATAAATACTAAAACAACAATGCCTTTGTTAGAGTGACTCTTGTACGGACATACACATAGAATTCATCTATTATATGGGATGTATAATTATTAGAATTTGTTATGACAGGATCAATTAAAAATTATGTGACTGCTGACTAGATATGAAAATAATCTAATTATGTTACACAAGATATTATCATGGTATCCACTGAAACAAAATTATATAGGTACTTGTGTGTGTGTACACACACACACAAATACATATATACGTATATAATTTAAGGCTTGTTAATGCAAGATACTTACTACTATTAATAATGTAGCTTGGAATCATTTTACCTTTTAATATTGCTGCTGAAATTCCAGTGGTAGCACAAAATAGGGGGAAAAAAAGCAAATGCATTAAAGAGTTACATGAAATAATAAAGAGTTACAAGAAATAATAATTGCCTATGTTAGATGTGCCTAAATGCATATATGTAGGCAAGAAGATCTGAGTTTAGAAAAGGGCCCAGGAAAAAAAAATCAGGTATACAGAGGATTTAAGACTAGAAAACCTTTGTATTCTGTTCGGTTTCCATCTATACATTGTTATATACAAACAACCTACTTGCTCACTCCATTGCTCATAAATAATTGACATTTCAAAGAATCTCAAAGAAGAATAAAGCAATACAAGAAGACAAAATTAGGCTGGCATGATTATGCTAGCATGATTATCACTGAACATTTTTTTTTAATGTCCCACTTGGAAGTCACATTGAATTGAATCAGTTTCCTACATATCTATCAAACACCCCAGGGGATGTAACAACCCTGTACTATTACGCAACTTCATCTATTTAAGGGTATGGGAGAAATTTAGCTCTCTCTTCAGGTCTCTCCAGCAGACAGGAAAGACTGCTACCCCAAGCAAGATCTGAAGGCTCATATTCCCTCATTTCTCCTCTATCCCTGGGTGTGAAACTATGTAAGAATACTAGTAAGGCCTTGCATTTATATTGTAATTTGGGTTTCAAAGAGATTTCAAATTACTAACGAACATTTTGGCCTACAGAAGACTATCTACTCTCATAAATTAAGACATGCTATCTTGTTTTTCAGAAACAGCCATTTGTAACTCTTATATCCATGTGATAAACTTAGATCTCATTGGGAAGAAGCTGCTAGATTTCTATTGCCTTCACCAAGACAGCAGTCATTTGATTATAGGTGGCCTGTTGAGACCAACTACTATGATATTGTATACAACATTCTATATATGTCTTCTTATTCCTTATAAAAGACATGTAAGATGTAGTATCAGTGAAATCAAATGGTGAACATTTCCAGATGTTAAAATGGCTTTCCTGAAGTAGTCTCTTGTATTTTTATCACCTGAACAGACTCATGGCAAAAATTACAAATCACACATAAAAACATATGTCTAAAAACATCCTAACTCAGAAAAGAAAGCAAAATAAATGTTTTATTATTATTTCCAAAAGAAAAATATATTTTGAAATCATCTTCTAAAAGTTTTACTTGTTTTCCCAGTGAACCCCCAAAAAAAATTTTTTGTGACTCATTCTTGTTATCAAACTAGCAAAATTAATACTAAGCTGCATAAAAAAAAAATGGTATTTTACTCTTACCTCGATCTTTTGCTTTATCAGAAAGGAGCACTTCTACCTCCTCATATTCCCGGATGGCATCCAGTATGATACTTCCTTCTTTGCTGAATAAGAACAGCATGGGGATCTTGATGTCATCCGTATCCTTTCCATCACCTGCCATCTGGAACAGAGGGGCAGTATCACTGCTGCTCCCCTCATTGTCATCTAGCCAGAAAATAAATACAGCGAACATCAAAACATCCAGCCATTAAAAAGATCTATCTATTAATTGTTACTGACTTTTTACAATGACAGAATTAATTTTATGCATCAAGAACCATAAAAACCAACATAATTTTTGGACCCACTAATTCTCATAGAAATGTATCCAAAGGAAATAATTCAAAAGAAGCAAAAAGCCCTATGCGCAAATAATTTTACTATTTATAATTGTAAACAACTGTATACCATTATAAGTAAATTATAATGACCTACTTGATAGGACACACAGAATAATAATCCATTTAAAAAGTAGAATACAGAATTCTATGATTATGACTATAAAAATTTCATATGCTTATGGAAAAGCCTAGAAATGAAAAAAATCAATGACTTAGATTACAGTGACAGAATTATAAATGAATTTTATTGTTGAAAATTTCCACTACTGGCATGATTACATTGTTTTACCAAACTAAAAATGGACATTTCTTTTTTATATAATGCACACAAAGAATAGTTATGACTATAGTGCTTCTTCCTCTACAAGCTAAACTAAACAGTATTGCTATTTTGCATTGGTTAAATAATAGTAGTAGAACTATTAATAGCAGTAGTACCAGCAACATGCTGTTTTACTAGAGATGACAATCACGACCACCTCCAACTCGCATGCCAGTCTCCCAGAAGAAACTGTCTGTCCTGTCTCAGGGTGCTCACTCTCATAGGTCCTGCTAAGTGCAGAATGTATGACCCATCCTCTTGGTAATAATTGATTAGACAAAGATGGCTACCTGACCCTGAGTCTCTCTGGGGGACCTGGAACTGGCACATAGAAAGACTGTTTCAGTTAGCCGGGGGTTATAGTCCAGTTGAATGACACAGACTTAGGGGCTGAGGCTGCAAACTAGAATGGCCATTTTGGAACTGATGAACAAAGAGAGAGCAGGCTGGTGAGAAGCTGGAAAATGAGGCAGAATTGCAAAGAGAAGCAGGGAAGAAAAGTTCAGAAGGACCCAGAGGTAGAGATACAGAGAGAAAAGTGAAAAACATTCACTATCATGGATCCTGGTGATTTTTAGTTCCCACTTCTACCACCTGGTGAATCCTAGTTGTATTTGTACTGTTTAATTTGTTAAAAATAATCAATTTCTGTGTAGTGAAAAAACCTCCCTTCTGAAACCAATGTAATTATCTCCTGCAGCCACATGATTTCTAAGATAATTCGTACTTCTAACCCTTGCAACAAAAAACAGCTAATTCCTAATTTATTCATTTATATACAATTAAAACAAATAAAAACAAAATGCTTTGTCAGAAACAAAAAACTTAGGAGAAAGAAGTCAACACAAGAGTTTCTCATTAAAAATTAAATTTTTGGCTGGGTGCGGTGGCTCATGGCTGTAATCCCAGCACTTTTGGAGGCCAAGGCAGACCACTTGAGGCCATGAGTTTGAGACCAACCTGGCCAACATGGCGATATCCCTTCTCTACTAAAAATACAAAAATTAGCCAGGCGTGGTGGCACGCGCCTGTAATCCCAGCTACTCAGGAGGCTGAGGCACAAGACCTACTTAAACCTAGAGGTAGAGGTTTTAGTGAGCCAAGATCATGCCACTGCACTCTAGCCTGGGTGACAAAGCAAGACTCTGTCTCCAAAAAAAAAAAAAAAAAAAAAAAAAAAATTTCTGAGAGTAAGGATCATCATCTCTTATTTATTTATCCACAGAACCCAGTATAGCATTTTCCAACTAATAGCTACCAAAAACAACATTTGACGGGCCAGGCTCGGTGGCTCACGCCTGTAATCCCAGCACTGTGGGAGGCCGAGGCAGGCGGAACACCTGAGGTCAGGCGTTCAAGACCAGCCTGGCCAACATGGAGAAACCCCATCTCTACTAAAAAGAAAAAAAAAAATACAAAAATTAGCCAGGCGTGGTGGCAGGCACCTGTAATCCCAGCTACTCGGGAGACTGAGGCAGGGAGAATTGCTTGAACCTGGGAGATGGAGGTTGCAGTGAGCCGAGATCACGCCACTGCATTCCAGCCTGGGCGACAGAGCAAGACTCCATCTCAAAACAAACAAAACAAAAATTGACAATTATTGCATACTATAGAAGATCATGAGAATTAGACTTCACTGAAAAATATAAAAAACCAAAATACTACACAAAGAAATATTTTTAAACATGAATGCATAAATTCTACACTTTATACTTTACATTTTCATTTTGAAGTCTTGTTAAGAAATGTTCAAAATGATAGTGATGGTTAATATACTAAATTCTGCAATAAAACTAATCTAAGTGTGGGAAATACCCAAGGATAAAGAGGATGATTTAAGTCAGGGGTCTGCAAATCTCTTCTGTAACTGGCTAGATGATGAATAAATATTTCAGGCTTTGCAGTTCTCTCCTGTAAGTACTCAACTCCATCACTGCAGTTCAAAGCAGTCATAGACAATACACAAACAAATTGGCATGACTGTGTCCCAATAAAACCTTTATTTACAAAAATGGGCAATGAGCTGGATTTGGCCTATAGTCTTGTAGTTTGCCAACTGCTGATTTAAGTCATTAAACAGGACTTCTCCTAATGTTTATTAATAAAATTTATGCATCCATTAGATCAACATAATAAGCATTAATATTCTGTTTTACCTGAACAATTATTTTTTTTTAATTTACCTTAACTATTGGGTGGCGGGGGAGGGGGGAATCCAAAATGAATTTCCCTGTGAGAGAAGCTGTACAAAAGAACTCACAATCAGCATATGACCCCAGGTCTTTCAGTTCTTTCTGAATGTAAACTCCTATTTACTTTAAAACAGAAAAATTTACATTTCCCCTGATAGTCATGGCCTGTTTATCATGATATAAGTGATTGTCTATGAAAGATAAAAAAGCAAAACCCACTAGTTGAGACATATAGGTAAGATGATTTAAAGGTGGTAATTTGTCATTTCAGTGGAAAAAGATCCAAGGGGATAAAGATCTGCTAGCAATACTGTAAACCCTGTTACAGTAGTACTTATCCTATGTCTGCTATTATGCCAATAAATTTTATATATATTATCTTTAAACCTTACAATCACCTAAAATATATTTATTATCACTTCCACTGGAGCTCAAAAAATATTCTACTATCAAATCAAAAAATATTCTACTATTTAATCTACAAATTAAAAAACTGAAGCTAGGCCAAGGTTACACTGCAATTTTGTGGTAGAGCCAGGAATTGTACTCTCATGTGTCTGCCTCCAAAGCCTGCATCTTTGTGGAGTAATGGAAATTTTCAATGGCTCCCCACTGGAGGTGGCACAGTGTAATTCTTGCCCTTTGGGGGTTATGGATCTCATGGGCACCTTTTCTTATCCATGGTACTGAATTTTTTTACCACTCAGTCCTACCCCACCCTCACACCTAACCCCAAGTATTTTCACTAACATTAATATACAGAAACTCAAATCTAGACTTTTAAAAAGATGTTAGATATCTAGAAATTAAGAGTCATTGGATTACCTATCCTTTATGTTGTCTAGGTGAGGTTAAAAAAAAAACTATGACAAACTCTTTGATAAAATTTTAGAAAATAAAAGGAAAAAAATCCTAAAAATTATCTCCCCTTCAGTCAACACAACGACATGCATGATTACTTACCAATAACAATGCCACCAATGGCTCCAGCATTCTGGATGTTGCGTGCCTTTTCTGCAAACATGCACTGTCCTCTTTGTATCAATGCGATTTTTCCCATCACTGCCTCTGGGTTAGTAAGCTCTGAACAACCATTGTATGGTTTACTGCTTGCAACAAATCCTCTTGTCTGTCAGAAATAAAAGCAACTTAAATACTTTAATCTTCTCAAATGGCAATCAAGTCATTTAACCTCAATATCTAGAGTTTTAAGAGAACCAGAACTCATTTCTTTTCTAATGATAACATATCTAACATATATTCACCATAAAATTTTGTTTTAAACATTTTGCATATCACAGTACTCAACCAATATTTCTAGTGTGCTTTGCAGTTTACAGAACATTTTTATATAAACTACAAAATCTGTTATTTATAATGACCCTGAGCAAAACAATACAAATAACATTTCCCTTTCACATATGGGGAAATTGAGACTCAGGTTACGTAATTTGCTCACAATGTTAACACAATGTTACTAAGCGGTAAAGTTGGGACCTGTAGGCAGATTCACTACATTTACAATAGCTGGGAACCAATTTGAAATGATCATTGGTAACAAGAAAAGTTTTTGAAAGAGGGGAAAAAAATGGACTTAATCTATATGAATCTGTAAGCAGTTCTTTTTACCAGAAAAATTAAATCCACCAAGGAACTAATTTTTTTAAACACGTTACTATAAAGATGTTTTAATATCCTTCACTCTACTAAAATGTAAATTCCATAAGGGCATGGATCTTCATTGGTTTTGTAAACTGATACAGCAAGCAGTGCACAGAATATACTAGGCACTCAATCAACAGTTGAATGAATCAATCAATCTGTATAGCTTCTACATAGTTTAAAACACACATGAGAAAAAAGTCTAAATTAGCAGTAACAGAGTGAAAAGAGCATTGGCTTTAGATTGTCACGATACTTGGGCTCTGGTCCCAGCTCTGCAATCAGTTAGATAACCTTGTGAATTGTTTAGTTATGTAAGTCTTTGTTTTCTACGTTATAACTATAACTATAGAGGACGGACTAGCTTAATGATCTTCAAAGTTTGCCCAATGGAACCTCAGGGTCCCAGGCTTTCTCCAGTCACTTGAGCCAGAGCTTCTGTGCTTTTAGCTGTTTTCTACATTAAGCTCCTGGTTTAGACTTTTGTTCAAAGAAAGGTTCTAGTGGCTCTTAGAAAGTCTGAAAACCATTTTTAGGTCAACTACAGGTACTAAATTAGAGAAGAGACCAAGAAATTGAATAGAACCTGAATAATATTTTAGTTAAAATTCTATAAGCATATTATATACATAAATTATGACTCAAAGTTTTCAAGACATGCTTTTACTTTACTTAAATCCAGGAGATTGACTATTCAGTTTTTAAAATAAATTAAAACTACTAAATTAGAGAAGAGACTAAGAAATAAGGCAATACTTAATATTTTAAATTCAGTTTCAACAACTATATTTTAAGTATACATACCTCTTTATGTTTAGACAGATCCAGCCCAAACTGAGCTGGTCCAGCAGTCAATACTACCCTGCCAAAAAATGGGTGGGAAACAATTTGTACAGCCCGTGGAGGCAGCTGCTGTTCTTTTTGTTGCTGACTTGACAATTCAATCATCTCCTGCATGAACCTCAACCCATCTTCAGCGTCAATTGAACTAGCAGCCTATGAAAAAAACAAATTCATTTTATCCTTCCTTTCTGGAAGCTTCCACCAGTTTTTTGATTTCCTAAAGACACTGTACTACAGTATTCTACTCTACAACTTCTTCTTTCACTTTAGGTCACCACCAAGTATTTATGACCTTATTTGTACTCAAAAACAATATTTTCAGAAATAGTATTTCTGAAAATAACTTATCTGTATTTTTTATCAATGTCACTTTCGCTATTCTATAAACCACTTTCGATTCAGATTGAGAACTGGACTTCTAGCAAATGCCCAAATGCTCATTTTGCTTATTTTCCCCACTGGCTTTCCCTCTGAAGAAATAAACCTCATACCTGACCCACACTTTCCCTCCTTGAAATAGTGAACAACCAGATTCAATTTGATTCAAAACATATCTGTCAAGCACTTATTCCATCTCAGCACTTGCCTAGGCATTGGAGAGACAGTCCTTTAAGAAGTTTGTGTCTGGAGGAGAAAGACATGTAAAGTTAGCTATGATAAAACTTCTGAAGTGGGAAAGTGGAAAAGGGGCACAGATGAGGGAACAATTGATTCTGCTTGTGTGTACCTGGGAAAGATTTAGAATGACACTTGAGTCTTAACAGAGGGAAAGTTGAAGAATGACTATAATAGAAAAAAATAAGATGATTCCTGATACTTTACAGGAAAAACCAACAAGACATGATAGAAGTTAGAGGATGGAAAAGGATAAGAGGAACTGGGAGAGAAGAAGAGTTCAAACCTATCCTGAAATTTCCAGCTTTGATGACTTAAAGAATGATGACAGGTTTTACTGACATGGAGAGCCAAAGAAGGAAACATAGGTTGAGGTGAGGGTAGAAAGACAGTAAACAAGAAGAGATAATTCAAGTTTGGACAGATTGAGATTGAGATGCAAGATGTATGAGAGGTAGATGAAAGTTGAATTTAATAGTAAAGTTAGGAATCAGGATTCACATATATAGCTAGGAAGTCATATGTATAAAGATGATAGCTAAGCTTGTAGAAATAGGTGACACTGTTGAAGAAGAGTACATAGAGAAAAGAATATCATCCAGATTCTTGGAAACTGTTTACATTGAGTGGTTGTGCCAAGGAGAGCTACAAAGCAATAAACAGTGAAGTAGAAAAAGAACTTTGTTTCTGAAATATCCTGGGAAGCCAAGAAGGGAAAATGTTTTATGAAGGGTTCAGCCAATAGTTACAGAAAAGTTAAATCATATAAGGATTAAGAGGCCACTTGGCGGTAATTATGCCACTGGCAGCCTAACTAAGTAAAAGCAATGTCACAAGAGATGCCACTCCCACTGAGGCCAAATAAAATATAAGGAAGAAGGAAGAATACTCTTAAAAGAAGGAAGGATGTGGCAAGAATATGGATAAGATGAAAACTTGAGGGTGTGATGAAGTTGTGGGAGGGTTGAATTTGAGATTAAGGGATACCTGAATATGGTTCTAGGTTAAAAATTATTCAGCAAACTGTGGTTTTCTCAGAGTCAATACACTAATAAGGTAAATAATTTAAAGACTTCGTGTTATAAAAACTTTCAAAGTAAAAATCAATAAAAATTCCTCAGACATGTTATTTTTCCTAGGCACAGACAAATAAATGCCTATGATAAACAAAATACTTAAGATTCAGTATAGCTCTTTGGAGACTAAAATGATGTAAAACATGGAGATATGGAGATACGAATATTAAAACTAATTACTAGCTTTTGAAGTTATGTTGTAAATAAAAGTAACAGGGGAAAGCCAATGGACTGAGAAACAGAAAATTTAGATTTGAGTCCTGCATTTGATTATATTAACTTCAGCAAATAACCCAACCTATCTCTGATTTATTTAATTGATTTATACTATAAAGGAGTTGAATTAGGTGACTTTCCAAGATACTTCCAAGTCCTAAAATTCTCATTCTCTCACTTTAAACAATATATTTAAAGTGTTTAGAAAGTTGAAATCTATTGTCTTATTAAAGCTCATGCGACCAAAGAAAGCAGGGCAGAGACGGTATCTAATTAGTGTAGCAATGTCTTACTTGGATTGCATGTTGGACCAACTGGACTCTCCCATCTTTGAGGTGAATCAAACTCACCCCCATCTTCTTCAGGATTTCTAAATGCTCAGGGTTAGTGGCCATGAAATCTCTGGCTCTCAGAGGGGGTTTAGCTCCACTCCTGAAACTCTCCTCTCTGCTAAAAGTAATTACAGGCAAGGCTTAAAAAACTATAAGTTAGAATTGGCAAAAAACACATGTCAAATAAAAATAATGTTACTTGCAAAATTGCTAGTTTTAGAACTAGTGAAACTGGAATAACTAGAAACAAGTATTTTCTTATATATAATTTAGGTTAACAAGTGGTATAGCTTTAAAATATAACATTTTCTAGTTATAAAAGTATGTATATTATCTATATAAGGCAGTATTAGTCAAAAGAACTATAACTATTTAAAGGTACAGAACAAGTTTGCTTGGAGATTTGTTACTATTGATGTTATCCTTTAAAAACACAGATTTTTCTCCCAATATTTTAAAAGCAAATCAATACTTCCATCAGTGAATAATAACACTTATGTAAAAATAATTTTTAAAAAGTCCTTGTAATGGCCTTTCTAACATAACTACTCATCAGAAAATGAACTCATTAAGCCAATTTTAACAAGCAAGAATAAGTACTCCCTCAAAAAATCAAATCCAAACAAACAATCAAAATACCTGTATTTTCACTACACAGAAACTATAGACAAAAGGAAATTTTTTTTTTTTTTGAGACAGAGTTTCGCTCTTGTCACCCAGGCTGGAGTGCAATGGCGTGATCTTGGCTCACCACAACCTCCACCTCCTGGGTTCAAGAGATTCTACTGCCTCGGCTTCCCGAGTAGCTGGGATTACAGGTGCCTGCCACCATGCCTGGCTAATTTTTTGTATTTTTAGTAGAGACAGAGTTTCACTACGTTGGCCAGGCTGGTCTCAAACTCCTGACCTCAGGTGATCCGCCTGCCTCGGCCTCCCAGTGTCCTCAGATTACAGGCGTGAGCTACCATGCCCGGCCAGAAAATATTCGGTGAAACTATTCCATGAAAAATGAGTTATAGAAGTTAAAAACTGTTACATGCTGCCCACTATTATTACTTTAGTTCATAAAATAAAATATATATTGAAAGTTTCCAAAATAATAAAAAAATATTACTGCAAAATAAGCTTTACTATCTAACTATACTACTAATTTTTATTTTAACCAGTGATAGCTACATACCTCAACATTTTCGGCCTACGCGAATGTCTTCTTGGCTGTTGATACATGCTCCCTAAGTTCTCTGTCATTTACTAAGAAACAACTTTGATATTAGAAAATATAAAATAATACATCTTACACTCTGATGATGCCTCTAGGACAGCTCTTATCCACCACATTTTTCAAGGGCTCACGAATACTTTGAGCATACAATGGGTCATTAGGGAAGAGGATCTGAGTATTTGGACAAGTCCAATCAAAGTTACTGTCATCCAGTTCTGTATATTCCGAGGTCTACAAGATAAAAACATTTTATGTAAACAGAAATAATTATTTTACTTAACATAATTTTTTTTTTTTTTTTGAGATGGAGTCTCACTCTGTCACCCAGGCTGGAGTGCAGTGGCGCAATCTCCACTCACTGTAAGCTCTGTCTCCTGGGTTCATGCCATTCTCCTGCCTCAGCCTTCCGAGTAGCTGGGACTACAGGCGCTCACCACCACGCCCGGCTAATTTTTTGTATATTTAGTAGAGACGGGGTTTCACCGTGTTAGCCAGGATGGTCTCAATCTCCTGACCTCGTGATCCACCTACCTTGGCCTCCCAGAGTGCTGGGACTACAGGCGTGAGCCACCATGCCTGGCCTACTCAACATAATTTTTAAAAGGAAACAGTTAATGAAATATGTAAGTGTATACAGGATGCAATAAAAGAAAAAAAAAATAAGAAAATGTATATATTTAGTTTCTTCTTACCATACATATATTTATTGAATTCTAGTCATGGATTACTTTTCACTTGGAAAAATAAAACATATAGAAATAAAAAAGAGAATAAGACATTTAATTTAAAAACTCACTGTGTTCTTTTTAGAGATGCTTTGATTTGTAGTAGAGAGCCAAAGAGGTAACAGATGAGCTTCTGTTGTAAAGATGTAATCTTCTATGTCAAAAATAATGTCTTCTTTATCAGCAAATAACAGGTAAAGATATTTAAACATTTCAGCCAAGAAGAAAGAATCCATTCTAAAGTAAAAAGTCACAAATAAATATAAGTAGATAAAAATAATTTAAATGCCAACTATATGAAAGCCATAGAGTCAAGGTTAATAATCCTGTCTATACCAACTTAGATGTTCAAAGAACTATAGAATGTATCAATCTACCAGGGGCAGAATAACTTTGACTCCAAGTATATTCCATGTTAATGAAAAAGACCAGAGGAGTTTGTCTACCACACTGATACACTGAATCTTGTGAATAATGCAGACAAGATTTTTCTATATGCCTTTCAATGAGGGAAAATTCTCCATTTCTTCTACAGAGAATCAACAGCAGGGAGGTAACTGATAAATTTTACTAGTGAGAATCATATAAGAATCTTCAACTAAATTAAAGAGCTGGAAAAAGTCATACAAATTTGATGGAATTTATTATGTAGCTATTTAAGTAATTTAAAAAGAAGGCTTTAAACGTAAAGAAATTACTTGCATGTAACTTCCTGGCCAACATGGTGAAACCCCGTTTCTACTAAAAATACAAAAATTAGCCGGGTGTGGTGCCAGGCACCTGTAATACCAGCTACTCAGGAGGCTGCAGCAGGAGAATCACTTGAACCCAGGAGATGGAGATTGCAGTGAGCCGAGTGCAGTGTCACTGCACTCCAGCCTGGGCGACAGAGCAAGACTCCGACTCAAAAAAAGAAAAAAATAGTTACATGAAAAAAGTACAATGCAAAGTCACATGAGCTACGATTATAACATTCTAAATATTTATTTACCTGTTAAGAAGGGAATGTGGAGAAATAAAGACAGTAAAACTATATGTGTTTTTACAAATGATTTAATGTTATGTTTTAACAATTTAAGAAAAGTTTAAATTAAAAGTGTCAGGAAAAAAGCATAGCTGGTAGATGGAGTCATAGCAACATCAAATTTAATTCACTACTCCCCAAAGCATCATAGGTTTTGGCAGTAATAAACAACTTCTAGTTTACTGGACAAGTTGCACAATTTCATGCCTCTGGCCAAGCACAATTCCTGGCACATAGTAGGCACTCAATAAATGTTTACTAAATTAAATGCAAGTTTAAACAGCGTGATTAAAGAATGAGCTGGAGAGGGAGTAGAACAAAGAAGTAAAGAACATGGGCTTTGGAAATAGAAAGATCTTCCACTAATTAGTTCTGTCACCATGGGGTTATTATATAAGGACTATGAGCTTCAGTTTATTCTTCTGTAAAAGGAATATAACAATACACTCATGACACTGGTGTGAAGACTGAGATATTAAATGTCAATTATTTAGCATAGCACCTGGCATACATATGAGATTGAAACTACAGCTATCATTTTTCCTACATATATATGATTTTTTATTTTGGAACAAAAACTCACCTGAAATGTTTCAAAACATGTTTAGCCATTTTGGATATTAATCTTTTTAGACAATATAAAAACACTTTCCTGTTTATCTGCAATACGCTTATCATAATTTAACCTTTTCTGATGGACTGACAGTTATTACATGAGCAAATGCTATCTTGAGAACTGCAGACAGATGAGCAGGATACTGATAACTGGCAAATACTAGAACAGACAATTTGTAAACATTTAGAAAAGAACAAGGCATGGTAAGATAACTACAATATGAATTGGGCAAAGCTAGCAAGTTGAGCATCAGATCATATGATCTATTTTATATTTTAAAATCATAAAAATACATAAATAAAAATACACAGGCATTAAAAATGTCTGGAAGCCTTTATAAAATTGCTAACAGTGGTAATCTTAGGCAGTTAGGGGACAGTGTCTTAGCAAATATTTTCCTATTTTTTTGCCATTTACATTCTTTTTAGTAATTATGATTAGGAAAATACAGATATTTCCATTGTGAAAAGTATGTGTTTATGTCTGTGTCTGTGTAGACGATGGTAACCTGGAGGACAGTGATAGTGCTTAGATCTATAGGGTAATAAACCACCACATGCAAAGAGCCTGTAACTGAAAGCTCTTGAGTGCAATGCCACAAGGCACTGGTTGGGGTCCAACCAAAAGGTCTTCCTAACAGTTTGGATGAAAAAAATGTAAGGCATGCTTATCTAAACTATAGATCACTGAAAACTGGTAGTTCAGCTAATGAGATTCAACCTCTAGACCAAAATCTAGAAACAAAACAAAAAAAGAAATTTTGCTGAGTTAAATATAAAAGTTCTAAGTTTACACTAAAAAAAGAAAACTTGGCTGCTCAAAGGCAGGGTGGAGAACACTCATTTGTCAGCAGACCATACAGTTAAGTATGTGAAACTAGTTGGTCACAAGCTCACTGTGAGCTGAACATAATAAAGCTCCTAAAAAATCTAAAGCACATCTAATAACACAATATGATGAAGAATGGTAGTTCTCAACCTTTTGTTTGGCTAAATACATCTGAGAGGCGCAACAATCCCCTGAGGAACAGTGACTCAATGAAGCAGAGGTCCTCAACTGGATAGAGGGTGGAAACTCATCAGCCTCATAGAACATTAGTGACCCTTTGCCTGAATACAGACAGTTATGGTGCTGTTGTGCCAGACACATCTTGAGTATGGTTAATTCTGGATATGATATTTTAAGAGTTATTGTATATACTGGAATGTAATCAGAATGGGGCAATGTCAGTGGTAAGAGGTCCAGAAACAATGTCATAAAAGGAGTATTTGGTGGGGGAAAAAAAGAAGGATGTTACACTTTGAAAAATGGAACTCTAAACAGTAAATCATGTCTTCCTCTGTAATTCTTCAACTTGTTACCTCTTTTGTATTTTAGAACATATCACATGGTTGTGATTATTTCTTTACACACCTATCTTATTCACTAACTACAAGTCATGGGAGTGCAGGGACTGGTTCTATTTTATCTTTCTACCCTACACTTAAGTGCAGTGGCTGGCATACAGTAGGTGCTTAATTATTGTTCTTTAATGAATTGCCAGTATAACATCATTGTCAAGAGCCAATCTGCCTAGATTAGAATTCTGACTTAATCTTACCAACTGTGTGACCTTAGGCAAGTTCCTTAACTTCTCTTTCCCTTGGTTTCTTCACCTTTAAAATGAAGACTGTAATAGTACACTTCAGAAAGCTGTTGTAAGGATCAAATTAGTTAAACACATAAAATGCTTAGAAGACTGTCTGGAGTACAGGAAACAGTCAATAAATGTTACAGGCAAATACACAAGGTATCTGCTTTTATTTCTTGTTATTATTTGTATGCCTGCTTCCAGAACCTAACCATTTCTCATTAGCTGTGGTTAGGGATGGAGATTTGAAGCCTAATTAACCATTATCCGAACACTAAGTGAAGAACTAAGGGACAACTCTATGGGTAGATGATGAGTGCTGTGTTTGTCATGTCTTCAGTCTCACTGTCTGGAACTTCTTTTACATCTTTCTTCTTCTAATTCTTGGTTATCCTTCAGGACATAGGCTCCTTCAGGAACCCTTCATTGACTATCACATCCCAACTTGTGCTTCATGCCCCTTTAATATATTTCATAACACATATACAATGTTTTAAAAGTCTGCTTATTGGCCTGCCTTCAGTGATTCAAAGACAGAAAGGACTTATCTTCATATCTTTAATCCTCAAAAACTAGTAAGAGCCCTGGCACATAAGGGGCCTCAGTAAATATTTCTGGAATGAACATTTGCTAACCAAATGAACAAACAAGCTTCAGCATTCATTTAGAGATGTGATAACCAGACAAGCGATCTTAGAATAAGCAGAATGCTTGTGAATTTCATGTGGAGCACTTTTTATAGCTTAAATACTTCATACCATCTACATCTATCCAGTGTCTAATGAAACAGAAACACCACTGGTCTTTCCCACCACTGCAAGTCAGCAACGGTGTAAGAGTACACACAGCTTTGGAGGAATTCTTGGCCGAACACAAATCATATTCCAGATCATTCCTCATCTTGGTAATTTCTAATGTCTTATGTAATATAAAAGGAAACTATTATCAAAGAAGAAAAAAAGCCACATTTTAGATAGTCCTGATACCAAGGTTCTGATATTTAACAATCATTGATTCATTTATTTAAAAATCATTTGAGCACCTACTATATGCCAGGCACTATGATAAAAATACACTTTTCAAACAAACTAAAATTAGTGTATTCAACAGAGTTTAAAAAAGTAAACACAAGGAACAAAGGTTTCTATCCTTTGTAAAAGAATTAAACTTATTTGAATTCTAAATGGTAGTTGCATTTTGTGTTGTTTCAGAGAGACCCTGAGGAAAGGGGATGTTAGCAATTGTTTTACCTGTCCTCATGACTTCCAGTACGAACATCCTTCATGGCAGCAAATCCGCAAGGCACTCTAGCATATTTATTTAAATTTTCAATAAGTGTCTTCCCTACTTCAAGGTAGTAAGGATCTCCTGTAGCCTATTAAAAAGGAGAATAAATGTATACATATATATAGCTTATATATTACCACATATCCATTCATTTACCAAATATTTATTGAGTACCTACTAGGTGCCAGGCACTGTACCAGGCACTGAAGCACATTATATAGAACTGAGTTCTGAAAAAAAGCTATGAATCTGCTTTACAGAATTTCTTAAATACACAATTATAAAATTTAACTATATAATCTTAGTTTTTAAATTTCTAATGCTCAGAAAGGCTGCCTGACTGAAGAAAGGCAAGAGACATGCTTTGGAAAGCAGCTCTAGAACATAAAATTTCTCTTTAAAGAAATGTTTACATAATATTTTTTAAAGAAAAAAACCTTACATGTCAATTCTTGCATCATTCAATAATTCTATGGACTAGATGAATAAGAACCATGATATATCCAATCATTATAATATTAAAAGGGGACTCTGAAAACCCAATTACTATTATGAAAGACTGAAAGATCCAACAGAGAATGGAGGCTAAACTTTAAGTAAAATGAGGTATATTTTCTTACTTTATATAAGAAGTAGGTACTTTCTGCAAATTCTGGCCTTAAAGGATGTTGAGCCCAGTGTACTCTGAAATCTGTGGTAAATGCCTGAACAAAACAACATACAAAAGGCATAAAAAATGTGATTAAATAAACAAGTAGTTCTAGAATATATAGAATATATATAAATAGGTAAAAGCAATTAAAATAGCAATCATGACATTTTCATCAATAAAACATCAATTTTCATTGCTTAAAATAACAATTCATTTTGCAAAGGCTGCTATTTTTACCAATTAAATTGATTATTTTTTCAATGATCATTCTGGCTATTAGAAAACTCAGAAAAACTCAGTAATGAAACTCAGTAATGCCACTACATGGGTCCTGGTGGTAAACATAATTGTGTTTTCTTTTTATCCTTCCCTCTACTTTTTCCTCTGAATTATTACTTCCCTCGTTCTCATATTTATTTTTAAATTTTTTAAATCGACAAATAAAAGTGACATATATTTATGGTATACGACATGATGTTTTGATATATGTATACACTATGAAATGGCTAAATCAAGCTAATTAACATATGCATTATCTCACATACTTATCTTTTTTTGTGGTGAGAATACTTAAAATCTCTCTTAGCAATGTGCAAGCATACATATTTCATATTTTAGCTTATATTTTCTAACAGCCTCAAATCCTTTGTGGAATAAGACAGAGTATTATTTAGAAATAAATAAAATTAGTCTATTTGAAATTTATTCAATAACATAATCAATTGGTTTTTAAAAGAAAATAAAAATAAAAGCAAACAAAAACTTTTATGGGAGCTAAATAAAAACTTCATTTGTGATAGATGTATTAATTGAAACCTCAGTTTATTCTGTATGGATATGAATTTTCTACAATGCACAGTCCTACTCACCTGAAGGCTAATAAAACTATACTTTCCAAAACAAACACTTTAGGAACCCTTCTAAGTTGGTGGAATGCTTAGATATCTCACAGAGGGTAGTCAATAAGCGGGGATAGAACAAGGCCATACACACATTTGGAAATTTTTAATGGTACATTTCTGGAAAGCCAAAAAGTATGCTATTAAAATCTTGTCATATCAAGCTAGCAAGAATATTTATTACTAATATGATGTATAAAAATCAGGAAGAATAATTCTCAATCAGCATGAGGAAGAGATGGCATTCTCTACATTTCCAGAGGGCATGTGTGAACAACAAAAGTATATCTAATATATACAGTTTTCATAAGACAAGCTTTAGAAAATAAAAAGTGACAAAATCTCCCTAGCTGGTAGGTACATACAAGGTTAGAATGAGAGAATATTACAATGGCATAAGTTAGGAAGAGCTGAGAAGAACTAAGCTGGGAATTTTTTTACATAAAATTTTAAAAATGTCAGCATTACCCTAAATCAGACTTCTCTTAACACACAAAGAAAAGCAAAAACATATATAATACTGTACAAACCAAAAATAAACTATTTAATAGGAAAAAAATAAAAAGAACCAACAAGACTTGAAGATGCCATTTTCTACCTTTATATTAGCAACTTACAGTGTATATGTGTATGTGTGTGTGTGTGTATGTGTGTGTGTGTAAGATTATTCCAAAAATTATTTGCTTACCTCTGGTAGAAAATTGTGTTTTTTAATCACCTGATATAACATTTCATGAGTTTCAATAGCAGGTCTAATATCCCCCTTTAACACCTAGAAATCAACAACAATAAAATTACCTAATAAAATATGAGCTGATTTTATCTCTAATCATTACATAAACAGAAAAATGTATACAAATACAATTCTGAACTGCAACTATGTTTTGTAGTTCAGTTTTAAAGATCCAAAATGCGCCTAATTAACATCATCATCTTACATTCATATTAAGAAGACAGAATTCCTTATACCTGCAAGCCTGGGAAGAAGGCAAGCAAAGCATCCATCCAAGTCCGAGCATTCAGCATTGGTTTGTGGATATGCACATCAAGTAGAAGAGGTGGCTGGCTAATATACCTCATTATGGCATCATAGTGCTAAAAGATCACAATATGTGTTCATGAAAGTTAGATGAAAAAAGAGGTACTACTCTAAACACATTAAATAGCACTGTGAATAAAGTAAACTAGAATTTATATATAAATTCACTAAATAATTACCAATTTATATAAATATTTAAGTTATTTTAGATGGAGATCTTTCTAAAATATATATGTACTCCTTTATGTCCTCTAACTCACATGCAGACTATTAAAGACTATCTGTAATATAGGACCTTCTGAGAAAAACGGAACTGAACATCTCTATGTCCTGTGGCATTAGCCCGTGGTAAGTATGTCTTTGTGGCCCACTGATGCTCATAGGTCCCCTTGGAATACAGCTATCAGCTTCTATATTACAGAATTTGCTTTTTCCTGTATCTTGGAAGTTTGATCCCTTCTTGGCTAACAATATTTTGGCACTCACTACTATCTAAACTAATGCAGCTAATCACTGCTGCCACTCTTATGGTTTGCTATCTCAGCTTACTATGGTCTTAGAAAACTCTTTTTCCCTTCTTTTGTCTTCTTCTCCTAGATATTTCTCAGCTTTGACAAAAGGCTGAGTTGTGATAACAAGCCAACAGAAATAGTTATTTGTCCCCATTCACCTCAAGAAATTCTTGTTATAATCTAATAAACAATCTATGTGATAATTTTATAAAGTATTCAATTAATGACTTATTAACTTTTACTAATTTTTTTTGCAAATTTACCTATTATTTAATCACTATTATTGAATACTGGCCATAGGTAAAAGGCACTGCTCTAATCACTTTGAATGCATAAACTCAATCCTCCCAATAACCCTATAAATTGTACTAGTACTCCCATTTTGTAGATGAGAAACAGAGGCAAATAATATTAGCTACTTGCCCAAAGTCACAAAACCCGTAGGTGGTACAATCAGATTTAAACCAGTACATCTCCCATACTTTTAATCACCATGTCATACTGTCTCATACATACAACATGGATGAACTGATAGGTGAGCAAAGAAATGGTAGGTAAGAATATAGTGATATAACTGATGAGTTTGCTGTATTCATTTCAGTTTGCTTCAGTTAAAAAGGTGATTCAGTTGGGTTCAATAATCCTCCCACTTTTCCCAAAACATATGCTTGTGGTTCTGAGCCAGTCTTAAGACTTGCTTTTGAAATGAATACTCACTAGTTTCTCTAGGTCTTCAAAGCCCTATATCCTTGGTGTAATCAAAGACTAAGTCAAACTTCCAAGATTACAAAAAGAATTGAAATACAAAGGAAAAAGCTAACTAGTAACATATTTCAATAATTCTTATCCTTGTACAAACAAGATTAGGTAAAACTCAAATCTATTACATCTCTTATTGGCAGATCTGCAAAGTTTCTGATAAAAGGTGAAAATAAAACTACTTTATCAACTAATTTTTTGGAATGTATATCACTTTTTACGCTGTCCCTGTTCAACATCATCAGGAAATACCGACACAAAACCACTACACATTTTAAAAATTATTTTTACAATGTCATTCAGGTAATGGAGTTTCTATAAAAATCTGGACTCAAATGAAATTGATTATAAAATATAAAATTGTATCAACTTACTGTGTTAAATCTTTCCAGAAAACTGTCATCTCCAAGCAAGACATAGGCTTTCAACAGATATTCATAATATGAATCAATCCCTGCTCCAACTCCACTATCTATGGAAACACAAATGTGATTTTTCATTAAACAACTGTTAAATTAAAAAAAAAAAATTGCTTAGTCAAGATTTCAAGGCCTGAAAACATTCAGACTAATCACAATGATACCACTATAACTTACTACTGTAACTTCTTATAATCAATACAAAACTTTGGAAAATGTACACAATTAACTAACCCCTAAACAACACACTACGTGATTCTCAAAACCAATGGTTATTTAACAACATGCAAGGGTAACAATAAAATATCAAAGAACTTTCAACCACTTAAGGAGAATATAATTAGTGGCAAATAAGACACAAATGTTTTTACTTTTTCCATGTTTGTTTTTAACTTTGCTTCGTAAAGCCACTGAAAATTGAGTCTTCTTTCAAGTACAGGATTTCTAACTCAAAATTGTGATAAACGAAAAAGCCACAAATGGTATTTTCTTCCATAAATTCATATACCAAAAAGTAAAACACAATCCAACTGAATTACATATACTTCCCTCTTCTCCAACAGCTTCAGACATTTTTCTATATATTTTGTATTATTATTAAAATCAATTCTAATTTATGCAGGTAAGAAAAAAATGATTTATAATGAATCATCTTCAAAATTACCTCTACATACTTCTACTCCATCCCTCCATCACCACCAAATCTGTTGCTAAAGTGAACAATGATGTAATATACTCTTTGAGGGGGCCCAAAGCAACCTGTAATGTTAATTTCTTTATTTTCCAAAGACTTCAACTTTTGCCAATATAAACAAAAGATGCAAGTAGCCAAAAATCATCCAGTTAATAGGAGGAAAAATTCATACAATATAGATTATTTAATGTTTATTTATGCCTTTCCCTCAAGCTATAAGCACTCCTTAGATTAGCATTAAATTACATTGTGCATATATATGACTACACCAGTTTAGATTTGTCCTGGAACAGATAATTATATTTAAAATAAATAATTTTCTAACTATTTCATAGTTTAATTAGCTCTTAGTTTCACTAGGTGGAAAATAAGCATCTTGTGTTCTTTAAGAAATTGGTATGTATAAATGAATAGTAAATTCACTTAAATCTTGAGGAAATCTAAAGATCAAGTCTCTTGCTTTGCTTTTTCCTAAAAAGGAAAAAAGAACCAAAGTCAAGAAAAAATTAAAGAACAATAATAATATCTACTCTTAAAAAGAAGAAATGTTATCTAACACAAAAATGAAACCTATAGATTCAAAAACCACCTATTTTATTGTCTTAACCAGTAAAAAAAAAACGATAGGCAGGTGGAGTCTAGACCACTTAAGAGCTGAACCAACTCTAGACAAAAATGAAGATGGTACAATGCTATGACTGCAAGGAAATGATTTAAAAAATTTCAGTTTTCATGTTTGTAGCAATATATTGATGCACAAAATATCAAAAATACAAAGTCTGGATTTTTCTTCTTAGGTTTATAATACACTATCAAACTTCTATTTAATGCATTTGTAGTTGCATTATAAATGCATTAAGCCTTCTCTGTTTATGTGTATGCTATACGAGCACATACATGCTGGTACGTTACCATGAAAATATTAGTTCTTATCTCAAGCTAGTGACTCGTCTTTTTACCCATATTTATATACATTTCATTTCTATTGTAAGACACAACATTTTTCTAGTGGTACATTTAAATCAACATATTATGTTATTTTAAATCTTCATTTTTAAATGAGTCTTTTTAGTGTTATGACATAATGAATTTAATTTAACAGCTGAAGTACGATATGGTAACTACACTGTACTATTTAATTCACAGACGTAGGAAAATATTTTATTTTTAAACTATAACCAAGATGAGACTAGACAGTTATAAGCAGTGAAATACTAGAAAACAGTGAATGAATACATAAGATGATTTTTCATCAGTGGCCATTCAATATTTTGCTTTTAGGAACTTGGAAGAAATTGTCTAGAGTTTCAAATGTTCTGGTAAATCTAGTCATTTCTTAGCTTCCTCAGTATCATCCTGAATTACTGAAATAACTGACTCTGAAGAGTCAAAAGTTCTTTTCTGGTCTGAGGTAGCCAACAATGGCCACATTGAGGATTTCCCCATAGAAGCCCTCTTTGAAGATATACATGATGGGAGTTTCCATGGACTTTTTTGTGTTCCTGTAGTGTGGATTCCATCCCATGCTCACCACCATCTTATGGACAATCTCCACTTCCAACACTAGTCCAACCACAATAAACGCTAGTGAATACATCACCTGGAAGATTATCTACTACATGTTCAGGAAAGTTAACTGTGGGGATGCCAAGATCCTTGGAGCCACGGCCAAAGCTCTGCACTACTTGGCTTCAGCAGAAGTATGGCAGGTGCTTCATTCTGCTGGGGTATGGGCTGTGTCTGGGTCTGTGCATCCACAAGGTGGTGTTTATTACATTATTGAAATGACTAAGTAAAATGGGCCTTGCATGAACCACTAATAAGACTGTTGTGTCATAACACAATGATTATGCTTAATTCAAAATTAATTATGGTTAACTTGCACCTGAGGTCTGAGGTGGGTTTAAAAAAAAAAAAATTACAAAATTCTGAAGCCACAATTCAGATCTGTTTCAGGAACCATTTAGATGACACAGAAAAATTTTATACAATACTGAATAAAGGTAATAATTTTAATATATTTGAGTTAATAATTTTATAATTTTTATTTATTTAAATTAGGCAGTTACCTTTTATTTTACATATAAACAAGATAAGCTTTTTAGAAATAGAGAATGTATAAAAAAGATGCTTTCATTAAGAATATTCTAGTTTATTTCTATTCTTCTATGCTTATCAGGGTGTTTTATAAAGATAAAATCACATTCTTTGTACAATTCAATATCCTGTTTGTTCATATAACATTGTTACATGTTCCTTCCCATGCTTCTGATTTATTTCAATAACAATATTCCAACACTGATGTAAAATAATTTTCTTAGCTTTTTTTACTGATGGTTACTTAGACTGTTACCCAATTTTCTGCTATTTATAAATAATTGCATGGGAACATCTTGGGAACAAATAATTTTCTATGTTTTGTATTATTCCTCAGACTAGATTCCCAGAAGTAAAATTATTAATCAAAGGGACTAACATCTCGTTACTGGGCACTTACTTCGTAGTAAGTGTAGTACATGCCCGGCACTGTTCTAAGCACTTTACTTTGGTTAACTCATTTAATCCTCATACAGAACAACTAATTACTATTAATATGCCCACTTTGCAGATATGGAATAGAGAGACACACAGAAGTTATATAAGTTTCCCAGGATCACATAGCTTGAATCCAACAACATGACCCCAGAGTCTACGCTCTTAGCTACTATATTTCTGGAGGTAGGGAAAAAAAAAAGAATTTATTAAACCCAGATTCTTACTAAACCACACCTTGATGTGAGATGGCTGCGGAACTCTGGTTCTCTAGTTTTCAAATAAATTATAGCGTTTCATCTATACCCTATACCTATAATGCTATATCCATTAAGAAATAGAATACTAAATCATGTAGAAGAAGTGTGTGTCACATTTGGCATCAAAAAAGAAAATCTGGCTAAATTAATTAAAATTCCAGCAATCGTGTGAGAACCTATGCTTTATAGTATCCCAAAGATTATTTTAACAAATGAAAATTCTTTATTTCCCAACCATTTTGAGGATGCAAAGGCTTGATTTAAAAAGCCTAACTTACGTACCTTTTCGTACCCAATCTCCAGTATGAATATTTATAGTCACGCCCACTAAATTACTACTTCGCTGTCTTTTTTCCCAGAGAAAATCGAGAGCTTTTCTGGCATATTCCTGTAATTAAAAAAAAATAATAATAAATGCATATTTAAAGAACTAAGTATCTTTGGCAAATAGGAAACAAACAAACAAAACTCAAAGGCTGATAGGATATTTTAAGAATTAGGTTAAATTTCTAAGATAACTATTTATAAAACAAATTTCCTTAAAACTCAAAGCTTGGCTCTTTTTCAACCAATCAGTGTAGTTAGGAAAGACTCTGAATATACTACTCAGAGGAAGGCTCACTTTGAAGGCTCACTTTCATCTACTCTTTTTGTTTTTTCTTCCTTTCATCTACTCTTGTAGCACAAGTTCATATTCACACACATGTATTATTAAATTATATTAATTGCTTACATAATTAGATATACTTGTTAAAGTAATTTCTACCACTTAAATGCAAAGTAAAAATCTCCCTAGATACTCTTATTTAGAAAACTGGAAGAGAATTTCAAAGGTAGTATGCTATCTTTGAAAGTCATTTCAGATCCTACTTTTTAAATGGTATGCAAGTTCATTAGTAAAAAGCTATTAAATCAACTAGGCTACCAAATATTTGATAACAACAAACTTGTAAGCTTATGACATGTTTTTCTTTTTCTCATTTATTTTATCTACTAGACACTAAATAAAATGAGTTGTGAACAAATTTTTGGCTTTGGATGAAAAGATGTCACAAAATATAAATGCAAAGGGCAAGTACAGGCAGGTTTCTAAATTAATTTCAGAGCAAGAACCTATTTAGCACTGCAGAAGGACTTCTATAAAAGAAAAAGTCATTAAACCCATTTGCCACTTGGTAGATTACAGAGTGTAAAATAGTTATAATTCTTAACTCAAAGTATGCTGATTTCTCTTAAACACAAAGCAGGTTATAATTTTAATTAAATGGCAGAATTTCAGAGCCAGGAAACTTCAAAAAGATTGTATTTCCCTAGTCTTATTTTACAGCTAAGAAAACAGGCCTAGTGAAATTCAAGATTAGCTAGAGTTTAAAATTGAATTACAGGACAAAAAAATAATATGAGAATTCAGATTTCTTTATATGTATTAGATCAAGGGTCAGCAAACCTTTTCTGACAAGAATCAGGTATCTTAAGTGCTATGGGTCACACAGTAAATGGCACAATTACTCAACTCTGTCACCGTAGCACCAAAGTAGGCATAGATAAAAACAAACAATTGAGCATGGCTGTGTTCCAAAAAAGCTTTATTTATAAAAATAGGCAGTGGCTGCACTTTGCTCACAGACTGTAGTTTGCCAACCCTGTATTATATCAATGCTTTGTCAACTGCATCTTCTCTGATAACAAATTACTGCATATTCAAGAATTTTTTTTAAAAAAATCATGACTTTCAACAGATTTATTAATAAACATAAAATAGCCCACTGGAAAGAGTATGGGTTTCAAATTCAGAAAGACATGGATTCTAATTCCAACTCCATGCATCATCTACCAGCTGGCTGTGCAGGTCTCTCATACTCTTTGAGCCTTATTTTCCTCACCTGTAACTGCATCAATATCTGAGAGTGTAGTTATTAAAGTATGCAAAAGTGTCCAAATTTTTTAATGAAGGGAAAATATTAGTGAACAAGATATAGAGCAAAAACTTAAGTTTAAAAGATTAACCAACCAAACATGATAAATCTGTCCTTGAGACATGTGAACATACAGACATACATTCAAAGGCATACATACATACAAAGTCAATTTGTTTTCTTTACATTCAGATCTAGTATCTGTAATGCTACTATACAGTCCCTATTTCTGCTTGTTCTGTTTGCCATTTGTTGGATTTTTAAACATTAACCTAAGTCATATGCTTGAAAAAGACAGTGCTTTGTGTTACCACTGCACTCCAATGACATGCTTAAATAATTAGTTTTTTAATGAGAGACACAGATAGTCCACAACTATGTGGGGATATTAAGTCTTTTGGATAATGAATAACATTTCCCTTGCAGTAAACAAATTTACAGATTAGAGTCTCAATCAACACTTAAGTATGAAAATTTCACTGTGTTTTAGAAGATTAGTGAAGGTTTCAGAACTTTCAGAAGTGCAATAGACCATATGGAAGTCTAACAAAACACAGGGACATAGTATTTCATAAGACATTTATGATATCAAGGAAACATCAAACTCATTTAAGTAATATGGCTAAAAAAATTCTAAGACTAAACCTAAACATATACTTCATAGTTGGTGAACAAAATGCAAAGTTGGATTTAACATAGCTCTCTCACAATGTTCTAGGTTTTTGACAATTAAAAACCATGTAAAGGAATTTAGACAAAAAGTTCACTAAAATAACAGTAATTCTCCAACTAATAATCCTAATATTTAACCAATGAAGAAGATATAAAGGTAGTTATGCCCAATACCCAGGATATCAAAGACCGTAAAAAGCAAACCTCAAATATTGTTGCTCCTGTGAATCGACTTAAAGCAGCAAATTCAAGGATCAAGGTACCTGCACAAGCTGTACAGGTATCTGTCTCAGTTCCTGTCCGAGCTTCTGGTTTTCTGATGCCAAACTTTAAATTAATCTGAATACAGTTAGAAAATTGTCATTAGCAGTTATCAAGACAATGACTTTCTGATAAGAAACTACTTTTCAATCAAGTCTTTGTATAAAATCATGAAAATAATTCATAAAATAACTAAACACTGAAATTCAATCTGATGATCTCTTTGACTTTCCAATTAGCATGTAGGGAAATATATTCTAAGCATATAATATTCATGAAGTAAGTAAGCTTTTATGTCATTCCATCCTCAATGACATCAAAACTCAATTACTTCCCTTGGAGTAAACAAGGGAAATGATTATAATCCAAGGGAAATTACACAGAGAAGGTATCTTTTATAACAATTTTGTTCTCTGGACAGTTTGAACTAGTAAGTACAAGAATAGGGAAGTAGACCAGCCTTAGAAGAAATTAGGGTTAGACTAGAATTTGTGAAAAACCAGTCTATATTATATATTAACTAGTTCATCACAGAGAGAAAACAGATTGTTATGGTATACATTTGAAAGGAAATTAAAATTTCATTTACGGGTTTTAAGAGTTTTGAAACATAGAGTGTATCACCTTGCTGGCAGGCTAACAACACAAGGGAAATTTTTTCAAAGGGGTATTTCTTTATTAAGTGGAAGACAACCAAATAGGCCACGGGCGGTAGCTCATGCCCATAATCCCAGCACTTTGTGAGGCCAAGGCGAGTGGATCACTTGAGGCCAGAAGTTTGAGACCAGCCTCGCCAACATGGCGTAACCCCATCTCAACTAAAAATACAAAAATCAGCCAGGCATGGTGGCGTGTGCCTGTAATCCCAGCTATCTGGGAGGCTGAGGCATGAATCTTTTGAACTTGGGAGGCGGAGGTTGCAGTGAGCCGAGATAGCGTCACAGCACTCCAGCCTGTGTGACAGAGCAAGACCTTTACTACTACAATATGAACCTGGATTAACTAGACTCAAACTGGGCAGACACTGATTAAAATTAGAATATTTTTCAGCAATCCAAGTAACCAACAAAAAAGGAGGATATGCCAAGGATTCAGCCAATAATAAATAAACAAAAAAAATCAAACATAAAACATCACGGGTATACTCTTGGTCCAGTTATTATTCAAACTCTATATAAAGAGAAGCTCAAAAAAATTTATATTTCAACTTATCTGCAAATATCAATTGGTAGGTATACCTAGTGCCTTAACAGTGTCCAATCAACAGATTCCAGGCATTTCTAAACAAACACCCCCTCAACAACAAAAAAACAAACAACAAATGTGAAACGTAGGTGAGAGATGGGGATTTGATCACTGTTAATGTTGTTCTCAGTACTGCCATTTACCTTACTTTGTGAAGTACCACTTGAGACATTTTCATGTGCTATTAGTCTAGCAGTACCCCTCCATACCCTCCCAAACTTATAATTATCTCTACCATTTGTACTTTTGTAGGATTAGCTAGTTTTAGGTAGTTCTGCGCCATAAACAAGAATGAAAAGTATCTCCTGCCCCCTTATGCTGCCTGTATCCCTATCTACAGAACTAAAATTGAAAACTGATACTAAGAATAATTAATCTAAAATGAAGCAATACCTAATAATAAAATAAAGATGGAATCACATGAATTACACTAAGGTAAAGTATAATTTTACAAATATTTGCAACAAGAATCAACAGTGAAAAATATTTTCTGGTCAATTTCATTAATTACTACAATCAACTAATCAATATTTATTGCTTACTTACCTACCATGTGGGGGATATTATGATAATATACAAAGGAATAGATCCTTGTCCTCAAGGAGCTTAAAATCCAGACAGAGCAAATAAGACAGATATATAAATAGAGAAAATAACTAACAATGAAAAGTCATAAATTAAGTGCCAAACAAATGGAAGCCACAAGTGCTAAAATGTGAATTTCAGAAAAGGAAATAACACCGAATTGGGAGTAGTTGAGAGCTAAGAATGACAAAGTCTAAGAGTAGTCATAAGAAAGCAAAAGCAAAATAGAGAAGAATAAACATCTCTCTATCCCACTTTCAGTATCTTTTCCCTTAAAATGGAAATACTTTGAATCATGAACGTTTTAGTACAATAATACTTAAGATGTTTGTATATTGAACTGTACCCCAAGATGACTGCTATAAAATTTGTAAAAGGACGATTTATTAACACAATTATCTATAGTATCTGTTCATTTAAATCTTGTATCCTTCCTGAAGATAAGTGGTATTAAACAACTTTTTTTTTAAATTTTTTGGGGGGATGGAGTCTCACTCTGTCACCCGGCTGGAGTGCAGTGGCACGATCTTGGCTCACCGCAACCTCCACCTCCCGGGTTCAAGCAATTATCCTGCCTTAGCCTCCCGAGTAGCTGGGATTACAGGCACACACCATTGCATCCAGCTAATTTTTGTATGTTTAGTAGAGATGGGGTTTCACCATGTTGGCGAAGATGGTCTCGATCTCTTGACCTCGTGATCCGCCCGACTTGGCCTCCTAAAGTGCTGGGATTTCAAGTGTGAGCCACTGCGCCCGGCCAGTATTAAAGAACTTTTAAATGCAGAACCAAGATGCATTTCAGCATCCAAGGGGCACTACCATTTCCACAAATCAGGGAAGAAGGGTTCAGTGCTTTTTTTTGCTTACGGGATCCTCTGGTTGATCTAGGGGCTGGTAGATAGGTTCTTGTCCTCCTGACTAGGACTCAAATGACTGGGTTTAGAGATGGCACTGGTAGTAGTATCTATTACTGCAGAAATTAATAACAAGGAGCTTATTGTCCTGCTTTCTTGAGAGGTTTAAGACAAAAAGAGATGAAAGTAGGAATAAAATAAAGCATGAGGCAATCTAGAATCTGGTTCCTCCTAATTCTGTGTTCCTGAGAGTCACAAGGCAATTTTAAAAAGGACATCTTTTTATTGCAAAGTAAAGGCATAAATTACCTACACTAAACTTGTTTACACTGTCTTTTTGCTACACTAGAAAATCCTTAAAATATGTATAAATCATAATAGAATTCTTATTAACCTTATATTTTATGGATATAATCATCTACTCAACGTTCGTAATGAGGTCTTATCTGAAAAGCTGGCAAGTTGCTTTTAATTAACTTCGAGGAAATGGCATTACAAAGTACGTACTAGCTCTAAAGTTTATATGAGTTTAAAAAATGACCACTAACTCTTACAATACCATTTCTGTACAGTACATTCTTCTGAGTTAAAACCATTAATGCAAATACTATCAATTACATATGCTTATCTAAGAGAGACTGATTACACAAATTTTCATGGGCAAAAGCATACTAAGCATGTATAAGAAAGGATGGGACAGCAGTTATTTTTCTTCTACTGTCCTATTATAAAAAAATCATTTTAAAAATTTTCTTGACACTTCAGAGTATAAGAAAATAATATAAGTTACTTTGTTTTACCATAACACTCATAGTATCTTCTGTTTTAATTCCTTGCCTGCTTCTCATGTTACGGCAAAAGTAAAGAAATGCTAGATTCCTCAAAATCTAACACCTCCATTTATAATAAAAACTAAAAGTATTTACTAAAAGTAAACTGAATTAAATAAATGTTTATATATTGTTTAAAAAAACTTTGCTTTTAATTTTAACATGCTAAGTAAAAAAAGATCAACAAATTTAACTGTACTAATAAGCAAAGAAATCCATATTAAAATATAATTCAATTTTTCCTCATTAAGTTGGCAAAATAATAATATACAGTAACAGTTAAATGACACATGTACTTTTACACAACACTGAGAAGTAAAAAAGAATCTTTCTGAAAAGCAACTGGGCAACAAGTACCTGATATCTTAAAAAGCATTCCCTACTCAGTGACATTACTTCCTCTTCGAGTAATTTATCTGAAGGAAGAAATTAAAAATGTGTAAAAAGATGTGTATCAGAATGTCCACAGAGGCCAGGCACAATGGCTCACATCTGTGAGTCCAGGGAAGGCCAAGGTGGGAGGATCTCTTAAGCCCAGGAGTCTGAGACTACCCTGGGCAACACAGTGAGAACCCCATCTCCACAAAAATTTTTTTTAAAAATCAGCCGAGCATGGTGGCACGTGCCTGTAGTCTCAGCTACTACAGGAGGCTGAGGTGGGAGGATCACTTGAGCCCAGGAGTTGGAGGCTGCAGTGAGCAATTATCACACCACTGAACTCCAGCCTGGGTGATAGAGGGAGACTATCTCAAAACAAACAAAAAGAATGTTTACAGAGAGCTATTTAAAATATCAACTAGAAATTTAAACAAGAAGAGACTTCATTCTAGTCTGTTTAATTTTTAAAAAGTGCTAGCACAACTCACTAAATTGATAGGTAAAGCATTGCCCTATATCATGCTATATCTCCAGTCAAGGATGACTTCTTGATGGAGGAAATTAGCCTTATTTGATTTGACTTATATTTGTAGAGAAGTTATGCCAGGTGATAGAGATGGTAAGCCTAAAGGCATGGAATGAAAAAAAAAAAAAAACTTAGAGACTCTGGGGACACTACAGATTGTTCTGGCTGAAATGGAACAATGATTTCACTGGGATATGGAAATAAGAGAGAATTTCAGAAAGTCTACTGCCAAACTACAAAAAATGCTGAAAGTTAAGGGACACTCAATACAATAAAAAGAGCCATAAAATTTTTGAAGATAATTTGACAAAAATTAGATTTCAGTGATACTGGTTTTTCAAGTGCTCTGAAGCATAAATCAAGAGAGAAAGAGTAAGACAGGTATAAGAAAAGAAAAAAACTGACAGAGCTTGGTAATGGCTGAGGTATCTGTCCTGGATAAGAGGGAGAGAGTAATAGCGTTAATAAAGAACGAGAAATAAATCAGAAGAGCTATTTCCATCTTCAATGGCTTCTTTCCCTCTGCTTTAAATATAAAATTTTCTTAGGGGAAAACCAATAAAACTCCTTCAACTGACTTTATTGCCAACTCTCCTTTAACTACCAACACAGAAGAAATTTTAAAATGAGTGGTTCATTCCTATTTACTTTCACCTACTTTGAATACTTTCCTCTTTATTCACTACAACTTCAAGGCTCTGTTTGCACCCAATTCTCAAGTTTTCTAGAACATTTCCTCCTTTCGAAGTTCCCTTCTTTGGATTTTATAGTACTGCACACTACACTACTTCATGATTCTCCTCTTAAATCTGTGTACCTTACTTTCCACTGGCTGTCCCTCCTCATGCCCTCCCTCTGTCCTGTGAGTTCTCTCTCTGTCCTCTCCTTTGGACAGTTAACACCTACATACTAACTGCTTCAATTATATCTTCTACACAAATAATTCTGTGCCCACGTTCTGGTCTAGCATCTGTTTTTCCTTCTGCAGCATAATCTAATCTGTAATGGTAATGACACATTAAAGCTTAAATTATACATATACACAATGGAATACTATTTGGCCACAAAAAAGAATGAGATCCCGTCCTTTACAACAACATGGATGGAAGTGGAGCACAGTATGTTAAATGAAATAAGCCAGGCACCTGGGCGGGGTGGCTCATGCCTGTAATCCCAGCACTTTGGGAGGCTGAGGCAGGTGGATCACAAGGTCAGGAGATCAAGACCATCCTGGCTAACACGGTGAAACCCCATCTCTACTAAAAATACAAAAAATTAGCCGGGCGTGGTAGCGGGCGCCTGTAGTCCCAGCTACTCGGGAGGCTGAGGCAGGAGAATGGCGTGAACCCAGGAGGCAGACGTTGCAGTGAGCCGAGATTGCGCCACTGCACTTCAGCCTAGGCGACAGTGCAAGACTCCATCCCCCCAAAAAAAAAAAAATAATAAGCCAGGCATAGAAAGACAAATTTTGAATGTTCTTACTCATTTGTGGGAGCTAAAATTTAAAACAATTGATCTCATGGAGTTAGAGAGTAGAACAATGGTTATCAGAGGCTGGGAAGGGTAAGTGGTGGGGATGGGGAATAGGGGATGGTTAATGAGTACAGAAACAGGTTAGACAGAATGAATAAGATACAGTATTTAATAGCACAACAGAGCGATTACAGTCAACAGAAATGTATCATACATTTTAAAACAACTAAAAGAGTATAATTGGAATGTTTGTAACATAAAGAAATCATAAATGCTAGAGGTAATGGCCACCCCATTTACCCTGATGTGATTATTATGCATTGTATGATTGTATCAAAATATCTCATGTACCCCATTAATATATACCTACCATGTACCCATAGAAATTAGAAATAAAACTTTTTTAAAGCTTAAACTAATCTAATTATCACATAACTTAGAAGTATAATCAGTTAATTGAAATGAAAATATAAATTTGTTATATAGCTTTGAAGCGTTTTTTTTCAGCCTCAAGCTGGTGAAGAACAATGGCTCTGATCACAAACCTTTGTTTTGTAAAACAGCAAAGAAAGTATATAAAGACTCTATTTTTTCAGAAGTACTTACTCTTGGATAAGGAAGGCCACTGGTAGTGTTGAAAGCCGGTAAAAGTTTGTAACCTAACTGCTTTGCCATTTGGAGAAGTTCATCATTGTACCACTGCATATATTCACCTTTTTCTTTCAGCATGATCGCCAGGGAGTGCCCACCCAAAAGACCCCTAGGATCACAGAGATGAAACATTATCCATATCTTATAGACAATTAGAAGTTACCATGTAAAAAGGTGTGGGTACTTTCTTATACAATTTAACATATTTAAGGAAAGACAAAAATTATTTAAACATTATTTACTTAACGCTGTTCATTTTATGGCAAACCATTACAATTACAGAGTCAATATATTTTTTTAAAAATTAGATATTCTATCCTGTTGTGAAGTGTTTTGCGTTCTTAAATAGCTTAAATTTTCTTAAAATCCGAGATACTACATTTAACAAATCTAACAAATATTTTAACAAATTTTAAATTTAAAAATTTAGTTGTATCACCATGAAGTCTTTAACTTAGAATATTATTTAAAACATAAAAACCTCTCGCTCTAGATTAATAAACTCTGTGTAAAACCACATAACAATTTCTTATATTTAATTGAAGAGTAGACTCACTTTGACAAAGAGGAGTTACAATAACAAACATTTAATCAAAACTATAAAAATTAAATAATATTGAAACTTGAACTAATAAATCCTGTAATTTCATCTTTTTAAAATATCCTGGCCAGGTGCAGTGGCTCATGCCTGTAATCCCAGCACTTTGGGAGGCCAAGGCAGGTGGACCACGAGGTCAGGAGATCGAGACCATCCTGGCCAACACGGTGAAATCCCGTCTCTACTAAAAATACAAAAATTAGCTGGGCATGGTGGCAGGTGCCTGTAATCACAGCTACTCAGGAGGCTGAGGCAGGAGAATCACTTGAACCAGGGAGTCGGAGGTTGCAGTGAGCCAAGATCGTACCACTGCACTCCAGCCTGGCAACACAGTGAGAGTCTGTCTCCAAAAAAAAAAAAAAAAAGGCCCAAGAGCATTTCAAACTGTTTGTTGAGAGGTAATCTTATAAATTCAGTTTCATTTGGCTTACCTGAAGAGGTGCTTGGCTATGGTTAACAAACTACGTAAGCTGGTGAAAATACCTGTGATGAAGCTGACTAATGTTCAACCTATATTTCCTTTTTAACAACATACAGATATTACCTTTGAGTCTAGAGACGTCTGCGAGTGATTAAATACAAGGTAATGCCACAGACTCTGTGTTTCATAATGTTCCAACTTACATCTTTTAAACACAAGAAACTTCTTGCATGATTACCATCAAGAAATAAACAGTATATCCTAAACTTTTCTGATATTAAAATTACAGACTGGGCGTGGTGGCTCACGCCTGTAATCCCAGCATTCTGGGAGGCCGAGGCAGGCAGATCACTTAAGGTCAGGCATTCGGGACCAGCCTGGCCATTAGGGTGAAACCCCATCTCTATTAAAAATACAAAAATTAGCTGGGCTTGGTGGTATGCACCTGTAGTCCCAGCTACTCAGGAGGCTTAGACAGGAGAATCGCTTGAACCCGGGAGGCGGAGGCTGCAGTGAGCCAAGATTGTCACTGCACTCCAGCCTGGGTGACTGAGCAAGACTCTGTCTCAAAAAATATATATAAATAAATAAAAATAAAATAAAATTATAGCTTTAGTGTCTTTCATACTTACCCAAGAACTCTGATGTTTGTTTCAAAGACTGATACGACTACATCGTTATCTAAATTAACATCTCTTAAAACTTTTCTCACTGCATCTTCAAATTCTTTAGTTTTATTTAATACCTGGGAGAAGAAAATTATGAAATAAAGTTCTTTTCTACCAAGTCAAGGAGAAACATTCTTAGAATGAGCTATTAAAAATCAGTCTACTTTAAAACTCTAAAAAGTGACACACACAAATAATATTTCTAAGTATATTATAAAAATGTAATAATGTCTAAAACTAAAAAAATTAAGTATCTAATTATATAGCATCTTTATACACTTCTTTGCATACACTGAAATATTATGAGGACTTTGAAGCTACCATCATCAGACCTGTTAACTGGGTTCTCATGACCCAGGCAGGCTACATGAGGTGAGTTCCAGTAGAATTTGGTTTCTAAGTCAAAACAAAATTAAAAACCATCCTATTCACCAGATACATTCTAAAAGTTGCTTTTATTCTCAGAAGAAAGCACTTTCTTCAAGGCATGTTCAATTGGTCCTAAACTATACATCCCCTGCTAGCTTCACTCCATGGATGCCCTGTTCACTAAGGAGGCTATACAATGTTGTGGTCATACAATGTTATGGTCATGCCCTGATTTGAATTCTGGTTGTTTCACTCACTACCTTTGCTATCTCAGCCAACTTACTTCCATTTCTGAGCTTGTTCTTTCATCTATAAAAAGAGGAAATACCTACTCTTATAGGGTTGTTTTCTTAAATAAGATAATGTATGTAAAATGATTTTAGTAGAGTGTCTGACTTAAGGGCTTAAAATAATTACAACTATTAACCATGCAGATCTAGAATCCTGACTAAACTAAAAACTTCGTGGATTCTTGCAATGGGCAGCAAAAGTAGTCCCTGTCATCACACAGGCTGCTATGATTTTTCAGTCTAAATTAAGGCCGCACATGAGATGTTACCTAGAGCCTAGGTACATTAAAAGTAGTTTTCCTTTACTTAACTGTTTAATCTCTCCTCATTTGATAATAATTTGTTGTGCTTTTTCACTTGATTTGATACGTAAAAATTCTAATTTATAAAACATTCCATAAAAGTATCTCCCTAAATTCAGTAAAAGTAAAATTTAGGGTAAGTCCTGACTAAAACATAATATGAAAACTGATTTTAAACTGACGGCTCTCCCTTCTCAATCTCAAAGTCCACATCAAGTGGGCAGCAATAAATGCAGGCACATACAGTGCATCTATCACTTTTGGAATGAGACATAACTGTTCCACTATCCTCACCCTCCATACACATATACATTTTAGTATCACTTTGTTAATCTAATTCTTCTCCCTGGGTTTATCTCCTGGGAATTTTTGCCTCTTGAACTCTTCTAGCTTGTAATCAGACTCTTCCATATGTTTTCTTTAAGGCCAATAAACCAAAAACAAGGCACACAGTATTTTCTCTTTCTCATAGTTACTGTAATATAGTTACTGTAATATAGTTCTCATAGTTACTGTAATATAGTTTGCATATTCCATTCCGAAACATGAAGCTGTGACTTTCAAACCCTGACTAGCTAAAAAGATCTAAACAATCGTGATTTTTCTCAACCATAACATCTTTTTGAACCAAAGAGCTTTGGAAGGGATGCCCAGTCCCACTCCACAACAACTGAATCAGAATAACTTAGGAGGACCTATTTTTTTTAAATCACAAGTGATCCTCCTAAGCTGCTTTTAGAGTTGAGAATTTTCGTTCTTAAAAAAAAAAATACTCCAGTGAAAGAAGAATACAAAAACAACATTGAGAAGAGAAGCCTAGCTCCAAAAAATTTCTGACACCCCAAAGGTTTTTTGTTTTGTTTTTTAAATATTAATCACCACTTGGGATATTAACTGGAAGTTGAGAATTATGCCTTAAGGAAAATTCTCACAAAAGCCTACTTTCATACCATAATGATCTAAGAGTAAAAAACTAAAAAGATACTATATTTAGAAATCATGACATCTGTAACTCAATCTTTCCCTCTGTCATCACAAACAGTCCTGAACCAGAAATAAATTTCTGTACTATACGAGGTTGAAAAGGAGTACCAAGAAGTCATCACCTGATGCTAAAAATCACTGCTGGGAAAAATTAATTTTTGGCTTATGAACACAGCAATATAAAGATTCTAATTTAACAATTTTGATATCATTTTGGCATGTCATTATGGAACAACATCAATGATGTTTTCTAAAGTTACTTTTTTCCAATAGCTTCAACCTCCTTGTCCAAAGAGGGGAAAAAAGGACCTTCCTAATTAAGGTGCCATTACATAAGCTGACATTCCCATAAATTATTTGGATATCTCTGTTATATTACATAATTCCATTTGACCTCATCAACTCAACAGTGTAAAAATTTATTTAGAAGCAAAGATCAGAATATCTTTAATTCTGAAGGCTTCTATTTCATACTTACTGTGTTATGATCATATTCACAATACTTAAGTGTGCATACCATGAATAAAATAAATCCAAGAAGAGTCAAACCTACCACAAGGGTGTCCAAAGAATCAATCAGTGTCAGAGAAAATCTAAGAAACAAGTGTAACAAGATATAAAACGTTAGAATCCTAAATAGTTTATGAATGTACAAGTAGACTTATCTATATTCTATTGACTGGTAGTTTCTATAAATTAGTACTTCCATGTATCTATAGTACAATGTAACCTATAAAGCTCTGAAAGAAACTGAAAAGCCTTTACATTTATGTTCAATGAATCTACGTATCTTCAAGAGGCATAGAAACATTCACTAGCTCTGAAAACAAATGAAAATATTAAAACATCAACAGTCCAATGTGCTAATGACTTTATAAACATTTTAAAAGTTACATAAAGGTTACATATATTTTAAGTTATATGCAGCTTAACAACTAACTTTTCTCTGATCCAAGATGTAAACTGATTAATCTTTTATAAATGATAACAGAAGGGAATAAAGGAGCATAATGTAACACATAAAACAGTCTTTAAAATTTAGCCAATCCCTAGAAATATTATTATATGTAAACTGTCTCTAAAAGTCTAAGACTTGAGAACTCTGAGATGCCATGCCATGCCCCGTGTTAATACTCACTTTCCCAAGGCATCATCAACGTCACCGCGACTTGGCTCTTGGCCTCTAACTCGACCTCTACAGGTTAAAGGCATGAGTTCATCAGCAGGGTAAGCATGTTCCTGCAAGGAAAACTTTAATAAGTCACTAAGGAAAATAAGAGAAAGCACACATCATTTTGAGAACATAACTTTTTCACAGTTAAAAAGTAAAATAAAAGTTAGTCAAAAGTTGTACTAAATTTACACCCTGTGGAATCTTTTAAAAAATCTTTAATTATAAATGTAATACATGCTTGAAAAAAAGTCAAACAATACCAAAAAAATTTCTTTAAAAAACTGATAATCTGCTTCCCCTCCCCTCCCCAATCTCACTTCCTAGAGCTAACTACTGATAAGACTGGCATTTATCCTTCCAGATTTATCCCACGTACATTCAAATACATACACATATATTATTCTAAAATTTTATTTACGAACAGGTGTTCATGCCATATGCACACATTGCTCTAAAATTTGTTTACTTAAATCATGGAGTTTTCTTCCCATGTTTTTAGAATGTTACAGATGTACTCTATTCTAATAACTACAAACTGATAACATTAGCTAATATTTAATGAATACTTATATTCTAAGCGCTATTCTATCTATATATTTCAGTTAATTTAATTGTCACAATGCTCTGAAGTAGATTCAATTATCTCTAATTCATGGATGAGAAAACTGAGGCCCAGAGAAGTTAAGTAAGCCTAGATCACACATCTAGTAAATGATCCAGAATTCAAAGCCAGGTACCCTGACTCCAGAGTCTATCCCCTTAGCAGTGCCCATTCCTCAAAGTATCCCTTTACTGATGAACATGGAGGTTGATTTCAATTTTTTACTATGTAAACAATGATGCAATAAACACCTATGTGCATGTATCTTTTGAACATATGCCAGTATTTCTATGTATCAGATACCTAAAAATAGACCCATTAGGGTCAAAGGTATGTATAACTAATTTTTGGTAAATGCTACAAATTGAGGACACCAATCTACACTCAATTACTTTCTCACTAACATAGGAAATGATCAATAGTTCACATTTTGCCAATCTCCTAGGTAAAAGATGGTATCTAAAGATTCATTACTAATAAGGATAAACATCTTTTTGTATTATCCATTGCTATTTCTTTTTTGAAATGTCTGTTTATCTTTTGCCCATCTTTCTATTGGTTGCTTTTTTTGGCCAAACGAGACTCTCATACATTATGTTTGTCACATACAGTAAACATTTTTCTCTTTTGTTTGGCTTTTAACTTTATCTTGCTTTCACCTTATGGTTTCTGGCTTTCAAGCATGCTTAAAAGGATACCCTGAGCCTCTGAAAACAGCACTGTTATAATTTTTTTATATTTAGATATTTACTCCATCTGGAATCTATTTTCATTTATAATATGAAATAGGAATGTAACTGCATTTGCTCCCCAAAAATAGATAATTTTCTAAATACTACTTTTAAAACAATCCATCCTTTCCCCAGTGGCTTGAAATATTGAGTTCATTAGTTCTAAACTTTTCACGAACACGTTTCTGTAGTATTTATTCATTCTACAGACTTATTTGCCTATTCCTACTCCAAAACCATTATTTGAATTATTTTATCATTAAAATTATTTTAATTTTAATAAAATTCATTTTAATTAATTAAAATTAAAAGTAATAATTTAAATAATTAATTATAAAAATTAAAATTAAATTTTAATTATTTTATCATTAAAATCAATAAACCATTATTTTATTATATAAAAATTATTTTATTAAGTTTACTCTTCTGGAGAACTTTGACATTTCCTTAAATTTTACTGAAATTTTAATTGGAAGAACCGAATTTGGGGAGAATTGATAACTTTAGCAATTGAGTCTTCCCCTCTCAGAATACAGTAGGTCACTGTATTAATTCAGATCTTCTTTTATAAATTCAGTTTCATCCTATAGGTTGCACATATTTCTTAATATTTATTAATAGGTACTTTATAGTTTGGATTACTGGGATTTTTGTTATTTTAAGAATGACCATGACAGATCATTTCTGGTGTAGGTGGTAATGAAGTACATGGAGGAATCTTCCTTCCCTACCCACTACAAACACAATGAAATGCTAAATAAATGTTATAAATTATTTTTTAATACATAGTTGAGCTTGAGAATAAGAAATTTTCAAGTACCAAAATTAAACGGTGGAGTATAGAAGATAAAGCTGCACTGACCACAACATGGGGATTAGGAATAAAGACAGATTTTAGCGGGAGTTATGTTAATGCCCAAAGGACATAGGAGTTGATGCTGGTGGCCCTGCATACATGGCCATGAGCCAGGGCTAGGCTCTTTAAGTTGGGTGGTTGTTTTTGTGAAACTGGACTAGAATATTTCTACCTACTTGCCACGGGTCTTAACAGAAAAGAATAAAAACAATAAAGACCTGCTGATCTTTATATTTCCTTCACCAAGGGACAGTTTCTGAAAGATTTCTCTAAAATTAATAAAATATAATTATGAGAAATATTTTGAGGTTAGAATCGTGTTAAGTACGTTTCAACTTTAGGTAATACTAATTCCCTGTGCCAAGAATAATAGGATGAACATACTCATAATTCTCCCCCTCAATATAGGATTTTTGTCAGTTATGTTATTAGAGGGAGTCTCACTTTGTATGGTCTCACTATGCACAAGTTTCAATTACTACAATTTCGTTAAACACCCAACAACATGGTTCAAATTTCAGTTATCATGATATATTAACTGTAATTACATAAAACACAAACTTTGATGCTAGCTCTTTAGTCCACAAATCACTACGTAAATAACATGCTCATCATGATCGGCGATCAATCACATTACTTCTTTCAAAGTCTGTCAAGTGAATGATCACTCTGTTTACTCAGTTCACACAGAGATGAGTGTATGTTGCCTCCTAGTCACCCCGTGATAATCCTACGTAACAGTTTACAAAAATGAACAATCAAAGGGGAATTAGCCAACAAACATGAGAGTTTGGCAAAGAAATAAAAGGTGACAACACGAAGTGAAATTTGAATTGAACATAAATGAGGTTATCAACAAATTTTAGCTGACCAAGGGAATGTCGACACTTTCTCCATTCAAGAGACTACAGATAAGCAGCCACAGAAACTCAATAAAGGCCAAGTTATTGACATACATTAAGAAAGTGGTGGTGACATAAAGGTTGAAGATGTCACAGAAAAAGCTATGCCCACAAAAAAACTTCCCATTAAAGAAATCCTCAGAGATATTTCGTGACACTAAAAGAGCAAAGGACAAAATATTTGAAGCTGATCCAAATTTAGGAGTATGCCAATTCACCAAGTACAGAAAAGATGCCTCCTCTGTAACTGAAGTTATACAACGAGAAGGCAGCAAGGCAAGCACTGTTTAAACTACTCTTAATGAGTTTTTTGTTTAAAAAATAATAATAATAAGGCCAGGTGCGGTGGCTCACGCCTGTAATCCCAGCACTTTGGGAGGCCAAGGTGGGTGAGTCACCTGAAGTCAGGAGCTCGAGACTAGCCTGACCAACATGGTGAAACCCCATCTCTACTAAAAATACAAAAAATTAGCTGGGTGTGGTGGCAGGCATCTGTAATCCCAGCCACTTGGGAGGCTGAGGCAGGAGAATTGCTTGAACCTGGGAGGCAGAGGCTGCAGTGCACTGAGATCTCGCCATTGCACTCCAGCCTGGGCAACAAGAGTGAGACTCCGTCTCAAAAAAAATAAAAATAAAAAATAAAAAATAAAATGAAAGCACTTTAAATTTCAATGTTTCTAATATTTTTAATTACCATATAGTAAATAACAGTTTTGCTATTTTTTTCATTTCTCTTATATTTATAACCAGCAGAAAGAAAAGTTTTGATGCTTTGACAAAGACTTTGAAGGTTTATAACATCTACATTCTGGCCTGGAACCGTAATTCCCCAAGTTGCTAGTGTTAGAACTCAAGTGGAGTTGATGCACAGCATTTTTCTAAGGCTTCTCCAATTTCCTAGTTTTTACTTTGTTCATCTCTTGATTGCCTGATATACTCAGGTATTTTATTGCTTATTTGTTTTAAAATAAGAGTATCATGGGTATTGTAGTTCTCTGATATTCCTGGGTTAGGCTGTCTTTTGCCTTATTGGAAGAAAAATTTGAATGGTTATAAAATGGCTGGAACAGTTTTTTTTCCTTCAGAAGTTTGAAGATACAGTTCTATACTCTTCTTGCATTTGCTGGGTGTTGCTATGGCAAAGTTTCTAAGACTAGAGTGGTCTTTTGTATCTTGTATATGACTTGTTTTTATTATGTGAATTTCCATACGATTCTTAATTCTTGAAATTCAGCAAAAAAACTCCTGATTCCATGTCCAACTCTCTCCTACTGCCTCTCAGTCAACTTATTTAGATTCTAAACTCATAGCAAATTAGCAGCAAAAATACAGACTAGTGGCCAGGAACACTAAACACATAGGAAAGGGAAGGAAAAAATACACACAGGAAGGGCGGGGGGGAACTTTTAAAGCAGGCTAAAGAATACTTTGCATTGAAGATGGCAACCTTTCAGACATTTAGAAAATTGAGTGCTCTGTAATGATCCATTCCTGGGTAGAGGATTCTAGGCAACACATGTTTTGATAGCATCAGAATCCACATACAGCTACTAAATTCTGAGTTCAATACCATGTAATTTTAATACTATATATAATATTTCAGCATAAATTCCTAATTACTTTTTTTGAAACGGAGTCTCACTCTTTCACCCAGGCTGGAGTGTGGTGGTACAATCTCAGCTCACTGCAACCTCTGCCTCCCAGGTGCAACAAGTCTCCTGCCTCAGCCTCAAGAGTAGTTGGGATTACAGGTGTGCCACCACACCCGGCTAATTTTGTCTTTTTGAAGAGACGGGGTTTCACCATGTTGGCCAGGCTGGTTTTGAACTCCTGACCTCAGGTGATCCACCTGCCTCGGCCTCCCAAAGTGCTGGGATTACAGGCGTGAGCCACCACTCCCAGCCCCTAATTACTTTTACATGTATCTTTTCATGTGTCAAATTCCTGACTACTCTTTTATGTGTCAATTCCAACAGAACTGATTTCCCAGAATGTACATTTTTATTGCTTTATAGTTTTATATTTAACACATATAAACAACACTTAGAAGAACTACAAAAATTTTTTAAAGTTCCTAACGTATTTTGAAAGAATCTTTGTAAAACATCATTCAAATGTTAATTAGGTTGTAAACAGTTCCTAACTATTTTAAACACTGCATAGAAAACTTCATACTGCTGTTTTTTAGGGTTTTGTAACACACACACACACACACACCTCTGTCTGAAATTAATATAAATTCAAACTCTAAATTAAATATTAAATTCAAATCCTGAAATCAATCTAGATAATAAAAATATTAATAGCAATTGCAACCCAGAATAATCAAATAAGGGAGTTTCAAACCAGGTGTAAAAATACTTTGTCTCTTTGTTTCAAGATTAAGAATAAAAATACAACCACACCTTTTTCTTTGGGTTAACCACAAAGCAAACTACAGACAGTTTGCACAAATTCAGAGCAATGCATACGTGGCAAATTAACAGCCTTATCGAGCTTCAAACATCCTGGCTTTTTGAGGCACAGTAATACCTCCTCTCTCTTCACAGTTTATTGTTGAGGGATAAGTAATTCGTACTGATATGACTCAGAGCCATGAGAAACATTTAATAATTATCACTCAGAAATAAAACTCAGATGATAAGAGAGTCCTATATAAATTAAGTAGGACATGTGCCTAGCTGAAAGAGCAAAAATAAAATAAAATAAAACAAATCATAATAGACCCTCCATATCAGACTCTAAATTTACTAGGGCTTTGAGGTAACAGACTTCTGCTCTAAACCACTCAAGTCAAAGCAGCATCAAAAACTGACTCTTTCTCCTAGATCTGGTAACTTCAGCAATTTTAAAAAAGAACAACAAAGCTGAAAGACTTAAACTGTCTGAGTTCAGGACCCACTATTAAACTACAATAATCAGGACAATGTGATATTTGTATAAGGGTAGATAGATCAACAAAACAAAATACAGAGTCTAGAAACACACACATGTATATATGATAAACCAATTTTTTTACACATATTTCAAAATAATTCAGTAGGGAAAGGATATTATTTTCAACAAATGGTGCTGGAATAACTAGACAGCCACATTAAAAAAATATATAAATCCACCTTTACCTCACATCATATATAAAAATTAACTCAAAATCGGTTATAGATCTAATGAGCAAGCTAAAATTATAGAACATCTAGGAAAAAAAAAACAAGAAAAAATTTGTGACATTGGGCTAGGCAAATATTTTTTAGGTAGGCTATAAAAGGCATGAATCATAAGAGAAAAATAATAAACTGGACTTCATCATAATTTAAAGTATTTGTGCTTCAAAAGTTCCTGTTAAGAAAATTAAAATGTAAAGCACAGACTGGGAGAAAATATATCTAAAGCATATATTTTATAAGGGACTAATATCCAGAACATATTAACTTTTATAACTCAGTAATAACAGAACAAATGACAAATATATATATATATATATATGAATAGCAAATAAGCATATGGGAAAATTTTCAACGTCATTAATCATCAGGAAAAATCAAATTAAAATCACAATGAACTACCACTATACACCCAACAGAATGGCTGAAATTAGTAAGACTGGAAATACCAAGTGGAAGGGCACAGAATAATTAAAACTCATACACTGCTGGTGGGAAATGCAAAATATTATAGCCATTTTAGAAAAGATTGGCATTTCTTATTAAGTTACACTTACACTTACCATATGACCTAGTAATCCTATTCCTAGGTGGGAAATATATGAAAATGTATGCCCAAATAAAAACTTGCACTCACAGGTTGACAGCAGCTTTATTAATACAATAATAACCAAAGACCAAAAATAAGTCAAATACTCATTAAATGGTGAATGGACAAAGAAATTATGTTCTATCAAATCAACTAATACTACTGAGTAATAAATAAGAATTACAATATATCTCCAACATTGTGTTCTATCAAATCAACTAACACTACTGAGCAATAAATAGGAATTACAATATATCTCCAACAACATGGATAAATCTCAAAAGCATCATGCTAAATGAAAGAAAGTAAATCAAAAGACTATGTACTGTATGATGCCATTTATACGAAATCCTAGGAAAGAGAAAGGTATAGTGACAAAACACAAATCAAGGTTGCTAGGGGACAGAGGTGAGGAGAAGGAATTTACTGCAAATAACTATGAGTTAAATTTTTGGGGTGATGAAAATGTTCTGTATCATGACTGTGATGGTGGTTAAACAACTGTATACAATTGTCAAAAAACAACTGTGCACTTAATTTGAAATTTTATTGTCTGTAAATTATATCTAAAAAAGATGAATTAGCTGAACGATCTGGTTCTACTGAATTAAAATTCTATGTAGAGTATCAGAGTGTGATTACAAAATGTTTTGAGAGGATACTATAGAATTTCTTGTGTAATTTTGGTAGGGTTTTAGGATGTTTTGAAAGCAAAGGCCAAGGAACAATGACTCATGGATGATAGTCCCACAACAGTCTCCACAAAAAGAGGTAAATATAAATTTATATCTCCCTCACTCCCATTAGCACCATGCCTAAAATACTTTGTTTACAGAATTACTGTTTCTGATGAATGAACCATTAAAGAGAAACACTGAGTACAGAATTTCAGACTGGGAAGATGAAAAAATTTCTAGAGATGAATGCACAACAATATGAATGTACTTAATGCCACAAAACTGTAAACTTAAATGGTTAAAATGGTAAATTTCATATTATGTATATTTTACAACAATAAAAATTTTTTTTAAACATTGGGGGGTAGGGGAGAGGCATTCCAAAAAAAATGTACATATATCTAGAAATGCACAGGAAGTTCACTTTAAAACAGTTCCTTTGGTTTGATTAATAAAGACTATTCTGTTGCTTTCACAAAATCAAGCTTAATAGTGGTTATTAGGTATGATTCTACTAAAGGAAACTGTGCTTACCAACTCTATCCAAGCTTATTTTTAATGTTTACGGCTCTTACCAGAATATAGTTTTTGCTTGTAACAGTTTGAGTTGTCTAACACAGACAGGAAAAACACTGGGAGCTCCAAAAAGGTTCTACATTTGGATGGCCCAAATACATGTCATTTTGTCACCCAAATTAATCTGCAAACTAAACTGAACACAAATACTCAAAATATGCTAACAGAAGCCCTAAAGTGACTGTGGCCTGGGGTTAAATAAGGTCACACAAGAACTGTTAAGATAAACATCAAATTCATGTTATTTGGTAAACAAGAAAGCCATCTGTGCAATTCACTGTGGGTAAACTGCAGCCTGACTGGGGCTAGAGATTTGTCAAATGTAGTCGTTATAATATTAATAGTTATGCCAATAAGTGTTAAAAACCCAAAAACCCCTAGATTTAAGTCCAGAGATGGCAGAGATGTAGTAATCTACCTAAAGCTGGCAGGACATTTTCATTAAGAAATAGCATTAATAGAACCTTCTATTGCATTAATAGAATAATATGCAAAGGGCATATGCCAAGAACAGGAAAGAACGTTGCGCTTTAAGCAAGTTCTATGTACTATCTGGAGAACAAGTTCTGAGTTACAGGCTAAGCGGATTTTAGGAGGGCAATTTCAATTTAGGCAGGAAATAAATAATAATGATAGTAGTAGTCGTTATCAGTAGCAGTAGTAAATTCTTACATCATGCTTCCTATTTGCCAGACATCAGTTCTAAGCACTTTCATTAAATTAACTTGCTTAATCTTTCTAACAACATTGTGAGGCAGGCAAACCATTGTCTTCATTTTGCAGAGATGAAGAAACAGGCTCAGGAAGACTAGGTAACTTTCCCATTGTAACCCAGATGAGAGGTGGCAGAGCCATCTCAGGGTGTCCTGTTCAAGTCCAGAGTTCTTGCTCTTAATAATACTATATTGCTTATCTTTGGAAAACACCACTGCTTTCCTGGGAAGCAAGAAGGTTAAACGAATTGTTCTACTGTAGAGCAGACTGGAGAGTAGTATTAGAAAGAACTAGTGAGAAATGAGGAAAAACTTTCAACATTTATTAAAAGCCTGCCATGTACCAGGCATTTTATATTTTAGGATAGTAGGCAACTGACTACAAAAAAGTAAACGACTTACAGGCCCTGAAATTCACCTTAAACTTGTATTTTTAATTAAGTTTATTATTTCTTTGCATTTAAAACACAAAGATATATCACAATGATCAAATGCAAAAAAATACACATTATTTTACTTCATCTTCGCAAGAAGTCAATTCAGTTCTTTCAAAAAAATTTGCTAAGCATTTATGTACCAGGCAGAAGACATATAAAAAAGGTGAATGTATTAAAAATTGAAGAAATTGGTTCCTGTTCTTTAAAAAAAAATCTATAGTCTACAATAACTCTTTGCAATTATTCTCATTTTACATAGAAAGACACTCCTCAGATGGGTTAAATAACCTGTTTAGGGTCCAACCTGTAAATAGCTGAGACAGGATTTGAACTCAAGCCCTTCTAACTCCAAAACCTATACACTTTTACCCTACAGAAAGCTAAAAGTATTTCTGAGTGTAGTGACGGGAAAAAAATTTCCAACTGACTTCAAATGACAAATACAAGGCAACTGTATTCTCTTTAATATTTTAGAACTGTGTCATATTAGTTGAGAACTTGAAAAGAGGAAGTGTAAATTCTAGACTAAATCTTGGGTTACAGACCTCACACAGATTGAATATAGAAGAAGTACACAGCAAGAGTCACTCATATTGTAAAATAGTTGAACATTTTAAAATACATATTACAGTGGACATGTATGGCCCCACTGGAAATACAGAAGACAATGTTACTTTCAGGAGTTCCCAGTCTTCGAAGCTGAAATCCCTCTCTCTTAAATCTTGTAAGTAGTTAATTGTAGCAGAAAGTTACTCAGTTAGGTCCCAATAGGCACAGGCCAGAAAGTCCTCTGAAAGCTGCCCTCAGTACCTGCACTGTCACAAACCTACTGAGTGTACTCTATACTTAGAAAAAATGTATTGATATAACTTTCTGCCATTGATATAACTGTTCTACCTAAAAAGAACAAGATATTAAAGATACCATGCTTTATAAAGAGATGATCCTATTCATTGTGAGAAACTGAACTTATTCAGCTATATGCTATTTTATTTAACTTTGGAACTGCATTCATGAGTATGCATTTATGAGATGGCTAAGGTCTGAGGGTATAGGATGGATCCACTTGGCCATCTCAAAATCATCAGCCTAGACTTGTTAAATTATGCTTTGCCCAAACTGAATTAACCAGGGATAAATGATTTTGAAAGAAATAAGGGTTGACATATGGGTGACAAAAAAAAATTAATTAAAAAACAGAACGGGTGTAATGGCTCACACCTATAATCCCAACACTTTAGGAGGCCAAGATAGGCAGATCACTTGAAGTCAGAAGTTCGAGACCAGCCTGGCCAACATGGTGAAACCCCATCTCTACCAAAAATACAAAAATTAGCCAGGCATGGTGGCACACACCTGTAATCCCAGCTACTCAGGAGGCTGAGGCAGGAGAATCACTTGAACCTGGGAGGTGGTGGCTGCAGTGAGCTAAGATAGTGCCACCACACTCCTCAGCCTGGGCGACAGAGCGAGACTCTGTCTCAAAAAAAAAAGAACATTAAGGGAATGACTGAGGTCTTGAGAAATAAATTTGAAACTGTGTTTTTAATGTTGAAATATATCCAAAAAAAATCATATCCTAAAAACATTAAGAACTCAAAATATGCTCTCTCCAAATTTACAATATAAAAGAGAATGAGGATTGTCAAATATAAAACATGTTTTAAAACTAAAAATGCATAAATTATATAGATTTAGATGTTCATAGATAACAATGATGTTGGTATATGAAGATATTTGGTTAATATATGATAAAAAATGGATTCACAGAATCAGTTGAAAAATATTTCAAGCAGAACTAAAGCTAGTCCTCTGCCAAACTTTCCCAACTACATTTTATAGGTTGTAATCATAGAAGAAAATCTGCTGACATATTTTAAAATGTAAAAACAAGGTTATAAGAGATAATTTTCAGGATAATATGATTAAACTCTTTTTAAATTACAATTTATGTGCAAAATTTTTTTTGAATTCCAGAATTTGCTAGCTATTTCATCTACATTGTTGCACAACAGATCTCCAGAACTTTTCATCTTGTAAAACTGAAACTGCTATTCAATCTTAAGTGAGCCCTAAAACATTTTTAAATAATATGAATCAGCAAACTAGAAAGCAAAATATATTCAGTGCAGAGTCCATGAGGATACAATTAGGACAGAGGCTAAGTAATAGTTTCTCTTTTAAGCAATGGTTTTCTTCAGTGTATAAATATTGTAAATTTTTTTTTAATTAAGATAATAATTTCCCTTAAGACCAGAGACAACATCTTCTTCATGTATATATCCACAATATCTAGCTATATAAAGCACTCAGTGATAATTGTTGATGGCATCCAAGGAAGCTATTTAAATAACGAAGTTTCATAATCTAATTTCAATTTATTCTTATCTGTTCAATAAACTGGTTCCCTAAAAACTACTACCAGAAAGACTATTTTTGTCCTGTTTTTTAAAAACTTCCTTTTAAAAAATGTAATTGTATTGTAGGTTTCAAAATTCCCAGTTGACTGTGCTCACATAATAATCAACTCACATAAATGGTAGGTAAAAATAAGCTTCCTACTTACCATATAGTTACCATAAGCATGATCAAACATTTCCAGTACTTGATTCCTAATTTTAAAAGAGCAGAAATGGAAAAAAAAAAAAAGGTAAGTATATTCTATTTATTATCTTTCAAAAAGTTAATTTTTCCTCATAAAAAAAATATACCAATAAAAACAAAAGAAAAATTTAGGTAGAAAGGGTCATAAACAGAATCAGAAACTACAACAGTTAGCAGACAAGCTTTCATGAACTCACCACACAGAGCTGAGCCAAATTTTAATGATTACTAGTAATTTATGTACAATTCATCTTATAATTTTTCCTAAGAAAACTGATGAATGATAGATGCCATCATCAGAGAAGGAAATCTGATGCAGAAAAACAATGACCTCTTAACACAATTATTTAACATATCTGTCTTGAAGGAGGGGTTTTGCTGGACAGCCCTTAAAAAGAACCATTATTATTGCCATTTATTGCTTCCCCTATATGTTCTACTAAGAGAGAGGTACACGGGTGTGTAGTGACATGAAATAACAACGCTTTATGAAGCCTCTGCCTTTGAACTTACATTGAATAAACCACTAATGCCTAGTTTAAGTACATATTTATTAATATGTTTGTCACATTTTCAAAAGATACTTTTTATGATGTGCTCTACTCTAAAAAAAACTGTCAAAAATCAAATAAATATTATTCACTTCAAAAATGAGAAAACTAATGCTCAAAAAGAGAGTTGTGCGTTTTGGCGAATTCTGTTTCACAAAATCTCCGTAACCATTTTTTTAAATGGAGATGTCTGATCACTACACCAGAATTTTACTAAATCAAAACCTGTAAGCTTGCGACTGAGGAAGCAGCCTTTCAATTAAGCACTCTCAAGTTCAGGGACTTGAGGACTACAGGAAAAAGTACAAGTTATTGGTATGACTAGACAAGGCCAAATAATTAGCAAAGGAAAACACAGCTTAACAATTTTTTATTAACTTTTTTTTTTTTTTTTTTTTGAAACAGGGTCTCACTCTGTCACACCTAGGCTAGAGTGCAGTGGCACGATCTCGGCTCACTGCAACCTTCACCTCTCAGGTTCAAACGATTCTCCTGCCTCAGCCTCCCGAGTAGCTGGGATTACAGGCGTCAGCCACCATGCCTGGCTAATTTTTGCATTTTCAGTAGAGACAGGGTTTTACCATGTTGGCTGGGCTGGTCTCGAACTCCTGACCTCAGGTGATCCACCCGCCTCAGCCTCCCAAAGTGCTGGGATTACAGGTGTGAGTCACCACGCCCAGCCTATTAACTTTTCTTTTACCAAAGTTCCAATCACTGATGGCAAGAATTGAAAAAAGTGTTAAAGAAATTGCTAACTATATTTTTATTTGCCTCCTGTTATACTGCAACTGTCATTTTTAAAACTATAATCACAGATTATGAAATACTGGTAATAACAGAGCTAGCAAACAGAAAAGACCTCAGTTCCAGATCCTGACTATGAAGACCAGCAAAATCAAGTACACTCAAACTTGTGAACAAATTAAGTCCTGACAACATATGAATAATAATCATTTAAAAACACTTCATTATTTAAAAAAGGACCTTACCATCACTTTGCTAAAGCACTAGTTCTTTGTAAATTTACATATATATGTTTATATATATATAATTTTTATATTTGTGGTTTACAGCTCTAGACTCTTATCCTGTCCTAAGCAGAAAAAAAAAAAGTTTAAAATGTCCCTTTCAGGAATTCATATCAATGAATGGAAGATGGAAGTTCTTTTTTTTTTTCTTTCCCTGAAATGGAATACGAGATTATTACCAAGAAGTAGAAATTCCTATAATTGGCAATGGTAGTGCCTAGACATGTATATTACAAATGACATAAGCTTTAACTTGCTAACTCAACTTTACAAGCATTCAATTTTCAAGATTATAAGTAAATCATGATTGCATACAAGGAGAATCCTTACATTTATGCAGCATATGATGAGCAAATTTTAGAACACATATTTCAAAGTGGAGCTATTTAATATCATTGCTCTCTCTGACTTACACATAGAAGCCTAACAAAGTCACATTTAAATACAGAATGGTATAATAATTACTATATTGAACAGAAAAAAAAGTTTCTATAATGTTTTATCTATTCGAAAACTGGATTAAAATGTATTGGAAATCAGACCCAGTTAAAAAATTACACCACTCTTCAGTAATTTCTCTAAGTCAGCTTTTTCTCTTTTTTTGAGACAGAGTTTTGCTCTTGTTGCCCGGGCTGGAGTGCAATGGCACGATCTCGGCTCACTGCAACCTTCGCCTCCGGGTTCAAGCGATTCTTCCTGCCTCAGCCTCCTGAGTAGCTGGGATTACTGGCATGCGCCACCACACCTGGCTAATTTTGTATTTTTAGTAGAGAAGGGGTTTCTCCATGTTGGTCAGGCTGGTCTTGAACTCCTGACCTCAGGTGATTCGCCCACCTCAGCCTCCCAAAGTGCTGGGATTACAGGCATGAGCCATCATGCCAGTCCAAGTCGGCTTTTTCTAAAGTTACGTCTCCTGCCCATGTGCTACAGAAACTGGATTGTTTTCTACTTCATTCTTTAATGAAAACATAACATTAACAAAATATCCTGTTGCAAAATTTTAAAAACCAAAAAGCTTATTCCATGAAGGATAAGACTACATATAACCAGCTAAGTAATTCCACAAAGTATAAGTTATTGAGCAATTGCTTACTATTCATGACAATTCCAGTCTTTATCATCTGTTTGGTTTGTTGGTGGGGAGGGAAAGGGGTGGGGCATTTTCTGCTTTTTATCATGAATCATTATTTGGGCTTAAAAAAATGTACAGGTAAATCTAATGAATCAAAGTTCAGTTTTCTGAAAATTCCCAGAGAAAGCAGTCATATAATTGTGTATTTGTCGTTTATAGCTCTAGATTCTTACCCTACCCTTACTCAAGGGTAGAGCAATCTAACAAGCCTAAATAATTGTAATTTCACTTTCATAAATGATCTCAAAATTTGAGCTGAAATTTCAAGCCAATTTGGTTGAACTTTTCCAGTTAAAAACTAATTTTGGTCAAAAATGATTTATTCAATGACTCTTTTACAAATAAGTTTTTAATAAAAAATGGAGAAAGGGTAGTGATAGTCAAATAAGATTCTTGTGGTTCTTAACAGACTTGATACCTCTCTTCCAAGTCTAATGAACGTGCAACACACTGGAGAGAGCCTGGCTCTAGGATCAGACAGGCTTGGGTTTGAATACTGGCTCTACCAATCACTAGCTCTGCGGCTGAACAAGTCAACCTTGGGTCTCAACTTCCTCATTTGCAAAATGTGGATCACATTCATTGGGAAATAGGAAGGAGTACAGAGATAACATATGTAAAGTATTCACAGAATGAGATATTTGGTAAAACTTATCAATGATACATTAAATTCATAATGAGAGAAAATGTAAGATACTTATTAGAGTTTATTTACTGGTAATTTTATTTTGATGGTTGATACTTCAACTTTTTTCCATCAAGTGATCTTTATTGCTATTTAGAAACGAATACAAGACTCTTTGCAATGATTTAAAGTACATAAAGTAAGACCTGATGGTTCCACCACCCCTCCAGCCTAACCCCATGAGATAATCTTCGTTCCACTTTTTTCTGAGCTGAGGCATTTTTTTTTCTTTAAAAAAAAAAACATGGGATGATACTATACATATTATTCTACAACTTGCAATTTTTTTTGTTTTGGAAATATATTCTGGATAGGCTTCCAGTGACATACTTCCTTCTTCTTAATGTCTCAATATTATTCCATAATATGAACGTACCCTATTCAACCATTTCCTCCAAGGAAGAGTTGTTCTTTCAAAATGCACTTTTTTTTTTTTTTTCGAGACAGAGTTTCGCTCTTGTTGCCCAGGCTGGATCTATCTCTGCATTAAGAGTGCTTTTATTTTCTTAGGGTAGATTCTCAGAAATAGAACTGATGAATCAAAGAGTGTGCACAATTTAAATTTTAGTAGATACTACCAATAAGTTACAGCAATTTACACTCTCACTAAGCCTTTTTTTTCTACTGCTTAACTAACCAGAACTGTATCCTTGTGTTTTGTATTATATTTACTAATCTGATGGGCAAAAACCAGCTAGCTCCTCGTTTTAATCCGCATCTCTTACGTTTATGGAGGTTGAGTAACTTTTCATGTTTATTTACCACTTCCATTTCCTCTTCTAGCTTAACCGTTCATGCCTTTCTCCCATTTCCTACTGGTTCTTCGCTTTTTTCTTATTCATGTGTAGGACCTCGTGTATGTATTACTCTGAATTAAATGGTGTAAATAGAATTGATAATTTTACGACACTTCCAAGACGGATAAAAACTACTGAATAGGCATACTTGAGACTTTTGAATAATTTCCCCCCAAACATTCTGTTCTATTATGAAAATACAGTGCAAGAAAACACTGCAAGGAAATAGTAAAATGTGTAAAGTTCAAGTTCCAATGAACGCCCCCTTTTCCGTAACAGGTGTAAACATCATTTCCTTAACTACTGTGAGATCAGCAACATTTTCCCAGCTGGAAGCTCACTTGTGCGAGAAAGCTAACCATGCCTCGGTCGACAGGCAGCCAACCGCAGGACTCCAGCGCGCTGCGATGCGGGCTGTAGCCCCCTTCTTGGACCACTGACATGGCAGCCGCGTTGACACACCACGCCTGGCTTCAAGGAGCCTGCACATGTCACCGGCGGCCAGGGCGACACCCCGTCAGCTCCCCCGAAGTCAGGTCGCGGGCGGCGGTTCCCACCTCCCCGGACCCTGTCCACCCCTCTAGGGTTCTCGCGCGGCAAGAGCCGTTCCATTCGCGACAGGAGAGGCCACTACGCGACCAGGTCGCAATGACAGGCACCCCTCCTGTGGTCAGCCTCACCGAGAAACCCACCCCAGGCTGCCAGCACCCTTACCCAAGTTTCTGTTTCTCCTCCCTACTCATGGGCTCGGCCCCCGCCGTCCACACGGAGGTGGCCGACACCAGGCAGAACGCGGCCGTCGCCGCCACTAGGCTCCATCGCGCTCGCTGGGGGATCGGGGACCCACAGCCCCGGCCGCCGGCTTCGCTCATGGCCCGGCGGTTCCGCGCACGCGCAGCTGCTACGCCCGGCCGGTGAGACACATTGCTGGACGCTGGTGGCCACCGGGCTGCTAGCCGTGCCGAGACGGGGCGGGATGCGGAGTAACACGGACGGCCGCCGGCGCCAAACTGTTTCCCGAAGCCACCACGCCGGTCCCCAGCGCCAGCGCTGCCACCGCCCTCCGCCCTCAGTATCCCGGAGCGCCTCCCCCAGCTTTCCGGTGTCGTAGTCTAGGAAACCGCCTCCCCAACGTTACTTCCGGGTAGGACCGAAGCCGTAGAGCCTCAGGACCAATGGAGACCTCATGGGAGAGGGGCTGTCTCCGGCGACTGGAGAGGGCATTGGCCAGGAGAAGTGAGACGTGGACAAAAGGCGGGACTGGGAAGGGATCTCTCGCTTCGACCCGCCTCCGACCCGCGGAGTTGCCGCCTGAGGACTACCAGTCCCAGTGTGCACTGCTTCCTCCCCGGCTCTCCCGCGAGCCGACTCGGAGCCGCGTCTCTCGCTTCTACCCAGGATAGGCGCGCTGCACCCTGGGACTTGTGGTCCTCCGAGGTCGCCGGTGGTTGCTAGGATCCCACCTCCCCCTTTCCTCGGCGCTCTGCAGTCAACCCTGTCTCGGTGGGCTGCGGAGTCCCGGGAAACCCGTCAGCTGTTTATCTCTCTTCCTCAGAAAGTTGTTTCCCAGAGAGCTGGCTGAATGAGGCGCACTGTCCCCAGGTCAGTGCTTCTGCGTTAGGGAATAGTGTTGGAGTAGTCGTCTACCCTCAGGGAAGTTCCAAAACACAGTAACAGCAAAATGAATTGAGCCTTTGAAGGCATTGCGCTAAGGTTTTTACTCGCAATCACCTCATGCACTCTTCTCAACTCTGATAGGGTAAGTACCACCACCCCCCTTTTGCAGACGAGAAAACAGAGACTTAGAAAAGTTGGTTAACAAGAGCTCGTCACACTGCTGGATTAGAATCCATCCAGCCTCTGATTCGGAAGCCCTTGCATTTAACCACCGCGCAGTACTACGAGGATGAAGGAGCACGTGGGTCCTCGTACATGATTAATAATAGTTGTCTCAAAAGCTCAACGTAGGGAGAGCTGTGTGGGCTGCAAAGAAGGTTTAATGAAGGAGATTGGAACTTGTAATGAATTTTGATGACTGAGTCCCAGGTTAACTATTGGTAAAATGACACGTCGGTTCCTCTTGAAAAACCACATTGTTTTTCTAGTGTGGTCATTCAATAGGTAGGTGCGGAGTTTAGGAGCTTGGATGTGATCTCTGTGACCACAGTAAATTACTTACGTGTCCTTTAAGCAGCATTCAGCCGTCTTTCTGGAAACGTTTCTTCCTTGACTTTTATCACCTTACCTCTTACCTCTTAACCTCTTACCTCTTACCTCTTCTCTGGCTGACCCGTTTTCCTTCACTCTCTCGCTACTTTATATTAAAATACAGGTGTTCCCTTAAGGTTTTCTTTTTGTCCTTTTTCTCTCTGTACTCTAATTATTCCTTGGTGATTTCTTCTCATAAGGATTCAGCCAACATATCTCTGTGGTTGATTTCTAAATCAATATCTGTCCTGATCATTAGACCCACATTTCCACCTCCCTAATAGAAATGTCCTAATGTCTAGCCCAAGGGTAGCTCAAACGTAAGATGTTTTCTGATTCAAATTAATGCATCGGAATCATTGTCAGCTCATCTTTAGCCTTCGTGGTCTGCGTGCAATTAATTACCAAATTATATAGATTTTACCTCTTCTATCTTTCAGATTATTACCTTTCTTTCTATTCCCACTTTTGCTCCATTCAAGCTTTCGTTACCTCTCTCCTAAACTATTGCAGTGGCTCAATAAATGTTAAATATACTTGCTTCCTTATTCCTTCAGTTTTCTTATCTATAAAGTGGGAATAATATGGTCCTTTTATCCAGTAGTCCCCAATTTTTTTGGCACCAGGGACCACTTTCGTGGAAGGCAATTTTTCCACAGGGCGAGGGAGACACCGTTCCATCTCAGATCTTCAGGCATTAGAGTCTCATAAGGAGCGTGCAACCTAGATCCCTCGCATGTGCAGTGCACAATAGGGTTCATGCTCCTATGAGACTCTAACGCAGTTGATCTGACAGGAGGTGGAGCTCAGGTGGTAATGCTTGCTCGCCTGCTGCTCCTGAGAGGCAACTGACTGGTACCAGTCCACCGCCCCAGGCTCGGGGATCCTTGCTTTTATCTACTAACATGGATGCTGTGAAAACACATGAAGTCATTTCCGTACAATATTTAATATCCTTTTTTTTTTTTTTTGCATGGATCTCCAATCCTACATTGGTTCCATCCTAGTTCTCTTTGGCAGCATTAATGTTGAAGTTACCGATTATCTCCCTGCTGCCCTACTCTTCTCTATACATGGCTGTCAGAATTGGTATTCAAGAACATCTGCAAACCCTCTGAATACCTTCTTTCTTCCTTCTAGTCTGCCCTGCCCTCAAATCCTATGTGATAACTAAATAATTCCTATTCTGTATCCTTTCCATGCCTTTGCTCATACCATCTCCTATGCTACCCCATCATCTTTGTACAACACTCACCACCTGTTAAGGCTGGGCTCAGATTCCATCTCCACAAAACCCTTCCAGAACCTTCTAGTTAGCAGAAGTTATCCTCCCTCTGTGCCTCCTTGGTATTCTGTATCTTTGTTATTGTGTTTTTCACAGTCTGCATACCCACTACATTTTAACCACATGAAAAGTATTGACTTTAGCTTATTTGTAGGTTGTCTTAGTCCGTTTTCTGTTGCTATAATGGAATACCTATAATGGAATACCTGAGAGTGGGTAATTTATAAAGAAGGGTAATTTATAAAGAAAATAATTTATTTCTTACGATTCTGGACTGGGAAATCCAAAAACCTGGCACCGGCATCTGGTTGGCTTCTGACGAGTGCCTCGTGCTGCATCATGACATGGTGGAAAAGCAGGCACGTGTGAAAGAGGTGAAACATGAGGGGCAGCCTCTCTGCATAACAACCCATTCTGGCGGTAACTAATCCAGTCCTGAGAGAATAAAAACCCACTCTAGCAAGAAGTAACCCAGACCGGAGAAAGCAGCATTAATCCCTCTTAATCACCTCTTAAAGGCCCCATCTCCCCAGATCACCATACCAGGGACCACATTTCCAACACAGAAATTCTGGGGGACACACTCAAACTATAGCATAAGGATATTCTGAAACATCTAGCACTGTGCCTCTCCTGCTGTAGATGCTCAGTAAATGTTGAATATACTTGTTTCTGTATTCTTTCAGTTTCCTTATCTAAAAAGTGGGAATAATATAGTCGTTTTATCTACTTACATAGATGCTATGAAAACACATGAGGTCACTTCTGTACAATATTTAATATTATCCTTTCTTTGGACAGATCTGCAATCCAACATTGGTTTCATCCTGGATCCTCTTTGGCAGCCTTGGTGATGAAGTTAGCTAAATAAATACCTGTGAGTTGGTCTTGGCTCTTGCGTAGAGAACATTACAAACTAAAGGTCAACACCAATCATACGGTATTTGAAAACTAAGAACAAATAAAATAGAAAAACAGTGACATTCAGTTATACGGAAATATAGTCAAGTCAATAATTTGAAGTAGATTATTAGCAATAACACAGTTTTCTTTACCTTCCTGATCTTCCAACCCTTTATAGGAAGTCAAAATTGACTATGAACTATCATTAAGAACATACTAAAGAAGAAGTACTGGCTTTTAATATTTAACATTTTCTAGAATATTTGTTTGTTTTCAAGTTAATGCTGCATTTTTAAAGATTATAATGGGAAGCCAGAACATAATTCTTTTTCGAACTGCTAAATAATAAGTATCTTTTTTTCCTTGTTGAAACTCAATTTCTAGCCAATGATTGAGTCTATTTTTCACTGATCTCAGCAACCTTGAGTAGAAAATCTAGTGTGACCTAAAAAGTTCTAGAACGTATCAAAGGTGGAGCCCATGGAAATAAAAGAAAAATATATTCACAAAATGCATTTCAAAAAAGAACACTTTTTTTTTTTTTTTTTTTTTGCTGGGTGCAGTGGCTCACACCTGTAATCCCAGCACTTTGGGAGGCCGAGGTGGGCAGATCACTTGAAGTCAGGAGTTCGAAACTAGCCTGGCCAACATTGTGAAACCCTGTCTGTACTAAAAATACAAAAATTAGCCGGGCGTGGTGGCAGGCTTCTGTAATCCCAGCTACTCGGGAGGCTGAGGCAGGAGAATCGCTTGAACCCAGGAGGCGGAGGTTGCAGTGAGCCAAGATCATGTCTGCACTCTAGTCTGGGTGACAAGAGCAAAACCCTGTCTCAAAACAAAAACAAAAACAAAAACAAAACAGAAAAACATATTTAGCCCTGTAATGAAAATAATGGAAATTCTTAGCTAATTGGCACTTTATGAACACTAGGAAAAATTCACTTACGTTATTTTAAAACCTATACACTTAGTGATAAAAAGGACGTAAGAGTTAATTCAGAGAGCCTAGTGTTGTACAGAGGGAAAAAGACTGGTGGAAAGCACATCAGAAGAATAAGGATAGAACTTTTAAAGATATAAAGATTTTTGATGTATAAAACCCATTAAAAATGGTAAGAAATAACAGCCATTTCTAAAATGCCCTTTAACCAGTTAACAATCTGTTTGCACAGCCTTGTAGCTTATGTAAATATGCATGCTCACTTTCCTGCTTGGATGTGTCAGAAGTTGGGGAGGGATAGGAGCCCTGGGTGGAACCATATGGATTCAAAAACACAGGGAGGGACTCCATTTTAATATTATGGCTCAGAAATAGTCCTAGGAAGCTGGAACCAGCTGTGCAAAACTGGTCGTAGAACAGCAGTTGCCCCTAAATGATTTGAATTCTTTAGTACTACAGTTCTAATTACTCCTGAAACTCTAGTATGGAATTTGGGAATGGTGATTTTGTCATTCTTCAAATTGCTTTTCCTATTCTCTGATAGCGTGCAGAATTGACAGAACAGTTTTCTTCTAGAGAACCCAATCTTGCAAACATTAAATAAAGACAGTAATTATTCTGTATTCACAATTAGTGACTTTGAGGCCTTAGAAAGAGCACCTCATGACAAAGATACTCGGTGAATGTCTTTGACTGACTTCCTGCGTGGCTGTCGGACTGACTTTTTCAAATTCTAAGAAAGAGAATGAGAGATTCAGATGATTCACCTCCCCCAAAGATGTCCCCAGGGCTTTTTCCACCTCTCAATCTTGATTTGAGATCTTCAAAATCACTTCAGCTTCAGATTATTATCCCATTTCTCTCATTGGCACTAGCTCCAACTCTCTCAGGCAAGAAAGTTTGCTCCTGTGTCATGATTATTTGGTTGGGTCACTTATTTAGTGGCCATTTTCCATTTACTTCAAGTATCAGAAGCAAAACCAAGTCACACGGCTCTTCGAGGGAGTACATTTTGTGTTTGTTCCCTCTCTTAAATCCCCATTTCACTATCAGCATAGTTCCCACTTATTGGTACAGTGTGGCCACAGGATTTAGGTGAGCGCCATTCAACAACAGTTTGCACAGGTACCATTCAGGCCAAGAACAATGGCTCCGAGACAGCTCTGCTGATTATTGGCTGGGCTTCCTTAAGCAAATGACTAAATCTCTTTGTGCTTTCGTTTCCTCATTTGTAAAATGAGAATAAGAATAATACCTACCTCACAGCATTTTTAGAAACATTAAATGGTTTAATTGTTATGCCTTCCTTTTAGGGATGTTGTGAAGATAATGAGATGATATGTGTAAAATATTTAATACAGTTTGAAGGAACTCAATAAATAGTAGGTATCCATATCATGATTATGAGGTAAAGAGAAAACATCGTCATTGTTGAGAGTAGGATTCAAGGGTGAGTGCAGCTGCTCCAACAGCATCCATGGCTCTGGTTTTATTTTCAGCCCTGAATCTTTTTTTCTTTTTTAATTATTATTTTTTTAAAAAGAGAGAGAAAGAGAGACAGGGTCTCACTATGTTGCCCAGGTTGGTCTTGAAATCCTGGACTCAAGCGATCCTCCCACTTCTGCCTCCCAAAGTGCTAGGATTACAGGTATAAGCCACCATGCCTGGCCCCAGCCCTGAATCTTGTCTACTTCCTTTGCTTGCTTACTTCGTGCTGCCATTGCAGGCTCCCCATCCAAAAATGTAGTCCTCTCTAGGCCAGCAACTCCAGAGACTGTTGAATTCAGGCACAGTTTGTATGAGCTATAGAGCCTCATCCCTGTATTAGAGTAAATATGCACAAAAACACAAGGTACTTTTCTCTCCACTTAAAATTGATAATGGCTTCATTTGTAAGACATTTTAAGTTATAAACGTTCTGGAATAAAGTTGTCAGAAAATCTTTGCAGCTTTTTGTTTGTGTGACTTTCTTCAGTTTTACTTTGTTTTTATCAAAGCTCATCTTACCTCCAACCCCCAAGGGATTTAGAAAGATAGTTTTACTGGTTATCTAATAATGTATGAAATTAAGGATCGAAGTGAAAGGTGCCCAGCTGATCTTGTCAAAAAGCATTAGGTAGAGTAATCCCAATATTAGGACACTTAAGAATTAAAAATAAGTTATTTCTGTAATGATCCTATCATTTCTCATTATCCAAATCCGACATTCTTCCTAGAATTGTTATCCAAATCCTGCGTTCTTCCTAGGAGCTCCCTTTGCATACATATACATATATGATGTTTTGTATATGAGCATATATAAATATATACATGTATACAATATACATATATTGCACATGTATGTATTTGTATACACGTACTTGTAATACTGTCTTTTCACCCTTTCTTCCTCTTCTTGTAATCCTCAGAGTGGTCCAAATTTGTCAATCCCCAGCATTTCTTAACCTCAGAGGTAAATGCTGACAGTCCTTAAATATTTGAAATTAAATATTTCCTGGCCTCCAGCTTAAAGTTGTATGAAAATAGTGCTTATTTCTGTTTCTTCTCCAAATGTATTGATAAGTTTGGAGTTTTTTTGGTTGGTATTGTTTTTTGTTTGATTTTTTACAAGTAGAGCTTTTAGGTAATAAGTGGGGGTAGTGAAGATTCGTGATGGATGAGAAGTAGAATAAAGAGTTCTTGGTTTCTTTGCAGATCAATCTCTTTGTGATACTTTAAAATCAGTATACAACCTTCAAATACATGATTATACTTAAAACTTTGAGAGAGTGGTGTTAGATACCATGACTCTCTTGAAGATCACCATATTTTTCTTGGCACTAGGTGATGAGGCAAGTGTAGTTTCATTGTGCACAAAATGTATTATTGTTCATCCATTGCCAGAGATTAATAGACGTTATTATTTACAGAAGTAGCTCTTAAGCAAATATAATCTTCAGAGCCTTCCTAGCCATTTTTGGGAGACTTGCACCCAATTTTAGCACAATCTCTGGGTTCCCAAGGCCCCCACTCTAATGTTTAATGTTTTCTCCTGGTTTTTCTCTGCATCACTTCACATCACTTCCTCTTCCTTCCTACTCCAATTCATTCTGCATGCATATGTGTGTGCATGCGCACACACACACGAACACACACACATTTGCTTTGTGCCTACTCCTGAACATTGAACTTTGAATCAGCTGACTTGGGTTCTACATTTAGATCTGCTAGTTACCATTTTATGGAAGTCTGTTTCTGTAAGACTCAGGTTTGGTTTTGTTTTTCTCAGTTCATATGGCCAAGAGAAGTGGGCAGAGGTTCCAGATGTAGAATCAGATTAGTGGTTTAAAAGAGTAAAATAACTATTACAGTTTAATCATGCAAAGCTACTGGCTTGTTTTTAGTTGATAGACATAGTAGTCAAATTATAGGAGTTGGGGTGAAAATTATTTCCCAACAATTTCATAACAATTAAACCAAGTTAAAAATTAAAGCAAGTATCAGGCTGATTTCCATCACACGTACAGACATTTATTAAACAAATATGTGTTAGCGAACAGAAACAAGGTGATATACCTGTTCTGTGAGTTTGATGAGGTCCCAGTTCTCTATCTTTTTAGGTTCTGCAATCATGACCTTGCATGAAAGATTCACTGGAAGCAGATGAATAATATTCCAGAGCTAGAATTCCATCACCCTTACAATAAGCATCTGGCAACCGGAAGTCCTTCAACTCACACACCATCCCTAATCGTCTGGCTTTTTATAACTTGTTCATGCAAGAATGAGAGTGTCTCTAAAATATTTTAGCCAGTCCTTGTATCTTGGAAATCACTAATTATATGAGAGTCTGTTTGTCGTATCTATTGTGATGACTGACAAACCACTAATTTTGACAATGAAAATTCACTTTTGACATATGTTATAGAATGATTTTTGCCATTAAAGAGATAAGAGTGACAGATGTAGTACCCACCTCTATAGGGGTCTGCCTGATGAGACCACTACCTGCCATCTTAGAATATGAATCTATGATTAGTGCAACTGACTGCACCTTGATTGTAATTTAACCTAAGCCATACAAGATATACTGTCTATATTGAAGAATTTTGGGGTATATTGGCAGACATCATACTAATAATAATATCTACAAAGAACATATAAGGCACTTTCACCCCTCCTCCATGTGAGAATTATATCCTTGTTTTACAGATGTAGAAAATAAAGGTCAGGCCAGGCACAATGGCTTACATCTATAATCCAGCACGTTGAGAGGTCGAGGCAGGAGGTTTGCTTGAGCCCAGGAGTTCAAAGTTGCAGTGAACTATAGTCGCACCACTGCACTTCAGCCTGGGTGACAGAGCGAGACCCTATCGCAAAAAAAAAAAAAAAAAAGTAAGTAAATGAAGTTTACAGAGAGGTTATGTCACAAGTCAAAAGCAGGGAAATGGTAGTAAAATTTGGATATAAGTCCAGACTATTTCTACCATACTAAGATGACCATAAATTCTGGTTTGCTTGTGACCAGATTTACATCATTTTCATGGTATCTATATTAGTCCATTTTCACGCTGCTGATAAAGACATACCCAACACTGGGAAGAAAAAGAGGTTTAATGGACTTACAGTTCCACATGGCTGGGGAGGCCTCACAGTAATGGCAGAAGGAAAGGAGGAGCAAGTCACGTCTTACATGGATGGTGACAGGCAAAGAGAGAAAGAGAGCTTGTGCAGGGGAACTCCTCTTTTTAAAACTATCAGGTCTCATGAGACTTATTCACTATTGCAAGAACAGTATGAGAAAGACTCACCCCCATGATTCAAGTACCTCCCACTGGGTCCCTCCCACAACACATGGGAGTTGTGAGAGTTACAATTCAAGATGAAATTTGGGTGGGGACACAGCCAAATCATATCAATATCCTGATTAGTGCCCCCTTTCATTTTCAAAACTGTCCCAATTTAAACAATAAATAATATGATCACCCAAATTATACTACATTGCCTCCAAAATCCAAGGACCTTCATTCCCCAACTATGTCAGACTCTATCAGACATATGAACAAGACACAGCAGTGTTCCTGTCCTGGCCTCTTCTTGCTCCATCACACCATTTTGAATATAAGGGAGAAAAAAAAACACACAGTATAATTAGGTGGCACAATCTAGGCAAAGAAAGTCCTGATTACAAGAAATACAAGTCTACTCTATTATAAAGGAAGGTATAATGATGAATCACCAAAAAATTGGACAGACTATCCTAAATCTTAATGAAGATTATAGGAGGAAAATTAAGAGCAATATTGAAATTAAGTTATGTTTTCAACCAACCATGTTTGCCCAAGAACATTCATATTGACTAAATTTGGTGTCTGTTTCCATTTATACTTACCCTAGAACACTAGAGGGGAAAATAGTTTTGCACCCAAATTTTACCATGTTTAGGTATAATATAAAAGTCACACTTGTGTTACAGAATTAGATTTATTAGTCAATTGTGGGAACTAGCTGAAAAGCACTTCTCTTGTTTGCACTGAAAGTTTACTCAAAGAGCATTCCTTTTTCAGGCAAATCCAAAATCCCTTATCACTGCCATGACCTTTTCCTGAAATTATGAAGACAGCCGTCCATGGCTGTGTATGGGTTGGGAAATACTGGCCTTTTCTCAGCTGAGGGTTCACCATGGCAGAGACATGCTGCCCTGTGACCCAGCCATGAGGAGACCTTCAGAACTAAGAAGTGCCATTGTGTAGGCAAAAGCAGCCCTCTGTCTGCATTATCCCATGACTGGTTATCTATACTGTATTTATGCCAGTCAGAGACTACTGCTCCATTGTTTTCCATGCCGCCCCTCTCTGACGGTTACTATTCTTTGAAACTTCTGCACAAGGTTAAGCTACAGCCACTAATGTTTTGCCACCTCTGACATTGCCTGAGGTCTTCCCAGTGATAGGCTGTCACAGTGATTGGCAGCAATGGCAGAATAAGAACATCTGAAGAGGTCAGCACAGCCAGCTAGACAACCTGGAATTCTCTGATTAAAGTTAATTCTGGTCCAGGCATGGTGGCTCATGCCTGTAATCCCAAAACTTTGGGAGGCCAAGGCAGGTGGATCACCTAAGGTCAGCAGTTCAAGACCAGCTTGGCCCACACGGTGAAACCCCCATCTCTACTAAAAATACCAAAAATATTAGCTGGGCCTGGTGGCACATGCCTATAATCCCAGCTACTCGGGAGGCTGAGGCAGGAGGATTGCTGAGCCCAGGAGACAAAGGTTGCAGTGAGCTGAGATCATGCCACTGCACACCAGCCTGGCAACAGAGTGAGACTCTGTCTCAAAAAAAAAAAGAAAAAAAAAATTCGGCATGTAGATTAGTAGCATGTTAGAAGACATACCACTATTTATAATAAAATGTATTTAACATCCACATTTTGATGATACCCACTGGGCATCTGTGGTGTCATGGACAAGGAGGGGGTCATGGGAATGTTTTGAGCTGGGAAGATAGGATAGTTGTCTTTATTGCATTTTCAAAAGAAGAAAGTTTCATTCTTTCCTTTTTTCTTCTTTCTTTTTGAGATGTAATTTCACTCTGTTGCCCAGGCTGGAGTGCAGTGGTGTGATCTCGGCTCACTGCAACCTGCAAGTTCAAGCAATTTTCCTGCCTCAGCCTCCCGAGTAGCTGGTATTACAGGCCCCCACCACCATGCCTGGCTAATTTTTGTATTGTTGGTTGAGACAGGGTTTTGCCATGTTGGCCAGGCTGGTCTTGAACTCCTAACCTCAGATGATCCACCCGCCTTGGACTCCCAAAGTGCTGGGATTACAGGCGTGAGCCTCCGTGCCCAGCCCATTATTTCTTAACCTAATAAATGAGTATCACCTGCCCATCACCTTCTTATTAAGGTATTAAGAAAATGGCAGCTAGTGTCTAATTAGTCCTAAAGCATTCTGGGTGCTTTATGTGTATACTCTTTATTTTCATTTTCTAACAATTCTCTGGGGTAAATTCTAGTATGATTTGCATTTCCCAGGTGAAGAAAGTGAGGCAGCAAGAGGCCCTCAGGCTCCCAGTCATTAAGTCGTACAGCCAAGTTTAAAACCCCTGCAGTCCGGCCACAGACACAGCATTCGACCAGACAATGCCCTGCCTCACAAATAACTTTCTAAGATGGATTAGCATGCTCCCTACCACCTTGTTGCCTGAAACAAAATCTGTAATGTATTTAAATATTCAATACGCCACACTTGCATTGGAAAACATTACAAACTTTATACCACCTGTAACAACATTTGACCTACAGGACATTTACATTAGCTTCAAATGAGTTTAAAATTTTTTTAATTAATTTTATTTTAATTAATTTTTTCTTTTAATTTTTCAATTTTATTTATTCTATTTTTTTCTTTTTCTGTCTCAGTGGATGCAAAGAGTTTTTTTAATATTAAGAAAGATCAGCTGGGTGCGGTGGCTCACGCCTGTAATCCCAACACTTTGGGAGGCTGAGGTAGGCACATCACTAGAGGTCAGGAGTTCAAAACCAGCCTGGCCAATATGGCAAAACCCTGTCTCTTCTAAATGCACAAAAATTAGCTGGGCCTGGTGGTGGGTGCCTGTAGTCACAGGTACTCAGGGGGCTGAGGCAGGCGTAATTGTTCGAACCTAGGAGGCAGAGGTTGCAGTGAGCTGACATGGCGCCACTGTACTCTAGCCTGGGCAACAGAGCGAGACTCCATCTCAAAAAAAAAGAAAGAAATATTCATTAACTCAATAATGAATAACTTACTGTTCACCTCTCAGATACAAGGCACAAAATTGAGTATGCACAGTCTGTGGGAAAAAAAAAACAAAAAACAAAAAAACACCTCTCTGATAGGAGAGATAGGATATCTATAAGTCATCATAAAATGAAGCAGAAAATAAGTGTCAGCAGAGAAATGTAAATTCAGAGCTAAGGGAGTTCAGGGAGGCAAACCTGCCAAATTTAGTGACCTAAAACCCTCAAGAGTGTCCCACCTTCTTGAGTGTCCATTGTAATCGCTACTGTGTATAAACCATGATGCAATCTCTGAAGATATCATAGCAAGGAGCAAGATGCTAGAGAAGCTATTAATGATTTAGCTCTCTTGGTCATGAGGTAAGATGAATTGAACTTTTTAAGTAATTTCTCCCACTTGAAATCTTGTTACTACTGCTTTCTGACAAACAGGCTTTTTTTTTTGAGACGGAGTCTTGCTGTCACCCAGGCTGGAGTGCAGTGGCGCGACCTCAGCTCACTGCAACCTCCACCTCTGGGTTCAAGTGATTCTCCTGGCTCAGCCTCCCAAGTAGCTGAGACTACAGGCCCCCACCACCATGCCCGCCTAATTTTTGTATTTTTAGTAGAGACAGGTTTCACCATGTTGGCCAGGCTGGTCTTAAACTCCTGGCCTCAAGTGATTTGCCTGCCTTGGCTTCCCAAAGTGCTGGGATTAACAGGCATGAGCCACCCTCGCCCAGACCAATGTTTCTCAATTTTCTGAAAATATTGTTAAATTTGAAGCCTTAATGAAATCTGTGCCTAGCATAGCACCTTATGCAATAGGTACTTAATAAATACACAACTGTGTGTACTTTCGAAAATAAGCTCCCTTACATTGTTCTCAACAGATGTTCTCTATTGTCTTCATCACATTAGATCTGCCTTTACCTTCTTTCATTAATTTAGTAATTCAACCAACATTTGTGCAGAAGTAGTAGTCTGGGTTGCTGCCTTTATTTGTCTATACAGGCATCTCTAACCCCCGGCTAGTACTGGTACCCATCAGTGGCCTGTTAGGAACTGGGTCGCACAGCAGGAGGTGAGCAGAGGGTGAGCTAGCTATTACCGCCTGAGCTCCACCTCCTATCAGATCAGCAGCAGAATTAGATTCTCACAAGAGCAAAAATTCTATTGTGAAACTGCACATGTGAGGGATCTATGTTGCACACTCCTTGTGAGATTCTAATTCCTGGTGATCTGAGTTGGAATAGTTTCATTCTGAAACCATCATACCCTTCCCCTGCCCCATCTGTGGAAAAAAAATGTCTTCTGCAAAATCAAAAGGTGTCCAAATCTTGGGGACTGCTGCTATAATTTGGCAATTGGTTAAATGGTGGTGCCCCTCACTGAAATGGAAACCATAGGATAAGGGACTATTGGGAAGAGGGGGATAGATAACTTTAATTGGAACATGACGAGTTTGAGGTGCCTGTTTGACATTCTAGTGAAGGAATAAAATAAGCAGTTGGATAAGTGGGTCTGGAGGTCATGAGAGAGATGTCAGCTTTTAAATATAAAAGATTTGAGAGCCATCCAGCACCGTTGGTAGTAGTTATGGAAAAGTGATTCTTAACCTGAGGGGTAAGAACCCTTAGGAGGTCTACCAGTTGCTTTAGGATGTCCATGTAACCCTAAAATTAGATGGAACATGCCCTCCCCCAGAAGATTCCTGAATTTTATCACATTCTCCAGGAGGTTCATGTCCCTAGAAAAAAGGCTCAGAATAAGTGTGGAAAGACAAGATTCAGGGAGAAACACTGGGGATCTCTAACATTTAAGAAATGGAAGAAGAGTGATAAACAAGACCGCAAAGTTTGGAAGCAAAACAGGGAAAAGAGTCACAGAAGTCAAAGGAGGAGATATTTTCAAGGAGAAAGTGGCCAATAGTGTCCCATGCTACCATAAGGTCAAACAAGATAAGGACAGAGTTCTCTGTCTTACTTGCACATTCCTCAGGGTAGGTTCTGTATGCAACAGGAACTCAGTTCATGTTTAATGGACTAAAAAAGTATGTCCTTTAAATCATTTGAGAGGCGTGAAGTTAAAAGGTGAAATCAATAAAATGATATGCTCATGGCAGGTTTAATTAGGTTTGCCTTTACATTAACAAATGAAATACACATGAAATTAGACAGTTTCACTTTATTAGGTCATTTTATGAAGTTGTGTAAATTGGTGAACTGAACCTCTCAAATACTTACATCCAACTTTATTCACAGGTAATATAAGCAGCCACTTCCATGGAGTAATTGAAAAGATATCTATCTCCTTATACTTTACTATCCCTCCTACTGCTATATTACAGTGCCTAAAAGACCAGTCATTCTAGAAGAAGCGCTTGTCACCTGGATTATGTTACCTCGGAGGTGGGCCACATTGGCTGGCTAATGTTTGCATAAATATTATTAACCCAATATGATCTTGGATTGTTAGCTCAAGAATAATATAATGCCTTTTTATTTGTGATGCTTTTAAGTTCAAAAAGAATATTTTATAAATACTTTATTATATTATTTAATACTCACAGTGCCCCCCAAAGAAACAAGTAGTCAAAGGAGCCTTTTAAGGGAGAAAAAAAGGCACCTAAGGACATGGTCTCTGATACAGATAGATAGATAGATAGATAGCTGGAGAGATAGTTAATAAACAGAGGTTTTGAGGATAATAGTACAAATGATAATGATGATGATGCTCTTAGTTATGATACAAGCCAAGGTATGGGAAGAAAAAGACCCCCACAAACAATGGTTTATACAAGATAGAAGGTATTTTTCTCCCAGACAATATTCAGAAGCACGTGCGTGATTCAGACCTGAAAGGCAATTTTCCTTCACAGTAATCTAGGAACGCAAGTTGCTGTTCTATCCCCAGTAGACATCTCCATGGTAGACATTGGTTCACCAGTATCACATAAACCTTCCAGCCTGCCTGAAAGTGGAAAGAGAAAGAGGAAGGCAAGCAAGTTCCTTTAAGGAGGATGTGACCTGGAAATTGAACACCTCTTTGCTCGTATCCTATTGGAAAGTACTGAATCAACTGGTCACGTCTAGCGCAAGGAAGGTTGAGATTTTTATTCTCTAAGTGGGTAGCCATTTGCCCAGCTTAAACTCAGGGATTCTATAACTAGAAAGGAGAAGCAGATAACAAATATTGGGAGACACTTGGCAGTCTGTGCCAAACCCTTGCTTTGGTGTATGATAGCCATCATTACAGTAATGGTGCAAATATGAAATTTTGATATGTGTATAGATTTCTAAAAAGGGTTAACTGTGGAAAATCATTCTCATTTTAATTTTGCTTATTATATATATAGTCTGTCTATTGAATCTCTTAATACTAAAGTATTAATAGTAAAGAAATAGTGGGATCTCTTTGGAGAGGTATTTAAAAACCTCATTATTTTGACTGAGCCTTGGGGAAATTTTACAGTTGCAAAGGCAGCCCAGTTTATCTTTATGACTTTCCTTATCCTTTCTCCTCTGTAGAAGATGTGTAGAGATAATATGTTACTGGAAATGGTGCAAGGCAGCTTCCGTGGAGGGTACTTAAATCCTATGGTGATGAGAGACACAGCTAGTAAACAATGAAAGCTATAATATCAGTAATTGCAGTAGCTCCTGGAATAAAAGAAGAATTAAATATAACAGGATTAGCATAAAAGTACAAGAGGGCTGTTTTTCACAGTTCCACTTTTGGAGAGGTGGAACCTGTTAGAAGTTGATAAGAAAATTTAGTGGTTTGCAAAATTATGTAATTTACTTAATATTGGGTTTTGGTGAGAAAGCAGGGAAATTATGAGAGATGTTGCCCAAGGAAGTAAGAATGTAATAACAGTTAAACGGAAGTGTTTTTCCATCACTTCCATTCCTCCAGGATGCTAGGGAACCTAGATTTAACAAACTGTTTTTTGTGCGTTTATGAAGGGTTTTTTCTTTCTTTTTCTTTTTTTTTTTCCTTTTTTTTGTTTTTTGTTTTGTTTTGTTTTCTTTTTTTTGAAACAGAGTCTTGCTCTGTTGCCCAGGCTTGAATGCAGTGGCACGATCTCGGCTCACTGCAACCTCCACCTCCTGGGTTCAAGTGATTCTTGTGTCTCAGCCACCTAAGTAGCTGGGATTAGAGGCATGCACCACCAAGACTGGCTAATTTGTGTATTTTTAGTAGAGATGGAGTTTCACCATGTTGGCCAGGCTGGTTTTGAACTCCTGGGCTCAAGTGATCCTCCCACCTCGGCCTCCCAAAGTACTGGGATTACAGGCATGAGCCACTGCACCCAGCCTGTTTTTCGTGATTTTATTAATGGTATTGATATAGGAGTTAAAAAGAAATTATTTAGGCAGATAGTGAGGGTAAGGAAGCTCTCAGTAAGGTTTCCTTTTAACGAAAAGCAGCCCCCAAATCATTTTCTTTTCTAACAAAGAGCAGCCTGTAAAATGGAGCTGTAGACGTAGATAGACAAGCAAGCTGGACGCTTGCACAGGTGAATGCTGGCAGCTTGCCAATAAGAAAAGGCTGTCTGGGACTAGGCATGTTCAAAACAGCAGCTCCATCTTCCCTTCTCTGTGCCAGCCACGTGTACAATAAGGAGCAAATGAGATGGCCTGGCCAAGTGAAAAGTTCATTTGCATAATAAGATTAGGGTGGGGCAACCAGCCTTCCCTGCAGCCCTGTGTAAACATCACACCTGGTGGAACCAATCTGTGGGCCCTACATAAATCAGACACTGCCTCCTCAAGCCTGCCTATAAAATCTGCTGCAGTCTGCAGCAGGACAGCTTTTCCCTTTCAGATGCCCCTCTCTCTCGCAAGAGAGAGAGAGAGCTGCTCTCCTGTTTCTTTTGCCTATTAAGCATCTGCTCCTAAACACACTCCTTGTGTGTCCGTGTCCTTAATCTTGGTGCAAGACAACAAACCCAGGGAATTTACCCCAGACAATGATGCCACTTCAGTATGTTCTTGAACTGTGCTGTCTAATACAGTAGCCACTAGCCACATGTGGCAGTTGAGCACTTGAAATGTAGTTAATTCATAATGTAAATAGACTTTTGGATTTTCTTCAAGGTACTGGATTTCAAAGACTTGTTATGAAAAAATAATGTAAAATAATGATTTTTAACATTGATTACATGTTTAAATGATACTATGTTAGATGTATTGAGTTAAATAAAATATATGATAAACACTAATTTTACCTGTTTCTTTTCACTTTTTTTAATGTGGCTACTGGAAAATTTTATATTACATTGTGACTCATTTCTCTTGGGACAGTGCTAACTTAAAAAATTTAAATAAGAGAATGAACAGGTGATCTCTTTTCCCAGCTTTTGACCTATTCTAAGAACAAAGGTTATAGAGGTTTTTTTGTTTGTTTTTGTTTGTTGTTTTTGTTTATTGTGGGTTTTGCTTTGTTTTTGAGACAGGGTTGCACTCTGTCACCCAGGTTGTAGTGCAGTGGCAAGATCATAGCCCACTGCAACCTTAGCCTCATGGACTCAAGCTATCCTCCCACTTCAGCCTCCCGAGTAGCTGAGACTACAGGAACATGCCACCGTGCCTGGCTAATTTGTTTTTTCTTTCTTTTTTTTTTTTTTTTTTGTAGAGATGAGGTCTTGCTTTGTTGCCTAGGCTGGTCTTGAACTTCTGGTCTAAAGCTGTCTTCCCACTTCTGCCTTCCAAAGTGCTGGGATTACAGATGTGAGTTTTAAACCAACAGCCTCTCTACCTGAAGTTCCCGCACACACCAAGTCAATGCAGGATCACTGATAGTGTATCCCAGGGTCGTCAGCCTTGGGCTGAACAATTTCTAATGATGGGTGTCCTGCTACTTTGCATGATGATCCTTTCCATTTCTGGACAATTCCAACTATCAGAAAGCCCTTCCTCTCATACTGGGAAAAAATTTGGCTCTTTGTAATTTCAACTTCTAAGATCTTTTCCTCTAGCGTAATTAAAATATCTCATCCTTGCCATATGTCTTTCTGTTTAATTCCATTTAAAAAGTACAAGGTAATATGTAAGGATCTATCAACAACTATCAGCCTCTTCCATCTTCACCAGCTCAAATCTACTCCTCCCCAGGGCAAACAGAATAATGCCTCTTCTCTCTTATTTGACATAGCCTCATTTGTCATTAGGTTTTTTTTTTTAATTGGAATATTCATTTCCCAAAATTCTGCAGATACAAGTTTGTGGAAGAAAGCAAGAGTCATGATAAGATGAAAATATTCAGTAAGGAACTGACCTCTAAAAAGTTAGTCTGCCCTCAAACATTACTTTCAATTCAACACCAGTGTCTAGGATATAACAGATTCTCTCAAAGAGAGTGATTTAAATATCAAAGGATTGAGAAGCACCATGGGAAAATTGATGAAGCCCTTTAAAAAATGATTTCTATGATAGCATAGCAAATTTCAAATGACGTGAATTATCTCATCATACTTCCAAAAATTTTGTCAGGAAAGGTTTTGGCAAATAAAATAGTAGCACATTTGTGTGATAGGCTGAAAAACATGGACTTCATCAAAAGTTGGAGTCTTGGCCAGGCACAGTGGCTCATGCCTGTAATCCCAACACTTTGGGAGGCCGAGGCAGGCGGATCACTCGAAGTCAGGAGTCTGAGACCAGCCTGGGCAACATGGTGAAAACCCGTCTCTACCAAAAATACAAAAATTAGCTGAGCATGGTGGTGCACGCCTGTAATCCCAGCTACTCGGGAGGCTGAGGCAAGAGAATCTCTTGAACCCAGGAGGTGGAGGTTGCAATGAGCTGAGATCTCACCACTGCACTCCAGCCGGGGCAACAGAGAGATACTATGTCTCAAAAAAAACAAAAAAAATTTGGAGTCTCTTGGTCACCCTGTGAATCTGGCCTGGTCTTGTGATTCGCTTTGGCAAATAGAATGTAGTGAAAATGACAATGTATAAGTCCAGAGCTCTGGCCTCAAGATGCCTTGCAGCTTTCCCTTTTGGGCTCTCGGAATGTTCCTGCTATGGTCAAAGAAGCCTAAGCTATTCTATTGGATGGTGGGCGACTACATGGAAAGAATGGTCCAGCTGAAAAATAGCACCAACATCCTAGACCCGTGAGTGAGGCCATCTGAGACCCTCCAACCTGTTAAGCTGCCAGCTGGTTGCAGTCACGTGGTTGACCCACAATTGTGAGAAATGAAAAAGTTGTTATTTTGCACCGTTACATTTTGGGGTGGTTGGGTATGTAGCAGTAGATAACTTTGAGAACTTGATTCAGCTCTTTGTTCATTCTAAGATTAGTGCACAAGTGAAATGAAAGCCAACATTTTCATTTTTTCATAATCAACTTCCTTCTACTCTGTTATCTCTATGATGTCTGTCCTATGTCACCCTCTTAGACACTCTAACCACATGGCCTTCTTTCTGTGCCTTGAACATGCCAAGGTCAGTCCTGCCTTCGGGACTTCATTCTAGCTTTTCCCTCTGCCTGGAATGTTCTTACTGAAGATATTCACTTGCTAATTCCCTCACCTCCTACAAAGTCATTACCTCTGCAGGAGGCTTGACCCCACTAGGACATTATTAACCTATGCGTTTATCTCTCAAACTTTAGTTTTTATGCTTGATATTGTAAACAAAAAATAAAATTCTAAGGCCTTCCAACCATCTGAATGGACAGCCAGGACTCTTAAAATTTAACCTGAGAGTCTGTTTCAGGCCATGATGGAAAGTGGGGTTCAAACATGCCTCATTATACCTCTCCGGCATTAACTCAACACAGACTTTAATTCTGATAGGAAACATTTTGAAACCTATTCTCTCTGAAGCCTGCTAACTAAAAGCTTCATCTGCATGATAAAACTTTGGTCTCCACAACCTCTTATCTTAACCCAGATATTCCCTTCTGTTTGATCTCAGTCTTATAGACAAACTCAACCAATTGTCAACCAGAACATGTTTAAATTTTCCTATAGTCTGGAAGCCCTCCCACCCCCTACTTTGAGTTGTCCCACCTTTGTGGACCAAACCAATGTATTTCTGAAATGAATTTGATTGATGTCTCATGCCTCCCTAAAATGTATAAAACCAAGCTGCACCCCAGCCACCTTGGGCACATGTTTTCAAGACCTCCTGAGGGCTGTGTCATGGGCCATGGTCACTCATATTTGGCTCAGAATAAATCTCTTCAAATATTTTACAGAGTTTGACTCTTTTTGTTGACAATATTAATCTTTCCAAGTTTTGCCCCCGATTACTTTTCTTTAGTTAATTCAACACATATTTGTTAGAAAATGTTAGATGAATGAATCAAGTGATCAATGGAATCATTAGAATCGATGAACAAGGAATAGATAGGAATGTAAATTTCTCGGAAGCTAAGATACTGCATTTTCTTGGATGCTAAGATACTGCATTTTCTTGGATGCTACTACATTTTATCAATACTGTATCCTTTATTTTTAAGAACAAAAATTCCGACCCATTATTCTTCTATCTGCTCCCTCTTACCACTCTTAATCCTTTTAAGGCTGGGCACAGTGGCTTATGCCTGTAATCCCAGCACTTTGGGAGGCCAAGGTGGGTGGATCACGAGGTCAGGAGATCAAGACCATCCTGGCTAATACAGTGAAACCCCGTCTCTACTAAAAAAATACAAAAAAAAATTCGCCAGGCGTGGTGGCGGGCACCTGTAGTCCCAGCTACTAGGGAGACTGAGGCAGGAGAATGGTGTGAACCAGGGAGGTGGAGCTTGCAGTGAGCCACAGTGAGCCAAGATCGCACCACTGCACTCCAGCCTGGGCGACAAAGTGAGACTCCATCTCAAAAAAAAAAAAAAAAAATTCCTTTTAAGTACCTTATGATACCTCGTGAGGCCTTTGCAGTGGTTTGAATAATGGCCCCCAAAAGTTATGCCATGACCTCATCCATGTAGCCTATAAATATGATCTTACCTTGATAAAAGCTCTTTGCAGAGCAATTAAGTTAAAGCTCTCAAGATGAGATCATCCTGGATTATCTAGGTGAGGCTGAAAGATAATGACAATTTTTTTTTTTTTAAGGAAACGAAAAAGGAGAAGACAGACATAGAAGAGTAGGCCACATGAAGACTAAAGCAGAGATTGGATTTATGCAGCTACATACAAGGAATGCCTAGAGCCACCAGAATCTGGAAGAGATAAGGAAGGATTTGCCCCTAAAGCATTCAGAAGGTGCACAGCCCTGCTGACACCTTGATTTTGGACTTTTTTGGGGACCGGGTAGCCATTATCTTTCTTCTTGATATCCAGGTTCAATTGAAGGTATAAAATGTCAAGTTCCTCAGCTCAAAATCAAAATCTCTACTCTGCCACTATCTTGGTAATTTAAGCAAATTATTCTGCCTCTTTGGGTCTAAGTTTAGTCACTAGTAATATTAAAGTGGTAAATTAGATCAGAAGATCCCAAAATGACATTTTGAGAAATTCTGTTTTGAAGGATATGAATGGGTGTGCCCTATAACAGGCCCTGACCACAACCATCAGAGCCAGGGATGGGGGTGGATAAAGTTCTGTGTTCAAATAACTTTGGGAAATGCTGGGCCAGATATATACTATGTCACCTCATCCCCTGACTACAGCTGATTTGGACCAAATGTAGATACCTTACCCAAATTAGATTTCAGAGAGTCTCTCTCAGGAATTTTGAATTAAGATTCAGAAATTATAGTTAGTCTTTCCTAGTTCCTAGAAATAAGGATAAATAAACTCAGGGGCTATGCACAGAAAAGTAGAGAAAGCTACACTGCAGTTAGGTGAGAATGGAGAGATATGCGGAGAGAAACAAATAAGAGATGAGACAGCCTCAGACACAGTGAAAGATGGGGGAATTATGCCAGATGGATTTGGGGTTCTTCAGTCTTCGTGAGATACTTTTATAACCATAAAATGAACTTTCTTTTTTTTTGCCTGAGCTAGTGTGAGTAAAGTTTTGTTACTTGCATCCAAAATAGCATTAACTGAGACAGGAAGATTAGCCCTTGATAGCTAACATCTTATTGGTCCATCTAAAATATAACAGAGAAAAGAACTGGGAAACACTAGCTGAAGTCCTAGGGATGAGAGTTAAAGGACCAAGCAGGTAATAGAAAAGGAGAAAGCAAACTTTACATACTTCACAAGACCTTCATCATTCACATCTTAACACTGGTTTTGATAGCAGGAAATAAAATTTAGTGCATAATCCCTTTTCTCAAGGATTTAAGTACAACATTGCCAAGTCAAACAAATTTTTTTCAAAAATTTTTTTTATTTTAATTTTTATTTTTTGAGATGGACTCTCACTATGTCACCCAGGCTGGAGTGCAGTGGCGTGATCTCAGCTTACCACAACCTCCTCTTCCCAGGTTCAAGTGATTATCCTGCCTCAGCCTCCCAAGTAACTGGGACTACAGACACGTGCCACCACGCCTAGCTAATTTTTGCATTTTTTTTTTTTTTTAGTAGAGTTGGGTTTTCACCATGTTAGCCAGGCTGGTCTCCAACTTCTGACCTCAAGTGATCCGCCCGCCTCGGCCTCCCAAAGTGCTGGGATTGCAGGCGTGAGCCACCGCACCCAGCCTCTCCTTTTTAAAATAGATATTTCTTGATAGTAGCTGTGTATAATTTATAAAAAGTCATCAGGTTTTTTGGTTATTATGTGTGTGTGTGTTTGTTTGTTTGTTTGTTTGTGACAGGATCTCGCTTTGTTGCCCAGGCTGGAGTGTAGTGGTGAGATTACAGCTCACTGCAGCCTCGACCTCCAGGTGATCCTCCTGCCTCAACCTCTCATGTAGTGATGACTACAGGTGTGTGCCACCATGCCTGGCTAATTTTTGTATTTTTTGGAGAGATGGGGTTTCACCATGCTACCCAGGCTGGTCTCTAACTCCTGGGCTCAAGCAATCTTCCCATTGGCCTCCCAAGATGTTGGAACTATAGGCGTGAGCCACCAGGCCCGGATGGGTCATCAGTTTTAATTAAGTGGAACAAAGTAGCTACTTCCATGATAACTGCAATATATAACTACGAAGAAAAAATATTTAAAGAAGTGTCTCTCCAATTTCTATGGGTTTACTAAACTTTAAAGGGTAGTCTTGAGATTGTCTTGTTCATGATGTGTTTAAAATGCTTTGTGTTCATGTGTTTAATCTCAATTCTTTAAGAAAGTCTAGCAATTTTATCTCAGGTAATTTTTCCCTACCAAGAGAAAGTTTCTATATGTGGTTTTGATCTAGAAACCACTATTGTGAAAAAAAAATCAAAAAGGACACGTTTATACATCAAAGGATATTCTAACGAGAAATTTAAAACTCAGTAGGCTTTTCAGACTTCAAATAACCATATGTTGTGTTTTTCACAGCATGTCATGTTGGGCTTTAATAAGTGTGGTCTCTTTTGTATTTGTAATTTCTTAAGGCACATCAGGCAAGTAGAAATGGGCTTAAATTAAGTTGCCTTTCATGTTAGGCCTCTTGGGGGATTCCTCAGTAATACACAGCTGAAAGTATAACCTGTGCGTTGCTAACTTCCAACTGGGCAGTCTGTCACATCTCACCATGCCCAGGTGCCCAGGTTCCCATGGTGGGAAAAAACCCACCTGCCCCGCTCTGCCAAAAAAAAAAAAAAAAAAAAAAACACACACACAGCCAGGGCATCACCATGGGAAATCTGGTGAAGATCTGCGTCAAGGTCAGAACTTCAGAGAGTAGCAGTGTCCTTCAGAACAGTACTCATCAAATGGTTATTTTAGGGTGGCAATTTTAACTTGGCAAAAATTTCTGGTGATTTCTTCCTTTCCATTTATATGTCACTCCCAGTTATATATCACTGCTGAAGAGCCTAAGGATCAGAGTAAGTGCACCCAGAGAATCCCTTAGCCTATGGGATTCTGAGAACACAGAGGACCCTTTTACCAAATTTAAATGCAAAATAAAAATATTTTTAAGAACATGTTCTTCTTCTTCTTTTTTTTTTTTTTTTTTTTTTTTTTGAGACAGAGTCTCACTCTGTCACCAGGCTGGAGTGCAGTGGCACGGTCTTGGCTCACTGCAACCTCCGCTTCCTGGGTTCAAGCAATTCTTCTGCCTCAGCCTCCCAAGTAGCTGGGATTACAGGCATACACCACCACGCCTGGCTAATTTTTGTTATTTTTGGTAGAGATGGGGTGTCACCATGTTGGCCAGGCTGGTCTTGAACTCTTGACCTCTTGATCCGCCTGCCTCGGCCTCCCAAAGTGCTGGGATTACAGGCGTGAGCCACTGCACCCTGCCCAAGAACATGTTCTTCTGATTCTGATAGTAATACATCTTCATTGTGGAACATGAGGGCAGGGAGGAGAAACAGATGACACTCATAACTGTTTACAGTCTCACCATCCCAAGCAACTCTTACCTTTCCAGCAAATATTCTTCCAGGCTTTCTTGCCTGTGTATATATATTTAATCTTCTTGTGAGTATTTTTTAAAACTCAAAACTATAGCTAAGACTTTCCCATATTATTATAATTTGTAAACAATTATTTTCAAGGTTGCTACACCCAGATATATTGAAAATAAATTGCACAGCAGAGAGATTCATATGGCTCTTTTTGGTGTTTTGAAATTCATCACAGCTGCAGCTGTGAGTTTGGAGACCTGTAGTTGGAGAAAACAGTTATCTTTCCTTTCTTTTCTTCCTGAAGTTTAGGAGACTCAATATCTACTTCATTAGATGACTGACACAGGCTGTATCTTGCTGGGGATGATGGCATTCACCTCCTACATGCACTAGAGTTCTAGAAATCATGGACAGGCACAAGCCACATTTTTCAATGATGGTCTAAACCATTGAATTCATGGTGTAGTCGTAGCCCACATTGGTAAGATTCTGGTCATAAGCATAATATTCAATGACTATTCTATCAGTTCCAGTTTTTGGTTTTAGACAACACTCTTAATAATTTAAGTAATTAATTTTAAAATCTAAATTAATGCAAATGTGCTCATCTCATGGAGGGCCCAAGAACCAGGCTTGAAGAGTCTGCACCACTGACTCTGGAGGGTCCTACTCTGCTAGAACCTTTGTTACTGCCACATTGAGAGCTGGATATCTATTTATCATGACCCACCACCCTCAGCGGAATAAATTTTTCATAGACATCTCCTTCTTCTTATCAGACTGTTGAACTGAAATTTTGTAAGAGTGAGTCTGACTACCCATACCATACCTGCAGGGAGAGTGGAAAAGGAAGCTGATGACTTCTAATTTAGGAACAGGTATATTTATAAGGGGAGAAATTTCCCACATATAGGAAGGCTATTTGTAAGCTGCCAGGCAGACAGAAAGTATAACAAAGTCCAATGCAACTATGTAATGCTTTACTGTATAAATGTTTCATAATATATTTAATGATTCCCTTATTATTGAAAATTTGGACCATTTAAAAAATATAATTTTAATCAGGTTATCAAGTATAATTTACAAGTAAGTAAAACTTACACTTTTATATGGTTTAGTCACTCCAGAATATGGTTTTATTAGGTTGTTGCAAAAGTAATTGCGGTTTTTGCCATTAAAGGCAAAGGGCCATTACCTTTAATGGCAAAAACCTCAATTACTTCTGCAACAACATAATATGAGCACTGACATATACAATCATGGAGTAACCATCATAGTCAAGATACAGAACAGGCCTGTCATCCCCTAAAATTCTCTAACATCCTCCTCCATAGTCAATCCCTCCCCCATCCCTAGCTACTAGCAACCAATGGTCTATTTTTTGCCCCTATAGTGTTTTCCTTTTTCAGAATGTCATATAAAAGGAATAATATACTATGTCACCTTTTTTTGTCTTGCTTTTTTCACTCTGCCTAATTGTTTTGAGATTCACCCATGTTACTGTACATATCAGCAGAGCATTTCTTTTCATTGTTGAATAATATTCCATCATATGGATGTAACACAGTTTGTTTATCCATTCATCAGAAGGACATTTGCATTGTTTCTAGTTTTTGACAATTATAAAAACAACAACTATAGACATCTGCAGAAGATTTTGTGTGAACAGAAGTCTTCATTTCTCTTCAGTAAACACCTAGAAGTAATATTACTGGGTCATATGGTAAAGGTATGTTTAACTTTATCAGAAACTGCCAAATTGTCCAAAGTGGCCATACCATTTCGCATCTCCACCAGCAATGTATGAAAGTTCCAGTTGCATTTTCACCAGCATTCAATTTTGTTTTCATTTTACCTATACTAACGTGTTAAAAATAATATTGATGCTGGCTAGGTGTAGTGGCTCATGCCAATAATCCCAGCACTTTGGGAGGCCAAGGCAGATGGATCACTTGAGGTCAGGAGTTGAAGACCAGCCTGGCCAACTTGGCAAAAACCTGTCTCTACTAAAGATACAAAAATTAGCTGGGTGTAATGGTGGGCACCTGTAATCCCAGCTGCTTGGGAGGCTGAGGCATGAGAATCACTTGAACCTTGGAGGCGGAGGTTGCAGTGAGCCAAGATTGTGTCACTGCACTCCAGCTTGGGAGACAGCAAGACTTCATCTCAAATAATAATAATAATAATAATAATAATAATAATAATAATAATGATGCTAATCCTTGATGAAATTCCAGGACAGAAAAAGTTGTGGAATAAAACATGGGAATCCCAGTGAAAAGCCATGCTGTTTTCCTGTTCTCCCTGCTGTGGTTTGAGTGTATCCTCCAAAAGTTTATGTGTTGGAGGCCTGGTCCTCAATGAGGCAGTGTTGGGAATGGGGCCTAGTGGGAAGTATTTGGGTCAGGGAGGCACATACCTCAGGAATGGATGAACACCTTCTCCTGTGAATGAGTGGGTTCTCACTCTTGCAGGACTGGATCAGTTCCCACGAGTTGTTACAAAGCAAGGCTGCCTCTTGTGTTTGGTCTCCTTTTTCATACATGTGGGCTTCCGCTTCCATTTTTCTACCTGGCTATGAAGAAGCATGAGGCCCTTACCAGGTACAATTATCCATCTTGGACTTCCCAGCCTGCAGAACCATGAGCTAAATAAACTTCCTTTCTTTTGAAATTACTCAGTCTTTGATATTCTGTTACAGAAAGAGAAAATGGAAAACACTCATAAAATCTCATATCCTTGGAGACAGGAAGAAAATATGAATGAAGTAGAAGATAGTTGTTAGGTGAATTAGTAGTTGGTCACCTGGCCAATCCAAAAAGTTCCACATAGAAGAAGGTCCTAAGGAAAGAGCTAGAAGACCTATCTTTATCATGCTTTTATTTATTAAAGTCTTTGAAATTTTGAAGGAAAGATACACTTGCATATGGAAGGGAGGAAATAAAAGTTAGTATTCATATATGCATTTCTTTCATTGAGTGTGTTATGATTTCAGGTGTTCCTTCAATTTCTTTAGCTTCCAGATTTGCCCATTGTATTGAATCTGCTCCTCTGGGTTGTGATTTGGCTGAGTTCCTGGATTCTACATCATCCCTTATCAACTGCCCATCCATCCTTGAACAACTCTTAGTACCAAACTCACTAATTCCCCTGGCTTCAGACCTACTAGTGTCAGCATTTTGACAATTGTTGTTGGCTTCAGACCCAGCCATATCTTCCAATTTTCACCCAACTCTTGCCTGAATGTGTGGGACTTGACATTATTCATAACTTAGATGGAAACACTGATGATGAGTAAATAAAATTTATGGATGACACAAAGCCAGGAGAATAACTAATGTTGGCAGAATAAGAATAGAGCTTTCTTTCCATAGGCTGGAACAAAGAACTGAAGCTAACAACGTACATTGTAGCTGAATGGAATTCCGAATTTAGTTTTAAAACTCAACCATACAAGCACAGAGTTGGAAGTCATGGTTACCTCTGCTTCATATGGAAATGACATAAGGTTTAAGCAGATTGCATTTCATATGAGTCATTGGAGTGGTGCAGTAAGTGGGATTGCCAAAAAACAAAACAAAACAAACTCCACAACCTTAATTTGGTCTGAAGTTACCTTGGTAGACACAGAGTAGATTGACCAAAGTGAAGAGGATCCCACTTTACTCCATCAGTCAGACCACACTTAGAACATCAGATTCAGTTTGGGGTAACACACTCTACAGCAGACAAACTGGAGTGTGTTTACCTTCACATCTCATTGCAATGTGGTTTGTCTTACCAAGGTACTGATGACTTTTTTGTAAGCCAATGGGCCCATTTCATGCCTTTTACCTGACCTCTGCCACATTTGACACATTGGCCATTCCCTTCTTCAAGTTGTCTTCTTTGATTTCTCTCTCATCATTTATACCCTTAATTTTTTTTTAAACTACTTTTCTGCCCTTGACTTTTTCTCCTCCTGCTCCACAAACATAGATGTTCCCTAAGTTTGCTAGCTCACTTTTTTATAGATTCTCCTAGGGAGATATTCTTTTTTACACACAGGGTCTCACTCTGTTGCCCAGGCTGGAGTGCAGTGGTGCAATCATGGCTCACTGTACCCTTGACCTCCCCTGGCTGAGGTGATCCTCCCACCTCAAGCTCCCAAGTAGCTGGGACTACAGGTGCACACCACCATGCTTGGCTAATTTTTCTACATAGAGATGTTGCCCATGCTGGTCTCGAACTCCTGGGCTCAAGCAATCCTCCTGCCTCAGCCTCCCCATGTGCTGGGATTACAGGTGAGAGCCCCCATGCCCAGCCAAGGGAGATATTGTATTTACCCCCACAGCTTTAACTATCAATATATATGCCATTGACTTCCAAATCCTTATTTCTATCCTTGACATTTTTTGAGCTCTTGTTTTATATATCTGTTGCGGGAAGTTAGGGACCCCAAACGGAGGGACCAGCTGGAGCCACGGCAGAGCAACATAAATTGTGAAGATTTCATGGACATTTATCAGTTCCCCGAATTAATACTTTTATAATTTCTTACACCTGTCTTTACTGCAATCCCTGAACATAAATTTTGAAGATTTTATGGACATTTATCAGTTCCCAAATAATACTCTTATAATTTCTTATGCCTGTCTTTACTTTAATCTCTTAATCCTGTTATCTTCGTAAGCTGAGAATGTATGTCACCTCAGGACCACTATTGTGTTAAACTGTACAAATTGATTGTAAAACGTGTGTTTGAACAATATGAAATCAGTGCACCTTGAAAAAGAACAGAATAACAGCGATTTTCAGGGAAGAAGGGAAGACAACCATAAGATCTGATTGCCTGTAGGGTCAGGCAGAATAGAGCCATATTTTTCTTCTTGCAGACAGCCTATAAATGGATGTGCAAGTAGGGAAGATATCACTGAATTCTTTTCCTAGCAAGGAATATTAATAATTAAGACCCTGGGAAAGGAATGCATTCCTGGGGGGAGGTCTATAAAGGGCCGCTCTGGAAGTGTCTGTCTTATGCGGTTGAGATAAGGACTGAAATATGCCCTGGTCTCCTGCAGTACCCTCAGGCTTATTAGGGTGGGGAAAAAACCCCACCCTGGTGAATCTGAGGTCAGACTGGTTCTCTGCTCTCGAAACCTGTTTTCTGTTTTTTAAGATGTTTATCAAGACAATACGTGCACAGCTGAACATAGACCCTTATCAGGAGTTTTTGATTTTGCCCTTTGCCTTGTGATCTTTGTTCTCCTTTTTTGCCCTTTGAGGCATGTGATCTTCGTGACCTATTCTCTGTTCGTACACCCCCTCCTCTTTTGAAGTCTTTAATAAAAACCTGCTGGTTTTGCAGCTCAGGTGGGCATCATGGTCCTATCAATAAGTGATGTCACCCCCAGAGGCCTAACTATAAAATTCCCCTCTTGGTACTCTTTCTCTTTATTTCTCAGCCAGCCGACACTTAGGGAAAATAGAAAGAACCTACATTGAAATATTGAGTGTGGGTTCCCCCGATATATATCCATTTTGGTTTTGGTGAAAAATAGATTAATAAATGCTCAGAAGACAACAAAAGCTTTCTAAGAGGAAGAATAAAATGTTAAGCTTGTTCCTAGGTAAGATAATCCAGTGAAGTTTGCAGCTTAGAAGCCCATATCTATAACATTTAACCATTTAACCATTGAAGCACTTGTTTTTCCTGAACTGCATTCTGCGGGTAAGGCGTTTTCTTGAAGGAATGGGTTCATATGGCTTTTACAAGCTGGGGTCGGAAGTAGAGGGAATGTTGGTGAGCCCCACCTTTACAAATAAGTAGCAAACTGACAACCAAGTCTTCCTTTTACCTCCTAAAAAGGAGTAAAATATGGTAGACCTGGAAACTTATATATAAGAACTTTTCATTTTTTGTAACTTGTAGAGTTTTTATTATTTTATCTCATTTATTTTCCTATAGCGCTTGGAAGCAAAAGCTTTGCCAAAAAAAAAAAAAATTCTCCTTGCTTTCCTTTGAAGACAGCAAGGAAGGAAGTGAAAAAAGGTGCCTTACTCTGGGTTGGGTTTGGAGAGAGAAGATCCTCAAGAGAAAATGTGTTAGACTATGATGTAGAGGTTATTGAAGGAGAGGAGGGGTAATTTGAGGGACCTGCTTCAAGGAAGAAAAGAATAAACAAGGAATTAGTTTGTAAAAACACGCAACATAGGGACTGAAAGCCATGCCACATAAAAAAAGGGAAGGTCTTTGGAATATTGATCCTGGAGAAGGGGTCTCAGTTGTTTGGAGATGTTTGAAAGCTCTCATTCAAATGTTGTGTACAACCCTGTTGGACAGAATTGGATCTATGGAATGAAAATTATGGTCAGAAATGGTGGTGGAGGAAGAGCGGAGAACGGGAGGGCAATATTTTTGCTCTCTATTAAATTTATCTGAAAATGGGATGTGCTCCTCCTTAGGGGGATAGTAAATTCCCCATTCTTGGCAATGACCACTTAGCAGGAAAATTTTAAAGGAGAAATGCAAGTACAATGAATGCATTTGCACTGGATGAAATTTAGAATATCTCTCAACTCTAAGAGTTTATGATTCTATGAATACATTGAGTGTCGAGACATGCAGGGAAAACTCCCTCTCCTCCAAAAGCTTACTATCTGGTCAGGTGTCAAAACACATGAGAAATTATTAAAAATTTCTTGGTGGTACATAAATGCCAAAATCAATGTTGTCAGATATAATAGCCAATGGGATTCATACAAAGGAGGCTTGAAATGATGCCAGGAACAGAATATGAGTCCTGATGTGGTCTACATGTTGGGCAGACAGGAAAAGGAAAAAGCATTCTTGCTGAGATGGCATATTACAAGAGGAGGAATAAAATTGTTCTAACAAAATAAAATTGTTATCAAGCCTCAAAATCTTGTATTCAGCCTTCAGTAAAATTTTAAAAGAAGTAGGTCACTAGGACAACAATATTCTAGTGAGAAAACTAGAAGGGCAAAATCTGGTAAAGCGCTTTTAAGAATATTATATCCTAGGAGTTATATTTTAACAGGTGAAGGAGAGGAGTGAGGGATACTTACAATCAGTTCTTAGGATTACAAAAAAAATAAAGATTATTAACCAGGCAAGATAAAGGTTGTATGTAAGGTCGTTATTTGTTTGGTGGCAGGAAATTGAGTTTCTAGCTAGTTTTTGTTTTGTTTTGTTTTGTTTTGTTTTGCTTTACTTTGGAGACAAGAGTTTTCCTTCAAAATCGGGTTTATGTTTATAGTTATCACCCAAGGACTGGAAACTTTTCCAAACATTACAATTGTTTGCTATAGAACACTGCATCTGTCATTAGCATGTTTCTCAGATAAAATTGTGCTTCTTTACTTGAAGTTATAAACTATGTTTGTCACAGGTCAAATTTTCTGACCTTGAGATAATTAACATTTTGACCATGGCCACTGATCTCATTATAATGAACTGAAGCAGTATATAAGTGATGTGAATTCTGTTGCTAACTTAGGGGGGAAAACCTCTTTAGATCTTTCTTCTTACAAGGTTTATCAGTTTTTAAAGTTATTTTCAATAGAAAATTTAATTCCAAAACCAATACAAAAATTAGGATTCTTTAATAGGTCAAAGGCTTGGAGTTGGAAACAATTATGTTTTGTTCACCTCATGGTGAGTCTGACTAGAGCAGCGAATAGGCACTGGGGAAGTGTGTGAGAGTAACCAAGGTTGGCTGTGTGAGTGTTTATAGTTAGTACAGTATGGAAACAAGAGTATGGGTTTTAGAGTCAAACAGGAGACCTCTGAATCCTGGTGAGGTAGACAGATTGCACTGATGGCCCCAGCCGATGGCTTCCCTGGACTCATGCCCAATGTAATATGACTTTGCACCTCCTCCCATCCCTTGAACCTCAGTCAGCCTCGTGACTTGCTTTGGCCAATAGAACATGGAGGAAGTGACAGTGCCCTAGTTCTGAGCCCAGCTCTCAAAAACCCTTTTACTTCCTCTTTCTCTGTCAATCTCTCTCTCTCTCTCTCTCTCTCTCTCTCTCTGAACCTTGCTTCTACCAAAAGAAGCCTGGACTAGCCTGCTGAAATCTGGGAGACCACATGGAGTAGAGCCCAGTTGTCCCAGTTGGGGCAAGGCTAGACCAACATACAGCCAACTCCCAAACATGTTGAGAGAGCAAGCCAGGCACCTGATGCTTGACCTGTAGTTGTCTGAGTTTACTGTTTGGAGGTACTGAGTTTTAGAGTGGTTTCGTTTTGTAGCAATTGCAATATGACATGCCTGGTTCCATTAGTTACTAGCTATGTCACTTTCAGGAAGTGGCTTAACTTCTCTGAGGCTCTCTTTATTCATCTGTGCTTAAATGTCTATTACACATTATCTCTTTTAATACTCATAATAATTCTGTGATGTGGGTGCCATTATTCTTGTTCTACAAAGACACGAATTCTTGTAAAGGTTACGTGATTAGCCCGAGGTAACACAGTGAGTTGACAGCCATACAACTTTCTCATAAAGAATCTCAAAGTAAACCAAGTTTGTAGGTGATTTAGTGAAGAATTCCAAAATGCAATTTGAAAAGTGAGAGAGGCTCATTTATATTAAGAGTATCTCCCTTAAGTAGAATAATTGAAAATTTTAGTGCAGAAAAGATAACTCAGAAGTCTGAGTGTAGTGAGGGCAAGGGCTGATAGTTTTGTTTGCCACTCTACTCCCAGGGCCTAGCAGTCTGCAGCACATTAGTAGATATCAATAAATATTATTTGATATTAAAAATATTTATTGATGTCTACTAATGAATCCATGAATGAATCCTGACTGACAAATGGTACATGGAGAACACCATCTATTCTAACAACTGAATACAAAATTTAATGACTCAAAACTTAAGAAAGGGCAGCGACAGACAGATCACACCCCTAAGTCCCTCCCCGTGATAAATGGGCAGAGATAGGGGGATGAAAGAACTAAAGTCCACCTCCCAACCCCAAGTTCTTAGATGAAAGCTTGGCCTTGACATGGAAATGAGATGGAAATTTCCAACTAGAATATGCTGAGTTGCTTTTGGTTTATTTTTTAAGTTTTTAGAAAGAAAGGGGGACCAGGAAATTATGATACCTGCCCAAGATATTATAAAGGGGTCTGCTACCAATGCAAAGAGATTCGGCAGGGCATATGCAGGATTAGTAATTGCAGAAAGATAAAACTGTTTCATGACTGTTATTCCATGGAATTAATATTATTCAATAAACCAGTCACACAAATTAAAAAAAAAAACTTGAAGCCTCCAATAGATGGAAATAGAAACACCTTCCTTTTTTCCTTCATATGACCTTTCTCAAACCAGTGTGCACAAAAGCTGTTCGCTACATGGTCCAGGCAATAGCACAGAATAAGGAGAGAGCAAGGAGGGGAAAGTTGAAGTCTCACCAGGGGAAGCCACCTCTTAGGTTCAAAATCACCTCAGCGTCCCGTAGGAACTCCTCCATTTTCCCACCCCAACTGTGTCTTGTTGCTCCCTCACCCCAATTTGGAATTGCTAACACAAAGGGAGTTCTTGCTACTATACATGTATACTGCTTTGTGTGGAGTCCAGAAGTGGAGAAACACAACAGAATCTGCAGGAGGTCTGGAGCAGCGTTCCCAGAGGACCCCGATTCCTGGAAAGAGTGTGTGGGGCTGCCATAAAGGAGTCTTGGTAAAAGTCTCCTTCAGGGTAGGCAGCTGGATTTTGGTTGTTAGTTTATGATAGAGAAGAGATAAAGGAGGCAAGAAATAAAGAGCAGGCTTAAGAAGTTCAACAACTGCCCTGTGTCCATGTGTTTTTTCGGGGGGTGGGGAGCTGGGGGAGGGATAGCATTAGGAGAAATACCTAATGTAAATGGTTGATGGGTGCAGCAAACCAACATGGCACATGTATACCTATGTAACAATCCTGCACGTTGTGCACATGTATCCTAGAACTTAAAAAAAAAAAGCTCAACAACCAAACTTGACATTTCTTGAGTAGACTCAGGAGCTGCCCTACATTTGTGCTGCCAGAACCCTTCCTCCTCTTCTTACAGAGCCATCATTTGCTTCTCAATCTTCCCAAATGGACTGAGCTCCCTAAAAAGCAGGGACCATATCTGTTTCTCTCTGTTCCCTGCCCATCCACAACAGAAGAGCTTGCCAGAGGTAGATGCTGTCCATGAACTCTTGGGCATTTGCTTGTGTTTTGCAGACTTGGGTGCAATTCAAGGGTGACCTTCTTAACTTTTTGCATTGATTACATCATAGAGACCTTAAGAAAACCCAGTGGTGGCCACTGCCCTGAGAACTAGGAAGCAGTTCATAGTATTGATAGCTAGCTTGACTTGGGGGTAACTTGGCTCTGAAGCTCCCTCCCAGAGCTGTGGGTATGCACAAATGATGGTCAGTTTTCATCACTGAAATGGAACTCTCCCAGTAGGCTGAGGGTAAATGAAGTTACCAGCTTCACAGCCACTTATGGCATGCTGAGGGATCATCAGCTATATCTCCACTTGTCTCCTACTTCTGGAATGGATGGATGCTATTTATCTATTCCTTCAACTTTTTTTTTTTTTTGATAGAGTCTCGCTCTGTCACCCAGGCTAGAGTGCAGCGGCATGATCTTGGCTCACTACAACCTCCACCTCCCGGGTTCAAGTGATTCTCCTGTCTCAGCCTCCTGATTAGCTAGATTACAGGGGCCTCCCACCACACCCGGCTAATTTTTATATTTTTAGTAGAGATGGGGTTTCGCCATGTTGGTCAGGCTGGTCTCGAACTCCTGACCTCAAGTGATCTGCCCATCTTGGCCTCCCAAAGTGTTGGGATTACAAGTGTGAACCACCGTGCCCGGCCCCTTCAACATGCATTAAACATTTGCTATTGAGCTTCGTATTCCTTTGCTACGATTACAAAGATTACAGACAGGGTACCTGTCCCAAAGGCAAAGGCAAGGTAAATGCTGCAGTAGAGTGAAAGAGGATGACCAGAAGGAGGCAAGAAAATTAGGGTGAGAGTTCAGAAAAGTGTTACTGGCTGTGGGGGCAGGGTGGATTTAGCCTGACTTATCCTGACACTTACAGGAGAAGTGGGAATTGGCCAGATGGAGATAAGAGAGCCAGATGTTTTTAGCAAAAGGAAGAACGTGGCAAAGATTCAGTGGTGTTCAAGCAGGGGCCGCTCCAAGTGTGGCTGAGGAGAGAATAGCTTTAGTTGACCCTCCCAAGACTCATGGATCCTGTCCAAGCCACACCCAATAAACATATGACCTCAGAAAAAACTCTGCAAACAGTTTCAAATCAACTCCCTGTCCCTTAATTCCAATCTGAATTTTGGCTCTAAGTGGAAGAAGGTCTGAGGGGGCCACTCTGGAAGTGATTCTTGCATCCTGGAAGTTTGGTATGGAAGGGGGAGAAGGAATCATTAATTTTATGCCACACCAAGTGTCCCCCTCACTGGTGGACTTGATTTCTCCAATGTTTCTTCCTCTCTCGCCTGTTGGTGTGACTAGAGTTAAAGGTGAGATTATAGACAAGATGTAGGCCAGGTGAGGAAGTAAATACTCATTTGGGATTCTCCCTGGCCAGGTCCTCCCTGGGAATCTGCGTTTGCTGATGTCAGAGATCACATCTACTGTGTTCACTTGTTTCTCCACCACCCACTGGAGTGCCTGCTTATAGGAGGTGACCAGTCATTATTTTTTTGGTGAATGAATCCACGGATAAATGAGCAACTGTGGACATGGCAAATAAATACTGTTTTATATATAATTACAGAAAGAATGAATGTTTTGCTCAATGTTACCCACTGAAAATAAATTTAAGTTTGAACAGCAGTTCAATTACATCAAGAGTAATTGCCCACTGCTGTATTATGAATGTGATCCAATTCCTGGAGACGTAAGCATATGCATTATCAAAGCATAATTACACCTGACATTAAGTGGCTTCCCTGCAGATTCCTTCCTGACAACAGAAAAGTAAAAGGTCCACGATACAGCAAGAGTGACTCACCTTTTCATTTCAGAGGGCTGTACCTCACAATTCAAGTGTGACATCTGCTTAAAAGATGAAACCAGCCTCCTTCCAAATAAATGACATCTGGTCAGCTCTTCAAGGATGAACATTTTATTGGAATATAGGCACTTGGCAGAGTAAATACATGGTTACAAAGTGTTTTAAGTTTATTTGCTTTATATAGTGACCAGAAAAGTCAATCCACAGTATTGATTTTTTTTCTTGAAGTTGCAGACTTTAGAAGGCAAACCCTCAAACCCATCTCTTTATGGTAAAGTGTGAAGGCACATGTTGCCAACTGTTGCATCAACTGATACTATGATTAAGTCAATGATGTCCTTCCCTTCTTCACATCAAAATTGCTACGAATCACATATCACTTAACCTTATTATAATGAACAAAAATAACTTTTGTCTTGGGGAATTGTGAAACCTTTTGAAATCACTAGCTCCGACATAGAAGACTACACAACCAGACTTGAGAATTTTTATAATAAAATATGTAAGGCCAGAAAGCTTTTGGACAAGTTGGAATCTTACCCTGGTAGTCTCCAAAATATATATTTTTTTTTAAAAGAAAGTTTACTATGTGTAATGCAAGGCACTTGTGTCTCTGCTCAAAGCTACAAGGGAAAAAATGACAAGCCCAATTTTTTTCAAGGAAAGTATTTTTTCTCTGTGAAAGGTCAGTAGTAAAAGAACTAGTTTAAAGTCATGGAGTTTTTGCCAAAAACCATGTCTCGAGGTTTTATGCATTTCTAATGGCTTTGCCCACAGGAGAGATACCCAGAGTGGCACACAGAGGCTAAGGAAAAAAATGCTATTCATTTAGATCAGAATAACCTTGCTCCAATCTGGAAACCACTGAAATGACACATAAAAGTCTATATGAAAAGCAAAACAAACTCATGGTGATATGAAGTTATTCCATTCAACATGTTAAAATGAAGACAGAATATTTTAAATGCACTCTAGTTTCCTGTTCCAACTTCAAATTAAACAATCATCCTGCTTATTCTAGAAAACTTTTTTTTTTTTTTTGAGACAGGGTCTCATTTTGTTGCCCAAGCTGGAGTACAGTGGTACAATCATAGTTCACTGCAGCCTCAACTTCCCTCGCTCAAACAATCCTCCTGCCTCAACCACCCAAGTAGCTAGGACTGCAGGCACACACCATTATTATTTTTTGTAAGGATGAGATCTTGCTATGTTGCCCAGGCTTGTCTAGAACTCCTGGGCTCAAGTGACCCTCCCACCTCAGCCTCCCAAAGTGCTGGGATTATAGGTGTAAGCTACTGCATCCAGCCCAAAAACTTGTCTTTAGTGAAATATGTACAGAAAATTCTTTGATTATATTCTGGAGTACATCCTGCCAAAGAGTGCCCAGTCCTCCCTGACCTACATGATGGATAAAGGTAGGGCACTGATGTTCATCCATCCAATGCAGTGAAATGTACTCTCTTTTAGGGTTGAAAAAAATCTCTTAGCTTTCCAGGGGATGCAAGAAGCCCTGCATTGAGCAAAGAAAGGAAGCTAGGAAGCTCCGGTGTGAGGTCAGCCTGGGCTGGGACTCCACACTACTGTCCCAGGGAGTCGGGCAGCCTTTGTGGGGCTGGGCACTGCTTCTTTGGCTCCCTGCCTTACTGGGCAGTGCATCTGGCCATCTGCCCCTTGGACTTTGGACTTTACTTAAGAGAAAACTCAACCAGGGCAGAATTCAAAACGTCTCTCTGCCTGACAGCAGGCCCCAAATAGCCCCAGCACAGCAGTGTTCTGGGTGTCCAGTTCCCACATTTCCCGAGCAGCCTGACGCATGCCAGGTCCTGTGCACCAGGGATATTAAAGTGACTCAAGGAGGCAGGAAGCCATTATTCAAGGCTGTGGGTTTCTAGCAGGAAGCACAGATGATGACTAAACCCTAGTTTCTGTCTTTTAAGAGAGGAGCCTTTTGGAGAGACAAGAAGTAAACCTAATTTCAACACACCATGCCAAATGCCAGGATATAAGTGAGCACTGCAGAAAGCAGAGACTGGGGGAGAAGTGGTCTTTACTTTCTTCACCTGTGGTGGGATCCCTCAAAGACATGAGGATTTAAACACTCCAAGAAAAGTTGCAACAATTAGATATGATATTATACAGATACTGATTATTATTCATGTTTATGACCTAGAAATTCTTCATGGGAGGGCTGAAGAGGGTGATATTTTAATTTCTGGTTAAATGGTTGAACTGTGTGTGAAGCAAATGCTCTAAAGAACTGACATAAATTTACTCGATAGTGATGATCTAAACAAGTTCTCAACAAATATGTTGAGATCTGATATTAAAATTTGGGGAGGGGCCAGGTAGCTCATGCTGTAATCCCAGCACTTTGGGAAGTCGAGGTGGGTGGATCACTTGAAGTCAGGAGTTTGAGACCAGCCTGGCCAACATGGTGAAAACCCATCTCTACCAAAAATACAAAAATTAGCTGGGAGTGGTACTGCATGGCTGTAATTCCAGCTACTTGGGAGGCTGAGAGAGGAGAATCTCCTCAACCCAGGAGACGGAGGTTGCAGTGAGCCGAGATCACACCACTGCACTCCAGCCTTGGTGACACAGTGAGACTCCATCTCAAAAAAATAAAATAAAATAAAAAGTCGGGGAGGGAAACCAAGATGTAATACCTGGGACTGGAGATTTTAGGAAATGATCTGGTATTTTTCTGAAGGAGAAAAGAACAACTCCTTTTAATCTTTTGGAAGTAAGTCTCTTCCACTTTCAACATTAATGGTTATAGGTCACCATCCATTAAGAAGATGTGTTCTGTCTATTTCCATTAAAATGTAAGTTCTAGGAGGAAGGAACAAAGTTCTTTTTCACCATGGTGTCCCCAGTGCTTGGTATATAACAGAGACTCAATTAGCTTGCTGAATGACCAAACAAATGATTTCAGCTTTTGGTAACATCTTTGGAACTTGAGGGCATACACCTTGGCTTTTGTCTTTATTCATTTATTTATTTATTCATTCATTTTGTGCCCTTCTGGGCATGAACCAGGACTATTTGAATGGAAAGAGAAAAAAAAAAAGCTGTCATAGTTTAAAAATTGGCATATGTTCTACTCCAGATTAAATTCCCTTGGACCTTTTAATTTATGCTAGAACAAGCACTTATCTTTTCTTTTTTTAATTACTAAGCCCAACACAGTGCGTGGCATGCAGTAACTGTTCAAATAATGTTTGTTTAATTGATGGGTTTTAAGCTCGATAACTTAGCTAAGCGCTTTGCACAGTCTAAGCCTAATTTGGAATGCTTTCAGGCTTACCCAGGCCAATAAAATTTTCTTGCCTCATCTGAATTTCCTGAAAAATGTGATTAATTAATAAGAATCATCGAGATTAATTAATAAGAAATTGATAGCAGGATGAGTAACAGGGCCAGACAGTCCCACAGATCACACCTTCCGCCCTCCATTTCCACTCAGCTTCTCTTGAATCTATTGGGCATGATTGTCTCTGTGGGGCTACAGCCAGCACGGGTGACTGTTCACGACCTACCCTCTCTTGCAGCCTGACTGTGGACAAATGCCGAGTCCTTAAGAGATGGTGAAGTAGGTATAGTAGATAGTAAAGCTACACTTACAGTATACATTTGCATTCTCAAACAAAATTCAAAAGCCTTAAAGTGCATAAGAAGATTGCACCATTGAAAAGTGCAGAGTATACTCAAAACTGTCATCCTACGGTTTTCTGTCTTCCCTGCAATACTATTCCCTCCTCAGACATCCTCAGCTCCCTCTCACCCCAAGTATGCCATTGCCTTTGTAATTCTTATTAAAATACTAAAGCAAAAATTCATTGTAGAACAATTCATGCCCACAAAGGTTTGCCTCAGTTGCTCATGCCCTGTATGCATTTCTTCTGGTTTTATTATTCAAATTAAGAAAATACTTAAAAATTTTTTGGTAACAGCTTGCATGCAACCCCTAAGTGTACCCCTATAACCCTTTGGCTTTGTTCAGAGAAAGACTTCAGCCAAATTGTCCCTTTCACTCCTCTGAGGGCAGCTCTGGGAAACTCTCCTGTCCACCTTCTCCCTCCTTCACATCAGCTTTGTGTGACAGCAGGACATCCGGGTTTGAAGCATCCTCCACCACCCACTGACACTCATGAACACGGGCTACCTTGATCTCCTCTGCATTCACACTGGCCGTGGCTTGGGCCGCGCTGCTTTGCCCTCCCATCTCTTCTTGTTCCTCGGAAACCTGGCTCTCACTGAGGCAGATGAGGTCAGAACCTAAGGTGCAGCCCTCTTGCTGTGAGGCCTCCCCTTCCTTGGTACACTTGTCCCGTCTTCCTTCATGCGCAGCGAGTGTGCAGGCCTCTCCTGGGAGCTCCCCCTCCACAGGCCCCAGGGGCTCCTCGGTGAGCCCTCCACTGGCTGGCGGAGAGGCTGGGCTGCCTACCTCTGGAAATCCCCCCAACTCCTCCCCATGGGCCTCGGGACAGGGAGGTTGGGCCTCCCTCTCGCTGACTTCACTTTCTTCACAGTTGTCGGGATGGATGGCAGCTGCCTGACTGGGCTCTTTTTCCTCTTCTTCTTCATTTTCTTGGGGAATGTGGCTCTCCCCATTCGTATCTTCTTCCATCACTGGAGCAGAGTCCACTGGTACTTCCATGGACGCTGTCAGCAACTTTCTGAGCTCCTTCAAAGAACTTGAGGCAGTGATGGGTTCTGGCTCTTCCTGGGCGGGTTCTTCATCCTCAAGGGTCCCTCCAAACTCCAGCTCTGATGAGCATGTGCCCGGGAGTCCTGCTGTGTCCTCTGCTGCCACAGGATTCACCACGGGGTCATCCACTCTTGAAATAATCACCTGCTCAGTCCCATCTCGGGGTGGGCTTGGCCCAGGGAGAGAAAGGCTTTCTCCTTTGGCCAACGAGCTAGGGACCTCAGGCTGCTTCTCTTCCTCTGACTCCTGGAATACTTCGTTACTGAGGGTCTCACTACCCGGAACTCCTGGCAGAATGGCAGAAGCTCTCCTGGCAGGGCTGGCCTGGTTTGACCCTGTGAGGGGCTTTAGATCTGTTAAGCTGGACACACTTTCACTGGGCAAGGCCATGTTATCTTCAAATAAGTTGTGTTTCTTCAAGATAGCAGCTTCTTTTATCACTGAGAGATATCAGAAAACAAAACATGATATTAACACTCTGCCCTGGTCAGCAGAGTTGATTTTCTGATTTTATTGAGAAGCCAAAGTCCCCTTTCAGCCTCTCTGGCTATCCAAATTTTTCCATTTCAAGACCCAGCTTACATCCAGGGAGGCTTCCCTGATGACCAAAGACTATAAACTCTTTCCAAACTCTGAGCCTCTGTAGCATTCATTCATTCATTTATTCAAACAGCAAACATTTGCAGGACATTTAACATGGGACAGGCCCTGGGAATCCAGAGATGAATAAACTATAGCCTTTGTTTTCAGGACACTCAGGGTCTGCAGTAGCATCACCTGTATCCCTCAGGGAGGCCCCAGCACATTTTATTAGCTGCTAAGAAGGGTGGCGCCAGTTTGTCCACCTGGACTGAAATTCTCTAGGGCAGGGCCAGGCCTTACACTTCTCTGCTTTACCTTGCAGTATAGTCCTGAATGTGTAATAGGTACTCAGTACTGCACATGCAGAGGAGAGGGCCAAAATGAAGATCCATGTGCATCTAGCTCAGTTTCAAAGGCCTCCAGAAGGGCAAATCCAATAACAACAACAACAACAGCAGGTGACATTGTTGACCACAGGCCTCCTACTTATGGCTGTGCAGGGGCTGTAGTGCCCCAAAATATCACATCCCAGGGGTGCCATTCATATCAAAGACAGTACAGATTTGTGTATTCGGCATAACTTTTCAGCATCTAGCTGCAGAGTTTCCTTCTCTAACAAAATCAATATATTGTGACAATTTTCTAACAGACAGCAATAAAGTGTCTGGAGGAAAGGAATCTTTTTCAAAATCACCCAAAGGTGCCCATGGTGGGCTGGCAGTGGCCTTGACCAAGCCCTTCCTTTGTGTAGACAGTGTGCTGACATCTTCATATTGCTGGTCTCACTGGATTCCCTAGAATTAGCTACTAGGACCTGAGGCTTGTGGTTGGCCAGTTTTCATTGAGGAAGGTCTTTTGTGATACTCAAGACCTTCCCAAAGGAGACCAGATATGTTTCAGGCCCACAGTTTGATGGTGGCCTTCTCCAGCTTTTTTTTTTTTTTTTTTTTTTTTTTTTTGAGACCGAGTCTCACTCTGTCACCCAGGCTGGAGTGCAGTGGCACGATCTTGACTCACTGGAACCTCTGCCTCTTGGATTCAAGTGATTCTCCTACCTCAGCTTCTGGAGTAGCTGGGATTACAGGTGTACACCACCATGCCCAGCTAATTTTTAAATATTTTTAGTAGAGACGGAGTTTCACCATGTTGGCCAGGCTGGCCTCGAACTCCTGACCTCAAGTGATCTGCCCATCTTGGCCTCCCAAAGTGCTGGGATTACAGGTGTGACCCACTGTGCCCAGCCCTCTCCAGCATATTTTAAACAAAGTTTTCCTATCCACAATCCAATCCCAGGCAAGGCATGATTCCTGAGGATACTGGGTGCCGGAGTCCCAACAAGACTTGTGTGGCACTGCGTCATCACCCTGCACCTTTTTCTGTCTGGCTGAGTGGAGGCTGGGAATGTGTTGAGAGAGCCATTAATAAGCCTTGCTGCTGGAATTGCCTCTTCTCAGCTTTGGTGGGTGGGGGGCACGGGTAGTTACAAGCCTGTGCCTAAGAAAAGCCCTTTTCCCTTTGTTCTGTCTGGAATAGCAAGAAGAAGACAGCTCTTCATGAGAGACCCGAGATTTAATCTCACTAAGCCTCAACTTTCTCATCTGTAAAATGAAACTTAAAATTCTCATCTCATAGCATTAATATTTTTGTATTAAAAAGGGAAAATAATATCTAAAGTGTCAGTTTAGTGTATACTTAATCACAACGCTCAATCAAGGTTAGTATCCTTCCTTCTTTCCTTCCCTCTCCTCACTGTCTCCCCACCTCACCAATGTCCATTTCCTCTTCTCTTTTCCTACATTTCCTCCCTGACTGGCCTTACAGAGTCCTGTTTCAGGGATGCTTCCCTCTATGGAGAGTCCCTGCAGCACCAGGTAACCTTCCTTACCTTTCAGAGTTTCATCAAGCAGGATCTGATGTAAAATCTCCTCATAGACATTTTCAACGTGAATCATATTGGTATGATCTGCAAAGATGAACTGCTCATATTTCTGAAGCTCCTGGAGAGCAAGAGATTAGAAGATAAAGATGAAAAGGCATGAGATGCCTGTTCTTAGAGGAGATACAGAAAGGATGATTCCCACTCATGATTCCCTTCTTGGAGGGCATAGGAGAAGGACAATGTTGGCCCAGGGGCAAATTACTCAATTCAACAATATTTTATTGGGTTCCCTTCAATTTAATTCACTGTCTAGGCACCATGCCTGACCTCGACACATCTATTACTGTCCGTGATAAGGTGCAGAACTCACTCAGCCATTGGTTGTTCCTTTCCCTTTCCTTGTACTGGCCACTCATTTTACGCACTTCATGGGAGAAGACAGCAGTGATTTTTTTTTTTTATCATCTCAAGGCCTCATTAGCAGGTTTGGAGCCTCCTTTTTTCCCCTCATCACCAAGATGTTTCCTTCTTTCTTTTTTGTTTAATTACAATAGCACTTTACCAAGGTAAGTTATATATAGTAAAATGTACAGATTAAGTTCAGCTCAATGATTTTAAATATGCAAATATACTTATGTAACTATAACCCAGATCAAGAAGGAGAACATTTCCATCACCCCCAAAGTTCCCCCACCCCCCTTTCCAGTCTGCACCTCCCAAGATATGAGCACTGATTTTATACCTATCATGATAGATTAGTTTTTGCTTGTTCTTGAACTTTACAGAAATGAAATCATAATTATTTTGCATTTGTTTTTGAGACTCATCCATGTTGCTGCATCTATCAGTAGCTCATTCCTTTTTATTGTTAAGTAGTATTCATTATATGGATAAACAAAAACTGTTTTTCTGCACTCAGGTTGAAAAAAATTGAGATTTTTTTTTCAATTTTCAACCATAAATATAATTGCTGTGAACATTCTTGTACATATGTTTTTGTGGATTTAAGGGCTTGTTTATGTTGGGCATATACCTAAAAGTGAAGTTGTTGGGTCATAGGGTAGATGTATGCTTAACTTTATTAGAATGGGGCCACTTTGGGGGTTGGGAGAATCTCTAGTCAAGGGCTCTTCAGAAACATTCTCTTTCTCTTCAGCTGGCCCTGACATTCATTGATTCCTTCTAGGATAGCCCAGGCATGGTGCATCCCTTAACTCTCTCTCCTTTCCAAGGGTTTCCAAATGGCTTGCCTTTTATCAGCATGAGGACAGGGCAGGGATGAAAATGTACCAAATCATATCCCAGTGATTTACTCAGTAATCCTTGCACCTGGTGGTGCTGTGGGAAGGCTTCCCACATGCGGCTCTTAGAGAATCAGGGACTTAGCCATGGGATTTGTGGTCTCTTGCCTGGAAGGACAATATTTACAGCAGGTGATCGGAAGCACTACCTCAGACAACTCTCAGTGCTGGGACTTTGGGGCACTGTAGCCCAGATCACAGTGGGTAATAATAGGTTCCTTTATACCCAACCAAGAAGAAAGGCAAAGGATTGAAGAGACATGAGCTTCAATGACTCCTAGAGGGTCTAGAGGCAGGACTGTTGCACAGATTTGAGAAAAGCATTGCTCAGGAGACTGAAGACTGCCCTGGACTAGACATGGGACCTTGGTGAGCCATATCACTGCTCTGTGCCTCTGTCTCTTCCTCTGCTAAATGAGAGGCACAGATTCATGCCTGCAACACCCTTTCATCCTTCCCACGTGGTCTCCCATTCCTATTCCCCTGATTGGCATTCATCCCTCAGGACTGGGTGAAAGCATGACTCTGGAAGTCCTTCCTGGCTGCCTAAGCAGAGTTTGGCCCTTTCCTTGGAACTCTTCCCCATGAGGCAACTGCTGTGTTCCTCACATGGCATCCTGTTTGCCTGTCTCCTGCTCTCCACTGTGAACTCCAGGACTGCAGGGATGCTGGGCTGGCACAATGCCTGGATCATATGTGATACAAATCTAATACATATTTGCTGACTCAATGAACAGTAGACCTTTAAATTTTCAACCAGCTAAATAATTCTGTGAGAAGGAGTACTTTCTATGGACATGTATACTGTCATGAAGTGACCAACTTTACAAAACAGGTCTTCTATATTGAATTGATTGAACAGGGCCGTAGGTTTACTTCCCTGGGCCAATTAATTTGGTATCTCTGAAGGTAGGTGTTGGGGAGTCAGAATCATTTTTTTCACAGTTCCCCAGACAATTCTAATACACAGCTTGGGCTGAGGTTGAGTACCACAGATCTAGGAAGCTGCTACTTATAGAACCAAGGGAAATGCACTTTAGCAAAATAAAGACTCCTTCTAGGAAGCAGATAATCCCCTCATTCATCTATTCTGAAAATCCAGATTTTTAAAAAGCTCTTGATGCTGATATAATATCCTCCATTACCAAAACCTCTGGGTCACAGGCTCTTTTGAAATCAATGCCTCCTGATTAACAAATTACAAGAGCCTCTTACAGATTGGGCACAGCACACTATGTTGATGCTTGGAAAGAGGGGAGCCGATGAGAAGGAGAACTCTCCTTACCTTTCTCCTGAGAGAAGGTGGATCTGAGGCCCCCAAACTGCCTTTGTGATTGAAAAAAAAAAATCCTAAGCAGAACATCTGTGTGCAAACCCACCTAGCAGTGGACACCATCATCATTTGGCTGCTGAACTGTTCTGCCATGTAAGGCCAAGGGTCAATCCCTTGGCTTAACCAAATCCTTTCCTATTAAAGAAATATGCCCCACAAATAAATGCCAAATACATCTAATACGCTATGAGGATGTGAAGAAAAACAGCACTTACAGACTATAAAAATGACCAATGACATGTCTGCAGTAAAATAACTTATGCAAAGGATTTTAACGTTCCAGTGCTTGGAGACTCTCCGAGCTGCCAAAAAGCCCTTTTTTAAATTCCAAAAACCTCTTTATCATTTGCTCCAAAACGGAGCAGGCCTTGCTTCAGGTTGATAGATTATTTTTGAAATGTAGAAGTAGTAATAATAATAGTGGTAGTAGTACTTGATACCATTTCCTGAGTGCCTATCATGTTTTAGGTAAGTGCGAACTGGGTTCACACTCTGGTGGTCACCAGGTCTGTGGCCTTGGCTCAGTGGCTTAACCACTCAGGTTTCCTCATTTGTACCATGAGGATATAAATAATACCTCCTCCCAGAGCTGTTTTCAGTCTCTGCTGGCCCATTGCTCTGCTCTGCAGATGAAGTCACACCCTCGTAATCATGGCTGTCACTGGATGCTCAATGTTTGTAGAGGTTTTAAATGGTTTCATTGATTTCATTAAACAACATTGCTGGATTTAACAGAAGAAATATCCTGTAATTATGTTAGCTAATATCTTTTTTGGATACAGTGGTCAAGTTTCAGAGGACATGCTGGACCTATGAGTCATACTATAATGAGAAACACCTGGTATCCTTAGGTATTCTATGTCAAACCCTAGTTTGGCTCAAATTCAGATCACTGCCCTTTGAGATTTTGTCTGGTCCAGTGGTCAGCATATCTGGCTAGCATCTTGTTTTTGCAAATAAAGTCTGTTTATACATAGTCAATGGCTGTTTGTGTGCTACAACAGCAGAGCTGAATAGTTGCGACGGAAATAGTGCAGTCCATGAAGCTTAAAATATTTACTATCTGACCATTTACAAAAATGTCTGCCAATACCTCCCTGATCTAGTCTGCTGTTTGCCAGTACACATCACAAAAGAATTTGTTTGAACTTCAGAGGTAAGAAGAGCAAGCTCTTTAGGGTAACTCATCCCCTTACTGGTTTGCATGTGGACGCCAGTGCCTTCTGCACGGTGGGAAGTGTGATTTGAACTAGTGCCTCTTGAAATATCTTCTTTCGGATGGTGCTGCTGTCATAATCATATTGCTGTCAATAAAGAAGCATATGTTAAATACCAACATTACAATCTGTTGACTTATGTTTACACAAAAAACTCAGCCACCCACTTCACCTCTCTTTTCCTCCTAATGTCTGAGAACTCTTGTATTTCCAAGGCCTCAGAGATCTTTCCATGTAATTCCCTCACACTGCAGGCACAGGTTATAACTGATAATGACCCATCTCACTCTTACCTTTTACAGGTATGGAAACTGAGGCAAGATCAAAACAGAGAGGTGACTTCTGCATTATAAAGAAGTTGGGGATAAACTGTGGGGTGAGTTTGTACTTTATTACTCCTGTCCCAGGTAGGTCCATGGAAACCATGATCATCTATTACTCCACATCTTCAAACCAGGGTCAGTGGGTTGTAATGATTTCCACAAGGGAAGAGAAGGCCTGGCTAGTGGCTCCATTAACACTGTGACATGTCAACAAAAGAAGTTCAGTATCCAGAACAAGAAAGATGACGATTCTGTCTGTTCTGCATTGGACATCCCAACATGGAGACCAGGATTTAATTGTGGATCTCACTTCAAGGGGATCACAGATAAATCAGAGTATAGTCATAGGCAGTGAGAAGAATGGTCAGGCCAAGTGAAGAATAGTTAAAGAGTGTTTATACTGGAGATAATAACTTAGGGCAAGTTATAACTCTATTCAAACAACCAAAGGCTGCCACATGGAAGAAGGTTTTGAATGAAGGGGGTAGAACTGGAATAACCAGTGGTGAGAACTTTGGCCTAACATAAGAAAGCATGTTCTTGCTGTCAAGAACTAAAATGGGCTATCCTGAGAGGTAGAAAGTATCCTGCCAGTGCAGGTGTCGGAGCACTAGTGGGACCACCCCTTGAGGGAACCTGCTGAACACTGAATATGAAGTTGAACTAAAGGCACTCAAAATCTCTTTGAAACCTGAGGTCCTAATATTTCAACACCTTTCTACGTTTTTTCTTCCTTTCTTTCTGTACGCTAAAGCATTTGACACTGACACTATCTTTTTTTTTTTTTTAGTTCCATTGCAATTTCATTATTATGTGTGTTACCATGATCAATATTGGTGTTTTTTTTTTTTTTTTTTTTTGAGACGGAGTCTCGCTCTGTCACCCAGAGCTGGAGTGTAGTGGCACGATCTCTGCTCACTGCAAGCTCCGCCTCCCAGGTTCACGCCATTCTCCTGCCTCAGACTCCCAAGTAGCTGGGACTACAGGTGCCTGCCACCACACCCAGCTAATTTTTTGTATTTTTAGTAGAGACGGGGTTTCACCATGTTAGCCAGGATGGTCTCGATCTCTGCCTGCCTTGGCCTCCCAAAGTGCTAGGATTACAGGCGTGAGCCACTGCGCCCGGCCCCAATATTGTTTTTAATATCAATGATTTGTTTGCTAGAGTTTCCTCTTGCCTGTGAGGCATCAAGATCAAGTCCGAAATTCAGAGACCACCCCTAGGCTTTGTGGGACTTTGATCTTCTGTTCCAAGGCACTGTTTAGGGGAACTAGAAGGCAGTAAAAAAAATTAGTGGACTAGGTGTATGATCGTTTATCCTTAAGCTCACCATTGATCAGCCTGTTGAGCTTAATTAAGTCACATTAGCTTTCACAGAATCAGTTCCTCATCTGTACAATGGGGGCATATTCTAGTTAATGCACAAGTTCTTGTGGGAATCAAGTAAAAGGCTTTAAAATATAACATATATGTGAAAGCTCCTATTACTAAAACTATCTTAATAAACACTTACTTACGCTGAAGTACAATTTAAAACAATTTCATATGGTAGATTTCTTTTCCTTGGAGTATTTCCTTGGCCATGAGGTTTTGATTTTTCAAAATCAATAAATTATTTGCCAGTTTAATGGATTTTGCTATATTGTAACTTCTTTGAAGAAAGAGGCTGTGTCTTGCCTATTTTTACATCCCACGCAATGCTTATAGTGGACAGCCAGTACATGTTTGTCGAGTTGGATCTCTATGAAGGCTGGGACACGGGGCCTTTAGCTGTGGGTAATGATGCTGAGGACCAGCAGTGGCCGCTAGATGGCAGAAGAGTCATGGAAGTCACACTGGAGAAACTGCAGCAGATTGACAGTGACAGGACTTGGGAGAGGAAGGAGTGGGAAAAGATTAGAGCCAAGGAGAGAACATGGTATTTTCCACTTTACAAAAGAAACAGGGGTCACGTTCTCGTTTTATGCTTCCCACAAACAAGAGAACGGTTTTACCTTTAAGACTCGGAGCTTAACCTTCTCAATGGCAACTGCAGTTTTGGAGGCCTCTCCTTGGAGATGTGGGGAAAGCAACTGCTCAAAAGTGAACACTGCATTCTCCATTAGCTACAAACCAGAAGCGACACAGAAACGGACAACAGTCAGAGGCTGGGATCACCACCCACAGGACTGGCTAAGTGGGACTGCAGAGTAGGCGCCATCAGAGATGAGTCCCCTCGGCTGCCACTCCGGGGGGGACCCAGGGCAACATCACCCCATCACCAGGGCTGTGAAACAAATGGTCACGTAGCCACAATGGGAGCAGGAAGAAGTTGGAAAACCCAAGGCCACAGGACTGAGCAAGCATTCTGTCATCTCCCATGGGCACTCCTATTCTTTGATACCTGCAGCCACTGATTAAGGGATGAGGCTGGAGCCTTCTTCAACTAGTTTTTGGTGGCACCTCCACTTTAAGTGGATGTAAACTGCTCCGCAGCGTATCTCTCCCTCTCTCTGCAGGGCTGGGAAGGGAGGTAGGGTCAGGGATGGGTGGGGATAGTGGCTGACATGTTCATGGGTCAGAAAGCAGAAGTAGTTCAGGTATCTTATTCTCTGCACCTTTGCCTGTGTTCCCGTCACCAGGGTCCAGTATTACGAAAGAGACTTCTGCTAAACTGTTGCCCAATTTTGTTCCTTGTTCCTCTTTCATCCCTCACAACTCAAGGGTTAGTTAGCCAACATGTATCACTTAATCCTGCCCATAACCTTTATGAAAAAAAAAAGTTCTCCTTTCTTCCCCAAGCCCGTGATCCCAAAGCATCCAATATATACCTTTTTTTTTTTTGAGACACAGTTTCGCTTTGTCACCCAGGCTGGAGTGCAGTGGCACACTCTTGGTTCACTGCAACCTCTGCCTCCAGGGTTCAAGTGAGTCTCATGCTTCAGCCTTCAAGTAGCTGGGACTACAGGTGTGCACCACCATGCCCGGCTAATTTTTTTGTATTTTTAGTAGAGATGGGGTTTCACCATGTTGGCCAGGCTGGTCTTAAACTCCTGACTTCAAGTGATCCACCCGCCTCGGCCTCCCAAAATGCTGGGATTACAGGCATGAGCCACCGTGCTTGGCCACAATATATACCTTTATCATACCTTCAACATTGTAGTGAATTTATCTAAGAATTTGTCTCACTCAAGCTCCCTGAAGTGGGATCTGGTACAGTGTCCGGCCCACAGTAATCTCTCCTCAGAATATCTGTGTGAAATGGCATGGTGTCCTTTAGAGCTTTGATGACCATACCCCTTATTCATTTAGGAAACACTATAATATGGAAGGAGTTTGTGCTATTCATTCCTGTTACTGGGGAAAAGGTTCCTTACTAAAAAAAAAAAAGAAACCTGTCAAGTAGACTCAAGAAAATCAAATATGAAGCTGTGATTGATTGATTGATTTGTTTACTCTTAATTACATTAGGGAATTAATTTAAGCCAGTGGCTCTCAATCCTGGCTGCATATTAGAAACAGTAGGAATCAGGGTAGGGGAGTTCTATCAAAAAGTAGCCATATAGGCTGGGTGTGGTGGCTTATGCCTGTAATCCCAGCACTTTGGGAGGCCGAGGTGGGCAGATCACTTGAGGTCAAGAGTTTGAGACCAGCCTGGCCAACACAGTAAAAACCCCATCTCTACTAAAAATACAAAAATTAGCCAGATGTGGTGGCACATGCCTGTAGTCCCAGCTACTCAGGAAGTTGAGGCAAGACAATCACTTGAACCCGGGAGGCAAAGGTTGCATGCAGTGAGCCAAGATCATGCCACTGCACTCCAGCCCGGACATCAGTATTTCCTCCAGGTGATTCCAATGTGTAGCCAAGGCTACGGCACTGATTTGACAAATCAAGTAGTTATCAATTAATGCTACTTTATTTTTCTGAGCTATGTCTTGTCTATGATGTTCATCCACATGGATGGAAGATGAAGCCAGTGGAGGGACAGAACATGTCCTCCCTCAACATGATGGCTAAAGAGATGCGACGTATTTCCCTGAGCTACACTAGCAGCCGGTCTCACTGGCCAGCACCCATTTCTCTGCTCTCTCTTTACCCTCATCCACCACAGATGCCCCTGCCACACCCACCTCCTGCATGTAGTTCTGTGTCCTCTGAACCACCAGATCAACGTGGGGGAATCTGAAGCGGCTCTTGAGATCCTGCAGGCGCTCGTGAAGCAGGTTGACTTTAGTATAACAAGGTTCCATCTTCACGGAATGCAGCGGAAGATTCATAAGCCGGTCTAGATGCTGCATTTTGGTGAAGGGAAACATTAAACACCCTCAGAATGAGGAGCAGTATTGCATACATATTGCATATTACATACATTCTAAATAATCAAATGCATGTTGTTAAAGTGAATCACTACTTGGATCCCTATATCTGTGACACCTTCAACTGTCTTATTTTCCTCCTGCAGTGGGTTCCTAGGGTAGCTGTAATGCTAGGACAGAAACCAGCAGAAACACCAACCGGATGACACGAAGACCCAGGGGTGCACTCAGGGGGACTCTAGTCTTTGTAAGCTGTTGATGGACTCTAAGCTCCCACTTCCAGAGCTCAAGAACCAGGCAGGTAGGCTCTGACATGTGGTTGCTGCTGGGCCCCCAGGCTTCCAAAATCTTCTTTAGTGAGTGACACTCCTCTCAAAAAACCCCAGGGAGGTCAGGATGCTCCCTGGACTCCTGGACTTTGGAAGGGAAGCCAGAGTTCCTCACAATTCTATGAGGATCTGCCAGGGCCCACAGGGCTTCTCTCTGCTATAGGTTGCTTTAGGTGCTAGTGGATGGGAAGTGGATAGGCAGAGCCCTCTACTGGGAGAGGTATCCAGTTTGAAGAACTGGGGTCCCTCCTACTCTAGTTTGCACTCAATCAATGAGGCCATTGGGCTTCCAGCATCATACCTCACCTGCTAAAGCCCTAAAGTGTTATCAACGAATGTTGTTGCAACAGAATGCATTCTGTTTTCCAAGCTTATTTTAAAATCATTTTTTAAAGGAAATACTGGAGGTTTAAAATAAACAGGGGAATGGGTGGAGCAGAAGAAGGCAGAACGAAAGGTTCTGAAAATGGAGGCTCTAGAGAGAACTGGGGAGTGAGGCAGGGTACATAATGAATAATATAAGATGCACTGTCCAACTTTCAGCTCACGCAGAAGAGATAATCTAGATTTCTAGATTTCTCTAAACAGGAATTTTAAGAGGGCCCACTCTCATTATGCTTTAAAGGGAAAATACTGCTCCCTTTATGAAGTGAGTTATGGAGAGGTCCACTGAAGTGAAGTAAGGATCAAAAGCATGCTGTGGAACTTGCAGCTCCTCACAAAATGGAATGTGTCTATTTTTTAAAAATATCAATTAAGCAGACAGAAGAGGAAAAATGGGTTCCCACTTTGCTCCTATCAGATTGGCAAAAGTTTAATCAAATGATAACACCTATAGCTGATAGCAATATGGGGGAGAAAGCCCCTATCATAAACAATTAGTGGAAATGTAAAATTTAAATCCTTTCTTTTGAAATGCAATGGAAACATTTTTTAACATGAGAAATGTACTTTCAACCTGGCTATCCTGTCTTAGGAGCATATACTATAGAAATAAATACATAAGGGTATATGTGTGTGTATATATATATACATATATATGTGTGTGTGTATACATAAAAATATTAATTTATTACAGCTTTATTCATAATGCCAGCAATATTGAGATGAATGAATAAATCATGGTGTATCCATACATGAAATATCATGTAGCCATTACAAAGATTTAGAGCTAAAACAGTTACCTTGGAAACAGTTTCATGAGGTATTTTTGGATGAGAAACTGATAAGCAGAGTAATGTATAAAATATAATCCCATTTTTCTTAAAGCAGGCAATCGAAAGTCTAGCCTCTAAGGGTGTGTTTTATATGCTAGATAAGAATGGGGAAAATACAGAATGGCATATGCTAAGTTGCTTGAGGGGAGGTGGTGGCATTGGGGAAGGGGGAGAGTGAAGACAAGTAAAACAAAACAGGCTGCAATAAGAAACCCCAAAACATTTCTAAAATGATCCTGTTAATGTACAATTACATATGTGTATATATGCATAAAGAATAAAGGAAAAGAAATAGAGACATCTGGTTTTATCTACTGACTTGTAAGGATGTTCATCATGATATGTCAAGTATAAAACCAAGCTGCCAATTTATATCTTTGTTGGTGATTCTTAAACTGTAGGGTACACCAGAACCTCTGGAGGTCTTGTTAAAACAGATTCCTGGGCACTACCCCTAGAGTTTCTGATTTAGTAGATCATCGGTGGGGCCCGAGAATTTGCATTTTTAACAACCAGGTGATGATGACACTGCTGGTCTGGGGACCATACTTTGAGAAATATTGATATGTTAAAGCAAATCAAATACAGCCTGAGAAGGACTCCATACTTCTGTATTTTAGTCCTTGTGGATGAACTGTAAGAGTCAGACAAAATTGAAAACCTAACTTAGTAGTATGCACCTGTAACAATAACTGAGTGTTGACCAGTCCTAGCAGCCATACTTCAACCACTCACAGACTGCTGAATGTTCAAATAAGGCAAATGCTGAGTTGTAACCAGTCTCACTATTTCTGTTCCTCACTTCTGATTCCTGTACGTCACCTTACCTTTTTTGTCTATAAATTTATTCTGTGAGGCACCCCTGGAGAATTTGTGAATCTGCTGTGATTCTAGGGGCTGCCCGATTTGCAAATCATTCATTGCTCTGCTAAACTCCTTTAAATTTAATTTGGCTGAAGTTTTTCTTTTATCAGATGGTGTCAGAAGCAGGATCCGAAGTGGAGCTTCTAGTGACCCCCAGGAGCGCTGAGTGAACACACAAGGTACCTGCAGGTCCCACCTGTGTCCATTGATCTCTCAGAGCGGCTGGGGATTGCGGTAAGCTCCCTCTCGGAATTTGAAGCTCCATAGATTTGTGTTTTGAGCTCTCTGAGTTTCTTTGAGCAAGTTTCTGATCCAAACTGGGTTTGTAGTCATGACAGAAACTGGACTGGGTTCAGGAACAGATTTGATCCAGGAATTAACTGGCTTGGATCCAGTTAGAGGCCTCATATAGCTGACTGGGTCAGAAAGGAACTGGTAGTAAGCAGTAATATTGCAGGGGTTATAAAATTTGGCTTTTGAAAATTCACAGGGATTTCTGTGTTCTACCCCTTTTTTCATTTTTCTTGTGTGCTTAGGTAGAAAAAATCATTGGCTAAGTTAAGAGAACCTGGGAGTAAAGCCAATATTTTAGGTTAAAATGGGCTCCTTAATTTCTGGAAAACTGAGGTCCTTCTGGCTTATACATTAGGCCTGGGAGGCAGTGAAGTCTTAAAGAAACAGCAAAATCTTGCTAAAGATAACTTACAGTGGAATGTTTCGAATGAACAACAATGCATTGAGGTACTTTCTTCCTTTTCTGTTTTTTTTTTTTTTTTTTTGAGACGGAGTCTCACTCTGTCTCCCAACTAGAGTGCAGGCGCGATCTTGGCTCACTGAAAGCTCCACCTCCTGGATTCACGCCATTCTTTTGCCTCAGCCGGGACTACAGGCACCCCGCCACCACACCTGGCTAATTATTGGTATTTTTAGTAGAGACAGGGTTTCACCGTGTTAGCCAGGATGGTCTCGATTTCCCAACCTCACGATCCGCCCGCCTCGGCCTCCCAAAGTGCCAAGATTACAGGCCTCAGCCACTGCGCCCGGCTGCATTGAAGTACATTTTTAAAATGAGGGCTCTCAGTAAAGTCCCTTTTGGCTAGGAACGGTTTTGGCACTAAGGGATGTCAACTGCTATTCCCTTTGGAATAATCTGACTTGCACTCTTTGCTGATGGCTGTGGGTGACAGGATTAGGCATGTACAGGATTGTGCGACATGGGGAGCTTTTTCCTCCCTCCCCAAAAAGGGAGAAACCTGAGAGCTGATGAGACTGCTGGAAAAGATCCTTTCGCTACTAACTAGTGGCCATCAGAACTTTTCAGTGTCGCTGAAATGAATGGGTCTTGCTCTGGCCTCCCTGAGCTCTTCACCTTCTGCACCCTGCCACAGGCAATACTTTCCTTCATCTTATTTTCGTTTCATATCTTTTCTGTTACTCAGGGCAACCATCTTGCCCAGAGACTACAAGTTGAAACTCCTAGTCGGAGGTTTGATTAAAGATGAGGAGGGCCATCTGAGGGCAAATTTAAGCTTTGCCAGTTTGATATTGGGTGCTAGGCAGAGTGGCTAATGTATATGTTTTATCATACATATTTTGCTCTAGCCAGAATGAAAAAAAAAATAATTTTCCTTTATGACGCGGCTTGGCCCCCAGCGGGATGGTGCAGCAAGCTGGGTCACTAGAGCCGCTCGGGGAAAGGGAGCCCAGAGCCTGGCATGCCAGCCAACAGGTAAGAATTTCTTACCAGTCACAATTCCGGCTTCTCTCTCTCTGTAAAAACAGTTGAATGAATGGTAAAAATCACTGCTTATCCCCATCTTGTTTTATGTCCTTGGGAGCTTGACTTTGTAACCACATAGCAGTACTTTCTCTTGGTCTCTGCCTTCCAGGGAACAGGAATTTTAGGGTTTATGTCATAGTTAGCTCTAAAAATTATCTTGAGTAGTTAAAAGCCTTTGCAAACTCAAAGTTAACTACTCTAGATTCCTTCTGGGAAGGCCAGTAGAGATTGCTCCATACTGTAGCTCAGTAGCTAAGGTTTTGCCCTTTCACACTGGTGGTCCGGGTGCAATTCCCTGCTTAGGAAGCAAGTTCTTTCTGGTTGAATATCTGCATGACCTTGTCTAGTCTCTTCTCCTCCACAGACTATCTTAAATTTTCCTTTCTCTGAGCATCTGGGAGATTACCTACTTTGGTAAAGTTCAAAAGCCAGAAACATCAGCCATTTGGCCTGGCTAAAATTGGTTAATAAGAAATTTTAAAAATACTTTATTAAAGAGTGCTATGATTAAAAGTCTGCTTAATTAAAAGTGGATATCAAGCTCTAACAGGCTGGAGGCACCAGAGACCGCTTTCCTGGCCCTGTTCTTTCAAGGACTCCACCATAAAGCCAATAACCAATTAAGAAACTAAAAATCTAGCAAATGAAAAATCTTATAACTACTGTGTAATGTTCTTCTGTCTGTCTGTGTAATTATATATGTGTTGTGTGTAATGTTTATATAAAATAACTCTAATTGGCTTAAACAAAAATAAGCGCTTACATCAAATATTTTGAAAGCAAAATAAAAATTGTAATACCTTTCAGTTCATGTAAGTTCAGTAATTTTTGGGAAATGAAAAGAACTTTAAAGATTATTGATAAAATAAAGACATTTTGTCTAAATTATGTAGGTCAGATAATAGGTTTGCTAACTGCTTTGACTTTTGAAAATTGTTCAATTTATTTTGGAGACATTAAATTCTAAATAAGGCCTGGGGATACATGAAATTAACCATGCCCCCTAGCTATGTAAAGAAGGTTATAAAGAAAAGAGATTTTATATAAGAGAGGATGTTGTATGGTAAATTATTGTCCTAAAGTAAAATGACTGGTTGTTTAAAAAGAGGGATGTTTAGGCAAGTCAGAAAGTCTAAACATGTCATACATGGTCTGTGTAAGTTGTGAAATAATTTATTAAAAGGAATTTATGCCAGAAATGTTGTATAATTTAAAGGTGCTTCATAAACTGCCACTATGACTTTTCACTGTACAGCTTGCCAGCTTTACAGCTAGCTAAGGCCTGGGACACATGGAGTTCAATGCTGGAGTAAGTCAGACCTTATCTGCATTTCTGTCTGGGTCCTAGGCTCCACACCTAGTACATAATTAAAATCCCTTACTCACCAAGGTTTTTACCAAAAGTAAAAGTTGCTATGAGTTAACACTGTAATATGTAATTGAACCTACTGAAAAAAATAGGTTTACATGCAAGGTATGTAAAGAGAATTAAATGTATTTTTTGTAAGAGATTGTAAGAACATATGGAAATGTAAATTTTTGCCTAGGTTAGAAGGTTAAAGGATTGTTTTAAATTATATAAAGCTAAAGGTTTGAACAGGTTGTGGAAGGTTTATAAAAAATTAACTGTAAGAGATTCTATGTGTGAATATATTGGCTAAATAAAATGGCATTATTGCTTTTTCCCTAAATTGGACATGGGAATAAAAGCATAACAAAGTTTTCTTGGAACATTGTTCTGTTCTGAGAAAAAAAATTCTAATAAGTTATAAAAGGTTTATAAAAATCTTACCTTATGGTCAAAGTAATTAAAACTGAATATATTTATAAAATATTAAAAACTAGCTTTAACATTAAAAATACACTAATGGAAACATAACATTTGGTTTTCTCTTTTAAAAATGATTTTTATATAATATTAAAAGATAATGAAAGGTTTTTGTTTACCTTTTAAGTAAACTACAAAAGGGAAGGCAAGGAGACAGTCAGTTGGCCTCATGCTACGTTCATTGGGTCTTATTTGGAAAGCTGTTCCCCTCTCTATCAGAGTCATGTTTCATCCTTTTAAAAATTTTTGTATCATCATTTTGGCTAAATGAATGACTTATGGTAACCTAAGATTCTATTTTGTAATATCCAATGTTTTAAACCTGTGGTATTTGACAAACCTTTCAAAACCAAGCTCTAGATTATCATGCTAAATCAGCCAATACTGAAATTGTTTAAATATACAATTTGAATGAACTCCATGGTCTAAGTCAAATTACCTACGATAAACCATTAGTTACCAGTGCTGTGCACCTAAATTGGAGAAACAACTGGTATTCAAGAGGACATAAGTCCAATGTTAAGCATGGATTCATGAAGAACTAGGACGGCCACCTTGTCCTTCCTGAATCCTTAAGCTTTTGTTATTAAATGTTCTGCATTCCATGACTCATCATGGAAAAGATAAAATAATCCAAATTGAATATACTGATGTGGTGACTTATAAATTGTGGAAATAGTTTAGAACCAATATTTGCTTCCATATTCCTGGGGAAAAAATTAAAGCGTCAGGTACATTTGGCTATCTGATGGGCCATTTAAACATTTACAAAGGGATTTCATTCAATTGTCATTTTCAGTGCATGTTTTCTAGTTGTATAAAAGCTTTCCCATGCAAGAAGGCTGATGTTATAACAGTAGATTATTATGCTACAACGTATTTTCACCAGGTAAAGAAAGCTTTTTATGGTTCACTGAGGACAATCCCTTCATAATCTAGAACCTGAAGATTAGATCTTCTGAAAACATCAGAGAAAGACTGTCATTGCCCTCCACACTACACCAAAACTTTGGAGACTTGAACTGTGGGTTCATAATCTCACAACTGAGAAAGGTTCCTTCACACTCCTGGAACTGTACACCCACTGGACCCCTAAAGCTAATCTAACCAGGACAGTTTCTCCCCAGAAGAAGATGACATTCTTGATGTGAACAGTTTTTCCCAAGATCATGGATCAAGACTTCTGCTATCACAAGACTCTGATCTTTGAATATTTTTTCCTTGTGTATGCCTCTATGAGCAGTATAAATGAAAAGGAGGTCCATTATGTGCACTTATAGGGTATAATTTTATTTGTGAAGGATTTTGCAGCCAGCCTTATACATGAATAGCCTTATACTTTAATAGATAAAAGATGAAGGCCCAGTGTAGGTGAGAAACTTTAGTGGTACATACGTTGCCTCATAATCAGTCAAAACTCTTCTTAATCCGCATCATGGATTAAAGAGAAACTGCCAGGAGGCCTTCACTCTTCTAGAAGGACATCATTTGTTAGGTCCTTTTTCCATGGTTTAGACTAAAAGGCAATAATTAGAAATGTCTCCCTCATAATAGGCCCTACAGCAAATTCTACTTTAAAGGCTGTCGTTACACAACAGACTTTAAATTCTCTTGTGAAAGTTATGCTAAATAATAAAATTGGCTAAACAGAAAAGTACCTATGCAGCTGCTGAGACTTGTGGCCTATGGAGAAATACATCATATGTAGATTATAAAAATCCAGCTGTAGGGGATTAATGAAAAGACCACTTAGTCAAGCGAGTAGACTCTTCATCTAGCTCATTCTTTAATCTATTTAATTTTAGGTGATTTGGTTTATGGGGACCCTGGGTAAGGAGCATACTCCAAACTCTTGATATTATCCTCCCAATAGTCATAATAATAGTCTTCCTGGTGTGCTGTATTCTCTCAAAGGTTTTAAATGTTTGCATGCAGCCATCTCTAGGACGTCAAATGGTCCCTCTTCAACTGAAATGACAAAAGCTGAAAGAAACATGCAACCATGAGGACTCCGTAACCTATATGAATGACATGCTGAGACCAGAAACCCAAAATGATGGTAACTGAGAGTGGCACTAAGGCCCTAAGTTTTGGTCACACTTTCACCTAAGTGAAAACCTGGCCCAAGAGGGGGAATTATTTTTAAAATAAATTTTAAATGGGAGGCCATTATTTGGGACTAAGCTCATGCACTAGGACCCAACAAACCAAACCAAGCTAAAATAGAGCCACTTCTGCTAAATGTGACATAATCAAGCTAGGACTTTAAGAAAACACATAGATCCTAGAACATACCAGGTTTTGTTTTTCTCCTGTAAATAGGATGTTCTGGCATAAGAAGGTACTCTCTACTCAGTCCTTATTCCCTCCTTGCAAAACCCACTGTTCTACTGCTTCCCAGTGGGTTTCAAAACTGTATAAGTACATTTACGATAGTGCTAGTAACATCAATGACTAAGGTTTTGGTCAATCTCTCAAAATTGAGAAAATGACCAAAAGGGGGGAATTATTATGATTATGATTATTATTTTTCTTTTATTTTCATTATTTTTATTATACTTTAAGTTCTAGGGTACATGTGCACAACGTGCAGGTTTGTTACATAGGTATACATGTGGCATGTTGGTTTGCTGCATCCATCAAGTTGTCATTTACATTAGGCATTTCTCCTAATGCTATCCCTCCCCCAGTCCCCCACCCCGCAACAGGACCCCATGTGTGATGTTCCCTGCCCTGTGTCCATGTGTTCTCATTGTTCAATTCCCACCTATGAGTGAGAACACACAGTGTTTGGTTTTCTGTCCTTGTGATAGTTGGCTGAAAATGATGGTTTCCAGCTTCATCCACGTCCCTGCAAAGGACATGAACTCATCCTTTTTTATGGCTGCATAGTATTCCATGGTGTATATGTGCCACATTTTCTTAATCCAGTCTATCATTGATGGACATTTGGGTTGGTTCCAAGTCTTTGCTATTGTGAATAGTGCCACAATTAACATATGTGTGCATGTGTCTTTATAGTAGCATGATTTATAATCCTTTGGGTATATACCCAGTAATGGGATCACTGAGTCAAATGGTATTTCTAGTTCTAGATCCTTGAGGAATCGCCACACTGTCTTCCACAATGGTTGAACTAGTTTACACTCCCACCGACAGTGTAAAAGCATTCCTATTTCTTCACATCCTCTCCAGCATCTGTTGTTTCCTGACTTTTTAATGATTGCCATTCTAACTGGCATGAGGTGGTATCTCACTGTGGTTTTGATTCGCATTTCTTTGATGACCAGTGATGATGAGCATTATTTCATGTGTCTGTTGGCTGCATAAATGTCTTCTTTTGAGAAGTGTGTGTTCATATCCTTTGCAAAAAAGGGGGAATTGTTAATGCAAACTAACTATGGCCTAAGAAGGACTCCTTTCTTATATATATAAGTCCTTGTGGATGAACTGTAACCTAGCTTAATAGTCAGACAAAATTGAAAATCTAACTTAGTAGTATGCACCTATAACAATAGCTGAGTGTTGGCCAATCCCAGCGGCCATATTCAACCACTCATAGACTGCTGAATGTTCAAACTGTGTTCAAATAAGGCAAATGCCGAGCTGTAACCAATTTCACTGTTTCTGTACTTCACTTCCAGTTCCTGTATGTCACTTGACCTTTTTTGTCTTTAAATTTGTTCTAACCATGAGGCACCCCTGGAGTGTCTGTGAATCTATTGTGATTCTAGGGGCTGCCCGATTTGCAAATGGTTTGTTGCTCAATTAAACTCCTTTAGATTTAATTTGGCTGGTTTTTTTTTGTACCAAATTTCATATCATGAGTCTATGTTTTTGAAAACAAACCAACAATGTTCTACAAATGAGGATATATACTTGTATGAATAAATAAAAACTATAGGAAAAATATATACCAAACTATTTCTATTAGTTAATTCAAGGAGTTGGGAATGGGGGTAGCCTAGGAGTCTGGGGTGGACTAGGATTAGTGGGTATCAGTGATGGTGATTAGTTTGCCTTTAATATATTTGAGTATGTTGCTTCACTTGTACAAACAGGTTATTATTTTTCTAACTTGAAAACCATCAATAAAACTATCAGATGGATGGATGGATGAATAGATGGATGAATGGTGGGTCTGAATGAATGGAAGAAAGGCTAGATGAATGGAGGGAAGGGCAGAAGAATGGAAGGAAGGAAAGAAGGGAGGAAGGGAGGGAGAAATGGCAGATAAAGCCCCATGGAAAACGCAGCCAGGCAGACCATTCACACCCAGCTCCTCAGCTTTGTATCCTACCTCCTTTAGCTGGACACTGTCTTTGGTGGTCTGGAAGTTCTGGCCGAGTTCATTCACCTCTTTCTCAAAGAGTGCACGTACTTCACTGAATCCTGAGCTCACTGGTCCCATGAGCTCCTCCAGGATGGATGCCAGGAATGGCTGCACACTCTCCAAGCAGCTTTTCTCCGCCGGCTGGGCCACCATCGCTGAGGTAGGAAATAGCCAAAAAACCGTGACATATGGCAAAACTGGGTTTGTGGGCACTGGAGCCAGACCAGAGCTGAATGGTGCCCCACGGAGCCATTTAACAGCCAAGGCAAGCTCAAGTGGCCATGACAGACTAGCACAATGAGCCCAGTGCCCGTGGTCACAAGAAAGGAAAACCACTGGACCGTTTCAGAACTGGAACAAACCTATCCACTCCCCAAGCTTTCCTCTGCCCTGGGATAAAATGCATTTTTCTGCTTGGTCCCTCTGAACATGCAACTCTTCATATAAAGAAGAAAAGGCTGGTGATCCACCTATCTACTGTCAATCACTATCATTAAATATGCACAGTTTGTCTTCTAAAAACCCAATTTATTGTTTTAATTCGTTTCTCTAGGAGTTAATCACTCAGTATAATTCCATCCTCCTCTCCCCACCAAAATACTTTTTAAGAACTCCAGTACAGTCTTTTCTTGGGCCAACGGAACCAAATTCCATTCAGTTTGCCCCCTACCTCCTGTCCCCAACGCTGATTAAAACAAGACAAAACAAAATCACAATAGGTTTTTCTGACCAAGATGACATGCTTAGTGACAAAAATGTAGAGTACATTTTGATCATGAAGAAGAACGAAAAAATGTCACTATAATTCCACTCCCCAGGGGAAAGTACTCCTCCTTGATTTAGAAGAGGGAGAGCACAGTGAAGCTCCTGGTGCAGTCTGGGTAGGACATGGAAACCTGCATTGTTTTCAGAGCAGAGGTAACTCTCATGATCAGCTAGGAAGCCGCAATGGAGTGAAGGAGGCCGGAGCTAGAAGAAGCCTGAGCTTGCTCCGTGGACTAGAAGGCTAGCCTTGTGGATCGAGGCAGGTCACAGAGCCCTGTCACAGAATCACAGAACTGATAACAGCAGCACAAGTGGAGCTGGTATCCAATCTCTCCACTTTACAGATGAAAAAAATGAGGCCTGGAGATGTTTGATGGCTTGACAAACGTCAGACCCTAATTTTCAGGAGCAGGGCTAACATTCAACTGTCTTTCTTAAGTTCTTCTTGGGAACTTGCTTACAGTGAGATGAATGGCCTCGTTCTTATTTCAACTGGCAGAAATATTTCACAGAGTTGTGCAGGACCAGATCATGGCCTCTTATTCTGATAATCCAAAGTGACTAATACTATTAATATTACAAATCACTCACAAATATTTGGGATGCAAAATATTACACAGGTCACAGAATTATTAAGAAAAAAACCCTTTCAATTGTATGATCCAAATATGACACAATCTAAGAGTCTTCTAAAAATGACTTGCTTGACACTAAAGTGTAAAACTGTTTGTCAGGAGATAAATTAATTATTAGTTTATTAACTGTAAAGAGAGGAAGTATTTGAAAAGCATCTAATTGAAATTTGAGAACAATGCTGAACATGGGTAATATGCAATAAAGATCTAGCAGCAGATGGCAGATCTGGGTGGGGCCAAGATAGGCACAGGAGAGCCGTGGAAGGGAATATTCCTCTCTGCCCACTGTCCCTCTGTGCCTACTTACCACAATGTGCTTCCGCCCCCTCTCTGCACCTTTATTCAATGTTCCTTTACCTTGCCTTCCTTCCTCTACCTCTGCTCATAAACATCCTACTCCTCTCTTCAAGGGCCAGTTCAAATTTCACCGTAATGTCCTGGAACTCCCACACAGCTTCCTGAGCTGGGGTCTGCAGGTGTTTCCTTACGGGCTGGATAAGTTCCATGTCCCATTCATGTATGCACTGCTATTTTTCGAGCATGCAGAGATGCCGCTGTGATGCATATGTGTTTGATACATTAATTCATAAGCCTTACTGAAGTGAAGGAAGGAGCTGAACAGAGCGATGATGCCTGAAAGGCGAGGGCCAGAGGGCCTGGGTTTGGAGCCCGACTCTACCACAACTAGCTCTGGAATCTCAGCAAGTTACCGAATTTCTGCCTCAGTATTATCATCTGTAAAATGGAGATCATAAAAGCAATTATGGTGAGAATTAAATGAGTTTACTATATTACAAGTGCTTACAACTCTGGAAGTGGCCCCTTGGAAGGACTCAGTAACTGTTAGCTCTTATTGTACCTGTTGGCATTATCATTTTTTCCAGTCCCCTGACACTAGACCTATGCTCTCATTATGAGGGGCCCACGTAGCTTCTCGAGGTTGAAATGGGATCTATGCTCACATTGGGAACCACTGTGCTTTTTGTTCTGCCTCTGGTAGGAAGATGTTTTTCCTTCTGTCTCAGCATCTGTGACATGCTTTGTATCCTCCTCTCCTTGCAAAATCACGTTGTCTTCTTTGAGTCATTCCAGCCATTGTACTCAGCAGAAGTAGAATAAATGCTTACTGAATGAATAAATAATTGTGCAGCAGAACTAAAGCTCAGGGGCTTTACTCCCAAGAGTCATATGGGAGGAAATAGACAGATCACCATTTAATACTCCCCAGGTTTTTTTTTAGAAATACAAAGCCCTTTATTAATGCAGCCTAAAGCGCACTTCCTTCTTTTAAAGGTGGAGCACTGGATGCCTGGTTAAAATGTGTTTGTGATATTTCATTTTTTTATTTTTCATTTTTTGGGCTTTCCGGAAAAAACTGGAAAGCCTGCTAGACAAATTCTAAAAGAGCTGTAACACTGATATTCCATTTTAAAAAGACTTGATCATTACTTCCTTTTACGGTTTCTTTTAGGAAATAAATACTAATTCAGGGCAAAATCTTTTTCCATCATATGTGGATACACCGGAGCCACAGAGATTTAAGCAAAGGATGACAATTTAGTTTCAGCCATGAGAATGGCTACGGTTAGGCCCAACTTAGCCCCAGATAGCAGAAATTTTGGCACAGAAGTTCAGCACTGGTAGTTTTAAGTAGTACAAAGTATTTTAATATATAGTCAACTCTAGATTAGTTGTACTAATGGACGAATAAGAGACACAGATGGTAGAAAACATCAAATACTCTGAAGTTAATGTAGAGCTGGCTTTGGAAAGGATGGCGTAAATAGACATCCAGAGATACACAGACACACACACCAGTGCTGGAGCTGTGCCTCCTCAAACCTCCTCTCAGCAGGACCTGTGCTAAGAACCCTGAAGCAAGCTGGGCTGCAGTGGAAAGGGGGCCTGAACTGCAGAGGCTAACCCACAAAGCAGACAGCCCTGAGACTCTAAGCCTCCTGAGCACAGGAATAGGGTGTTCCTCGGTCACTGCTAAAGCTCCATTGTCTCGCTTGGAAAGCACTTAGTCAATAGTTTCTAATGAATGAATGAGTGAGTGAGGGAATAATCTGGGAACTTTCTAGGAAGACTGTCAATAAATGATCACAGATGAGCCTGCAAGCTTCTCCTCTGAAGTGACACTAGGTCACTAGATATGGTGTGTTTGTTGGGTTGTAGAGGCCCCAGATAGAATGGGGAACCATAGAATTTCATTCTGTAGGATTCCTTAGAGGCCATCTAAGGTCTCTTGTATGGGAATAGGCAAACTGTTTTCTGTAAAGGACCAAATAGTAAATATGTGTGCCTTTGTGGTCCGTAAGGTCTCAGTTCCAACTATTCGCTTCTGTTGTTGTAGCAGAAAAGCAGCCACAGACAATACATAAATGAATGTGCCTGGCTGTGTGCCAAGAAAACATTATTTACAAAAACAGGTGGTGGCCCAATATGGCCCAAGGGCTTCAGTTTGCCAATCCCACTCCTGTGGGTCCTCCTAATTTCAGAGGAGGACAATGAGCTAAACAGAAGTTGAGTGACCTCCCCAAGTATGCATGGACTGCCTAATATTGGAGTTGGGGCTACAAACCTACATTTATTGGGTTTGTAGGGTGACTGGGTATGACTCTAAGCCAAAATTTTGGGCTTTCATGTTAGAGGAAAATCCATATATTAATTGATTTGAATATTTGCTGAGTCTGTATATGCCAGGCATGACACCAGGCCCTGGGTGTACTTGAATAAACCAGGGTGACATGGCTCTGCTCTTTGAGAGCTTACAGCAGAGAGGAGGTGGAGCAGAAGCCAGTCTAATCCAGTGCCAGGCATGACACCAGGCCCTGGGTGTACTTGAATAAACCAGGGTGACATGGCTCTGCTCTTTGAGAGCTTACAGCAGAGAGGAGGTGGAGCAGAAGCCAGTCTAATCCAGTGTCAGGGGTGCTACAATACGGGTTGGGGGTGCAGGCAGTATCAGAACACACAGGCACTGCCAAAGGCAAGAAAAAAACTTTCCTCTGCCTTGTGTCCATGAAGCTTCTATGGGAAGGCCCAGGCCCCTAATGGTACCTCCAGCATGTTCCTGTTGCAGCTGTGATCACCTCCTCCCAATTTCTTAAGTTTAATTATCCTCTGAAACCATGCATTCTTGCTATGTGGTGGATCCCTGCGTGTACAGCTTATTTAATTAGTAAGAACATGTATTATCTCCACTGACCTTTGATCTTTCCAATTAAATAGTTCTTTGAGTTCACAATCTGATCCATGTCAGAACGGATCGTTCCTTCCAGGCCCTTTGTCAGAGCTCTGCATTCCTCCTTCAAGGCACTTAATCCTTCTGAAACTTGATGCTGAACCAGGGTGTAGGCCTCCTCAAGGAGCTGCAACAGGGAATAACACATAAATCAGGGCTCTGTCATGTGTAAGCCCTGATGGAGTCAACTGGAGGGAGGAGCCTCCATCACAGGCCATCATAACATAAACAGAACTGCACACACATTGTCATTTTTCTTTCAAAGTTGGAGTCTGTTTGGATCAGTCTTCTTGTAAGTGAGACTCAGCAGGTTCGAAGTAGGCATTTCTACACCCAGGGAAGGGAATATCAAACAACAACAACAAATGCCCTAAAAGAAAAGGGAAGAGAATGTTCCCATTTTGAGTAGCTCAGTGGTAGAGCAAAACCATTGCTTACACCAAGCCACGTCCTCTTTCTGTCATTCTTCTTCCCCTTCATCTTAGGCAGCAGGTCTGTCTGAAGAGTGGGCAGGAGCTCCTCCATCACCAGGTTACTCAGGATCTGTGCAGCAGAAGACAGCCCAGAGTCGGTCAGTCGGTGATGGCTACATCTGAGCATCAGGCCAACTAAAGATGTCCTGATTGGCTGTCCCTGTCCCGGACCAGATGAACTCTGTAGTAGGTTAATAGTTTAACCTACTACAGAGGCCACAGAAATCTCAACTAAGACAATCTTAGAGGCTGAACATTCTTAAACATCCGCAAGGAACAGTAACATCTGCTGATATTCTCACCTTGTTGTTTTCCCAATGTAAATAACAAATTCCCCAAATTCAAACTTCACATATTCAAACTAGAAGAACTTAGGGCATACAGTAAAATGAAAGAGTTCAATAATGGATAAGGACATCTTCAGCAAAATTGTGAAGGAAATGCAAGGCTTGGTTTTGGTGGCTTCAGTCTTAGTCTGTGTCCCCTGGGACTATCATTCCTCCTAAGCCCTTCATGGTCAAGGTATCAAAGTATCTTCATGCTCTTTGTCCCCACTGTCCCCGAAGCCCCATTGTCATCCTCTTTAATGTTTAGTAAAAGAAGGGAGGAGTAGTGTGAAGAAGTGAGAATGACGTCTGGACCGACCAGAGCCCAGGTACCACTGCATCCCACCATGCAGCGCCTTCGTCCAGCACTGGAGAAAGGCTGAGGGGATGCTCCAGGAGATACAGCCACATTGAAGGATAAAACACAGAGAAGATCAGCAAGGTTGTCTGCTAGACCTGCTTCTCCACAGCCAGAACCCAAGCCCCAAAAGGCCCCTGCTAAGAAGGAAGAGAAAGTATGCAAAAGGAAAAAAGGGAAGGGCTGGCACTGGCAAAGAGGGAAATAATCCTGCAGAAAATGGAGATGCCAGAACAGACCAGGCACAGAAAGCTGACGATGCTGGAGATGCCAGGGGAAGTGTGTGCGTTTTTGATAACTGTGTACTTCTGGTGACCATACAATTGGAAATACTATTTTTTTAAATGGAGTTTTATAAAAATGTAGAATGTTGTCTTACTTTTCTTAAAGCTATGTTATTATCACACAGAACATTTCATTTTTTTGGGGGGAAGGGGCATATGTCACTAATAGAATGTCTCTGAAGCTGGATTAATGTGGGGAAACACCTTTTCTTCCAGTTTTGAGAAACTTCCTCTTGGCTCCCAGGAGGGGGATTCCTGGCATTGACACACATAGCTACCTTGGCACAAACACCTTATGGTGTGGGAAAACTAAAATTCATTATTTCTTCTTCTCCCTCTCTGCCTTCAGTATGGTCTCAACTTCCTTAAACCCAGAGACCTGTTGGGACCTGACACCTAAAATTAGTTAGCAGTCAGGTGGCCATCTGGACCTTCCAGTGACCCCTATTGAGAGGGCAGCTCTCAAAACAACAGCGGTTCCTTTTTTAGATTGTGGATCTCCAGACTGATGATTCTGCCATTTTCATTTCATTTCCTGAAAGTCAAGATTGGCTCATGAAAAGTTGTTAAACAACATGCTACATGTGAAATGTCAACCCTCACTGCAATCGAGAGTCTAAGCAAATGAAGATTTCACTGGGTTTTATACAGCTGTCTGATTTTGGTTCATTGAAGAAGAGAGTTTGGAAGTTGTTGTATATGTTAGCAATTGTCTGCTCATGGCCTGTCTAATATACTATGATTGCTTACAAAAAGCATCTTTAATAAGGCTGGATACAGTTTGAAAAAGGAAAAAGAAGGCAATAACCAATATTTTGGAACAATCAAACGTTTGGAACATTTATGGGAGGGGTATGAGATAATTAATGGGAGTGAAACAAAGAAAAAGGAAAAAATTTAAAAAGAATATGGGAGGGAGTGTCTAAATTTTTCAAGTGTTTTTAAAAAATGTGTTCCCACATCACTCCTAAAATTTTGCTTGGCTCAATTAAACTATTTCTTGTGAATCTGAGCAGTATTCTACACATCCACTCACGCTATTGGCCCTTCCTTCTTTACCCCTGCCCCTGAATTGCAGCAGCTTTGCTGTTCAGATTCACTTTCACCAGGAGTCTTTCGAGGCCCACAGTTCAGTTTGCAATCATAGGCTGCACACTAAGATTTACAAAAGGGGAAGCATAGTTTTAGGAAGGGAAGCAGGCACAAAAGTAGGGAATCACTTGAAACATCTGTTCTATGAGTTTGAAATAATATTTGTCCAAAATAACTGACCTCCTCCTTTCACTTCTCATAAAAATTCAAATTATGCTTTGGGAATTAAGGAAGATTTGCTCTGAGGTCACTGGTCACTAGTGGAAATGCCCATGAGCTCATTTGATCTGCCTTTAATCAAGGCTCTGTCGCGGCAGGGTGTAACGCTTTTGCTGAACCAAATAGAAACACTCTCAGGTGGAGGTAGACAAGCTGTCCAGTCCCATTGTGCCTGTGGGTTGCTGGCAGAGAAGGTGCTCAGCTCAGGGCAGCAAGTGGGGCTCCTGTCATCTGCCAAGTGGATCTGCCTGGCGTGACGAAAGTTATGATGGGGACAGAGTTTCCACTAGCCCTGGTAATTCACTGGTGGGGATGTTTTTGACCTTTCTTCAGCCTTCTCTGGGGGCAGTCAAGAGATGAATCACCATTTTCTGTGGTGTTTAAGAGTAACCTAACATGCACAAAACTCCATGGAAATTAGCAGGTCCAACAATTATTGAAAGTAATGGCAAGAATCGCAATTACTTTTGCACCAACCTAATAGATTCAGTGGGTAATTAATAATCCACCAGCCCACCCTGCTCAATGGGATAAGTTCTTGTTTGGAACACATCTGCCGAAAGTGTGGTATGGGAAGAGTGAGCCAAGAGGAAAGGAGACCAATGCCAGAATTTAAAATCAGTGGGTTGACATTATGAAACTCAAGGGTCATAAGAATTGTCCCAATTCATCCTTTTGCAGAGATTGGTTAGAATTTTAGCATAAGTGTGAAACGGGTTTGAAAATATGAAAATGTTGTATATAAAGGCTAAAGAAAAATAATGTTCCATTTGGGTGGGCTTATAGTTTTGTTTAGTCTTTCCCACACAATGTTCCAAGAAATTTGGCTCCATTTTACACCTTAGGGAATTAAAGGAAATATGTCTGGGAGGAAAAAGAGGGGGTGGGAATGGGTTACAAGTGGCGGGGGGGTGATATGGTTTGGCTGTGTCCCCACCTAAATCTCATCTTGAATTGTAGCTCCTATAATTCCCATGTGTTGTGGGGGGGACCTGGTGGGAGATAGTCGAATCCTAGGGGCAGTTTCCCCCATACTGTTCTAGTGGTAGTGAATAAGTCTCGCAAGATATGATGATTTTATAAGGGGTTTCCTCTTTCATTTGGCTCTCATTCTCTCTTGTCTGCTGCCATGTAAGATGTGCCTTTCACCCTCCTCCATGATTGTGAGGCCTCACCAGCAACATGGAACTGAGAGTCCATTAAAACCCTTTTTCTTTATAAATTACCCAGTCTCTCAGGTATGTCTTTATCAGCAGCATGAAAATGGACTAATACAGTGGGGGAGTGGGGCTCAGGGAATAGCCACAGGGCAGCAGAGCCTGTGGGTGCTGAAGCTCAAGTGCATCTCATCCCAAGCACCATCCACATCCTCCAACTTTCAGCCCCACCCTGCCCTGATCGAGTACTGCCTGTCACCTCCCCAGAGCCCACTCTGGCATTCCCTACCATGGTCTGCCTTCCACAAGCAGAGTCCTAAGCTCTTGGGCTTTTCTAGAGAAAGTAGCTAATCTAATAAATAAATCGTAATAATGAAGGAATTCCCTAGCCTCCTCCCCTCAGAAATGTATCCACTGAACTTTAACATAAGTGACCTAAAATTACTTTAGTTTTGTTTTGTTTTGTTTTTTAACGGGGGGTGGTGGCAAGGGCAGTGTTTTGTATACTTAACTGCTAGGACTTGGAGATTTAAAAATTCTATCACTCCTATAAGAAACTAAGCATGTCACTAGGTTGATCAAAACCAACAAACCCAGGATCGCCCCTTGAAGTCCACACCGCAGTGCTTCCTTTCAGATGCTGAGCTGTCAGGAAGGTGTGAGGTCCAGAGAGACCACCCTCCTTCCTGAAGCAGGCCCCGCAGTCTCACCAGGCTGCTGGTCCAGGCCCCTTGCATTACTGAGTGGCCGTGGGTGAAAAAATCCAGTCAAAAGGAGTCACACTTAAGATCTTTCAGCAAAAGACAACTCTGGAGCATATGGACAAGGCCTAAAAAATGTGGGTCTTTTTTTTTTTTTTTTGTCTTGAAACTGTTCTGTGGGAATTATGAGCTGTTCTCTAGCCCATCTTGGTATTTTAAAAGCAAATAATAAATATATCACATAGCTAGAGATACTTTACAGTTGCAAAGCCCTTTCCCTCATGATCTCATTTGATATATTTATATTGACAAGTATAAAATATGTTGATGTTTTTACTGGCACACAAATATTTTCACCTTAACAGTCTGCCAGGGAAGTTATTCTGAGATAGTTGCTTTGCCTGGACACTTGCCTAAAATAACCATCGCTATGAGGGCCTTCCATACTTGCTGTGTGAGTCATTACTATGAAGGTAATGGAACAAGGCTGAAAGTCTGAATGCAGGCCCCTAGGGTAGAGGGGTTCAGGACAGGGTTAAGATTAAGGTCTTAGCAGACAGGAAGAAAAAATGCAAATAAACCCAGCGCTTTAAACAAAAGATGTCATTTTCTCAAACTCAGTTATGCTATGCCATTTTCTTTAACCACTTGGTAGCTTCTCCGGGCCCCCGGCCTCTTTTTTCTATGAGTCTTAGGGTAGACACTGCTTTACTGTTATGCACCATGTCTTAGAGTCTGTGGGCAACCATAATCCTTCCCCAGCCCCACACAGTAAGCTTTAGAGGCCATTTCCTTTTACCAGCTTCTCCAAGCCGGTTTAAAATGCATTTCTGTAACAGACTAGCTTTCCGACTTCAGCCAACTGCTCTGAATGCTCTTTCTCTCACCTGGAGGGTGCTGGACAAATAATCCTGAAATGCCCCTCTAGCATTCACATTTTATGAGTCTTTTATTTCACCAAAACACTCAAATTCTGAGAGAAGCAAAACCACTTTTTTTTTTTTTTTTTTTGAGACAGGGTCTCTCTGTTGCCCAGTGCAGTGGCACAATCACAGCTCACTGCATCCTTGAACTCATGGGCTCAAATGATCCTACTGTCTTGGTTTCCCAAGTAGCTGGGACTAGCTGCACATACCATTGTTCCCAGCTAATTTGTACAAAACTTTTGGAAGAGATAGGGTCTCGCTATGTTGCCCAGGCTAATCTCGAACTCCCGGATTCAAGCAGTCCTCCCACCTTGGCCTTCCAAAGTGCTGAGATTACAGGTATGAGCCACCACACCCAGCCCCTGTGAAACTTCTTACTGGGACACTTGATAACTCCAGTGATTTCTGATCTCTTTTCTGCTTTTTTTGTTTTGTTTTGCTTTCCCACTTAAAATGTTTTTTATCCTGCAAAACTAGGAGCTTACTGTGACCACTTGCACAAATGCTTTACAATCTCCATCTATATAGAGACCCATATACATACACCCCACACACATATGTGTTGTCTTCTGCATGCTTTCTATGTGTGTCTTGCCTCACCGTGATGGCAAGGGATGAGTCATTTCTCTCTCTTCCAACTTATACCACTTAGCACAAAATCAGCCTGAAGCCAAAACAAACTCAAACTTAACTCCCAGAAAGGATTTATTAAATACCTATATTCTTTTTTTTTTTTTTTTCTTTTTTGAGATGGAGTCTCACACTGTCACCCGGGCTGGAGTACAGTGGCGTGATCTTGGCTCACTGCAACCTCTGCCTCCCAAGTTTAAGCAATTCTCCTTGCCTCAGCCTCCGAAGTAACTGGGATTACAGGGCCGCCACCAGGCCCGGCTAATTTTTTTTCTATTTTTAGTAGAGACAGGGTTTCACTGTGTTGGCCAGGCTGGTCTCGAACTCCTGGCCTTGTGATCCACCCACCTTGGCCTCCCAAAGTGCTGAGATTACAGGCATGAGCCACTGTGCCTGGCCTAAATATCTATTTTCAATGGCATCATGGAGGAAAGTAAGTTCACATAAGTTTTTAAGTGAAAGAAAAAAATGAAGCAAGTGGCATAGCTGAACTCAAAGAGCTATTGAAAAAAAAAGTGTAACTTAGTATATTCCCATGGTTGGTGCTAGTCTTTCACTGGGCCAGGATCAGAAGCCATCACTGAGTTTGCCATTTGTCCACTTAGCATGTAACCCGGAAACTATCAGCTCCACAGGGCCAGGACCATTCTGTCTTGTCCATCTCTGGGTCACTAGCCCCCAGAACATTGCCTGGTATAGAGCCAATGCTCAGTAAATAGTGGCTGAATGAATGAGACTAGGCAAGTCACTTAGCTGTTATATGCTTCCCTCAGTTTTCTCATTTACAAAATTGAAATAATAATAACTGCCCTACCCATCTCATAAGATTGGCAAGACAAACACCATTAGGTTTCGAACATTATCAAGTATCACACAAAGGCATTTGACTACTCATCTATCTATTAACTATGTTGGCTTACATGGCAGGCCAGCCAGCGTCAAGTGCTTCAGCCTCCCCTTCTGACACTTGTTTTTCTTTAAGGCATAAGTACATAACTACTTAGTTCTCTCAGACTTATGAATGGCTGTGCTTCCCCAAAATATCAGAAACCAAGACTTGTTTAAAAGTCTGGAAGAAGCAAGTCTCAGGTTGGGAAATAGATGAGTTTAGAATCTACCAGAGAGAAAAAAAAAGAGAGAGAGAAAGAGAAGGTTCTAATGGTAAACACATGTTTTCATATGGTGAAACAATAAAGAAGAGCTCCCTCATGAGTTTTCAGCATTAGATGTTTAATGACCACGCAGAGGCAAGGCACCATTCTGCATCCTCCAAATATTGTTCTCTAATAATGAATTTCACTAGCTCCCAAAAGAGGTACCCTAGGAGATATGGAAAAAAAAATAGTGGGGCTGGGCACGGTGGCTCATGCCTATAATCCCAGCACTTTGGGAGCCTGAGGCAGGGAGATCACGAGGTCAGGAGTTCGAGACCAACCTGATCAATATGGTAAAACCCCGTCTCTACTAAAAATACAAAAATTAGCCGGAGTGGTGGCATGCATCTGTAGTCCCAGCTAGTCGGGAGGCTGAGGCAGAAGAATCACTTGAACTAAGGAGGTGGAGGTTGCAGTGAGCCGAGATTGTGCCACTGTACTCCAGCCTGGGCCACAGAGCGAGACTCCTCCCCCCACAAAAAAAATAGCATTCTTAAATATCGTGTTACTTTATGTAAATATGCCCATACCCAGCCTCCTTTTCTTGGGTGAAGCAGCCATGTGACTGGTGTCATCATGGAGGCTGGGGTCACATCACGAAGCAGTTTCCTTTGGAGATTTATAATACTGTCCCTGGGACCAAGCCCACTGAAGTGCTTAGGCCATGACTGGCATCTAGTCAGGATCATGAGAAATTATAATGTACCACAGGGCACAGAAAACTAGAAAAGATAAATGAAATACATAGAAAACTGTCTAATGCTTTTTGAATTTTTTTTATTACTTCATTTACATATAATTGAATAAAGACAGCTGCGTGCCAAATACTTCCCCAACTGCACTTCACTTGTCACGATGATGCAAGGTAAACACTATTATTCCTATTTTTTCCGGAGGAGTAATCTGAGACTAAAAGAGGTTAAATAAGTTGGCATGACTTAAGTCCAAGTTTGAGGACCCTAGCTAAAGCCCTGTCATGCACTTTGCACTATTCCTCGGTACTCACACTTGATTCTAGTCTGGAAGCACGAGGTCATTTGAAAGAGTAATTCTTTTCATAGAAAACAGTGGAGGCAGCTCTTTCCACTGTAGTTGCCATGTTTTTGGCTGCCCTATTTCATGCCCAGTCTGATGGTCTTTGTAGTGGGTGCCCAGTACTTTCCTGACCAATGCTTCCAGACATGAGAGAGATGGCCTTTGGAACCACATCTTCCATACTTGCAACTTTTTTGTTTGATTGTTTAATAAAATGACCCTGACTTCCTATCGCCCAAATACCCAAACATAAAGAGAATCCAAAATTTTGAGCCCCATGTTACCTGGATTTCATCCCCAGTGATCATTTCCCAGGAACCATAGTGACCCTTCTCCTGTCGGAAGAATTGCACAGCTTCTAAAAAGGCTTGGGCTTCAAATGTCATCTGCTTCATGTAATCTAAAGAAAAGAAGAAAGGGCATTCAGCAAGGTAAAACACTCTACATTTCCCCATAGCTCCTCAAGTGTAATGGCTCAGAGACCTAGCATTATCTGAAAATGACAAGGCATGGAATTATAAGACACAGAGAAAGTTAAGCAGGTACTGAATTCAAAGTTAATTTGCAGATGTACATCACACTACTTGTTCATCGTCCTAGCTGATAAATTCTATCAGTTACTGAGTGTACTGGTTAGGAGTAGAAGGAGGCCCATCTCCCTTACCCTCTCTTATACATGTTTCCCTATCCACCCACAGGCACCCAGCGACTTTACGCTACCAGCTGTGACACCTTACTCCGGCAGGCCATCCCTTAACAGTGCCTCTTGTGTTCAAAGTATCTCCTTCCAGTTTCCCGACAAAACAATTTCTCTGTGACTCGGAATCAGCTTTCAATACAATATGCATCAACACAACATGCAAATTTATGCAAATGAAGATAATAATTGCTAACACTTACAAAGCAGGATAATGTTCATCTAAGCACTTTACAGATTTCATTGAGACCTCACAAAAACCCTTGAGGAGGGTATTATTATTCTCACTTTACAGATGAGGAGACTGAGGCACAGAAAGATGAATTAGTTGCCTAGATCATATAGCTAGTGAGTGGCACAGCCCAGGTGTGAAAGGTGGTCTGACCTCAGAGCGTGCCTCTAACCATGATATTATATTGTCTCACATACTAGTTTTATGGGTTTGCCCTTCTAAACATACTGGATTTTAAATGGTGTCATATCTGAGAGGTACTATCCTACCACAAGGAATGAATATCTAACGGTGGAACTTAAGGTGTATAGAGGGAGCTGGGCTGAACGGCCTTCTCAGAGTTCTATAAGTCATGCTAGGCACGCAGTGTCTTCATTTCCAGCACATAAAATTGGCTCTTGGGGGACACAATGATTACAAAATTATAGAAATCTTCATGAGGAAATGAACTTCAGAAATAATCTAATCAAATAATAAATAATCAAACCTTAGGGGAAATAAAAGAGCAAAGTGAAGTGAGTGAAAAGGCCAAGTTCCCTGACTCTCCTCCTATAAGGCACAAAGCTCTCCTGCCAGTAGCACATTTATAGGGCAACATTACATTGGTGATTTGGAGGCAGCTGATTTGCGAGGTGAGGAGGAACCATCACAGCTTTACACAGTGGGATTATTCAGTAAAAGACTAAATAGTTGATATGGGGAACTAAGCAGAACTAAAAGAGGATCAATCTGCTCTCAAAGGTAACAATCAATTAATAGGTGGTAGATGACTCTTTTGAGATTGGCTTACTAGATCATAAACCTCAGGAACTGAGAAAAGAGAAAAGAATTCAAGGCTTAGCCTCTACAAGAGTTCAAGCAAAACTATTCACAGTGAGGATACCATGAAGTCCATTCGAAGCTGTATTTTAAAAAATGTGGAACAGTGGCCAGGCATGGTGGTGGCTTATACCTGTAATTCCAACACTTTGGGAGGCCAAGGATGGAGGATCACTTGATGACAGGAGTTCAAAACGAGCCTGGGCAACATAGTGAGACTACATGTCTACAAAAAAATTAGCTGAGCACGGTGGCACATGCCCATAGTCCCAGCCACTCAGGAGGCTGAGGCAGGAGGATCACTTGAACCCAGGAGTTTGAGGCTGCAGTGAGCTATAACTGCACAATTGCACCCTATCCAGGGCAATAGAGTGAGACCCTGTCTCAAAAAAAAAAAAAAAAAAAGAAATAAAAAAAAGAAAAGAATATGGAACATTAACTGGCATTTCCAATAGTAACATAGAAATTTGGTCAAAATCCAAATTAAATTTTGAAAAAAGAGCATGTTTCAAGAATCAAGGTTTTTTTAAAATTTTTTGTTTTTGATTATTTTTTTAAGTTCTAGGGTACATGTGCACAATGTGCAGGTTTGTTACATAGGTATACATGTGCCATGCTGGTTTGCTGTACTCATTAACTCATCATTTACATTAGGTATTTCTCCTAATGCTATCCCTCCCCCTGCCCCTCACCCCACAACAGGCCCCAGTGTGTGATGTTCCCACCCTGTGTGCAAGTGTTCTCATTGTTCAATTCCCACCTATGAGTGAGAACATGCAGTGTTTGGTTTTCTGTCCTTGTGATAGTTTGCTCAGAATGACGGTTTCCAGCTTCATCCATGTCCCTGCAAAGGACATGAACTCATCCTTTTTTATGGCTGCATAGTATTCCATGGTGTATATGTGCCACATTTTCTTAATCCAGTCTATCACTGATGGACATTTGGGTTGGTTCCAAGTCTTTGCTATTGTGAATAGTGCCACAATAAACAGATGTGTGCATGTGTCTTTACAGTAACATGATTTATAATCCTTTGGGTATATACCCAGTAATGGGATCACTGGGTCAAATGGTATTTCTAGTTCTAGATCCTCGAGGAATCACCACACTGTCTTCCACAATGGTTGAACTAGTTTACACTCCCACCAACAGTGTAAAAGCATCCCTATTTCTCCACATCCTCTCCAGCATCTGTAGTTTCCTGACTTTTTAGTGATCACCATTCTAACTGGTATGAGGTGGTATCTCATTGTGGTTGTGACTTGCATTTCTCTGATGACCAGCGATGATGAGCATTTTTTCATGTGTCTGTTGGCTGCATAAATGTCTTCTTTTGAGAAGTATCTGTTCATATCCTTTGCCCACTTTTTGATGGGGTTGTTCGGTTTTTTTCTTGTAAATTTGTTTAAGTTCTTTGTAGATTCTGGATATTAGCCCTTTGCCAGATGTGTAGATTGCAAAAATTTTCTCCCATTCTGTAGGTTGCCTGTTCACTCTGATGGTAGTTTCTTTTCCTGTGCAGAAGCTCTTTAGTTTAATTAGGTCCCATTTGTCTATTTTGGCTTTTGTTGCCATTGCTTTTGGTGTTTCAGTCATGAAGTCTTTGTCCTGAATGGTATTGCCTAGGTTTTCTTCTAGGGTTTTTATGGTTTTAGGTCTAACATTTAAGTCTTTAATCCATCTTGAATTAATTTTTCTATAAGGTGTAAGGAAGGGATCCAGTTTCAGCTTTCTACATATGGCTAGCCAGTTTTCCCAGCACCATTTATTAAATAGGGAATCTTTTCCCCATTTCTTGTTTTTGTCAGGTTTGTCAAAGATCAGATGGTTGTAGATGTGTGGTGTTAGTTCTGAGGCCTCTGTTCTGTTCCATTGGTCTATATCTCTGTTTTGGTACCAGTACCATGCTGTTTTGGTTACTGTAGCCTTGTAGAATAGTTTGAAGTCAGGTAGCATGATGCCTCCAGCTTTGTTCTTTTTGCTTAGGATTGTCTTGGCAATGTGGGCTCGTTTTTGGTTCCATATGAACTTTAAAGTAGTTTTTTTCCAATTCTGTGAAGAAAGTTATTGGTAGCTTGATGGAGATGGCATTGAATCTATAAATTACCTTGGGCAGTAGGCCATTTTCACGATATTTTTTCTTCCTATCTGTAAGCATGGAATGTTATTCCATTTGTTTGTGTCCTCTTTTATTTCACTGAGCAGTGGTTTGTAGTTCTCCTTAAAGAGGTCCTTCACATCCCTTGTAAGTTAGATTCCTAGGTATTTTATTCTCTTTGTAGCAATTGTGAATGGGAGTTCACTCATGATTTGGCTCTCTGTTTGTCTGTTATTGGTGTATAGGAATGCTTGTGATTTTTGCACATTGATTTTGTATCCTGAGACTTTGCTGAAGTTGCTTATCAGCTTAAGGAGATTTGGGGCTGAGACAATGGGGTTTTCTAAATATACAATCATGTCATCTGCAAACCGGGACAATTTGACTTCTTCTTTTCCTAATTGAATACCTTCTATTTCTTTCTTTTGCCTGATTGCCCTGGCCAGAACTTCCAACACTATGTTGAATAGGAGTGGTGAGAGAGGGCATCCCTGTCTTGTGCCCGTTTTCAAAGGGAATGCTTCCAGTTTTTGCACATTCAGTATGATATTGGCTGCGGGTTTGTCATAAATAGCTCTTATTATTTTGAGATACGAAGAATCAAGTTTTTAAATCGAAGTATTTTTTCCTCGTTATTTTTCTTGACTTGTCAAGTGATGTAATGTTTAATCTTAGAGGTTTGAAAAACAAAAATTAAAGTCTTGCTATAAAATTGACAATACCATTGGCAGCGTTCTCTTCACAAGGGGATTGTGATATGGGGCTTAGTACACTGGGAGGGACTTTACCAACTGAGATGGAAACTGTAATTACTACATTGGGATTTGAGATTGACTCATGTGCTCTTATTTTTAACAGCTGTTTTCATTTTCAACCTAAGAAAACAAAGAGATGGAAGAAAATATGGTACTGTGTCTGGACGAAGTGAGTATGGCCAGATCTGCAAGCCAGGGAATGAAGTTTTAAATTCTTCACATCCTTATAAGAAGCATAAATTTACATATTTCCTCCTCTACTGACCTCAGTAACTGCAGGAGGCACTTGAAATCTTGTCCATTACCTTCTGTATCTATATCAAAGCAAAGAATGACACTCCCACTGATGGCTGCGTTTTCAAAGATCTTTGGAAAAAAGTAACTGAAGAAATGGGATTTGGAGATGTGGATGTCAGACAGAAGTCAAAGAAGGAACCAGAAGGAGAGCTCCAATGTAATAGTGGTGGAAGTGAAGCATCTTAATACAGAAGAGAAGAAAAGTATTAATAATCAAATGAGCCACAAAAGAAATTATAGTCATCCAACAATGAAGCCTCAGAGAATGAGGGCCTGGATCTGAATTCTGGACTCTACCATTGAGGCAGACTTAAACTAGATTTTAAATACTTCCTTTCCATAAAGGAGAAAAGATCTAATCTACTGATTCATCATTTTATTTTCAGCTAATAAACTGTTAAATTAATATATGTAAAACTTTTAGAACAAATCTGCTACATAGTAAGTTGCTTTATATACATTTGTTCTTAAGATTATAAGCACAGGTCAATAGCAACTGACAGATCATTAAGCAAATAAACGACAAAGGTTTGCTTTGTAAAAGATAACACTGTGCTGCAATGGTAATATAAGCTTCATTTATTCTAAGTTGTTTGCAAAGGCATTGCTGAACTCAGTCAGAATGTACAGGTGTTCAAGAGAAACCAGATTAGCAGTTATTTGATGAACTTCCTGCCACAGATCTCATGGGAACAAATTCCAGGTTCACAATCAGCTACTCTCCTGCTAATAAGCAAATTGGGAGTTTTGTCCTGTGGCCCTCAGAATCAACAATGGTTTTCGGCTTTTAAGCAGTCTCCTGGCAAGCCAACTTAGAAACAAATGGCAGCTATCAGCCCAAACTCTACTCTTCTAGCATGCTATAATTATGAGAAGGCCGAGGGAGACAGAAGTGCTGAGGAGTAACTTAGACATCACTACATTCAGCTCTCTCATTTAATGGATGAGGAAACTGGAACAAGAAATGGTTAATTTCCTAGCTGAAGGTCACACAGCTGGTCAGTAGCAGAGCCAAAAGTTGAAAAAGTGGCTCTGGCATGTTGTAAGTGGCCCTGGCATTCATGCTAACTTAAATAACAGACTATGAGAGTTGGAAGTGATCTTAAAGGTCACCTACCCCAAGCTCTCATTCAATGTTGGGATCCTTCAGAATCCCAGACAGACACTCGTTTGGCCCTCGCTTGATTATTTCCAGTGACAGGAAGCTCACAATTTAATGAAAATAGTTCTTTCCATCACTGAACTGCTCCAAATTTTCCTTCTATTGAGCCAAAGTCTGTTTCCATGGACTCTCTCTCCCATTAATCTCATTTCTCCCTTTCAGAACAAAATAGACAAGTTTACTTTTCTTCCATATGGTAACCCAAGAAAAAAACAGTAATCAGCTGAATATCCTTATTTTTCTTCAACTGTTCTTTAAACAGCGTATCTTTTGAATCTTTTTAATTTGACCTTCCCTTTTCCTTCTTTCCCTCAGTGAGCCATTCAAATTTATCTATATCTTCCTTAAACGTGGCCTCTACAACTGAATACAATAGACTAGGTATTGTCTGACTGGTGCCAATTATACCAAGTCAAAGGATACTTTCTTTTTCTGATCTCTAACCTCTTTTTTAATACAACCACGTCACACTGTTGACTCCTGTCTTTCTAGAGTTATAAACCCTTATACCTTTTTCATATAAAACTCTTGCCAATATAAGCCTCTCCTACCCTGTATTTCTGCTTTTGACTTCGAAGGACAGATTTTTAACATTATCTCTATTACATTACAACTTACTGTGATTAGCCCAGAGCCCCGAACCTGCTGAAATCATTTAAAAACTGTGATTCTGTCCCCTGACTCTCTTATACCACAGTATCATCTGAAAACCTGGTAAGTTTGCCTTCTATGTTTCTGGCTAACTCATCGATAAAAAAAACATTCACCAGATCAGGAGTGAGGAAAGAGCCCTGGGAAATGATAAGCATTTGGGGAGATAGAGGGGAGACACATTTTGGCCATTCATTCAACAATCACATCCTCACGACCAAGAACTGTGTAGGAATGCACTATTCTCTTTAGTCTCTCTCTACTTCCTCATTCATGCAGCTGCATGGAAAACTCATATTTGGTAGACATGATTAAGGATTCTGCAAGGAAAGGAAAACTTCTCTAGGCCTCTTGGGGACAGTTATTCATGGGGCCAGCCAGAGAGGAGCTGCTTTTATTTTTTTCCACTTATACGGATTTATAACACATCTGAATCAACTGAAACACCAAAGCTCCAAGGCCTGTGGAGTCATTCTAGATTCTGCCTCTGGCTGTGGTGTTGGGACTCCCTGACTCAGGCTGGGTTTGGAAGCTGCCTTGTTATTTTATTTCATCAGTAAACTGTGCCAAGCCCTGTTAGCTGATCTGCTGGGTGATTTGTGAAAGTTATGTAACACCATTACTCACTATGCTGCTACGGGGCTCATCTCACTGAGTTACACTTCTAAACTGTCTTTTGCTTCAGGTCAGATGTCATCTTTCCTATGGGAGATGCAGTGAGGTTGTGTGCCCCAGTTTCTTTCTAGAACAAAGAAGGGGAACAGGGGAAGGTAACCAACATTTACTGAGTCCCTACCATGGAGTATGGACCATGCGAGATGCTTACACACACACAGTCTCATATAATCCTTCCAACAATCCCATCAGGCAGGAATTAATATCCCCACTTTACAGAAGACAAGAAAGTGGAGTTTTGGGAAGGCTAAATAGTTTCTTTAAGCTAGCATGTGGTCAAGCAATGGCCACTTACCTCTAAAGTCCTGTTATAACACTTTATCATGTAATTTTTAAAAACTTTTTATTCTGAGATAATTTTAGATTATCTCAAATAAGATCTCAAATTTGAGATTATCTCAAATTATTAGTTCTTATTTCTCACATGCTGTTATAAGAAATAATATAGAGATATCCTATATACACCCTTCACTCGGGTTTCCCAAAAGGGAGCATCTTGCAACCCTATAGTACAACATACCACAACCATCAAATTGACATTGCTGCAGTCCAAAATTTTTATTCAGATTTCACCAGTTTTACATGCATTCCTGTATGTGTGTGTGTGTGTGTGTGTGTGTGTGTGTGTGTGTGTGTGTGTGTGTGTTGTTCCATTTAATTTTTTTTTTTTTTTTTGAGACGTAGTTTCGCTCTTGTTGCCCAGGCTGGAGTGCAATGGCACGATCTTGGTTCACTGCAACCTCCACCTCCCGGGTTCAAGCGATTATCCTGCCTCAGTCTCCTGATTAGCTGGGATTACAGATGCCCACCACCATGCCCGGCTAATTTTTGTATTTTTTAGTATAGACGGGGTTTTGCCATGTTGGCCAGGCTGGTCTCGAACTCCTGACCTCAGGTGATCCACCCGCCTTGGCCTCCTAAAGTGCTGGGATTACAGGTGTGAGCCACCGCGCCTGGCCTGTTCCATTTAATTTTAAGGTTATTTTAAAAGAGACTTTCCTTCTCAAAGTTTAGAATAATATAATTCTAGAGTTTGATCATAGATTAGAGATCACTTAGTCCAAATCTTTCATTTTACAAATGAATAGACTGAGGGCCACATAGGGTGTGATATGGCATTACTAAAAATAAAGCAAAACAAAACTTCCCTGGAATTAACAATGAATGGTGCTCATTCTAATGAAATGGTAATAAAAGTTTTAATTTTTATTTTAAAACACATTTATACATGACCAACCTAAGCAAATGCTTATCACCATATCATAAATGATAATTCTTACGGGAAAGAGCCCCATTACTTAGAAGAAATTGGTAAATTATCAGAGCTCCCTCAATTATATTTTATAAAATATAATACTAAAATATTAATCTACTGACCAAATCATATCTGTATTAGTGGACACAGCCCTATCAGAAGGAGAGGAGGAATATGTCAAGAATACATGTATACCCCATGGAGATCCAGGGACCCAAGGATGAGTTACAGTGGTGTTGGTCTAGTTGAAAGTATAAAAATATAAGAACTCACCCTGAGAATATAAAACACTTCTCAAACAAATGGAAGAAAGGTGTTTCTAGTAAAGACATTGTTCTGAGATAAATTTTTGGCTGCAGAGAAAAATACTGCCTACCTTGTCCAGCTAAAGGCAGTGCATCTCTTGAATTCTTGACTTGTCAATAAATATTAAAAGACTATTTGTCAACATCGAAAAGGAAGTGGTGACTACTAGAACAAGTGAAGACAGACTAACCTCATTTCCTTCAGATAGACATACTAGACTGGTAGATTAGAAGGCTGTCGGAGACATCCTGTACCTAGGCAACTATAATATCTTGCATGATTTTGATTGGCACAGTAAAGAAACTTAGATTGGCTGATGATGCAAATAGACACAATCAAATAGTTAAAACCACCCAAATCATGGGTGCTGGGTAAAGGGCTGAGGTTATTGACATCCTGGAGGGAAATCTCCAGGGCATTGCCTTAAAACATGTTCAATTACTTAGAAAAGAGTGTGAGTGTGTGTGTGTGTGTGTGTGTGTCTGTATGTGTTATTAAATTATAGTTATTAAATTTTATTTACCAACTACATATGAGACACTGAGTTAGGTAGGCTCTGAGGATACAAAGCTGAAAAAAAATATGGCTTTTAACTTCAAGTTCCTCACAGTTTAGTGGATGACAGAATCAGGATCCAAAATGGGGTACAATATGGATAAATGAATCTTGCACTTAAGTCCCAAAACACATCTATATAAGTAAACAATATGTGCCTGATACATAGTAGGCATGAATAAAAAATTGGTGAATAAATTGAATGAATAAAGGTACCAAGTCTGAAGAAAAAAAACCCCAAACCCTGGGGTTTCATTTAGTTGCAAGCTCAGTGCAAGTCAGTCAGGGGTGTGATACAATTGTCCACAAAGCATGTAAGGTTGAGCCTCAGAAATGTGAAATGTAAGAGGAACAAGAATGGTCACAGATGTATTCTGAGGTATGCTCCTCTGAGTTCATCATTCCACGGCTCTAGCTCATGCTGGATACCAGAATATTTTACAAACATTTTTTAAAATAAAGAAAAAAGTGGAGTACTTCTGAAGAAGACCAAGTGAATGAGGAATCTCACAGCCTTGGAAAGGAAAAACCTAGAAGAAAGAGATCTTTATCTATATGAAGATCTTCAATGGAACAGAGGGCTGGATTTGTTTCATGGAGATTCAGATACTAGAATCAGGGTTGTGTCATTTAGAGTGTGGCAGATTTTGACTCAATATAAGGAGCAAATTTCTAACATATGGGCTTATCTTAAAGTCAAATAGGCTCCAACAGGATGTCAAAAGTTCCCCTAGAAAGGAAGTACTCCATCTGGGCTGAGTTACCTTGTAACAGGTGTACAGATTTGCTCAAATCTCTATTATATAGTTTCATGGCATCATGTGCCTCCCACCACTGTACTTACAGCAGTTATAATATTACAGTTATTAGTGTAATCATGTGAGATATGTCTTTCCCCAAGACTGTAAACTCCAAAAGGATAGGGTGCTGCCATTCATATTCACCCCTGCATCCCTACTCCCTAGTACATAGTACTTATTAAGTGTTCAAAGAAGGAAAGAAAGGAAGGAACGCCGGAGAAAAAGAGAGAGATTAAAACACTAGAGGGGGTGCTGGTTTAAATCTCCTATAAAGTTCTTTTGAATTTGAAATTTCATGGTTACAAACAAACCCAGGTTGCAAATGATTCACATTGTCTTAATGATTGCCTTCCCTACTGTTGTAAAGAAATACTCTACCCCAAAGCATCTCAGATTTTGGTGAGCATCAACATCGCCTAGCAGGCTTGCTAAAACGGATAGCTGGCCCCCTATCCCAGAGTTTCTAATTCAATAGGTCTGGGGCAGGGCCCAAGAATTTGCATTTCTAAGAAGCTCCCCAGGTGATGCTGATGCTACAGGTCCAGGAACACACTTTGAGAACCATTCCTCTACCCAGCATTAGGAGAGTGGTTCTCAAACATCAGAATCACTTGTGGTAAGGCTGGGCATGGTGGCTCAAGCCCGTAATCCCAGCACTTTGGGAGGTCGAGGCAGGCGGATTACCTGAGGTCAGGAGTTTGAGACCAGCCTGGCCAACATGGTGAAGCCCCGTCTCTACTAAAAATACAAAATTAGCCGGGCGTAGTGGCGGGCTAGTTTTGTAATCCTAGCTACTCTGGAAGCTGAGGCAGGAGAATCACTTGAACCCTGGAGGCGGAGGTTGCAGTGAGCCGAGATTGTGCTTTTGCATGATCATGCCATTGCAGCCTGGGCGATAAAAGTGAAACTCTATCTCAAAAAAAAAAAAAAATCCATTCTTGGTTTTGCCATAGACATTCTGATTCAGCAGACCTGGAATTGGATCCAGGAATCTGTATTTAAACAAGCTCTTCAGGTAATTCTGTTGCAGGTGATTTACAGACCACATTTGAGGGAAAAAAAATGACACAAAAGCAAAGGTGATAGTAGAAGACCATGGCTCTTGAATGCTTAGTGTCTTGATGACCTTGTTCCCTCCTTAGCAGGTTACAAAAGGTCTACTCTGTCAACTGCTCACCCACTTAACACAAATGAACCCTTGTATTTAGTCAAAGTGATGGTTAAAAATAGTACCACAATGAAACTTTATCAAAAAATATGTGGATAAGCAATCAACATTTCAGGTGGGTTCATGAGGACGCCATTTCAAACAACTAGAACTCTACCCATGGTGGATCCCCTCCTCCTCCCTTTGGAAGCAGTCATCATTGTCTGGATGTAAATCCCCAGATGTAACCCTGATTGATCTCATTTTCTCTTTTCTGGCACTCAATGGATATGTGGATTATAGCTTGTCTGTGATAGCTTTCTTTCCCTAGCATGAATGATCTGTTTCTTTACCGTAAGTTTTTTTTCAAAGCCTTACAGATATGAAAATGACCCACATCCCAGTCTCTTCTAAAAAGTATGGATGGAGTCATCAGACACTCCCCCCTCCCGCAAAAAAGGAGAGAATATTTGCTTCTTTCCAAATACCATCAAAATACTCTGTGCGCTGAAGTTGTGATTCATTGAACATGCTTTCCATACACCTGAAAGAGTTAATCTATCACCCCATGTGCCATAGCCACCAGAGCAAAGTCAGGCCAAGAGAACAATGGCACAATCAACTATTTCCTATCTTCCCTGGACAAATCTATATGGCTTTGTATGGGAAGATTTGTATTCTAAGATAGTGAGTGCAAAACTATCTCCCAATCCCTTGATAATTATTTATGGAGATACTGCTGAGATGACCTCCGGAGAAAAAAATTACACCACAAAACCTAAGCAAAACAAATGAAAACCATCTAATTCCCTCTTTAAAAATGTGAATTTGAAAAAGTGCCCACCATATAATGTTTTACAGGCAGCTGTGGCCATCACACACCCGGGTTCTCTTTCAGCTCAGACCACAGAAATTGGGTCATGTGCCTCTCAGTGACGTTGTGGGCATCTGTGTGGCTTACTCTCTGCAGGCAAGTTTACCACACAACTTGGATACGATTTAAAGCAAGCTTGAGTGTTCAAACAAATAGGGAAGATGCTTCTTTAGTCACGACTTGTCCTTCATTTTTGATGACGCTTTCTCTTATTTCTGGAAATGCTGTTCACAAATGGGTCTTGGTATAATTTGTTACTGTAGCACATAAAAATACCAGGGAAATTCTTCCTGACTGATTCTATGGATTACCTTCATCTTGTGAAATCAGAACACCTTAGTCTTACCAACATCTGTGAGAGCATGCTTTCTGCAAGTAAAGGCAGACAGTAAAATAACTTGGCTAGCTTTACATGAGAGAACAAATCACTGGCATTAATTGGCGTCACTCATCATATCCTAGCCTAACACACCTACAGAGTGTAGCACTGTCTGATGATGGTATCTGGGAATATTCTACTCATCATCATTACCAATGATTAATAATAGCATCTACCTTGAACTTGTCAGAGGCTTTTATAGTTTACAACATTTCATTTGATTCTCACTGCAATCTCATGAGACAGGTAAGCCAGATGTAATCATTTCTGGTAGAAAATGGAAAAAACTGAAATCGAAGAAGTTTATGTCATCGCCCAAGGTCATATGAATAAATAACTCATTTTATCAGGTCGGAAAATAAGAATAAAAATAATAGGCGCAATATAAATTTCTAGTCCCATGCAGATTCAGCTCCAAAAAGGAGCTAACCTTACTTAAAACTTTTAACTACTGCAGTTTACCCTTATCTAGGACAATACATCTCAGCTTCATTATTTGTAACCTTTTTCCAAAGACCTAAGAAATTAAACTGACCCATGATCCATTTTCTTCCTAACAAGGAGGGATGGCAGCCACCTACTCCTGCAAACACATCACCCTGCCCTGATCAGAAAGGTGAGAACATTGGCTAATTTCATGGCCCTCTCCTTAGATTTGGAGGGGCAGTATACAATTTAGTCCTCTTAGAGACCAGATAATTGTTTTAAAAAAAGTAGAACTTCAGTAGTCATGTACCGATAAAGATAATGTCTACATTCCTGACCTATTACAAGAAGAAGCAGTACCGCCAACAGAGTTCTCTTTAATTTCTGGGTTATCTGAGCCCACAATGTGTACCAATTTTGAATAATTGCTTCAAGCCAAAAGACACCAGGAAAGCATTTTCCCATTGCGGTGGCCAAAGGCCTGGGATCCTGTGCATCATCAGCATGAGTTGTCTCACTAAGGGATCCATTTAACAGAGCTTTATACTTAGGGTAAATAGGTGATTTCATTGTGAAAACTTTAAGCATTTACAATTATTTTCAGTAAAGTTCAAGGAGCATCTTGTTTAATAACTTGGCTAACAACAAGCTTAAACAAAATAAGATGGGATTACTGAATGGAATATTATGCAGTCACTAAAATAATATTTTTTTCTTTTCCACAAATTAAAATAACAATTATGATGACATTATGAAAAAGTAGTTTGGGGATAACTTTAATTGCAAAAAGCAGATTATAGGCCAAGTATGATGGTTCATGCCTGTAATTTTAATACTTTGGGAGGCCAAGGAGGATTGCTTGAGGCCAGGAGTTCAAGACTAGCCTGGGCAATATAGTGAGACCCCCATCTCTACAAAAATTTTAAAAAGAACCAGATTATAAATTACATATATATCCTGACTAAGTAATGCAAAATATGAGGAAGGATGAAAAGGGAATGCATAAGAAATAAAAGGTGAGTTATGGGGGATTTTGTACTTGTGGCTCAAAGTTTATGAAATGTTATACTATTAATTATCCTTAGGAATATACAGGCTGATCTAACGACTTTTTTTTTTTTTTTTTTTTTAACTAATCCTCTTACGACCATGGTTGATATTTGCCTTTCCAGAGTCAAAATGGTCCTGGGCAGTTTGCCTCTTAGAATCTCAGAGAGCTCCCGTGAGCACTGGCAGCTTCCAAAGCCCAGCACACGCCACGGTCCCACCATGCGGGGTCCAATCCAAGGTGTTTGTAAAGAACTTCAGTGAGCAGAGACTCACATGGAAGCGAGCCTCTCTCTCCCTTAGGATGGGCAGAGCTCAAGCTCAGCTCCTGACTCAGTCCACCAAGCAGTCTCCAGTGTGATGTCAACTGAAGAGGACATTCTTTTTTCTTCTCCTGAAAGATATTGTTTGGTGTGGTTTACTCAGAAGAGGTCTCCACTGCCTCCTTCAAATGTTCTGCTTTTCAGGAATGGAGGGAAAATCCTTACAGCCTGGAACACTTTTGAGGTTTGTCACAAATGTCCTTGAAAGTAATATTACTATCCCCTGCTTGCCACCAAAACTGGGCACGGTCGGGGACAACACAAGTGTGCCTGTGTCACAGGTGATGTCATCTGTGCCACACCCAGATGGACTTGTGCCCCACTGCACTAGAATGTCCTTATGGACGAGGACTGTCATATTTAGCACTGTATCCTCAGGCCATAGCACAGTGTCTAGTGAGAATCAAAACTGGCCACTATTTCTACTTCTGCCTCATCTCCTGTGTGACTCGAGGTGACTTACTTTGCTTCTCTGGGCCTAATCTGTCATTTCAAGTGGAAGGCTGACCATCATGTCTGCTTTCTCAGCTATGAAACAATGTAATTCTATGATCAACTGAAAGTACAGTTAGTTGTATTGACATTTGGTTGGTGCTTTCCATGATAGTACTTCAACTTAGGGACATAAAGTTCCGTCTTCAAGGCTACCTTCTCCTTTTCTTCCCACTAAACATTCTCTCTCTCTCTCTGTCTGTCTGTCTCTCTGTCTCTCTCACTCATCTTTCTCTGGGCTGCAGAAAGTCATCAATGTGGCTACTGGAAGATATTAAATGGCATGGCATGTGTCTTTCATTATATTTCTATTGGACAGCGCTTGTCTAGAGTCTCTTTGACATCATCATTTCCCCTTCTACTCCCCTGAATGACAGTTCATTTCGTGGTTATTTCCACTGGGCTTACCACATGGAATATCTAATTAACCTAATAAAATAGTGAAAATATTCAAATAAAAAAATTCAAATTTGCCATTTCATGGTCAGTGAAAAGATTATAGCAAAACTATGAAATATTACATCATTAACTTATATCTTTCTTTTTATTTGAAAAAGTAGGTTCTTCCTAAACCCCTTAATTTACCATTTAACAAAAGCATTGTGATATACAAAATCATCCAGTTATCCAGAAAAGCTACCTTACTAGTTCGGGTGTTTATTTGAGTGTAAACTGTAAGGTCATTAAGTGATTCTATCTCAACCAGAAATTTTTCTCTCATAAAATGCTTCAGAACAAAATAAATCATACCCTTTGTATAAATCAAGACTACACAATGGAATACAGGTCAGTTCTTGACTATCCTTGCTAATAACGGATAAAGTGATGACAATAATTTTCAAAACTTCATATTTGCTTCTGTACTGATGTTAAGGAAGCTTAATTTGCATTTACATTTGAATTCAAATGAGTCTGATGTTCCACTGATTCATCCTATTTTTAAACAAAAAGGAAATTTGCCTTTTGAGAACTAACTTGTGCTCAGCTCTTCTTTGTTCCTTACTTCCAGTGAGAGTAGATGGCATCTCAGACCAACTGGTTGAAAACGCTCACTTTTCTTCCCTTTCCATGCTCCTTATCCTTCCCACTGAATCTTCTCCCAGCCTCAACACACACACATACACACACACACCTGTGCACACACACACAAATACACATATACACATGTGCATACACACAGACACACACATCCTTCTCTGGCCTGTAGAAAGTAATCAATACTTTGTCTTAAAGGCCTCTCCCAGGGTAAGAGAAAGGGAAATGGGAAGTCTCTTTGCTTTCCCATTAAAACCCTAGACCGGTGCTATTCAAGAGAAATATAATGAAATATACTTCATATAATGAGATATAATGAAAGCCATGTATGCAATTTTAAATTTTATAGTAGCCATATCAAAAAAGACACAAGTAAGATTAATGATAATGTTTTATTTAACCCCAAATATCTGAAATATGTAATCAATATAAAAATTATTAATGAGATATTTTACATTCTTTTTTTAGTATTAAGTCTTTGAAATCTGATATGCCTTTTATAACTACAGCACATTTGAGTCTGGATTCCAGACATCTTAAGTGGTTAAAATTTTAAGTGATTAATATGGCATTTTAAGTGATTAATATGGCAGCTATGGCTGCCATATTGGACAGTACACTCTAGATGCTTGTGGTTTAAGAGTATGTTGTTTATTTGAGTCGGGGCACAGGAGGAGGCAATGAAAGAGAGCATGCTACTGCACACCTGCCCATGTTCAAACAGCCTCATTACAAAGGGATCTGTTTTATATCAATAAAGAAGGAAGAAACTTGACTTTTTCTATAATTCATCAATTACATACATAGCACAGCTTATCTAATAGAACAATCCCAGGATCGGAATAATGCACAAAATTAAGGAATAAAATAACTTGTAATGAGTCCCTATGTGGATTAAGGTTAGTTCAAATTCAAGACCCTTGACAATTATATCTCACTCATAAACCCTACCTCATGGGCAATGAGGAATCCTTGTGGCTTTAACTTTGAGGGCTCTCTAACAACAATGCCATACGGTAATATTCCTGCTCAGTTTGGTAGAAAACTGCTAACCAGCAACAGACAGATGAGATCATTTCCAAACAGGATACAGCTTTGCAACAATCCACTATATTTATAGTAACAGATTGTTCACCCTGCCTCTACTTTCCACCAAAAAGAACCAACAGCTAAAATGCTTGATGGATTTAGATGCCCCCTGTTTCTGTTGCAGACAATCTCAATAGTGGGTACAGACTTGGATCACATATTGTAATTAACTCAATCCATGGAACTATTTGAAAGAATTGGTCCAATGATCTAATTCCCTTATAGTAAAATAGAAAAAAGAGGAAATAAAAACAAAACCTCAATTCTTGTGTCAGAAATGTCAAAGCTTTTGCAGGAATGAGTGTGTATGTGTGTGTGTGCACATTTCCTATGTTGGTGTGTTAATGATAAGTAAATAAATCCCTCTTGGGCATTCATAGATCCTAATTGCATTTTGTGATTGTGGAAGGCATGATGGAATCACAGAACTAAAATGGACTTTAAATGTCCAATCCATTTCCCTACTAATAAGGCAATATTTACTATTAAATAGTTGTAACTAGTTACTAGTTATTAAATAGTTGTAACAGCATATAAAATATTCCAGACAAATTATAATTATTAATAACTGTAAAAAGCTAATGTTTACTAAATAGTGTGGGTTTACGTTACAATCAAGAACATTTCTACAGGTAGCATCCTTAGTAGCTGGGCATAACATTGAATAAAATAACATTGAAAAGTCACTATTGTGTCTTCCCAGAGCTTTTCTTTCAAGCTGAATAATACAATTATTGCTAGTATTCCTTATAGGTTTTGTTTTTTAATCCCATACTTATTTTCTTTTATCTTCTCTGATAGCATTCTCTATCTCCACATTTCTCTTCAGTTCTAGGCTAGGCATAATTCTCTCTAATTCTGTGCTTCTTTAATACAATTTATTTTATATGTTGCCTGACCTCTCCCCCTTCAACCCCAGCACTCCTGGATCCCCTTAATCCACTATTTTTCCACAGCATTTGCTACATTCTATCATGCTACATAATTTCTTTATTGTGTTCATGGTCTATTTTCTGTTTCCACCATTGGCCCCTAACTAGAATGTAAGTGTCACAAGAACAGGCATCTTTGTTCTGCTCATTGCTGTATCCTGAGAACCTAGAATAGAACTTGGCACACGCTATATACTCAATAAATATTTGTTAAATAAATGAATGTAGATCTGATCAGTGTAGATTACCCATTTCTAATTAAGCTTAAATTAATGTATAAGTATTCATCTAGACCCATGTTTCTAGCCAATTGGTAAGTACATTGGGCAAGACAAAATTACACATCTAAATTAAAAATAAACATTTATTGTGCTACAATATAAATGAAAGCAAATGGGTTATGTAGTAATACTGCTCTTTAAAAAGTGTTATTCTTCAGTATCAAAGATTGGGGATACTGATTACTTCTGACTTATTCCCATATTTTTCTAGTTATAGATGCTGAATCCACAAGTCTAGAATGTTCAATTATGTTCACTCACTTCTCAATTTAAATATAAGTATTAAATATCAAATCTATTTTAGGCTCCTGATTGACATCATTATTTGTTTTATAAGCTAGATTTTGTGGTCTTAGATTTTTAAAATATTGTGCCTACATGCCATCTGGAGAAAAATGACCCAGCTTTCATTTTTTAAAATGGCAATCTTATTCATGTGGGTCTATTTTTGATCGGTATTTTCTCCCTAATGCTTATTGTAGTACCTAACGTATAGTAAGGGCTCTAAAAATCTTTATTTATTTAATGAAAAATTCATTCTGGCAAACTTTGAAAATTTGACCATGGACATTTAGGAAGAAACAACAAACGTGACACATTCAAAACATGGGGAAAAATTTTAAGCTGGAAAAAAGGTGATAACTCATTGATGCAGAAATGAGAAAATCAACCAAATTATTCCTCCTAACACCTAATCATTATTATATATTCACTCACTCCCCTAACACTGGTTGAACATATTCTATGTATGAGTCACTGTGAGGGATTCTCTGACTACAAGGGAACAAGATTTGCTTCATCGGCACAAAGTTTGAGCAGGGAAGAATAATAAATCCACCACCTGTTCCCCATTGGATCCCCGGCACTCTGAACAACCACAAGGCAGTTTCCTGGTAAGTGTTTGGCAAAAGAAGGCATAATGATCTGTAACACAACAGCAAGTGTGATAAATGCTATTAGTGAAAGCAATGGGCCATGGGAGTCTGGTTTGGAATATGGATGTTTTCATGGAACAGGGAGCTAAGTAGACATGGGTGGGCTGAACTGTGGCAGGTGGCAGTTTTTCAAGGCAAAGGAAGAGCGTGACCGAAAGCACAGAGGAAAGCCACAGAGCACAGTGTACTCATCACACAGCATTTCCTTTTTTAAACACGCAACCTATGAAATCTTCAAGCCTATCCTAGAAAGAGTTCTTAATTTATATTAGGTGCAGACATAAAACAATGTGGTTATAAAGGCTTCCAACAGATAGAGTGCAAGGTGATGGGTTCTGGAGTCTGCAAGGCTTAGGGGCTTCCTAACTGGGATCAAGATCCTATTGTGTAAGGTGAGACACCATGAACAAAGGCCTAAGGACAGAGCCTGCACTTGGTGAGTTCTCTAGCTTCCAGTGACCTTCCTTCTTCTTTGCTGTGTCCTAATGGCAGCCTTGAGCTTAGTACAGATGGGAAAAGCACACTACAACATTTAATCTATCCCTGTGAGTGTGAGTGTGGCCTTCAAAATGAATGTTTCGGATCCCCCATTGAATATGACATGTAAACATTTAATAATATTTTCTAAAATAATTTATAAATTGATTGTAATTAGAAACCCAGCAGGCATTAGGGAATAATTAGCTACAATGAATGTAAATTCACAATGAGAATGTATGCCTAAAATGATCAAGAAAAGTATTATATGACTGAATGGTAAGTGGAAAATGTTCTTATTAAAGAATATGCAACAAAAATCTGCAATCAAATCAAAATTGCATTAACATGAGAATAAACAAATGGATATACATATACATATGTGTCTTGAGGTTATCTAGGTATTCTTTTCTCTTTTCATATGTATATGTGTATATATATAATTTTAATATATGGCAAAAATTGTAGCTTAATTCAGTGGGAAGGTTAGATTATTTAATAAATGGTGCTGGCACAACTAATTTTCCATTTAAAGGGAAAATGTTAGACCACTCATATGCATCATATATAAACATGATTTCCACACAGACTGGAAACTCACATGTTAAAAAAAAATAGCAATATAAAAACTTCAAGAAAAATTGAGGAAATTAGAACTATAATCTTGGGTTAAGGGGAATCTTCTAAACACAGGCAGGAAATCCAAAAGCCATAAAAATAAAGATTAATATATATGACTGTATAAAAATAGACACCTTTGCATGGCAAAATATATCATAATTAAAGGTTAATAATAACATAATTAGTTTATAATAACAAATGAGCAATGAATTTGAGAAAAACATTTTTAATGGAGATATAAAAAAGAGTTAATATCTAAATGTTCAGAGTTCTTATAAGAAAATTACAAATGAGAACAAGAAAAAGAAGGAAGGAATGAATGACAATGAAAAGATATAAAAAGGGTTAATACCCGAATGTTCAGAGTTCTTACAAGAATATTACAAAACAAAAGGAAGAAGAAGAAAAAGAATGAATAAATGAATGAAAATGAAAATGGCAAAGAATATCAATGGACAATTCACATGAAAGTGCATCTAAATGGCTGATAAACATGAGATAAGATCTCAGACTCATGGCCAGTCAGGGAAAGGCCACTCAAAATAAAAAGCAAATTCACTTCTTATCTATCAGCTTGTCAAAAAAAAGAAAGCAAGAGCCGAAATACCTATGATTGGCAGGGCTGCTGGAAAAAGAGCACTCTGGTACACTGTAGAAATATGAAATTTTATAGTCTATCAGAAAATTAATCTGGCAACATCCATTAAGTTAAAAATATATTTACCTAGCAATCTCTCTTCATGGACACTGCCTCATAGAAATAAGAACATGAGGATATATGTACAAGGACACATATTTAATCATGGGTGACAGTGGTAAACCTGGGAACAGAGTAAAGGTCATCAGAAAGAGAATGGTTGAATCATGTAGGGTGCAAACCACAGAACATTATATAGCTGCTAATAAATGAGTTAAAACAGTATCAGTTGACTTGGAGGGACTTCCATGAGACCCTGTTGAGTGAAAAAAAAAAAAAATAGAGAGAGAAAAGTGTATCACATGGTCACCTTAAAAAAACAAAAAACAAAAAACAGTGACCAAAAACCCCTATAATATATGTAGGTATGTTGAGAAAAATATGGAAAGATACATACAGGAATTTTAATTCCTACAGGATTTCTAACTCCTCTATGGAGGAATTAAAAGAATGAAAAGAGAAGCAAAAAAAAAAAAAAAACCCTAACATTTATGATATGATCCAATTTATGCATTTATATAAAATTGTGTGTATGTATAATACATCTGCCCAGCAAATACATCCTCAGCCTTCCCACGTTGATCAATATCACATTTCTTCCATGTGATCCTGGGTAAAGTGCTCAACCTCCCTGTGTCCTTATCTACCACTTGATGGCAGTGGGACATAGGATCTCTAAGGTACTTTCCAGCTCTGGCATCATTATTTGATACCTCTGCTTTCTGTGTCACTGGGTTCAGAGAACACAAGTTTGATTTGTATTTCCCCAGTAACCATGTAGCCAATGGAAACAAACCAAAAAGGATCTGAAAGCAGAAGCAGAATGTATCCCACTACCTGATTTCTGTTGTAAGAGTTCTGATTTTTTTTTTCTTGACCAGGTAACTAGGCCAGTGCTTATTTTCATGGTGCTATGAAGCCATCATTATGGATATAAGCAGTCCCATCTGCTGTGCCTTGCTGGTTTGCTCTGCCATGCTCACCAGATTACTGTGAGTGACTGGTGGCTACCCAGTAGACATTTTAAGGGAAGGGCTGGGTGCCGGTTTCATGGGCAGCATGGTGAGGATGCCATTGCTCAGCAAGGAGCTGAGGTCTGCATCAGGAAAGCGGACAGCTGATGAGGGTGTGTGCAAGGTAGTTAGCTTACACCCAAGCACTCCTGCAAGTCAGGGCCATGGGAAAGTGGAACCAAAGCCAGAACTTCAGGGAAAGAAGGACTGTGGGGAGGCAGTGGGGAAGTGGTCATGTCCATGCAAGGACCGTAGACCACAAAGGGAAAGTAAGAAAAGGCTGGAAGAATAGACCCTCTCATGAACTAGCTGAAAATGAACCAGAGAACTATGATGTGAATGGGGTTGGAATCAAAGCCACAGGACTAATATAGGCCCAGACTGTAGACAGAAGGAATGAAAAGGAGGTTAATGGGCATTTTAGGGTATGCAAAGCTGTAGGCAGGTGGGAGGAAGCATGCTAAATATAGCACTGCAGCGGGGGCGGGGGGCCAGGGAGAGGGGGGCAGATCTACCTCAAACTTCCAGAGTAAAACAAAAATTAATTTTGTAAACATGCAAAAAAATTCAAAATATTATCAAATTAGCTTCCAAAAATTGTACAATTGTGACTTAGAAGTCATTGCTTTTATTTATCCTCAGACATTGTGAAAAAAATTGTTCTATTAGGATAAAAAACAAAAACTGAGTATTATTTATGGAGTAGCATCACGAAAATTGATGTGTTATTTTATGAAAATATTTTGTATCTTAAAAATCCTAACAGTGTATATATATTAAGTATTTACTGTATGTCAGTCATTGTACTAAGTACTGTCTTTTCATTATCTCAGGTAATTTTCACAATAACTACATGAGTGGGCACTGACAGTACCTCTGTCCCACTGATGAGAAAACTGAAGAGTAATGAGAGTGAGTAACACAGATCCTAAGTGGTGGAGCCAAGATCTGAATCCAAAACAGTCTTTCAAAATCAAATTCCAAATGCTAAGCTTACAAACACCACACCATAATACCTCCTTCCACAAACAGGAAATTCATTTGAAATATGCAATCTCAAGTTTTGGAGAAAGCTTCTTGCCTGCTTAGAGTCTACTTCATGACAAGACACACATTATCACACCCAAGTAATTTGTGCCCACACGTTTCAGTCATACAAAGTCCACGGCCCACCCTACCTGAAAAGGCATGGACCAAATGAAATATTGTAGCTCTTATTTTCAAGTATTTTCTAGACCAGGGGTCAGCAAACTTTTCTGTAAAAGGCAAAATAGTAAACACTGTAGGCTTTGTGAGCCATTCAGTCTCTGTTGCCACTAGTCAACTCTGCCATTCTATTGCAGAAGCAGCCCAAAATACCTAGGCAAATGGTGTGGCTGTGTTCCACACACAAACAGGTGGCAGCCAGACTTGCCGGCTCTTGCTCCAGACCATATGTTCTTCAGGGCTAATTTGCCACATTCACAGATTCCTTTCCTTGAACCAATCTAAATCAAGTCCCTCTCTTATAATTTCTTGGTGCATCCTTTACACACATATCTCAATTTGTAATTAAATATTTTTTTCTTTATTATTACTAGTTTGTAACTTCTAAGAAGGCAGGGATCATATCTGTTTTCTATAGCACTGGACTGTCAGCACCTAGCAAGGGCTCAGCATACAAAAGGTGCTGATAAGTATTTGTTGGCAGAAGGAAGGGACAAGAGGAAAGAAGACAGGAAGGGAGGAAGAGGAGGGAGGAAGGGAGGAAGAGAGGGAGGAAGGGGAAGGAAGGGAGGGAGGGAGGGAGGGAAAGAAGGAGAGAGGGACGGAAGGAGGGAAGGAAGGAAAGGAGAAGGAAGGAAGGAAAGAGAAAAGGAGAAGGAAAAGAAGGAAGGAAAGAAGGAGGAAGGGAGGGAGGGAAGGAGGAAGGGAGGGAAGGAAAGAAGGAAGGAAGGGGAAAAGGAGAGGAGAAGGGGAGGGAGGAAGGGAGGAAAGAAGAAAGGAGAGAGGGAGGAAAGAAGGAAAAAAGAAGGGAGGGAAGAACAGAGGGAAGGAAGGAGGGAAGTAGGGAGGTAGGGAGGAGTTATCAGTTCTTCATAATTAATCTTGTTCTGTGTTCTGAAGTGGAATTAGTGTGCTCCAGAAAGCCGTCTTCCCCTGCACAGTGACTAGTACTGTCAGCTAGGGACTAAGGCATGCCCCAATGTCCTTTTATGTGAAAGAAAAACAAATTTTCTATCCTTTTCTTCACAGGTTCTAGGGCACTCACAATTATTCTACAGTTCAAAGAAAGGAAAGAACAATAAGATTGACCTGGCCTTTTCCTTGCAAAAAGTCAACATTAGACCATGCCAAGGTACATATTCGAAAAATCGCCCGCAGACCTTCCCTGGCACCTACAGACCTTCCCTTGTTTATCTCCAAATGCTCCCCCTGCCCGGTTAACAGCAGCCGCTGTCCCGTGATGGAAGTGGCTAGCTAACACTGGGTCTCTTGATCCTCCTCAGGTCAGCTTCCTAGTCGATGCTCCATTTCTCAACAGGTTTTTCATACTTTTTTTTTTTTTTTTTAAGGTGAGATCTCACTATGTTGCCCAGGCTGGAGTGCAGTGGCTATTCACAGGTGCAATCATTGTGCAGTACAGCCTTGAACTCCTGGGCTTAAGTGATCCTCCTGCCTCAGCTTCCAGAGCAGCTGGGACTACAGTGGTATGCCACCATGCTTGGCCCTCTCACCAGGTTTTTGTTTTGTTTTGTTAAAATAATTATCTCCATATTTATTTGAAATAGAAAATGAACACATTTTTAGCAATACCAAGCATCTGAAGTCCCAGGTGCAAATGAAGATCTTGAAAGATCCTAAAATTTTGAGCTTCCATGGCAGAAGGCATATCTTCAGTTGCCTGATTTTATTTTTTGGTATTTCCCCTTTTCTTTTTTAAAAATTCCACATGCCCATCTCAAACACAGAAAAGAAACAAATCTCCCTTTTGTGGTCATATGAGAAACAGCAGCATTAATTGGAAAATATCAGAATATTGATAAGTCTATAGCCAAGCTATCCCACAGTTTTTCTTTTCTTTTTTTTTTTAAATAACTTTTATTTTAAGTTCAGGGGTACAAGTGCAGGTTGTTACGCAGGTAAACTTGTGTCATAGGGGTTTGTTGTACAGATTATTTCATCACCCAGGTATTAAGCCCAGTATCTGGTAGTTATGTTTCCTGATTCTCTCCCTCTTCCCACCCTCCAGCCTCCGGAGGCCCACCTGTGTGTTTTTTTCTCACCAGGTTTTATTAGTTTAACATTACGTCCTCCTTAAAAGAGCTCTGAGAACCTCACATGTAGCAGTTCATTCTCTCCCTCCTCATCACTACACGATGTGGTAGGCATTACTAGTTGACCTGTCCAATGTTCTCTGCCCTATGAAGCTTTGAACACTAAGGTGATTCTCTTTCCCACACTCTCAGTTGATCTTATCTTCCTCTGGAACTACTGACACCTTATTCTTAGAAGGACAACAAGAAGAAAGATAAGTTTATTTTTGTTTTCATTCTGGCAGACACAACTGACTTGAGGCTTCACCTCTGATATTCTGGAAACGTTGTTTCTTCTAATACAATAAAAATGCAACGGTGTCTTCAGAAGATGCATGTAATGGATGCCACCTGGGGACTTTAACTGAGTTCAAATTAGTTTTTTGTTTGTTTGTTTGTTTGTTTATGTATTTTTGATTTACAGATTCAATTTCTATTTTTAATTAAATAAAATTCCCAGAAGCAAGCAACTGCAATTGCAATTTCAGAATCTAGATTGCCTACATTTACAAGAGACACTTTTACCTTCTGGAGCAAAACAAAATATGTCTGATCCTTCCTCTATGTGACACAAGATATTTGAAGATTTTTTCCTCCCTTCAACCACTGTCAGGTTAAACATAACCCAGTTTTCTCAGTCATATGACCTGGTTGCCAGACCTCTTACTATTCAAACAATGGACATACTCTAGTATGACCAGCAGTAAGCAGTAAGAGCAGAGATCTAGGTATTCATTGGCTTAATAGCTTAATTAGCTATTGTGACCTTAAATAGCTTTGTGACTTTAAATATATTTCTTAATTTCCATGAACCTCAGTGTCATCTGAATAATGGAGATAAAATTTGTTCCTCCTTAGTATTGTCATAGGGATTGAAAGAGCATACATTAAACACTCAGTGTATTACCTGGCATTCAATAATTGGTTGCTAGTATTGTTACTTTCTAAAATCCCTCTTCAAATGTAGCAGGAGAAACTGAATATATAATCCTTTAGTTGCCAGGCTCTTTAATACACAGCAATTAGGAGCTTGAGCTTTGGAGTTAAACATTCAGGATTGAATTCTGAGTCTACCACTTGATAACTGCCTACCTCTAGGCAATCTCCTTTAGCTATCTAAATCTTGGTTTCCTAAGGACAATAATGCTATTTAACCAAAAGGATTGTTGTCAGTCTTCACACAGTGCTTGGCACATGGTAAGTGCTCAATAAATATTAGCAATGTGAGCTATCATTAGTATTTTATCATTATAATTGGCAATCATGCTTCTGACAAACTGTAACGTACAAACCATTTCATTTTTATTTTCTTCCTGTAGGAGCTATATAACAGCCAATAAACATTTTATAGGTACATTGTTCTAGTCTGTGAACAAGTGTGAATTACACATTTGAATAGGGTGAATTTAGAGGAAGCTATTATCTTCCCTGACATTATTCCAGTAACGGAGGCCACTTCATTGTGAGAGGAAGAGTCTGCAGAAGTGAAGAAATGTTGTTTGGGTTCTTTTATTAAGTCACTTCTTCAGAAGTGATGGTAAGTGTTACAGTCACCAAGGTGATTGTAAAAAAAATACATAAAATGAAAATAGATGCATTAAAAAATAATATTTTACTCACAAACTACACATCTAACAAAGGTCTAATATTCAGAATCTTTAAGGAACTTAATTGAACAAGCAAAAAACAAATAATCCCATTAAAAATGGGCAAAAGACATGAATAGACAATTCTCAAAAGAAGACATACAAATGGCCAACAAACATATTTTTAGAATGCTCAGCATCACTAATCATCAGAGAAATGCAAATCAAAATCACAATGAGATACCATCTCACACCAGTCAGAATGGCTATTATTAAAAATTCAAAAAACAACAGATGCTAGTGAGGTGCAGAGAAAAGGGAATGCTTATACACAGTAGATAGGAATGTAAGTTAGTTCAGCCACTGTGGAAAGCAGTCTGGAATCAGCTTTGGTGCCCATCAACAGTGGGCTGGGCAAAGAAAATGTGGTATATATACACAATGAAATACTACACAGCTATTAAAAAAAGAACAAAATCATGTCCTTTGTAGCAACATGGAGGAAGCTGAAGGCCATTATAAGCAAATTAACACAGGAGCAGAAAACCAAATACCTCATTTTCTCACTTATAAGTGGGAGCCACACATTGAGTACTGATGGACATATAGATGGCCACAATACATGGGACTATAGAGGTAGGGGAAGGGGACAGAGTTGGAAAACCTAACTATTGTATACTATGCTCAGTACTTGGGTAATGAGATCATTCATACGCCAAACCTCAGCATCACACAATATACCAATGTAACAAATCTGTGCATGAACCCCCAAATCTAAAACAAGTTGAAAAAAAATAATTTTTAAACAAAAGGAAGGGATGCTTAACGGGTCACAGCCAACAAAACAGTAACTTAAATAATGGCATCATGCAACACATTTCACTTTGCCTGGTCAGTCTCAGTCAGAAATCTAACTGCTAAGATTGATTTTCATTAATCATCCAAAGAATAAGCCAAAAATACTGTTTTATGTAAAGGAAGGCTTAAACACAAACGATAGTAGGCGATGAGGAGCATGAGTTGTAAAGCTGATGGAAAATGAAAAAGAAACAAGTAACTGCACAGATAGTCAAAAAAGAAAGCAGAATCTTCCAAATAAATTGCCTTTGCTGTTAACAAGTAAAATAGACCTTTCTCCTAAACAATCTGGAATGCTTTATTAACTATTCTTACCATTTCCAGATGCTTTTTCAAATGATGACCTACTTCCCATGCTCCTTTATTCAGTTAAAAAAAATGAGTATGTGCTTACTACACCCCTACACTCAGTGCTAATGGCTGAGATGTAATAGTAGATGGGCATAGACTTGGCTTCTAGGAACTTTTAGTTTTAGGAGTCAGATAAATAAATAGTCAATGATGATATGATGTGATTAGAACTGTGATGGAAGTAAGGACAGGTACGAGAGAAGGCAGGACAGATGAACGGACAGATAGAAGAAAATCATGGGGCTTTCACCTATCCTGAAAGATTAAGAAAGGTGTTCTAGTGGAAATGACATTTATCCTAAGGCCTTTAGAAAATCAAATTTAGGACTCCAAAAGTGAGCTACTGGCTTAGGATTTAGTTCTAAGGGCTGAAAGATGCAGAAGGAATTGAAAATAGTGTTACAATTCTAGGATGTGTTCTTTGGAGGAAAGTTAAGAAGACACGAAATGTAATTTTAAGATGATAATGTATAACAATCCACTTAACCCAACTGTCAGCTCCCTATAATAATATTTCAATTTCAAATCTGTTCCCTTCTCTTCAGTTATGAAATTCACATTTCCAGAGACATCTAAATTAGATCATAAGTTTCTTAGATTCCTGACCTGGTAAAAAATATACATGGTATGAAGAGAACAGTACTGCGTTCATCTGAAGCCACCAAATATGGAACTAGAAATCAGAAGAAAACCAGAGATGGCAAAATTTTAGACCAATGGCAACTCACTCATCTATGCTGGTAATTTCACTACCCTTCATCCTGACCAAACCCAATCATAAATGTCAATCAGCCTATCTCAAAATTAGTGATATTTAGAACTTCACCTAGCAATTCTAGAAAGCTTTTGGCTTGCAAGGTATCTATGAAAGAAAGAGTGGAAGTTTTGCACCCCTTTCATCTAATCAAAATCCAAAATTTCTTCCCCTTTCCATTGTTATTCATTTATCAGCACACATGTGCATAAACCAATTCATTTTTAAGTCAAATACTAAATATGATGACTTACATCTGTACAAAAATATGAAGTGCAGTACCTATACTAATGCGGTGACATCAGCAAGGCCAAACAGGAAGCTGAGGTATAGCCCCCATCACACACAGACACTCTCTCTCGGTCTCTATCTCACACACACACACACACACACACACACACACACACTCCCCTACACACAAACACACACACACACACACACCCCAAAAGTGTCTCAGCTATAATATTGCATTCACTTAACGAGTAGCTTTATTGCAAAACTTTGTGGTTTGTGACTAGGGTCTATTGTGCCAGGAGAAATATCTCCCTCTGTGCATGTTAAGCTTCTTCTGACAAGAAGCACTAGAAAGATACAAACCACCTATGTTCTTAGCAAGAATGACTCATTACTATTGGCACAAGGAGACTACAACTTTGTGGAAAGGCTTTTTGTTCTCAACTTGAAAATACCTAATCTGATACCCTAAAGCCTGGAGAAGAAAAAAAGAAGGATATCTTCAACTATTATCCTCCTCACTAGGGATTTAAGAAGGAAAGGACAATGGCTTAACGCGTGTGATAAGGTTGCATCCTGCTTGACCCACCGTGTTTCCTGGAACAGAACCACTTGGGCTTGGGCCCGAGTTCACTTAAAGTGAGATGGAATGAGGCAAAATGATGTTCCTGATCTACTTTCCATTTCTTTTATTCCACTTATCCTGGAAAGTCAGGAGGAAATCATTCCCCAAACTCTCCTCTGTTGAGCGGGATAGGCTTACAAATTGAGTTTGGTTTATAAAAAATGACTATGTTTTTGGTTTGTTTTGCCCCCAGCATCTAAGACAATGTTCTGGACACAGTAGACCCTTACCTTAATAGAGGCTCTTTTGTTTCAGCTTTTGTCTACTCTGTCACTTAAAGTGTCCCGTGTCACACAACGGGACAGTGTGGCAGTCTAATAGTTTCTAGGGAAAGGTAGGGAAGGAAAAAACAACAAATGAAGAGAAGTCTCAGTTCCTTTCTTAGCTGGTGATTGCATGAGCCATGCCCTGATCTCCCACCAGAAAGGAACTTGGCAGGGAGGGGCTTTGTCTGGTAAGTGAAAGTGGGTGCTTTGCTTTCATTGCTCCTTCCTAACTTCCAACTTCCTTCTTTTTTACCTCCCTTTCTAAGCCTCTTAAAATAGAAATGTCCCACTAACACCCAAATGTTGTTGACTTACAGTATGATTTGTGGTCTCCAAAAGAAAATGCTAAAAAATTGTTTTAAAAAATTTAGGTCAAATCAGGACTTCCCCAACCCCCTCAGCAACAGCCAATATGGGATTCCAGTTAACATAAGAAAATGCTGAAAGGAAAAAAAAATAAAGGCTAAGTACTTAAAACACAAAGAACTAGTAATAGATAAGTACCATGAATTTTTCAACCCCACCCCTGCAATATATCCCACAAAATTATTCTCAGCTGTACATTTGCATAAACCAAGAAAATTCTAACTTTGGAGAACATTTATAGAGTACACAGTTTACCACAGGAACACCCTTTTGGGTTAACGCACAACAACTTCATGTTTAAAAGCAGAGAAAAGGCTTAACTTCTGCATCTCAATTGTCACCTGAGTTTCAATTGATGTAGCAGCTCATGTCCCTCTCAAGTAGATATCAAGAAATTATCCATGTCAAGTTCAGTAGGAAGTGAGTATCCTTAAATCATCTGTTCCTGAATAAGGAATGAGATTAGATTTTTTTTAAATAACAGCTAGTCAAACACAGGGCACACAGTATGTGTTTAATGAGTACCTGCTGACTGAGAAGACACATGGTACAGTAGGTTAGAGCATCAGCTTGAAGTCAGCCTGCCTGGCTTTAAAATCTTGTCCTGATCACCAGCTGTCTTACCAGCTGCTCCAGAACCCTTGTCTATAAAATGGGCATGATGAAAATAATAGTGCCTACCTCACAGGACTGCTGTGAGGATTAAATGAGTTAATACAGTGGCTTTTCAAGTAGGGTCCCCAGGCCAGTAGTATCAGCATCAGCATTACTTGAGAACATGTCAGAAATGCAAATTCTTAGGACCCACCCCAGGCCACGGAATTCCAGTGCATACTTAAGCAAGAGGAACAGACTAAATAATTTTAGGCATATTGCTTTCCTCTGGGATTTTATGGTCATCTCTAAGGGAGAGGTGGTAGACTGCCTCTCATTTGAACAGAAGAAGGGGACAAAGGTAGAAGGGAAGAGAGGTATTTTATCTTACTAGTGGAAATCATCCATGCACACCTACACACAGTACAGCTTACGAGAGTGAGCTCTTACGTAAAATTAGATCATACAGTATAAAAAGCGAAAGGGTCACACTGGAAATGCAAAACTCAGTAAAGAAAATGTATCTCAGTTGTGCTTGCTATTAGATTCAGGATTATTTTCAAAAAGGAAATCCCATGAAGAGTCTAGTTGTGGTCCTCTCACTAAAATATTATAAAGAGTTTAATTTTATCTCACAATTGCTAAGCACATTGTGGCCATTCACTACTTTTATTTGCATTCACTACTTTTTTTTTTTTTTCTTTTTGAGACAGAGTTTTACTCTGTCTCCCAAGCTGGAGTGCAGTGGCTCCATCTCAGCTCACTGCAACTCCGCCTCCCAGGTTCAAGCGATTCTCCTGCCTCAGCCTCCTGAGTAGCTGGGATTACAGTTGTGCGCCACCATGCCCGGCTAATTTTTGTATTTTTAGTAGAGATGGGTTTTCACCATGTTGGCCAGGCTAGTCTCAAACTCCTGACCTCAAATGACCCACCCGCGTTGGCCTCCCAAACTGCTAGGATTACAGGCGTGAGCCACTGCGCCCGGCCCACCATTTACCACTTTTTTATTGTACTGTTGAATATCACTTCAAACATTAAACTCATATTATAAAAATCATGAATCTTTACCAGTAATACAATTTAAGAAAAATAAAAACTAAGTTGCTGAAGCAAAATACCTTATGTTTAAAAGGAAGACCCCAGGCAACAACGATTCTCTAACTCTGAAGGGATGCTGTTTAAAATGTACGTTTCTGGGCTCCTTTCCTCAGAGATTCTAATTCGTAGGTCTGGAATAATGCCAGGGAATCTGAAATTTTAAAAGTCTTTTCCCCTCCACTCCGATCCCACACCAAGTCATTCAGAAGCAGTGGCTGATAGATTACAATATGCTAAAAGTTTTTGTCTTTAAATAACCTTTAATGAGTAAGATCTTCTGATTAGACAAAGTTTTCAGAGCTGAGAGCTAATCTTTTATACATAGGAAAGGTTTAAACTGTCTTTGATAGAAAGCTTCCTAAAATGTATTCCACATTTCTCTATCATCTAACACTTAACGTGTAGGATATAATTTACTCTTGATGACTGAGGTTGGTTTATTATTGTTATGATTGATATGTGCTATAGTTGCAGGGAGCATTCAACACAGAGTTGGCTGAAACACAGATCCCTAAAATGGCTCTACAACTCTAAAAAGTTCTGAATGTCAGGTTTAGCTTTTGAGTCATTTCCCCCGCTGTCAAGGTGGCAAATATATAGCCCAAGAAGGTGGCTTTTGAGTCATTTCCCGCAAGGTCAAGGTGGCAAATGTGCAGCCTCAGAACCTCAAGGATAATGCAACAGAGCTGCAAAATGAATTGTTGCTCCAAAGATGGAAGCAGCCTTTGTAAAACTGCCTTAGTGACAGTTAACTTGTCAACATCATACAATTTTTGTCAACATCATGCAAAAACCTATGGTGCTCAGCAGTATAGCACACTCTATACCGTAACCAACCCTCTTACTGAAGAAAAGACATAGTGGATAAATTGCACTTCCAAAAGTTCTTTTGAATACCTCAGTGAACTGGCAACAACGTAAGGAACCTGTTATAGATTGAATTGTATACCCCCCACATTCATGTGTTGAAATCTTGATTCCCCCAAATCTCAGAAAGTGTCCTTGTTTGGAAATATGGTCATTGCATATGTAATTAGTTTAGATGAGATCATTCTGGAATAGGATAAGCCCCCAATCCAATATGACTAGTGTCCTTATAAAAGAGGAAAATGTGCTGGCTGGGCACAGTGGCACATGCCTGTAATCCCAGTATCTTGGGAGGCCAAGGTGGGCAAATCACCTGAGGTCAGGAGTTCAAGACTAGCCTGGCCAACATGGTGAAACCCCGTCTCTGCTAAAAATACAAAAATTAGCCGAGCATGGTGGCATGTGCCTGTAATCCCAGCTGTTTGGGAGGCTGAGGCAGGAGAATCACTTGAACCTGGGAGGTGGAGGTTGCAGTGAGCTGAGATCATGTCATTACACTCCAGCCTGGGTTACAAGATCGAAACTCTATCTCAAAAAAAAAAAAAAAAAGAAAAAGAGGAAAATGTGGACACAGACACATACACAGGGAAAACGCCATGGGAAGATGAAGGCACGGATCAGAGTGATGCTTATATAAGCCAAGGAGAGAACCTGAAACAGGTCCTTTTCTCATTGCCCTCAGAAGGAACCAACCCTGCCATGATCTTGATTTTGAACTTTGAGACAATACATTTCTGGTGTTTAAGTCACTAAGTTTGAGGTGTTTTGTTACAACAGCCCTAGAAAACTAATACAAAACCCAAAAACATAAGGCAAGTCTTGAAGCTAGTTTTCACTTTGAAGACACTGATAGAACCTAGTGACCTTAAGCTACCTTTTTCTAGCCTCCCAGGATGCTGAATACCAGAATCAAAGAACCAATGCATATAATGTGCCAAATTAAATTGCAGAAACCACCCACATACACATGGTCTTAGCCCATTCTAAGGAAAATTGTCTGTCTCAAACCTAGGCATTGAGTGAAAGAGATAAATATTTCTCTTGAGAAATCATAATCAGAAGCATGTCCCCACAATCTTTATGGCCTAAATGCACATTAGCTACATGGTCCAAATATCTGGTAGTGCCCTCAAGCATCTAGTAAGAGGAAACACAAATCCTCTCAGGAACTCACCTTCAACTGGCTTCGGTGAAATATGAGCTCATCATCAAAAAAATCACAAAATAAGCAAGTTAATAAGGTACTATGAGTAAAAGCCAGCAAAAATAACAGCAGAATACAACCCACAAAGATCTTGGATATTAAAATGAGCAAACACAGAATATAAAATGTATTGTTTGACATGTTTAAAAATATTTTTAAAAATTGGAAACATAAGTAAAAAGAGATTATTTTAAATGACCAGATTAGAAAAAGAATGAAAATAATTAATAGAAATGAAAAATTAAAAAATTAAAATTTAAACTCAGTAGATAAGCTTAGTAATGGATTAAATACAGATGAAGAAAGAAGTAGATAACTGAATGACAGAGCACAGAAACTGTTCAGGGAGAAAAAAAGAGAGAAAAAAGATAGAAAATATAAAATTAAAAGTTAAGAAGTAGGCTGGGCATGAAGGCTCACGCCTGTAATGCCAGCATTTTGGGAGACTGAGGCAGGTAGATCACTTGAGGTTAGGAGTTCGAGACCAGCCTGACCAACATGGTGAAACCCTGTCTCTACTAAAAATACAAAAAATTAGCTGGGCGTGGTGGTACACACCTGTAATCCGAGCAACTTGGGAGGCTGAGACAGGAGAATCGCTTGAACCCAGGAGGTGGAGGTTGCAGTGAGCCAAGATCATGCTATTGCACACCAGCTTGGGCAACAAGAGCGAAACTCTGTATCAAATTTAAAAAAAAAACGTTAAGAGGTGAGGAAGATAGACTATCTAATGTACATGTAATCAGATTTCCGAAAAGAGACAGAGAATAGAGGAAAAGAAGAAATAATGGCCGAGAATTTTCCAAAGTTGATTAAACAATAACCCACAGATTCAGGAAGACCAACAAATTTCAAGCAGTATAAATAAATAGGAAATCTGTAGCTAAGACACATTCTTGTGAAACTGCAGAAAACCAAAGACAAAAAAAGATGTTTTTAGAAAAAAATAGGACAGAAAGCAATCAAATTACCTTGAAAGGAACAAGAATTAGGCTGATAGTATATTTCTCAACTTCAGTAATGGAAGCCAGAAGATCATGAAACAAAATATTCAATGTAGTGACAGGAAAATAACTGCTGCACCAAAATTTCATATGCAGTGAAAGTATCTTTTAAGAATACGAATGAGATAAAGACATTTTCTCATGAGAGAATGAGATAAACAAAAACTGAGAAAAAGATTAGAAACATCTTTTGAACAAACTTAAAGAAAATTCTACAAGATGTACTTCAGGCAAAAGGAAAATGTTTCCAGATGGACAGTCTGAGAAGCAAGAAAAAGTTATGAGCAAAGAAAGCGGTGAAGGAGATCAGAACATGCCATCTCAGAATATACTGTATTGGCATATTGATTATTTTGAGCCAAAGGCAATTGAGAAACAACAGATGCAAGAAGAGCTCCCCATCCTTGTCCTTTTTGCTTAAAAGCAAGGCATAAATTTTCCATGAGAAAAATGCCCTCCTGGTACCAGGAAGAAGAGAATATTCTTATCACCAGAGTTAAGGAGTCAATGCCAAGATGAATCTGCACAAATATACCTTAGTAAAATAACCCTTATCTTCCACTAGATTGCCCAGAGTTCCCATTTTCCCACAATTTTGCACTTTTAGGAACTCAAATCTCTTTCCTTTGTTGAGCCACTTCTCCACAATTTATTACTTTTGTTAAAATGGTATATAAGCCCCCAAGTCTAACTGCTTCTTTGGGAATTTTCTCTTTGTTTTCTGTGAAGCCCTTTTTGCCACGTAAATAATGACATTAAATAAAATGTATATGCTTTCCTCCTGTTAATCTGTCTTTTATCAGCTTAATTCACCGATTCCAGCAGAACCTAAGAGAGTATAGTAAAAGTTTTTCCTCCTCTACAGTGGTAAAAATGCAGTAAATATTAAAACTTTATAGAACAGCAATAATAATATATTGATTGGTTAAAAATTGAAAAATGTAATTAAAATTTAAGTCCACAACAACCTATAAGTGGAGAGGGGTGTTAAAGGAGCTAAAGCATTCTAAGTTATCTGTATTTTTTGAGAGAAAGTTAAGGATGTTGATTAATCTTTGGCTTTGATAAGTTCTGCAAGTTAAAATTTCTAGGATACCCACTAACAAAATAAAAATAGAATATACAAAATAAAAATAGAATATAAAATATATTGTGCTTATTATTATTGCTAATAATAAAGTTTTAATAATAATTAATCCAGAAGTCAAGAAAGTAGAAGAAAGGAAACAGAAAAGGTGGGATATGTAGAAAACACAAAGTAAGATAGTAAATTTACAAACAAAAATATGAGTAATTATAATACATGTAAAAAAACTAAATGCTCATTTAACAATGATGATATATCCTTTAAATGATGTATATGTATCATTTAAGTGATAAACATCTCTTAAATGATACACATCATTTAAAGACTGTCAGATGTTTTTAAACTTTAAGGCAAATAGCATTAATAGCGATAAAATGTGCCATTTCATAATGATAAAAATTAAATTCACTAGGAAGATATAATTCTAAGCATGAATATATCTAGTAACATTACATATATATGTGTATGTATATGTGTGTTTATACATACACACATATATGTGTGTAGATGTGTATATATACATATATAACTCAAAACATATAATTCAACAATAGAAACGCAAACAGTAAAATCAGTCAGTCATCACAGTGGCAGATTTGAATGTACTTCTCTCAATAACTGATAAATTTAGCATAGCAAAAAATCCACAGAGGAGGTCTACAGAAAATAAATAAATAAATAAAAATAAAAGTAAGGATATAGATTTGAATGACACAATTAACACACCTAAGCTAATGGACATATAAGGCTATAGAATATATATTGTTTTCAAGGGCCTATGAGCTTTTATAAAAATTGACCATATACAGGGACGTAAAGCAAGGTGTAGCAAATTTTAAAGGATGATATCATACAAATCAGATTTTCTGTCCACAGTGCAATTAAGCTAGAAATCAATAATTGACAAAGAGTATATATTTGGAAATTAAGAAACACAATTCTAAGTAACTCGTAAGTTAAAAATAATAATAATAGAAATCAGAAAATATTTAAATCCAAATGATCCTGCATAAACAAACTTGTGAGATTCAGCTAATGTAGAGAGAAATTTATAGCATTTAAATGCTTGTATTAGAGCAGAAAAATGGCCGATGATTAATGAGTATAGTAGCTTTCTAGTGCTGTAAAACAAATGACCCCTCAAGTTAGTGGCTTGAAACAACAAATATTTATTATCTCTCATAGTTTTTATGGGTCAGGAATTCAAAAATAGCTTGGCTGGATAGTTCTGGCTTGAGGTCTCTCATGAAGTTGCAGTCACTTGTTGACCAAAGCTGCAATCGTTTGAAGGTTTGACAGAATAGAAGCATCCACTTCCAAGGAAGTTTACTCACGTGGTTGTCTTCTCTACATGGGCCTCTCCAGAGGGACGCTCATGTATTCTCACGTGACGACTAGGTTCTCCCAAATAAGTGATCCAAGAGAAAGTCAGGCAGAAATGATTCTTTTTGATGACCTATTCTTGAAAGTCACATACCATCACTTCTGCCACATGCTGTTCATAAGAAGTCACTATGTCTGGCCAACATTCAAGTGGAGGAAAATTTGACTTCATTTTTTGAAGGAAAGAATGTTAAAGAATTTGCAAGGGCTTTAAAATCATCACAATGAGCTAAGCATCTACCTGGAGAGATGAGAAAACAAAGCCAGCGAAATAAAGCCCAAGAAAATAGAAGAAAGACAATTTTTAAAACATCAGAAATTAACATAATAGAAAACAAATATACAATAATCTCCCCAGTCCAAATCTGTGTTTTTTTAAGAAGTTGATAAGGCCGGGCACGGTGGCTCATGCCTGTAATCCGAGCACTCTGGGAGGCCGTGGCGGGTGGATCACCTGAGGTCGGGAGTTCGAGACCAGCCTGACCAACATGGAGAAACCTTGTCTCTACTAAAAATACAAAATTAGCCAGGCATGGTGGTGCATGCCTGTTATCCCAGCTACTCGGGAGGCTGAGGCAGGAGAATCGCTTGAACCTGGGAGGCAGAAGTTGCAGTGAGCCAAGACTGCGCCATTGCATTCCAGCTTGGGTAAGAAGAGTGAAACTTCATCTCTAACAAAAAAAAAAAAAAAAAAAAAAGAAGAAGTTGATAAAATTGATCAAGCAAACAAGAGTGGAGGCGAGGCACAAGCAAACAAGAAAGAGGAAACAGCTACAGGCACTACAGAGAATAAAGGGGGCATCATGAATATATTCTTAAAAAGTAAGAGGATATTATGCCACCAAACTTTAAAACATAAACAGAATGGACAACTTTCTAGAAAAGTGTAACCTACTAAAACTGAGTTAAGAAATGCAAAAACTGGGGCCGGGCACTGTCGCTAATGCCTATAATCCCAGCACTGTGGGAGGCCGAGGCGGGAGGATCACTTGAGGTCAGGAGTTTGAGACCAGCCCAGCCAACATGGTGAAACTATGTCTCTACTAAAAATGCAAAAAAATTAGCCAGGTGTGGTGGTGTGTGCTTGTAATCCCAGCTACTCTAGAGGTTGAGGCAGGAGAATCGCTTGAGCCAGGCAGGCAGAGATTGCAGTGCAGCCAGATAGCACTACTGCACTCCAGCCGAGACTCCATCTCAAAAAAAAAAAGAAATGGAAAAACTGAACAATCCTATAACATTTTTAAAATTTAACTTAGTAGTTTAAGATCTTCTCACAAAGAGAACACCTAAGATGATTTTACAGGCACACTCTACCAAATATTAAAACACGCAAATAATTCCAGTTTTACACAAACTATTTCAGATTACAGCAAAGGAAAAGAAAAGATGCATCATTTTATGAAGCAAAAATAACCTTGGTGCAAAAATCTGAAAATGCCACGAAAAATAGGAAAATTACATGCCAAATACACTCATTAACACAGATGTGAACATTCCCTTAGATATTAGCAAACCAAATCAAAACTAAATACCTATAAACTAGCAACAAACAGTAAGTGTTCACAGCAGCACTGTTAATAATAAATAGTGGAAACAACCCAAATGTCTATCTAAAGTAACACAGATATTAGAAATTATGGTATATTAATATAATAGAATATGTTTAGCTTTGAAAGTCAATAAATTGCACCTACAAGCAATAACATGGATGAAGCACTGGAATATCATACTGAACAAGAAGAAGTCATGGGAGGAAATGTAGTAAAATTCCATATGGATAAAGTTAAAAACACACAAAATGATTAAGCATACGTGATAAAGCTGTAAAGAAAAGCAAAACATAAAATCTAGTATGGAGCTTTCTCAAAGGAAAAAGAAGGCTATAGGATCAGGGAATAACACATAAGAAATTTCAGAGGTAACGATAATGTTCTTTATACTCTATACATACTTTACAAACATTCTTCTATATCTACTCAATATTTAATTTTAAAAACTCAAAACAACTAATAGAGTAAACAATAGCTTCAAGCATGATTCCCTCCCGTATCACATTCTCTAAGCTTGTTCATGGTATGGGAAGAATGAATGTGGCTCACTGTTCAATAACCACAGATGAGAATTTTATCTACACTCTCCTGGATATTCATATTTAAAAGAAATCCTGGGCTATTTGCCAAATAGAGTCCTTTCATAAAGTTGATTATCTAACCACATATTAAAACAGCCGTTGCATTTACTATGTCATTTTAGTAAGTATGTTTCAATTGTAATATATCCTGTCTATAAGTAAAAGAAGAAAAACAAACCCAAAACTTGAAAGCTATTCAGGCTTTGCCACAGTTGATTACAATAATATCAAAAACTGTCCAGTGATTTTGGAATCTACCCAATCTAAATAGCACGAACAAAAACAATTTTTTTTTTTTTTTTGCTTAAATGAACTTTAACTCTGCTTGCGTAATTTTTTTTAATGATTGTTCCAATTTGTCATCCTGAACTATCATAACCATACAATTTTTAGACCTTCATGCCAAATAACTATTTGGTTCATTGGAACTGAGGGAGATGGGGTGGAAGTCCGTGGTTGCGCTGAAAGAACACCATGTTTGATGGGCCAAAAGAAGTATTCAAATGTAGTTCCTGGCAACACTGCTTTAGACAACAGTGAACCCAGGACTATATAACCCATATACTGCTGGGGAGAAACACTGAATGGCTAATAGAGAGCAGTTCTGTTTATTCTAGTCTGTGATGGAAACCTGTTCTTCTAGTTCCAACTCTTAAATTGCTTTGAGAGCTTCAAGTAATTTAAGTAAATCTGTAAGTATAAATAATATAAAGGCATATTTTAGATCTACTATTTTTAAAGTATTCCAACCCATGCCCTCACAAGCAGTGTAATCTTCCTTTACAAATTAGAGTTTTTACTTAAATTGCATGAAATCATACATGGTTTGCATTTTAAACTACACTAAATTAACCAGTAGAGAAGCTATGCTATCAAATATTTTATCTTCAGAGCACTTCTAAACTGAAAGATATAGTCATGGTTAGCCCGTGGACAAAATACCAAGTTAAACTCAGATCATACAATTTATCGAGAAGCCAGATATACTCCAGGTCTCAGGTGATCTTAAGTGAATAGCTCTGGATTTGCTTCACTCTGGATCATGCAAACATATCATGCAAAGAATAGATTGATTTAATAGCAGCATGTTTAAAATGCCCAAGAGATGAGTCTTTTAGAAAGTAACACTGAGAAGACAACATGATATGTACAACTCAAACAGATGTCAAAGGCCAGGTGTTGGGACAACTGGTTCTCAGCCACTAACTAGCTGTGACCTATTTGAGCCTTATCATAATTAAACCCTGAGGGACTGGAATACGTGACCATGTAAGTCCCTCCCAAATTTAGAGTTTCATGGACCAGGGGTGAGGGGAAGTTGGGGAGGGAAGGGAATGACTACTTCCCAAGTAAAAACCACATACTCACAAGGAGACAGAGAGAAATATTTCTAATTGTAGAGTATTAACTATGTGAGGCAAAGAGCACAGGCTAAACTCCAGAAGAGAACATAGCTCAAGCAAAGAGAACACTTTTAAAGAATTTTGCTTGGGATACTCCTAGGAAAACTGGAAATTAATATCTACTTATCTATTAACAGTAACTAGCAAGCGTTTTGCTTGAAGTGCATAGAGGGTTTTATGTATGCATTTCAACACATGTATACTATAGAATATTTTTATAAGTAAAAGTATTCAGAGATATGTTCAACAATTGTATTCTTACTTATCTATCTCTAAACATTACTAGTTTGTACTAAAGTGCCCAAAGGAGCCTGAGTAAAAGTTAGAATTTTCCAACTCATAGATACATGCATGTCCATGAACATAAGCTTGTGCCACAAAATTCAAAAGTATGTTTTCACATATTACAAACTAAAATTCATTGTATATTTTCAGTTATAATTGATTGATCTCCACACTAGATGCATAGTCTCTCAAGTAATGAACTTGCTTCGTAGGTGACCAAGAAGCAATAAGCTGGGGAAAATAGAGCTGAGATTTGCTGCTGAGTGTTGGACGGCAAGAAGATGATGTTCAAATAAACACACCAAAAAGGATTTGCTCTGTCTGATTTGAATTGTAAGGTCCTTTATTGTTCTAAATTTCAATTTAATTCCACAACATTTATTGAACACCTAAAACTTGCAAGTATCAAAATCAAATCTAATAAAGGCATGGGATTTCTGGGGTAAGAGCTCAAGGCATGTAATACTGACAGAGTAACCAATTCCAACACATAATCACTGTTATAGCTCCACATTCCACCTGACTCACTCCATACAAGCAATGTTGGATGTTACCATTGTCATAAGTGATTGAACTAGTCCAACTTGAAGCACTGGTTTGCAGAGTGTCTTTACATTGCTGTGGTCTTTTCACCAAAATTCTGTGGGCTTTTCTTTGATAATACCTTTTTCAACCCGTGTGCACTCATGCTTCCCAGACAGTCTACTGTCCACTCTTTCTTAGTGTTCATGACGATGTGAACGCTGGCATCTGTTTAGTGGCAGTCCTGGCTGTCCTTCAAGCTAGCACAGCACTGTTGAACAAAACTTTGCCAGCATTCTACCTCCTTTCCAGAATCACCATTCATCCAGTGATGGCTGCCTTCTAACATCCAGTTCCTCTGTTCCCCCAAATCCTTTAGTCTGAGTACCATGGCTTGATATTGACAAATGCCTTCCCTCACTCTGGTGCAAGCTACTGCCATCTGTTGCCAGCCAAAGCTTTTTAAGTGGCCTCCTGGCCACCCACCATGCTACCCTCTCATCCACTGCCTACATTGCAGCCATTGTGACCTTTCTGAAGTGAATATCTGATGAAATCGCTCATTTACTTCAAATCCTAATGGCTTCCTATTGCTGTTATAATAGAGTCCAAGTTCCTAATATGCATCACTAAGCCCCTTATAGCATGGATCTTGCCCATCTTCCTCTCTCCTCTCTAAGCACCAGTCACACAAAATTCTTCCTGTTCCTTTAATGGTCCATGCTCTATCTTACTTCCTGGCCCTCCCATATCCTATTCCTCCTCCAGGAACACTTTTTCTCCTTCCTGCACATTTACATGCCAAGAAATGATTATCCTGAGCTGGAAGAACAGACTTGCATCAATAATGATCATTATTCCATATCGCATGTGTTCAGCCCTCTGTATTGTCAGGAGCTTTAACTATACCCCATAACTACAATCATATTTTGCAAACTAAAGTTCTGAAGAATAGGATTGCATTTTGGACAACAGGACTGTCTCAGAACATCTTGGCTTTGTATAAGTCTCAGTTTGTGGCAGCAGACATTCAGAACCACAGCCTTCCCTGATAAGAGACAAGGGATTACAGTGTGACTCCAAAAGGGACAGAGGACAGCAGCTACTATTCTAGGATCATACTATACAGTGGGCTTGACATTTAGTCCAGTGAGGTGGAGTGGGATGTTTTACTAAGGATTAATCTTGTGAGATTTTCTTATGCCTGCCCAATGAAGAGGTGCCAAAACTAAATAAAAGCAAAACACACGTGAAAGTGCACATGTGAGCATGCACACACACACACACAACCTTTCTTCTCCTAAGGATACAAAATAATCTTTGAGGCTCCTAAAGGCTGCTCTCTCCTTTGAAGGAGGGAGAAACATAGAGTTCTCTACTGGCCCTTACCTACCTTAGGAGCTAGCCTTACTGTTGGAGAACAGGGCATAATCAGGCCCTTCATCAGGGTTAAATAGGAAACGCCCACCCTATAAGGAAAAGCAGGACAAGGGGGTTCCAGATTCAGAATGAATGAACATGAACATGTAGCCAAATTCAGACCCAACACTTCTGGCGCAAGTGGGCTAGGTTGTGGTGGAATTTGAGTACTAGGTGACATGTCCTGGAACCCCAGGCGAGATCAACATGCCTAGCATCAGCTGCTAGTGTTACAGGAAAGGGGTCCCGATCCAGACCGCAAGAGTGGGTTCTTGGATCTCGTGCAAGAAAGAATTCAGGGCGAGTGCACAGTGCAAAGGGAAAGCAAGTTTATTAAGAAAGTAAAGGAATAAAAGAATGGCTACTCTACAGATAGAGCAGCCCACAGGGCTGCTGGTTGCCCATTTTTATGGTTATTTCTTGATGATATGCTAAACAAGGGGTGGATTATTTACACCTCCCCTTTTTAGACCATGTAGGGTAACTTCCTGATGTTGCCATGGTATTTGTAAACTGTCATGGCACTGGTGGGAGTGTAGCAGTGAGGATGACCAGAGGTCACTCTCATCGCAATTTTAGTTTTGGTGGGTTTGGGCTGGCTCCCTTACTGCAACCTGTTTTATTAACAAGGTCTTTATGACCTGCATTTTGTGCTGACTTCCTATCTCATCCTGTGACTTAGAATGCCTTAACCATCTGGGAATGCAGCCCAGTAAGTTTCAGCCTCGTTTCCAGCTCCTGTTTAAGATGGAGTTGCTCTGGTTCACACGCCTCTGATACTAGAATGCCTAGGACCCGGTTCTCAACAGAGAAGCACGGTGGCCTGAGAGCCGATGAAACAATGGCCACAGCAGGCTGACAGCCCTTCCTCACCTGCATGCGGGTAGAGGATAGCAGGCTCCCAGCAGCTACCTCAGGGTTTCTGGCCCTTATCCCAGCCCTAATTTTAAATGTATTTCTTAACTTTTTGGGTAATTATGGGAAAAAGTGGTTAAGTGGCAGCTTGTGAAAGCCTGTTTCTGGTTTACTCAAAATAATACAATGAGTAACAGGCAGAGACTAGAACAGAAAATGTGACACGATAAAGATGAGTGGTACATCGTGCTGTCAAAAACAGAAAAAGAAGCGAGAAAAGAAAGATCTGCTCCTTGGGCCCATGATAGTCAAGGACTGTTCCCTACAATGTTATCACAGCTTCTGGTTCTGACTGGAGCTACTGGAAGTTATGCCAAATTAAGTCTGCATAAAGCCTCAGCGAGGATAAAACAGTTTCTGGGCACAGGAATGTGACACAGAACCAGGGAAATATGACTAGACCTCATTATCTTGGTGCCTTTGATAACATACTGGAGAGCAGAGTGGGGTTTGAATGGGCTGAAATCTTCCATAAATGGAGTCTAAATGCAGGCTACATAACATCCAAAAACTCCTCAGAGAAATTCCTATTATGTACATGAAAGGGGGAATGCAGTAAGTCCCATTTGGCTGGGCAGGGAGCATTCTGCACTCAGTGAAACTTCGCAGTTCCTGTGCTGAGTGCCAACTGCATGTTCCTACTAGACCAAGGCCCTAAACACAGACGGGCAAGTGTAGTGGAAAATGAACTAAATGTTGCAGTCAGTGCTGGGCAATTCTTTGTCTCTAGAACATCAAAACCACAAGGCAAGATTTTAATAAGGGTATCATTTTTTTAAAAAAGTTCCTAACTAGTTATGATCCAGTATGATGATGAATGTTACTCAGAGTTGCTATGGCAAAACAGACTGACCTTATCTTTTTCCGTGAGTCCCCATCAATACACAGCTAAAACCAAGAGTTAGTTGAGATGCATCACTAGTGACTCTCACTCTGTGGGACTGACACTCTCAGGGAAACCTCTGAATTTTAAAATAAGTATACAGTGAAATTAACCATATTAGGAAATAAAGGCACATGGGTGAGGTGACTCAGCTCATATGTCACCTGCTCATAGAGGACTCCCCTGGAGAGCTGAAAGTTCGGCATTCCTTTCTTCACTAGTTAGTAACCTCTCGTTGCTCTTTAACACATTAACTGTGATAACTTTCAAACGATAATTGGTGGGTGTTTATCCATCCTCCCTGTTTGAATTTCAACTCCCAGAGACAGGAACTCTGTATGCTTCATTACTCTGTTCTTAACACCTACATAGAGGCTGGCACAGAGTAAGCCCTCAGTGCTCTTAGACTGGCTGCCTTTCCAAGTGCCAAGAACAGAGTGCAGTTATCTGTAACTGAAGACTTTGTGGAGTCCAGAAAAACCAGCATTCACCTCAGTATATCAAAAACATCACATATTGGAATGAGAAGTCTCTTTTACTATTGACGTCACATTGCTTAAGTCCATGCCTGGAGGCAACGTGGCCTGAAGCAACGCCACCCCAAGGGTGGTTCGCGAACCAGCAGCATCAGCGCCACTTGGCCGTGTGCTAGAAAAGCCAAGTCCAGGCCCCGTGGTGTACCCAGTGAGTCAGAATGTCTGGGGGTGAAGCCTAAGAATATGTGTTTTAATTAAGTTATCCTGGTGATTCTTATGAGCCCTAAAGTTTTAAGAACCACTGATTCAGAAACAAATACTAGATTACCACGGACTGTGCCACTGATCTTAACTGAGTAACTGTTATTCAGAAATAAAGGTGAAAATAAAAAGGAAATGTCATAAAGACTAGCATTTGCCAGGGAAAACTGGCACGTTCTTGCTGGCATTTAGATTTTTTTAAATCAGGAAGAAGGAGAGTGAAGTATACGCAAAATGGTCTACATGAATAAACTCGGGGCAGTCAGAATGCACCCCCCTGCCCAACTTGCAGCCAGATAACTGCCCCATGTTCTGCTTCACCGGGGCATCCCGGACCTGCCTGAAAACCAGCAAGCAGGCGAGGCTCCTTGTGCACAGAACTGTCCCTTTACCTGTTTCCCTCTCCTTCCCTGGGGCAGCACCACCTGTGGCTTTTTTTTTTTTTTTTTTTTGAGACGGAGTCTCACACTGTCATCTGTGCTGGAGTGCAGTGGCATGATCTCATCTCTCACCACAGCCTCTGCCTCCCGGATTCAAGCAATTCTCCTGCCTCAGCCTCCCAAGTAGCTGGAATTACAGGTGCCCACCACCATGTCCAGCTAAATTTTTTTGTATTTTTAGTAGAGATGGGATTTCACCATATTGGTCAGGCTGGTCTCGAACTCCTGACCTCGTGATTCGCTGGCCTCGGCTTCCCAAAGTGCTGGGATTACAGGCGTGAGCCACCACACTTAGCCCATCTGTGGCTCTTTCTAAGAATCGCTGCAACAGATGACGGACCAGGACAACTCAGTGAGGGCTGCCCCACTTCCTGCCCCGGGGACGAGAGGGAAGCCACGCCATACCATGATTGAGATGCCTGACGCAGTCACTCAGGAGGACACTAAACCTCTTCTGGTCAGCAGCCTCGTGGAAGCAGAAGTAGCCGTGTCTGAGGAAGGGCTGCCACAGGTACACTGGGAATTCCTTGGGCAGGACCACGAAGGGCTGAGCATTCTCCTTCTCACTGGAGGCTAAAGAAATATTGAAAACACAAATACCTTTTAAAACATGTATCTTTTATTTCAAATATGTGTTTCAGGTCATGAGGGTAACTACCTGGGACAGGCCATGAGATGGAAAGTTGGTGAGATATTTTCACAGGATAGGGAAACTGGGAGCACTGGCTCCTCTGGCATCCCTCCACCAGCTTCCCCTGTTCCACTGCTGCTGTCTGCCTGGCCTCCTACCCAACACCACAGGGACAGTGAGGATACCAGGAACACAATTTTTTCTCTTTTTTGAGACTGAGTCTCACTCTGTCACCCAGGCTGGAGTGCAGTGGCACAATCTTTGCTCACTGCAACCTCCACCTCCCAGATTCAAATGATTCTCCTGCCTCAGCCTCCCAAGTAGCTGGGATTACAGGCGCATACCACCACCTCTAGCTAATTTTTGTCTTTTTAGTAGAGACAGGGTTTCACCTTGTTGGCCAGGCTCCTGACCTCAAGTGATCTGCCCGCCTCGGCCTCCTGAGTAGCTGGGATTACAGGCATGAGCCACCGGGCTAGTTTTTTTTGCACTATTTGTAGAGACAGAGTTTTGCCATGTTGCCCAGGCTAATCTCAAAGTCCTGAGCTCAAGCGAACCACCTGACTTGGCCTCCCAAAGCGCTGGGATCACAGGCATGAGCCACCGCACCCAGCCTGGGCACAATCTTTCTCAACTTCCTTATGTCTAAAGACCCACAAACAGAGCTTCCTCTGCCCTCCTGCTCCTCTGCAGGCCACTGACCACCTGTGCACCCCCTCACTCTACTGGCCCTGCAGGCTCCAGCTCCAACAGGGCAGCTGTCTGCCCTGCACTCTCTCCCTCCTCCCTGTCTCGGCCAAACACCACTTGCTGTTTTTATGCCATCAACCTTATTCTCACCTCAGTCTCATTCCTGTCCCCACCAGCTTCTGAAATCCAACTGCTGAAGCCACTTACGTCATCCTGACTGCCAGCCTATGGCTGCTTCTTTTCATCTGACCTGGAATATTTGCTGCTGCTAACAACTCCTTCTTTTGAAAACATTCTCTCCCCATGACTTCCAGGAGTGCCTCTCTCCTGGTTTCCTTCATGCTTTGTAGAATTTTGTTTCTTCTTTATCACCTTTGCCAAATTCTTTATCCTCTACCAACTCTCTCCATCTCCTCGCTAAGTATCGGTGCCTGCCCTGTTCTGTGCTGGCTTCCCCTCCACTTTCAGTCTGTACCCTCCCAGGGTGTGTTCACCCATTCTGCGACTTTTTATATTGTTCCTACAGTCCATAGAACCCTCTCTTCCTTCCTTTCCATCATGCTTTCCCATAAAAAAATTCTCATTCATCCTTCAAAAGTCAGTTCAAAAGCCACTCCTCTGGGATGCCTTTGCTGGCACATCCCACTGCCACCAGAGACAGAGTTAGGTGCTCCCTACTCTGTTCTCCCCAAATACTGCAATGACCTGTTTTCATGCCAGCACCCACACTCAGGATGGGGAGGCGGGGGAGGGGAGTGAGATGGATTCCCATGCCGTTCCCCTGCCCAGGGAGCAGAACCACTGCTACCCACTGTGAACACCTAGAGACGCAGACTGCATCTTCCATAGCTTTGTATCCTTAGCCCACAGCACAGTCATGGAACAGAGCAGATGTTCAACTTCAGTTTGTTAAGTGAAAAATGCGCAACGTTGGCCTAGTATATTTTTTTAAAGCCCTAGACAATGGGACTTTTACCTCTTCCCTCAAAATCATTCCAAGAAACTCATTTTAAACCCACTACCTAAACTTTCAGAACCCCTACGTAAACTTTACTCCTTTCCATGCATTCCTATTACATGATATTGCACTTGGTTAAATGAGTCCCAACTTTTTCCAGAGTCACAGAGAACAAGCAGAAGAAAACATTAGTTCTGTGCTTCCTGCATATGTATTAGGCACCAATCTCAGGGAAAGGTAATGAAGAGGGTCTCTCTAAGAGGCCATTGAAAGCACTGGGAATACAGGGAAATGAATCCTAACCACATGGGAGGCTACAGAACCGCATCAGTTCTGGCAAATTAATAAATCAGGATTGCTCATGCCTGTAATCCCAGCACTTTGGGAGGCCGAGGAGGGTGGATCACGAGGTCAGGAGTTCGAGACCAGCCTGACCAACGTGGTGAAACCCCATCTCTACTAAAAATACAAAAATTAGCCTGGCGTGGTGGTGCGCACCTGTAATCCCAGCTACTCAGGAGGCTGAGGCAGGGGAATCACTTGAACCCGGGAGGCAGAGGTTTCAGTGAGCCAAGATCATGCCACTGCACTCCAGCCTGGGTGACAGAGCGAAACTCCATCTCAAAATCAATCAGTCAATCAATCAATCCAGATTGGTTTAAATAAAGAATAAATTCCTGGGGATATATGGGAGCCCTGTTCCAGTGTCCTGGAATCTAAAGGTAACAGAGCAGAATGTACCGCCAGCACAAGCCGTGGCCCATCAGGACCTAGCACAATGCTCAGAATGAATCAACATGAAAATGAGCAAATGAATGAATGATTGAATGCTATAGAGACAACTGTAGTTGTAACACAATATCTATTTCCCTTTCTAGGGAGAATAAGGCCCCTGATTTTTAGCTGGGCAAGTGACTACATAAAATAAGAGTACATTTCCAGCCTCCTTTGCAGCTTGGTGAGCCCACAGCTACTAAGATCTGTCCAGTAAGATATAAGCTGAAGTGGCATACGAAACTTCCTGGAGGTATCTCTAAAGAAAGTGAATGTACCCTCCTCCTTTCCTTTTCTCCTCCCTATTATCTGGAATGGGAATGCTATGGTAGGAGCTCAGCAGCCACCCTGGACTCTGCCAGTAGGGGCCACAACCTAGAAATAAAGGGGGAGAAAGTGAGAAAGAGCCTGAGCTTTTGACAAATTTAGTCCACACCAGCCCTGGACTAATATTGAAATATCTTTAGTGAGATAATAAAACTTTGAGTTTTTTATTGTATGCAGTGAACCAGATTCTAACCAGTAAAATGCCAAACAAGTGAATTACTTTAACAAAACACGGGGGCATTTTTTTCTGTATCAACTTAGCTGAACACTCTGTAAAGAATACACTTATTGGCCAGGCGTGGTGGCTTATGCCTATAATCTCGGCACCTTGGGAGGCCAAGGCAGGAGGGTCACTTGAGCTCAGGAGTTGAAGACCAGCTTGGGCAACAGAGTGAGACCATTGTCTCTCCAATTCTTTTTTTGTTTTTTTGTTTGTTTTGTTTTTCTGGGCATAGTGGCATGTAGCTGTGGTCCCAGCTACTCAAGAGGCTGAGGTAGGAGGATTACTTGAGCCCAGGAGGTTGAGGCTACAGTGAGCCATGATCACACCACTGCATTCCAGCCTGGGCAACAGAGTGAGACTCTGCCTCAAAAGAAAAAAAAAAAAAAAAGAAAAAGAAATGCACTTATTCATAAGCCTCTAGTGCTTTTTCTAAGAAATGCACTTATTCATAAGCATCCCATCTTTATTATGCCTTTATTCTTTCCGGTAGAAATAATATCACAGAGTCAAGTCTTCTTGACTGACATGGTTCTATCAAACAATCCTCCTTGCCCTCTCCAAGAATGTCATAATTTTGTACAAGCAACCAAAAGCAACATTGACCCTTTGCATTTAAAAAGCCTCAACAAACCCATGAAATTCATTCCTTTTAGCCTCTAGTTATCTCTCAACCTTTTACAACAATTTTCCAGATGCCATCAGTGAATTTTTTCTGAGTTACAAGAATATCACAACTGATCTACTGTGAATATTCTATTTTAAAAGTCAGAAGGTCACAACACACAATTTTAAAAAGTCATTGAAATGCCCTAATCTGAAGCCTTGGGCCAACTGGGATTAATCACACAGGACTTGTGTTTTTTAGTCCTTTTTGTTCCCTCCAATATGATTCCAGCAATAAATCAATAAACATATTGTCTCTTCTGGCTGATTTCATTGGAAAGTTTTAGAGAGATTTGGATGAGTCAACATGTTGGTATTCCCATTTCTAGCGGCAGCTCCACCGCCAAGGGCATATAAGTAGATGTAAAAGAAAATATAATAGTATGCATAGTGCACATGAAGTGTTATTTTAGCATGAATTACTTAGTAATAATTTGTTAATCTTGGTTTATGGTCCATGTACCAATCCTGTAATTGTGTTATTAAAAACACTATGTTAAGCACTCAGCACCGAAATAACAATTGACAAAATGATTATGTTTTTCTCCGTAAATTCTAATGAAATTATTATGTCTGTTAATAAGAACCAGGGCTCTCTTCAAGAACTAAGTAATTACTATGTAGTATGATTTATGCAAAGCCAAATGGAGTTATTACATTATCCACACTTCATGAATCTCTATGAATTACCTTATTTAGTCTATATATTACCCATCATGTCTCCACATGTAAAAAGTGGAATGAATGAGAATCAAAGAAGGGTAGAGCTAGAAAGAACCTTCTAGGTTTTTAAGTTCAAAGCCCTGTTTTTGAGTTGGAGAAACAGAAACCAGAGCTGTTCAGCAGCCGGCTAAGCTAAAGCATTTGGTAAGTGGCACAGCCAGAACTAGATAAAAATCCAATCTCCCAATTATCTTTCCATGGCAGCATCCCAGCTTTATTTATAGATATGCAAATTAATGCAATGCTTTTTTTTTCACAGTAGCTATGAGTTACTGTAACACTTATTAAAAGGCTTTTTTGTCTATTTAGGGTATTTAGTTGCATATCATCCTAAAATTAGAAAAATAGTATTCCCTGACAGGTTCAGGCTTGCTTACTAAAAGATGGGATTGTACATTTCACGGGCTAGGACCTACCTGTTTATTTCTGCTGCCTTGTGGAGTGCTATCAAAGCCTGCAATATATTCCAAAAGCTTCAAGATACCTGGCTGACAGCACATTTTCCATGTGCTAGAAACACAGAGACTGACTGTGTATTGTTGAATGGGATTAGAAATAATGGAAGTGGTAAAATGTTTTCCTAAACTAGAGAAATCACATCTTCCACTTGTCTATGGGACATGAGTGTCTAGCCCAGGGTTTCTCAACCTTGGCACTACTGATACTTTGTGCCAGATAACTCTTCATTGTTAGGGTCTGTCCTGTGCATGGTAGGATGTTTTGTAGCATCCCTGGCCTCTATTCACTAAATGCCATAGCACCCCCCTTCCAATTGTGACAAACAAAAATGTCTCCAGATGCTGCCAAATGTCCCTGGAGGGAAATCCCTCTCCTTCACAGAGAAACACTGCTCCAGCTAAACAAAGAAGCTTAGTCATTTTGCCTTGGAAAAGAATGATCAGCAACTCACCAAGAGGGTCTGGGAAATGCCTGTCAGACAATAGATTATATTCATCTTCTGAGGTTAACACCTTGCCACCAGCTGGAAGAATTCGACATTTAGGAGCAGCTCCTCTCTGATAGGCCTGCGGAAGGAAAGGCATACAGGAATGATATCTTTTTCCCCATTTGATTTTTGAAAAATATCAGGGATATAACAAATAGACAGATTCAGACATTCAGAGATAGCAATCCCCATACTATGTTATTGAGTTATAGTCATTTACTCAAAAAATATGTTTTGAATACCTGCTAATGGCAAGGTAATATTTTAATACTTTCATGTGACGGTCACAACATGGTAAATCAGAGTCCCTAATCTCAGGGAGATTTACCCTAGGTATGTTCTCGAATGTGGAAAACATAATCTCAGTAACCCTGAAAGTCCGCACCACATTTGCCATTTCAGATGCTAACAACTAAATCATTCTGATAATAACCACAAAGGTGACGATCACACAAATACTGCACAAAATGCTTGGTGACTGACGTGGGCCACATATGATGACTAATGAGACTGTGGAACACGTAGCTGCAATGACAGTTACCATAGATTTTCATCAAAACATTAAAATGTTGGCATAAAATATGCCATTATTTTGCCCTCAGATGTGAAACTGTTTTGCAGCAAAATGGTTGAGATGGAAGTACAGCACTGTGACATCAGAACACATTCTGGCCAGCAGACAAGAAGCTCTGCTATTTGAGACACAGAAAAGAGGTACAGGGCATTGCTAAAGCGGCTTGGTAAGCACATATGCCCACAAGGACATACAGATAAGATAACATTTAAGTATGTGCATCTGACGGGAGGGCTTAAGTCAAGGCAAAATTCTGAAACTAGTAATCTAAAGGCAAGTTGAGAATTGAAACTAAGAAACTTTGAGACCCAAAATCTATAATTTACTCTTGGAAATAACTAAATAATGTTGATCTGACCAACATAATCAGAGTAACTATAACACGTTCTGCAGCAATAAGATAGTGAGGAGATCCAAATAAAACAAACTCTCAGATATCTAAAAGGCTTGTCTTCATACTTGTAACAACAACTAATCAACTGCTTAAGCATGTGAGGGAACCAGAATATACCCACTAACACAGAATTCTGGCAGCCTGATCTATTCATCCTAAGAAAGAAAATTGGAGGACTCTTCTGAATAAATGATTAACCCAGGAAGGAGGATCTATACATAACTGAGGGTTCCCCATGAAATAATACCTTAAAGCTCTAAGAACTCCCACAGAGCTACAGTATAGTGAAACAATAATATGGAGAGAAGAATCTAAACTTGTATGATATTAAGAAGATTTACAAACAATTTGATTTAGACTAGACTCAAAAGTGAATTATATTATTAGTTATAACAGGCCCCAATATTGGCTTTTCTAAGCATTATACCACTTAATCCTCAAAACAGTACTATGCATTACATGTTATCTCCATTTTTCAAATGGGAAACATGAAGCTCAAAGAGACTGAATAACTTGCCCATGGCCCAGCAGTGAGTAGGTGACACATCCAGGATTCCCATTCATGTCTGTCCAGCCCCAGTGCATACAAAATAGAAACTGATTATCAAGTGAGAATGTTTTACTTTTCCTGTTTAATTGCCAGCCAAAATTGGCCTCTAAATAAAATAATTAAAATAATAGACAACTTACAGGTACTTAAATGCATAATTCTTAGATATAATTTTATAAGATACTTCCATAAATTAAAAAAAAAGATATTATTAAGACTTCAAGAAATTATGACAAACTGCATGGACTTTAAAAAAATTCCAAGTTTCAAAAAACACTTGGTTATTACCAAATTAAGTCACCGTATCTTAACAATTTGAACAGGTTCAGTTAAAAACGATGAACAAGGAAAAAGCAGTGCAATGTACAAACTGCAAGCTGAGAGAGCAAGCTGAAATAAGTGAAAAGGGGAAAAACACCAACATTTGATTCAAAATGAAACTTCAGTTAGTGTTAAACACAGTGAAAAACTTCAATAAATCCAAGAACAAGATCTAGGGCTGTTTCCTCCCAATGGGTTAGTAGTAATCATACCAACAACTGCTCCACACCCAGCTTTAGCTTTACCACAGGCCCAGCCATATGCTAAATGCTTCAGTACATTCATTCACTTACTCCTCTCAACACCATGGCAAAGAAATCACGCGGATCTCATTTTACACATGAGAAAACTGAGGCTCAAGATTTATGACTTAGGCAAGGGTGCCTATCTAGTAAGTGGTAAAGGTATGAGTCAAAGCCCATAATATGAACCATATTGTGCTACACTGTCCCTCCTCAAGCTCCTCTGAAAGGACGTTGTAATGAGTCATACAAAACATAAGGTGTCTTGTTATTATCATCACTATTTGTAGTGTATTGATACTTCATTGCTGAGCACAAATTAAGTGTTGAATAAAATCCTAATATTGATAAGCAGAGAAAATATTAGCATAATAAATGTTGAAAAGAGTAAGTCCACCCAAGAGAGCACTTGAGCTTTGCCTGGTAGCCTGTGAAATAAGTTTGTAGTATATTTTATTTCTATTTTCCATCAGAAATGGGAAGGAAACAGATTGGTCTGTCAGTCTGAAGCCTCTTCCTAATGGTTTAGCATCAGGAGTAGTCCTCACAGTGCTCTGTGAAGACTATCTTGACTATTCTTTTTTTTTTTTTTTTGAGATGGAGTCTCACTCTGTCACCCAGGCTAGAGTGCATTGGGGTGATCTCAGCTCACTGCAACTTCCACCTCCCGAGTTCAAGTGATTCTCCTGCCTCACCCTCCTGAGTATCTGAGACTACAGGCATGCACCAGCACGCCCAGCTAATTTTTGTATTTTTAGTAGAGATGGGGTTTCACCATGTTGGCCATGCTGATCTCTAACTCCTGACCTCAGGTGATCCACCTGCCTTGGTCTCCCAAAGTGCTGGGATTACAGGCATGAGCTACTGCACCCAGCCATCTTGACTATTCTTGAGCTTAGAGGCCAGAGAGCAGAGTTTTAAATCTGTTACTGTCATTCACTGATAAATAGTAACTCTTCATTTCAAAGGGAGCTTGAGGGTCTATGCAGACTAAAAAATGTGTACAGTATGAGATCTGGGAGGATAGTGGGATCATTTGACCTAACTGTTTAGCTTAATTGAGGCCTGAAGACAAGAAGTCACTTGTCAATGAGTTCATTTCTAGTTAATGGCACAACTTGACCTAACCTTTAGTTTGCCAAATTCACTGCCTGATATTCTTTCCCCTATACCACACTACCTTCCTACATAAGGAAAGAAATGGGAACCAATAACAACTGAAGTCCTCCCAGGTGCTGAATGCTTTACACCCATTATCTCATTTTCTCCACATTTTACAGACAAGGAAAATAGTGAAATAACCAGAAAAAAAGTTAAATGAAAAAAAAATACCTCCGTGGAAATAAAGTATGTGAGGCATTCTGAATTCCTAGGAACCCATGAAAACCCAGGCAGATTCAAATTTAATAACAACCTATGAAATAACTCTTCAGCTACCTGTCATGTACAGGGCTTCAGAGTGGGAAGACAGGGCCATAGAGCAGAGACATCAGGATGGTGGCTGAGAAAGACCTCGAGGCTGAATGATCATAGGAAAGGCTCCTATGCCAAATACTGGTCCTTCTATCTTCATACTCATTTGCAATCACTTGTTCAAAGTCTATCTTGCCACTAGATGGCAAGCACCTGTCTTATCAACTGCTGTATACCCAGAACCTTGTATAACACTTGGTATGCAGTAGGCATTCAATCAGTATCTGTTAGCTGAAATAGATACCTACATGAATGAGTGCTTATTGAATGAATCAATCTCTATTTTTGTTTCAGTACCATGCTGATTTAGTTAGTATAGCCTTGTAGGAAGGAGGGCACACCAATCAACCCAGCCAAACTTTTAAGAATAGTGCAAGAACGAGTAGTAACAAAGAAGTGTCTTACCTCTTTATTCTCATAGCTCTCCACAGCATAATCATTTTTAACTACAACGTATCTCTCCTTCCACTTCTTTATGTCTTCAGAAAATTGTGATAGCTCTGCTTCATACAAAATAGTTCCAGGCGCCAATGGCGGCTTAAAGAAGATGAATACAATTAACTATCACAACAAAAGATAACACACCTTGTTACCACTAAGTTACCCATGGTATTTCAAGGAATAGTTTAGGAAACTATCTTCCACTGAGATCCTGGGGAAACTGTTGCTTCCTCCTCTCCCCCCACAATTTCCCTTTCCTAGTCCACTTGACCCAATGTAAATATTTGTCTTATTGGTATTTTTATGATTTTCATTTCCCTCTATTATGCTATAGGAACAGAAGCATATGGTAGAAGGAATTCTAGTAATAAGGTTATTAGGCCTTGCATACATGTGGCACTCAATAAATGCTTGATAAACTCTATGGGAGAGAGGGAGTGAGGCAGGAAAGTGTAAGTGTGGATATCTACCTGGACACCCTGAACATGTCTCAGGGTTAATCTCCGCAAAGCGGGAGAATTAACAGACCGTTCCCCTATTCATTACACCCGCTGATGCACTCTCTAATTCTCAAGGATTTTCCTAAACCCAAAGCCATGGGGACCCCTCTCCGTGCTACTCAAGGAGATCATGTTTGCTATTTGGTTAAAGAACAAGCAGGTATCAAGCCAGAACACCTGAGTTCTACCTCTTCTACTGAAAAGTTTGAGGATTTCTCATTAACTGTGGTGATACATGTGCTGTGCGGGCATTTCCATTAGATTCCTAGTTACGTCTTCCATTGGGTTAACTGTGTAAGGATAATTCCCATCCTGCTTCATTGTGTAATTTTCATATTACTTCAAAATATACAAGTGGGCCTCTTGCCTTTTACATGTCACTGAATTTACATCTATTTTCCCTTTATTAAAAAATCAGTGCCTTCCGAAACTTACCCCTCTACTTTCAAGTAAAATTTTAAATGAACTATACAGAAAAAAATAGATATGCCAATCTTTTTTAAGAATCATCTAAGGGATGAAACAAATTGCCTTCCAAATTCCAGTGCTAATGAGGCAAGATAGGAGACAGATAATGCGGCAGTCTCCTATCTTGCCTCATTAAAAGGTAAGAGAGAATCTCTTCTCTTTAAATGAAACTGAAACCATGGTATAAGCTGAACTTCATAGTTCTTACGTGCAGCTTTTCTTAAAACCTGGACCACTTAATCAACTGATAAGTTTGTTAAAAATGGGGCCTCATCATAGACTTACTATATCAGAATCTCTGGGGCTGTGGGCCAGAATGTGCATTTTAACAAGCTCCCTAAATTTTGAGATCACTGTTTTATGAGGGAAAGCAATCACTTATCCCTATGTACTCATGCTGCTAAATATATTGGTTAAGTTAACTTCTCAGCATTATGTGACTCACTTATCACTTATTCTCTCTTGAAACCCCTTCTTTTTTATTTTTAGTTTTTTAAATTTTATATTCAAGGGGTACGTGTGTTTCTTACATGGGTATTACGTGTAAGGGTGGGGATTGGGCTCCTAGTGTACCCATTACCCAAATCTTGAACATTGTACCCAATAGGTAATTTTTCAACCCTTACTCCCCTCCCACCTTCCCCACTTTTGGAGTCTCCAGAGTCTATTCTCTCCATCTTTATGTCCATGTGTACCCATTATTTAGCTCCTGCTTATAAGTGAAAACATGTGGTATTTGATTTTCTGAGTTAGTTCACTTAGGATAATGGCCTCCAGCTCCATCCATGTTGTTGCAAAGGATATGATTTTGTTCTTTTTTATGACTGTGTAGCATCCTGTGGTGTATATAAACCACATTTTCTTTATCCAATCAACCACTGGTGCACACTTAGGTTGGTTCTATGGCTTTGCTGTTAAAAACAGTGCTGTGATAAACACACGCATACAGGAGTCTTTTTATATAATGATTTATTTTCCTTTGGGTAGATACCCAGTAGTAGGATTGCTGAGTTGAATGATAGTTCTTTTTTAGTTATTTGTGGTATCTCCATACTATTTTCCCTAGGGGTTGAACTAATATATATTCCCACTAACAGTGTATGAGCGTTTCCTTTTCTCCACATCCACATCATCTGTTATTTTGACGTTTTAATGACATCCATTCTTACTGCTGTAAGATGATATCTTGGTGTGGTTTTAATATACATTTCTCTGATGATTGGTGATGTTGAGTATGTTTTCATGTGTTTGTTGTCCGCTTGTATGTCTTCTTTAGAGAAATATCTGTTTTTGTCCTTTGCCCAGTTTTTAATGGGGTTGTTTTTTCTTGTTGAGTTTCTTGTAGATTCTGGATATTAGTCCTTTGTTAGGGGCATAATTTGCAAATATTTCTACCATTTTGTAGGTTATCTGTTTATTTTGTTGACTATTTCTTTTTTGTGTATAGGCTTTTTAGTATAACTAAGTCCCATTTGTCTATTTTTGTTTTTGTTGCATTTGTTTTTGGGGTCTTCATCACAAATTCTTTGCCTAGGCAAATGTCCAGAAGAGTTTTTCCTAAGTTTTCTTTTAAGATTTCTATAGTTTCAGGTCTTACATTTAGGTTTTTAATCCATCTCAAGTTAATTTTTGTATATGGTGAGAGATAGGGGTCCAGTTTCATTCTTCTGCATATGACTAGCCAGTTTTCTCAGCACCTTTTATTGAATGGGGTATCATTTCTTCATTATTTATTTTTGTTGATTTTATCAAAGATCAGTTGGTTGTAGGTATGTGGCCTTATTTCTGGGTTCTCCATTCTGTTCCATTGGTCTATGTATCTATTTTTGTACCAGTACCATGCTGATTTAGTTAGTATAGCCTTGTAGTATAATTTGAAGTCAGGCAATGTGATGTCTCCAGATTTGTTCCCTTGCTTGGGCGTGCTTTGGGTATTCAGGCTTTTATTTGTTCCATATGAACTTTAGGATTAATTTTTCTAATTTTGTGTAAAATGACATTTGTAATTTGATAGCAATTGAATTGGAGCTGTATATGGCTTTGGGGAATATGGTCATTTTAATGATAGTGATTTTTCCAATCTGTGAGCATGAGATGTGTTTCCATTAGTTTGTGTTGCCTACAATTTCTTTCATCTGTGTTTTGTAGTCCTTGTAGAGATCCTTCATCTCCTTCGTTAAATGTACTCCTAAGTGTGTGTGTGTGTGTGTGTGTGTGTGTGTGTGGTGGGTGGCGGTGGCTGTTATAAATGGGATTGAGTTCTTAATTTTGAAACCCCTTTTTAATTTGCCTTCTGGGACATTACACTTTTCTGATTTTTCTCCTACTCCATAGATTGTTTCTTCTTAGTCCATTTTGCTGGATCCTTCTCCTTTTTCTGATCTCCTAATGCTGAAGGGGCCAGTGTACTGTTTCTTTTCTCTGTCTATATCTTTCCCTCTTTTATGGACCATGGCCTTAATACTAGTTATAAGCTAACATCTTCCAAATTTCTATTCTCCAGCCTCAATCACTCTGCTGAGCTCCAAATGAAAACATCTAATGGCCTATTCAACATTTCCACACTAGCATCTCAAACTTAACATGGTCAAAAGGGAACTTGTGATCCCATTCACTCCGACTCTTCCTTCTAAGTAAAAGGCAACTCCATCCACTTATTTGCTCTGGTTAAAAACCAAGAAGTCATCACTGATTTCTCTCTTCTTCTATTATCTCACACCCAACCCAACAGTATGTTCTGTCAGCTCTATCATAAAGCACCTCTCCTCACAACCATGACCATCACCACCCCAGTCCAATTTGGCATCATTCTTCCCTCAGATGCTACAGTATCCTGCTCGCCAGTTTCTATTCTCCCCTCTTGCCCCATAGTCTATTCTTTACAGAGAGGCCAGACAGATCATCTAAAATTATATGCCACTCTGTATTCAATACCCTCCAGTGGGAGACTTCCCATTACAAAACAAAATCAAAACCCTGTTGTGACCCGCATGTTGACATGATGTGCTTCCGATCTGTCTCTCTGCTGTCATTGTTCGTCCTTCCTCCCTTGCTCACAGTGCTCCCAGCAGACTGACCTTCCCTCTGTGTGGCAGGGTCTTCACACTTGCTGTTCCATAGGCCTGGAATACTCTTCCCACGAATATTCACACAGCCTACTCTCATTGCATTCCAGTTTCTGCTTAAATGTTATCTCCACGGAGGGCTTCCCTAACCATCTTCTCTAAAATAAGGCTCTAGGCTGGGCATGGTGGCTAACACCTGTAATCCCAGCACTTTGGGAGGCCGAGGCAGGTGGATCACTTGAGGTCAGGAGTTCAAGACCAGCCTGGCCAACATGGTGACTATCCTGTCTCTATTAAAAATACAAAAATTAGCTGGGTGTGGTGGTGTGCACCTGTAATCCCAGCTACTCAGGAGGCTGAGGCAGGAGAATCACTTGAACCCAGGAAGCAGAGGTTGCAGTGAGCCACGATTGTACCACTGCACTCCAGCCTGAACCACAGAGCATGACTCTGTCTCAAAAATAAAATAAGACTCGCTTTATTTCTTTTTAGCATTTATTATTATCTGATGTCACCTGATATTAATTTGTTTATTATCTGTTTCCCGCGTGTGAACATAAACTCCAGGAAGGCAGAGAACTTGTCTTAATTCCCCAGTTCTTGGACTATAGCCTAGCACATAGTAGGTGCTAACAAACATTTGTTGAGGTGGTGGTTACTTCTTATAATGGAGCGAAGGAGTAAGAATAAATTAGGGGATTCAAAGAGAAAATCATATTTGATCAATGACCAAAACTTCACTACAGAAAGTCAAATTTTCTTATACAAACAAAGCATCCATGTGGGAAAAATACATAACAATATTGGATTCAAGGTAATTTCCTTTTTATACGGATTATATCAGCAACAAGAAATCATACATTCTAACTTCCAGGCAAATAGAGTTTTTTCAGCATGAAATGACTTCAGAGCAGAGTTTTTAAAACTGTCATTCAAATTATTGTTTATTTCAGAAATACTGTGTGCTATATAGCCTTCTTCAAGGGGAAAAACATGTAAACCAAATATCCATGGCTTACCTTCGTCTTCAAAAACTGTGACGTTAAATCTCTTTGCTGTTCTACTTCACTGCGCACGTGATTGCAGAAAGCCACAGAGTACTGACGACTGTAGTAGGGACTGAAGTTTTTGATGGCAGCCTCAGTTTTCCCTAGAAAAATATGAAAATTATAATTCTTAAGTACAGCACAGAATATACACCTATCTACAGAGTTCCAAAAACCATCCCTCCAGTCTCTCTGTTTCTATCCCTCCAGTCACCCCTGTTTCCCAGGTATTTGCCAGTAGTCTGTGTTCCCGGAGAACTTTGCTACCTGCTGCACATGCCCCATCTCTCCCTCTCCTTCTGGCATCATCCTGAGAGGCTTCACAGACCCTAAGGACTGTCCATCCCATAACCTATTGAGTTTTGCTTTATTTTCTATCAATAACCTATCGCCATGGCCATAAACTCAACCATCCTTCTAATCCTCCTAAGCCTGCTCTTCTACCTCGCCCTCTCTCCACTTCTACTTGCTGTTTATTCCCCTCGACCTCCAGTCATTCAGCTCCTCCCTCCAAATGATAATCCCAGGTCTACGCCTTCAATTCTGCAAGCACATCACTCCTTTTTTTTTTTTTTTTTTTTTTTTTGAGACAGAGTTTCCATCTTGTTGCCCAGGCTGGAGTGCAATGGCACAATCTTGGCTCACCACAACTTTCACCTCCCGGGTTCAAGCGATTCTCCTGCCTCAGCCTCCTGAGTAGCTGGGATTACAGGTATGTGCCACCATGCTCAGCTAATTTTGTATTTTTAGTAGAGACGGGGTTTCTCCATGTTGGTCAGGCTGGTCTTGAACTCCCAACCTCAGGTGATCTGCCCATCTCGGCCTCCCAAAGTGCTGGGATTATAGGCGTGAGCCACCACACCTGGCCATCACTCCCTTTTTCTTCAGATCCCTGAGGCTCCACCTCTAGTCTTGTGACTCACAGTCCTGGATAAAATCAACAAAGTGTTTCCTCTCACTCTGCTCCAATATTTCTGGTTTAAAATTTTTGTGTGTGATTCAAAGCAGTATATAACTACCATGAAATAGAGGGGGAAACTTTGGTTTAAGAGCCTAGAGACCTGAGCTCTGGTCTCGATTCTGTGAGGCAGAAACCAGCTGTACAACCTCAGTCAAGTCATTTGACTCTCGAGGCTCCAGCAACCTAATTATAAAGGAAGGTGCTCACTAGTCCACACATTTCTTTGGATCTGCATGCCATTGAAGTATAAGTACAGTACGAAAGTCCAGCTGCCTCACAATGACCAGAAACTACAATATATTAAGTAGTCTCTCAGCACCAGAAGTAAATCAAACTGAGTATGAACCATATGGGGGAAGCTTGAGGACTTGAGAAGGAGGCACAGGGAGAGTCAGACACCTGAAACCTTCTTGCCTTTCCAATCTGTGCTTAGCTTTAGAGAGTATGGAAATTGCAAAGGAGGGAAGAGAGAAGGAGGAATAGAGGGGAAAGGGTGTACGAGCATTCTCATGCAGATTAGAAACCCTTACAACATTTCAACTACTTGCTGCAGGGTACAGAAAGAAACACAGGCTTCACTGACTGGGCTCATAAGCGATGAGTCCGCAGAACAGGGTACAGCTTGAGGAAAAATAAACTTGATGTAATATTCCAAAATATTTTAAAGTACTTTCATGTGAACTCGACATCATTTTTGCTTTCAAATTTGATATTATAGTCAATAAAGAGATATTAAAATATACTGGAAAGATTTGTTTAGAGCTATCATGTAGGTAAGATTTCAAAAATAAGTGAAGAGTTCTAACTACATAGATTGAGGTACTCAACAGGAAAGCCTTGAATCCATAGCAACCCGTTTCTAAGCCTATAAAACCACAGCCAAAAACACCCATAATGTATGAATACTCTCCATATGCAGAGAATCCTACTTTTGTTTGTGAATTTAGGTCTTATAATATAAATGAGGTAAAGAGGAATTCTTTCATATTCACTTCATAACATGGCATTTACTGGTCATGTTTATGAGCTTTAATAATTATTACTTGTAAGGTGCTTTGAGACCCACTAATAATAGATTCTGTAGAAATGCAAATAAAAGCTCCTATAATTTGAATCACGCATGCTTTTGCTTGCTCTGTGCATTTATGTTATTACTATTAATCAGTATTTGCATAATACTTTAATATACTCAGGCTTTATAATCATCTAATTGGTTATTATGCTATCAACTTTTATGCAGTGTAGTTCTCTATGCTTGTCTATAATTTTCTTACATAGGAGTGGGACAGTGTAGGAATTCCCACAATGAGAACAAATCTCACTTTACTAAAACATATAAATGATGAATAAAATTTGCCCTTTAGGTCCAAGTAGCCACTGTTTGGTCTATCAGAAAAACAGCCTGTTAATTTCTAATGTTTATTTTTGTACTCTTGAAAGCACTTGGATTGAAATGAAAGGAGGTGGATGTCATTTTATGATGAACTCTATAAAGCTTTGAAAGCTGATTTTCTGCCACATCACCAAGCCTCCCCAGGGACGCCCTGCTTCTGGTGAGGTGCCATAATGCTCTCTTCTGATATATGAGAAAAATGCTTCTGTGATTTGAATATCCGCATACTGTCCCATTAACGCATCATCCACTAGGTAGCGCTTATAAAGAAGCAATTGCAGCTTCTTTAGGTAATTAATCTAATAACTAGTTCAAACTATGTATGATATAGCTAACAATATCACATGTTCTGGCGGGGGGGGATACTAAAGTTATTTGGCAAGTATATCTGGATTCTAGATCAAACCTATCTAAATCCAAATAAATAAGTACCCAATGTAGGGATCCTAAGACTGAGAGCAAAGTCTGGTGTTGAGGCAGGGGACAGTCTGGCTTGGTGGCTCATGCTTGTAAGCTAGCACTTTGGGAAGCGGAGGCGGGAACATTGCTTGAAGCCAGGAGTTTGAGGTTGTGATGAGCTATGATTGCACCACTGTACTCCAGCCTGGGAAACAGAGCAAGACCCCATCTCTAATTAAAAAAAAAAATAGTCTGATGTTGGAGCAAAATACCACTGTGGTTAGGAAGATGGACTCTGGAATCAGACGGGTTCAAATCCCATCTCTACTACTTGCCAGCTGTGAGATCTCATGTGAGTTACTTCTTTCTGCTCACATGTTAAATGAAGAAAACAAGAGTAGCAGCCTCATAAGGTTATTCTAATGATTCCATGAACTAATGCAGTAAAGTGCTCAGCACGATAGCTGGCACATAGAAAATGTTCCATAATTGATCATAATGAAAATGATGATGATAATGGTGATGAGGGTGTCCCTTAGGCAAGCACCAGAATAAAGTCCTCAAGCTGAACTAAGGAATTAAGGAGAAGAAAAAAGCCGGTTGTTTACTGTAACTCTTGCACTAGGGCCATCCTGCCCTGCTGTATACAGAAGAGCTGCCCCACCCATTGCAGGCTCCAAACAAATACAACCTACATTTTCACAAAGGTTCAGCATAGAAGACCCTCAGTGCATTCCTGAATTAGCCAACTAAATAAAACATCAACATTAATGAACTGAAGCAAAAAACGTAAGTTAGGGGCTGTGTTTCATTGAGCTTCTCTGTCTGAACCTCAATTTTCTTACCTGCAAAATGAGGATAATAAGATGCCCATATCACAGGGTTTCATGGGGAGCAAATAAAATATTCTGTATATTGAAAACTGCCTAGGACAGTGCCTGACACATATTAGTTGATCAAAAAATTTTGACTATTTAATACTCCACAATGAAAACATTCAAACAAGTGATCAGCCCACAGGGGCCACACAAAATAACCTCAACTGAAACTACATTGTTCATCACAGTTTTCAAGATTCTTGAGCACTCAATTCCTTTCGTATCCCTGCCACCAAATTTAGTATCACATTCTCTTTCCTAAATTGTTTATAAAACACAGTGCCAGGTCTTATACTGAAAGGAGATTACTCAATAATGGAAGGACTAAAAGCAATGGAAGGGATTCTTCCACATTTTGATATACCAGCATTTTTGGCACAGGTATGTATCTCTAATCCTACTTGTTTATTACAGCTTGTGCTGGGCAGTGCGTTAGTACAATTCGCTTGACCCTAAGCTGCTCATAACACCCTTCAAGGTAATCATCACTGACACTAAAAGAAGCCACTTGATATAGTTTGGATCTTTTGTCCCCTGCAAATCTCATGTTGAGATGTAATCCCCAATGTTGGAGGTGGGGCCTGGTGGGAGGTGTTTGGGTCATGGGGGCGGATCCCTCATTAATGGCTTAGTGCCATCCCCTTGGGGATAGGTGAGTTCTTGTTCCCTTAGTTCACATGAGAGCTGGTTGTTTGAAGGGAGCCTGGCACCTTCTCCTCTCTCTTGCTCAGCTCTTGCCATGTGACGCAACTGCTCCCCCTTTGCCTTCTGCTATGATTGTAAGCTTCCCGAGGCCCTCACCAGAAGCAAATGTCAGCAATATGCTTCCTGTACAGGCTGTAGAACCAAGAACCATGAGCCGATTAAATCTTTTTTTTTTTTTTTTTTTTTTTGAGATAGTCTCAATCTGTCACCCAGGCTTGGAGTGCAGTGCTGCAATCACAGCTCACTGCAGCCTTGACCTCCCAGGCTTAAGCAATCCTCCCATCTCAGCCTCCTGAGTAGCTGGGACCACAGGAGCATGCCACCACACTTGTCTATTTTTTTTTTTTTTTTTTAGACAGAGTTTCACTCTTATCCCCCAGGCTGGAGTGCAGTGGCACCATCTTGGCTCACTGCAACCTCTGCCTCCCAGGTTCTAGTGATTCTCCTGCCTCAGCCTCCCAAGTAGCTGAGATTACAGGTGTGTGCCACCACACCTGGCTAATTTTGTATTTTTAGTAGAGACAGGGTTTCACCATGTACTAACATGGCTGGTCTCGAACTTCTGACCTCAAGTGATCCACCCGCCTCGGCCTCCCGAAGTGCTGGGATTACAGGCTTGAATCACTGCACCCAGCCAATTTTTGTATTTTTTGTAGAGACAGGGTTTCACCATGTTGCCCAGGCTGGTTTCAAATCCCTGGACTCAAATGATCCACCCACCTCGACTCCCATAGTGCTGGGATTACAGGCATGAGCCATCACGCCCACCCTAAACTTCTTTTCATTATAAATTACCCAGCCTCAGATATTTCGTTATAGCAATGGAAGCAAACTAACACACCTCTTTGACAACTCTGTCCATATAACTTAGCTTCTGTTCACCTTTGTAAAATTAAGAAAAATATCTGCTGGCCCCTTTGAAGCCATTAACTCTATACAGGCTCAAAAACTCAGCATTCATTTGACTCCTTCTCTCCCATTCCCAGATCTTGCCACTTTTATTTCCAGAAATTTCTTGAATCCATTTCCTTTTCGCCATCCCAACCACCACACCTTCGATCAAGCCTCTGCTATCTCTCAACGACATTATAAAAGTCTCTTGGGCCGGACACAGTAGCTCACACAATCCCAGCATTTTGGGAGGCCAAGGTGGGCAGATCACTTGAGGTCAGGAGTTCAAAATCAGCCTGGCCAACATGGTGAAACCCTGTCTCTACCAAAAATACAAAAATTAGCCAGGTGTGGTGGTGCACACCTGTAATCCCAGCTACTTGGGAGGCTGAGGCAGGAGAATTGCTTGAGCCTGGGAGGCAGAGGCTGCAGTGAGCCAAGATCGCACCACTGCACCCTATGACAGAGTGAGACTCTGTCTCAAAAAAAAAAAAAAAAAAAGTCTCTGAATCTACCCTACTCCAGCATCACAGCAGAGATACAGGAGAAAAACAAAAACGGAACTCTCAGCTCTTAAACAGGAACAAAAAAGTGAAAACCAGAGTGGGAGGCGGAGTGCCAGGGCTGATCCTGGAGGATTATGGGGAATGAGCCAAAGCTTGGTGTGTGTGGCAGAGGCTGGTTCTGAGAAGTGGCCGGAGTCCAGGGCTGATGGGGCAGAACAGGAGAGGCTAAATCAAAGCCGGCCACCTTGGTCCCACTCAAAGGTAGCACGAGTTACAAAAAGGCCCAGATGTTAGAGTGGGGAACTGTATTTCAGAACCAAATCTTGGCACTGATGCTACTAAGACACTCTTTTGAAAGTCATAAGGGGCACACCTCATTAGTCATAGAGGCACAACCTTCTGACTTGTCTTGGACTGGCAACTTTCATTTAACATGTTGCTGCAAGATCATATCACTATCTGTGTAAAAAAAAAAAAATCTTCAATGTTTCCCTATTGCCTAGGGTAGTAACCCCTCGTCCTAGTACCATAGGCCTGGGATCTCGCCTCAACTGTCTTTATTTCCCACCTCTTTCACTCAACTTAAGCCTTCTTGCCCCTGTGCATACCTGTGCCTCCTCTCCTCCTTTCTCCCCCTAAGTCCCCTGCTAGCCACTTTCAGACCCTTCAAGCCCACATGACAGTCCCAACCCAAGTAGAAACCTCTTTGGATCTCCCCAGCTGGAAGCAATCACACCTTCTTTGGCATTCTCCCAAAATTGTGTACCACTTCTACTACAGCTGTTCAAATATAGCTTATCTCTCCTCCAAGGGTATATTGTATTTATATACTCAGCAAATATTTGTTGAATGAATGAAAGAATGGCTGAGTAAATATTCAAGAGTAAACCAAATTACAAGGCATTCTATCAACAAAACCCATGCCAATGCCCCAGGAAAGGAGAAAGGTACAGTTTTCAGCTTGAATATTAATTACCAAAAATATACACTCTTGGCCAGGCATGGTGGCTCATGCCTGTAATCCCAGCACTTGGGGAGGCCGAGATGGGAGGATCGCTTGAGTGCAGGAGTTTGAAACTAGCCTGGACAACATAGAGAGACCTTGACTCTACAAAAAAAAATTAAAAAATTAGCCAGGTGTGGTGATGCACACCTGTAGTTGCAGCTATTCGGCAGTGGTGGGGGTGGGGTGAGGGTGAGGCAGAGGATTGCTTGAGCCCAGGAATTCGAGGCTGCAGTGAGCTATGATCACACCACTGCACTCCATCCTGGGTGACAGAGCAAGATCCTGTCTCAAAATAAATAAATAAATAAACACACACACACACACACATTTGAAATTCAATTCATATCTGTTTATAAAATATCAGACTCTTGGCCGGGCGCAGTGGCTCACACCTGTAATCCTAGCACTTTGGGAGGCCGAGGCGGGCGGATCACCCAAGGTCAGAAGTTCTAGACCAGCCTGACTAACATGGAGAAACCCAGTCCCTACTAAAAATACAAAATTAGCCAGGTGTGGTAGCACATGCCTGTAATCCTAGCTACTCGGGAGGCTGAGGAAGGAGAATCACTTGAATCAGGGAGGCGGAGGTTGCGGTGAGCTGAGATTGTGCCATTGCACTGTAGCCTGGGTAACAAGAGTGAAACTCCATCTCAAAAAAGAAAATAATAATAATAATCATAACAAATCAGACTCTTACAAGTTAATTCCTTTCAAGCTTTTAAATGAGTTTTGTCCACGAAATTATTTGTGGGAAATAATTTACAAACAAAATCCTTTCTTGGCTTGTCTGTTTTTCTTAACCAGTCTGAAACCACAGCAAATACAAGGCTCTGGGTAAAACTTTTATGAAGTCTGAAGAGCCTGAAAAATCTGTATATTTTCTCATTCTAGAAGGTTCTTCTAAAACCAGTTCCCAGTCCTGAAGCAGATCAACTCAAATCTACTGTTTATCCGCAATCTTTCTTGGAAGATACTATTTATAGCAGATTATGCCTCGTTCCCCCAACATTCTCAGTGTCATCACAACTATGATACATTCTATAATCTTCTCTGAAATATGCAGCTTCCTATTTCAATTACTTTTAGAAAAGCAAAAAAATGTACTGATTAAGTGCAAAAAGATACAAAAATCCAAACACTGTTTTTTATACATTTTCTGCTAATCTTTTTTCAATTCTTTTTAAAAATAGTTGAGACTGTTGTTTTATAACCACATTTTAGCTTTGGTTTTTCCTATAAAATTGCAAGAAAAATTACGACTTTCAGATATTACATTTTTATTGTTACTATGAAGGTGAAACATACAGAAATAAATAAAAATAAGTTTATTTTAACCAGGTGGTTATTTCCTGGCAACTGAGGAAAATCCACATATGAGAAGATTAATCGGGCCATTGGCACAGTTTCTTAAAAACTGTTGAGGTTTCAGGTGAAGATTAATTTTGAGAAACAAGATAAATGGTTCTAAAAAATAAAATAGATTTAATATTTATAAAAGAAATTACAATATCCACTATTGTTTATTTTCACCAGTTTCTCAAATTATAACAGTCTAAAAGTCCTGATGAATTATAACATCAGCTATGGTCTTAGGTTGCTAAGCACCATCACTTTACACCTTAGGGTGGAGAAATTGGAAATCCCAATTCACAATACACAGGTGTAAAAATCTAATTACACAGAATAATGCCCAAGGACTCTCTTTTTCTTCTGGTAAATGCCTTAGAGAATGGGGATAAATTGGATTCTCCATAATTGAACTGAAGGGAGTGTATGTGTGTGTTTTTAAAGCACATTTATTATTGGTGCCTGAGAGTCAGGTTTTTGAACAGTCTCTCCTAGGAAAAGGCAAAATGATTCACGGGTAGCCTTGATTCCGCAGGCTACCCTATAGAAATCCCACCTTGAGTTAAAAATAAGACACATAAAAACCAACTTAAGTTCTCTGTGATTTACTTTGGATATTAATTCACAAAGAGAAACAAACAAACACTTATGCTCCCAAGAGCTTATATGAAATATATCAAAGCCAAGCCAGGACCCACATAGGGCTTAGCCAGCAACTGGATGGAAAGGAAGCATGCTTAAGAACAAACAATAAAGCATCGTTTCCTGCTTTCCAACACTTACCCTCATAGAGGTCCCAAATTCTGTGAGCAAAACCTGCAGCGAACTGTGAGAGACCCTAAGTTCTTCCCAAGTCCTGTTCTAAAAGCAAGCCCAGTATCTCTAATATGGCCACGAAGCTTAGCCCATCAAAGGCATTCAATGAATCTTCATGTACTTACAGATGCTACATAAAAGAGTAAATACCTGCTCCAGTGGGTAAGCAGAGGCAAAAACAATATTTTCTGCAAATGACCACTGAAATAAATTACGGTCCCATCGGCACTATGCATTTTCTAGAACAATACCTTCACAGGTTAATATAAGTAAGAGAAATGGGAGAAGATGGACAGAGAGGAAAAAACACACTGCCATTTCATGTTACAATTTCCACTACCTTATTCCACAGAAAAACTAAAATCCCGCTGTGGTCAACTTTTCCAGAGGACACCTTTCTAGAACTCTAAGACCTTAAGTCTGGCTTCCTCTTTTTTAGGACAGGAAACCAATAGTATTGTTAGAAAAAATATATATGCCCACACATGTATGCACACATCTTGTTTCAGCTATAAATAGATGAAAGCTGACTTTAAATTTCCTTCCATTCCACTTGGAAGAAGTGCTTGGAAATTTTCAAGATTATTTTGTCATTACCTCACAGCACGCCTCCAATTTTCTCATGACACATCTGATGAGAATAAATCTTGTTTATTTTGCCACTTTTCTAAGCTGTCTAATGTCCCCCAAGGAAGCTACAGATTGGCTGTCCTTTTGAGTGTGAAAAAGAAAATTAATCTGATATAGCTGCTTTTTCAAAGAGCATCACAGGAACTATGAATTCATGAAGAATAACAATGTTTTTGCCCATTAGACAACCTTTCTTGGTTTTAAGGAAAACATATAACTGAAATTCAGAAACTGAAATAATGAGATTCCCTTTGCTCTTTTTGTGACTAATCATAGTCATTAAATTTTTTCTGCACACATTTTATCAAAGGTTCTCAGATTATTCCAAAATCCTGAAAATATTCTTTGCTTAAAGATTGCAACCATGCAAATGAACACAACATGCACATTAAAAGCAATCAGGCCAGACATAAAATAAGCCAGGCCACAAGCCCAGGAATTTCAGTGATTTCCCTTCCAACATATCAGGTTCTATGGTGTCTGCTCTAGGTTTCTCACTTATTTTCCTATTTTTTTTTTCTTTTTCTTATTTCATTTCATTTATCTTCTCTCCACACAGATATACATTTGTTTGAAATGCTTGCTTTATATTTTACATTTTTTCTTCTCAAGAATCTATGCCATTAATGTAAAAAAATGCATTTCTAGACAACTGTGCTTGGGGCCCAGATATGCTTGCATTTTGTTTGTCTGGGGATATGTGTAACAGTAAGGAGTGAACTTGGCTAGAAAATGGAAGGTAGTACTGCTAGGCTTGGGAGGGTCCAGGAAAATGTCTATAAACAATTCAACACTTCTGTAGCCAGCAAACATTTTCTGAAACTATTCACAAGGTTGATAGAATACTTATTAGTGAAAATTACTTTAGCATGTTCTACCTTATCCTCACAAGATTTCGTGAAATGCCAAAATGGTTTTGACCCACTGTCCACATGATTTGGTCAAGCACTATGTCTCTGGATATAGTTTTTCTGATAATAACTCAAACATCTCCAATAATAAAATCTGACCTAGAATGAAAATATAGCTCATCACAGAGCCAAATTTTATTTATTTGGCAATCTAATGATTGCCAGTCACTGGATCAGTTAATCACTAAATTTAAACATTCCTAAGTAATGTATGTTAGTGAAAAATTACCCCAAAGCTATGGTACATGATGCTCTAAAAATACAGGCCAAAAACTCCACCTGAAAATCCAATAGTATTGACTATGTAGATAGTACGTTCTTTAAAGTCACTCCTTTTTCCTATGGAAATTGCTCTTCCATAAGGTGAGTTCACCTAGCACTTAATAAATGTGCTGGAATCTCATGACATCACCTCTGCTTGGAGTCTAGGCCTCATAGGTGAAATTCACTTACTTCTAACTAGTCATTATACGCACCAAGGAGATTAAGTATGAAGTAGAACTGTAAATAACTGAGACTACATTCCACTACATTCCACAATCCACCTAAGGAAGCAACTTGAGTTCATTTGGATGGTAGCAGGTAGCATAGACATACCAATGCCAGTCACATTCCAACATCCATATACTGATGAAAACATCAAAGATTACAGACTTCTAGAGCTGGATGGGATCACAATTGTCCTTTCCAACGCTCTCCTATTTTCAGATCAAGAAATTAATTGATCCAAGTTCACAAAACTAGTTAGTAATAGAATATTTACGGAAAAAAACTTTTTTTAAAGATTAGTGACAATTTTTAAAGAGTTTTCTTCTCTGTTAGTACTACATTAATTTTTATGGAGGAATTCAAGCACTTTTTTAAATTAGTAAAGGAATATAAGTACTCTTTGGTAATAAAAACTACGTTGTCCAGAAGCCTTGTGAAATGATCTTAAATCTGGGTAAAAAGATGTTTTGATGATTAATTTTATGTGTCAGTTTGAGCCACGGGATGCCAAGACATTATTCTGAGTGTGTTGGTGAGGGTGTTTCAGGATGAGATTAACTTTCGAATGGGTGGACTGAGTAAAGCCGATTGGGCAATGTGGATGGCCCTCATCCAATCAGTTGAAGGCCTGACTAGAACAAAAAGCCTGAGTAAGAAGAAATTTTCTCCTGCCTGAATCCCTTGAGTTTGGACATTGGTCTTTTCCAGCCTTTGGACATGCACTGGAGCATGTGTTCTTCCTGGGTCTCCAGCCTGCTAGCTTTCAGACTAGAACTGCATCATCAGCTTTCCTGGGCCTCCAGCTTACCAACTGCAGACCTTGGACTTGTCAGTCTCCATAATTGTGTGGGCCAATTCTTTATAACAAATACACACACACACACACACACACACACACATATCCCATTAGTTATGTTTCTCTGGAGAACCCAAATAAAGATGTAATCAATTAAAATACATTATTGAGTCTCAACACAATTATCAAGTTATTTCACTTAATATATATTAAACTCCTGCATCAATAACAAGTTAAAAGCAACGCAAATATCTAGTGCTTCTATGTAATAAGTTCTAAAGTTTACCAGTAGAATCAGCATGCCAATGTGTTTCACAATACACACTGAAATACATGGAATTTGTATTTAAAACATTTCATTAAGTGATCTAAGAAAGACAGTAAAAGCATTTGGCTCAGCTTCATCCCAGTTGGCAGAGGTTGTCAGCAAAAAGGCATAGACCCAGCAGAGCTCCGGGCACCAGGGAAACCAGCTGACCTTATATGAGTAACCCCCTCCCTTAATCGCATTCAGGTGTTCCAATTAAGTTGCATCACTGTCTCAATTAAAGCTGCAGTCTTTGCTGGCTAATACCATAAGGCTCCCTGGGAAAATGCACTAATTAGGTAGATTTTCTTATCTACTGATTAAGAATCTGTTTTGCACAAAATCAAGGTTAAAAGGTACTGCTATGAACCAGTCCCATCATCTGCATGGTATTTAAAAAGCCTTTAACAAAGCTTCTCTGGTCCCTGCTCTGTATCCAACTTTATATGAGCCAAGAGATGAGATACATTCAGTTATAGACTACTATAACAACAGTTTGGTGTACGTGCATGTTTTCTTTAGTTATGAAACAGTTCAGACAGAATAATAAAGTGAATAATATATATACCTACTACCCAGCGAAATAAAATGGTGATATTATGCCACATTTGCCTCAAAAAAATTTTAAACAAAATACTACAGCTACATTTGCAACCCCCTCTACCCTGCCCCACAACATCACCAGGCACCACTATGCTAAAACTGGTGTTTACTCCTGTCAATCATTTTAGACTCTTACAACATATGTATGTATCCATACATAATATTATTATCCATGTGTTCAAGCTTAATTCTACCTATCATTCTGCAGCTTGTTTTTTTACTCACATTATGATATATAGCTCATCTATATATGTAAATATATTTACACACATGTACATGGTATATTTAATTCTAGTTTACTTATTTTAACTGTTATTTATAATTCTAACATATAGTACAATTTATTTCCTTGTTGATGGACCTCTCACATATTTCAACTCTTTTTGCTCGTACAATCAATGCTGATGTGAACATTGGTGCATGAATCTCCTGGTGCATATATACAAGTTTCTCTACTCTGTGTGTTAAGAATATTAGGGCAAAGGGTGAGCATCTTCACCTGCACTTCATATAGCCAAATTGCCCTCCAAAGTGGCTGAACGATTCACATCCCACTAGCAGGGTATAAGAGTTACCTCCTCCCACATCCTCAGGAATTCTCGGTACTGTCCCACTTCCACATTTTTGCCTGTTTCAACAGGTGAAAAATGGTGCCTTCATTTGCACTTACTAGTGAGGCTGAGCAACCTTTCATATATTTACTGGCCACTGTGGTTTCTTATTCTGTGACTCCATATCCTCTCCCCGTTTGTCTTCTTACTGACATGTAGGAATTGTTTACAAAGTTAGGGTGAATTATGTCAAGTCCTATGGAAAAACAATGTTGGCATTTTTACCAGAATAACAATACATTTATGATTTTTATGAGACTGACAGCTTTTTCATAGAGTCTCCAACCACTGCTAGCTGTATAGCATTTACGTGCAAACTATGGAAAGGTACCCCTTCTTCAGGGCAGATGCAGCCAGCCCCACATGAATGGAGAATGCAACATGGGCTGGATTTTAGCTCTGCTTGCCCATTGGCCCCAGGCCTACTGAATCAGAAATTCTGGAGGTACAATCCAGCAATCTGTGTTTTAGCAAGCCCTCCAAGTGATTATGATCCACACTGAAGTTTAGAACCACTGGTTTAATCAGTCCCTTATCGATGGATACTTGGGCAGTTTCCTTTGTCTAGTATGCACAATACTGCAATGAATTGTTTTATATATGTCTTTCATACCATGCAGGTATATACATATATATATATAGGAAAAATTTGTAGACATGTAAATGCTAAGTCAAGGAGGAAATGCATTTGTAATTTTTATAAAAATGGACACATTTACCTCCATAGGAATTATACCGTTTTGCACTGCCATCATTATCATAGGAGACTGTCATTTACACACAGGCTCATCAGCATGTTCTCAAACTTTTGTGTCTTTGCCAATGAGAGATGCATCATTTATATAGGTGTAGAAAGTTAGTAAGAGCCCAAGACATATCAGCTCACGTACCTGAGCTCATGCACTCCATTAAAACTATTATGGGTTAACAGAATGGGAAGAATTATTCCCAGCATACAGTTGGAATGTTTATTGTATAGTCTCATAAAAGACAAGTTGTAAATGGCAGTTACATATAATTGATATTGTACTTATAGTTCTGTATTATAATTCAGGTGTATTATTTCTTTTACATACATTGCAGATTTTTATAGGTGAAAACCAAACCAACATTCAATAATATTTGTTCTGCAAGATAAAAGTACTCCAGAATCCAAACCACTGATTTAAATTTGAAACATTGCGAGTACCTGAAGGACTGCCTAGATATAAGAGCAACTGTTATTTCCACACTGTGAAAAGGAAACATTTTAAAAGTAGATGCTCTCTTGAACCAGGTGAACTTCCTGTTGATTGGATGTAGGTAAGAAGTGGATTGCTGCCAATGGATGCAAATCTGGCTTATTGTGCAGTCAGATTAATGGCTGTCATCTGTCTGCATTCCCCCAAATATGGTACCATTAGTGGTTTATACTAAGCCATTCTCAGAGGCCCATTCTGTTTCAGTCCTACCACCCAAAAAGGAAGACATAGACATCTAGGCTTTCAGAAATATCTGAGGAGAGCTTGTTCAATCTCAGCATAGAGCAAACTTTCAATCCTTTCCCTCAAGCTGACTCAGTCTCCACTGAACAAAGCTGGACTTACAGTGGCACAAGATTCTACTTCAGAAAGGTGCAGGTCTAAATCCTCATTAAGTTGGTTCCACTACGTATTAATTATATGACTTTGGGCAAGTCACTTTGTCTCTAGAAAACATTTTGCAGATGTGGAAGCCATCTGCTCATCTGCTTTCCTTAAGGGAATATAACGGGATTCCTTCAGAGTACATGAAGCTCTCCAAATAAAAGATAAACATTCCAAGAAAGGTTATTACTCGCAGAAGCAAAAACATCACATGCTAACAAATGTGGTGTCTACTAGAAGTGTTGTCTAATAGAAATTTGGGGGATGACAGAGATGTTCTGTATCTGTTCTGTGCGGTACAACAGTCACTGGTAACATGGGGCTACTGAACACTTGAAATGTGGCTAGTGTGACTGAAAAACTTAATACTTGTTTTTCTTTTCTCTTTAGTTTTTAAGATAAATTTTCTTACGTATAATTGAGGATTACAACATGATGCTATGGGATACATATGGGTAGTAAAATGGTTACTGGAGTAAAGAACATGAACATATCTCTCATCTCACATACTTTTACAAAATTAATGGTTTAGTTAACTTTCTTTCTTTCTTTCTTTTTTTTTTTTTTTTTTGAGACAGAATCTCGCTCTGTCACTCAGGCTGGAGTACAGTGGCATGATCTCGCGGCTCGCTGCAACCTCTGCCTCCTGGGTTCAAATGATTCTCCTGCCTCAGCCTCCTGAGTAGTTGGAACTACAGGCGCCTGCCACCATGCCCAGCTAATCTTTTGTATTTTTAGTAGAGACGGGGTTTCACCATGTTAGCCAGGATGGTCTTGATCTCCTGACCTCGTGACCCACCAGCCTCGGCCTCCCCAAGTGCTGGGATTACAGGCGTGAGCCACCATGCCCAGCCCGTTAACTTTCATTTTAATAGCCACATGTGGCTAATGGTTACCATATTGAGCAGTATGTCTCTAGAAAACCTTTCATGTCTTCATCTTAAAATAGGGATAAAAATCACCAATCTCAGTGTTTCCTTTGTCTTACTGGTCACAAGATTCTCCTGAGTTGCCTGATAAAAAGTAGAAAATTCCTTTCCCTACCTCAGACCTAGTGAATCAGAATCTATATGAGGGAAGCCAGAGAAACTGTGTTTTCAATATCTTCCTCCAGGAGATTCTTACGATGAGGCCAGTTTGTTATATTCAATAGCATTGTAATGAAGAATAAATCTGGCATTTGTAAGCATTAGCAAGATGCCTGGATCTGTACAATCACAGAGGGAGAAGGCTCTTGTTCTGGAGAAGTTAGTTGCACCAACATACGTGCTCACTGGTATCAAAGTACCCACTTCAAAGCTCTCTAAAGAATAGTAAGACGGTTTAGTACTTCTGGGGTGATGGAGGAGATTGTATTCCAGAATGCTAAGGGCACTTGATCAGTTTTCCTTTGTTTTGTTGTGATGGAGAGGAATAGAGTAATATATAAGGTATGGCTCTGATGATGGGTAGCTTGAAGGATGGATAGCCTCGGCTCTATTTGATATGGTAAGCGATTTTTGAAATCTAGTGAAGGAACTTAGAATGGAGGTAAGAGAGAACAACTAATGTGTAACTACACATAAATGTAATTTGAATAATAGACGTAAAAGGGAAAGAGAAAGAGACAGAGACAGAGAGACATAGGTTGAAAGAAACCTGCATAGCAAAGGCTTCCTTAATGTCAGGTTGTTGACTTTAGGAAATAGAGAAAATAACGACCTCAATAGGATTAAAGAATGGCTTGTTGGCAAAAGGCCTGGATTCTAGTCCATTCCTGAATATGCTGTTGTTTCAAGGAGCATATTATATAACTGCCACAGAAAATTCTGAAATTTCAATATAGTTTCAGAAGTCCATGAACATTCCCATTTTGCAGATGTGGAAGCCATCTGCTCATCTACTCTCCTTTATGGAATACAATGGGATTCTTCCAGATCACTTGAAGCTCTCCAAATAAAAGACACAAGCATTATAAGAAAGAATATTACTTGCAGAAGCAGAAACATAATATGCAAATAAATGTGTCTATTATTATTTCTGTGAGTTCTTCACATCATTGAAGCTGATCTGCATAGTATAAATAGATACCATTGCTTTGTAACAGAGATATCGATGTAGGGGAACGAAAAAATGGTAATGAGGGGAAGAAGAAAGTTGCAATAGGTAAATACATTATTTACATGTAATGCTAAAAGAAACTTAGGTTGGAAACTTCACTTGAGCTTACATTTTAAATTTTCACTTTATTTAATTGTAACAGGTACATGATAATGTTAGGCTAACTGTAAATATTTAATTTTTATTTTACTACCACAGTAGGTGGGGAATAAATTAGCTATGAGCAAAAAAATCCAATTCATTAACTTCCCTTTATTTCCCTTGAATAATTATGAGTGTGTGTGTCTGTGTGTGTGTGTGTGTCTCCAAATAAACTATATACAACTTGACCAAAGTTTTAAAATGAGGGGTTTTTTAAAGTAAAATATTCAATTTCCAGGATAAGACTGAAAAGTGTTTGTTCCATTTAATATAACAAAATAAAAATATTTTATATTTATAAGACAAAAATAAATATTTTTATTATTGAAGGAATGACTTATGAATTGATAAACTAGATATGTATGAAAATACTATGCCTGATCCATAACATTATTTCCTTTTTCTTTTCTCTTTTAAACGTGCTTATTCTACTATTCATCTCCTTCAGCCTTCCAAGCTCTTGCCCCTCCCGATTTCCCTAGCCCTTAGAACCCCTCCAAGTTTTACTTCCTTCACTACTTATCCTTGATCTCCAGGACTCATAGTTGATTCACTAACACCACTCAAGAATATTTTTGATTTTCCTATCCCTAAGAAAATCTTTCTTCAAAATCTGCCCAGCCAATATCTAGCCACGGATCAACCCACCTGCCCATTTTCCTGGCTGCTTATTGCAGGCTTCCCAGCAGTACAGAAAACACTGCTATGCTGTGCGCTTGGCTCCGCTGCAGACAAATGAGCCCCAGCCTGGGCTGGACCAATTGCTGTTCAGCAAACTTTTTCTTATCCCCATGACTATCTCTTCCACTTTTTTTTTCTTTGAGATGGAGTCTCAGTCTGTCGCCCAGGCTGGAGTGCAGTGGCGCGATCTCAGCTCATTGCAAGCTCCACCTCCCGGGTTCATGCCATTCTGCCTCAGCCTCCTGAGTAGCTGGGACTACAGACACCTGCCACCAAGCCCGGCTAATTTTTTTTTTTTTTTTTTTTGTATTTTTAGTAGAGACGGGGTTTCACCGTGTTAGCCAGGAAGGTCGTGATCTCCTGACCTCGTGATCTGCCCACCTCGGTCTCCCAAAATGCTGGGATTACAGGCGTGAGCCACCATGCCCGGCCGGTCTCTTCCACTTTTCAAAGCAGCTCTCACATCTTCAAAAGTATCCTTAAACTCCCTTCTCCACCCTCCCTTTACTCAGACTTCCTCTTTTAAGAAAATGGAGATATAATAAGTTTCATTTCTCTTCTATCCACCTCTAAGTTCATCTCATCATCTACTATACTTTCCTCCTTCTGCCCACCTCAAAAGGAAGACCTCCGCAATATTTTTCTTCCAAACTCAGTATATCAATTGTCTCCTTTTTCTCAGATTGCCATTGATTTTCTCACCACTAGTTTTCACCCACCCATGCATTCAAGTCCCAGAAAAGAAAATTACTCATCTACCTCTCAGGCAACTGCCCTCTTTTTTACCCTTAACCATCAAACCTCTTGAAACAATATCCTGAATCCATTGTTCTCAGATTCATCACCTCTATCCACTTCTTCATCAGTCACTCTCTCCCTTAAAAATGCAACCCCACTGAACTGCCTGTACAACCCAATGACTCCTACACGTGTGTCTGCTGTCCCAGCCTCTCCTGGATCCCTGCCGTATATTTCCAAATGTCTCCTGCTGAATAACTCCTTGTGAAAGTCCTGACAGGCACTTCGAATTTGCTCCCCTGTCTCAGTTAACAGATTCACCATCACCTGGGTGCCTGCAGTAGAAACCTCAGAATCATCCTTTTGGATCTCCTCCTTTAGGTGCCACAGTCAGCAAACCCTGCCCTTTGGGCTTTAGGGATCTCTCTCAAAAGCAATCTTGCCACCAACGACTGGTTCAGGCCCTTGTCTCTTACAAAAATAATGACTGCAATGAGCTCCTAACTTTGCCTCTAACTGCTCCCATTTCAAACCCACTCTTCACATCATGGCAAAGGTAACATTAGAAAACACATAACTGATCAGGTCCTTCCCCTGATAAAAGCCACCTTGGGTTCTTCCAGGCTCTTCTCAAGTTGGTCCCAACCCACCTGTCCAGCTTCTCCTCTATCCACAGAGCCTTGTATATGCTGGCTATGGCACGTTCCCCACAGTGGTTAAGCATAGCACATCATAACTGCCTGTACTGTTCACCGTTCCTAGAACCTATAGACCCAGATAAATTCCTATTCATCTGCAAAGTCAAAGTGCAAGTCTACTTTGAAGCTTCTCCTGAATTCTCCTTACCTAACGCCTTGGTCAGAATTAATTGTTCCCTTTTCTATATTTACCCAGTCTTTTACCTGAACCCCCATTTTTCCAATGTCTACACCATAATGTAATATAGTGATTTATTTACATGCCCTCTCTCTCCAGTATAGCAGCTCATTGAAAGTGCATTGCTCATCTTTGTTCCTGAAAGCCTAGAGTGGTCAGTAGCAGGCACAGAATTGATATTAGCTATACAGCTATACAGTGAGTGTATTTTCCCTGTCCACCCTAACATCCTCCACCATCGGAATAAAGGGAATGCACATGGAAAATTAATTTGCCACACAAATGGAACATTTACACCAACATTTAAACTTGTAAAAAAAAACCTCTAAAATTCTTTAGAAAACTCCATTCCAAAGCTATTCTTTTTCTTACATACTGTGAGTTTATTATTCCTTCATTAGAGAACCAGAAAGACTACAAATAAATTTTAAGTTGTCAGACTCATCCTAAAGTAATATGTTTAGCTATGCAGTGATTTAGTGTGAGACATATTGAAAACAAACAAACAAACAAACAAAAAAAGACCAGTAAGTTAAGCATGTAAATATCTGGTACAAACTGGCCTGTCCTGACCTATAGGTGAATCAAGGTGACCTGCTTGAAGCAGCCTTGGATTCCAGGGAAGGAGTTCCCAAAGGGAGCGTTGGAGTGTTTGATTCCTTTTCTCCAAATCCCATGTGAAGCTTACGATTCTGCTGGAAGCAAGGCATCAAAACTACATGTTTACAAAGAAAGTTTTGAGGTGAATATTTAGATTAAGACCATGTTTATATGGCACAAAATACTTGGTTGACTTAATCCGATTCAGTGCAAAGGGGAAAATAACCACGTTTAAACGGTCTTAATATCAGAAGTTATTTACTTCCTGGAAAATCAAAACACACTCAAATTTGCTTTGGAAATAATTTTAAAAAAAGAGATCATTAAGAAGAAAATAAATGAGCTGCTTTGTCATCTGTTTTGCTGTTTCTCCTGAAGGGTTTCCATAGTACTTTGGACTTGTCTCTATTAGGGTAATGGTAACAGGTGAGGAATAAAACGCAGCTGCATATGAACTCCCAAGGGGGAAATTCTGTAAACATCCTAGGTAATGAGTATAATATATATGTAAATATACAATGCCTTCTATGAGTCATTGGCTCTTTAATAATCTCCAGATAACGAAAAAAAAAATTGTTTTTAATCATGGGCAATCAAAAGTATCTTCAAACAGAAGAAATTTCCTTTTGTCGGGGGCTGGGGGAGGGGCAGGTGTTGGGGATGAAAAGTCTTGTTGCAATTCATTACCCAGGGATAGAAAGAAAAAACTTATAGTTCCTATAATTTTAAATAAATAAGACCGGACACCAAAGTCAGGGAAATGAATGGACAGGAAATGCAGCAAACTTTAAAGAGGAAGTGGGTTTGAGCCTTCAACTGGAGGACATTGAGGAGGAGGAAACCTACAAGATGTGTAAAAATGGAAAATCAAGGCTCTCATCTTAAGAAAGAAACTCAGAGCCCATGACTAAATTATCAGAAAGATGAAATACAACCAATTAACATTTTATGGCTATTTGAAGAGATCATAAGACATAATAATTGACACAATGGTTGTACAGATTTATGGGATACAGTGTGATATTTTGATATTTGCAATGTGTAATGATCAAATCAGGGTAATTAGCATACTCATCACCTCAAACATTTATCATTTCTTTGTGCTGGGAACATTAAAAAATCCTCTCTTCTAGCTATTTGAAAATACATAACAAATTATTGTTAACTATACTCACCCTACAGTGCTATAGAACACCAGAATTTATTCTTCCTGGTTATAATTTTACATCCTTTAACCAACCTCTTACTATTCCCTCCACGCTTCCCAGCTTCTAACCACTATTAGTAACCACTACTCTACTCTCCACTTCTATGAGATGAACTTTTTTAAGCTTCCACATGAGTAAGAACATGCAATATTTATTAGATATCTTAATTATTATTAAATTTGGTAGTTTATCAACTGCTTTAAAATTATAAAAGTCGAAGCAAACAATAATTTTCTCCTACCAAAAAGAAATGTATTTTCTGATCTAATTATGTATAATGAAATAAAAGAAAACGGTAAACTCAGGGAAGTAAGGCATTCTATATTTTAAAATGAATGCAACCATTAAAAATATATTTGTAGGGCAGGCGCGGTGGCTCACGCCTGTAATCCCAGCACCTTGGGAAGTCAAGGCAGGTGGATCACCTGAGGTCAGGAGTTCAAGACCAGCCTGACAAGCATGGTGAAACCCCGTCTCTACTAAAAATACAAAATTAGCCGGGTGTGGTGGCGGTCACCTGTAGTCCCAGCTACTCAGGAGGCTGAGGCAGGAGAATCGCTTGAATTGGGGAGGCAGAGGTTGCAGTGAGCCAATATTGCACCACTGCACTCCAGCCTGGGTGACAGAGCAAGGCTCTGTCTCAAAAAAAAAAATTAGCCGGATGTGGTGGCACATGGCTGTAATCCCAACTACTTGGGAGACTGAGGCAGGAGAATCATTTGAACCCGGGAGGCGGAGGTTGCAGTGAGCCGAGATTGCGCCATTGCACTCCAGCCTGGGCAACAAGGGTGAAACTCTGTCTCAAAAAAAAAATTTGTAAAACATATCTAACATATAAAAAGACATCATAAGGTAAGCGAAAACAACAAAAAAGTGAATACAGACTTTTATAGAGACAGCGATCACAAAAAAGTAAAAGAAACAGAACCAGCTGAGCAGAGAAGAAAGACTGGAAGAAAATATACCAAAATGATAAGTGATTATCATTGGGTAATAGGCCCATAGATACAAATTTTTCCTTCTGTCTTTACAAAGGGCTGTGCTTTTAAGACATATTTCATTTTTGAGTGGATAAGAAAGAAATTTTCTCCAAAGAAACAGTACAAAGTAATAGACTGCTTAGAAAGCACACAATATTTGCCCAACTAAAACTAGTACATATCATTAAGTTAGTATATAACAATCAAGACAAATGGGTGGCCATCAGCTGCCAAAGCACAGCATTATTAATTCAATAATTTCAAGAAAAGTAGCCAATCAATAGTAACCTCCAAATTAGCATCAATTCTGCCATTATTTTCAGGAACATTCAAATGGTTATAATAAGGCAATTTAGCTAAACTATGATTCTGTGCTCTGGTTATTTTCAGCACGTAGGCTCAATTTTAAAGAAGCAGTAATTGTATAATAATATCAATAATACCAATTGGTGCTTATCTGTTTCTCTATAAAAGCAAATGCTTTTTGTATTATATTATAACACACAAGTCCTTTGAAATACAAATGTTAATTACATGCACATAATTAAGTTGATGAGAATAGAAGGAATTACTCTCCCCACAACTACACCCTCACCAATTACCTTTCACATCTCCTTAATTTTTTTTAATTTTTAATTTTTGTGGGTCCATAGTAGGTATATGTATTTATGGGACACATGACATATTTTGATAAGGCATAAAATGTGTAATAATCACATCAGTATAAATAGGGTAGCCATCACATCAAGCATTTATCCTTTCTTTGTGTTACAAACAATCCATTTATACTCTTAGTTATTTTTAAATGTACAATAAATTATTGTTGACTGTAGTCTCCCTGTTATACTATCAAATACTAGATCTTATTCATTCTATCTAACTACATTTTTTTTTACCTATTAATCAACCCCCTTCACCTCACCCACTACTCTTTCCAGCCTCTGGTAACTACTGTTCTACTCTCTACCTCCATGAGTTCAATTGTTTTAATTTTTAGCTCCCACAAACAAGTGAGAACATACAAAGGTCTCACTTTGGGCACATTTTCATGTACCTGTCTGCCATTTGGTTGTCTTCTTTTGAGAAATATCTATTCAGATCTTTTGTCCCCTTTGTTTTGTTTTGTTTTTTTGTTTTTGTTTGTTTGTTTTGTTTTGAGTTGGAGTCTCACTCTTTCACCCAGGCTGCAGTGCAATGGCACAGTCTTGGCTCACTGCAACCTCTGCCTCCTAGGTTCAAGTGATTCTCCTGCCTCAGCCTCCCGAGTAGCTGGGATTACAGGCGCCTGCCACGACACCCAGCTGATTTTTGTATTTTTAGTAGAGACAGGGTTTCACCATGTGGGTCTGCCTGGTCTCGAACTCCTGACCTCAGGTGATCCACTTGTTTCTGCCTCCCAAAGTGCTGGGATTACAGGCGTGAGTTAAATCAGATTATTAGATTGTTTCTTATAGAGTTGTTTAAGCTTCTTATACATTCTGGTTATCAGCCCCTGTCAGATGGATAGTTTGCAAATATTTTCCCCCATTCTGTCAGTTGTCTCTTCACTTTGTTGATTGTTTCATTCGCTGTGCAGAAGCCGTCTAACTTGATGGGATCCCATTTGTCCATTTTTGCTTTTGTTGCCCATGCTTATGGGACATTACTCAAGAAACCTTTGCTCAGTCCAATGTCCTAGAGAGTTTCTCTAACGTTTTATTTTAGTAGTTTCATACTTTGATGTCTTAGATTTAAGTCTTTAATCTATTTTGATTTGGTTTTTGTATATGGCAAGAGATAAGGGTCTAGTTTCATTCTTCTGTGTATGGACCTCCAGTTTTCCTAGCACCATTTACTGAAGAGACTGTCCCTTCTCCAAAGTATACTCTTGTAACCTTTGTGGGATATAAGTTCACTGTAGATATATGGATTTATTTCTGGGTTCTCTGTTCTGTTCCATTGGTCTATGTGTTTGGTTTTATGCCAACATCATGCTGTTTTGGTTGCTATAGCTCTGTACTACAATTTGAAGTCCGGTAATGTGATTCCTCCAGTTTTGTTCTTTTTGTTCAAGATAGCTTTGGCTATCCTGGGTCTTTTGTGGTTCCATATAAATTTTAGGATTGTCTTTTCTATTTCTGTGAAGAATGTCATTGGTATTTTGATAAGGATTGCATTGAATCTGTAGATTGTTTTGGGTTGGGTGGTACGGACATTTTAACAATATTGATAATTCCAACCCATGAACATGGAATATCTTTCCTTTTTGTGTGTGCCATCTGCAATTTCTTTCATCAGTGTTTTATAGTTATCATTGTAGAGATCTTTCACTTCTTTGGTTAATTTCTAGGTATTTAATTTTATTAGCATCTATTATAAGTGGGATTACTTTCTTGATTTCATTTTCAGATTGTTCACTGCTGGCATATAGAAATGCTACTGATTTTTGTATATTGATTTTGTATCCTGCAACTTTACTGAATTTGTTTATCAGTTCTAATAGTTTTTTTTTTTTTTTGGTAGAGTCTTTGTATTTTTCTAAAGATAAGATCATATCATCTACAAACAAGAATAATTTGATGTCTTCCTTTCCAATTTAGATGCCTTTTATTTCTTTCTCTTGTCTGATTTCTCTAGCTGGGATGTCCAGTACTATGTTGAATAACAGTGATGAAGTGGGTGTCCTTGTTGTGTTTCAGATCTTAGAGGAAAGGATTTCAGTTTTTCCCCATTCAGTATGATACCAGCTGTGGACCTGTCATATATGGCTTTTATGGTGTTGAGGTATGTCTCTTCTATACCCAGTTTTTGAGGGCTTTTATCACAAAGGGATGTTGAATTTTATCAAATGCTTTTCAGCATCAATTGAAATGATCATATGGTTTTTGTCCTTAATTCTGTTGATATGATGTATCACACTGATTGATCTGCATATATGGAATCATCCTTGCATCCCTGGGATAAATCCCACTTCATCACGATAAATGATCTTTTTAATGTTTTGTTGAATTCAATTTACTAATATTTTGTTGAGGATTTTTGCATCAATATCCATCAACAATACTGGCCTGTAGTTTTCTTTTTTTGATGTGTCTTTGTCTGTTTTTGGTATCAGGTAATACTGGCCTCATTGAATGATTTGGAAGTATTTGCTTCTCCTTTATTTTTCAGAATAGTTTCGGTAGGATTGCTATTAGTTCTTTAAATGTTTGGTAAAATCCAGCAGTGAAGCTATCAGGCCCTGGGCTTTTCTTTGCTATATATTTATTACAGCTTTGATCTCATTACTTGTTATTGGTCTGTTCAAGTTATGAATTTCTTCATGATTCAATATTGGTAGGTTGTAGGTATCCAGGAATTATCCATTTCTCCTAGGTTTTCCAACTTATTGACGTATAGTTGCCCATAGTAGCCACTAATGATCCTTTGAATTTCTGCAGCATTGGTTGTAATGTTTCCATTTTCAGGTCTAATTTTATTTGGGTCTTCTCTTTTTTTCTTAGTCTGACTAAAGTTTGTCCATTTTACTTATCTTTTCAAAAACCCCACTTTTTGTTTCATTGATCTTTTGTATTGTTTTTTCATTTCCATTTCATTTATTTCTGCTCTAATCTTTATTATTAATTTGCTTGTTATTAGCAGCTTATTATAATATCTGGGTGCTCTAGTGTTGGGTGCATATATATTTACAATTGTTATAACCTCTTGCTGAATTGACCCCTTTATCATTCTAAAATGACCCCCTTTGTCTCTTTTTATAGTTTTTATTTTGAAATCTATTTTATCTGATATAGGTATAGTTACTCCTGCTCTTTTTTGGTTTTCATTTGTATAGAACATCTTTTTCCATCCCTTTATTTTCAGTCTATGTGTGTCATTATAGGTGAAGTGTATTTCCTATAGGCAACCAATCATTGGGTCTTGTGTTTTATCCATTCAGCCATTCTATGTCTTTTGATTGGAGAGTTTAGTCCACTTACATTCAATGTTATTATTGATAAGTAAGGGCTTACTCCTGCTATTTTGTTATTAGTTTTCTGATTGCTTTTTGGTCTTCTCTTCCTTCTTTTCTGCCTTCCTGTCATTTTATTAGTGAAGATGATTTTTCTCTGGTGGTATTTTTAATTTCTTGATTTTTTTTTGTTTGTTATATGATTTTTTTATTTGAGGCTACCATGAGGCTTGCAAATAATATCTTATAACCCATTATTTTAAACTGAGGATAACTTAACACTGATTGCATAAACAAATAAGCAAAGAGAAAACTAAAAAAAAAACTCTATACATTAACTTCATCTTTTTAACTTTCTGTTAATCCACTTTTTAACTTTCTGTTGTTATATTTATAGCTTATTGTATGGTCTATGCCTTGAAAACTTGTAGTTATTATTTTTGATCTGTCCATATTTTAGTCTTTCTACTCAAGACGTGAGTAGTTTACACACCACAATTACAGTGTTATAATATTCTGGCTTTTTCTGTGTACTTACTGTTACTAGTGAGTTTTGAACCTTCCAATGCTTTCTTCTTGCTCATTAACGTTCTTTACTTTCAGATTGAAGGACTCCTTTTAGCATTTCTTGTAGGACAGGTCTGGCATTGACGAAATCCTTTAGCTCGTCTAAGAAAGTCCTTATTTATCTTTCATGTTTGAAGGGTGTTTTTGCTGGATATACTATTCTAGGATACGAGGTTTTTTTTTTTCCTTTGGTACTTGAAATATGTCATGCTACTTTCTTCTGGCCTACAAGATTTCCACTAAGAAGTCTGCTGCCAGACATATTGGAGCTCTATTGTATGTGTTTTATTTGTCTGTTTGTTTTTGTTTTTAAGACGAGACTCACTCTATCGCCCAGGCTGGAGTGCAGTGGTGCAATCTCTGCTCACTGCAACCTCCACCTCCCAGGTTCAAGTGATTCTCCTGTCTCAGACTCCTGAGTAGTTGGGATTACAGGCATGCACTACCACACCCAGCTAATTTTTGTGTGTTTTGTAGAGACGGGGCTTCACCATGTTGGCCAGGCTGGTCTTGAACTCCTGACCTCAAGTGATCTGTCCACCTTGGCCTCCCAGAGTGCTGGGATTACAGACATGAGCCACCACACCTAGCCTCTGTTGTATGTTATTTGTTTCTTTTCTCTTGCTTCTTTTAGGATCCTTTCTTTATCTTTGGCCATCGGAGTTTAATTATTGGATGTCTTGAGATAGTCTTATTTGGGTTAAACCGATAACCCAAGTTAGGTGTTCTATAACCTTCTTGTACTTGAATATTTATATATTTCTTGAGGTTTGGAAAGCCTTTTTATTATTCCTTTGAATAAACTTTCTACCCCTATCTGTCTATCTACCTCCTCTTTAAGGCCAATAACTCAGACTTGCCCTTTTGAGGCTATTTTCTGGATCTTCTAGGCATGCTTCATTCTTTTTTCTTTAATCTCCTCTGATTGTGTATTTTCAAACAGCCTGTCTTCAAGTTCACTAATTCTTTCTCCTGCTTGATCAATTCTGTTATTAAGGGACTTTGATGCATTCTTCAGTATGTCGATTACATTTTTCAACTCCAGAATTTCAGCTTAATTCTTTTTACTTATTTAAATATCTTTGTTAAATTTATCTGATAGGATTCTGAATTCCTCCTCTGTGTTATCTTGAATTTTGTTGAATTTCCTCAAAACAGCTATTTTGAATTCTCTGTCTAAAGGTCAAATATCTCTGTCTCTCCAAGATTGGTCCCTGGTGCCTTACTTAGTTTTGGTGAGGTCAGGTTTTCTTGGATGGTCTTGATGCTTGTGGATGTTCATCAGTGTCTGGGCATTGAAGAGTTATGTATTTATTGTAGTGTTCTCACTCTGGGCTTGTTTGTACCCTTCTTTCTTAGGAAGGCTTTCCAGGTATTCAAAGGGACTTAGGTGTCGTAGTCTAAGTTTTTGGTCACTTCTGCCATATCTGCATTAGGTAATGCTGTGGCTCTTGTAGATTCATAGAGATACCACCTTGGTGGTCTTGGATAAGATCCAGAAAAATTTCCTGGATTACCAGGCAGTCTTGTTCTCGTCCCTTGCTTTCTCTAAAACAAATGGAGTCTCTTTCTCTGTGTTGAGCTGCCTGGAGCTGGGGAAGGGGTGACACAAGCACCCAGTGACCATCATCGCTGGGACTATACTTGGTCAGACCTGAAGCCAGGCACAGCACTAGGACTCACCCAAGGCCTGTGATACCCACTGCCTGCCTACAACCTATGTTTGCTCAAGGCCTTAGGGCCCTACAATTAGCAGATAGCAAGATGAGCTTGGCTTTTGTCCTTATTTTCAGAGTGGTGAGTTCCCCCAGGCCCTGAGCAGGTCTAGAGATGCCATCCTGGAGCCAGGACCTAGAGTCAGAAACCTTAGGAATCTACCTGGTGCTCTATTCTACTGCAGCTGAGCTGGCACTCAAGCCACAAGACAAAATCTTTTACACTCTTCCCTCTCCTTTCCACAAGCAGAAGCGTCTCTCTCTGTGGCCCCCATAGCTGGGAATGTGCTGGGGCTCACCTGAATCCAGCACAGCTCTGAGTCTCACTCAATGCCCATGGCAAGTACTGCCTGGGTACTGCTGATATTTATTCGAGACCCAAGGGCTCTTTAGCCAGCAGGTGATGAATCCTGCCAGAACTGGGGCCTTCCCTTCAAGGTAGCAAGTTCCCTTCTGGCACAGGGTGTGTTTAGAAATGTCCTTTGGGAACTAGGGGCTGGAATGGGGGCCTCAGGACTTTGCCTGGTCCCCTATTCTACTGTGGCTGAGCTGGTATCCAAGTTGCAAGACAAAGTCCTCTTTACTCTTCCCTCTCTTGAAGCAGAAGGAAGGAGTCTTTCCAGGAGATGCAAGCTGTGCAGCCTGGGGTTAGGGGAATGGTGATGCAAGCACTCCCTTGGCCACCCCAGCTGGTGTGTTACCGGGTCACATGTCCCCCAACTCCACTGGCTCCAAGGCCAGCGCAGCACCAGGACTTGCCTAGGAATTACAGTCTTTGTGGTCTAGACTGCCTTTCAAGTGTATTTAGGACCCCAAAGTACTTTAGCTTGCCAGCACTCGGGTTCTGATCATTGAGATGGGTGATTCCCCTCTGGCTAGGGCTTGTTTAAATACTCCCTCCATGGGTGCCAGCTGAGTTCTTCCTGGCATTGCTTTCCACTGTGACAGGGCAGCACTGAGTTCCAATGCAAAGTTCCTGTGCTCTCCCTCCCCCAAGCGTACAGATTCTGTCTCCCTGCCATGCGACCACTGCCAGGGAATGGAAGACCAGGTGGTATAGGCAATTGAAGACTGCCTCTCCTACCCTCTTTGGTGCCTCTTTCAGTGATAGGAAGTTAAAACCAGGTACTGTGATCACCATATTTTTATCACACCAAAAACCCAATCTTAAAAAAACAATTCAGGCCATCTAAAAAAATTGCTTTTATTCCTATTCAAATGTTCAAGTACCCCAAAATCATAATGTTTTAAATGCTTCTAAACAGTGTTGTCCTTTGACTATGTGAGATTTAGTAAGTCTAGTTTTTTCTAAAGTTTGAAAGGAAGGTCTATGCCACCTTTTTTTTTTATAAATAGCAACTTCCTAGAAGATTTTTTTCACCTCAAAGAAAGAAGATATATAAATTTTAAGGCATTCAGTTTTTAAGCATAAAACTCACTTGTAAGATTTTCCCTCTGAAAGTATGTCTTTTTTTCTCCACCACATGAGTTGTATATTTAAATTTAAATTTTGGTTTTTTTCTTAATGTAACAATAAAACAAGAACTAGCTAATTGCATCAGCTCCACTAATGTGTGGTCAAAAGGGTTGTTAAGGTGTATCTGATAGATTAAATTATCATGAAGTTCTAGCAGGATGATTTGTCAAAACTTCTACTGAACATTGTGCTTGATGCTGTAAACATCACATTTCATCATCTAACCAACTGTAAGCCTGCAACTATCAGATTAGAACAGAGACAGCCCTCTTAGATAGTAACAAGAGTAAGACCAAAAACAGGAATCGAGAACCCTTCCATCCCAAGAGAGCTTCCAAAGGATCAGGACATCAGCTCCAAGTTGAAGTTTCCCTGTTCATGCCCCAATGACCTCAGCTGGCAGAACAAAAGCAACCAGCATGTTTACCTTCCATGTGTCTCTTACAGACTTTTCAGGACCATCCAGTTTGCCGAGCTTTCCTTTATCCTCTTTCACAACTTCCTACTCAGTGTTTATTTTACCAGTAAGTGACAGGAGAAAAACAGATAGGGTACAACTCAAATCTATCCATCTTGCAAATGATCGGCAATGAAATAAGTCTTCAGAGATTAAACTCTAGGTACACAGCTGAGAGAAATGTTTGAAATCTGCTCAATTCAGATTGAAGGCTGACACAACATAGAGAGATGTATCTATCAACCCTCATCTGGAAGATGAGGAGACTGACAGTTTAATTTCTCCTGGCAGGTTTCCCACATCTCTATTTGTAGGGCACACTCCGTAGCGTAGAGATGCCTGAAATGAGCATGTTCAAAGTGATAAGAAGGAAACTGATTCAAAGGGGGCAAGTTATGTAATTTGAGTGATTTCAACATATGCTTTCGTGTATATATGAGGAGATATGATTTATGAAATGTGGACCATCAAGAGGTAAACCAGACAAGAAAATCATAAGACACCCATTAAATAAACTCCTAACTGGCACATGTAGTGGGTAGAAGGGAGCAAGGGCAAATATGACCATGACGCTTCTATATATAATCATACAACCACCAACTTGGAAAACAGAGCTTAAGGTATGGATACTCATGCATCAGCCTCCCTTCCAGCAGAGCCCTTTGATAAGATGATTGTGGCCACCAAATGTACATTATGGTTTTATGACACATTAGTGTACCTCATAAAACCAGAGCCATAAAGGGATGTGGTTCAACCAATTAGTCTTACGTGCTAGATAAAATACTTCAGCATGAGGTAGATGAGTCTGCAGGCACATTTTAAAAAGAGCGTGTTTCATTGTTTCTAAGTGCACTTTTTCTTCTTCTTTTTTTTTTTTTTTTTGAGACTGAGTCTCACTCTGTCACCCAGGCTGGAGTGCAGTGGCACTGTGTCGGCTCACTGCGACCTCCGTCTTCTGGGTTCAAGCAATTCTCCTGCCTCAGCCTCTCAAGTAGCTAGGATTACTAGCACCCACTACCATACCCGGCTAGTTTTTATGTTTTTAGTAGAGACGGGGTTTCACCATGTTGGCCAGGCTGGTCTCGAACTCCTGATCTCAGGTGATCCACCCACCTCGGCCTCCCAAAGTGCTGGGATTACAGACGTGAGCCACCACACCCGGCCCTCATTTTAACCTCTCTATATTGTGAGCATGTCTTTAATCAATGCAGTCTTATAACTGGCTTCCACTAGTTGCTATCATGATGTAGTTGCATGTGTACAATCTTGGTCATACACATTAATATTATTGTCGCTTTAGCTAAGATTTACTTATAGTGTTAAATTTAATTTCCATTTTATATGTCTTTACATGTAACTCAACATTGAAACAAAAAGTTATTGTATAAGTAGAAAAGCATAGAAATGAAGTTGGAGGATAAATTTGATATTAGTGGAATACGTATTTTTCTTTGGAAGAATGACCACAATTCTGTATTTTATTGCAAAGCAGCTATCAGTTGTCTTACAGGATCTATAACAAAAGGTAAATGAAGTTGAGTTGCATTTTGCTACACAGACATGTGCAAAGAATTGTCTATCTTATGCCAAGCCATATAAGAAAGCAGGCAAAAGTGCCAAATATCCCAGAAGAAATGCAGGAAACGTCAAAGCAATAAGAAGCCAGTATGACCAACTCATGTGTAGTGCAGCACAATCATTAAACATCATTGACAGCACTTTTTTCTTAAAGGTACATAAAATAGTGGTGTACTTTCAACTGAGGTCATGTTCACATCAAATACTATAGCCAAGTTTGTCTTTAGCACCCTCTCCGTGGTTCTCCCTTCCTCCAGATATCTCATATACTGCCCAGCTATTTCTGCACATTAGTGTTACCCCTCCCAGGGCTACTAATATTTGAAACATAGCATCTAATTATAAAACGAATTATGTACAAGGCTGGTTCAAGCTGTAAAAATGTTCCTTGGGATGATCTAGAATAGTGGTCCCCAATCTCTTGGCACCAGGAACAGGTTTCATGGAAGACAATTTTTCCATGGATCAGGGTTGGGGTGGCAGATGGTTTTGGGATGATTCAAGTGTATTACACTTATTATGTACTTTATTTCTATTATTATTACATTGTAGTATATATGAAGTAATTTTGCAACTCACCATAATGTACAATTAGTGGAAGCCCTGAGCTTGTTTTCCTGCAACTAGATGGTCCCATCTTGGGGTGATGGCAGACAGTGATAGATTGTCAGTCATTCTCATAAGGATCATGAACTTAGATCCCCTGCATGCACAGTTCACAATAGAGTTCGTGCTCCTATGAGAATCTAATGCTGCTGCTGACCTGACAGGAAGTGGAGCTCAGGTGGAAATGCAAGTGATGGGGAGCGGCTGTAAATACAGATGAAGCTTCGCTTGCTCACCTGCTGCTCACCTCCTGCTAAGAGGCCTGGTTCCTAACTGGCCACAGACGGTACTGGTCCATGGCCTGGCGGTTGGGAACTCCTGGTCTAGAACACATGGAAAGTCATAGGCTCACATATTCTTTTCATTTGTATATTTGACTTAAATTTTGATTTTTTAAAAAGCTTAAAAGTTACGAATAATGTATAACATAATATTTAACAAAGACAAGATTTAGGCATAAGCAAAGAAAAAACTATCTCCTTCTCTATTCCTTGTTAGTGCCAGTCTCTTTGTATCTATTTTCTTTAGTGAGTAGAAAAACTATCCATTTATCCCAGCCAAAGATTGCCCACAACCCTTCCGACAAAAAAGAGAAACACGACAGATGGCAATTATAATGGTAAACTCTCGATACTGCAGAAAGCATAACAAAAATCTCCTCCCCCTAAATTTGACTACAGACAGAGAAATTAAAGAGTAATTAGATAAAGTGCAAGCTCCCAGTCTAACAATGAAAGCACTTTCAATACTCACAGAATATTCCCAACTTACATTTCACTCTTACTTCTACTACTTCCCTACACTCTCACCAAACTAGACTGCTGTTCTGACAGCATGACCTACACCTTCCCATCCCTGCTATGCCCCTGCTGCAATGCCCTTTCTCAAAGTCCAGTTCAACCCTTCAGAATCCTGTACATCCTTTAAGGTCCATTCACTCAACATATATCTAGCACAGTCTATTTATAAAATACTAAGGACAGGAAAAATAATTCAGAAGTTCCCTGCCCTGAGGAGCCACCAGTCTGACCTATCTTAATTGCTACATTTTCCACAAAGCCCTTTTGGATCTGCCAAACCACCTGTGATCTCTCCTTCCTTTGAAACCCCTTCTCTGGTATTTAAGAATCTCTGACCAATCCCCTACTATGAATCAGGGATAATGCTGGGCACTTTCACATGCATTTATATCATTTACTCCACACCACATCTTCATACACAAATAAGGCCTCCATAGACCCCTGGGCATGTAAGAAAACTGATGCTCATAAGTTCACATCCATGGCAAATGCCTTGTTAGGAAATGAAATGTAGTTCCATCAACTTTTGTATCTGGGGCTATTTCCGTCAATATTACAGCAGCACCCACTTCATCTTATTATTATTTGTGTGATTATCTTACTTTCTCTACTACAATGACATTTTAAAATAAGAATTGAATCTTACACAGTCTAACATACAGTTTCAACACTCGCTATAGAAATGCCTGGTTTATAGCAGCTACTCAAATAATGTTTCATAAGAAAGTTGTGTTCCAAGTATTCTGGTGAATGCCATTGGTGGTTCACAATGATGGGGGTCTGAGAACCAACTGACCTCCCTGACATTGTGTGAAGCAGGAACATACTGAACCTTTACTGGAAGTTGGAAGAGGAAGATGAGAGCTGTGAGGGATCTCAGAATGCATATGGGAAATCATGGGTTCAAGAAAGAGGCAATAAAAGAATGGAATCAACCTAGGTGCCCATCAACAGTGGATTGGATAAAATGTGGTACATATACACTATGGAATACTATGCAGCCATAAAAAGCAACAAAATTATGTCCTTTGCAGCAACATAGTTGCAGCTAGAGGCCATTATCCTAAGCGAATTAATGCAGGAACAGAAAACCAAATACCACACATTCTTACTTATAAGTGGGAAGTCAACATTGAGTACTCATGGACATAAAGATGGCAACAATAGACATTGGAAACTACTAGAAGGGAGAAGGAAGGGAGGAGGGCAAGTGTGAAAAAACTATTGGATACTATGCTTACTATCTGGGTGATGGGATCAATTGTACCCCAAATCTCGGTATTTTGTAATATACCATGTAACAAACCTGCAACATCTACCCCTTGAATCCAAAATAAGAGTTGAAATTGACCTGGCTCAGGGGCTCACACCTGTAATCCCAGCACTTTGGGAGGCCAAAGTAGAACGATCACTTGAGGCCAGGAGTTCAAGACCAGCCTGGACAACACAGTAAGACTCCATCTCTACAAAAATAAGTAAATGGCCACTAGCAGTGGCTCACACCTGTAATCCCAGCACTTTGGGAGGCTCAGGCAGGTGGATCACGAGGTCAGGAGTTTGAGACCGGCCTGGTCAATATGATAAAACCTTGTCTCTACTAAAAATACACAAATTAGCTGGGTGTGGTGGCGCATGCCTATAGTCCCAGCTACTCAGGAGGCTGAGGCAGGAGAATCGCTTGAATCTGGGAGGCAGGGGTTGCAGTGAGCCAAGATCATGCCACTGCACTCCAGCATGGGAGACAGAGAGACTCCATCTCAAAAAATAAATAAATAAATAAATAAAAATTAGCCAGGCATGGTGGCATGCACCTGCAGTGCCAGCTACCCAGGAGGCTGAGACAGGAGGATCGCTTAAGCCTGGGAGCTCAAGGCTGCAATGAGCCGTGGTCACACCACTGCACTCCAGCTTGGGTGACAGAGCAAGAACCTGTCTCAAAAAAAGGAAAATCAAGTTGAAATTTATTTTTAGACCATCATTTAATAGCAGAAATTTTTTTTTAAGTTTTAGCAAATGTCATATACTACAGCTGTCATACAATCAAAGCTTCTGTCTTTGAGGCAGAGATTTTCAGAGGGAAATAAAAAATAAGATCCGAGGCTGGGAATCGTGGTTCACCCAGCACTTTGGGAGGCTGAGGTGGGAGAATCACTTGAGTCCCAGCAGTTTGAGACCAGCCTGGGCAATGCAGTGAGACCCTGTCTATACAAAAAATAAAAATAAAAAAGCTGGGCACAGTGGCATGCACCTGTAGTCCCAGCTACTCAGAAGGCCAAGGTGGGAAGATCACTTGAGCCCAGGAGGTCGAGGCTGCAGTGGGCCATGATTGTGTCACTGCCCTCCAGCCAGGGTGATAGAGTGAGACCCTGTCTTAAAAATAATAAGATCCAGCAAATAAAAGAAAGGGGCAATAATCTAATGTTGATCTGATTGAGCTTGGAAGGTCTAAAGCAAGCAACGTTTAATACATAGAAATATATATATTTTTTTAAATGTGAAAAGAAAAGGGGGATGAAAATTTGCAAAAATTCAGACTGGCTTGATCAAGCTTTGTTCACAGTTCTGAGTACAACATAAGTACCTGGGAAAAAGAAAGCCTAGTTGGGTAAATTTCAAGGTCTGAATCTAGGGACATCAACTAAGTCAAGAGTTAGGGGTTTTTGTTTTTTTTAAGCTTTGACCTAAAATCCAGAATGAAAAACAATCCTTTTCCAGGAACCTACATAGCTGAGAGAATTCAACTTGGATCTCATGTTAGAAGAGTTTCCCTAGGACAAACGGGCGACAGGCTCACAGGTGAAGGCAAATGCAGACTAGTGAGAGAGTTGCAGGATTTCAGAGCTGACAGGAACCACAGCTATATCTAATCCAACCTATTCTTGTGACAGATGAAAAAAAAAAAAGGGGGAAACTAAGCGTCTATTGAAAGGTTTACACTTATGCTAAACTAATTAAGTAACATGAGCTTGCCACTCAGAACTGACCTCATCCAAATATAACTGTGTTCCCAGATTCCATCTCCAGACCATGAAAGCCATATGTACTCGAAAGGAGTACATATGTGCTCTGCTTGGACTATGATAGATGCTGGAATCGGAGGATCCTGAGGGAAAAAGAACAACAGGAGAACTCACAGATTCTGGGAGTGTAGTTTTAGCAGCAGACAGTCTCCCTGGTTTTGATCCCCTGGAGAGTGAAAGAGCAAGATTTCCAAGGGAAGTGGGGAGGAAGAGCCATCCAAAGGAGCTCTCTGTCAGGCCTCATATTTCTAATGTTCCTGTATTGTTGCCTCCTGGTGAGTTTTCTGCCACTGCTGTAACATATTACCATAAACTTCATTGCTTAAAAGAACAGAAACTTCCTCTGCAGTCCTGGAAGCTAGAAGTCTAAGTCAGTATCACTGGGATGAAATCAAGGTGTTAGCAGGCCCACCTGCCCTCTGGCAGGGCCATTCCCTTCAGAGGCTCCACTCCTTGCCTATTCCAGCTTTGGTAGCTGCTGGGACTCCTGGGCTTGTGGCTGCATCACTCCATATTGCTTCAGTCTTCACATTGCGTGCGTGCGTGCATGCATGTGTGTGTGTGTGTGTGTGTCTAACCTCCCTCTGCTTTTCTCTTATAAAGATATATGTGATTGCATTTAATCCCCTAATCTCAAGTTTTTCAACTTAATCACATTTACAAAGACACGTTTTTCCAAATAAGGTAACATTTACAAGTTCCAGGGATTAGGACCTGACATCTTTAGGGAACATTCTTCAGCCCACTACCCCACATTAATAAAATTCATTCCCATGATTAATATAAAGATGTTTTCAAGTAAACTGAGGGACTTATATGAAGTCACACTACAAGACTCTTCTCCATCCTATCCCTTTCCTCCTATGCTCCTTCCTTATACAGGCACATTTCTTTATAAGAAATTAATAAGTTCATCCAAGGAAACAATAAATATTAGGTAATACTGAGGACCTTGGTATTCATTTCTGACTTCTGTTAATAGCTGGATTCTTTTTTTTTTTTTTTTTTTAGAGACAAGGTCTTGCTATGTTGCCCAGGCTGGAGTGCAGTGGCTATTCACAGATGCAATCACAGTGTACTACAACCTTTAACTTCTGAGCTCAAGCAATGCTCCTGCCCCAGCCCCTAACTAGCTGGGACTACAGGTGTGTCCCATTTTGCCTGCCCCTTAGTAGCTAATCCTAAAATCACTCTTAAGATGGTTCTGGAGGTCATACAACCTTCTATTGTCCCACTAGAACCCTTCCACTACAGAAAGTGGAACTTATTACTTCTCCCTGTCTTCTCCACACCACCACAAAGAAAAGAATATGTATATTGTTTGTATATTTCTTGGTTCATTCATCACCTTAATAAATATTTCTTAACTACCTCTCATGAGCCAGACATTGTGCAGGTATTTGGAGACATAAAGATGAAAGGTGGGGCTGATGCTTCCAATGAGTGTAGCAGAAATGGAGAACTGCAAACACAGTAAACGTGATGAACATCATAACAAAATAAAAGCAGATGTGGGCAAAGCTAAAGCCAAGGAGCAACACGTTGAGGAGTGAGCTCAGGTTCTTTGTATTTCAGTTTGCCACTGATTTTCTTACTGTGTGACTGTCAGCAAATTACTTAAGCTCTCTGAGCTTCACTTTTCTCACCTGCAAAGTGGAGACAAAGACCACCCACCTTAAACAGCTATGTGAGAACTAAAGAGTACAATATACGTAAAGCAGCTGACCCACTGCAGGTGCAAGGAGCATGTGAGTCTGGGTGAGGGACTGGCGGAGCTTGACAGAGAGCTAAGGCTTGAACTGAAACTTGTCAGGCAGGTAGAGGTTTATCAGGCCAGTTGAGGCAAAGGCTAAAAGGATGAGGTGATTGGAAAGAAGCTCACAAGATGAGGCTGGAGAGGTGGACAGAATCTCTGGTCATGGAGATTAACAGGGAGCCGATGGATACCTACTACTGGGGAAGTGACATGCTGAGATTTGCACAGATATGTCAAGAATGATTTGGGGAGCACACACACAAAGTGAGAATTAGGAGATCAGTTACAATTTGATATATAACTTCAAGCTTCATAAAATCTTGAAGTCAGGCAGTGACATGGAAATGAATAAGAAAGAAGGGATATCAAAGACATTTTGGAGTTAGAATTTACTATCTAGTGGGGGGTTGTTTGTGGCAGCTAATGGAGAGGGAAGAGATAAGGATGTCTCCAAGATTCTCGAGTTATGTCTACCTAATCACAAAACAACTAGATAATCAGTCTTTCTCTTTTTTTCTCTTTCTTTTTTTGTCTTCCTTCCTTCCTTTCATCTTTCTTTTCTTTTTCGCTCTTTCTGTGTTTTCTTCTTTGTAATCAAGTCAAACCTTTTTTTGTGAATCGAAAAAAGCAAACTGGGACATAAATACAAAAGTATGTTTAACATATTTTTCAGCTTTCAAGTGGTTGTTTTGACATCATGAAGCCACTAAAAATTTATTTTTAAACACTGTTAAGCTTTCTATTCAGAAAATTTAATGATTCTAATGGAATTCTCAAGTTAAAGTATACTTCTAATAAGAAATTACAGAGTGCTGAGAGGCATAAATGCCAAATATAAATACAATTTTAAAGACTGTATTCATTATATAAAGATAATTCTCATTGACATTTAGTAAGATTATATTTATTATATAAAGATTGTATTACTAGGGCTTGCTCCAGTAATCATGGCCGATATCCTATGGCCAGTGGATAAACTGCATCTTTAAAAGCTGGCTTCAGCTGCTAAATCGAGTTACTTGGGGTCGGTTATGTTATCAAACATCCATTGGCTAATTTATTCCTGAAGCAAATTGATTACTATTCCATCTGGAAAGAATTAGGGATTATTTTGACTTATTTGAGAATTTTGCTTGTCTTGCCTTGATTAGCATTCATTCAATATTCAACAAATGTGCATTGAGTTGCTACTATGCACAAATGTACTAGAAGCTGCAGAATTATAAAGAACACAGTTTGGTGCTGACACAAAGGTGAGATACAGCATATTTAGTACAAAGCAGAATGCACTGGGCACCACATCAGTGCCATAAACAAGGCTCTCTGAGTTTAAAAGAGAGTGACACTTCCAGGGGGAGTAACTGGAGGCAGAAACAAAGGTAGAAAAAAATCTTAGGCAGAGACAACCGCATAAACCAAAAAGGCAGAAAGTGACAAGGCCAAGGCTTCTCCCCTATTCCTACTGTCCCCACAATAGAGCATGCCCCTTGTCACCAAGGCTCCTCTGCAAGCTTCCTTCCTTTCTCCTTCTCTGGGTCTGAAGTCAAACATTACTCCCTTTGAGAAGCCTTCTCTTTTTAGGTAGAATTTAGTTCCCTTTCTGGAATTCACAAAGCCCATTCCGGACACATTTTAAATGCATTTATCACATAATATTTAAGAATCACTTAAAGCCCCTGAATTGCTTGGTTTTGAGTCTCTGCTTTGCCACTTGTCACCAGAAAAACTGTGGGCAAGTTATCTAAATTTCCTGTGCTTTGCTTTCCTCATTTAGGAAATGGAGATACTGATAACTACAGAACTGGCTAGGATTACATGGAGTAAGTTATGTCAAGGGCTTACCGCCATACCTACCAAAGCCAGGGCTCAATAGGTGCTAGCTGCTATCATTATTCCATACTTAGAGTGCTGTGTCCCACACTAGATTGCACACCTCTGGTGGGTAAGGGTAAATCCTATTCATTTTTGTATCTCCACATTCCATTATGGCATTTGGAAAACATGGAATAAATTAAAATTTTCAGTGACAAATATCTGGTTCCGGGAGTATCTCAGAATATCTTCAGGAGAAAATATCCAATAAGCAGATGGTGATTCTGAATTTGAAAGACTTTAGACTGTTTCTGGGATGAGACAAAACCAGTGAGGAGGCAAAGTCTCCAGATGCAGAATAAGAGGGAATAGGTGAAGAGGCCAGGTCCTGGGCTAAGTGGGGATTCTGGCCAGACACCCTGTGCCCTGAAAAAGGACATTGCGGGTAACTGGCTACCCAGAGACCATGTTGACAAGAGACCCCAGGAGCCAAAGCCCCTAGATTGCCGGCACCAGCAGAAATGTGGCTGGACCTCGGAGGCTAAATACAATCTCCACTTCCACTGCAAAACATCTAGTTTTAACAAATCAGTGATTGTAAATGGTAGCAAGGAAGCATGATAGTAAATAAATTCCTCCAAATTACTTTAGCAGGCCTGGCAGTAATGTGGAACTTTTTGAATTCCTCAAATTGTATAATACCACAGACTTCTCCCATACCACTCAGCTTTGAGTGGCTTTAAAATATAGGAAAGAAAACAATCTACGATGTGTTGCTTTTAAATGCTTTTCTGATGAAAGCATAGTAACAAGTATATAGTACCCTAATTTGTGTAAATTAGTATACCACAATGTATTTTGGTAGTGGGCTAGGGGGAGAACTAGTGTTGTCTTAAAACCTTCTGATAATAATATGATTCCTATTAACTTCCTATGAGCATTTTGCAAGAAAGTCAAGCAAACCACTTGCATAATAAATTTTTTTTAACTTTTCTCATTAGTTCTGTGAGTAAAAATGCTCAGGCACACTCTGCATTCTCAGTTATTAGATGAAATAGATAACCGCTGCAAAAATGTGAGGAGGATCATTCTATTTCTTAGTGGAAAAGGTATGGTGAAATCATCAACATTTCATCATTCGATCTGCTTGAGATGTGTTGAACAGGTTGACTTCCTACATCTCCTAGCAGGTTAAGCGGGCAATGTGCCGCAAACAGGTACAACAGAGAAGGCATCCGGACACACGTCAGTCTATCCTTTCTTATATTCCAATTATTTTCCAGTTCACATTATGGGAAAGTTTGATATACATTGTATTGACTCTGAACATCACTTAGGACAGTACCCAAAGCACTTACAGTTTTGACGAATGGAAGAAGGAGGAAAAAGAAAGGAGAAGAGTTTGAAGACAGAAGAAATTAAGGAAAGTAAACTAAAGCAACTGAAGCTATTTGGCAATCCTTTCCCTCTCAACTCTAAGTCTTATTCTAAATTAGGGGTTTTCTAGATATACAATCATGTCATCTGCAAACAGGGACAATTTGACTTCCTCTTTTCCTAACTGAACACCCTAAATTAGGAAAGTTAAACACCTAAAATGTCAACACCTTCATTTAAAGAATGTGGGAGAGCCGGGCGCAGTGGTTCATACCTAGAATCCCAGCACTTTAGGAGGCCGAGGCAGGTAGATCGCTTGAGCTTATGAATTTGAGACCAGCCTGAGCCACATGGCAAAACCCTGTCTTTACAAAAACACAAAAACTAGCCAGGCATGATGGCACCTGCCTGTAGTCCCAGCTGCTCAGGAGGCTCAGGTGGGAAGGTCACTTGAGCCTGGGAGGTAGAGGCCGCAGTTAGCTGAGATCGCACCACTGCACTCCAGCCTGGGCTTTAACAAAGCAAGACCCTGTCTCAAAAAAAAAACAAACAAACAAAAACCTGGGGAAGATCCCATAGATCTGAATTTAGATCCCTGGGGGTGTGAGATGCAGAAGCATAACACATGTATCTTACAATGATAGTTGTTTTACTCTGTTTACTAAATGCCAGTGAGAAGTGTTTCCCTGTGTCCCATGCTAAGTAATAACACAGATTGATGTCTGTGGTCATGTTGCTGCAATATTCTCAGAGATGCAGCTATAACCGGGGTTCAGTAACAGATCAGCTGCTCAGACAGAGGAGACCATATTTGCCCTAATTTGTAACAAATTTTTCAACCATTCATTCTGCGACTCTCTGACTAATCTTGACTCAACTTCCCATAGCTAATAGCCCAATAACAGAAACTACCTTAAGACAATGCACAGTATCATAATTGTGCCTACAGTTTTTAAAAAAAACAAATTAAGTAGACAATTTAAAGTTTACTGAAGTATTTGAGTTATCATTTACTCAAATACACACAAATTATTGATCTGCAGAATAATTTCTCAGGGAGTTGATAGAGATCATAATGAAAGTTATGCAGGCCAAGAAACACAATAATAAACTATCATAAAAAGAACTTGGTAAGTACTGTATCTTTCCACTTCCTGTGTGCATTAAAGTTATACTTTTTAAGTCCATTTAGTTGTTTTCAATTTAAAACAGATGCAATCTGTGGGTTATAAAATACAAAAACGGCTTTGGATCACATCTCCAGCATAGTAGGAAGAACACAAATGAAACTGACAGATGCTGCCAGGCACGGTGGCTCACGCCTGTAATCCCAGCACTTTGGGAGGCCGAGGCTGGCAGATCACGAGGTCAGGAGATCGAGACCATCCTGGCTAACACGGTGAAACCCTGTCTCTACTAAAAATACAAAAAAATAGCTGGGCGTGGTGGTGGGCGCCTGTAGTCCCAGCTACTCGGGAGGCTGAGGCAGCAGAATGGCGTGAACCTGGGAGGTGGAGCTTGCAGTGAGCCCAGACTGCGCCACTGCACTGCAGCCTGGGCAACAGAGCGAGACTCCGTGTCAAAAAAAAAAAAAGAATCAGGTTCCTCCTGGATGCTGCTTGCTGATGTGCCTACCTAACTGGCCACACTCAGCTCTGAGGCAATGGCTGGTAGGAGCAGTCTCACACTCACCTTGTAACTCTGCACTGACAACGCAGCCAGCCCTGTGGTTTGTCACATCGAATATAAGAAAAGGCACCTCCATGTGACTTGAAAATCAGGATGTTTCAGAAAAATCCTCAATTATTCTTTCCAAGAAAAGGAAAAAGTAGTAGGCAAAGAGAAGAACATCAGTGGGGGAATGAGAGCTTAGCATTTTGCTGTTTTGGAAAGTGATCTCTCTTCTTATAATCTGTCTATAAAAATGATTAACTTTGGGTCATAGGCCCCTTTAATAATCTGCTGAAAGCTTTGGATACCAGAAAAACATAGTAGACATAAAACTCTGCTGCTTCCAATTCCCTGACCTCAAGTCAAGACACTTTGATTTAGATGTCTGTGAAGAACCCTTCTAAAACTAGCAAGCCTAATATTCTCCGTTACAAAATTTGATCAGAATGAGTTCCATGAGAAGCCTGCATTGGCCAAAAAATGGAAAAACAAGGGGTTTAGCCTGAAAAAGTAAAGAAAAGAGATTACATTTCAATTTTATGGATGTTTTATTTCAGACTTAAATTCAATTTTTCAAGTGATGACTCTTTGGGATTAATATAGGCACCCGATCACTGCAAATTTAGTCTCCCAATGCACCAATGCCATTTCTTAGAGAAAAATTTCTATTTTCCTGATAGACGCAAAGAGGTTGTATTTGGGGTTCAGAGGATAATGTTAATGCTGAATGACACAGGCAAAAAACAACAACAACCATATTATTTAGAAGTTGACCACATATTGAGAGGTGACAGCGTGCTGGCAGTCCTCACAGCCCTCGCTCGCTCTCAGCGCCTCCTCTGCCTGGGCTACCATTTTGGTGGCACTTGAGGAGCCCTTCAGCCCACCGCTGCACTGTGGGAGCCCCTTTCTGGGCTGGCCAAGGCCGGAGCCCACTCCCTCAGCTTGCAGGGAGGTGTGGAGGGAGAGGCGCGAGCGGGAACCCGGGTTGCGTGCGTTCACTTGCGGGCCAGCTGGAGTTCCGGGTGGGCGTGAGCTTGGCAGGCCCCGCACTCAGAGCAGCCGGCCAGCCCTGCCGGCCCCAGGCAATGAGGGACTTAGCACCCGGGCCAGCGGCTGCGGAGGGTGTACTGGGTCCCCCAGCAGTGCCAGCCCACTGGCGCTGCGCTCAATTTCTCCCCGGGCCTTAGCTGCCTTCCCGCGGGGCAGGCCTCGGGACTGCAGCCCGCCATGCCTGAGCCTTCCCCCGCCTCCGTGGGTTCCTGTGCAGCCCAAGCCTCCCCAACGAGTGCCGCCCCCTGCTCCAGGGCGCCAAGTCCCATAGACCACCCAAGGGCTGAGGAGTGCGAGCGTACGGCGAGGGACTGGCAGGCAGCTCCACCTGCAGCCCAGGTGCGGGATTGACTAGGTGAAGCCAGCTGGGCTCCTGAGTGTGGTGAGGAGGTGGAGAGTCTTTATATCTAGCTCAGGGATTGTAAACACACAAATCGGCACTCTGTATCTAGCTCAAGGTTTGTAAACACACCAATCAGCACCTTGTGTTTAGCTCAAGGTTTGTGAGTGCACCAATCGACACTCTGTATCTAGCTGCTCTGGTGGGGCCTTGGAGAACCTTTATGTCTAGCTCAGGGATTGTAAATACACCAATTGGCACTCTGTATCTAGCTCAAGGTTTGTAAACACACCAATCAGCACCCTGTGTTTAGCTCAAGGTTTGTGAGTGCACCAATTGATACTCTGTATCTAGCTGCTCTGGTGGGGCCTTGGAGAACCTGTGTGTCCAAACTCTGTATCTAACTAATCTGATGGGGAGGTGGAGAACCTTTGTATCTAGCTCAGGGATTGTAAACGCACCAATCAGCACCCTGTCAAAACAGGCCACTGGGCTCTACCAATTAGCAGGATGTGGGTGGGGCCTGATAAGAGAATAAAAGCAGGCTGCCCGAGCCAGCAGTGGCAACCCGCTTGGGTGCCCTTCCACACTGTGGAAGCCTTGTTCTTTCGCTCTTCGCAATAAATCTTGCTACTGCTCACTCTTTGGGCCCACGCTGCTTTTATGAGCTGTAACACTCACCGTGAAGATCTGCAGCTTCACTCCTGAACCCAGTGAGACCACGAGCCCACCGGGAGGAATGAACAACTCCAGAGGCACTGCCTTAAGCTGTAACACTCACCGCGAAGGTCTGCAGCTTCACTCCTGAGCCAGCGAGACTACGAACCCACCAGAAGGAAGAAACTCCGAACACATCCGAACATCAGAAGGAACAAACTCCAGAGCGCCACCTTAAGAGCTGTAACAGTCACTGTGAGGGTCCGCGGCTTCATTCTTGGAGTCAGTGAGACCAAGAACCCACCAATTCCGGACACAATATCTTGCTGCTTGAATATTTGCAACTTGCTAAGGAAATGCAATGTAGCAAGTCACAGACTAATAACTCAGCAACTGCAAATTATTGTTCAAAAATGACCCCCCAAAATTTTAGTACCAAGGTTATCAAAGAGAAGCTAATAATAATAATAATAAATAAAATTTTTAAAAATGACTCCCAAAAATCTTTCTCATATAAGTGGAATTTTAGCTTACGTGAATTAACTTAAACATCTTTATTAAGTTCTAAGTTTTCTAACACACTACACTAGACACTGAGGTGATACAAGAGTATATAGTTCACTGTGGAAGAATACAACCCAAAGGGAAAAAATAAAGCTCAGGATTTTAAGCTTATCACAAAAACAGGGTGAGATGGATAGGATGATCTTGCGAAAAGACATATGGAAAAATCATACACTACATTTGTCCCTGACCCATTGTACAGCAACAGCTATACAGTTACCTCTACAGACGTTGCTGATTGCTGTCTTTGTGTACATGGAGCATCAAGGAGTCACATCCGGAAAATATCCAAGTACCCCTAGTAAAAGGAAACCCACTGCTGCCCTGGGAGGTAGAGGATGGATGATGGTCACCACTCCTTATTGGTGATAGTGAAAGGCTCTGTGCAGATACGATATGGTCAGTCAAGCTTGCTGTCCATCTTTCTGGTGACTAGTTCTAAATTATAATAGTCTGCTGCAACATACTAAGCCCACTAGTCCATGATTCAGTACTTGGGTCTTTATGGGAATGACTACACTGCTAGAAGACAGAGAAGCAGCATTGGCATCTAAGAAGTCACAAGCTGAAGACTAGAAGACCCAGGCACACAGGTGGGGTTCTTGTAGCTTCTTCCTCTCAATGGCTAGGACTTTGAAAAAGAGAGAATATTGGGAAAGTGAACAGCTAACTGTGAAGAGGTACGTGGTGAATAGGATATTTTCTGTTTGATGCCTTTAGGTAATGCAGGAATGGACTTTGGGTAGGGTTGGAGTACATGTCATGAGGACAAGAACATCTTGGAGACTATTAAGCAGTCTCTAAACTTAGTATAGGAGAGTAAAGAAAACAATGCTTATATAAAACCATGAAACCAGTTATCATAAAGGTCTGCAGTAATGTCACGGGAAAAAGAATAGTGGGAGAGGAGCCATGAGATTCCTACAGGGAAGCAACTGGAAAATGTTCCCAAAGTAATACTCTCAAGGGTCTTTTAGTTGTATAGGCCCAGGCCAGAGCATGGGAACTTGAGAATAAGGTGGTAAATACAATCTCATAATAATTACTGGGATCTAGTGTATTCCAGAGAAATATCTGTAAGGAAAGGAGGTAAAGAAATACCCCTCACCTGTGTGAAAATCCATGCACCTAGATGGTAATGAGGACACAGAGGCATTCGAAAAAGAATTAAATAAGAGGAAAAGAAATCAGATTATTGATGAAATAGATATTAACAAACTATCTGGCCAAATAGAAGAAATGAGAGATATGTTCCAATTTAGTTTACAATGCTGGCACAGAGGCATGAAACAGTTATGATGAGAAACTTCTACTATGTTTGATTGGAGACTCTAAACTAAAAGCAGAAATTCTGGCAAGTTACTGCTTGCACTGAATTTTTCTTTATAGAGAGAGGAAGTAACCAGGGGAACTGCTACTTGGAGAGATACCAGCTAGTTAAGTGAAATAACGAAACTTGGGTGAAATCAATGATGTCATGACAGAACATGGCAGAAGCCCTCTTAACCACTCTCCACTCATGCAAGGCTTTTCACTCTCTTTGTAAAATATGCTTTAGAAAGTTTTGATAAAGAGTTTCTAAAAATAATTACTGTTAAATTACATGTAGGTAAAACAACTATAAATACAGATCTAGATGGATTCTGTCATCAGATTTCTTTACAAGGTCTTGCCCAACTTAAAAGAAATTAAGACTGAAAATTATAGATGATGCAAAAACGACAATGTGGAACTGCAATCAATCTTAAAAAAAGATCTTAGCCCTAGGTCAAAGAGTAGCGAGTGAATATATTTGTTTCATTAATATATTTTAAGTTAAAAGATTCAAGATATGTGTATCTTTTAATGATTTGCTACTTTAACTGTCTTTTGGTTAATTGTCCAACTCCATTCCAACAGCAATAGATAAAAGACATTTACCCTGACATTTCTGATAGCCAGATAGAGAGTCGCTGAAAATATGACAAGAAAGCCTGGACTTCAAGAAGGCAGATTTCAAAAGGCTCAGGAGAAACAGAATCATGACTGTGGGAAGAGCCTTCTGAACGAGAGTCAAATAGCATCCATCTGTCCACAGACTATGGACAATTTTGTCTGTATAGTCACAGATGGTGATTCCACCAAGGAAGAAAGGATGGGGGTTCCTACATAGTTCTATTATGACTGCTGATTTCAAAGCGCTGGGATTAAAAAAAAAAAGAGGGGCTCCTCAAGAACAAATGCAAGAGAGTTTTGGGTCTCTCCAAAAACAGGGACAGATAGATTGAGACCTATAATTTGTTAAGAACAACAAGAAGCACTCTAATGGTTATGTTAGGAACAAAAGGAATACAAGGGAGAAATAAGCCAGATGTTTGGCACCAATGACATCATGTTGCTGGAATAACAAAGTGAAAGGAGAACTGCTCCCCTATTACTTTCGTAATTAGTTCTCTTCCAAGAATAGTGATTTTCAGACTTAAAATAGTAGACTAAATATGGTTACAGAAAAAGGAAGCTGAGGATTAGTAAAGAGATTTAAAGTGAGCAGTGAGATGCTATAAAATAACAACAATCCAGCATACTGAGAAAATTTACAAATAAGAATGCTAAACTATTGTCAACCTGTGGGAGTGCTGGAAGAGTTGAATGGACAAATGTAGATCTGATTCTCAACAAGAGGAAAGAGGAAGGATCAATGGAAATGTATGCAGATTTATTTAAGCTTTGGAGCTTAATTGTAATACCAGGAAAGATTATGGAGTTGGTATTAATGGGAAGGTTTGAAATTTCATGATAAAAAAAAGATCATAAATAGTAACTGTTTCTAAACTAGAAGTTGCTATCAAATTTATTGGAGAAATAATAGAGATATTTCTTTTAAAAAGCAGAATAAAAACTAGAATAACTGCTATTGAGAGTGGAGGGCCACATTCTCCACTCTTCATATTTTCATAAAACAGGGAACAACAGGAAGAAAAAGCTGGAACAACTTTTCCTTCTGGAACAACAGGAAGAAAAAGCTGACTTAAATGGAGTATATGGTTCAAAACAAAGAAATGCACTGTTTCGGGAGGCCAAGGCAGACGGATCACCTGAGGTCGGGAGTTTGAGACCAGCCTGACCAACATGGAGAAACCTTGTCTCTACCAAAAATACAAAACTAGCTGGGCGTGGTGGCGCATGCCTGTAATCCCAGCTACTCAGGAGGCTGAGGCAAGAGAATCGCTTGAATCCAAGAGGCAGAGGTTGCGGTGAGCCAAGATCACACCATTGCACTCCAGCCTGGGCAACAAGAGCAAAACTCTGTCTCAAAAAAAAAAAAAAAGAAAGAAAGAAAAGAAATGCATTGTTTCTCCTACCTTGCTTTCTATTGGATCAAATGACATGTAGTCCAAGTCTTTGAGATCTTTGTAAAAGTGTGACAGCTCTTGTACTCAAATGACTTTAAGAAGGTTTAGTAGACAAATTGCATTAGTGATAGAAAGCGATGCTATGAAGGTAGGGTGCTGTAGTAAAAAGGGGTTTGGCTACAGACACAGAAGAACAAATATTGTATTATTTAGCGATATGAGGAACATACAGCAGGCAAATTCATAGATGGAAAGTGAAATAGGGATTACCAGGGTCTAGGGGGAGAAGGAATGGGGAGTTATTTAATGAATACAAAGTTTATGTTGGCAATGATGAAAACATTTTGGGAATAGATAGTGGTGATGGTTATACAATATTGTGAATGTACTTAATACTGCTGAATTGCAACTTACCAATGTTTAACATGATAAATATGTATATTTTCCAGCAATAATTTCTTAAAAGGCCTGGCTTTGACCAAATAATCCTGGGTTTGAATCCCAGATTCCTGTACATCGAGCCCCCCGTCCTATACAGACAGGAGCCTTGTGCTGACCAGGGGCCAGAGGCCACAGAGAGCTGACTGGGCCTAGGCAAGAGGAAGTGGCAGAGGACTTGGCACAGGAGCTAAGGGTGAGCCAAGAGGTGGTGCAGAAATTAGGAAGAATTCAGTCCTGGCACAACTCACTAAAAAAATAACTGTCCAAATATGAATTGATTGGCTTCAGGAAATAGTGAGTTTCTTATTACTGGAGGTACTGAAAGCTGCTTACCCCCTTGGTAAGGGCATTCAAGCATGAAATTATGTTTAATGACCTTTAAATTCCCTTCCAAAAGAGCAAGCACGTGATGTTTATTCCTTTACCATAATCTCCTTAAACTATAAGATATACAGAAATGTCCCCCAAATGTTCCACTTCCAGCAAAATGGAAAAATAATGGAGAAAAAGAACTCTCAAATTATTTATTCAACCTACTCCCAGAGAAGCATATTGGGATATTCAAAAATAGGAAATAAAAATAAAAGAAGCCTTAGGAATAAGAATTATCATAGTCATTATATAAGCTTATGAATTTGTTTTCAAGAGTTCCTTAGATATATATGGTACTTAGAAAGAGCTAATTCTGTCTGAAACAGGTCTAGACTCAATTAACTCCTGTTCAAAGCATATATGTATTCATTTATTCATTCATTCCACAAATAAGTTGACCTTAATAGGACAGATAACCTAGAACACAAAAAGGGTAGGAAAATGAATAAGATAAAACTTCTGCTACCAACAGTCCAGACTAGTTACTGTGTTCCAAGAGGTTAGAAATTCAGTGTGGCTGATATATTATGCATCTATGATGACCTTTCTTTTTAAAACTGTAATTTTAAAAAATTATTCACATTTTGACACCTAAGAAGTAATTCTAAGAAAGTAATCAGAGATTCATATAAATATTTATGCATTAGGATGTTCACTAAAATATTATTTATAATAATGAAAATTTTAAAATGACCTAAATGTCCAACAAGAAGAGAATGGTTAAATAAATTATAGGATGTATGACAGCCAGCATCCTCCACAGCCAATAAAACTTAACATTTCGGAGACTATTTAATGATAAGGGAAATGTTTACAATATAATGTGGAGTAGCAGTATACCGATTTGTACAAAATGTGATCCAAATTTTGTTTTTTATGTGTGTGGATATGTTTATATGAAATATTGAAAAGAGAAAGAGAAAGAAGAGAAAGGAAATAGATACTAATATTACTTAACAACAGATTGAAGGATCATGGATAATTTACTTTTTTTCTATTTTTCTTCATGTTTTACGTAGTAATTTAGAGTCAGAATTGTTACTTAAAATATTTAAATAAAAGTAATGGCTTTTAATATTTTTCCCTAATTTTTATTCTAAAATCCTTTGGATTTATCTTTTGGATTTGCCGTACTCTGACATTTGGTGAGAGATTTTCTTTTCTTTGAAAGTGGAATATTCAGCACTTTGGGAGGCCGAGGCGGGTGGATCATGAGGTCAGAAGATCGAGACTATCCTGGCCAACATGGTGAAACCCTGTCTCTACTAAAAAAAAAAAATACAAAAAATTAGCCAGGCATGGTGGCGGGCACCTGTGGTCCCAGCTACGCGGGAGGCTGAGGCTGGAGAAGGGCGTGAACCCGGGAGGTGGAGCTTGCAGTGAACCGAGATCGCACCACTGCACTGCAGCCTGGGTGACAAAGCGAGACTCTGTCTCAAAAAATAAATAAATAAATAAAAGTGGAATATTGTTCAAAGAAACTGACTTATAGTAATAAGAATAACCACCATTTATTGAGCCCTTATGAATAGAACACAGTACATGCATAACCTAATTCTCACAACAAAATGTAAATTAGTTGTTATTATCCCATTTCACATACAAAGGAACCGAGGCTCAGTTATACAACTTGTACAAAGAGGACCCAAACATGGGCTTCCCCAATCCTTTTTCCACTCTTTCCATTGAGTCACACGGCTACCCAAGTTTTTTTCCTGCTTGTCCAACCAACTATAAGTTTAAATAAGGGTAACAGATAGCACACTGCACTTCCCTCTGAAAGCAGAGGAGTCATTAGTCCTGTGAAAAAGTTTTCCTTCAGAGTAACTATTAAAATTGAACTAGGATTATGCTAAGGGGCACATAAATCATGTGAAGAATCTCGGACTAGAATTTAAGTCTCAGTTTCTAATAGGGAAATTGGGGATGACAATATCCACAGAAAATTATGCAGTACTGGGTTTGGGTCCCTGCTCTGTCACAGACCAGCCGTAGGTCTTGCACTCCCAGGCAGTCAACAGTCATCACCATCACTACCACCATCATTATTGTTGAATGGAGGCCAAGAATGAAACAATAAAAAGATAATTCCATCAAATGTTTATTTAAAACTACTCTATCAAGATAATGATTTTTTATTTGCTTTATCTCCAAAATCATTTTTTAAAAAACAAGAGTTATAAAGGTAGGAACCCCACCCAACCCCAACCCAAATGAATGCATTCACCCTGTTCACTAGTGCAGAGGAGTCTGTTAATTTAGATGCAGATAATCTCATGAGATAATATAATGGTCTCTATTATCTTGACGATGAACAAGGAATCTGAGCCTGTTAGTGAGAAGGTGCATGACTTTTTTCCCAGGCCATCCAGGATTGTTTAGCATAGTGAGATGAAATTTACAAAAGGTAACTGAATGATGAGAAGGAGTTAATATAATTTATTCCCCAATGTAATTTTCTCCACATTCTTAGGCAGGCAGGCCCCGGATACATTGTCTTTTCACTCCATCATTCTCCTAATACTTAACAAGGGCCATTAAGCTAGGTAAAAAGATGAATTGCCAGAGATCATTATGCACGCTTTTAGCAGCCCATGAAATGTACCCATGAACAATAAAGATATCTGATGACCTGTCAAGAAGATGCTTATGCAAATGAGAACATCATGATTGTACTTCTGCTTGTTCATCTAAAGGCTATCGTGAAATATAGATTGAAAAACTTCACTTGCTCAGTAGCATCACAAGTAAGAAGCTGGTTTTCGATTAGGTTATGCTAGAAATGAAAATTCATGGCCACATGCCTAATTCAGCTATAAAAGAAGACAATAATCGACATAGATCAGCATCCAACCTGATTTCCTTAGGAAACAATAATTTCATTACATGACAGTTCTTACTGCTCCCTTGAATTACAGTATTTGGTGCTGAAAATTACTTGTAATCCTCAGAAGTAAAATATATTGTAAGCATATATCATCAGCATCTTTCTGCTCTTAAATAGCAAATAATATTTCTGATTTGAATTCCATAACCTTCAAGGTATCCATGAGAATTAAGCCAGAAAGAGGTTGAGGCAATGGATATAAGCCATACAGCAAACTCCTCATGGGAGCATGAACTCAGCTCAGTTTTTCTGACACCCAGCTGCCTCCTCTCGTGACTATGTAGTGAGTGACATTGTATACAAGAGTGGGGCATTGGTTTCAAGGAGGACCATGTGCATTAAATATTAGCTGTGTGGCTTTTGCCACAGTCTCCCTGGGCTTCAGTCTCACCATCTGCAAATGATAACAGTACCTATCTTGGAGGGTTATTATGAGAATTTAGATGAGGTAACATGTATAATGTTCTTACCCTAGTGCCTGGCAGGTAATTAAGGACGCCACTTAACAAATGACAGTGATTATCAGATGAGACATCTATCTGCTTAGCTGACATCTCCACTTGAATCTCAATCTTAGCCTGTCCAAAAGTGAACTCTTCATTTTCTCCCTCAAATGTGTTCCCCCCCGCAGTCTTCCTTCTTTCAATAAGCAGCAATTCCATGCTTTCTTTTGTTCAGGTCAGAAATTGTGGAGTCATCCTTGAAGCCACTTGTTTTCCCCTCATACTCCACATACTTCATCAGCAAATCCTGTCACCTCTACCTCCAAAATGTATTTATAACCCAACCATGTCTCACTACCTCCAGCTACCTCCTAGTCCACACCACCATAATCCCTGGCCTGGATCACAGCTCTAGCTTCTTCCTGTTTGACTTGCTTCCTCCCTTGTCCCCCTACAGTCTATTCTCTACACAACAGTCAGATAATTCAGACTATGGCATTCCCTTCCTCAAAACTCCCCATGCCGTCTCTTCTCACACAGAGTAAAAGCCCAAGTCCTTCCAATGGCCTATAAATCCCCCTGAGATGTGATCCCACCTACCTTGCTGCCCTGTCTCTGCTCACAGTTCCCATTGCTCATTCCTCTGTAACCACACTGACCTCCCTGCTTCATCATCCTTGGTAACGATACCATCTTATTATTTCTTAATTTTATTTCTCCCTACTACCACCTCCACGATGTAAGGCCCATGAGAGCAGGGATTTAATCTGTTCTGTTCATCCTGTTTCACAGAACAGGGCATATTTCTATTTGATGACTAGAAGGAAAGACACACAATGAATGCTTCATTATTATAAGAAATAGATAGGCCAGGAATGATGGCTTACGCCTGTAATCCCAGCACTTTGGGAAGCCAAGGTGGGCAATTGCTTGAGTCCAAGAGTTTAAGATCAGCCTGGGCAACATAGCAAGACCTCATCTCTACAAAAGAAAATTGAAAAAATAAGCCAGGTGTGGTGGCACATGCCTACCGTCCCAGCTACTCAGGAGGCTGAGGTGAGAGGATAGCTTGAGTCCAGCAGACAGAGGTTGCAGTGAGCCATCGCATCACTACACTCCAGCCTGGGCGACAGGGCAAGACCCTGTCTCAAAAAAAGAAAAAGAAAAAGAAATAGATGTGTTCCATGATGTTTGAGGTTTTAAGGGCTAAACCAGGGGTGTCCAGTCTTTGGGCTTCCCTGGGCCACATTGGAAGAAGAAGAATTGTCTCGGGCCATATATAAAATATGCTAACACTAAGGATAGCTAATAAGCTAGAAAAGAAAATTGCACACAAAAAAATCTCATAATGTTTTAGGAAAGTTTACAAATTTGTGTTGGACCATGTTCAAAGCCTTCCCGGGCCACATGCAGCCCACAGGCCATGGATTGCACAAGCTTGGACTAAACTAAATGCTGCAAATTAAGGTTTAAAAGTTCATCCTAAGTAAGTTTTTTTGAAAAGACTCAATCAATCAATTAAACAACTTGTTTCACTAATGAGAAAACCGAGGTCTAAAGACAAACCCAAAGTCACATGGTATGTGCCAGAACCAGGATTCAAACAAGTTCTTCTGCACCAAGTTCGTGTACTTGCCCCTCAAGTTTATGCTGTCTATTAAGTCTGAGGCATGCTGTAGTCTCAACTCCATAAATTATAAAAATGTATAGAAATTCAGTTCTGGTTCCAACTGGCTCCAGGACTGGTTGACTAAGGATTTTGTAGAAAACTATTTTATTTGATGTTCAGTTTATTTAAAATCTTTGACTTTAGGTTACAGAAGGTATACTATTATAAATGATAAAACATCTACCAGTTGTTGAGAGTCCATGTCCCCATCACAGTGTTAAATGCTTTACGAGGATTAGTGCAATGAGTCTTTACAACAGCCTTCTGAGGTACTATTATCCCCACTTTGTAGTGGAAGAAACCAAGGTTAGAGGAGGCTAGATAACTTGCAGAAGGCAGCACAGCTAGCAAGAGATGGGGCCATTATCTGTACTTGGGTGCTCTACCTCCACAGCCAATGCCCTACTGAATCAAGAAAGCTGCACAGTTAACATTTTATGGTAAATGTTTATTAAGGGTTTAGTTGCTCTGTAAGTTCATTTTATTTTGTCCACTCTTCTAAAAATGAGACATATTATAAATACCATTTTGAAAGCATCTTTTACATATCTTAGTGAAACTTACGCTCATTTGCAAAATACATCATATGTGTATATTTCTCCTTAGAATGAATAGTGCAGAAATTTAAACATATCCCTGGAGAAATGCTGAGTTTGGTTATCAGCACACCTTAAGGCATCAAATATTTTCATTAAAAACATATGGAGACATGAAGGTTTGTGCTCCCTTTCTCAGACATCCACTGATGTCAATAGCGGTGATGATCTGAAATAAACAAAGTGGTTAGCTATAGTATGCCTCAGGAGTTTCTTGTGAAAGTGCCAAATAATGATACTGAAGGGAGGAAATGCTGAAACATGAAATGTGTGAGTAAGTGGGTTAGTCACTAAAGTTGTCATGGGTCAGGAGACATATCTTATGGCTTCTCAGAACTTAACATTCCAGAAATCACTGAAAAAGGTGAGAAAGTTCAGAGAAAATGAGACAACCTCAGAGTCTAGTGACGGTGTTTTCCAAAGAACACTGAATAATGTAATTATGTTATTTCAATTTCAACTGCAAATTATATGATTCAAGGAGCACTTCATTACTCAAAATTCCTAAGGGGGAAAGATTATATATTGGCACTACATTGTTTAAGATAAGAAACTTTTTAAAAATCTAAGCCCTTATCTGAAACATTATATACATACACAACGGCTCAAATGTGATTTTATGGAAATCGGTGAGTTAGACAGGGAGAGTAAGTTGGATGGGGAAAACCTTGGAATATTCTAGGACAAAAAGGTCAGAAAATATTCCAGACCTTGGGAATTTGGTTATAGGTCTAGAGTGGAAGCCAAGAACAGAAAACGGTACAAAAGAAAATGAAACTCATCTGTTATTTCCCTTAACTGCTATCCACGGTGCCACCTCCTGGCTAGGAAAAAGGGGTAGTCACGTGAAATACTAGGTTTTCACATCTTTCCATCCCTTTAAGAGAAAATTCAGAAGAGATAAGAATATCTTAGCATTTCCTTGTGAGTTTAACCATTCAGCTAAGGGAAATGCAGAAGACCAGGGCAAAGGCAAATGACCTCAGGGCCTCTTTTATCTGGGTTAATGAGGGAGTCAAGCACGAGCCTGTCTGTCTGGCTGCTTGTGCCTGCAGTTCTTTAGGGGCAGGGCAAATTATACTTAAGTTTTAAGTCTAGGGTTGAATAATACATCAGATTGGAAAAAAGGCTTGTCATTTTCAGGGTGCTTATGTGTAACTCAGAATCAGAGTATATTCTGGTTTGAACTGCAAACTTAAATCTTGGAAATGTTTGGTTTGGTTTGGTTGGATACCATGGATTATGAAAAGAGCTCTGCACCAGGAGTGTAGAGACCTGAATTCCAAGCCTATGTGTGCTTTACTAGCTAGGCAGATGAGAACAGCTCATTCAGCTTCTGAGATTACAATAAAAGAGTTGGATTAGATGCTTATCTCTAAGTTTCCTTGCAGCTCTATGAATCTTCTATGAATCTTTATTCGAGAACAGCTGTCTAAAAGAAATACCATGTGAGCCATAGATGTAAGCCTCAAATGTTATTTTGTCTTCCAGCAGCCACATTAAAATTTTTTAAAAACTGATTACATTAGTTTTAATATATGTTATTTAGCCCAATCATATGGCCAAAATTGTATTACTTCAATATGTAATTGCTATTAAATAACAGTTTTGTGTTAAATAATATTAATTATTTTACATTATTTTCTTTGTGCTAAAACTTCAAAATTGGTGCGTATTTTAAACTTGCATCATATCTTAATTTGGACTAGCCACATTTCTTTTTTTTTTTTTTTTTTTTTTTCTTTTATTGTAATTATTATTATTATTATTATTATTATACTTTAGGTTTTATGGTACATGTGCCCAATGTGCAGTAAGTTACATATGTATACATGTGCCATGCTGGTGCACTGCACCCACCAACTCGTCATCTAGCATTAGGTATATCTCCCAATGTTATCCCTCCCCCCTCCCCCCAACCCACAACAGTCCCTGAAGTGTGATGTTCCCCTTCCTGTGTCCATGTGTTCTCATTGTTCAATTCCCACCTATGAGTGAGAATATGCGGTGTTTGGTTTTTTGTTCTTGCGATAGTTTACTGAGAATGATGATTTCCAATTTCATCCATGTCCCTACAAAGGACATGAACTCATCATTTCTTATGGCTGCATAGTATTCCATGGTGTAGATGTGCCACATTTTCTTAATCCAGTCTATCATTGTTGGACATTTGGGTTGGTTCCAAGTCTTTGCTATTGTGAATAATGCCGCAATAAACATACGTGTGCATGTGTCTTTATAGCAGCATGATTTATAGTCCTTTGGGTATATACCCAGTAATGGGATGGCTGGGTCGAATGGAATTTCTAGTTCTAGATCCCTGAGGAATCGCCACACTGACTTCCACAAGGGTTGAACTAGTTTACAGTCCCACCAACAGTGTAAAAGTGTTCCTATTTCTCCACATCCTCTCCAGCACCTGTTGTTTCCTGACTTTTTAATGATTGCCATTCTAACTGGTGTGAGATGGTATCTCATTGTGGTTTTGATTTGCATTTCTCTGATGGCCAGTGATGGTGAGCATTTTTTCATGTGTCTTTTGGCTGCATAAATGTCTTCTTTTGAGAAGTGTCTGTTCATGTCCTTCGCCCACTTTTTGATGGGGTTGTTTGTTTTTTTCTTGTAAATTTGTTGGAGTTCATTGTAGATTCTGGATATTAGCCCTTTGTCAGATGAGTAGGTTGCGAAAATTTTCTCCCATTTTGTAGGTTGCCTGTTCACTCTGATGGTAGTTTCCTTTGCTGTGCAGAAGCTCTTTAGTTTAATTAGATCCCATTTGTCAATTTTGGCTTTTGTTGCCATTGCTTTTGGTGTTTTAGACATGAAGTCCTTGCCCATGCCTATGTCCTGAATGGTATTGCCTAGGTTTTCTTCTAGGGTTTTTATGGTTTTAGGTCTAACATTTAAGTCTTTAATCCATCTTGAATTGATTTTTGTATAAGGTGTAAGGAAGGGATCCAGTTTCAGCTTTCTACATATGGCTAGCCAGTTTTCCCAGCACCATTTATTAAATAGGGAATCCTTTCCCCATTTCTTGTTTTTCTCAGGTTTGTCAAAGATCAGATGGTTGTAGATATGTGGCATTATTTCTGACGGCTCTGTTCTGTTCCATTGATCTATATCTCTGTTTTGGTACCAGTACCATGCTGTTTTGGTTACTGTAGCCTTGTAGTATAGTTTGAAGTCAGGTAGCGTGATGCCTCCAGCTTTGTTCTTTTGGCTTAGGATTGACTTGGCGATGCGGGCTCTTTTTTGGTTCCATATGAACTTTAAAGTAGTTTTTTCCAATTCTGTGAAGAAAGTCATTGGTAGCTTGATGGGGATGGCATTGAATCTGTAAATTACCTTGGGAAGGATGGCCATTTTCATGATATTGATTCTTCCTACCCATGAGCATGGAATGTTCTTCCATTTGTTTGTATCCTCTTTTATTTCCTTGAGCAGTGGTTTGTAGTTCTCCTTGAAGAGGTCTTTCACATCCCTTGTAAGTTGGATTCCTAGGTATTTTATTCTCTTTGAAGCAATTGTGAATGGGAGTTCACTCATGATTTGGCTCTCTGTTTGTCTGTTATTGATGTATAAGAATGCTTGTGATTTTTGCACATTGATTTTGTATCCTGAGACTTTGCTGAAGTTGCTTATCAGCTTAAGGAGATTTTGGGCTGAGACAATGGGGTTTTCTAGATATACTATCATGTCATCTGCAAACAGGGACAATTTGACTTCCTCTTTTCCTAATTGAATACCCTTGATTTCCTTCTCCTGCCTAATTGCCCTGGCCAGAACTTCCAACACTATGTTGAATAGAAGTGGCGAGAGAGGGCATCCCTGTCTTGTGCCAGTTTTCAAAGGGAATGCTTTCAGTTTTTGCCCATTCAGTATGATATTGGCTGTGGGTTTGTCATAAATAGCTCTTATTATTTTGAGATACGTCCCATCAATTCCTAATTTATTGAGAGTTTTTAGCATGAAGGGTTGTTGAATTTTGTCAAAGGCCTTTTCTGCATCTATTGAGATAATCATGTGGTTTTTGTCTTTGGTTCTGTTTATATGCTGGATTACATTTATTGATTTGCGTATATTGAACCAGCCTTGCATCCCAGGGATGAAGCCCACTTGATCATGGTGGATAAGCTTTTTGATGTGCTGCTGGATTCTGTTTGCCAGTATTTTATTGAGGATTTTTGCATCAATGTTCATCAAGGATATTGGTCTAAAATTCTCTTTTTTTGTTGTGTCTCTGCCAGGCTTTGGTATCAGGATGATGCTGGCCTCATAAAATGAGTTAGGGAGGATTCCCTCTTTTTCTATTGATTGGAATAGTTTCAGAAGGAATGGTACCAGCTCCTCCTTGTACCTCTGGTAGAATTCAGCTGTGAACCCATCTGGTCCTGGACTTTTTTTGGTTGGTAAGCTATTGATTATTGCCATAATTTCAGCTCCTGTTATTGGTCTATTCAGAGATTGAACTTCTTCTTGGTTTAGTCTTGGGAGGGTGTATGTGTTGAGGAATTTATCCATTTCTTCTAGATTTTCTAGTTTATTTGCATAGAGGTGTTTGTAATATTCTCTGATGGTAGTTTGTATTTCTGTGGGATCGGTGGTGATATCCCCTTTATCATTTTTTATTGCATCTATTTGATTCTTCTCTCTTTTTTTCTTTATTAATCTTGCTAGCGGTCTATCAATTTTGTTGATCCTTTCAAAAAACCAGCTCCTGGATTCATTTATTTTTTGAAGGGTTTTTTGTGTCTCTATTTCCTTCAGTTCTGCTCTGATTTTAGTTATTTCTTGCCTTCTGCTAGCTTTTGAATGTGTTTGCTCTTGCTTTTCTAGTTCTTTTAATTGTGATGTTAGGGTGTCAATTTTGGATCTTTCCTGCTTTCTCTTGTGGGCATTTAGTGCTATAAATTTCCCTCTACACACTGCTTTGAATGCATCCCAGAGATTCTGGTATGTTGTGTCTTGGTTCTCGTTGGTTTCAAAGAACATCTTTATTTCTGCCTTCATTTCGTTATGTACCCAGTAGTCATTCAGGAGCAGGTTGTTCAGTTTCCACGTAGTTGAGCGGTTTTGAGTGAGATTCTTAATCCTGAGTTCTAGCTTGATTGCACTGTGATCTGAGAGACAGTTGGTTACAATTTCTGTTCTTTTACATTTATTGAGGAGAGCTTTACTTCCAAGGATATGGTCAATTTTGGAATAGGTGTGGTGTGGTGCTGAAAAAAATGTATATTCTGTTGATTTGGGGTGGAGAGTTCTGTAGATGTCTATTAGGTCTGCTTGGTGCAGAGCTGAGTTCAATTCCTGGGTATCCTTGTTGACTTTCTGTCTCGTTGATCTGTCTAATGTTGACAGTGGGGTGTTAAAGTCTCCCATTATTAATGTGTGGGGGACTAGCCACATTTCAAGCGCTCATTAGTTATATGTCCCTAATGGCTGCTGCAATGGACAAATAGATATAGAAGGCTTCGATCTTTTCTTTTCTTTTCCTTTTCTTACCTTTTCTTTTTTGTTTTGTTTTTGAGATGGAGCCTTGCTGTGTCGCCAGGCTGGAGTGTGCAACCTCCACCTCCCGGGATCAAGCCATTCCCCTGCCTCAGCCTCCCGAGTAGCTGGGACTACAGGTGTGCACCACCACGCCCAGCTAATTTTTTGTATTTTAGTAGAGACGGGGTTTTACCATGTTGGCCAGGATGGTCTCAATCTCCTGACCTCATGATCTGCCTGCCTCAGCCTCCCAAAGTGCTGGGATTACAGGCGTGAGCCATCGAGCCCAGCCTCAACTTTTCTTACATAAAGAATATGAAGCATATACCCTACCTTCAAAATTAGAATCCACTTAAAGTAGAAAATGTATTCATTGAAATGTTAGGTTCAACATGTTGAGGGTGATATAAAGGAAAAAGTGACAATAAAAACAAGGGATAGGACTTTTGACAGGAATTGCTAATGGAAAGACACAAAGGCAAGGTGTGTCATGTGGCGATGAGAAGGTTGGGCAGAAATAATGTATGCCACCTCCAGGCTTGGAGCACAAAATCTACCCACATAATCCTCCACTGTCTATCTGCCCTTATCTGCAGATGTATGCACAGTGTCCACTTAGAGTCTTTGTGGCCCTAAGAATCATGAAGCCACTAGCCACTAGGTCAGGGATTCTTTTTTCTTTTTGTTTTGTTTTTTTTTTAGAGAGACAAATTCTCACTCTTGCCCAGGCCGGAATGCAGTTGTGCAATCACAGCTCACTGCAGCATCACTTGATCCTGGGTTCCAGCGATCTTCCTACCTCAGCCTCCTTAGCAGCTAGGACTACAAGCATGCACCACTATATTTGGCTCATTTTTGTTTTTTGTAGAGACGAGGTCTCACTATGTTGCCCAGGCTGGCCTCAAACTCCTGGTCTCAAGCGATCCTCTTGCCTTGGGCCTTCTAAGGTGCTGGGATACGCCCAGCCAGGTCAGAGATTATAATCTGGGGCCTGTAGATCCTCATGGGCTCTGTGGATAGAATTCAGGCCATCCAAACATTGAATGGAGGAAAAGAACACCTGTGTTTTATTAACCTTCAACTCAAATTCAGCACTTCTCCAACTCTGAATGTAGGCAACAAAACAGTGGAATTTAGCAGTACTTGTGACTTTGTCACCAATAGAGCTCACAGATGTTTTCATAGCACATTTAAGTTGCTGCATATCTTAGAATAGCACTTCTTCAAAATGACAGTAGTTATTAAACCCTCCATGAGATCTTGTCATTGAATGCATTAATAAAGAGCACATATATTACCATATCACAGATTTTAAAAATATTTTGATAACTACAGTTCAATGAAATTGGTTTCTTTTATTATCCTCTATATATTTTTTTCATTTAAAAATGTTACTCTAAAAAGGGGTCCATAGGCTTCAACAGACCACCGAAGGTGTCCATGGTACCATGCACTAGATGAAAAGAGTCTGGGTCCACGCACAAGCCCACTGCCCTTCATTAGCCCCCAACCAAATCACCTTGGATAGTGTGATGAGTGAGATACAAATCATTATAAGCCACTGAGCGTTGATGTCTGTTTCAGCAGTTAGACCATTCTAATTAATGTACAACTGAAACATGGCTTCAGGCCACTGCCACTGGTTAACATTGCCACCAGCTTCCCTGCATTGAAGAGAAGGACACCAGCAGTGATGTGCTGGTAAACTGGGTCTCAAAAAACAACAACAACACAAAAAGACTCCCACCATGGCTGGTTTCAAGCTACCAATGTGATGTCACTGAGCTCACAGTTAGGAAAAGATGCCTGGATTCAGGTGTTGCCAGCCAGTGTGAGCTGGCTCCTAGCACACCACTGGGGTTGCTCTCCCTCACAACCATTCTGAGAAGGGTGTCTTCCTATTGCCCTTCCCTGGTTTGAGGGGAGGATTATGTGTAGGACCTTGAGAATAGTTGTTTAAAGGTGCCTATTTAAACCCTGCATCTGACTCTTTCATAATGAATAAATAAAGCAGAATACCTCACAGGCAGTAATTTGTAAATTCAACAAGCTGTTGAAAAGAACCTAATTAGTACTAATTACAATACTAGAGTGTCCCAACACATTATAATGCCATTGCTTCTGTAGAGGCATTGTGTTTAAACACTCTGAAACATTAATTAGTCTGCAGAACAAATGTGTGAGCTAGGTATTATTCAGCAGTATGTGAAAGCCAATCATTTACTCTGCAAAGGCCTGATGCCATTACTGATAGTAAAACAAATTGATTAACATAATGGTAGGACTGGGAAATGTGAGAATTATATCACATTTATTACATTATATTATTCATTTCTGACCCTCCTTTTCTCACTGGGCATTACTACTGTCCTCATTTTCATAGGAGAAACTGAAGGCAGCCAGTTGACAAGTCCAAAATCTCCAGAGAATCCAACTTCAGATTCAGCGAGTCCTCAGGAAATTGTCGTGCCTGTTTTCCAAAGGTGAAAGCTCCATTTATTTATTTTTTATTGTATGCCTTACTTCCCAAATATAAATATTTTATTTGATAATGAAGAAGTTGCATAAAGGTATCATTTTATTTAAAGTTAGCTTAAAGTGGCTGCAAAGTCTGCTTTGGCCTATTCATAAATTCCATGTTAGGTGTTGCTAACATTTAGATGAGTTTTAATTTCTGGATTAAGCTATTTATAATCTACCATCTCACCCACTGAAAATATCCACTTCAAAAAGCAGCCAAAGCCCTGGCACAGTGACTCACGCCTGTAATCCCAGCACTTTGGGAGGCCAAGGCAGGTGGATCACTTGAGGTCAGGAGTTCAGGACCAGCCTGGCCAACATAGTGAAACCCCATCTCTACTAAAAATACAAAACAAGAAAAAATAGCCAACTGTGGTGGTAGGAGCCTGTAGTCCCAGCTACTCAGGAGGCTGAGGCATGAGAATCCCTTGATGCTGGAAGGCAGAGGTTGCAGTAAGCCAAGATCACACCACTGCACTCCAGCTTGTGTGACAGAGGAGACACACACACACACACACACACACACACACACACACACACAAATAGCCAAATAATTTAGAATTAAGATATTGAATCAAAAGTTTAGTAAATGTTTCCATTTAGCTCATTTAAGGTAGCTAAAGCAGCTGAACGTTCAAATCCTATCAAGCTGATACTCCTTTTCATTAAAGAAAAAGCTATGTAGACTTGGAATTTCTAGAAGAAACACTTAGAATTTCTGGAAGAGCATTTGATACCCTGTTACCTTTCGTCTAAGATATTTACTTGCCTGGCACATAGTAGGCACTCAATAAATGTTAGCTTTTACTACAGTGATTATCATTTCTCAGCCAGGAGTTAGCATTTTTAGTTAGGAACTGATATCTCACTTGACATGCTCAGGTCTTAGTCATGCTCTAAAATTCTTACTTACTTTAAATGTAAACCATACATTTCAATTATTGTTACTAATTTAATTCTCCTCTCTAACAAAACCATTTTAAATATTTATACTCCAGATATTACACATTTGCCATTGTTGCTCATAAAATTTGGCTTTATTTTAACTCTAAGCCTGCATCTGCTTTGCTTAGGCAATTTTTCCTGTGTAACTCGTGCTGAATGAGTTACACAGGAAATAATCCTTTAAACAAACACATTCAATCCAAATTTGGAAAATCTCTGAATTCTTTTTAGCTAATCATGGAAATTGTCACTTGTTCTGTGTGCGAACCAGAATTAAGGGCACAAGGCCACCAATAATGATGTGCTTTTTAAAGGAACATCCACAGTTTTCCTTCATTTCTGAATTGATCCTGCTCAGCTGCTCTGGCCCCAGACCAGTCCCATCTCAGCAGCTCCCTGTGTACATTCAGTTCTCTGCAGGCTACTTTGTTCCTCTCCCAACTCCATGGAGAATGTTGGTAGCAGGTCAGTACAGCTACATTCTGCCTAGATGTTCCGGCAGGCTACAGAAACACAGCAGTCATATTGCTCTTGCCTGAAGACTGGAGACTAGGGAGATTTTTTTATATCTTCCATTTTTCTCATCATGTTCACGTTTGCCTCTGTGTTCGCACATGGAGCATATAATGACTGCTTTACCATCTTTGTCTGCTAATTTCACCATGTCTATAATTCCTGAGTCTATTTCTATTGATTTATTTTCTTTATACTTGCGGATATTTTCCTGCTTCTTCTTCTGCCTACTGTGATAGTTTTTAACTGGATGATGGATATTAGATATTGTGAATTTTACATTGTTGAATGGGTATTTTGTTTCATTCTTATAAAGAATTTGCACTTTATTCAAGCAGGCAGTTAAGTTACTTGGGATCAGTTTGATCTGTTTGAGGTTTGCTTTTAAATTTTTATTAGAGCAGGTCCAGAGCAGCCTTCTAGTCTAGGGCTAATTTCTGCTCACTACTGCTGAAGACTCTAACCCATATCTATATATCATAAGGCCTTTCTACTTTGGATGATGGAAGCATGAACTATTTCCAGCTCTGAGTGAAGGCCAGGAATTCTTTGGCCCTATAAATCCAGAGACACATGATCTTCTGTTCTAGAAAAAAAGCTTTTACTTGTTTAATAATTTTCTCCCCTTCATTTTCTTTGTTCTCTGTTTTCTGGGACTTCTGTTAGTCAGATATTGAAATTTTTGGATTGACCCTTTAATTTTTTTTATATTGCCTCTTCTATTTTCCATCTTTTAATCTTTGTACTCTATTGTCTAAGCAAAGCAGACAGAGGCTTAAAGTTAAAATAAAGACAAGTTTTATCAGCAAATGTGTAATATCTGACATATACATGCTTAAAATGATTTTTTAGAGAGAAGAATTAAATTAATACCAATAATTGCAATGTACTGTTTAAATTTAAATAAGAATTTTAGATCTTAGAATTTAGATGCAAAATCCCCTCAACTTTATTTTCCAAGGCACCAATTGTATTTTCTAAAATGTTGATCATCAGATTTTTAATTTCCAAGAGCTCTTTCTTATTCTATTATTGTTTCTTATCACAATCCTGAACTTGTTTTACAAATGCAATACTTCTCTTATTTTCTAAGATACTCATTACAGTTTAAACTTTTTTCTTCTCCTTTCATTCACGCATTAAGCAAATATTTATCTGTCAGGAACTGTGAACCAGACACTGATCTATTTGCTGAGGGTGCTATTCATTTCATAACAATGAATCAAGACAAAGACCCTGCTTTCATACAGCTTACATTCTAGTGGTGGCAGACAGACAACAACAACAACAAAATTTTTGTTGTTGTTGTTGTTGAGACGGAGTCTCACTCTATCTTGCCCAGACTGGAGTGCAGTGGCGCAGTCTCGGCTCACTGCAGCCTCCACACTGCGGGTTCAAGCGATTCTCCTGTCTCAGCCTCCAAAGTAGCTGGGACTATAGGCGCGTGTGCCACCACACCCGGCTAATTTTGTATTTTTAGTAGAGACAAGGTTTCAACATGTTGACCAGGCTGGTCTCAAACTCCTGACCTCAGGTGATCCACCTGCCTTGGACTCCCAAAGTGCTGGGATTACAGGCGTGAGCCACCACGCCCAGCCAGGCAACAAAATATTAATAGGCATCTCCTCCCATCAAACCTCCCATCAAACCTCCCTCTTACTCACTACACTCCCAACATAACACCCTTTCTTCAGTTCCTTCAAGTACTTCCCCCTCCTCCCCCTTCTATATGCTGTTCTTTTGTTTTGTTTTGTTTTTTGTTGTTGTTTTTTTGAGACGGAGTCTCGCTTTGTCGCCCAGGCTGGAGTGCAGTGGCGCCATCTCGGCTCACTGCAAGCTCCGCCTCCTGGGTTCACGCCATTCTCCTGCCTCAGCCTCCTGAGTAGCTGGGACTACAGGCGCCCACCGCCAGGCCCGGCTAATTTTTTTTGTATTTTTAGTAGAGACTGGGTTTCACCATGTTAGCCAGGATGGTCTCGATCTCCTGACCTCGTGATCCACCCGCTTCGGCATCCCAAAGTGCTAGGATTACAGGCGTGAGCCACCGCTCCCAGCCTATATGCTGTTCTTTCTAACCAAAATATACTCCCCCGGTTCTTCACACGATAGCAACTTATTATCCTTCTGAATACCACAGGCAAGTATATGTCATCTCCATGCCCAACTGCCACCATCAGTTTTCTATCTCAGTGCTGTTTTTAATCCCTTCATGACACTTATCAAAATCTGTAATGTTGGTTACCTACTTAATAGCCATCCTGCTTCCTTCTTGCTAAACTGAACCTGATTCTGTTTGGGTATCCATGACCCTCCCTATAACCATGTGCTTCAGAGAAATGGCTCTAACCCCAGTTCAGGGGTGAATCTTCATTGTTCTAACCAAATCATGATAATCCCATACTCTTGCCAGTGATGGCTTAGGAAGGAATGTGTGACCCAATTTTGATCAGTGGGATGTAAGGGAAAGTCTGTTAGTAAGGCATCTGGAAAAGGTTTCTTTGCTCTTATAAGGAGACTCAAAGAATAGACAGATCTCTTTTTAGCCTCTGGGACATTGCTGTGCATAAGAATTTAATACTATTTGCTGTTGCAGCCACCTTTCAAGCATAAGAGAGCTGGGCCACAGACAGTAGGAAGAAATAAGCTGGCTTTTGGTGATATCACTGACCCACTTAATTAATCCTATCTTCATACTTGTTATGTTCCCATGAGCTCTTCTTGAGGAATCTACTATATAATGAGCTCTAAACACCAGAGAGACGTCAACATAAGGACTGATGCATTAAATAACACTTCATTGTGAAACAAAGAGTGAATGAGAAAAGAGAATAGAATATAATGATTATATGGTTTAACGTAGTAAAATCATAAAATAAAGTTGGAGAATTGGATTAGCATATATAAAAATTTTGTCTCTGATTTTAAAAAGTTTTTTCAACAGCTTTCCAGAATCATAATTGATGATGGCAGTATTTGTATTATTATTCTGAGACTGTTGTGTGTATTTGGTACAATAAAGCAAACGAGAATTTGAGTATATTTAATTCTATCATTGCCTAGTGCCTTTGAGAACCATGATTCTCAGTGTGGAAAAGGATATGTATAAGTATAATATTAAAGAGATACATTTCCCCTAGTTCTGTAAACTAAAAAAGTCCAGAAATAATGGCCAACCCAGTTGTAGCAGTGAACATAGCTAGACTCAAATTGTAATATTGAAATATTATTTCCCACTAAAAGAAATCAGAGGTTCTTATAGATTTTGCTTACTCCCAATATGGGACAGGAAAGAAACAGGATGAACCTAAAACATCTTGACATACCAGATGGCAAGGAAGTTATCAAATACTACTGGGGTAATTTCCAAAAGATTCAGGAGCCAACTTGAAGAGTTTTTCATTGGCCAATGATGGGAAATTGGAGCTTCGATAAAATAAGATTACAATGGGATTTGTGAGTTCATAATGATTTTTATATTCAATTGATCATCTTTAAGGGATGTCAAGAAACCAGTAAATTATATTGAACACTGGTAAATAAAAGCAAAAATTAATGTTTTTTTTCCTGCCTTTGAATCATACTAGGTAACCAAATGATAGATACGGGAAGTATTGCTCTATAAAATTATCTCAGCTAATAAATGAAAACAAAATGACATATTAGAATATCACCATTTTTCAACCCCCAATAAATTTTTTTCATTTTGTATGACTTTTATTAACGCAAGTGATAAAGAAAAAAATACATAAGCAAATCAAAATTCCACGTAATAGAAAAATAAAAATTTTTAAAATATATTTCACTGTGACCAAGTAGGGTATATCTTAGGAATGGAAAAATATTTTAAATATTAAAATTCTAATGACCACGTTAAAATATTATTAGAAAAAATCAAGTCTTCAATAAAATTCAGTATATATTTATGATTAAAAATTTTAAGCAACTTAATGAAAAGGAGGGAGTATCCTTAAGCTAAACCATAAATCTATGGTTAACATCATACTTAATAGCAAAATGGGGAACATTCCTTTTCAAGTAGGAACAGGATAAGGATGTTTGCTGTCATTCTTATTGCTGAATATTGTGCTGGAGGTCCTAGTAAATTCAATAAAACAATAAAAAACGAGGTATAAAGATTTAAAAGAATTGAAAACTGTCAAATTTGCAGATAATATATGCACACAAAAAATCAGAGTGAATGAGCAAATTATTACAACTAATAAGAGGCTTTGAAATGTTTGTAGGATACAAAAATCAACATGCAAAAACAAAATAGCTTTCTGGTGCTCTTAAAATAACCAGATGGAAAATACAAGAGAAAATAATAGTAATCATAATAGTAAGAAAAAGTGAAAGGCACCAATAAATAAACTTATTAAACATTTTTGTAAGATTGTTATATAGAAAACTATACAACTTTAAGGATGAAAGAAAAGCATGTATTATGGAAGAGATGTGCCATACTAAGGTTTGAAAGACTCAATATCTTTGAGATGTCACTTCTTCCTAAATTTATCTGTAGATTCATGCAATTTCAATAAAATTATAAGATGGTTTTTCATGAAATTAACAGTTTAACACATATGGAAGGATAGCCTACACCTTCTGACAATGAGTAAGAAGAAAGAAGATCTTGCCCTTTGGTTATTAAGATTTATCATAGAGCAATAATAACTAAATCGGTGTTATACCAGCACAGAGATTAGACAAATAAATCAAGGGACTGGACTAAAGAAGCTAAAAAAAAAAAAAAAGGAACCAAGATCCATATATTTCCAGTCAATGAGTTCAGTTCAGTTCTACCATTGATGGTAATAGTTTGCAGGAATGAGAATGCTGTTAAGTATTTAATGCCTGAGTGACTGCTGAGAAGTGGAAGAGACGAGTTTGCCTAGGATGCAGATGGGGAGTTTTTCACTGAGCTCCCTTCAGTCAGGACAACTTCTAGCAAAATATAGGATTTTCCGAGTGCTCTAAAGAAAACCGGAAGGCTTAAAATCCAAGAACAGGAAAAGTTTCTGATACTTACCCATGTGAGAAAAAGCATGCACAGAGAAGAGGAAATTCAGATGAAAGGAGCAATGACTGTGACCATCTGGGAGGCAGCACAGCTCAGTTAACAGCAAGGAGTTTGGAGGCAGAAAGTATTTTAAGTTCAAACCTTTTTCTACCACACACTGGCTGGATGACTTTGGCCAGGTTCTCTATTCTCTGTAAACCTTGATTGCTGCTTCTGTGAAATGGAGATAATGATATCGCCATTTGGTGTTGTGAGGATTATGTGAGCTCATGCATGCAATGCTCTTAGCTCAGTCGCTGTCCCATGGTAAGGGTTCAATGAAGGCTCCATGGCACTTTCTAGGGGAAGACAAGAGGGAAGGTTGGCAGAGAGGAAAGAGAGGTCTGCCCTGGCCAGTGTTGCTCAGGGCCCAAATCAGAGAATACTGAAATTCATGGCGGCATTTCTAAGAGGGTGGAGATGATTTTGAAGTACCTAACATATGTTGCCTTTATTATTTCACCGTTCAAAAACTTTAATTCTATTTCTCATTGAATTTCAAGTTCCTCTAAAGCGGAGACAGTTCAACCCCCAGTGAATTAATGGGTCTCGGCTGTAAGTATCAATGGAACGCTACTAACATCACAAAAAGAGAGGCAGCCAGCTATTATGTGCCTCCAGATGAAGAATACAGGGCCGGGCGCAGTGGCTCACGCCTGTAATCCCAGCACTTTGGGATGCCGAGACGGGCGGATCACAAAGTCAGGAGATCGAGAACATCCTGGCTAACACGGTGAAACCCCGTCTCTACTAAAAATACAAAAAAATTAGCCGGGTGTGGTGGCGGGTGCCTGTAGTCCCAGCTACTCGGGAGGCTGAGGCAGGAGAATGGCGTGAACCTGGGAGGCGGAGCTTGCAGTGAGCCGAGATCGCGCCACTGCGCTCCAGCCTGGGCGACAGAGTGAGACTCCGTCTCAAAAAAAAAGAATACACACCACTACCTGTAGTCTTCACAGAAGGATTGATTCTTTTCTGTGGCGGCATAGTATTCCAAGGTGTATATGTACCACATTTTCTTTATCGATGGGCATTTAGGTTGATTCCATATCTTTGCTACTGTGAATAGTGCTGCAATGAACACATGCATGCAGTCCTTTGCAGGAACATGGATGGAGCTGGAGGTCATTATTCTTAGCAAACTGACGCAGGAACAGAAAACCAAATGCCATTTATTCTCACTGATGAGTGAGAGCTAAATGATAAGTACACATGGACACATAGAAGGGAACAATAGACACTGAGCCCTATCAGAGGGTGAAGGGTGGGGGGAGAGACAGGATCAGGAAAAATAACTAATGGATACTAGGCTTAATACCTGGATGATAAAATAGTCTGTACAACAAGCCCCCATGGCACTTTGTTTACCTATGTAACAAACCTGCACGTGCTGCACATCTTCCCCTGAACTTAAAATAAAAGTTAAAAAGAAAAGGTTTGATTCTGAGACTGATCAAGTCTCACTATCTCTGTCAATTTGTAGAAAATACAGGAGAAATGTGTGGAACTGCACCATGAGTAAACTCCAGACTGTGAAAAACTCTGCATATCAAACAGCTCAAGTCTTTCAACAGATAATCTGCGAGTAAAAGATGTAAGGGAAATGTGTAGATTAAAAGAGACATCTTTTTAAGTGAGTAAGACTATAAAGTTTACAAATACATAGTTGGGTGATGAAACCATAAGGAAATAGAGACAGACATTATTATAAAAGCTAGGATTAGTGAGGTGGTAGTCTATTACCAGGGTAGCCCCTACATAGGTGTTCATGCCTGTGTGTAGTCCTCTCTTGAATCTGGGCTGGCTCGGAGACCGGCTTTAACCAACAAAATGTGGCAGAGTAATGTGATGCCATTCCAGGCCTAAGCCACAAGAAGTCCTAGAAGCTTCTACATGCTTTTACACTCTAGCAATGTAAGATCCTGACCCACCATTTAAACAGTTCAGTATCCTATAGGAGAGGTCATGTAGAAGGGCCACCTGGAGAGAAAGAAAGCCTTGTCAGCTAAGTCCAGCCACCAGCTGATCCACCAGATGCACGCATCCACAGGAATGACCACCAGCAAAAATAAAAAGTAGAACCACCCAGCCTGGACCCAGTTCAGCAGAATTGTGAGCAAATAAATACCTGTTTTAAGAGCCAAGATCTTTGAGGTAGTTATAAATAGATAACTGAAAATAGTGGTCATTTTTGGAGAAACAAAGAGGTCTAGAATTGGGACGGGGCACACAGAAGCCTCCTTTGATGGCTAGTGAAGCTCTATGTCTTGACCTGCATAGTGGCTACTAAGTATTTGCCTTATAATGATTCACTAAGCTATGCATTTGTTTTGTGTGGCTGTCTGGGCCTATGTTTTCTTTTAAAATAAAAATAGTTTTTAAAAAGGAAAAAGAAAAAAAATCCACATGGTTTGGCATAGAGACATTTACCCTTCTTCCAAAATTCCTTGAGAATATGGACCTTTTAAAAGTCGCTTTGGGGCTCCTAGTAAAAACTATTAATTTATTTTAATCCTATAGACTCATTCCATACAACATCAAGCATAGAAATACAAACTTCCTTAGGTCCAAGAACCTGCAATTTGCAAAAGTGAATTAATTGCTTTCATATCTCTAAAGCATTTATTCTCTTCTCTAAGTGAGAAAAAACATACAGTAACAAAGGCAGGGGGCACTTTTTAAAAGCTGGCATGCATTTTCGCATTGGCAGCAACTTGCTAGTCTGTTTTTAAAATGAATTTTCCAGTTTTAAAGGAGAAAATCTGCATTGCATTTGGGGTTCTGTTAAATCTCTTTCTCTCTCTCTCTTTCCCTCCCTCTCTCTCTCTTTGTGTGTGTGTGTGTGTGTACATATGTGTGTTAGTTTTGAACTGTTGGTAAAGTGCCTTAAACAGACTGTAGCAGATGAATTTTGCTTTTATTCTCCTGTCTTCCTTTCCATTATGCTTTTATCTTCACTTCTGACTTCATTTCCCATTTCACAGTGCAAATTGTTATATGTACCTTATTTCTTAGAGTGATGTTACCCAGCTATACTAACAAAAAAATTAAAATTTCTGATTAGGAGATTAAAATTCACTGCCATGATTCACACTGCATGTTTGGTAAAACATTCACAGTACATTTATTTTAATGAAATTAGAAACTACCTTTACAAATTGGGCTCCTGCTATTGCACTTTCTACCTGTGAACCCAGTTCAGCCCTTCCCAGAGATTATAATAGAGTAAAACTACAATCAGCTCAGTAGTTCACAGTAAAAGATAATAAAAATTACTATTGTCACCCTAGTAGTTACTATTACTAGAGCACCTCTGATGATGTGGCCCTCTTACAGCCAACGTCCATAGTAAAAAGAAGTTTTTCATCAAGACCAGGGCTTGATTCATCATCTAACTCTACGGGGTTTATCAAGGCTTGTATTAGAAGCCACAAGAGAAAGTCACTCTTTGTTCCACAAGTACAGGAGAAAATGTTAATCTGTCTCAGTCTACTGTCTTTTCTGTCTTTGTGGTTGACTCTAAGAAACTCACAACTCACAAAATCCTTTATGGCTTTGCAACATGAGATTTGGTTTCCTAAAGAGCTTCCCATTTCTAAAGTATTGGTTTCAATTCACAAAGACCAAAGGAAATAGAAAGTAATTATTGATACTAGCAATTCCTAATTTGCAGTAGTTTTCCTTATTTGAAACTCCTGCTAGCTTCCTTGGTAGTCTGGCATGCTTGAAGGCATTATTTTCACTTAAAATATAAAGTGATCAATATGCATTTGTGCATTATTCATAGTGGGCCTTCTTTCTCCTGTTTCCTCCATCCCCACTACTCTGGAGCAGCTGCAATTTCTCACTTCTTACAAAAGCCTATTCATGTCTACAAATTAAGAGCTGAGACAAATACTATAATCTTTACCCACTTTCTACTTTCTTTGGATTACTTTTTCTTAAAGGGGACCCAATAAGGCAGCATTTAGTATACTGGTTAAGATGCTTTGGGCCACACGTAAAAAGAAGATAATTGTAGTAGACAATAAGGTTTGTCTGTGGACAACAATAAAACCACAATAACACTGACTTAAAGAGATGGAAGTTTCTTTCTTTCTTTTTAAGGTCCAGAGGTAAATGGTCCAGGGCTGGTATGGAGGTTCTTCTCACAGGAACTTAGCCTCCTTTTGTACAGTTACTCTGCCCTACATGTGCTCCTTCTTGAAAGGATACCTCATGGTCCATGATGGCTGCTCCAGCCATGGTTACAATCCAGCCAGCAGTGTGGAGACTAGGACGAAGATGGTCATACCCTTCCCCTTTAATGTCACTTTCTAGAACGGCACTTCTATCTACATCCCATTGGCCATAACTCAGCTATATAACCCCATTTAGTTGCAAAGGAGTTTGGGAAATATCTTTATTATGGGAGTTCACGTGGACAGCTAAAATTTGGGGATTCTATCATTAAACATAACAGGGGAGCATGTTATTGTAGATAACTAGCAATCTTCACTATTCCAATTCAAAGGGGATTTAGTGGCTCTCATAATATGAATTATGCAGGGTTAGTGTATAGTGGCTATCAGCAAAGTTTGTCAGGGCTCTAGCTTCTTTTCTCTGAGACACCTCAGATTTGCAGTGCCCCAAGTATTGGCTTTGTCTTTAGGCTAGCTCCCCTCCTGCTCATCAAGATAAAAACAGCAGTTGCAGGCATCACATTCAGATGCAACAAAGTCAAAAGAAGGAGAAGAAGTGCCCTTCACTTTGCCTCCTTTTTAAAAGGGAAGAAAACTCGCCTAGTAGCAGCTGGCAAACTTCCCCTCAAGCATCACTGACCAGCTGGCAACATAATCCCATGCCTACTATAATCACTGGCAAGGAGACCACACCACCATGACAGGTACAGACCAATCAGCAGCCACCCTTCAGGGGCCTTAAATGGGGCTAGTGTCTCTGAAACAGAGGGCAATATCGGGAGTTTCTTTCCTTTTTTTTTTTTTTTTTAAGAGAGAGACAAGGTCTTGTCATATTGCCCAGGCTGGTCTCGAACTTCTGGGCTCAGGCAATCCTACTGCTTCAGCCTCCCAAAGTGCTGGGATTACATGTATGAGCCACCAAACCCGGCCAGGAGTTTTAATGCCTGAACAAAACTGGAGTTCTGTTAGAAAAAGGAATGGGGGCTGGGCACAGAGGCTCATGCCTGTAATCCCAGAACTTTAGGAGGCCAAGGCAGGTGGCTCACTTGAGCTCAGGATTTTGAGATTAGCCTGGGAAACATGGCGAAACCCCGTCTCTACAAAAAAATACAAAAAAACTACCTGGGCCTGGTGGCACATGCCTGTACTCCCAGCTACTCAGGAGGGTGAGGTGGGAGGATCGCTTGAGCCCAGGAAGGTCGAGGCTGCATTGAGCCATGACTGTCCCACTGCACTCTAGTCTGGGTGATAGAGTGAGACCCTGTCTCAAAAAAAAAAAAAAAAAAAAAAAATGGAGGAATGGGAAAAAGATGTTGGGTTGACATACAACGGTGTCTACCATAACGCATTTCCTAACTTTCTCATCATAGTATATCGCCATTACTAGCTAACTTGGACTCTAAGATCACACTACCAAAAATATTCAGGTTAAGTCAGACCAGTTCTTATGCCCATCTCCCACCAACAAATTATGACCGAAGAAGCAAATGTGTGGACTAGTACGACACATCTACACTAAGTAGACTGCAGATGTGTACAGCTCTCCCCCATCCTCCACCTTGCCCATGGAGACTTCATTCTAGACACATCAGTTTAAACTTTATATCTAGCCACCTAAGTTAACCCTTGTATAAATAAGAGGGAACTTCCCTGAGAAAAATATGTGCTATTTTAAAGCTGAAACTCATTTCTTATTTTATAAGCATCAGATCATTGAGAAACGTTTGGAGGAAGCCACTGGGCCCTTTATATATTATGTAACTGACTATGCAATAATAAATCCAGTGGGGGAAAACAGTTTTCCTAACTGGTATTTGCTGCTGGCAGGCCTGCAAGTGCCCACTAGGATCTGTTTATCCCATAGTTCTCAGCTGCAGCACTGACTGTCCAGTACTTTTCTGACCCTCCACAGTACTTCTTATGTGGGAGATCTTTCAGGTTTGTTTTCTTTTTGATTCGTTAAAAATTCAAGGGTAATTTTTAGAAGGAAATAAAATTATTGCTTAAACAGGAAATAATGGGGGTTTTTTTGGTTTTGTTTTGGGGGTTTTTTTAAGCTATAGTTTAATTTCGGGCATACCAAAAGCTTTTCAGAAAAAGAGGCCGGGCACGGTGACTCGTGCCTGTAATCCCAGCACTTTGGGAGGCCAAGGCGGGAAGACTGCTTGAGCCCAGAAGTTTGAGACCTGCCTGGGCAACATGGCAAAACCCCATCTCTACAAAAAATACAATTAGCTGGGCGTGGTGGCACACACCTGCAGTTCTAGCTACTCAGGAGGCTGAGGTGGGAGGGTCACCTGAGCCAGGGGAGGTCAAGGCTCACAGTGATTGTACCACTGCACTTCAGCCTGCGTAACAGAGTGAGACCCTATCTCAGAAAGCTAAAAAAAGAAAAGAAAAGAAAAGAAAACATGGCATAAAGAGAGAAGAGCACCGAAACTGACCACTGATGCCTGGAATCTATGAGCTTTCTTCCTCGTTAAAACAAGATTGGCTGGGCACGGTGGCTCATGCCTATAATCCCAGCACTTTGGGAGGCCGAGGCAGGCGGATCACAAGGTCAGGAGATCGAAGCCATCCTGGCCCACATGGTGAAACCCCGTCTCTACTAAAAATACAAAAATTAACTGGGCATGGTGGCACGTGGCTGTAATCCCAGCTACTCGGGAGGCTGAGGCAGGAGAATCGCTTGAACCAGGGAGTCAGAGGTTGCAGTGATCCGAGATCGCGCCACTGCACTCCAGCTTGGTGACAGAGTGAGACTCCGTCTCAAAAAAAAAGGATCATTTTAGGTCAGTGCTAAAAGCATCACTTAAGACTAACATATGACACGGCTCATGTGATCACAAGTTGGTCTCAGTATTATTTATTAATAGAAACATCTTATCAAGGGACATTACTGAAAGGCCTCTAGAAACAATCCTAAAAATTTATTCTGTTGTAAGAAACATGAGCATTGTCGTAATTTCCAAAACTAACATCTTTAGAAATGAAATAACTCCTTAACGTAGCTGATATATCTTTACCTAAAGTTTAACTAAATCCTAACCAACAATGTATTTTCAAAACATCCTTATGACACAGATGTTTTGAGACACACAAGGAATGGCAGCTGTTAAATGATTTGTCTTAAAGTAAAGGCTGATTCAGCGTCAGTAGCATACAGCTGCTTATGATGCATACAAAATAAAGTTAACAAAAGTCACTCAAAATATATTGACTAGCTACTCTCCTTGTTAGCAAAGTTTATCAAGCTTAAAAGAAAGTTATTGTCTCAGCTTCAGGAGCTTTCAAATCTATATTTCACTGATGGCTACTTTATGAGAAACAGGTCATAAAAGTATACTTAAACTTTACTGTCGTACTTCCAATTGTTTTGCTTACAATTGAATCAAAGCTTGAGAATAGTTACAGGCGAAAAGATGGGCAAAGAGGTAAAGATAGGGCTATGATTTTACTCAGGAACCTGGGCTTCAAAACCATCAGGAAATCACAGCCCTGTGACCCTCATTTGCTCATGCACTAACAATGTACAACACCATGCATTTTTCCAAGGTTCTTTTCTCTTTTGGCAAGACTAGCATTCTCACATGAAGCGATGAGTCTTTTTCTCTGGAGGTATTCTAACTTTAACTCTTCTCTTCCCTCTCCCACTACACATACCTTGCAAGTGCCCTCCTGAATATAGAACGAAGACAAAGCTGAACAAGACTGGGAGATGTAATGACTGTCACACCATATGCTATAGGTTTACTCATTCAAACACTTGCATTACAAGTTCTTCATCTGCCCTAACTCCCTCGTACTTTTGTATGTGTAATAATTTAATAGCTTTCAGAATAAAGAAAGTAATAATATTTTCGTATTATCTGAGTACAATGTTTGCATCAATAGCAACAAACGGCTTGGCCAGGAAGTCTTCTTTAAGCAAGTTAATCCTTCACATTGCTTGACTTCAAATGATTAGTGTACATGGCCATGCGTCCACGTTAGGTGCTCCTAAGCTTTCCAGTGAAATAAAGTCTTATATAAATGCCTTAAACACAAGTTTGCTAACATCCAAATGCAAGCCCTTTCTCACTACATTCTGTTAGATTGCCCTTTCAGTCCCTATACACTGGTAACACAAGCATGTAGCCACATTTTTAAGACTAAGGCAGGCTTCATTTCTTTCTTTTAAGCTTAGTTCAGCTCTTTTACTAATATAAATAAATCATCCATCTTTTCCCCTTTAACAAACAAAAGCAAAGAGATACTTGACCAAGTGTTATCCCCTGACAGTACAGGTTGTTGAGGATCTTTTACCTCCAAAAGCACCAGAGCAGGAATCTGTAAAATCAGCTCCGTTGCTTTTCAAGTACCCTGATTTGATATCCCTTTAAAATGGTCTTAAATGTTGTGGTGACTGAAAACAAATGTGGAATAAGAACACCAAATAAATGATTTCCTCTTAGGAAAGGATTCAAGGGCCAAACAGACCTAGAGTTTAATACCTAGTCTAGAAGATATTTCTGAAGCCGAGGGTAGGGGATCGGGCGGCGGGGCGGGGGAAAGACAGTAAATTGGTAAGATAACCAAATGTTAGGTAGCGGTTGAAGGCAAGCTTGGGGTGGGGTGTGAGAAGAGGGGAGGCCAAATACACCCAGGAAATAAAGGAGATAACGAGTCAGGACTTCCTGCAGTTTCAGTTCGGTTTGGGTTTTGTTTTGTTTTTTTTCTGCCTCACGCTCTCTACTGAGTCCCCACATCTCTGAGGGTCTCCCTAAATGAGTTTTTCCCCATCTGTAACTTTCGCGGCAGTTACAAAGCACGCCGGTGTTCCTCTTTTGCTTCGCCCCTCTCCGGGGCGGGAAGGGAACGGCATGACATTGTCCTTTCTGCCGCTGATGAAATCATCCTGCAAGTGCCAGGATGAGGTACGAGCGAAGCTGCGGCCAACGCCGCGCTTTCCAAAGCCAGGCCAACATTACTAAGAGGGAAATTCTGCTTCAGCGGCCGGGAATCCCCAGGGTATCTCTAGAAACGCGGGATATCCCCGCTGCTCTCTTGGCGGCCAGTTCAGAAACCGCTCAGAACTCAGTCCAGGGCAGGCACCGGAGGACGAAGTGCGCCGGGCGGGGGCGGCACTGACCCCGAGGCGGCGGGAGCGGCGGAGGCGCCGGCGTCCCCACCCGCATCCTGCACCTGCCTCGCTCCCAAGCCCTCCCGGTCCCCGGTCCACACCCACGCCGGAGCGCGCCGGCTGGGGCAGGAAACCCTACTCGCGCGGGCGGACTGCGGTCGGGGATCCCCGCGCGCTACAGGGAGAAGGCCCGGGGCGCGCCCCTTGGGGCCCTGACCGCGACAGCCAGCCTGGTGCACGGGTCAGGGGGCTCCCCAGGCCCCCGGGCGGGCGGGCGGGCGTACCTCGGATGTAAGCGCACTTGCCCTCGTCCAGCTGGCTGGAGGCTGAGCCGCCCATGACCGCGAGCTGCCTGTGCTGAGCGCGGAAACTGCCCGGCCCGCGCCCAGGGGACTGGCTGCTCTGGTCCGCACCCACTGCTCGCTCCTGGAGGTTGATCCGACGGCGAACCCGGCTCTGAAATTAAGAGCAAACTTCCTTCGAGAGGCGAGACACAAGAGGCAAGAGGCGTCGCCTTCTGGGGCGCCTCCTCCAGGTCCGCGCCTTCTGAGGATCCGTGGGCCGGCCCGGGGGCTGTCTTCCCGCCCTCGCCTCGCTGGTGAGCTCCGACGGGCTGCCCAACCGAGGAGGACGGCCAGCTCCTCCTCCTCGCCCACGGTCGCTTCTTGTTTTCATCTGTTTGGGGCATCCAAGAAACACCTTGGAGGAAGTGGACCATTTCTCAAGTGACTAAATCTCTGTAAGCTGGAACTTTCCCAGCTCACATCCTTCGAGGTGGAGCTCAAGATCATGTTGCCTTGTAAGTGTTGCTGTCCAAAAAGCAACAGTTCTTCCCAAGCATTACCTGGGAGCCTGTTAGAAATACAAAATCTCAGCGCTTTCGTCCACCACCCCTCTACACACACACACACACACACGCACACACACACTTAGAATCTGTGGGAGTGGGGCCCAGCAATCTGTGTTTGCACAAACCCTCCAGGGAATTCTGATGCCCGCTGAAGTTTGAGAACTAGAGGTAAACTATGCCTTTCTGCAGGCGAGAACCTGGACCAAGGAGGGAGTGGGGAAATGAGGAAAAAAGGAAAGAGAAAAAAAAATGGAAAGACAGGGAAAAACTAAGGCTTGGCCCTGCAATATACTCCAAGCCCTGAAACTTCCTAAGACTTGATGAACGTCTGTCCTTACCCCTTTACTTTCCATTCCTCTCCTTAACTGGAAATCAATCGTTAGAAAAGATATTTGTTCTTTTCCCACAACCACTATTTAGCTTGGCAGCCTCTCGGAACAAGACCCACTTGAGCAGAGGGGTCACCACTGATTTCATCCTATTCTTAGTAGTCAGTTATTTTGCGACTCCTGTTGACTTAACCTCAAGGTCAAATGGTCTGTATATACTAGAACCAGGTCTGAGGAGGACTTTGAAGACTTTCCCACACACCCCTGCCTTCCCTATTAGCTAACTTGAACTTTAACACAACTATTTCATCACACTCACACCCAATCTCTCGCACTCCACATTCCAATCTATCAGTAAATCCTGTCAATTCAGCTTTTAAATATGTCCAATAGCCAACCAATTCTCATCCCCTCTACTGCCATCCTATATCATTCCTCACCTCAGTCATTACACTAGCTGCCTAACTGATCTACCTTCTTCAGAGAAAAGCCACGACGTCTATCAGGGCCTAGGTGGAGCTTCTTCTGTTACCTTCTCTACCACCACTCCTTGTTCTCTCTGTTCCAGCCCTACTAGCTTTTTTTTTTTTTACTCTTTCTAAGACACATCAAGCTCAGGGCCTTTGCACTTGTTTTTCATTTCTGTAGGATGCTCTTCCCTCAGATATTCACATAGGTTACTCTCTCAGTCATTTCATTCAAGCCTCCACTTTAATGCTAGTAACTCAGAGAGGTTCTCCTTGACCCAGGAACACCAGCCATCACCTCTCTCTGCCACTTGCCCTTCATTATTTCTGTTTCATATCACTTAACATCATCTAACACATATTTCTTTGTCTATCTTCCCCCACTGCGATGTAAACTCTATAAGGTCAGGGATTTTCTTTGTTGTTATTGTTGTTTCTTGGGGCTTTTTCCCTCAAAATTTCTGTTTCTTTTTTATTATTATTTTTCCTCTTACAGCAGGGATTTTTTTTGTCTATTCTGTCCTCTGCTGTATTTCAAATGCCTAGAAGAGCACCTAGCATGTAGTAGGTGTCCAGTCGACAACCACTGAATAAGTGAATGAATGAAAAATAAAATGTAAAAATCTGTACTCAACAAAAACTGTGATCTCAAGCATTTCCAGATAACAACTCAATGATTTAAACTATTTAGTGTTGAACTCTTCTCTCAATACTCTAGTTGGCTCCTAGAATTAAGTGTATCTTCTTGGAGAAGTAATTTCTTTGACTATATAAATTGCTATAACTGTGCCTCAGAATACTGTTATTGTTATTGAAGAAAACTAGCTTGGATCTCCTGCCAGAAGTGTAGTTTTAGCTTGTCACCTCTTGTTCAGGAATACTCTGAGAAAGGACTGATTATCTTCATCTACCCTTATCCACTCATTTGTAAATATTCACAGATGAAACAGAGTACAAAGATGGATTCACACAAACAAATGGAAAAACATTCAATGCTCATGGATAAGAAGAATCAATATTGTTAAAATGGTCATACTGCCCAGAGCAATGTACAGATTCAAAGCTATTCCTATCAAACTACCAAAGACATGCCTCACAGAATTAGAAAAAAACTATTCTAAAATTCATATGAAACCAAAAAAGAGCCTGAATAGCCAGAGCAATCCTAAGCAAAAAGAACAAAGCTGTTGGCATGGCATGATCTGACTTCAAACTATACTAGAAGGGTACAGTCACCAAAACAGCATAATACTGGTACAAAAACAGTATACCAAAAATACTGGACAAAAACAGATACATAGACCAATGGAACAGAATAGAGAAATAAACCCAGAAATAAAGGTGCACACCTACAGCCATCTGATCTTCAACAAAGCTGACAAAAGCAATGGGGAAAGGACTCTCCCTATTCAATAAATGGTGCTGGAATAACGGCTAGCCATATGCAGATGATTGAAACTGGACCCCTTCTTTTTTTTTTTTTTTTAGACGGAGCCTTGCTCTGTCACCAGGCTGGAGTGCAGTGCCGCTATCTCAGCTCACTGCAACCTCTGCCTCTTGAGTTCAAGAGATTCTCCTGCCTCAGCCTCTTGCGTAGATGGGACTACAGGCGTGTGCCACCACACCCAGCTAATTTTGTATTTTTAATAGAGATGGGGTTTCACCATTTTGGCCAGGATGATCTCGATCTCTTGACCTCATGATCTGCCCGCCTCAGCCTGTCAAAGTGCTGGGATTACAGGCGTGAGCCACCATGTCTGGCTGGACCCCTTCTTTATATTTTACCATACACAAAAATCAACGCAAGATGGATTAAAGACTTAAGTGTAAAACCCAAAACTACAAAAACTCTTGAAGAAACCTAGGAATACCATTCTAGACATAGGCACTGGCAAAGATTTCATGACAAAGACATGAAAAGCAGTTGCAACAAGAACAAAAATTGACAAATGGGACCTGATTAGACTAAAGAGCTTCTGCACAGCAAAAGAAACTATCAACAGAGTAAATAGACAACTCAGAGAATGGGAGAATATATTTGTGAACTATGCATCTAACAAAGATCTAATATCCAGAATCTATAAGACATTTAAAGTAGCAAGTAATAAACAAACAACTCCATTAAAAAGTAGGCAAAGGACATAAGCAGACACTTTTCTAAAGAAGACATATACACAGCCAACAAGCATATGAAAAAATGTTCAACATCACTAATCATTAGAGAAATACGAATCAAAATCACAGTGAGATACCATCTCATACCAGTTAGAGAGCTATTATTAAAAAGTTCCAGCAGGGTGCAGTGGCTCACGCCTGTAATCCCAGCACTTTGGGAGACCGAGGCGGGCAGATCACGAGATCAGGAGATGGAGACCATCCTGGCTAACACGGTGAAATCCCGTCTCTACTAAAAATACAAAAAAATTAGCCGGGCATGGTGGCAGGCACCTGTAGTCCCAGCTACTCGGGAGGCTGAGGCAGGAGAAGGGCGTGAACCCGGGAGGCGGAGCTTGCAGTGAGCCAAGATCGTGCCACTGCACTCCAGCCTGGGCGACAGAGCGACACTCCGTCTCAAAAAAAAAAAAAAAAAAGTTACCACTGCTGGTGGGAATGTAAATTAGTTTAGCCACTGTGGAAAACAGTTTGGCAATTTCTCAAAGAACTTAGAACTACCAGTCAACCCAACAATCCCATTATTGGATATTACCCAAAGGAATATAAATCACTATACCATAAAGACATATACATACCTATGTTCATTGCAGTGCTATTCACAATACCAAAGACATGGAATCAACCCAAATGCCCATCAACAGTAGACTAGATAAAGAAAATGCGGTACATATACACCATGGAATACTACACAGCCATCAAAAAAGAATGAGATCATGTCCTTTGCAACAAAGTGGATGGAGCTGGAGGCAATTATCCTAAGTGAATTAACACAGGAACAGAAAACTAAATGCCACATGTTCTCACTTATAAATGGCAGCTAAACTTTGAATACACAAGGACATAAAGAAGGGAACAATAGACATCAGGGCCTATTTGAGGGTAGAGGGTGGAAAAAGGGCTAGGATAAAAAAACTACCTGTCAGCTGAGCACAGTGGCTCATGCCTGTAATCCTAGCACTTTGGGAGGCCAAGGCAGGAGGATCACTTAAGTCCGGGAGTTCAAGACCAACCTGGGCAACAAGACAAAATTCCATCTCTACAAAAAATACCAAAAAAATTAGCCAGACGAGGTGGCATGTGTCTATTGTCCCAGCTACTCTGGAGGCTGAAGTGGGAGAATCACTTGACACCAGGAGGCAGAGGTTGCAGTGAGCTGAGATTGTGCCCCTGCGTTCCAGCCTGGGCAACAGAGCAAGACCCTGTCTCAAAAAAACAAAACAAAGCAGAAAAACTACCAATTGGGTACTATACTTATTACCTAGGTGACAAAATAATATGTACACCAAACCCCCACAACAGGTAATTCTCTATAGAATAAACCTGCCCATGTATCCCTGAAATTAAAAGTCAAAAAAATAGAATAAAATATTTTTAAAGATGGATTCGTATAGTATAGGATTACAGGTTAGCAGGTTTGTAACCTGGCAATTCCAGCTTTGAATTAATTAATAACCATGTGACCTGGTCAAGTTGCTTAATTTACTTGTCTCAGTCTCATCTGTTAAGTGGAGCTAATTACATTTACCTCATGAACTGTTGTCAAAATTAAGTTTGATCAGGTCTACGAATGACTTGACATATTCCCAAGAGCATAGTGAGTGTTCAGTAAAGGGAAGCTAGGATTATTATTATCAGAAAGGGCAAAAGTGAGGAAGGAAAGCAATTTTCTAGAGAAAGTGCAATTTTAATTGGACCTTGAAACTTATTGACGTTACATGAAGAAAGAGCTACGGCTTCCTTTCTTCCCCCAAACAAATAAAGTTCTTTTTCTCCCAGTGGTTTACAGGAAAAATTAAGGAATTCATTATTTTAGTCATACTATTTAATATTTGCAAATCCTATGTGGGCATCATTTTATTAATCACACACTAAAAATGAGTCTCCAAGCAATTCAATAACTTTATGAACCAGATTGAATTTCACATTATTCAAATCAGCTACTTTAGAAAATTTTCTTTGCAATGTTAGTTTCTGTACTGTGTCTGTATTTTGTATTAAAATACTCTTAAGACCATTTCTTTCAGGTAAATATCACACACTAAAATGATTACTTTTTAAACATCTTCATAAAGATATAATTCATATACCATAAATTCACCCTTTTTTCCAAAGTCTCAAATTAGTTCAGTAGTCATTTAACATCTTTAAAGTGTATGTGTATGTGTGTGTGTGTGTGTGTGTGTGTTTGGATTCCCTTGCACATCATAGAACTATGAAGCCCTTGTTTGCCATGGTCTCATATGAGTTAGTGGAATCTGTCTACTTAACTGCCTGCAGAGCAGAGACTATTTCAAACTTCTTTGTAATTCTCCAAGTACCTTATACAGCCTTGTGATATAGGAGTAGAAATTCTGTAATTGATTAATTGGTAAGTGCACATGGTAGTTTACATCGTTACTAATTTAATCTTCACAAAAACCCACTAAGGCAAGCACTATTATTATCACCACTTAACAGATGAGGAAACCAAGGTTAAGAAGTTTTAGGAATTTATCTAAGATCACCTGTGACCTGGGCTTGTCTGACTTGAGTTCATCCTCTTAACCATAATAATGCTTTTATCTTAAATCTTGATTTTGTTTATTTACATAAGTAATCCAAGTTTTACTATAAAAAATTAGAAAATATAGATAAATAATAAGAAAAATGGAGAAAAATGTCCAAATCCCAACATCGATATCTTTAGATAGCCCCAATTACCAGTTTGGTGTAAATTCCTACAGATTCACATGTAATTATGAATACATGCATGATTATAATTTATAATTATATATAAACTTACTAGAATTACTTATTCACCAAAATGAGATGTGGCACTCTATATATTCTTTCATCTGTGTCATAATTTTTTATATGGAATGTTTCCACTTAACTAAATATTTATTTCTAGGTCAATGGCATTTCACTGTATAAATGTAGCTTAATTCATCTACCTACTAACAATGTGTAATTCCCATTTGCATACCCCTAGATTACACTGGACATTTTAATATCTTTTAAAATTAGCGTATCATTATTATTATTATTCCTATTAATACTTGTCAATTTGGGAGTCTAAATAGGTGTCACATTCTGTTGTTTAATTTTGGAATTTTTAATGAGGAAGAATATTTTTTCCATGGGCTTTCTGGCCATATATGTTCCTTCTTTGTGAATTGCCTATTCTTGTATTTCTCCATTTTTCTATTGATTTCTTATCCTTACTGTTATGGAAACGTTTTATAGCTATATTAGAGACATTAACCCTTTTACTGTAAAACACATTGCAAATTAAACACATTTTTCTTACTGAAACATATTTCCCTGTGCTCTATATTGGATTTTCTTTTCTGAATATTGACCTAACCGCAGGCAAATTTAAAAATCAGATTTGTCTCTGCCACCTTCTCATCTTTCCTCATTCCCTCTTAGCCTTACGTAATGTCTAAAGAATGCCTAGCCTAATCGGTAATATCTCTTATAGGTTGTTGTATCTAGGGTTTTTATACAAAATGGATTAACTTGGAAGTCATTTTACGAACTTTTTAAAAATATATAAATTTGTTTACTTACTAGATCCCTCAAAAGATGATTATAATAATCTAATACAATCTGTCTTAGGGGCTCAAAGTTTGCAGTGGAAAAGGCTAGGCTTTAATCCTCATTCTGATACTGGCTTGCCTCATGATCTTGGGAAATAACTTAAATTTTCTAAGCTTCATATTCCTTATCTTCAAAATAGGTATCTGCAAAAATTAGATAAGACCGTATGTGTAATATACTTAATACATATGACTATACCTACATATTTAGCATTCTCTAAATGAAGCTAATATATAACTAGTGATAAATAAACAGATACTTTAACTGTTTTATCAGTGCTAGTCCTTTTTATTCATATGTCTGTTATAATACTTTTTATTCACATGCTTGTTATAATACTTTTTATTCATATGCTTGTTATAATACTTTTTATTCACATGCTTGTTATAATACTTTTGTGGCCAGTATTATAATACTATTGTGGCCAGTACTCCCCAAGGGCAGGTATTAATACCAATTTTGAAAGGGAAAATGTGTATTACTATGTTTTAATTGCATATGTGAACAACAAAAAATAACTGTCTTCATAAGACAAACTATAGAAAGCCAAGCTGAATAAAATCTTTTCTAGAGGGAACATGTTGAAGATGGAATCCAATTTCTGCTTATCAATGACTCTTGAAGTTGCAGGAATTCCAGGACAGTGTGGCATTTTTATTGGAAAAAGACAGATTTTTTTAAGTTGAGAAACACTTGCTCAATGTGCGTTTCAAATGTAAGTCATCACAATTATACATAGACCTCTAGTATTTGCGTAAGACCATAGACACAGAATAGAAGTTCAAGTATTTTAACAGAAACCAGTAAAGGCTTGGAACTAAGGATGACAACTCGAGAACCAAGGAGACGTTTAGATGTGTAGGCACCAGTCTTTCAAATCTGACAAATACCAGACCAGCACAGTTGCCCTTGTGAAAACTGTAGCCATATTACCGTCAAAGATAAACAGATTACATGGGTTCTTCTGAAGTCAAGGCTCTGAAGGACCTTGTATTTGGGGAAGTTAGTTTAGTGTTAGTGCACAAAGGGAAGAGTGCCACCTGCTGGGCCATCGATGATGCTCCCCATGGGGCCACAGCTACTGGGCAGGGTGGGAAAGAACACTGACTCCGGTCCAAATCAAATTCATTTTGCTACACCTAGATTAGCTTAACAGTCGTTTGGAATTATTCAGCCATTTCTTACAAATATTAATATCCAAGCTTCTTTCTCCTCAGCTAACAAGTGAGTCACTCTTTGAGAACAGAACTTTTCCGGCTAAATTTATTTTAGGGGCTAATTCTAGGATTTTAACATGCAAACTTGTACACATGTGTAAGCTTTGTACCCACAAAATGTGCTCATAACACACATTTTTTACATTAATTATATTTTGTAAAGCACAGGGTTTTTTTCATTCTTTTGACTTAGAGTCATCGTTCCCTCTTCTCTTTACAGTGCAAAATGCCAGCACAGTAATTCTCTTAGTCAGGTGTCAGTAGTTGCTGAGAATAGGCCAGGGCTCTGATTTCTATTCTATTGTGCTTGAATGGGGAGATGGGTAAAAGTTTTTATTTATTTATTTTTTGAGACAGGGTCTCGCTCTGTCACCCAGGCTGGAGTGCAGTGGCACGATCTCGGCTCATTGCAACCTCCTCCTGGGTTCAAGCCGTTCTCCTGCCTCAGCCTCCCAAGTAGCTGGGACTACAAGTGCACATCACTATACCCAGATAATTTTTGTATTTTTAGTAGAGATGGGGTTTCACTATGTTGGCCAGGCAGTTCTTGAAATCCTGACCTTAAGTGATTCACCTGCTTTGGCCTCCCAAAATGCTGGGATTACAGGCATGAGCCACCGTGCCCAGCCAGGAAGAAGTATTGGTGGTGGAACCACAAGGTCATGTAGGAACAGTGGGACTGATTTGTCAAAGTGGGGTGGGGTATTAAGTCACTAATGTTGTTTAGAATTCCTGCACATGGTGATTTAAAAAAATGCAAGCTGAGTTAGTTTTATTATTGCTTTTCAATGCTCTACAGAGTGTACCCCTTTTTGCCTGAACCAAGGACAGACCACTCCCACAGCATTCCTTCCGATATACCTCTAAATATTTTCACTCACAAATGGTGTAGGGAGTGAGGCAGAGATGCCCAGATTTATATGCCTTGTTTATGGAAGGAATATACTCTCTTCTACCTTGGCATGACTGATTGTACCTAATTAAAATTATGTGCATCCATACTGCCTTAAAATCTTTTTCCTCTTTTGACATTGTACCAATTATCAATTCATTTAGGTTATAAATTATAAAGCTATCATATTAAATATCTTAAGGTGAATTCATATAATCAGATTGCATGCCTTGTAAAATTTAGCTAAAATCAGCTCACTGCCAGAGTAACAGTATTGAAGGAGAAGAAGGAAAGAGTAATCTAAACATCAAAACACATCATGGTAGTCTATTTCCAAACTAGGTTAATAAGGATCTTGCCCAGGATTTTTCTACTGTAGTTATTGAAGAAAACTGTTTCTTTCCCCTGGGGTCAATCAGTTGGTAGAATAGGAATCTCGAGTCACCAAGTGGACATTTGTCTACCAGAAGGACAGACCTTGATTGAAAGAAAAGATTTGATGACATCTCATTAGTTGAGCCCTGGTTTGCCCAGTTACATGAAACAAATCCTCTCATTTGTGTTTGTTAAGCAAGTTTGATTTGGATTTCTGTCTTACCAACAAAAAGTATTTTGACAAATAGAAGGCTTTAAATATAGTGCTTGTGTGCAAGATTAAAATATTCTGTAGTTATACTATATCCTTTTATATAATTGATTAAAGCAAATATAAGCAGATCATTTTCCATGAGTGATTTGCAGCACATGCCAACAAATGGCAGTTGCCACAATATATAACAATTTACTTTTCTCATTCATTTGTTATTCTCTATAGTCAGTTTTGAAACTGATTTATTTTCATCCTAGACATTTCATTAATTATTGACTACACATACACACTAATTCCAATTTATATTTAAAAGCAGCTGGCTCAAATCTTGGCAAGAGAATTAGCAGTGATTCCACACCTCATGATCTGAATATATATAAATATAGTCTGACCTTACTCCCATTTTATTCATTTTTTAAAAAACTACATTCATAAAATTCTAACTTCTAGTTCAAGTCATGCTGCAATTAAATCAGGAAACATGGCAGACTTTGGGTTAGAACTAAATCAGACTGGCAGAAATTTTGCAATTTCTGGCCATGTTTTACATACTGTTATTGAAATTACAGCCATATAAATTATATGATTTAATCTTAGAATTCTTGGAAATTACTGTTAATTTATAATAACTTTAATTTAGAGAGAGCACTGTGTAGATAAATGAAACAATATTGAGACAGCTATCATGAAAGTATCAGTGGAAAACGAGCTGGAGAACAAGGATAGCATCAACTTTCTGGGTTTTCGATGGGATTTTTTGTTTGGTTTTGTTGTTTGTCGGGGAGTTTTTGTTTGTGTGTTTGTTTAGTTTTGCTTTTTTGAGACAGATGCACTATGATCTTTATTGCTATGGCTTGGTATCCACTGACTGGAATAGCACCAGGCTTATGGTCAGTGCTCAATAAAGGTGTATTGAATGAATGAGTGTTCTATAATAGATGCAAATCTGGAGCAACATGAGTTTTTGTTATTGCTGTAGGTGATAAAACATGGCCATTGTGGACTAAACCAGAAGGAATTTTCAGGTGTCCCTTTTTCAAGCTTCCTCATCCTAATAGTAAAGGAACTGAGACCAGAAAAGGCAAAGTGACTGCCCAAAACAGAGAAAGGAATAGTAAATCAATTAACAAACATTTATCAAATAGTGTACACTATTTCAGATAATGAGGACACGGCAGAGCATAAGGCAGTTAAAGTCTCTGCCTTCAAGGAGTTTATATTCCAGTGGGAAATGTGATGAACATGTAAATGAATAAGATAATTGCAGGCCCTGATAAGAAGATGCTACAAAAATAATACAGAACATCGGGATGGAGAATGATGGAGGGTGGAGAGAAACACAATTGACTTAGATTACTCAGCATTGGATGCTGTAAAGACTCTCATGGGGGCTGAGGCCTGAATGACCAGGAGACAGCCATGCAAAGGTATGGAGGAAGGGTATTGGAAATGCAAGTACGAAGCGTCTGAGATGGAAACAAGCTTGATGTGTTTCATGAAAATAAAACAGCCATAGTGTTTCAATCAGAATGAGGAGGAGAGGAAAATGAACAGAGACAAGGTTAGCTGGGCCAACACCAAACCCTGTAAAACGCTGTGTATCTGGAAAATTAGTTGCGGTTTTTTACAGGGTGTGATGAGACACCATTCAAAAGGTTTTGAGGAAAGGAGTCATATTATCTAATTTTCATTTTAGAAAAATCACTCAGGCTACTGTGTGGAGAATGGACTGGGACAAGGCAAGAGATGATGCTGAGAGACTAATTAGAAGACTGCCCCAGTAATCCAGGCTGAATGGTGGTCACTTGGACTAGGATTGACAGTAGAGAGGGTGAGCAGTAGCTGGACTCAAGACATTTGTAAGTACCTATAGGACTTACTACTAGATGTATTTGGGCAAATGAAGATGCCATTTACAGTGATGGAGAAAACTCTGGAAGAATGAATTGGGAGAATGGGGAAATGATTAGTTCTGCTTTGGACATGTCAAGTCTGAGATTTTTTTTCATCAACTTTCTCAGGTTTAATAAGCCTGAAATTTTTATTAAACATTCAAGTGGAAATGCTAAAACGTAGTTGGATAGATAAGTCTGGACTTCAAAACAGAGGTCAGGAGAGGCAACATGGATTTGGACATCACCAATAAAGAGATGATATTCAAAGCCATGGCCCTAGGGAAACCCTGTGGTTAGGGAAGAAAGGAGGACTGAGACAGTCTGGAGCACTGTGAGATATTTTCTGGAGGAAGAGGAGCCAGAAAAAAAAAAAAAAAGGCTGAGAAAGAGCACAGAAGAGTCTAGCTTCCTGGATGCCTCATGGACAACCTTGATAAGGACTGTTATTAATATGGAAATGGGAGAACGGGGGAAAGAAAGCCTGACTGACATATAGTGAGGTAAGAACGGGAGGTGAGGACAAAGCTGCAACAAGTTAAACATGGCTTTCAGAAATGTTTCCACGGAGTGAGGAAGTCCTGAAGAGGGCAACAGAGGATGACGTAGAAAGCAATGTAGGAAGATTTCGCCTTTGGCCTTGGATGCAGCAGGGATGCTTCTTCCACTGTGACTTGTGGGAAGGTTAGGTGCTTGGGCTCAGGTGCAGGTGCAGATGTGCTGCAGGATTTGGTGAATTCTTGACTAATTCCTTCAAAGTTAAACCCAATTTTTCCAAATCCTACTTCAGATTGCAACCACATAGCCACCATTAGAATTATGAAGTCATATTTTTGTATTGGACACAATAGCTGAAAGTTTTGAAAGATGTAATTCCTACTTCTACTGATTAGCAGTGTGAGATTATTCTACAAATGTAATCATCTAAGTTTAGTGGTGCAAAAGTGTCATTACTTAAATGAAATTATTATAGCACCAAGCTTATTTTGAATACAATGTAAAAGAGACATCATCCTAAGTTTCTAATTATTCAAAGGAATAAAGTCAACAAACTAAGAAACTAGAAAAAACCAAGGTCCTTAAAATCATCATTGAACTACTGAATTATGCAACTCTCAAATGGCCTTATCCCAGATTTCTTGTTATGTGAGTTAATAAATGTACTGATTGTTTGAGCTGTTTTTTGTTGATTATTGTCACTTACAGCTGAAAGCAGTTTAACAGGCATTGTATTTTACTGGAATAACTGGTAGACATCTGGAAAAAAATAAAGCTCAAACCTTACACAAAAATAAATTCCAGACAGATCAAAATATAATCAAAGCTAAAGGTTAACTATCACCATTCCTAATTTTGTACAAAAGCAGCAGAAACTTTAAAGTAAAAGCTGTCCTTTTACATTTTAACTTGATTATTCTAAATGATATGTAAGGTATTTAAACTGGGCTATCTATAGTAACAAATGGAACAAATGGTGAATAATACAAATGCCAGCAACAACTGACAAATACTTTCTCATTAAGACAATTTTCATCCTTTATTGCTCTCTTTTCCCATTTTAATGTGTTGTATTTTTCTTGAACTATAAAATATTATTTACCGGATCCTTGCAGATAACATTATATTATTTCCACAATTAAATATGAAACTGTCAGGAGAACCCTAAATCTACTTCTTTTCATCCTATCTGGTTTTATGTGTGAGCATCCTAGTCACTTCTGTCGTCTTCAGTGAGCCCTTGAGAACAAAGATGATAGACAGTGACAGTAGTGTTGTATCCCCAGTACCCGCCACCATGCCTGGAACATGAAGGCATTGAGTGAAGTTTTGTTGAATGGATAGATGAACGAATGCATGCACACATGTGTGTGAGAAAATGGAGGGAAGGTGATACTTTTTCTGTTTCTGCTGACTTGCACAGTCAGAAGAAAGAGAGCAAGTTGCTGAAGTTTCATGGAAAGCTCACAAAGAAAGAAGGTTCATCTTCTTATCCGGTTCATGAGCTCTAAGGAGCTATTGCTCAAGGGTTCTTCCTGGTTGCAGTTCTGAGAACTATTGTAGGAGGAGTGAAGAAAATATTTACTGTCTACTGCATACTAGACACTTTAATACATTATTTTATCCTCTATTTCTATTTTACAAATAAGGTAGGGGTTGTCTTCTAATGGAGGTACACAATCTATTCAATTGTGGGAATTAGCAAATCCTAGAACATTCGGTCTATAGCTCAACAGCCTGAACTCTGCCTATCTAAGTTCAAAATTAATTATCTTCCTCAATCAAGTGCTCTAACTTGAAAGGCAAGTTGCAGAGTAAGGCGAAAATAACAGCAGCAGTTTTATACATATTTCTGATCTCTTCCTAAGTAAAAACATTTAAAAAACTCCCATTGTATCTACTCAAAAGGTACTTGCAACAACATAGTCAGGAATTCCACTAAGATTTACCTTGTTAGACTTCATTTTGGTTTACCATCCAAATCTTTTGTGGGGAAATTTATAGACACAATGGATGAATTATTCTATTGCTTTTTGTTATCCTATGCTAGTGAATCTATCTGCTAGGGTGTCTGTGATGGCTAAATTTTATGTACTCATTTGGCTAGGCTGTGATGCCCAGTTGTGTGGTGAAACACTAGCCCAGATATTGCTGTGAAGATATTTTGTAGATGTGATGGAGATCTGTGTGAGAGATGCCCTGCTCACACAGAACATGTGTGTGTGTGTGTGTGTATTAGTATATATATATATACTATTAGTTCTGTTTCTCTAGAGAACATTTGCTGATACTACAGCTATGCTATTTGCAACAGATAAAAATAAACTAGTATTAAGAAGATAAAAGCAGACTGGGCACGGTGGCTCATACCTGAAACCCCAGCACTTTGGGAGGCCAAGGCAGGTAGATCACCTGAGGTCAGGAGTTCAAGACCAACCTGGCCAACATGGTGAAACCCCCATCTCTAAATACACTAAACACACTAAAAATACAAAAATTAGCCAGGCGTGGTGGTGCGTACCTGTAATCCCAACTACTCAGGAGGCTGAGGCAAGAGAATCGCTAGAACCTAGGAGGTGGACATTGCAGTGAGCCGAGATCACAGCACTGCACTCCAGCCTGGGTGGCAGAGTGAGACTAAGTCTCAAAAAATAAAAAATATAAAGAAGAAAGCAATTAGGAGTCTTTCTCTCTTTGATAGCATTTATTCAGAAACATAAATTCCAAAGGCTTTGGAATCCTGCCATCTCTAACTATACTACAGATAGAATACTTCAAAAAATAAAATTGTGGGTCATTTTTATTTTAAAAATACATGTGATTTTTAGGATTTTTAGCTTTGAGAAAGTGCTAAGGTCATCATTAAGCCAGACGATGAGAAAGTGCTGCAGCTTTAAACACTCTGAAGCACTAATTTCAGAGATCCCCCTAGGATTTTCTTTCAGTCCTTAGCTTATATCCGGATTGTGTTGCAATATCCATCTTTAGATGGATAAGTTTACAATCACTAAAATATGACATTGGAACTATCAGAAAAGCATCTGTATCCACCACAAAAAAACTTGAGGGAAGTACAACTACAGTTCTCTGCGTAGTTAGGTGACAGCCATTTAGCAACATCTGGCAGCAAAGGGGAATGAAACATAAGATAAATTGAAGTGTCTGAAAAGTATATGAACCTCAAGTGTTGAAAACATGTCTATTTCTCTGAAAGATTATGTAGGTAAACATTTCAGTTCTTTAAGGAGCCCCTACCATGGACCAGGGTGTTTTCCAGGAGTTGGACATAGCTTTCCCCTCCTGAGAAGATGAGGGTCTGGTGATGAAGACCAACAGATAAGATAACAAGCAGTAAGAATAATTTGTAACATGTTCAGTGCCGTACTAAACATGTTGATTCATACAACTATTCCATTTACAATAATTTACAGGAACACCTCATCCAATGAACTGAAGGTTTGCATCAACCTAAAATTCGTATGTTGAAATCTAACTCCCAAGGTGATGATATTAGGAGGTGGGACTTTTGGGAGGTGATTAGGTCATGAATGTGGAGCCCTCATGAATGGGATTAGTGTCCTTATTAAAGAGGCCTCAGAGAGTCCTCTTTCCCTCTTTCCACCATGTGAGAATATCATGAGAAGTTAGCAGTCTGCAACCCGAAAGAAGTCCCTCACCAGAACGTGACCATGCTGGCACCCTGATCACAGACTCTCAGCCTCCAGAAACTGTGAGAAAGAAATATCTGTTGTTTATAAGCCATCCAGTCTGTGGTACTTTGTTTTCAGGTTCTGTTTTGCTCACCTTGGCTCCTATAAGTTGTATACACAGGCACAGTTGCCTGCCATAGGGCTGAAGGGTGGGGAATGGGTAGCTGCTACTATGCTAAGAGCTAATGTTAACCCTAACTGGCCAGGCGCGGTGTCTCACACCTGTAAACCCAACACTTCTGGAGGCCAAGGCGGGTGGATCGCCCGAGGTGAGGAGTTTGAGACTAACCTGGCCAACATGGCAAAATCCTCTCTCTACTAAAAATACAAAAATTAGCCAGGCATTGTGGCAGATGCCTGTAATCCCAGCTACTCGGGAGGCTGAGGCAGGAGAATTTTTTGAACCCGGAGGGGCGGAGGTTGCACTGAGCTGAGATAGCGCCACTTCACTTCAGCCCGGGCAAAAGAGCGAAACTCCATCTCAAAAACAAACAAACGAGAAAACCCAATCAAATTAACCACAATATACCATCAAGCCTTCCCCTAGATGTTGCGATTCTTTAATAAGCTCCAGATTTGCAAAATAGTTACATCAGACAGACTGCCAATGCAATTGTTCTCTACATGGAGAGACAGATTTCTAGTGCTCCCTACTCTACCATGTTTTCCGAATCCTCTCATCTATGCTACCTTTTTTGCCCGTGTCTCTTGCTGGCCCGACTGAGAGTCTCATCTTCCACTCCAAGCAGTCTATTAAAGTATGCCTTTCTGAAGTAACACAATTCCCCCTCTAAGATAAATTCTGGTGCCACTTATAAAGATAACTTTTTACCTTGCTACATTTCATGTAAATCTTCATATTTACCTATTCACATATTATTATCAAATCCTTTGTCATGACACTTATAAAAGGTCATTATAATATCTATGGATACCAACGCACAAACATATTCTGCTTTGTCAGAGGAAAAAAACATCAACAGATGGGGAAGAGACTTTACTAAATTAAGAATAGTTAACTAGTGTCAATTAAAAAGTGTATTACTTCACGCATCAAAAAGCACTTAAAGAGCTATTCATTTTGCTGCCTAAAATACATAAAAATAAAATCACTTGGCTATTTAACAGATTATGGGGCTGTTAAATGAATTATATTAAAGACTTTAGCACTAAACCATGTCCACTCAAAGCATAAAATTTCCTGCACATGTCTAATGCTATATCTCATTTTCAAATAAATGTCGACCTTGAAACAATTTATTTTCTCAAGATTCTTCAAGAGTTATTTTATATTCTAGTACCCTTGAACCTTTTGCTCTTCATCTTTTTTATTCATCTCCTGGAGTCTGGCTTGCATTACTGTTAGCTGAAAATAATGAGCTACAGATTGTTTACTTCACACCTAATGGTACCCACAGTGAGAATGACAGCTTATTATAACTAAGCAAATTAAATTACTATAAGGTCAAATTAGTATGAGTCCGTAGTAGCTAAATAATTACAGATCTGGGTCACTAGTCTATCTGCCAAGAACATGCTGAATAATGAAATAGGTAACACTTAACAGCCATCTACATGTCTAGTCATTTCAAATACATATTCTCCTTTAACCCTTCCAACTTGGGCACAAGGTGAATGTAAGCATCCCTATTTTACAGTTTCGGAAATGATGCAGAAACAGTTAAACAACTGTCCCTTGCCCCCAAATTTAAACAGCTAGGAAGTGACAGAACTTGATATAAACTCAATTTTTTTCTGACTCAAAAGCCTATCCTCTGAATACTGAGATTTTGTTATGCGCTACCGCTTTTCATTTCACTATACATGTTTACACCCCAGGTATTTTTATCTGAAATTGGAAATTAAGGCAGCCTCCTTGTTGATTCTGTGGTTTAGTCAGCTGAACAGATACAAATTAGGCAGCATTTTAGACTTCTTATAAAGAACATGTCATTAGTAATTTTAATACTTCCATGAAAATATTTATTTTTCAGATAATAATCTTATTTATGCTTTAGATGGTGAGCTATACATATTTTCTAGACATTATTTACTGAGTTCTGGAAGGTTTTTATTTCTCCTAAAACATAAAACAGTATACAAAATATTTTTAAAACTCATTTCTTAGCAATTATTATCGTTAAGAAAAATTTCACTTTTCATCACATTCCTTCATTTCCTGAAATCTCATTTATACTATACAATAGCACTCCAGTCTTCTACTCTGTCCTTCCACACATAAACCCATACCCAGGATCAAAAACACAAGAATACCTGATGACTTCCTGTCTACAAAGATGTTAAAGAATAGTGATTTTTTTTTCTGTCTTCTATAGAAGGAATTTCCAATACAGTTTAGTCAAAAGTCTCCCAATAGACAGAGTAACCATCTTTGGCTGAGCAATGTTGCTGACCTGAATTAAATAAATTTCAGGGACTTAATTTTTATAATAGAGGTTTGCATTCATGGTTCAAGAGGGGCTAATGTTAAGTATGCAAATGAATTACAGTTAATTAATATAACATTTGTTACTGTATTAAAGACTAATGCCAAGCGAGGATCACCAAGGGCTGCTAGAATACCACAAATCTAGGCAATTGTTAGTGTTCTGTGCTTTGGATGTTTTGCCATTAGATTGACCAAAAAAAACTTTAAAGTTACCGTACCCATTGTGCAGGAGGTTTCAGGGAAATAGTCAGTTTTATACACTATTGGTTGTAGTGTAGTTGATACAACTTTTCAGTTGGCAAGTTTAATGTTATCAAAAACTTTAAAATGTTTAAACTGTTTGATGACCAGTATTTTCACTCCCAGGAATTATTCTACCATAAAGACATATGCATATGTATGTTCATCGCAGCACTATTTACATTAGCAAAGACACGGAATCAACCTAAATGTCCATCAACAGAGGACTGGATAAAGAAAATATGGTACATATATACGATGAAGTACTATGCAGCCATAAAAAGAACAAGATTACACCCTTTGCAGCAACCCGGATGGAGCTGGAGGCTATCGCCCTTAGCAAACTAACACAGGAACAGGAAACCAAAATCCACATGTTCTCATTTATAAGTGGAAGCTAAACACTGAGAGCACATGGACACATGGAGGGGAACAACAGACACTGGGGCCTTCTGGAGGGTGGAGGGTGTGAGGAGGGAGAGGATGGAAAAACTACTTATCGGGCCAGGTGCAGTGGCTCATGCCTGTAATCCCAACACTTTAGGAGGCCAAGGCAGGTGGATTGCTTGCGTCCAGGAGTTCAAGATCAGCCTAGGCAACATGGTGAAACCCCATATCTACAAAAAATTAGCTGGGAGTGGTGGTGAGCACCTGTAGTCCCAGCTACTTGGGGAACTGAGATGGGAGGATTACTTGAGCCCAGGAGGCAAAGGTTGCAGTGAGCTGAGATTGTGCCACCACACCCCAGCCTGAGCAACAGAGCAAGACCCTGTCTCAAAAAAAGAGAAAGAAGGAAAGAAGAAAGAAAGAAAGAAAGAGAAAGGAAGGAAGAAAGAAGGAAGAAAGGAAGGAAGGAAGAAAGCAAGGAAGGAAGGAAGAAAGCAAGGAAGGAAGGAAGGAAGGAAAAGAAAGAAACACTACTTATCAGGTACTATGTTTATTACCTGGGTAACAACATAATGAGTACACCAGACCCCCATGACACACAAGTTACCTGTATAACAAACCTGTACATGTGCCCCTCAACCTAAAAGTTTTTTTTTAATAAAGCATCAATGTTAAAGAAATTCATGTATAAGTATAGATGTAAATCTTATACATGCAAAATGTATGTGCAAGGATGTTCACCTTAGATTATTTCCCTCCAGCTTTATTGAGATATAAGTGACACATCAAAATTGTACATATTTGATGTATACATTATGATTTGATATAGATATTTATATACATTGTGAAATGGTTACCACACAAGTTAATGAAAGCATTCGTCATCTCACAGTTACCATTTTCGTGTATGCAAAAGGTGAAAACACTTAAGATCTATTTAAATGTTAAGTGATCTACTTAAGTGTTCACAGACTATTGATAATTTTTTTAAAAACTTTAAAGCAACTTAAATATTCAACAGTAAGGGAATCCGTTGATTAGGTGGTGGCACCTTGACATGATGATATACAATATGAAAGGCAATATGGCCAGAGGACAGGCTTTCCAATCAGACACTCTAAGGTTTCACGTGACTCAGTCAAATACTCGCTGCATGACTTTAACATCTCCTAGCCTCATATGCTTTTATCTGTAAGGTGGTGATAATTTACCTACTTCATATAAATATTATAAAAATTAAATGAAAAATGTATGTTTCTAAACATTTAGCATACAATCTAATACTTGAGGGATATTATTTTCTGTTTATTATGAATTATGCTTTAAATATGACTTCATAATATGGGAAAATGTTCATAATAAACAATATTAAGATTTAAGCTATATACAGATAGCAATTACAATTATAGAGATAATTTAAATATTTCTGTAACCTGTTGATATGAATACAACACTGCACAATTTTTCTTTCTCATTTTCCCGTTGCTGGTAAATGTCTTCCTAGTTTTTCTTTTTAGCTCTGTCTTCCTAGTTTTTCTTTTTTTTTAATTTAATTTTTTTTTTTTAAGTTCAGGGAGACATGTGCAGGTTTGTTAAATAGGTAAATGTGCGCCTTGGGGGACTGTTGGACAGATTACTTCATCACCCGGGTAATAAGCATAGTACTCATTAGTTATTTTTCCTGATCCTCTCCCTCCTCCCAGGCGCCACCCTCCAATAGACCTCACTGTGTGTTGTTCCCCTGTACGTGTCCATGTGTTCTCATCATTTAGCTCCCACTTATAAGTGAGAACATGCGATATTTGGTTTTCTGTTCCTGTGTTAATTCACTTAGGGTAATGGCCTCCAGCTCCATTCATGTTCCTGCAAAGGACATGATCTTGTTCTTTTTTATGGCTGCATAGTATTCCATGGTGTATATGTACCACATTTTCTTTATCCAGTCTACCATTGATGGGCATTTAGGTTGATTTCCATGTCTTTGCTATTGTGAATGGTGCTGCAATGAACGTATGTGTAAGTCTTTATGACAGAACAATGTATATTCCTTTGGGTATATACCCAGTAATGGGATTGCTAGGTCGAATGGTATTTCTGATTTTAGGTCTTTGAGGAATGGCCACACTGTCTTCTACAATGATTGAACTAATTTATACTCCCACCAACAGTGTATAAACGTTCCTTTTTCTCCGCAACCTCACTAGCATCTGTTATGTTTTGACTTTTTAATAATAGTCAGAATGACTGGTGTGAGATGAAATCTCATTGTGGTTTTGATTAGAATTTCTCTAATGATCAGTGATGCTGAGGTTTTTTTTTTTTATATGATTGTTGGCCTCATTTATGTCTTCTTTAAAAAAGTGTCTGTTCATGTCCTTTGCCCACTTTTTAATGTGCCTTCCCAGTTTTCCTCTGACATTTCTGAGATGCCCCAGGGCATATCTCATCCACATTTCATTCCCACAGCACCCAGGCTACTGCTGGTGTTACCTTGTCCACAGCTACTGAGCTGAAGTTTTCTCAGCCTTCAAGACTAGTCCTGTTGTTAAATGTGATTTCTGCACTTCTTGGCTGTGGTACCTGAACCTAAACTACAATATTCTTTAACTGTACATGGGAAATTAATGCTGCCTGACTTCTACTAACTTTCCTAGTACTTCTCCTCTTCTTTCATTCCTTTTGTTTTGGTCATTTGTACCTCAGAATCAACACCTTATTTTATCCTACCCTGTTTTAAAATTGTCTTTGTTTCAAACATACAGTTTTGACATTTATTTTTTGATGTGTTTACTGATAGAGACTTCCATCTCCTTAATTAGACGATAAATTCTTTAGGAGTGGAGATTAGGTGTTATTTTTCTTTAGCATACCCTACAATATGCAGCATAATTCTACCATAGACACAAAGTATAAACTGAGGACGTTCTTTTTCATACAGTCTCAAAGATGCACTGAGGAATAAATTGTGTAATAGATAACTATAACTCAGCAAGAAATTTCTTTCTTTCTTTCTTTCTTTTTTCCTAACTGAGATATCAAGACAAAGAAATTTCTATATGGTAATAGGGCACACTCTTGCATGTCGACATATCCCTTTCACTCACCGTGCTACCACCATCCAGCCCTAAAACAGTTGAAAGGCAGCAAGCCTCTGATCTGGGCTCCTCGGACCTGGTATATTCCTCTCCTCCACAGCCTGCTGAGGCTGCTGATCTGAGATGTGCTTCCATAGGAACAAGGCAGGTAGAGGCACTGGGGCACTGCGTTCAACATGTATTACCCTGTATTTTTAATCAATTCATCAATATTCTTTCTTCTGCTTATTTGCTAGTTTCAGGTAAAAATGAAAATCTCAACCGTGTCATTATTCATGCCAAGCCTTAAACCTGGATCAAGCTTTGCCATCTAATGTCGCTCATCAGAGACAATTGTAAATCCTTCATCTACCTTATCTTATCTAATACTCACAAAAACAAAGGGTGATATGGCAGAGACAGTTACAGTGCTCACCAATGACTGCAAAATGTCCACATCTCCCAGCCTCACTTGCAGATAGATTGGGACCATGGGACTAGTTCCCACCAAAGAACTAAGAGTAGAAATAGCATGTGTCTGGGGCCAAAGAAGTTAAAAGCTGACATGCCTCGCCATCCCTCTTTTCTCCTGCAATAATTATCTTGGCTTGGAAGCCACAAGCCACAAGAGAAGGTGAGCTGACAGATCCACACTGGAATCTACAAGAGTGAAAAATATAATTTCATTGTGTTAAACCACTAAGATTTCAGAATTTGTCTGTTAAAACAGCATAGCCTATCCTGTCCTGACAAACATAGATAATATTTGGAATATGTAATAACTAGTACAGAACAGGCACTAACCTATTAGAATGAATGCAATGACCAATGAATGAATGTCATCGGCTGTAAATGACTGATATGGCCATATAAGTCTATACCAGTTGAACAGCGATGAAAACAACTCTACAAATTTATCCCAGTTTTATAATTGATGAAACAGAAGCACTGAGAGTTTGCCTAAGACAATGACTTGTAAATGGCAGAGCAGGAATTCAAATCAGCTGTTTGATACATAGACCATTCTCTTTCTATCTCAACATTCTGCTTGCTACTTGTTGAATGATGCCTAAATTACCCGAACAATTCATCAAGACTGCAGTAGAAGTGTCCAAATACTTAGTTATTTATTTAAACCATACGGCATGGTCCAACAGTACATGTTTATTCTTGTTGAATTTTCTATAAATTGAACTCATTCTTGCCTCTGTATAGGATGTCAGTATTATATTTTGCTTTTCCTTTCAAATTTGCCTTTTGTCATTATTAATCATTAACCCTGAAACTATATTATTTAAGTGGATACATCCAACTTTATGACATAACATATATTAAAAAGGCAAGAGAAAATTAAACTGGATGAAGTGTTTGGCTTTTGGCATAGTTCTTTTGCTCCTGCTGCTCATTCTTCATTTAAATTCATAAGTCTCTTTTCTCTATGACAGGATAATCATCTCCACAGCAACTAACTATTATATCACAAAGGACTATGCCTGTGAGTGAGAACAGATCAGCAGGAGCTGAGCAACACTTAAGCAACAGAGATTCTATTTTCACACAAATATCTCTAATTATAATAAGCTAAGGAAGAAATATATCATTCCCTCCCCGACTCTCCCCCATAATACAAGCAGAGCTCTCTCTACATGGTTCCTCTCATTAAAAAATGGTGCTTTCAACCACAAATGTCTTTAATAAGAGCATATTCCCATATAGAGATGATATCACCTGTTACTGTCAGGCAAATGTGTGTCTAGACTGAAAAGCAGGCACTGGTTGAATTAAAATCACACAGACATACTTCACGATTTAGAGTAGAAGTCAAAGCAGGATCTGTGTGTTACACAGCTAATGTGTTACACAGCTAATAACATCCAAAAAATAAAAAAATAAACAAAAACCTCTTTAAAAGTAAAAGGGAAGGTATAAAAATTGCCACTTGGCCAAAAGATATATATTACCAGAGCTTCTCTTTCCAAAGAGGATACTTAAAATGGTGTGGTCAAGAGCTGGCATAATTTGACTAACCATAATAATGGTAAGATACTTTAAATTTGAAGTGGGCTTGAACATTTTACAACACAATCTCAAAGTAGCACTTTTACTGGCAAGCAGAATTCTCTAGGAGAGCTGAAACTGCAGTATTACACTGGTGATCAAATCCAAGAGAACAGTGGATGTCTATCAGATTCTGCCTATGACCCACTATTTTACACTGGTTTCATAGAATTTAAAATTGAATCATATTTATAATCTATAATACACAACCTTACAAGTGACATGCTTGAAGAATATCAATGTTGCCTCTCCCACTAGATGATAAGCATCTTGAGGGCAGGCAGTATGTCTTGTATCATTATGCTATTTTCTATAACACTAAGGACAATCTATGATAAAGAGCTATTGTCTCAATTTAATATTGAAATGACAAGGTCCTCAGACATATGACAACAGGAACAAAAATAATTGAAGCTGACTCTTTTTTTTGTCCCAAAGCTCAAATGAGTTGTGTAGTGAAGGGCTCCAAAATTCACTACTCTAGAATTGTGTGTGTATGTGTGTGTGAGACAGGGTCTCACTCTGTCACCCGGGCTGGAGTGTAGTGGCATGATCACGGCTCACTGCAGCCTGACCTCTCCAGGTTCAAGCGATCCTCCCACCTCAGCCTCCCCAGTAGCTAGGATAGGACTACAGCCATGTGCTACCATGCCTGGCTAATTTTTGTATTTTTTGTAGAGACAGGGTTTCACCATGTTGCCCAGGCTGGTCTCGAACTCCTGAGCTCCAGCAATCTATTCAACTCAGCCACCCAAAGTGCTGGGATTACAAGTATGAGCCACAAGTCTCCACACCACTCTTAAATGGGCATTGTCACAAAACTATTATATGTCCCATCTATTCTCTTAAAAGTCCATAAGTCTTTCCAGAAAGTCATTTGTTTTCCCATAAATACTCTTCTCCTCCCCTTCCCTGTTGAAATGGCATATAGGTCCCAATTTATGTGTAGTCCTGTACATAAATGATTCAATCTATTTTCTTGCTAATCTGTTGTTTGTCAGTTTCACTTGAAAGCCTCCAAAAATTGAATCTAAGAGGGTAAAGGAAAATTTGTTCTCCCTGGCAGTTGTAAGGCGACCACCACTCTGGATTCTGTCATCACTGGAGCCCTCCCAAGTCATCTAACCCATTCATCCAGTTAAATGTCATCAGGAGAATGACATTGAACCCTCAGCCAGATCCCATTATCAGCCATCTCAAAGAAGCTTCTTCTTATCACCTAAAATCTCTAGCCCACCTCCCACCCCCACTTTCACGCCCATCTCTGCTCTATCTTAATCATCTTTATTGTCATTTTCTGTGTGCTGATGACTTGATGGAGGAAGTCAGCGAACTTGGTTGACATGGCTTTTTATAAATTCACACTTTTCACTTCAATGGGGCCCATACTGCTGCCCAATAATCTGCCCAGTAATGCCCAGTAATTTGGTTATTTTTTACTGATTCCTTAAAATCATCTATGTCAGGGATAATATTCAAAATTTTAAACAACTAGTATGACAGAGGCATCAACCTTAAATTGATATGGCTCTAGAGCAGGGTCTGAGAGAGGACCCAGGTACATTTTGCATTTACCCTTTCATCGCTGACTGAGGGCCTGGGGGAGAAGCTGAGGTTACCTGAGCAGCAGATACTTGCCAACTGATAGAGAAGTGTGTCAATATTTTAACAACCAGTATGATTTGAAGCAAGTAAATATCAGCTCTACTACAAGTTTTCCAAAAATGATCTTTCCTATTTTTCTTGCCTCCATTCAACATCTACTTTCCTTTTTATTTGTTAGCAAATATTTGTTGAACAGCAGGCACCATTCTAAGTAAACAAAAAAGACAAAAACTCCCTATTCTTGTGGCCTTACATTCTAGTGAGGGGAGACAGAAAACAAACACAGTGGGTAAATTATATAGTATATTTGACAGTAATAAGAGCTATGGAAAAAGAGAAAAGAAGCTAAACGGGTTCTAGATTGCACAGAGCAGGTTAAGATATGGTGCTAGAGTTGGCCTCACTGAGAAGAGGACTTGAAGGAAATGGGAGATGAGCTGCATGGGTGACTGGGGTCAAAGCATTTGAGACAGAGGAAACAGGCCATGCACACGCTTATGTTCTAGGGACTCCTCCTCATCCAAACACGATTTAACCTCCAACCTCCTTCTTTATAGAGATCAAAGTTATTTGTAAGTAATCTCTTCAGTTTTTCCTCCTTTCTACTTCTAAAATATCTTTATATTTTTTCTCTTCTCCTTGGCATCTTAGAGAAATAGGCATCCCTCGTTCCAATGTCTGTTTTCCCCAGGACTTTCTCCCAGGACTTCTTCCTCTCACTTACTCCGCTTTCCACCATCTACAATCTCTTCCAATTCTGTCTCTTTAGATATTACATTTTTTGTTTGTTTGTTTGTTTGTTTGTTTGAGACAGAGTTTCACTCCCATCACCCAGATTGGAGTGCAGTGGTGCGATCTTGGTTCACTACAACCTCTGCCTCCCAGATTCAAGCAATTCTCCGGCCTCAGCCTCCCAAGTAGGTGGGACTACAGGCGTGTGCCACCACACCTGGCTAATTTTTGTATTTTTAGTGGAGATGGGAGTCTCACCATGTTGGCCAGGCTGGTCTTGAACTACCGACCTTAAGTGATCCTCCTGCCTCAGCCTCCCAAAGGGCTGGGATTACAGGCGTGAGCCACCATGCCTGGCCTTGATATTAAGTTAAATTTAAAACACTGCCACTCACCCTAAATGTTTCTTCCAATTACAGCCTACTTCTGCCAATCAAAATCAAAGCCTTCAACTTCCTCATCACACACGTTCTCCTTAGCCTGTCACTTCTACCTTCTACCCTCTTCAAACAACTTAAACTCATCTCTGGAAAATCAGCAAAGACCCCAACTTCAAACTGCACCTGTTCACAGTTCTGTCAACTGACAATTGCCACCATCCAGGGAAGACTTGAGTTTGGAAGGAAATACCCACCTACAATTACTTGTATTAAAAGAAATATCCAATTTGTTAAAATTGTACGTTTTAAAACAAAGCTTTAAAATTCATTTTTTTGCTGTTGTAGTAAAATGCACATAGCATAATATTCACCATTTTAACCATTTTTGAGTGTACAATTCAGTAATATTCAGTACACTCACAATGCTGTACAACCATCACCATTATCTATCTCCCGAACTTTTTTATAATTCCAAACAGAATCTCTGTGTTCATTAAACAATAACTCTCCATTCCACCCTTCCCCCTCGCCCCTGGTAATCACTGTTCTACTTTCTGTCTTTATGAACTCAACTATTCTAGGTATCTCATAAAAGCAGAATAAAGGCCTGGCACAGTGGCTTATGCCTGTAATCCCAGCACTTTGGGAAGCTGAGGCGGATCATTAGGTCGGGAGATCCAGACCAGCCTGGCCAACATGGTGAAACCCCGTCTCTAAAATAGAAAAAATTAGCCAGGTGAGGTGGTGCTCGCCTGTAGTCCCAGCTACTCTGGAGGCTGAGGCAGGAGAGTCATTTGAACCCGGGAGGCTGAGATTGCAGTGAGCCGAGATCGTGCCATTGTACTCCAGCCTGGTGACAGAGCGACACTCCATCTAAAAAAAAAAAAAAAAAAAAGCCGAATAAGGCCAGACACAGTGTCTCCTGCCTGTAATCCCAGCACTTTGGGAGGCTGAGGCGGGAGGATTGCTTGAGATTGGGAGGAGCAGCCAAACTGTTTCCCAAAGCAGCTGTACCATGTTAAATTCCCACCAGCAATGCACAAAGGTTCTAATTTCTCCACATCCTCATGAGCACTTGTTATTTTTCTTTCTTCATAATAGCCATCCTAATCGGTGTGAAGTGGTATCTCACTGTAGTCTGGGTTTGCATTTCCCTAATGACTAGTAGTGTTGAGCATCTTTTCATGTGCTTGTTGGCCATTGTATAGTTGTTTGTAGAAAACTCTTTTCAAGTCTGTTTCATTTCTGAACATTTTTCCATGTTTTAACTGGGTTGCTTGCTTTTTGGTTGTTGAGTTGCAGGAGTCCTTTATATATTCTAGATATTAATCCCTTACCAGATATATGATTTGCAAATATTTTCTCCCGTTCTATCGGTTGTCTTTTCATTCTCTTGATGGTGTTCTTTGATGCACAAAAGTTCTTAATTTTGATGAAGTTCTATTTATTTTCTTTTGTTGCTTCTGTTTTGGATGTCATAGTTAAGAAATCTTTGCTAAATCCAATGTCATAGAACATTTTCCATATGTTTTCTTCTTTTTTTTGAGACAGAGTCTTGCTGTAGAGATGGGGTTTCACCATGTTGGCCAGGCTGGTCTTCAACTCATGACCCCAAGTGATCTGCCCACCTCGGCCTCCCAAAGTGCAGGGATTACAGGCATGAGCCACTGCACCTGGCCCCTTCTAAAATAAAACTTTATTATTAAGTTCAACTTCTTCTATTTATAAATCCAATTATTTTAAAAATAAAGAACAATTTGATTTGTTCTTAGGTTAATATGCAATTTGTTATTAGTAATAAAAGACTAAATTCCCCTAAAATATTTTAAACTATGTTTTTGTATTTTACACATTTTATTCAAATATTTCAAATATCTGACAGAATAAACTTTCAAACCTAAAAAACAAAATCTACCTAAACATTTAAATAACCAACCAACACATAGATTTTCACAATAATTACAAAACATATCTCTAAACTGATGAAAAATAAGCATTCTATAAATTTGAGCCACACTATTACCTTATATACATTTCCACGGTTTCAGAATCACTTATTCAACAAGAGTAGCAGACTTTCTATCTTATTCAGCCTAAAATTTGGAGCCGCAGGAGTGCCACAAATTTGGGTTCTTTCAGGGATTCTGAACGAACCTGGAGCCAGTTCCTGAGTCCCTTCTTACAGTAATGGGCCTCCTGTCTGTTGTTTGCCCATTTTCTTGCAACCTAGTGTATCAAATGCCCTCTTACCCATTAAAAAAAAAAAAAAAAGGCAATCTGTTTTACAACCTTAATTGCCTATTGTAACTCTGGCTCCTTTCTGCTCAACTGACTGGGTTCTGTATCATTTTCTGTGTCTTTTTTTTTCCTCTCTCTCTCTCTGTCACCCAGGCTGGAGTGCAATGGTTCAACCTCGGCTCACTGCAACCTCTGCCTCCTGGTTCAAGCGATTCTCCTGCCTCAGCCTCCCAAGTAACTGGGATTACAGGCGCCTGCCACCACACCTGGCTAATTTTTTATATTTTTAGTAGAGAGGGGGCTTGCCATGTTGGCCAGGCTGGTCTCGAACTCCTGACCTCAGGTGATCTGCCTGCCTTGGCCTCCCAAAGTGCTGAGATTATAGGTGTGAGCCAGCACACCTGGCCGTTTGGACTTCTTTTTATTGACAGACCCCTTCAATTTAAGACAGCTTAGAATATTATTGACTGTCCTTTCCTTTTTAAATTAAAAAAAAATTAATTAAAAAAAAAAGGCCTATGGCACCAGGTAATCCTAGGTGGTCTCCCATCCAGTACTCACCAGGCCTGACCCTGGTTAGCTTCTGAGATCAGATGAGATGGGCACATTCAGGGTGGTATGACTGTAAACGTGGCTTCTCCTATTTAAAAACTATTTCCCCTGCTTTCTTGAGGCTACAGTCTCATAGGCTTCCTCTTATGCGACTTCACTGCGTCTTTCATTCTCTGATCCTCTCACTGATTCTTCCTTCCCACACAGTATAAAAGTAAACTTCCTCTAAGGCTCAGTTCAGAGCCTTCTAGTTCCATCTCCTCTCTCAGGATCTTCACCTCCTTCACCTTTCAGCTTATGACCACGACCTTCCAATCTGTATCTGTATTTCCAGTTTCTTTCCTAAGCTCAGGTCTTTGTTTTCTATTTACAAAAGTGGACATTTGCACTTAGATTTCTTACCTTTAATTGAAATTCAATTCATCTAAAATAAAATTCTTTATTTTTTCCACAAACTAGCAACCCCTCATAACTTCTCTTATTAGTACCAGCATTTTGTGAGGCCCAACACTTGAAAAGCATTGGCCTTATAAAAAGAGATAAGTGGGATTTTAAGGTCAAAGGAGCAGCAGGAATGATGGAACGAAATTAACGCATCGGGACAGAAGCTCCAAAACACTTGAGTTTACGGGTTGCATTTGACAGGGTTAATGTTCCACCAAAACGGCATGAAGACTACTTAAAGTCATTTGGAATACAGCCGATGCGATGCAGAAAGAAGACTTTTCTGTGCTTCCCTTATCTGATAAAAGCAGAGCTTTTAGAATGAAGTTGTCATAAATCTCCTCTCTCAGAGACATTTCAGCCAGCAAGGACACTGACCATTACCTCCAGGGAGGAAAATTGTATGAACAAACTTTATTACCAACTGTCTCATTTGTTTCCCTAGAAAATCTATCTTCTGCCCCATCCCTCTTTTCTTTATTCGGCCATTACCATTATTCAGCCACATAAACCATTACCCCCGCTATTCAGATAGCCACTTGCTTGTGTGTTGCTGCAAGCATGCGAATAAATTTTGTCTTTTCTCCTGTTAGTCTGTCTATTGTCAGTTAACTTTTAATTCACAGTCCCTCAGCAAAGTTGGTGGAGAAAAAGTTTTCTTCCCAACACATTCCCAATGTGTGGCTTAATTGCTAAGGAACAAAGTTTTCCCAGACCAAAATAAAGCTCTGGAACTTTATCTGTCAGGGAGCAACCAGCTTCCTGGTGTCTGAAGCTTTTCCCAATGGTTAAAAATATGTATATACATTTTAGGCCAGGCTTGGTGGCTCACGCCTGTAATCCCAGCAATTTGGGAGGCTGAGGTGGGTGGATCACCTGAGGTCAGGAGATCAAGACCAGCCTGGCCAACATGGTGAAACCCAGTCTCTACTAAAATACAAAAATTTGCTGGGCATGGCAGTGTGTGCCTGTAATCCCAGCTATTCAGGAGGCTGAGGCAGGAGAATCACTTAAACCCAGGAGGCAGAGGTTGCAGTGAGCTGAGATCACGCCACTGCACTCCAGCCTGGGCGACGGAGCAAGACCTTGTCTCTAAAGAAGAAAAAAGCTATTTTAATAAAACAAATCTGAAGTGCTTTTCCTGTCAGAAACACTAACATCAGAGAGACCATAGCTACCCAGAGTAGGGGTTCTGGTACACTCAAAACCTTGTTGATCTGAATCCTCTCTCACTCTTACTTCTCATATTCAGTCTGATCCCAACCCATATTTTTCTTTCTATGTCTCTCATATGCCTGTATTCCTTTCTGTGGTGAGATATGAGTCTGAAGAAATCATGGTGGAAGGCAAGGAGGGGCAAGTCACATCTTATGTGGATGGTGGCAGGCAAAAAAAAAATTGCACAGGGAAACTCCTATTTTTAAAACCATCGAATCTCCTAAGACTCATTCACTATCACGAGAACAGCGCAGGAAAGACCCACCCCCCGTGATTCAATCATCTCCCACTGGGCTCCTCCCATGACAAGTGGGAACTGTGAGAGTTACAATTCAAGACGAGATCTGGGTGGAGACACAGCCAAATCATGTCACCAGCATTCCTCCTGTTTCAAGGTCTGCTTCCTGATGTAACTACTTGGACAGAATATGCACACCTCCACAAGGACAAGCAGCTGTTTGTTGGCAGGGCATAGTTTGAAGCCATTACTACTCAAGGATCATTCTTCCAAAGGAAACACAGTCTACAGAAATGCAGCTCTACCTGCATCAGTTTTTTATTCCTGCACAGAATACATTAGCTTTTAGAGCCACGATTTTGAGAAATAATCCCGACACCCCCTCACTGGATTAAACCAGTCCCCCTTGCCTCGAAGACCCTAAAAGCTAAGAAAAAGTTCACTGAGTTACTGGCCATGCAGAATGGAAGATGGTTATGCCTCAGTATACCCCTTCCTTATTAGCCTTTAACCAGAATTCTTTCCTAAGGAGTAAGCAGTAACCAGCTCTGGAAAACAAGAAATGAATGATTCATTCCTTTATTGCTGTTAGCCAGTCATCGCAGGCCATGACCGGATGTTTTGCAGTTTCTGTACCACAACTGACCAGCATTCCTTCTTAATAAGAGACCTTCAACCATGGGGTGGTACTGGTTGATCTATGGTAGATGCACAGTGAGGGTTTTCCTGTCCTCTGCTTCACAAGTTGACATCAGAGGGCTAAAAACTCCACCCTTAGCTCTTGGCGACACTTCTATTTTTTGAACCTGCGATCCATGAAGAGGCCTAAAGCTCAATTGTGTATATGCATGTTTCTCTTTTCATAAACATTCATGATGCCCCATATGGCTTATTAAATATATCTGTTTGGGTACCCCATTCAGCATAAATTCCTGTTCCTTTTACCCCTCCCTTGAAGCACTGTTTCTTCATGTCAACTGGAAGTTCTGCTTCCTCCTACAGGTTTTGGTACCTTTAGGAATAAAGCTCTCTATTTTAAATTTATAGAATATTGTTACTTTTGTGGTCCACAGTTCCTCAAGATCTCCATTAAGATGTCAGAGTCTTAGTGTCAAATTGTAGAAATGAGAAACACACAGAGACAGTTGCTGCCATCATTAGCCACCTGCCGGCATCTGTCCTCACACTCTGCCTTCCTGTTTCTGTAGCAGAATTACCCCTACTCTCATCTAAAGCTGTTCTTTCATCTGTACACTGGAGCTCATCCCTTGTCACCTACTCAAGGGCATCATTCCAGTAATTCTGTCTTCTCTCTTTCAACACTCTCAGGTTTTTCCTCTATTAGACTTGTTCCCAGCAGCATACAAATTTGCTCACGGGTCTGCCTTCTTAAAAAACACCAACACCGGCCAGGCATGGTGGCTCACGCCTGTAACCCCAACACTTTGAGAGGCCAAGGCAGGTGGATCACTTGAGGTCAGGAGTTCAAGACCAGCCTGGCCAACATGGTAAAACCCCATCTCTATTTAAGATACAAAAATTAGCCAGGTATGGTGGTGCATGCCTGTAATCCCAGCTATTCAGGAGGCTGAGGCACAAGAATTGCTTGAAACCAGGAGGTGGACATTGCAGTGAGCCAAGATCGCGCCACTGCACTCCAGCCTGGGTGACAGAGCAAGACTCTGTCTCAAAAAAAAAAAAAAAAAAAGAAGAAGAAGAAGAAGGAAAAAGGATATATGGCCTTTACTATTATGATCACCATGCCTGGGTGACAGAGCAAGGCACCATGTCAAGAGGAAAAAAAAAAAAACAGGCCAGGCGCAGTGGCTCATGCCTGTAATCCCAGCACTTTGGGAGGCCAAGATGGGCAGATCACTTGAGGTCAGGAGTTTGAGACCAGCCTGGCCAACATGGTGAAACCCCATCTCCACTAAAAATACAAAAATTAGCTAGACATGGTGGCACCCACCTTTAATCCCAGCTACTCAGGAGGCTGGTGGCACCCATCTTTAATCCCAGCTACTCAGGAGGCTGGGGCAGGAGAATTGCTTGAACCTAGGAGGCAGAGGTTGCAGTGAGCCGAGATTGTGCCATTGCACTCCAGCCTGTGCGACAGAGCAAGACTCCATCTTAAAAAAAGGGGGAAAAAAAAAACCATAAACACCCACCAACACCAATGAAATGAAAAAACAATGTTTCCATCTCACGACTCCTTCCCTGGTAGGATTTACTTGCTTCCTTTTGCTAGTCTAGATTGTGGTTCGCTCCTATTTCTGTTCACCCATTCTCTCTTAAACCCACTCCAATCAGGCATTTGTCCCAATCAAAACTGCTTTTGTCAAGGTCACCAATGACCTCCACGTGGTGAAATCTCATGGTCTAATCATCTTCTACCTGGCCTGTCAGCAACGTCTGACAGTAGATCACTCTGTCTTTCTAATAGCCTTTCTTCACTTGATTTCCAAGATACCCTACTCTTCTCTTTTTCGCTTTCCTTTCTTCCTGCGCCTTCACAGGCTCCCTTGCTGATCTCTTTCCCAGCCTCCTAATGTTGGAATACTCCAGGGCTCAGTTCTTTCTGGCTAAGAAATATAAGAAAGTACATGGATCATTTGGCGAGCATTCACTGTATACTCTGCCACACTTTGTAATATTTTATACAGCTAATACATTTACTATGACGGTTGTTTATTGTTTATCTTTCCAAAAGCGCTACAAGAGCCACAAAGGCAGGCACTTTTGTTACTTTGTGCTCTGATGTATGTCAAGCGCCTAGAAAAAAAGTGCCTGTCACAAAGTAGGTGCTAAATAAGTATTTGTTGGATGAATAAATGTAGCAGGGTGAAGTGGAAATCTAAACTCTTTGTTGTTAACAAAAACAGATATTATTAAAGTTGTCAGCTACTTCTAAGTCTAGTGGTAGCTATTTAGAAGCTACTGTGGTGGTGAGTTTTGTTCAGAGATCAATGATGTGACCTGTTCTTTTTAGTTATGTGGATGTGTGACAAAGAGTGAACACTTGTTCTCAGGTTTGGTAGAAAATTCACAAATGCAATGCTTTAGGAGCCAGGCTGATACTGAAGAAAGCTAGATATAGGTGACTAGGGCTCTAAATGAGATCTAAAGTGAGTAAACCCAACTCAGTTCCAATTAACAGAGGCCATGCAGCATGCAGATCCAGTTTTCCCAAGTCGTGTGGAAGCTGGGTTATCTATATTGTTAACTAAAAATCTCTCCATCTTAGAATATTGGCTCAAATCCAGAAAACACTGACAGGAAAACAAATCACAGCTGCTGCAGGCTAGATGTGGCCTGTGACCATCAGTTCACTACCCGTAGTATAATGATACTTTGGGGAGCTTATTTTGTGTTCCGGGAAGGAGAGGAAATTTTTTCCAATGTAGACCTTAGAAATCTCCTGGGAGAAAAATGGATACAGGTATCAATGTCTTCTCTTTTGAGACTCTAGGTTATTACAACATCTTAGAGAGATATAGATATATAGTCTTAACTTGAATTCACCTGGAAGGAAAGGAGACCCAGCACCCCAAGAAGCTGGAGCACCTGGGCATATTATAAGGCTCCAGAGGAGTAACCTGAGGCCAGAGACTCTCTTGATTCAATCACCATAGCACTGGGGGCATGCTTGGTCAAAATAGCTGTGGAGAAGAGTGTATATTAAAGAGGAAGACTCATCAGTGGCATGATGATCATAATAGTAAAGGTGATATCTCCTTTTTCCTCCTTATGCTCTAAAAACCTGCAGCTCCAACAAGCAGTGGTTAGGGACCGCGGTCATTCCAGCAGTGGACAGTGATGATCTCTGGGGGTGTGAGACTCTGTGTTTCCAGCAACAACAGACTATAGCCAGGGCAGCAACAAAAGACGCTAGTTGGTGGGCTGATTACAGTCTCTGCTTCTCTCTGAACTAGTTACATGAAAACAAGACTGACCTCAAGAATAAGTGTGTATCCTGAGTTTTAAGGCAGAGGGTAGGGTAGGGTAAACTCCAAAGGGTAATCTTTAAAAAGGTGAAACTGAGATCATAATGATTTAATTTATATATTAAAGAGAAACATGATTATGGCATAAGAATAGGCAAATAGATTAATGGAGCAGAATAGTGAGTCCAAAAATAGACCCAAACATATACAGTCAATTGAATATTTACAAAGGCACCAAGTCAATTCAATGGGAAAGGGAACTCTTCTCAACAGTTGAGGTTGAAACAGCTATAAAAATGTATAGAAAAAAATAAAGCTTGACCCTAGCTCACAGCATAGACAAACATCGGTTTGACATGAATCACAGATGAAATATAAAACATAAAACTACAAAGATCCTAGAAGAAAACATAGGAGAATATCTCTGCAACCTGCGATAGGCAAAGACTTCTTAGAACATCAAAAGAACCATAAAAGAAAAAAAAGGATAAATTGGACTTTATCAAAATTTAAAACTTCTGATCATCAAAAGACACCATTAAGATAATTAAAAAGGCAAATTAGGTTTTCAGTCCTGTAGATAAGCACCTTTGAAGTCATTGCTCCATTCCAAAAAGTAAAAAGCTGAACAAATTGAAAAATTAATAACTCTTCTTAAACCCATCAGAGAAGTGAGGTCACACGGCAAACTGCTTGCCCAAGCTTGGAGAAATGGACAGATGAATACAGGGAATTACAAGTTCCTGGGACAGAAACCTAGAAGCAGAAATTGCCACAGAAACCAGTCTGAGACAGGAAAACCTGAACTGTAATTGACAAATCAATGGAGGCCCAGTGTAGACAATCCTGAGAGTTAAAAATTCAAGGAGGACCCAGTCATGGAGGGATCCCCACACTTTTGTGAGTTTTACCTCCAAGAGCTCTACCAGATCTTCACAATGCATATGGAGAAAAATCCCCACCTGCTTCTAGAAGGGGAATGAGGAAAGTATAATTTGAAATATACCAGAGCATTCTGTTCTTAACAAGGCCTGACCTCAAGAGAAACTATTTTAAAGAGCCTAAACAATTAGGGCTTTTTTCAGAGGCTAGCCAACCTGGGAAAGGAAAATACTCAACTCCAGCCACTCTAACAATTCTGTCCCACTAAAGGGAGAGAAAAAATTATTATTGTGGAATTCACAGTCCAAAGCACAGGCTCATTAAAAGATTGAGACCTAATCACAGGACTATTGGATGCTTCCCCTCCCCCCACAATTTACCACAACATTCCTAAAGGCCTATTTATCTCAGTTTCTTTTACCCAATACATCCAGTCCATCTGCCAAGAAAAAGGTAATAGCTGGGCCCAGTGGTGCATGCCTGCAGTCCCAGCTACTTGAGAGGCTGAGGTGGGAGAATCATTTGAGCCCAGGAGTTTGAGTCCAGCCTAGGCAACATAACAACACCCCATCTCTAAAAAGAAACAAAGAAAGTAAAAAATTACAAGGCACACTGTCTTGGTCTGTTTTGTGCTGCTACAATAGAATACCTGAAACTGATCATTTATAGTATAGAAAAATTTACTGGTTTATGGTTCTGGAGGCTAGGAGGTCCAAAGTTGAGGGGCTAGCATCTAGTTAGGGCCTACTTGCTGCATCACTCCCTGGCAGAAGGCAAGAGGGCAAGAGAGACAGAATGAAAAGGGGGACTGAACTCCCTTTATAAGGAACTCACTCCTGTGATAATGGCATGAATCGATTCATGATGGCAGAGACTCATGGCCTAATCTCATCTCATTAGGCCCCACTTCCCAATACTGTTGCATCAGGGATCAAGTTTCCAACACATGCTTTTTCAGGAACGTATTCAAACCACAGCACATTCTAAAAGTCAAGAAACACAGTTTGAGGAAACAGAACAAGCATCAGAACAGAACTCATATATGGAAGGATGTTGGAATTATCAGACCAGGAATTTAAAACAACTATGATTAATGTGCTCAGGGCTCTAATGAATAAAGTTGACAGCATGCAAGAACAGGTAGGTAATGTAAGCAGAGAGATGGAAATTCTCAGAGAGAATCAAAAAGAAATGCTAGAGATCAAAAACACTAACAGAAATGAAGAATGCCTTTGATGGGCTCATTAGCACACTGGACATGACTAAGGAAAGAATCTTTGAGCTTTGGGATATCGCAATAGAAACTTCCAAAACTGAAAACAATGAGAAAAAGTCTGAAAAAACCCCAGAATATCCAAGAACTGTGAGACAACTGTAAAAGGTATAACATATGTGTAATAGGAATACCAGAAGAAAAGAAAGAAAGAAAGGAATAGAAGCAATATTTGAATGAATGACCGACAGCTTTTCAAAATTAATGTCAGGCACCAAACCACAGATTTGGGAAGCTCAGAGAACACCAAAAAGCATAAACACTAAAAAAGCTATACTTAGGTATATCATATTCCAACTGCAGAAAATCAAAGATACAAAAAAAATCTTGAAGGAAGTCAGAGGAATAAAACATCTTACTTATACAGGAGTAAAAATAAGAATTACTCTGACTTCTCTTCAGAAATCAAGCAAGCAACAACAGATGGAGTGAAGTATTTGAAGTATTGAGAAAAAAAAAAACAAAAACAAAAAACCTTCACCTAGAATTCTGTACCCCGCAAAATTTTCTTTCAAAATAAAGGAGAAATAAAAACTCTGTCAAGGAAAAATTGACAGAATTTGTTACTAGTAGACCTTCCTTGCAAGAAATTTTTTTTTTAAAAAAGTTCTCCAGAGACAAGAAAATGATATAGATCAATCAAGAAAGGGAAAGCATAGAAGAATAAATGAAGGGGAAACAAGAACTTATTTTTTTACTCTCAATTGATCTAACAGACAATAGTTTTTTCAAAATAATTATAGCAATAATCTATTCGAATATATATATATACATATGCTTATGTATAAGTGAAATGAGTGACTAGCATGATACAGGAATGATAGAAAATATAGTATATCTTTCTCCATACATTTTCTTTTATTCAATATTCTTCTTTATATTTAAAGTGGGTTTCTTGTACAGAGCATATAGTTGGCTCTTGTTTTTTGATCCACTCAGATAATTTCTGTCTTTTAATTGGTTTATTCGGACCTTTGATGTTCAAAGTGATTTTTTATATAGTTGGATTACTATCTTCATATTTGTTACTGGTTTCTATTTGTTTTGCTTGTTTTTTTCCTATTTTTTTGTCTTCCACCCTTTTTCTGCCTATTGTGATTTTAATTGAGCAGCTTATATGCCATTTTCTCTACTCTATTAGCATATTAGTTATATTTATTTTATTACTTTTTTTTTGAGATAGTGTCTGGCTGTGTCACCCAGGCTGGAGTGCAGTGGTGCAATCTTGGCTCACTGCAACTTCTGCCTTCCAGGTTCAAGCACTTCTCACGCCTCAGCCTCTGGAGTAGCTGTACAGGCATGTGCCACCATGCCTGGCTAATATTTTTTTTTTTTTTTTTTTTTTTTTTTTGAGACCGAGTCTTGCTCTGTCTCCCAGGCTGGAGTGCAGTGGCACGATCTTGGCTCACTGCAACCTCTGCCTCCTGGGTCCACGCCATTCTCCTGCCCCAGCTTCCTGAGTAGCTGAGACTACAGGTGCCTGCCACCACGCCTAGCTAATTTTTTTGTATTTTTAGTAGAGACAGGGTTTCGCCCTGTTGGCCAGGTTGGTCTTGAACTCCTGACCTCAAGTGATTCACTTGCCTTGGTCACCCAAAGTGCTGGGATTACAGGCATGAGCCACCAGGCCTGGCCTCTTTCATCACTTTTTTTTTCTTTTTTTTTAAGATGGAGTCCTGCTCTGTCGTCAGGCTAGAGTGCAGTGGTGCGATCTCAGCTCACTGCAACCTCCAACTCCCTGCTTCAAGACATTCTCCTGCCTCAGCCTCCTGAGTAGCTGGGACTGCAAGCATGCACTACCACGCCCAGCTAATTTTTGTATTTTTAATAGAAACGGGGTTTCACCATGTTGGCCAGGATGGTCTTGATCTCCTGGCCTCGTGATCTTCCTGCCTTGGTCTCCCAAAGTGCTGGGATTACAGGTGTGAGCTATCGCACCCGGCCTTTCATCACCTTTTTTAGTGGTTGCCCTAGAGTTTGCAAATACATTTACAAGTAATCCAAGTCCACTTCCAAATAACACTATATCACTTCATGGGTAGTGCAAGTACTTTATAATGGCAGCAGGCAGAAAATTAGTAAGAACACAGTTGAACTCAACACCATCAATCAACTGGACATGATTGACATCTATAGCTTATCCAATAGCAGCAGAATACACATTCTTCTCAAGCTCACATAAAACATTTACCAAGATAGGCCATATTCTGGGCTATAAAACACATGGAAACAAATTTAAAAGAATAGAAAACATACAGTGTCTGCTTTTTTTTTTTTTTTTTTTGAGACAGAATCTCGCTCTGTCACCCAGGCTGGAGTGCAGTGGCGTGATCTTGGCTCACTGCAAGCTCCGCCTCCCGGGTTCACGCCATTCTCCTGCCTCAGCCTCCCAAGTAGCTGGGACTACAGGCACCTGCCACCATGCCTGGCTAATTTTTATTTTTATTTTTATTTTTTTGTATTTTTAGTAGAGACGGGGTTTCATCATGTTAGCCAGGATGGTCTCGATCTCCTGACCTTGTGATCCGCCCGCCTCAGCCTCCCAAAGTGCTGGGATTACAGGCATGAGCCACCACGCCCGGCCTCAGTGTCTGCTTTTAGGCCACAATGGAATTAAACTAGAAATCGAAAATAGAAAAAATATATGGAAAATTAAAAAATACTTGAAGATTAAACAACAAACTTCTAAACAACACATGGGTCAAAGAAGAAATCTCAACAGAAATTTTAAAATATTTTGAACTAAGTGAAAATGAAAATACAACTTATCAAAATTTGAGGGAAAAGTGAAGAGAAAGCAGTACTTAGAGGGAAATTTATAGCATGTGGTAGAAAAGAAGAAATATCTGTCTGGCCATGGCAGCTCATGCTTTAATCCCAGTACTTTAGGAGGCTGAGGTGGAAGGATTCCTTGAGGCCAGGAGTTTGAGACCAGCCTGGGCAACATAGCTGTATTCATCTGTTCCTACACTGCTATAAAGACATACCCAAGACTGGGTAATTTGTTTATTTTTATGGGTTTCACCATGTTGGCCAGGCTGGTCTCAAACTCCTGACTTCAGGTGATCCATCTGCCTCGGCCTCCCAAAGTGTTGGGATTACAGGCATGAGCCACCACGCCCAACAAGACTGGGTAATTTATAAAGAAAGAGGTGTAGTTAGCTCATGGTTCTGTGGGTTCTACAGGCTTCTACTTCTGAGGAGGCCTCAGGAAACTTATAATCACGGCAGAAAGCAAAGAAGAAGCAGGCACATCTTCACATGGCCAAGCAGGAGAAAGAGAGAGCAGGGGGAGGTGCCACACACTTTTAAACAACCAGATCTTGTGAGAACTCTCTCATAAGACAGCACTTGGAGGATGGTGCTAAACCATTAGAAACTGCCCCCATGATCTAATCATCTCCCACCAGGTCCCACCTCCAACACTGGGGATTACAATTCAACATGAGATCTGGGTGGGGACACAGAGTCACAGCGTATCATTCTGCCCCAACCACTCCCAAATCTCATGTCTTTCTCACATTTCAAAACACAATCATGCCTTCCCAACAGTCCCCTAAAGTCTTAACTCATTTCAGAATTAACTCAAAAGTCCAAGTTCAAAGTCCCATATTAGACAAGGCAAGTCCCCTCTGCCTATGAACCTGCAAAATTAAAAAGTTACTTCAGAGACACAATGGAGGTACAGGAATTGGGAAAATGCTCCTACTCCAAAAGGGAGAAACTGGCCAAAGCAAATGGGGTACAGGCCCCATGCAAGTCCAAAACCCAGCAGGGCAGTCATTGAATTTTTCTTTTGTCTCATTCTGTCACCCAAGCTGGAGTGTAGTGGCACGATCTTGGCTCACTGCAACATCTGCCTCCTGGGTTCAAGTGGTTCTGCTGCTTCAGCCTCCCAAGCAGCTGGGATTACAGGCATATGCCACCATGCCTGGTTAATTTTTATATTTTTTAGTAGAGATAGCGTTCTGCCATGTTGGCCAGGCAGGTCTCAAACTCCTGACCTCAGGTGATCCGCCCACCTCAGCCTCCCAAAATGCCAAGATTACAGGTATGAACCACCATGCCCAACCAAACTTTGAAGTTCTAGAATAATCTCCTTTGACTCCATGTCTCACATTCAGACTACACTGATACAACGAATGGGCTCCCAAGGTCTTGGACATCTCCACCACTGTGGCTCTGCAGGGTACAACCCCCTTGACTGCTTTTATGGGCTGACATTGAGTGTCTGTGGCTTTTCCAGGTGCATGGTGCAAGCTGTCAGTGGATCTACCATTCTGGGGGCTGTAGGACAGTGGCCTTCCTCTCACAGCCCCAATAGGCAGTGCCCCAGTGGGGACTCTGTGTGGAAGCTCCAACTCCACATTACCCCTTTGCACTTCCCTAGTAGAAGTTCTCCATGAGGGCCCCAGCCCTGCAGCAGACTTGTGCCTGGACATTCAGGCATTTTCATACATCCTCTGAAATCTAGGTGGAGGCTCCCAAACCTCAACTCTTGCCTTCTGCCCACCTGCAGACCAAATACCACATGGAAGCCACCAAGGCTTGGGGCTTGCACCCTCTGGAGCAGTGGCCTGAGATATATCTGGGGCTCTTTTAGCCATGGCTGGAGCTGCAGTGGCTGGGATAAAGGGAGCACTGTTCCAAGGTTGTGTAGGGTAGTGGGGCCTTGGGCCAAGCTCACAAAACCATTCTTCCCTCCTAGGCCACTGGGCCTGTGATGGGAGGGTCTGCCGTGAAGTTCTCTGAAATGCCTTCCAGGCATTTTTTCCCCATTGTCTTGGCCATTAACATTTGGCTCTTCTTTACTCTTGTAAATTTCTGCAGCCAGTTTGAATTCCTCCCCTAAAAGTTGTTTTTTCCTTTTTACCACATGGCCAGGCCAAATTTTCCAAACTTTTGTGCTCTGCTTCTCTTTTAAACATAAGCTCCAGTTTCAGATCGTCTCTTTGCCCATGAATATAAGCATATGCTGTTAGAAGCAGCCAGGCCACATCTTGAATGCTTTGCTTCTTAGAAATTTCTTCTGCCAGATACCCCAAATCATCTCTCTCAAGTTCAAAGTTCCACAGATCTCTAGGGCAGGGGCACAATGCTGCCAGTCTCTTTTCTCAAGCATAGCAAGAATGACTTTTACTCCAGTTTTTAACAAGCTCCTTATCTCCATCTGAGACCACCTCAGCCTGGATTTCATGGTCCATATCACTATCAGCATTTTGGTCACAACAATTTAACAAGTCTCTAGGAAGCTCCAAACTTTCCCACATCTTCTTGGCTTATTTTGATCCCTCCAAACTGTTCCAGCCTGTGCCTGTTACCCAGTTCCAAAGCTACTTCTTCATTTTCAAGCAATGCTCCACTCCTGGTACCAATTTTCTGTATTAGTCTGTTCTCACACTGCTATAAAGAACTACATAAGACTGGATAATTTATAAAGAAAAGAGGTTTAATTGGCTCACAATTCCACAGGCTGCACAGGAAGCATGGCTGGGGAGGCCTTGGGAAACTTACAATCATGGCAGAAGGTGAAGGAGAAGCAGGCATGTCCTACATGTCTGGAGCAGGAGGAAGAGAGAGCAGCGGGGAGGGTGCTAGGCACTTTTAAACAACCAGATCTCATAAGAACTACTCATTATCATGAGAACGGCAAGGGGGAAATCTGCTCCCATGATCCAATCACTTCTCACTAGATCCCACCTCCAACACTGGGGATTACAATTCAACATGAGATTTGGGTGGGGACACAGAGCCAAACCATATTATTAATGAAATTCAATCTCTACTAAAAATAAAAATAAAAAAAGAAAATATGTTTTAAAAAAGAAAGAGAAAAGAAGAAAGATCCAAAGTCAATAATTTAAGCTTTCACCTTAGGAAACTAGAGAAAGAGGAGTAAATTAAATCTAAAGTAAGAAGAAGAAAAGAAATCATAAAAATTAAAACAGAAATCAATAAACTTGAAAACAGGAAATCAATACAGAAAACTAACAAAACTAAAAGCTGGTTCTTTGAAAATGTCAATAAAATTAATAATCCTCTAGCCGGGGTAACTAAGGAAAAAAAGAGAGGACACAAATTAATAATATCAGAAATGAAAGAGAGGACATCACTACAGATCTCATGGACAATCAATGGAACAGAACAGAGATCCCAGAAATTCGCCCACATAAGTAGATTCAACTGATCTTTGACAAAGGAGCAAAGGCAATACAACAGAGCAAAGACAATCTTTTAAACAAATGGTGCTGGAACACTGGACATCCACATAAAGAAAAGAAATCTAAACACAGATCTTACACCCTTCACAACAAATAACTCCAAATGGATCACAAACCTACATTTAAAACACAAAACTATAGAACTCTTAGAAGATAACAAGAGAAATCCTAAATGAGCTTGGTATGGTGATGACTTTTTAGATACAACGCCAAGGGCATGATCCATGAATTGATAAGCTAAACTTTATTAAAATTAAAAACTCATGTTCTGTGAAAGACATTATCAGGAGAATGAGAAGATAAGCCAGAGACTAGGTTATCTTTGCAAAAGACTTCTTTGCAAAAGACATATCTGATAAAGGACTATTATCTAAAATACATAAAGAACTATTAAAACTCAACAATAAGAAAATAAACAACCCAATTAAAAATAGGCAGAAGACCTGAACAGACACCTCACAAAAGAAGATATGTAGATGGAAAATAAGCATATGAAAAGATGCTCAATATTGTATGTCATTAGGGCATTGCAAATTAAAACAACAATGAAATACTTTTGCACACCCATTAGAGTAGCTAAAATTCAGGCCAGGCTGGGTGGCTCATGCCTGTAATCCCAGCACTTTGGGAGGCTTAGGTGGGCAGATGACTTGAGGTCAGGAGTTGGAGACCAGTCTGGCCAACATGGTGAAACCCCATCTCTATTAAAAATACAAAAATTAGCTGGGCGTGGTGGCATGAGCCTGTAATTTTAGCTAATCAGGAGGCTCAGGCAGGAGAATTGCTTGAACCTGGGAAGCAGAGGCTGCAGTGAGCTGAGTTCCCACCACTGCACTCCAGCCTGGGCGACAGGGCGAGACTCCATCTCAAAAAATAAAAATAAAAAGAATAGCCAAAATCCAAACACTAACACCATAAAATGCTGTGATGAGCATATGGAGCAAAAGAAACTCTCATTCATGTAAAATGGTATAGCCACTTCGGAAGACAGTTTGGCAATTTCTTAGAAAACTAAACATATTCTTACCATATGATCCAGCAATTGCTCTCCTTGAGTATTTACACAAATGAGTTGAAAATTTATGTCTACGCAAAAACCTGCACACAAATGTTTATGGCAGAGTTATTAAAAATAACCAAAACTTGGAAGCAACCAAGATGTCCTTCAGTAGGTAAATGTATGAATAAACTGTGTTACATCCAGACAATGAAAGATTATTCAGCATTAGAAAGAAATGAGCTATCAAGCTATGAAAAGACATGGTATGGATGAACCTTAAATGGGTGGTACATAGTCAGAAAAAAATTATCTGAAATGGCCACATATTGTATGATGACAACTATATGGCATTCTGGAAACGGTAAAACTATGAAGACAGTAAAAGGATCAGTGGTTTATAGGGATTATGGGGTGGGAGGGATGAATAGTCAGAGCACTGAGGATTTTTAGGGCAGGAAAACTATTTCGTATGATACTATAGTGGTATATTTATATGCCATTATATATTTGCCAAAACCCATAGAATGTACAACACCAAGAGTGAAGCCTAATGTGAAGTATGGGCTTTGGTAATGTGTCAATGCAGAAGCATTCAGTTGTGACAAATGTAAAACTCTCATGCAGGATGTTGAAAGTGGCAGATGTGCATTTGTGAGGCAGGGAGTATATGGAAAATCTTTGTATTTTTTACTGTGAACCTAAAACTGCTCTAAAAAATAAAGTCTTAAAAAACACAAGCCAGAAACTGTGAGAAAATATTCTTAATACATATATCTGATAAGGAACTTGTATCATATAAAAGACTTCTACATATCAAAAATAGACAATCCAATTAAAAAATAGGCAAAAGACAAAAAGACATCTCACAAAAGAAGATATAAAAATGGTCAATACACACATGAAAAGGTGTTCAATATCATGAGTCATCAAGGAAATATTCATTAAAACCCCACTAAACTTCCACCTTACACCTACAGAAATGGTGAAAACTGAACAAATTGATAATTATCAAGTGTTGACAAGGGTGTGGTACAAATGAAACTCTCATACACTGCTGGTGGGAGTATGACATAATACAGCCACTTTGGAAAACTGAGAGCTTCTAATAAAATTGTACACCTACCTAATGACCCAGCAGTTCAACTCCTAGGTATTTACCCAAATAGTGAAAATATGTGTTCACAAAAAGACTTGCCAGGCACAGTGGCTCATTTTTGTAATCCCAGCACTCTGGAAGGCTGAGGCAGGAGGATTGCTTGAGTCCAGGAGTTTGAGACCAGCCCGAGCAACATGGTGAGACAACCCATTTCTAAAAAAAAAAAAAAAATTAGCTGGGCATGATGGTGTATGCCTGTAGTCCCAGCTACCCAGGAGGCTAAGGTGGGAGGATTGAGGGGCAGATCGAGCCCAGGAGGTTGAAGCTGTGTTGAGCAGTGATCACACCACTGCACCACTTCAGCCTGGGCAACAGAACAAGACCCTGACACACACAAAAAAGTACTTGACCAATGGTGTTAATAGCAGCTTTATTCCTAATAGTCAAAAACTGGAAACAAACTCAAATAGTTCTCAAAAGGATTATGAATTAAAAATAATTGTGGTACACTTGTACAATGGAATATTATACAGTGATAAAATGGAATGAACTACTAATACAACACCATGAATCCCTAAAACATTAAATGGAGTTAAAAACATTAAAAACAATACATATTGTATAATTCCGTTTATGTGACTTTCAAGAGCAGATAAACTAACCTATAGTGATAAAAAAGAATTCAGAACAAGATTGTGTATGGGGAAAGAGAGACTGATTGAAGGAGGGCATGAAAGAACTTTCTAGGGGTGACGGAAATGTGCTATGTCTTGGTTGGGGTATTGATTACATGGATACATGTATTTGTTAAAATTCATTCATTTGTATACTTAATAGATGTACATTTTACTACATGTAAATATTACCTTCATAAGAAAGAAATATGACCTTATGTTTACTCTAAACTGGCCAAACAAGATATATCACTTATGCATCTTTTTTGGTGCCCCTACCCCCCACCCCCACCCCCATGCCTAGAAGGGAGTCCAGGATGAAATGAATGCTCAACACACAATCAAGGAAAGTTATTAAAAAGGAACCAATTGCTTTGGCTGTTTATAGACAATGCAATGAGGTATTCAGATAGCTTCTATTAGGTGTGTGTTTAGTTTCCTACAGATAACTCCTTATAGAGTGAGGGATTTTTCTTCTGGTTTTGAGTAAATTAACTTTCTTTGGCACTCAATCACATGTATGTGTGGACATGTGTACATATCTGCAGTATGACTGAAGGTCTTCGATTGTTCACCTGTAGCAGAAACTGTCTAAATTGACTTCTTTTTTTTTAGACAGGGTCTGGCCTCCCTAACCCAGGCTGGAGCGCAGCTCACTGCAAACTCTGCATACTGTGCTCAAGCCATCCTTCCGCTTCAGCCTCCTGAGTAGCTGGGACTCCAGGCACATGCAACCACATCTGGCTATTTTGTAATTTTTGTAAAGACAGGGTTTCGCCATATTGCCTAGGCTGGTCTCGAACTCCTGGACTCAAGGGATCTGCTAGTGTCAGCCTCCCAAAGCACAAAGACTAAAGGCATGAGCCACCTGCGCTCTGCCTAATTATTTTTAAAAATGTATCTTACCACGTAAATGTATTGTGAAACCATACTGAAAACTAAATCACAATTACTTGTAATATCATTGCTCAGTTAATGATTTTCAATATAATTTTCTCTCAGAGAGAAAGGACTGCATATTTATTCTCTGTTGCATATTATTATCGTAGTGACAACATCTTGCTAACTCTAACCCCTGGGTTCAAGCAGTCCTCCTGCCTTAGCCTACCAAAGTTCTAGGATTAGAGGCCACTGGCCTGGCCCATATTGTATACTTTTAATTTCCAAGATTATTCCTAAACTAAAGCATTTATAATATTTTTTCTCTACTAATACTTTTTAAATTTTTGAAAAATAAAAAGGTTTTATAACTGTGCATCCAAGATTCATTTTGGGCTAATGTGGAAAATCTTTTTTCCTTAAGCATACATACATCATTCAAATGAAATTTTTTTCAATACTTAAATGTGACTTCAAATAATAGAGTTGTTAAGACACTGGTTTAATTAAAATAAAGCAGATGACAGACAAAGATGTGTTATTGAATTCCAGCTATGAAAATGTGATGTCTAAATTCCAGACGAGAATGGAGCAAAAGGGGATGTGTAGATGTGAATATTTACATATCAAAGCTATATTTTCCAAGAACGTTTTGCTTTAGATTAAGTAAAAACTACCAGAAAATCATGGATCTTTTGGAAAATGAAAATAATTGAATTTCAAAAGCCAGAAGTTTCAACAACTTCCAGATTGAGAAGTGGAATCCCACTTAATTTGAAAAGATGATTGGAAAAGTTTTATTCCAGTGTACAACTAGCATAAAAGGAAACTTCTGAATACCTAGAAGTCTTGATTCTCTACTTTCAAGTTGAAGCCACATTCCTGTGCCCTCGTCTTAAACATCTGGTTTAAGTTCTTGCCATATGTGATAAATCAATGCATAACAGATAATAAATTTGGAAGGTTGTATTCCTATAGGCTTTGGCTTCTATTCATTTAGCCTCTGCAAATTTGATGATTTCTCCATCTTAGTTTATCTATGGATAACTACTAAGAGAGGGCCCCAAACACAGATTGTCCTTTGGAATGAAGAGCTTATCTCCAAAGGCAATCAGTCAGCAGGAAACTTGAAAAGATCAATCCCTGCTACTGTGTCTTTATGAGCTTTGGAAAACTGACCCCACCATTTCATGGAGCTAGGCTCCTTGCCCTATAGTCCTTTTTACCCAAATATGCTTAGTAATAGAGGTTTATTACTGGAGTATAATAGGAATATTCACTATGCGGTTTATTCAGAAATTTATTCTTTTATTTTAGTACAAATATTCCCAAAAACAAAAACAAAAAACCTGAGCAGTATTTTATTAGTTAAAGCAGAGCCATCAATTATGAAAAGGCAGTTTAGAATAGTGGTTAAGGGTGGGGCCAGGTGTGGTGGCTCACACCTGTAATCCCAGCACTTTGGGAGGCCGAAGCTGGTGGATCACCTGAGGCCAGGCATTTGTGACAAGCCTGGCCAACATGGTGAAACCTTGTCTCTACTGAAACTACAAAAATTAGCCAGGTGTGGTGGCAGGTGCCTGTAGTCCTAGCTAGTCGGGAAACTGAGGCAGGAGAATCGCTTGAACCCAGGAAGCAGAGGTTGCAGTGAGCTGAGATCACACCATTGCACTTCGGCTTGGGGGATAGAGCGAGACTCCGTCTCAAAAAAAAAAAAAAAAAAAAAAAAAAAAAGAAAAAAGAATAGTGGTTAAGGGAATGGATTTGCCCACCCTGTTATTTTGAGGTGACTCAGGTAAGTATTAAGATGCTTTAAACCTTTATTTTCTAATGCATAAAGTGGTAATACTGAAGGTAATTTCCTCATAGGATTGTGAAGATTCAGGGAAATGACACTTACAAAATACTTAGCACTGTACCTGACACGGAGTTTATGAGGTTGTTTGCTGTTAGCACAGTTGCGAATTTGCCTATAACTCTTGTAATTTCCAGGATTAAAACTAATGTTGCTGTGACTAGAGCCCTATGAGAGATGCTATTCCACAGTGTGTCATTAATAATGAGCCGTAAGGGGCAGTTATTCCTATTGCCTTTACTCATACTGGCCTCATAACATTTGTTATATGCCTCTTCCCCCCATTAGATGCTGGGTTCTTCAAGGATAAGGTTTATATCTTACATCTCTCTAAATTAGTCTGGTGATTTGTTGACTCTTAATAAGGGGATAATGTATAAATGTATATCTTACATCTCTCTAAATTAGTCTGGTGATTTGTTGACTCAAGGGAATAATGTATAAATGAAATGTATGCAAATACACTTAAAACATTAATTTTACATTTGAATTATTTTGTGGTTTTAAGGAATTATAAAGAATGAGTTCCTTTAATTCCCCTGGGACTAGTAAAGCAACATTGATATTACAGCTACAAATAAAAGGACAGTTAACATCATATATTACTCTTTGTTTACATTTCAAAAAGGAAGTCTGGTTTGGGCTTTGATATTTGAGATACCTATCAGACATCTAAAGGAGGGGCGAATAAGTAGAGGAGAGGACTGTAAGTCTGGAGAAACTTCTGGGGCCTTTAAGTTTGGAGAAAATTGAAAGTTGTCAACATATGGATGGTACTTAGAGCCATGTGACTGAATAGGATTACCCAGAAAGACAATATAAAGTAAGAGGGAAAAAAGTTCCTAAGACTAAATCCTGGGACATTCCAAAACTTTAGGTTTGGGGTGAATGATGAGAAGCCAGAAAAGACTGAGCTGGAGTGGGTCAGAGGGTCAGAGAAATTATGAGAACCCAGATAAAGTCCAGTCATTATATGTCCAGATCTCACTGTCCCTGGCTCTTTTCATCTCACTCATCGATTCCTCACATCTATCTCAAAGCTTTTGTTTCCAATTTTCATGAGCTGTTTGCATCTGCATCTCTAGTTTTCTTAACTGACCCTCTGTTTTTCATGACCCTCACCAATAACTTTGGGTTTTGCATGTGTCTTTAGACTTGGCCCACTTATAACTTTAGAACCTAGAGTCTAGGTCAGGGGTATCCCTTTGCCAGCCTCAGCTCACATCACCCATATTGCACCTATCCCTTATTCCCCACTACACTTGCCATCCTCTCCACTGGAGGAGGAGGTATAGCTGTTCTTTATGTTCTTGGCTTCAGACCCCCAATTCAATTTTCAAGTGAGTCCCTTGTACCCCCTTAAACTTATACTGAGCCCTACTTTCCCAACTTCCTGCTTGCCTGTGTATTCGGTTCTTGCTCCAGCTCTGGGCATTTGGCCACTTTGGACAAATCTCCTGTCCTTTTCAGCCAGTCCTGTGGTCCCTCTATGACTGCATGACCCTCACCCCACTCTACCCTAACTGCAGTGGCCAGTGCTCTTGCTGTGACCTCTCGAGCCATTTGCACCAGATTTGGAGGGAGGTCAAGTCTTCTGAAATGAGCCTAATGCATCGTTGAAACTTTTCACCATATGGTGATATCAAAACATCTGAAAAATTAAAATCCCCTGGAATAGAGGTGTATAAGATGGGAAATTCAAGTAGTAAATTCTCAACCTACCAGGTGTAGTTGCTTCCAGCAATCATGTGTTCAATCAGTAGGAATTTCTTGAGGGAGTGCTAAGGAGACTAATTAGCAAAAAACACCTGATATTTTCCCTAGAGATTGTGGGATATAAATTAGTAGGAGGAGAATTGAGTCCCAAGATAATTATATAGGGTCTAGAACTCTTTGCTGTTATTTGAGGGATCTATAGTCATTGGTTGGTCTCTGTTTAGCCTAAATTCTTACTAAATAGGGTAAGGAATGTTTAAGGGAGTAGAGATTAAGGTCTAATAATAAGCCATTTGAATGCCTGATTTTCAAGGAGACTACACAACTAGACCTGTAGAAACAACGAATTTTGAAGTTACAGCTTTTCTGTTTGTTTTGGCTGATGATGCCTGATCTAGAACAGCTGTTTTCTTTACCAAAGTCTCACAGTTAATAATAGGTAGATACATGGTAAAATTTTCACTCACTTTTATTAGACCAGTTTGCTTTTTATATGTAATTGTATCTTTACCAATTTTGTAATAAAACGCAATTTTTTATTTCATTGGGAAGCATTCAAACCAGTACAGAAATGAAGAAATACTTTAGAAAATGAAAGTGTTCAGAAATTCTCCTCTCCTCAAATGCAATCCCTTTGAATGGTTTCATGCACATTCTTTTAAGATTTTTGTACCATAAAAATAAGATTCTATGGAACATACTGCTAACTTTATTTTTTACTCATTAATATATCTTTAATACCTTTCTATGTTAGTGCTTGTGGCTCTATCTTGTTCTTTTTGACAGCTATATGATGTATTCTTTATGGAACCAAAATTTGCTTAGCCAAAAAAGTGGGTTATTTTCAATATTTTACAAATACAAGTAACACAAAAATTAACATCCATGTACACATTTCTTTGCACACTTGTGTGGGTACTTCTATGGGAGAGAGTTCTAGAATTGGACATTTCTTAGGCTAGAAGATACACATATTTAAAATTTTGAGAGGACAGGCATGGTGGCTCATGCCTGTAATCCCAGGACTTTGGAGGCTGAAGTGGGAGGATGGCTTGAGCCCAGGATTTCAAGACCAGGCTGGACAACATAGTGAGACCCTGTCTCTACAAAAATTTCTTTTAAAAAATATTTTTAAAAGACGAATTTAAAACTTTTTAAAAATTTTGAGAGATAACCACAAAATTGTCCTCTCAAAAGTTTGTATTATTTTTATGAACATCAGTAATGTATGCAATATCTGTGTTTATAAACATTGAGTATTATGATTCCTTTAATATGGTTAAGTAGAGGCCGGGTGTGGTGGCTTGCACCTGTAATCCCAGCACTTTGGGAGGCCGAGGCAGGCAGATCACCTGAGGTCAGGAGTTCAAGACCAGCTTGACCAATACGGTGAAACCTTGTCTCTACTAAAAATACAAAAATTAGCCGGGCATGGTGGCAGGTGCCTGTAATCCCAGCTACTAGGGAAGCTGAGGCAGGAGAATCACTTGAACCTGGGAGGCCGAGGTTGCAGTGAGCCGAGATCGCACCACTGCACTCCAGCCTGGGTGACAGAGTGAGACTCTGTCTCCAAAAAAAAAAAAAAAAGGTTAAGTAGAAAATTGTTCCTATTTAAATTTACATTTTCTAAATGTTATTGTAATGTTTAATATAAAGCAGATATTTTTAGTGACTGCTTTTTACAAATTGGAGTTATTATTATTACTCAAAACCATACCAAAAGTATCTTGGGGATAAGATATTTGTGTGTGTGTCTATACACACACATATATGCACACACAGAAAGGCACATATATACATATATTATGTAAATGTATATTGCATTGTGACAACTGCTGGGACCCATATAAAGATGAATAATGACTGGTATTGAAAGATGAATAATGACATGGTATCCTCATGCTAGGATTAGTGATATACTACTAATGTATGTTTGCTTGGACTAGTAGTATGTGGTAAGGCAGGGATGTATTTGCATACTACTAATCCAAGTGAGTGAACAGGGGAAAAAGACAAATGCTAAATGTGGTCTAAGAATAGAACTAGTCAAATTTCAAGTTCTAATTGGAATATAAGGATTAATGTATAGCATTTTAAACTTTTACTTTTAAATGACAGTGTATTTTGATAGGATTCTTTAAAATCAACATCCAAATACAGTTCTACATGTTGATAGTTCACCAAGAATAAACTTTCCCGTTGGTCATTATTTTCCTTTAGGTAGTTGCAATATTATCACGTAACATCATATGGTGACCCAAAATCCTGACCTAAAATCATTCCTCTAGTATTCAGTACAAACGATGACAACCTCATTGCTTCTCAGTTTTTTCCCACTTCATTCTGCATTTGTTGATAGAGAAGAAGGTGCTTTTTTCTGTGCCATGAATGGCATAGAGAAGAAGGGTTTTTCTCTGTGCCACGAATGGGAGTACCATGAATTATGTTTGTGACACACGCTTGTAATGCAGTTTACATATACTATGTGTCAAACCCCAAGCTAAAGTCTGGGTTGAAGATATGGCCAAATCAAATTAAAGGGCCAAGTCAGGAAGCGAATAGGTTGGCAACTAGCTAAGAACTGATCATGTGGAAGAAGAGACAGCTGCGCTAAGAACAGGCCCACAGCAGTCTTTAAAATTTTAGGAAAGGGTCCAACTAGGGCAGCTAATGTGATAACGTCCAAGAACGAAGAATGATAGCTAAGGATGTGTACATGCCAAGAAGTTATGGAATTGGAAATCCACAAACTGAATGTAACACTGTTACAGAACAAGGATTAGTTACAGTTACATCAGAGGAGAAGTGTTAGAGAGGGACACAAGGTGGTGCATTAGGCTCCCATATACCCCTAACAGGACACTATGACAAGAGGAGACATTTACAGCTAGCTTTATGCCATCTTACTCCTTATGTGGTAGTCTTCATAATACATACAGAACGACAGTCAGTTCTGATCTTATAAGCATGACCTATGAAATGTGTTTATTTTTTTAAAAATGATAAAACAAAAATTTTCTATGGAAAGACTAGAAGTATAGCACACAAAACCTTAGTATTATAGGTTGACCAGAATGGTTTTTCAAATTTACCTAGATTATAACCTACTTTAGCATGTTTTTCAATATATATTTAAGTGGTTTGCTTTTGTGGGTTATGAAATGCTAATGTCTCAGCAGATGGATACTGCAAGAGTTTCCAAATCTTGATATAGTCTAAAATAAAATTAAATTATCTTATATGGGTGAGATTTGGCAGTTCTTTTAAATTATTTACTAAAAAATATTTCTACGAACTGTGTTAGATAGGAGATGTCTTTACCCTCCATTCCCTCACCTCACAAAAAATCATTCTGGCACTATGCTTCTCTTAAGAAGGGAAAAACTAAAATGTCCACAAAGGCAGTCTGAGCGAACCGTAACTTGATTTAAATATTTTGCGCTCTTCATCTGTACTTTCCCATTGGGATATTCTATCCTTCTTTACTAGAGGAATTTCACTTCAGTTCTGAGTTTCAATCTGAATCATCTATTCCTTATTAACTTCCAGAATGATTGTTGATGTTCCTAGATCAATGCCAAAGCACAAACCTCATCTCTCACAGTAACCATTTTGAAAGAAAAAAAAATCTGCAAAGGTTTGTGTGAATGGAATGAACCTTCTTCGTACTAGAAGCCAGTAATTACTGAAAGCCAGTAATTATTAAATCATACTTTATTTTATATTTGAAAATGGATATCACAATAGTATACACTTCCATTATGAACTATAAAGAAACAGCTATCCAGGCTGCATCAGAATGAAAACTTTAATTCATCCTTTTGGCTTTTCAAACACGTTAGTTCATTATTTTAATAAAATGCACTAACAGATGTTAGGTAGAATGTGGCCACATCTGGGACATATAAAATACCATTCGAAATCTCCATGGGAGGGAAATAGCAATATTGTTTCGTTTTCCTCAAAAGTCTTTCTAATTAGCCCATCTCATTTAACCTGTTTAACTCCTTTATGTTGAACAGTTAGCAAATAAAAGTAGCACCAATTATTTTGGTTGTTTGGGGAATAGAAAAAGGAATTAAAGTGCCAAGGGAAGTATCACAAATAGAAATGCACTGTGCTGAAATACAAATAAAACCTCACTAGAGTTGTGGCTAGAGCTATATTTTTTCAGCTGAAAAGGTCATAAATCTCAAGTTGCCTGCTTCCTGGAGCCACCCTGAATTATAGGTCTCTCTAGGCCTTTCTACAATGTCCCCACTTAACTTGGCTCTTTCAAAGAAAGCACAACACATCTAAAAGATGGCAGATAAAGATTTTGGTAGAGGATATATTTCAACAATAGTATCTATACATAGTGGTTAAATCCCAAGCCCCTCCAGTCTTCTAGCTTACCTTTTACTTTTATTTTTGTTTTTTCTCTAAAAGTAAGTTTTCTAAGAAGATAAAACCAACACCTGCTAGTTTCCTATTAATGTATCAGCTTCTTGAAAATCATCTTGGCTGGGCATGGTGGCTCATGCCTGTAATCCCAGCACTTTGGGAGGCTGAGGCGGGCAGATCACTTGAGGTCAGGAATTCAAGACCAACCTGGCCAACATGGTGAAACCCTGCTTCTACTGAAAATATAAAAATCACCCAGGCGTGGTGGCACATGCCTGTAATCGCAGCTACTCGGGAAGCTGAGAAAGCAGAATCGCTTGAACCGGGGAGGCAGAGGTTGCAGTGAGCCGAGATCGTGCCATTGCACTCCAGCCTGGGTGACAAGAGTGGAAGTCTGTCTCAAAAAAAAAAAAAAAGAAAAGAAAATCATCGCTAGCTTCTTGAAAAAATACTACACTGAGGATTGGGATAAATAATAATGTTGAGAGGAAACTCCAGAGATGTTTGACTCATATACCACTTACTAGAAAGAAGAAAGAAAGATACTGCAGTTGTGTATGCAGCACACAGTGGCAAGGCAGATGTGGCAGAATGGAATATATCTGGCACTTGGAGTCAAATGACCAAGGTCTGAGCCTCAGCTCTGCCACTTACTAACTCAATGTTTGGGAGAGTTATTGAGCTGCAGAAGTCACATTTCTGTCCTCCATAAAGTAGGAATAATACCTTGGAAAACTGTTCTGAAAATTCATGAAATAACAGATCTAAAGTTTCTTTATAAACTGTGATGCATACATAGCTTAGCATTAACAGGTGATTGGTGACCTGCAGTCTTCATCTCAGATGAGCTGATAACCATTAAATACTTCGAGCATGGCTGAAAATAAATGTATATGGTAGAGATAGAATAGGCAAGTGTGAATTTCCATTTAAGACACACTGCCTAAGCAGAGAAAGCCTCTGGAGAAACTAAACAAACTCTTGACAGAAACTTCCTCTGTTAAGTAATGAAAGTGAAGCAAACCAAGCTCATATGTGCTATTCTATTTCATATACACACTGGAGTCAAAGTATCCCATTTTTTCATTCTCCTAACACCTATTTATTGAGCATCTACTAAGTGCCAGCACTGTGCTAGTCTCTAGGTATCTGCTGGTGAACAAGATTTTTGCTTTCAAGGAACTCATATCCTAATTATATTAATGTTTTTATTCCAAGTACTTAACAAAGTGCTTGGTACATACTAGACGCTCAACAAAAGCTGGTTGAACTAAACTAGTTGTAATTTTGTAGCCTGACTATAGCAGAATACCAGTTAAGCAGTAATTTTTTCTTTTTTCTTTTTTTTTTGGATATGGAGTCTGGCTCTGTCACCCAGGCTGGAGTACAGTGGCATGATCTCAGCTCACTGCAACCTCAGCCTCCCAGGTTCAAGCAATTTTCCTGCCTCAGCCTCCCGAGTAGCTGCGATTACAGGCACCTGCCATTACACCCGGCTAATTTTTGTATTTTTAGTAGAGACGGAGTTCTGCCATGTTACCCAGGCTGGTCTCAAACTCCTGACCTCAGGTGATCCACCAGCCTTGGCCTCCCAAAGTGCTGGGATAACAGGCCTGGGCCACCATGCCCAGCCAAGAGGTAATTTTTGTGATCACTTAGAGATACCTACCCAATTCACCATGTAGTTAACCTGATACTACTTCTGAAGTGTTAAAGGAAGACAATTTTTTTTAACTAGAATTCATCTAGTCATCACCCATAAATATACCTCTATTATGTAGTGTTAATTTAATGTTCCTCTACTTAAATACAAATATCACTTCCAATAAGTACATTTGACATGCAGATAGAGTGTTACTAGAAAATGTTTTTTAGAATGGTATCTGTTATGTCAGGTCAAAACATTAGCAAAAATAATGTGGTCTGGATATGTGAATCACTACTGATACATTTACTATGGAGTTTACATCGATGTAATATACGATTAAAACAACAGGGAAGAAAATGGAAAGTCCACTCTATTTACATGACAGTCAACTCTTAATAAGTAAGAGAGTTTACTTTTGAACGCATAACACTCAAGAGAACCAGTGTTACAGAATAAAACCTCTTAGAGTTTTCCCATGGCATCTAGGAACCTAGTGGTGAGGTCAGGGTGGCTGATGTTAGCATTGTTCACCAATGTCCCCACTTCTCTTTCTGAACTCAGTTCAAGGACTCAGTCCCTTCGCAGATGTGTGGGGCTGTACAACTAGTTCTGGGCAATGAAATGTGATCAGTGCTCTCTTTTCCAAGCTAAGGCTACAAAAAATTCACGGGGATTCTTTAGCCATTTTCTTCCTCTGCTGCAGAGAATAAGTTTCTGTGTTCCAGGGTGGTACAGCTACAAGATGGTGGTGTCTCTATCAATCTGGTTCCTGGAGTGACCAGAACAGAGTGAGTTGGATCCACATGAAGCATGAAGCATAACCAAACAATAAACTTTTGCTGTGTTAAGGCATGTAGATTTTGGAGATGTTTGTTACTATACCATAACATAACCTTTCCTGATTAATATAGTTAGGGAAGATCCAGTGCCAAGTTTCTGAGTAAGAGATAAAATAGATAAAATGAGTTCCATTAATTTGTCAGTAGTGTTTTTCATATTAAGGATGTTAGCCTGAGGTCTAGCTTTTTAATCACATTTAATCCAGATATCCCATAAGTTTTCCATTTTTCCACTAATTCTCCTGTGAGTCTTTTTTAAGCACTATATTTAACTTTCATCCATAAAGTTCCTGCGCTTTCTACAAATCATCACTTTTCTCAACATCAATTGAATTGCTTAATCTAACCACACATCATGATTTTCAAAGGCATTTTAATTAGAGCAAAAGTTCTAAATTATGAACATCCTGTCTTCCTTTAATTGAACTACACATGCACTCGTCATGAAGGAAGAAGGGAGATGCTTCTGCAACTGCACTGTTTCTAGAAAGTGGACTTTCACAAGAAGGGAGAAGCAGAGCTTCCCTGATTATTTTGATTTTGTTGTTGTTTTGTTTTGTTTTGTTTTGAGACACAGTCTCGCCGCGACGACCAGGCTGGAGTGCCATGGCGCGATCTCAGCTCACTGCAACCTCCGCTTCCCAGGTTCAAGCGATTCTCCTGCCTCAGCCTCCCGAGTAGCTGGGACTGCAGGCGCGTGCCACCACACCTGGCTAACTTTTTTTTGTATTTTTAGTAAAGACAGGGTTTCACCATATTGGCCAGGCTGATCTCGAACTCCTCATCTCAAGTGATCCGGTGGCCTTGGGCTCCCAAAGTGCTGAGATTACAGGCTTGAGCCACCACACCCAGGCTTTTTTTTTCCTCCCACATTGGAGGAAGAGTTTAACCTTGAAGGGCTTGTAGAGTCAGATAATTGTCACTTGTTATTTAAAGTTATAGATAGTAGGCAAAAGTTTTCAAGCCACTGAAAAAGAATAATGCTTGTTTTCTTTGATGGATTGTTAGGTAGCATACATAATGTGCTGTATTTAACACCTGTCCTTTTTCTTTCCACCCATCCAAGGCATCAAAGACCATCTTAAATCCCGGCTCCTCAGGAAATTATCCCCAAACACACCAGCTGGAATTGATATTTTTCTTTTCCAAATTCCTATGTAAATTCATGTCATTTATTTGGAATTGCTTATAGAGAGTTTCAGAGCGTTAAAGAACTGGAAAGGACCTAGGATTCAATACAATTCTCTCATCTCGCAGACGAAGAAAATGAAGTGCAGAGGAGCTACGCAATCTACATAAGTCACATAGACACACATTGGAGGCTATGAACCTAGTTTGCCCAATTCCCACTGCAGTCCATTGGTTTATGCCTCTATGCCTTCAGATTTACGGTCCGGTATTGCTGGTTATCTTCTCAAGAGAACATGACATCTCAACAATAGTACATCTTGAGATCAGGGAACTTTCAATTCTTCGTTACTTCTTCAGCTCATAATTTATATGCATTAAATGTCGGATAATTTACTGGAGACTAACTGGCTGTGTTTTAGGTAATGATTACATCTATTAATCTATTACCTCGTAAATCCTCAAGTTCAGAAGATAACACTGGAAGGTGCCAAGGAGGTAGGAATAAAGCAGCAGCAAAGTAAATAGTAAGAGCTGATGACCACAATCAGAATGTTAAGCTAAGTTTAGAGTGGAAGGTCATTTTCCCTAGAGTAATTTACACTTGCAGTTTTATCCCGCAAGGATGAAAAGTGTATGTTTGTTCTACGAGAGCGGAAGGGTGCCGAAGTTCATGTGAAGTTCTGCAAACCAAAGCCTGACGAGGATTTCCGCCGGGTGGGATAGGTTTAAGAGGACGAACGCATGAGAAAGAAGTCTGAGCCCAAACCCCAGAAGCCGGCCAGGAAGGTGTAAAGGGTGGGCCGAAGCCAGGGCAGAAGAACCCAAGCAGAAGGTTGAGCACGAGGTGGCGGCGCCGCCATCCGGGCGTTGCCCGGGGGCTACGTCGGGCCGCGGTGGGCGCCGGGGGGGCGTGGCCGGCCAGCCCAGGGCGGGGCGGTGGCTCGGGTTCTCCAGGCCAACACGCGGCGGCGCACCCTCCCCTCGCGCCGCGGGCCTTCCCGCGCCGTGCACGTCCTCGTCCCGCGCCTCCGCCCCTCGCTCGCTCGCTCCTTCCCGCCCTCCCCGCAGCGCCGGCCGAGCCGGCTTCCCCTCAGTCTCTCATGAATATTGAGCGGCCCCTGTTGTATTTCCCGAGCTCCATTGCGGAAGCCGAGGCTCGCCATATTGTGCGGCGGCGCCGGCGGCCGCGGCAGCTGATACCCGAGTCTTGCTCCGGCCGCGGCCAGCGGAGCCCCGGGCTGGGGCAGGAGCCGGTGAGTGGGGCGGGCAGGGAGGCGGAGGGCGCGGAAGCGGCGGGCCGGGACACGCGTCTGCTCGGCCGCGTTGCAGGCGACTGATGGGGCCGCGGAGTGGCGGGGGTGGGTGTGTGTGTGTCCGCGGGGGTGTGAGGGGACATGGCGCCGCCGCCGCCCCCGGCCGCTCTCGCGGCGGAGACGGCGGGTGAAGCGGGTTCTCATTGTTCCCGTGTCTTCGAGGGTCATGGGAGGGAAGGGAGCTGGTTTGCGGAGGACCCAGTCAGCGAAGCGCCGGGATTCCTTCCTTCTCCGCGAGCCTTTCGCTGCCCTTTCCTCTGCGCGGAGGCCGGAGCTGCGGCGCGGCCCCCTCGCCTCCAGGGGCGGGGGCCCCAGTCTCTCTGCAGCCCTACTCCGGAGGCGGACGGAGTGGAATGCGGGTTTTTTCTCTGGGCTTCCCCCTCGCAGCTAGGGATGTGTGTCTGCATCGTGGGGGTGGGGTAGGGGGCACTTTGTGCAGATATCGCTCCTTCCTTCTGGGGGGTCGGAGTCGGGGTTCCAGTGTAGAGGAGCTGCTCGACGTCGGGGTTCCTCGGGGAGACCCCTTCTGCTTCACACATTCCTGGAGTGCCGCCTCCTGCTCTGGAGTATCTGTTGCTGCTTTCTAAAGCGGTGAGCTTACCCAGGAGGAGTCGTGGGGGGAGGGGGTGTCTTGGTTAGTTTCTGCGGGAAGCTTCGCGTTTTGAACCGTGTCGTTTACGCTGAGATGCTAGTACCCACTTTTGCCGGGAGCCCACGTCCTGCTGGTCAGAATCGTTTGCCTTCTACAGAAGTCGCCTTCTTGCTTTCAGAGATGGTGTTAGTAAAAATTGATCTCAAACTTTGAGGTTCATTCCAGTTATTTGCCCGCTAAGACCAGTTATAGACTCATCTGTTTGAAGCCCCTTTGGGTATCTTTTTCGAGGCTGTCGGAAGTTTTAGAGACTGTAACTTTACATTGTAAAATGATTTGAAGATGTTAGGTTTCTTTGAAGTGCCGTGAAAAGGATATAGATAATGCACTCAGTATTTTAGTAATACGCTGTTTTTCAATTAAAAAAATTAAGGCATGGTTTCAGTGTTTTAAACCGAGGATATGTTTAAAACGAATGTACGAGCGATTTGCATTACATAATCTACTTTTGGTTAGCTCCAAGATGATCAGCTGGAATACTTAGTGTAATTGGTAGCTAATCTATCTGTTTTGCATTAAGTGCAGTTGTTGAATATTCTAATAACTGAGGTGGGTGTGAGAGTTTGCTTCTTATAGTGAAATTTGATCCTTGGATTTATAAAGTATTTAAATAGCAACAATATGACTCTTGGTTATTCCCTTTTTCCCCTGAAATTTCTACTTTTCACAATCAACAAATATCTTTAAAAATCTCGATTGTACTCTTAAACTACTTCTTAGCAAAATAATAGGTAGTTATTATATGTGACTCCTTTTTCTAGGGGTAGCATAGCAAATATGGTCCCTCACTTTTTGTAAGGATTGTGGTTATTTCCCTCAGGTATCCTTGTGGCATCCACATTTGAGGTTATTTATAGTAGAGGCAGATTTACGAAGAAAAATTGCCCGAGTCAGGCCAATCCGTTTCAGTATTTGAAAAATAAGCTAGTTGTCCTAAAGTGTGTTGCATAGAAAAATTTCCAGTTACAATCACTAACATAATGTAGACCATGCAGACTTTCAAAATACTGGGAATTTGGAGTTTTTCTCTGCCTGTTGAAGCTCCCAGGTTTGAATAGATAGAAATATAGACCAGGTCAGCAAACATGTTTGGAATTTTATTACTGACCTACAGTTTGTGGTGTCACGTTTGTGTCTCTAATCTGATTTATTCATGATTTGTGTTTATATTATGCAGACTTTGGAGTAAAGGTGATATATATGCCTAATGAATAATATATAACCAGATGTTTCAGTGACAGTTTCATTTCTATACATTAGCAAAGAAGCATAATTTCTTCCAGCAAGAGAAATGAGTTAATATTAAAACGCACTTTATTAAAATTATGGCAGTGTTTCTAGTATGACTTAAAGCGCTTCATAATTTTGAAATGATTCATTAAATTCTGGATAAACTAAAAATCCATCACAGTTTGCAGCTTTTAAGAGAAAAATAAGAGATTATGTACTCTACGCACGTACAGATCTACAATTGCTTTTTAATTCGTGTTATTGCATACACTGTAAAAGACATTGTCATCAGACAATGGTTAATTTCTTGATTGATTCATTTATTTGACATCTAAGCTGTCATAGTAACTTACTGTTTATTTGCATTTAATACTGAGTAAGTGCCCATATAATTTGGGGTACAAAGGTATAATAGCATTTACACAGTCCATTCCTTAAAGGTCCAGATATCCTGACTGTTTGCCCACTGGTCTTCTACCCTTTCTACCTAATGTGTCTACTGGGTCTTCTGGTATTTCTTGTGGGAAGTGCAGTTTGATTGGTCTTACATAAATATTTTGACTGTGGTCATGGGACTCTTGGCATTTAAGTAGAAGCTAGTGTTAGTGTGTTGCCAGGCAGGAGCTAGGTAATGAGTCCCTGACTATAGGTGCTAAGAGCATAGGTGTGACCCATTATCCAGTTTTATGTTGTGTGGAGCAACTCCGGTAGAACTGGCCATGTGTTCTTAATTCTCATTTGCTTTACGGTTTTTAGGCAGCTGAGGCAGAGTGGTATGATTAGGTTTAGTTATATATCTTGTTGGATGCTCAGGAGCTATATACATTACCAAAAATTCTGAGATTTCTATTGCTTAAATTTACCTTCTCCCATTTCATTTTGAGAATTAACATGTTTGCCATTTATTATAATTTTTAAAAATCAGTTTATCTGTATTAAGTACAATGGTGAAAAGTTATTTTTGAAATTAACCTTGGGTTAAATTTTCTAATGAGAGCATACTAGTAAGTGACGTAACCAGCCAAATGAAAAACATGTAAGCATTTTGGTCATTTGTTTTCAAAAGATATGTTACTTATGGGTTCTTCTGCAAGGGGGATTTCTTTTTGTTTCTGTGCTATAGAGTGGAGTTGTATGAAGAGGTTAGATTCTAAAGTCGATGCATAGAATGAAAATCACATGTAGTAAAAAAAAAATCATGCTTGAAAATCCCTCAGGAAGGCAGAACAACATACCAATAAGTTCAGCTAAACTTTGGTGTTGGAACAGATTGCAGTTTCTTGGTGTTTCTTTGAGCACTGCGTGAAGTAGTTAGCTTGCGTTTAGGGACCTTGCATTTGGGGTGGGGATGGGGGAGGTGCGTTGGGAGGGGAGTGCCTTTAAATGTAAGAATCTGGATCCCTTGGGAGGCCGAAGTGGGTGGATCACGAGGTCAAGTGTTGGAGACCAGTCTGACCAACTTGGTGAAACCCCGTCTCTACTAAAAATACAAAAATTAGCCAGGCGTAGTGGCGCGCGCCTGTAATCCCAGCTACTCAGGAGGCTGAGGCAGGAGAATTGCCTGAACCCAGGAGGTGGAGGTTGCAGTGCATGCCACTGCACTGCATCCTGGGTGATGGAGCGAGACTCTGCCTCAAAAAAAAAAAAAAAAAAATCGGGGTCTTATGCCACACTATCAGAGGATGTGAGAACTGGGACCACTGGGGAATAGCAGAACATTTACTTTATCATTTCACATTATTTCTAGGATATGTGCTACATTAAAGGAGGTGAGTGCGTGTGTTTGGAATAACTTGCACTTTTAAAATTATTTCTCATTTTCTCTCTCATTTAAACAGTGTAGTAGTTTAAATCACAAAAATTATTTTTATGCTGCAGCTTAACAGAAGCAAATTTAGAGGGTTTCACGTTATCCTTTATAAAATAGTTTTTATGAAATAACCCAGATTTTGTTTACTTTCCCCTTCAGTGAAGCAGCAAGATATCTGAGAGCAGTTAGAATTATTGTTTTACAATGTACTAGGGTACAGTAGAGAAAACGGAGACTTTAGTAAGAATTTCAACAGAAAGGATTTAATATAGGGAGTTGGTTAGATGAGTGTAAAAAAAAAAAAAAAAGGCGGGGGAGGGGGGAACATTACAGTAATCAGAACCTAAGAGCTCAGAGAAGAGGTTCTGTGGACCCGGTGCTGGACTTTTGAGTAGGTCAGCATTGTGTACTTGCTGCTAGTACTTATAAAGGCATGTGTTATTGCTGGTTCTGGGAGAACCACAAAAACCTGGAGACTGGAACCATTTGCTAACTGCCAGGGTCAGGGGCTGCATTTGCTACTGACAGGAACTGGAAAGATGTCCCGTCTCCCATCTTCCTGTTTTCCAGTCTTCACTTACTACTGCTATTGGCAAAGCCTAATGAGATCCCAGCTGGCAAAGGAGTTGGTGAAATATAGTTGCAGTCTCAGCCATAACAACATAGAGTCTGGGAGGGTAGTTTTGGAGTGAGAGACAATAAGTAAATGATCTGGACAAATAGTGTAGGTTAAGATGTAGTAATTTAAATAGGGAATTCTGTGTTAACGTTGCCTTTCAAAAAGTATTTATCTTCTGTATGCTAGACCCTGTGCAAGGGATTAGGAATAGAAAAATGAATCAAAAAAGGTCTTTGTCCTTGAGGAATTTATAGTGTAAGTGGCAATGACAAATAAACTACTGTACAGTGTTTTCAGTGCAATAGCAAATGAGTGCTATGTTTTGGGAGCCCAAAAGACGGCAACCAACTTGCTTCTTCTCTGCTTACCTAACTTTATAACTACTCTTTTTATCTTCTATCCTGATTAAATCCAATTTCATTCTTTCTGACTGCTGTGTTCAACCCAACTCCTGTGAAAGCTTTTTCTGAGATGTCTCAATTTTGTCACATAATTATTATTTTGTATTTCTCTGTGCTTTATTCATCTAGATTATAAAGACCATTGCTTTCTTTGCACTTTTAGCTTAGTACTGTGCACATAGATACTTGAGAGATACTTTTTTCAGTGGCTGATGGAAATAAAATATTGATCATTACCTTTTTAGACATCATTTCTTCCTTCCAAGGTCGTTAGAAAATAGTTTGGGTAAAGTGTTACTTGATTTTACAGTTAGAAAAACTGAAAGGGTAAAATAATCGGTAAATTTAAACTGCATAGTACCAATAGGTGATCTAAAAATGGGGCTTTGGATTTCTGATCAGCTATCTTTCAGAGCCAGCAATTTTGACAGGCATTCCTTTTGATGGCTGAATAAAATTCTCTCCTACTTCTTAGTATTTTATAAACGAATGTTCTCAATCTCAAGGTATTTCGGTGTGGGATGGGGAGAAATTCCTCATTTCAGTTCCCAAAAATAAAACATTATGTAGTTTCTTAATTGTCCACTCTTTGTTGTCTTTTTTTCTCCTTCCTGTATTGATGACCACTGCCTCTATTCGCTATTGCGAAATGTGCAAATCGACAGTACTTCATTTTGACTTCTTTTTAGAAGAGTGTTCTGCTTGTGTCCCACACCATTCACACACCGTGTTGATTTACTTTAAAACCAACTAATTCTTCACTTAAAAAAAAAGATGTATGCCTCCATGCCGGTAATTGCATTAAACCCTCACTATTTACACTGTTTGCTATATAGAGTCTTATTCAGTCTGGGACGGCTGTCTTGGAACCCAGCCAAATGTTTTCTAGAAGGCTTTACTGTATTACAGAAGAGGTAGTATTGTGTATAGTGGGAGTTGCAGAATTGATTGCAGGAGACTTGGTTTCTAGGTCTGGTTCCACTACTAGCAAGATTCTTGGCCTTTCTGGGTCTGTTTTCTTTTGTTAAAAAAAATAAAAAATGCCAGTCTCACTGACTTTACAGATTACTTGAAAAGATATAAGAGGTAATGTACGTAAAGCGTCTTTGTAAAGAGTAAAGCACATGGTAAGTGTAAGGGGTGTATGTGAAGAAAAAAGTGAGAGTGAGATCCACTGGTCCCTGGCCTGGATCCTGGGGATTGTTTTGTGTCTATTTTCAAGTTGTTGAGTTTCTATATTTAAAAAAGTGTTTAGGGTGGTAATGGGGTGTGGGAGGAGTTGTGGATGTCCTATAACCCTACTTGTCACAAATCTGGTTGATAGTGTAGCATTCCCCCCCTTAAATAATTCTTTTTTTTTCATCTTTCAGAATTTTTTATTGAGGTATAACAACTGTATACAAAAATACACACCAATTTTTACATATATATACACACATTTTATGTATATATGTATATACATATTATATATAAACATGTATATATAATATGTATATTATAAATATATATGTATAAATACAAATACGACTTTTACATACACGTTTTTACATATATATATATGCATGCACCCATGTAACACTTCTCAAATTAAGAAGTGGAACATTCTATTACCCAGGAAAGTTTCAGTGTTAGCCTTCCCTGCCAATCCTTTTCCCTCACCTGTGACACCCCCCCATTATTTTCCTCCTCTGTTTGATCTGACATCATGGAATATCTGTTCTTCCTTCAGACCATTTCAGACTCATTCCTTCCTCCCATTCCTCTTCGGAGACCTTTCCTAATAACTGCAGCACTCTTGACCTCTCCTACCACCAAACCAGAGGTATCCAAAGTAGGGGACAGGCAATCTAGCATGTAACACACAGGTTCCTAGCACCGCTATTCATGATACCCAAAAAATGGAAACAGCCCAAATGTCTGTCAACAGATGAATGGATAAACAAAATGTGGTATAAACTTACAGTGGAATATTATTCAGCCATAAAAAGGAATAAAGTACTGACACATGTTACAATGTGTATGAACCTTGAAAATATGCCAAGTGAATGAAGCCAGCCACAAAAGGCCACATATTACATGAGTCCATTTCTGTGAAATATCCAGAATAGAAAAATCCATAGATTGGTGGTTGCCAGAGGTTTGGGAGATGGGGATGAAACTGCTTAATGGGTAAGGAGTTTTACTTTGGAGTAATGGAAATGTTTTGGAACTAGGGTTAGTGGCTGCACAAGACTGTGAATGCACTAAATGCCACTAAATGTTCAATTTAAAATGGTTCATTTCACCCCAGTAAGTTTTTTAAAAAAATGAGGTGGCCATCGTTTTAGGTGAGCTGAAAAGTTTGAATGAGGCATAGGCTCCTTGAATTTTTAAGCTGTAAAGTGCTGGGCAAATGTCAGCTGGGGATGCTGAAGGAAGGAACAACCAGAGGGTCAGCAAGTGTGGCTTCAAAGCTCTGCCTCAAGTAATGATGGTGATAATAAGAGATGGCTGTACTACAGCTACAATGCTTAATATGAGCCAGGCACTGTTACAGATACTTTACATCTAAAACTTACTAAATCCTTACAACTCTAAGAGGTGGTATGACATCACATTTCCACTATAGACAAGGAAACTGAGGAATTAAGAAGTTTAAATGAGGGCTCCAAGACACAGGAAATGACATAGTCCACATTTGAACCTAGGCAAGTCAGGCTCTAGACACTGAAGTCTCAACCACCAGGCTCTGCGCCAGGAACTCTCCAGGTTTTATCTCATTTAATCCTTTATTAAGGAAGGTATTATTGTTATTATTCCCATAAAAAAATCCCCTTCATAGTCTCCCCGCATTCCATGTGTTCTAGTTTTCCCCCTACATTTATTTTTATGTTGATCCATATATTCCTGTCATTATTTTCTCACTTTGCTTCATTTTCCTTTTTTTCTTTTTCTTTTTTTTAAGAGACAGGATCTTGCTATGTTGCCCAGGCTGGAGTGCAGTGAGGCAATCATAGCTCACTGCAGTCTCCAACTTTGGGCTCAAGTGATCCTCCCGCCTCAGCCACCTTTGTAGCTGAGATTATAGGAGTGTGCCACCATGCACTAATATTCTTATTTTCTTTCTTTCTTTTTTCTTTATTTTTGTAGCGATTGGGGTCTCATATTGCCCAGGCTGGTCTTGGACTCCTGGTCTCAAGCAGTCATCCCTCCTTGGCCTCTCAAAGTGCTGGGATTACAGGCTTTGGCCACCACATCCAGCCTGAATTTTATTAGTTGCATTTTCTTTTGGTCTCCCATTACTAGAAGGCAGGGATTTTAATTACTGTTGATTTTCCAATATCCAAAACAATGTGTGGTACGTAATAGGCTCTCAATAAGTATCTAAAAGGAATAGTGCACGTGACATTAAGTAGTATTAGGTCTTGTGTGCCTGTGTTTTAATAAATAAGATTATATAATGTGCAGTGTTCTGCTTTTTAAACTTAATGTCTTGTATCTAAAAAAAAAAAGTCAGTACCTAGATCTAGCTCATTCTTGGATGGATGTTAATAACCCAGATTGGATGTAGCAGCGTTCACTTAACCAGTTTCCTGTTAATCTACATTTCCCCCCCCGTGTTTCTCTAGCACGCAAACAATACGGCATTAAACATCTTCACAAATGACTTCTGTATATGTGTACTTATTCTCTATAACTAGTGTCTAGAAGTGAAACTGCCGGGAAAAAGGATATATACTTTAAAAATGTCTGTAGGTAATGCCAAGTTTTACTCATTATCCACTCCTGGTAGAGCTGCTAGGGCATGCAACGGGTTTCAATATGCCTTGGACTAAACTGGATATTATCATTCATTTTTTTGCTAATCTGATGGCGGAAAACGAACCCCCAGTTTACAGGTAAGGAAATGGCGGCTTAAGTTCAGGAACTGTTCACATAACCAGCAAGTGACAGAGCCGTGTTTTGGCATCAGAAGCGACTCCGGAGAGGACGTGTCAAAGCTGGACACTGTGCTCTGTGTCCTGGGGCACATCTGGTGATAGCTGGGCCTTGCAATGCTGGCAAGCAGAACTTCTTCTCCCATCTGGGTCTCTGGCCCCTCCGGGCCGGCCGAACGCCTGCTCTTCTCCATTACGAGTGCCCTTTCTGAGAGCGGGTTCCTCAGCTCTGAAATGGCGGCCGCCAGGACCCCCCGAGGCCACGCCCCTAGAGGCGGGGCCTGAATTCCTAAATAATTGTCTTTCAAGATTGACATGTCGCGTCAATTTCTTTTTAATCTCTCTTTCTTTGTGGGTTTTTAAAAAATTTTTTATTATTATTTTTTTATTTTAAGACAGGGTCTCTTTCGCCGGGGTTGGAGTGCAGTGGCGCGATCTCAGCTCACTGCAACCTCCGCCTGCCGAGGTCAAGCAATCTTCCCACCTCAGTCTCCTGAGTAGCTGGGACCACAGGCGGGCGCCGCCACGCCCGGCAATTTTTTTCTATTTTTGGTAGAGACAAGGTTTCTCCATGTTGCCCAGGCTGGTCTGGAACTCCTGAGCACAAGCAGTCCGCCTGCCTCGGCCTTCCAGAGTGCTAGGATTACAGGCATGAGCCAATGCACCGGCTGTTTCTTTTCACCAGGGTTACATGCGTTGATTGTATCTTGAGAGAACACCCCAAAAGTTTCATTACACATGTAGGAACAAAACTATCACTTTGCAGATTGTTTAAATGACAAGGGCCTTAGGGAGTAGGGAAAGCATGCTCTACAGATCGAGTATCCCTTAACCAAAATCCTTAGGACCAGAAGTATTTTGGATTTCAGATTTATTTTTCCGGATTTTGTAATATCTGCATTATACTTACCAGTTGAGCATCCCTAATTCAAAAATCTGAAATCAGAAATGTTCCAATGAGCATTTCTTTTTAGCATGACTTTTTTGAGCATCATGTCCATGTCCAAAAAGTTTTAGATTTTCTTATTGGGGTGCTAAACCTGTATCGTTTATTTTGGCTAGAAATTACTGTTGTAGTTTTTTTGTTTGTTTGTTGTTGTTGTTAAATTTAAATGGAGTCTCACTTTGTTCCCCAGGCTGGAGTACAGTGGTGCGATCTCAGCTCACTGCAGCCTCCGCCTCCCGGGTTCAAGCGATTCTCCTGCCTCCTGAGTAGCTGGGATTACAGGCGAGCGCCACCACGCCCAGCTAATTTTTGTGTTTTGAGTAGAGTTGAGGTTTCACCATGTTGGCAAGGCTGGTCTCGAACTCGAACTCCTGATCTCAAGTGATCCATCTGCCTCGGCCTTCCAAAGTCTGGGATTACTAGGTGTGAGCCGCCGTGCCCGGCCTGTAGTTTCGTTTTATATGAGAGTTATCTCAGATTCAGAAAATCTCTGCTTTAAAAAATATACTTGGTAAGATTGGAAGTTATATCTGTTGTTTAGTTTTAATGAACCTATCCTTTTGTCCTTGATCTTAAAATTTTTAGTTAGCATATTTGTGAAGAAAACAGGGCTCTTTGAATTAGTGCAAAAGTGCTTTTTTTCTTTATGTAGATAGCTGTGGGGTGCTATCCTCTAGTAACATTTCCTCAAATAATTGTAATGTATGTTTTTAAAGGCTCTCAAATATTAAAGTACTATCTAGAATAGTAAGTCTAAATTTCTTTATTCCTGATGTTATTAGAATTGTTACAGTTGCATTGAAATGTAGGTCCCATTTATCAGTTTGGGTTGCTCTGTGAAGATTTGTTAGTCTTCTGAAATATTTTTTTCAGGAGTTCTCCATTACTTGAAGAGTTCTCCATTACTTGAAAAGATAATATTACAGTTATGTATAGTGTAGATAACATTATTAATGTCAGTTTAATTTGTTTTGAAAGCTTTTGGGTAATCTTTGGAATAATTGATTTAGGAAAATTAAGACAATATTGGTTTGCCAGTGAAAAAAAATTTTACACGATAAATTATCCATCGTTCTTTTTTTTTTTTTTCTCATTTTTTTAGAGACAGGGCCTCCCTCTGTTGCCCAGACTGGAGTGCAGTGGCGTGATCATAGCTCACTGCAGCCTTGAACTCCTGGGCTCAGGGGATCCTCCAAACTTAGCTTCCTGAGTAGGTGGAACTATAGGCGTCCACCATCACACCTGGCTAATTTATTTTATTATTATTTTTTTATTTTTGTAGAGACAGGGTTTAGCTATGTTGCCCAGGCTGGTCTCAAACTCCTGGCCTCAAGTGATCCTCCTTCCTTGGCCTCCCGAAGTGCTGGGATTACAGGTGTGATCCACTGCACCTGGCCTATCATCCATTTCTTAAATGGATTGTTTTTATTTTTAATCCCTATGTTCAATATGTTGCTTAGTCCTTTTGGAGGTAGTTTAAGAGCTAAGAATGGAGGGAAATTCATAAATTATTACTTAAAATGTCTTTGAATAAAATAGTATTCAGTTGTTGCTTTATTCATTTTTAAAATTTATTTTTTTAATTTAGGAAATTGAAGAAGTAGGAAAAAATGCTTTTGGTACTTAATCAGTCTTATATTTTGCTCTATTTCCCTTTGGAAATAAATTTTAGATTTTGGTTTGATTTTGTTTAAAACATAGTTTTAACTGTATATTATATGTAAATCTAAATTTATGTGTGTTTTAAAATCTGGGCTAGGTGCGGTGGCTCATTCCTGTAATCCAGTACTTTGGGAGGCAGAAGCAGGAGGATCACTTGAGACTAGGAGTTCAAGACCAGCGTGGGCAACATAATGAAACCCTTTCTCTATAAAAAAGAAAAATAAAATTAGCTGAGTGTGGTGGTGCACACCTGTAGTCCCAGTTACTAGGCAGGCTGACGTGGGAGGATTGCTTGAACCCAGGAGTTCGAGGCTGCAGTCAGCCATGATCACACTGTTTCACTCTAGCCTGGGCAACCCTGTCTCAAAGGATAAATAAATAAGTAAATAAATAAATAAATAAATTCTAAATATAATTAACATTTTCTGTGCCATAGCTAGTTTGTTAACATTTTTAATGATTAATATTTCAGGTGTATGAACCATAGTATATTTAATCATTTCCTTGTGGTTCGTTTATAAGTTTTTTTTAAGATTTGTATTTATGTTGATGATAAGGACGTCCATTATTCATGTGACGGTGGGATGGAAGTAAAGCAGTACCTGTTGTCCCCGTAAATTTACCTTTCCAAGAATGAATCTGTAGCCGTCTTTGATGGCAGTAGCTTGTTGTGCAGTAGAGCTGAAGAAAACAAGGAATGAAAGAAGATAGCCCGTTTCCCCATTTAGGCTTGAGAATTCTCTTTTAGGTAGTGCAGAGCATATGTTCTTGACCTTCAGTCCAGGAATCTCTAAGGATCCACGAATACAGTCATCCGTCTGTATCCATGGTTTCGTATCCTTGGATTCAGCAAACTGCAGGTGGAAAAATACTCTCAAGGGAAAAAAAAAACAAAACAAAAATAACAGTAAAACAGTTCAAAAATAATACAAATTTTTGGCCAGGCAAGGTAGCTCATGCCTATAATCCCAGCACTTAGATGGATGGATCACTTGAGCCCAGATGTTTGAGACCAGGCTTGGCAACATGGTGAGACCCTGTCTCTACAAAAAATACAAGGAAGTTAGCCGGGCTTGGTGGTGCACACCTGTAGTCTCGGCTACTCAGGAGGATGAGGTGGGAGCATCACCGGAGCCTGGGAAGGTTGAGGCTGCAGTGAGCCTTGATTACGCCTCTGCATTCCAGCATTGGTGACAGAGTGATACCCCATCTCAGATAATAATAGTGATACAAATTTTAAAGGTGCAGTTTAGCAACTAGTTACATAGCATTTATATTGTATTAGGTAGTATAGGTAATCTAGAGATGATTTAAAGAATATGAGAGGATGTGTGTAGGTTATGCAAATATTACCCCATTTTATGTAAGGGATTTGAATATCTGTGGCTTTTGGTGTCTGTGGTGTGCGGGGTATCTTCAGAACCCCACGGATACTCAGGGAGGACCGTATTCTGTAATTTTGTGTGCATGTGCTTTTGTATGTCTTTTTTTCTCCCAGAGGTGGGAGTTCCTTACTTTCATCAGATTCTTAAGGAGAATGTAGACCCAGAAAAGTTAAAAACCATGGACTTAACAGGAATTTTGTTAAAAGTAGAGGTAGAGGGAAAACTGTAAAAAGTATTTGAAACAGTATCTGTTGTCTTGAATTAATGTTAGTTTTCCTTCCTCTTTATTGTTCACTAATGTGGAATGAGTTTTGCTTTTGAGAGAATGGATTTTGCTACTTTACTTACGTTTTTCTTTATTGTGTTATGGTTTTCTCTTTTTAATATTGATTATTTGAAGAACTCACATTAAGATTATCAAAGTCTAGTTGCTTATAAGTAGCTTTGCCCTAATGGGCATTTCGGTATATGTATTTTTATTGTTTGGAGCTCTTTGCAGTATTTCCAGAGCAATAGATTTTTTTAGATATCACCTAAAACATGCTCATTTTATAGATAAAGAGGTTTAGGTCTGTATATGACTTGGTTAAAGTTATGTTGATTTCCCGTATATATGAAGTGTGCCGTACTTTTGCTGCTTTTGCGAACCTAAATATTGTGCTAATTTTAGATTTATCAGAGCTATAAAACTTCTACTAGTTTCTGGTTTCTTGTTCTAGCTTCCTCTTCCTGGTCCCTGGCTTTCTTTCAGCCTTTGAAACCTCTGGAGCTACTTCTGCCAGGATTAAGCTTTTTTGTTGCAAGTTGCAGAAATCTGGCGACAAGGCCAGAAGAGGAGAGAGATTAAGTTAGTCTACCTTTTGGAATTGTTTCAAGAACGAAAAATGAGAATAGAAGTCTCCTGAATCCCAGTCTGGATAAAAAAAAAACTCCATAATAGTTTTTCTTTTTCTTTTTCTGCAAAAGAAAATCTACCTATGTGATGGGGGACACAGGAAACACATTTCTTTGCTTATCTGTTCTTGGCTGTTTTTGCCTTAAAACTGCTAAAAATCTGTGCCTTATTGTAATATGGTAACAATAATAGTGGGAGTTGAAATACTGAGGGAAAAAAGTACCGAGTCCATATCACCTTCTAGAACATAACTTTTACGTAGCTGTCCTTGTAGCGCAGATGCAAATTGGTGTTATCTCTAATCACATTACCTTACAAGTACTTCCAGTCATTATATATGGGATTAATTGTTATATTTAACTATTGGAAAAGTGTCCTGGTTGCAGCAGACATCTTCATGTTGATGGCATTATTGTTGTAGTAGCAGTAGTAATAATAATATGTTTGGTTGGGGGCTAAGAGCATGGCCTTCTCACTCAGACCTGGGTTTGAGTCTTGCCTCTGACATTTACTATGAGACCATTAAGCATGTTAATAGCATTATTTTCCACAACTGGGATTACTTGGTCAAAGAATATGAAAATTATATTTTTATCTCTAGAAATGAATTCCTTAGCTGGTTTTTGAATGGGTTATTCCAGTTCCTGTTAGAAGAGTGTAGAGGTATTAGCCTTCAACTTTTCTCTCTTATCTTTCTGAATCTGATTATTTTCTTAGGTCTCTACCTGACCACAGATTTAATTTGCCAACAGACTGTGGCCTTCCCAGAAAAATAGAACTTGTTAGTATATTTCCAGTGACACAAGGGAATGTTACTGTGACTTCTTGCGTTGCCACTTGCTAAAGCTAACATTGGCACTTGATGAACGTTTCTCTACCCAGGAAAGGATAACAATCTTGGAATATACCACTTTACAGAAGCTGCTGACTTATGCGTGGCATATGAGGACCTGGACTAAGGGTCAGTAGTTAGACTTCTCTTTTTGGTTTGTCTTTAATTCAGATCTATGTAAATCTTTTAGCTTTGCTTTATGCCTTAGTTGTGTTTCACATATCCCTCACAAAGATACAGATAACTGATCTGTGTCATTAAGTCTACAGGTTTATTTATTGGGGCCAGTCATGTGTGATGTCAGCATAGAGTGGCAGTCAACAGTCAGTAGTAACCTGGATACTGCCACCACATCAGTATACTCCCTTGTTTAGAGGTTCCTATTATCTGAGTAGGGATATGAACTGAAGTTGGTAGTTTCCCTTGCTCACTTAAGGACTCAAAATTTTTCTGTTCTGCTTAGGAAATTATTGACATTCTTTGTTTCTCTTGGTCTGAGGGCACTCGGAGAATTAAAGGTAGTCCTTTATAAGAATGTGATGAATTTAGTGTAGAGTTGGTATGTGTTCAGGACTGAGAGCCTGGGTTATGCCAAAGTCTGAGGTTTAGTTGACTAATAGGTCACTAGATTTAAATAAATTGGATGTGTAGACTGGAAACCCTTTGGCAAGCAGAGATTGAAACATCCTTAGAGAAGATGAAAAAATCTAGCCTGGCAGATGAGAACCAGGAGGAATGAGTACCAGTGTAAGGAATATGTCTTGTCAGAGGGACAGACAGTTAAGAATTGAGGAAACAGGCTGGGCAAGGTGGCCCACACCTGTAATCCCAGTGCTTTGGGAGGCTGAGGTGGGAGGATCAGTTGAGGCCAGGAGTTCAATACCAGCCTGGGCAACATAGCGAGATCCATTTTTATGAAAAGTTAAAAAAGTTGCCGAGTGTGGTCATGAGTCTGTAGTCCTAGCTGCTTGGGAGGCTGACATGGGAGGATCACTTGAGCCTAGGAGTTTGAGGTTACAGTGAGCTGTGAGTCACTGAGCCACTGCACTCCACTCTGGGTGCTGGAGTGAGACCCTATCTCTCTCTTTTTTTTTTTTTTTTTTTTGAGACGGAGTCTCGCTCTGACGCCCAGGCTGGAGTGCAGTGGCGCGATCTCGGCTCACTGCAAGCTCTGCCTCCCGGGTTCACGCCATTCTTCTGCCTCAGCCTCCCGAGTAGCTGGGACTACAGGAGCCTGCCACCACGCCCGGCTAATTTTTTGTATTTTTAGTAGAGATGGGGTTTCACCATGTTAGCCAGGGTGGTCTCAAAACCCTATCTCTTAAAATGGAAAAAAAAAAGGGGGAAACAAATGAAAGGTTCTGATCTCAGGCAGAAACCAGCCAACCAAACAAAAAAACCACACAAGATCACAAAACCCCAAATGTGCAGCCTTTAGCACCAAGACCAACAGTATAGGGGAAAACGATAGCTAGCTCATTGTTTCAAATACATATGTAGTTATGGCAGGTGGATGTGGAGAAGTATGGAACTAGCTATTCTCTTTAAGACAGGGTGGAAAAAAGCCAGCAGGAATCATTAGCTATGACTTGGGAGAGGCTAGATGTGTGAATTTTAATATTCAATATACCTCTTTTTGACTTAGAAGATAAAAGATTAGAGGAAACAATTGGTTGCTGGCTGAAGTATTCAAGTTGAAAGGAATTGCTAAAGGTAGAGTATTTTCTTAGCTCAGGAGAACAAGACTGTTTTTAGGCGATGTACTGTCAGAAACATTTAATTTAGCATGCTTTGATCCACAGAATATTAGAGTTTAGAGAGCTCTTGATGCTATTAACATAAAGGTTTAAATTTACAAATGAGGAAACTGGACCCTCAGCTATAAGTGACTAGCCTTGTGGTTCATCCAAGAATCTAGAAGCAGTACTTCTTTACCATTCAAGTGTATTTGTATAATAGAAAATTTGTGCCTACTCCTGTTTCAGTAACCAGTATTCCTGTAATCAAGTTATCTCCACCTTGTGGCAGCAAATATTTTACAAGGCTGAGTACAAACATGGAAGAAAACTGCTAGGGAGAACTTTTAACTGCTTTTGAGGAAGAAAGAGGCAGGTAGCTTTGTGACAGTTGTGTTGCTTTTTCAAAGGCAGCTGTGGGAATAGTGTTCTCATTGCCATGTTCATATTTTGTAACCTTATTAAGGAATTTATACACTCTGTATATCTGAATCAGGCAATCATTTATTGTTGACAGTGTAGGAAGTTATAGTGTATTAAGCTCATGTTTTACAGTTTTCAGATAGACACACATGCATATTATATACACATAAAATATATGTGTATATATTCACATATACACATATTTCTCTCTCTTTTCTCATCTTTGTCATGAATTAGAAGATAGCATGCTAACTTATCAGTGGAGAAGAGAGAACTAAACAATAATGATGTTGGGAAACTTGCCTATTACATGGAATGGAGTAGCTAGATCCTGGCCTCTTTACATGTGAAAAAAAATTACAAGAAAGTATAGATGGTTGTTTTTTATAATTTTAGAGTATGGCTTCCAAAGATGCCATAGAAGAAAAGTACACTAAAAATATATAAAAGATAAAAGTTGTGTACTGAAGAAGTCAAAGACAAAAGACAAAGCAGCAAACTGGGGAAAATTAACACTCATGACAGGCAAAAGGTCAATTTCCTTAAAAGAAGGAGTTCTTACAAGTTAACTTAAAAAAAAACCTAACAGAAATGGATATAAATAATTGGTAGACCAAAAAAAAAAAGGCCAATAAAGCTGTGAAAAGATACTGTTTCACTCATGATTGAGGCTTGCCAATTAAAACAACAAAGAAGTATCATTTCCCTCCCACTTATCAGATTGGGCAGGGTTTTTTAAAAAAATGTTGCTCTTCCCTAATTGGTAGGCATGTATATTGGTATAATGATTTAGAAGTATTTGTCAGAATAAAAAAATGTACTTGCCCTTTGATCCAGTAATTCCGCTTCTAGGAATTTGTCCTGGGCAACTTTTTGCCAAGGGTAACTTCTTATTGTTAAAGTTAGCAAAATATACACTAAACTGGTACGTAAATGAGTGAATTCTGAGCAATGTCTTTATTTGGGGAAGTACCATTTGAAAATGCCAGATATTTCTTAGGTCACTGAAACAGTAATTTTTACACAGAATACGTAGAATAGTGATTCTCAAAACTGGCTGCACGTAAAAACCATTTGGCTGGCTTTTAAACTGGGGGTGGATGAGGGGTAAAAGCTACTGATTCAGTGAGTCTGAAATGCAACCTTGGTATCAGAATTGTTTAAAAGCCCTCCAGATGAAAGATGATTCCTTATATATAGCCAGATTTGAGAACTACTTCTCTAGAGGAAGACTCTTTTCCTGTGAGTGCATTTAGTTTTATTTTGGCAGAAGATAAGACTATTGAGCAAATAACCTGAAGTACGCATTTTTTGTCACCTTCTCCCACTCTTACTATCTTCTGGTAATTAGGGTTCAACTGGTGTATAAGTTTCATATAGTTGCTGTAACAAATTACCAAAGTGTAGTGATTTGAAACAGCACAAACTTACTATTTTACAGTTCTGGCAGTAAGAAGTCCAAAATGAGTCTTATGGGATTGAAATCAAGGTGTTGGAAGGTCTGTGACGTTTCTGGAATCTCTAGGGGAGAATTCATTTTCTTTCATTTTCTAACTTCTGGAGGTTACCGGCATTCTAATTTGCAGCCCCTTCTTCCATCTTAAGGCCAGCTTCCCAGTGTCTTAGATTGCTCTCCGGACTACTATCCTGGCCTACTTCATCACAGCTTCTTTGACTCTGCTTCTCACATCACATCGCTTTGTCTGCCTCTTAAGGACCTTTGCAATTACATTGTGCCAAACCTGGATAATCCAGGGTAATCTCCCCGTCTTAAGAGCTGTAATTTAATCGTATTGGCAAAGTCCATTTTGCCATGTAAGGTTAACATGCACAAATTCTGGGGATTAGGACGTGGACACCTTTGGGGACCTATTATTCACACTGCCATAGTTAGAGACTTAATTCAGAAGGGCATTTAAAATTAACAAATGGAATATTTTAATCTGTCTTAAATTTATATCATATTCTAGCCCTAAATAAATTAGCTTCTATATAGTAAGTTATGATTAATGTTTATTACCTCAGGAACAATCTTCAATTTCTACTTTATTCTTAGGAATGCAGGTTGGATAGGATAGGGTAGCTAGTCTTAGTGCAACAATAATAATAGCTGTTGTTTATTCTTCATAGAATCCTACTGAATAGGTACTTTATTTCAACACTGGCAGGATTTCATACTCCGATTTTTTTGGTAATGCTTTGGATAGTCTAGATGGTCTCCAATTTACAGTGGTTTGACTTACGATTTTTCAACTTTACAGTGGTACAAAAGCAATATGCATTCAGCATGCTCCTTGACTTGTGATGGCGCTGCATCTGGATAACCCATCTTAAATTGAAAACATTGAAAGTTGAAAACACTTTAAGCTTATATTTTCAACTACTATGGTTTCACTTTAGACTTAAGATATTTTCAATTTTTGATAGGTTTATTGGGATGTAACCCTATGTAGGTCAACAAGCATCTTTATTGTTATCTTAACAATATTTTGTCTTCAAATCCATGAACATGGGATGTCTTTCCATTTATTTATGTCTGTAATGCCTTTCAGAATGTTTTGTAATTTTCAGTATACAAGTCTTGTGCCTCCTTGGCTAAGTTTATTCCTAAGCATTATTATTTTATGTTATTGTATATGGAATTTTTTTAAATTTCCTTTTCAGGTTGTTCATTGTTAGTGTATATGAATGAAACTGATTGTTTTTTTTCTTGCAACTTTGCTGAATTCATTTATTCAGCTTTTTACAGTTTTGTGTGTATGTGTGGAGTCTTTAGGGCTTTCTGCATATAAGATCATGTTGAGAGATGAAGCCAGCTGGACTTCTGGGTCGGGTGGGAACTTGGAGAACTTTTCTGTCTAGCTAAAGGATTGTAAAATGCCCCAATCAGTACTCTGTAAAAACGCACCAATCAGCCCTCTGTGTCTAGCTAAAGGATTGTAAATGTGCCAGTCAGCACTCTAAAAAATGCACCAATCAGTGCTCTGTGTCTAGCTAAAGGATTGTAAATGCACCAGTCAGTACTCTGAAAAAATGGACCAATCAGCTCTCTGTAAAATGGACCAATCAGCAGGATGTGGGCAGGGCCAAATAAGGGAATAAAAGCTGGCCACTGGAGCCTCCAGTGGCAACCTGCTCTGGTCCGCTTCCGTGCTGTGGTAGCTTTGTTGTTTTGCCCCTCACAATAAATCTTGCTGCTGCTCACTCTTTGGGTCAGCACTACTACCTTTATGAGCTGTGACACTCACCGTCAGGGTCCGTGGCTTCATTCCTGAAGTCAGCCAGACCATGAACCCACTGGGAGGGCCAAACAACTCCAGATGCGCCACCTTTAAGAGCTGTAACACTCACTGTGAAGGTCCACAGCTTCACTCCTGAAGTCAGCGAGACCACTAACTCACTGGAAGGAAGAAACTCCTAGACACCTCTGAAGGAATAAACTCCAGACACACCATCTTTAAGAGCTGTGACACTCAACGGTGAAGTTCTGCGGCTTCGTTCTTGAAGTCAGCGAGAGCAAGAAACCCCTGGAAGGAATAAACTCTGGACACGATGTCATCTACAAAAATATTATTTTACTTCCTTTACAATTTGGATGCCTTTTATTTCTGTTTCCTTTTTTTTTCCCTACTTGCTCTGGCAAGAACTTCCACTAGTATGTTGAATAGAAGTGATAAAAATACTACTTTCTGCTTTACTATCTCTTTTTTTTTTAGTATCAACATCTACACAACCACAAGCTTAGGAGTCCTTTTCTTTCCTTCCTTTCTCATTTCCTATATCCCATGTATTGTTATTTTTGAGCTCTGCCTTTTCTAATTTATTCTTATTAACAGCTCTACTGTAGGCCTTTCTCATCTCTTCTTCAGATTATTACACAGATTAGGATTCTTGATTTTCTCAGATCCATCCTTTAGTGTTGCCAAAGGTGATCTCTTCGTCATTGCACTGTGGATCTTTCTTGACACCTTTGTATTGCATACTAGGCCTCACTGATCTAGTTCACATTTAAATTCTTCAGCCTCACCCTGTGCTGAGGCTGTACTCCCTACCTTCTTTTCCACTCATTTATTAGTGAACTACTTGGAGTTTCCCAGACATGCCATGCCGAGTGTACCTTTCCTTATTATGTTGGTCCTTCAGGACTGCTTTCTTTCCTCGCTTGGTTAACTTTCACTTCACCTTAAATTCCTCCAGGAATGAGTCTCTTTCTCCAGGAAACATTTTCTGATTTCTGCTCTCCCATTTGACTGCTTATTTATGCTTTCTTAGCATTTATCAAATCATATTGAAAACATGTTCAAGGATTGTCTGCCTCAGTAGCCAATACATTGTTAGAGGGTCTCATTTTCTATCACGTGATGGCTCAATAAATGTTTCCTAAGTTGTTGAACTCAACTGGTTTTCATTATGGATCTGTTAGCTTCTAATATGGGTAGGCAAAGGGACAGAAAGAAAATAAGGCTGCTGCTGTTATAATTAGTGTTGACTCATATTAGACCTTGATAGGTGTATCTTGAAACCTTAAAAACAGATTAAATTGGGCTATTAAAGTATCTATGTCTGTGGTGGGGGCAGGGGTAGTAGTAGTGTTAGAGGAGATGAGATAGTGATTGATGGCTGATGGGAGAAATGTGTTAGGAAGCACAGATCACACTAAATTATCTAGATCTGCATTTTAAGGGAAGCTTTAAAAATCTCAAAAACATTTCTTTTCCTTGTAACACAACTTAGTTATAGAGAGTCTAGAAATGTTAAGTTTATTACTAGTATTCAAAAACTTAAGACCGGATAATGGAGATTTGGCAAATTACCTTTAAGTGCTTTCTATTGTATGTTCCATATTGTGGAAAAGATACAATCAAATTAGGAATTGGTATTGCCTCTTTAAATAAAGAAGCTATTAGGTTACCAAGAGTAATTTAGATGAGTATTCCAGATGTTTAGTAGAGTGACAAGCTTTTCAATAAAGAACACTTTGTGTCTTTAGAAGCTTACAGAAATTAGTGTGTGTCTTACAGCTGTAGTTTTAGATTGAACCGCGGAAAGTGGTTTTTATGAGGTGTTACCGCAGGCAGTGTTACGATGGCAGTTGGATTGCTTACTCAGAATTTATTATTGCTCCCTGGTTTGCCTAGTCTTGAGTAAATTTCTAAAATATAACACCTGTATCCTGTAAGCAAGCATTGCTTTGATTAAGAAAGAAATTATTTGCTCATTTACATGTTGTGTAATATAACATAAAAGGAAAAGAAAAATGCTAAAGATTGAGAGAGTTAATTTGATGTAACCTTTATTTTACTGTGTTCAGAAGGGGCAGTAACTATGAGAGAAAAAGATATCTCATTAAAAGAGAGAGAAGGCATCTTAGTTTTTCTTTGTTTCATAGTGCTTAGGGAAGTGTATGTCAAACAAATGAAAAAAATGCTTTGTAGGGAAATGGAATAATTAAGTAATTTAAAAGTATCCTTTTTTTTTTTTTTTTTTTTTTTGAGACGGAGTCTTGCTCTGTCGCGCAGGCTGGAGTGCAGTGGTGCAATCTCGGCTCTCGGCAACCTCTGCCTCCCGGGTTCAAGCGATTCTCCTACCTCAGCTGCTCCAGTAGCTGGGACTACAGGCGCCTGCCACCACGCCCAGCTAATTTTTGTATTTTTAATACAGATGGGGTTTTACCGTGTTGGCCAGGATGGTCTTGAGCTCTTGACCTCATGATTTGCCCGCCTTGGCCTTCCAAAGTGCTGGGATTACAGGCATGAGCCACAGAGCCCGGCCTTTTTTTTTTTTTTGAGACGGAGTCTTGCCCTGTTGCCCACGCTGGAGTGCAATGGTGTGATCTCGGCTCACTGCAACCTCTGCCTCCCAGGTTCAAGCGATTCTCCTGCCTCAGCCTCCCGTAAAGTGGTTACATTTTCTGAAATGTATTTCACATTTGTTTAAAAACAAATTAAGGAAACAGTATGTATGCAGGATAAAGACTTAAGTGTTGTCTGTGGGTAGTTGGTTATATTCATTGGCGGGTTATAGTCACTCTTAACCTTTGGTCAGTGTGGTAGGCTGAAAAATGTCCCCCAAAAGATATCTACATTCTGGTCTCTGGAACCTGTAAATGTTAATTTACTTCGAAAAAGGGTCTTTGTATGTGTAATTAAGTTAATGGTATTGAGATGAGATTGTCCTGGATTATCCAGGTAGGCGTTAAATGTTACCACATGTAACTTTATAAGAGAAGGGGCAGAGAGAGATTACAGCCACAGAAGAGCATGAAGCAGTGTGACCACAGAGGCAGATTGGAGTGATATGGTCACAAGCCAAGGCATACTGGCATTTGCCCCAACCTCAAAGAGGTAAGGAACAGATTCTCCCCTAGGGCCTCTGGAAGCCAAGTGCAATCCTGCCAGTACTTTGATTTTGGCCCAGTGATATTGAATTAGGACTTCTGGACTTCAGAACTGTGAGAGAATAAATTACTCTTGTTATAAGCCTTCAAATTTGTGATAATGTTACAGTAGCCATAGAAAACTAATACAGCAATCATTGTTCAAAATGTAAATGGACATTTCTGAGTAACTCAGTTTACCTAAACTCTTTCTCCTTTTGGGGAGTATAATTTATAGCTCACTCATATTAAACTATAGCTTTATTTCAGGTACTCTCTATAGACCAGAAAATTTTTACGATTAAAGCAGCTGGTAAACATTTTTAGGTGCAGAACTCTTGACAGTTTTGCTCAAAATGTTATATTTAAAGTTCCTTTTTTGAGAAAAATGTTCTATCCAATCTGGAAGCTCCCTTATTGCTGCCTTCTCCCTCATAACTACTCTGGTAAGAGTACAATTCAGGCTCCTAAAATTTTACAACACAGTGTAAGCTCTTTTGCCTGTTAATCTGCTATTTATTATGAATTCCTCTTTCACCTATACTATTGAAAATATACATTTGGCTGGGTGAGTGGCTCATGCCTGTAATCCCAGCACTTTGCAAGGCCAAGGCTGGCAGATTGCTTAAGCCCAGGAGTTCGAAACTAGTCTGGGCAACATGGTGAAACCCCATCTCTACAAAAAATACACACAAAAAACAACTTGGCATGGTGGTGCATGCCTGTAGTCTCAGCTACTTGGGAGGCTGAGACGGGAGGATTTCCTGAGCCCAGGAGGTCAAGGCTGTGGTGAGCCATGATTGCATCACTGCACTTCAGCCAGGGTGATAAGAGTGAGACCCTGTCTTAAAAAAAAAAAACAAAAAAGACATACAGAAAATACACATTTGAGGCTATTTATCTAAGAGTTGAGGTATGAGTTCACAGTGATCTAGCACATGCTAGGGTCTCACTTGAGACTTTGGTTTATTGAGAGTCTGACCAAAGAGTAAAGGCCATGTATTTTCTGTATACTTTAGCCCTATACTCTTAATCATCAGACATTAGTGTGCCTAGTCTATAATATCTTAATCCTCTCAAAGATTGGGTATGTGTTTGGAGCTAGGGAGGAGGGTAATCCAAGAAACATTTTATAAATAATTTGCTAATTTCTAATGAAATTTAAGCCAGAAATATCTCTGTTCAGTATATTTCTTTTTCCCTTAAGCTTCCAGGAACCGAATATTTAGCCACATACAGATTACTAACAGTTGACAACTAATAAAGAAATCTGCCCTTTCTGGCAAATTTTGTTCGTTATAGAATAAGCCTTAAATGAGTAGTCTTGAATCAGCCATTGATTTTCTACTTATGAGGCACATTAACCAAAGATTTTAGTACTTTCAGTATTTTCTTCTCTAAAATAACTTATTCTTCCGACAGAGTATTAATGTAAAATTCTCGGTAAGTTGGGGGTAGCTAAATAATTTTCTCCCTGGTCTTTTACATGTTAGGGGACTAGGAAATAGAAATGCTTCTTCAAATTGAAATAATAGAGAAGATGATATCACCTGGTTTATGACTGTCATGTATGGAATATGCCAGGTACTTCATATGAATATCTCATTCAGTTTTGCTAGTGAACCTGAAAATTTTTATCACTTTGCAGATTAAAAAAAAAAAAAAAGCAGATTAAAAAAAAAAGCTTTAAGAGGTTGAGAAATTTGCCTATGAATCCACAGCTAGTGACTGGTAGAGCAAGGATGCAAATCCAAGCTGATCCAGTTCCAAAGATCATTTACTGTGCTTTCTGACTGTCTCATTTGTTGTTTTATAACATAAAGGGATCCCTAAAATAGTTCTCTGCCTTTACTCTGGGGGAATTTATGGTTTAATGGATCCGTTTTTACTTGAATGGTCTTGGGAACAAATGTATGGCCCAGTCAGAGGATTATTTGAGAGCCTTGGGATCTCAAAGAATTGAATGGGAACCTCAATTAGTATTATCCTCAGTTTTTTTCACATGAACCTTATTCTTTGCTACGTCTAACTGCTGTAGACTGCAGTATTTTTTCTTTTTTTTTTGAGATGGAGTCTTGCTCTGTCGCCCAGGCTGGAGTGCAGTGGCGTGATCTCAGCTCACTGCAAGCTCCGCCTCCCGGGTTCACACCATTCTCCTGCTTCAGCCTCCCGAGTAGCTGGGACTACAGGTGCCCGCCACCTCGCCGGCTCATTTTTTTGTTTTTAGTAGAGACTGGGTTTCACCGTGTTAGCCAGGATGGTCTCAATCTCCTGACCTCGTGATCCGCCTGCCTCGGCCTCCCAAAGTACTTGGGATTACAGGCATGAGCCACTGCGCCCGGCCAGACTGCAGTATTTTTATTCCCTCAACTAACTTAAGGATTGTAGCTTAAGAGTGGGATAGAAATGGTGTTTTAGGGAACCTCTGCATAAGTATACTTTGTTTGCCAAGTAATACAAAGTAAGTATTTATGTGGAAATAATGTTATGATTACTGGCAGGTACCTCCTTAGACTAGTCTTCAGAATATTAACCTGTAATATAATTGAACTAGTATACAAATGCAGATTTTCCAATAGTTCAAACACGTTACTTAATTTTTTTTTTTTTTTTTTTTTGAGATGGAGTCTCGCTCTGTCGCCAGGCTGGAGTGCAGTGGCCTGGAGTGCAATGGCACGATCTCGGCCCACTGCAACCTCTGCCTCCCGGGTTCAAGTGATTCTCCTGCCTTAGCCTCCCAAGTAGCTTGGACTACAAGTGTGCACCACCACGCCCAGCTAATTTTTTTATTTTTAGTAGAGACAGCGTTTCACCATGTTGGTCAGGATGATCTTGATCTCTTGACCTCATGATCCGCCTGCCTCAGCCTCTCAAAGTGCTAAGATTACAGACGTGAGCCACCGTGCCCGGCCAGGTATATGTTTTTAATGGAAAAATGTAGAATGAAAATTTTAGTTTCTAGTTGGGGATTTAAAATTTTAGTTTCTAGTAGACATACAATTTCTGGAGCAGGGACAGAGTAATTATTACAGCAATAACTGCACCAGTTCTCCTCTGCTCTAGTTCTTCCCCAGGACAATGTGATGAGAACGGGATATTCGTTTGATATGTGAGGAACCAGAAAATATTAATCTGGAAACTTGTATATATGTTGTTCAACCCCCGCTCCTGAGAGAGGGAGATAGACCTTTGCTTCCTAATATAAATCTTAATCCTTAGAGCAGAAGGTGGAGGAGGAACCTAGGTTCTTTATCTTTGGAATATAAATCAATGTTTGGGGTGAGGAGGGAGATCAGATTAGTTTCGGAATTTACAGCCCCTGGAATGTCTCCATAGTCTGAGGTTTCATCCTCCTTGAAATGTAAACACATAGCACCAGAGAGGTAAGTCTCTTACTGTCTATTGTTATATTTAAATTTCCAGTTTTGTCATTTGAAGGATAGATTTCTTTGCTAAGAAATAACCTGACCATGCAGAAATGTGGAAAATATTTTCTCTTCATATAGAAAATAAACTAACTGTTAAATCTTTCTTTTCTCTTACCCTTTCCCATGTTTTGGCTTGGGGTTTTTTTTGTGCCAAAGTTCTTTATTTGAAGTGATGGTACAAATGAAAGAATTTAAGTGGGTATTTTGGTACGACTTACAGAACAGTTAGGATAACCAAACATGCATGCCTTGCCCTGGTTACCAGGGAAGTCACCCCCATTGGCTATGGGGAAGTGAGCCTAAGGATTCGCTCATCGTTGTTAACCAAAAAGTGACTTAAGGCAGGTCTCTGTCATTAGAGATTTATTTAACCAAAGTTGAGGATGTACCCTGGAAAAAAAAACAGTCACAGGAGCATCAGTGACCTGTGCTTTTTCCAAAGGGGGTTGGGGGAACTTGATTATTTAAAGGGGAAAAAGCAAGCAGGAGGAATAAAGGAGGGAGGGTAGGCAGTGAGGCAAATGGTTACATTCTTATGAGGCTCTGGTTAGCCTCAGTAAATCTATATTTTACATATGAAAAGAGGGAGTAGAGGAAAAAGTCAATTACGAATTCATCTCAGGGTAGGCCAAGGATGATTTCTGGTTTTTATCCTTGTCTTCTACCTGTGAAGATAAGCTGGTAATTGACATTGTTAAGGTGAGCTTCAACATAACTCAGTTTCCGGGCTAGTTTATAGGGAAGATATGTATCCTGAAAGATTTAGATTAAGATGAGGGAAGCCATCTTGGGAGATATGTGGCCCTCTATTGTTGTGGGAACGTGGCTTATGGACGAGGCTACATATGTCTTGGTTGTGAAATTACAGCTATCTGTTTGGGAACAAGAGGAAAGCAGTATTGTCTTTACATCATTACTGTCTTCCAGGGTGTACTTGTCAAAGAGTTACTCTGCCATGCTAGATTCAGACCCACCTCCCCGCCAATCTTGGACAAGTTGAACATGGTCACCCAGTTCTTTGATAGATTTCACCTGCTCATTCAGGTAATGCATCTCAATGAAGTCACACAGTGTGTGTGGTTTTGTCAATGGCCAGTTCATGCATTTTCAGTAGTGACTGATTCATGCTTTTTTCCAAGTATAATACATGCTCCATTGTCTTCAACCTGCCCTCCCATTCATTATGGTCTGGTTTCTTGATATCCCGAAGGAATATTAGGCCTCTCTGTTGGTTGTACAGCTCTGTCACTTTCTCATTGTATTTTCTCTCCTCATGACATTGGTGAAGAAATGTCATGGCAAAGCCATATCATTGTGGACAAAGTAAGACATGAATAGGTAGATGTGGAGACAAAACTCGAGATGAATCTGGCAGTTGATGGTCATGGTGGTAGGGGCTGCTGTCATCATGGGAGGTGGCTAAGAGGTAGCACTGAAGTGGTGGCAGGAGCCTTGGGGCTGTTAGAGGGTGCTGTGAGGAGGTAGCAGGGGGCTGACTCTGAGCTGCTGGCTAGGGTGGGGGTTCCAAGCACAGTTGAAGCAATAAACCAAGGTGACTGTGAAGAATATCTGGACTCCCATGTTGAGGGGTTTTTGGTTTTTTTTTTAGGCGTGAAAATGTGAAATGTTGAGGTTGCCTAATTTGAACTCCTGTTTTTATTTATTCATCACCATTGATGAGTTCTTAAGCAAATATTTATTGAATGACTACTGTGTGCCAGGTACAGTGCAAGGTATTGGGGATATTGTGGTAAATAAGATATAACTACTCTTAAAAATCTTAGAGGCTATAAAAGTGCTATGGTTAAGAAAAGAGAGAACATGAGATAAAGAATTACAAGGTTAGAATTTCTTTAGAATGCATGAGGGAGCTAGCTATGGGAAAATCTTGGGGGGAAGAAATCATTCCTTTCCAAGCAGAAGGACAAGCTAGTGGAAGGACTCTAAAATGAGAATGATCTTTGCAAGACTGATGAAGAGAAAGATGGCAGATGTGGCTAAAACATACTGAACAGCTCATGCCTGTAATCCCAGCAGTTTGGGAGGCTGAGGCGGGCGGATCATGAGGTCAGGAGATTGAGACCATCCTGGCTAACACAGTGAAACCCCATCTCTACTAAAAATACAAAAAATCAGGCGGGCATAGTGGCACTCACCTGTAGTCCCAGCTACTTGGGAGTCTGAGGCAGGAGAATCGCTTGAACCCACGAGACGGGAGTTGCAGTGAGCCGAGATTGTGCCACTGCACTCCAGTCTGGGCAACAGAATGAGACTCTGTCTCAAAAAAACACAAAAAAACATAGTGAACAGAACTCAGAATGACATGTGTTTAGGTTGTTTAGATTTCTTTTTTAATTGCTTAAATAGGATGAAATTACACATTTTGCTCTACAACTTGCTTTTTTTTTTACTTAATGTGTGTTGTGTACATATATTGAGTTCTGTGTCAGTGTTTATAGCTACGTAGTATTCTATACTATGGACATTTCCTAATTAGCCATTTTTCTATTGACATAGACTTTTATGGATTTTTTGCTACTACAAATAATGCTGTGATGACCATCCTTATGTACATGCTTATTCTATCCCTGTATGATAATTTGTGCTGGGTAAATTTCTTTTTATTTTTAATTTTTAAAAATTTTTTTGCTGGGTAAATTTATTAAGAGAGTTATTACAATGTCAAAACTTAGGAGCCATTTGACAGACACAGGCTGCTTTGAGAGGTGAGGATTCAGCTAAGACAGTAGAGTGAGTGTTATTCTTTTATTCAGCCAAAGAGCAGAGATACTTAGCAATTTTTAGAGAGTATTCCAGTCTGTTGTTTTAGTGTATTCTGTTTCATTGGCATCTATTTTTCAGATACGGTCTTTTGATCTACAGCAGTTAATTTTGTGAGTTTTTTAAAAGGATACATAAATGTGATTGTTTTATAGTTTAAGGTACCTGTGTATGTTAAAATGCATATTATACTGTGGTTCTAAGGGCTGATGTGTCTACTGTTACTTATAAGGAATGCAGGTAAGATAATTACATCAGCCAGTACATTTTTATTTTATGTCAGTCAAAGATAATAAAAAGGGAAGTGCATCTACTTCTGTAATCTGTTTCTTCTCACAACATTTCTGACACTAAATATGTGGTTTTTTGCTACACTAACAATTCTCCAACTCTTTAGTCACCAACTGGGTGTCCAACAATTGATTCAGTTCAGTGGTAACACTACTCAGAGTGAGTGCCAGGCCCCACACATTAAGGGATCAGTCCCACAAGAGACTGCCTCCACTTCAGATGCCATTAAGCCCCATGCCTCATGTACTTCTGACCAATTGGCTATAAGTTGAGGATTTCCACAATCCCCTTCTCAGGTTTGATAATTTGCTAGAATGGCTCACAGAACTCAGAAAAGCATTTTACTTACATTTATCAGTTTATTATAAAGGACATTATAAAAGATACAGCATATTAAGAGGTAGAGAGAGTGAGGTCCATTGGGGTTCCAACCGTAGGAGCTCCTGTCCTATGGAGTTAGAGTGTATCACCCTTCTGGCACCCTGACCTTCCACGAATTCCATCATTTAAAAATTTAATGGAGATTCCATTACATGGACATGACTGGTTAAATCATTGGCTATTGGTAATTAGCTGGATCTCCAAACTCTTTTCCCTCCTTAGTGGTAGGGGTAGGATGGAACGGTAGGGGTAGGATGGAATGGTAGGGGTAGGATGGGACTGAATGTTCTGGCCCTCTAATCTTGTGGTTGGTTCTCCTGGAAACCAGTCCCTGTCCTGAATCTATCTAGGGGCCCACCTAGAGTAATCATATTAGCATAAACTCAGGTATGGTTGAAAGGGGCTTACTATGAATAAGAAAAATGGCTCCTCTCACCCTTATGACTCAGGGATTCCAAAGGTTTTAGATGATCTGTGCCAGGAACCAAGGACTAAGACCAAATACAAAGAAAAAAAAGACCGGATACAGTCTGCCTTCTTGTATCAGTGGTTTCAACCAACTACAGATTGAAAATATTAGGGGAAAAAAATGGTATGGTTGCATCTGAACGTGTACAGATTTTTTTCCTCTTGTCATTATTCTCTAAACAATACCATATAACAATTATTTACATAGCGTTTACATTGTATTGAGTATTGTAAGTAATCCAGAGATGATTTAAAGTACACAGGAGGGTATGTGTAAGTTATATGCAAATGCTGTGTCTTTTTATATAAGGGACTTGAGTATCCATGGATTTTGGTATCTGGGGGGCGGGGTCAGAGGGTGTCCTGGAACCAATCCCCCTTGGATACTGAGGGATGTCTATATATATTTCTCTCTCTCTCTGTCTCTGTGTGTGTGTGTGTGTGTGTGTGTGTGTGTGTGTGTTATTTATTTATTTTTAAGATAGAGCCTTGCTCTGTCGCCCAGGCTGGAGTGAGTGGCGTGATCTCAGCTCACTGCAACCTCCACCTTCCGGGTTCAAGCCATTCTCCTGCCCTAGCCTCCCTAGTAGCTGGATTACAGGCACCTATCACCACACCTGGCTAATTTTTTTATTTTTAGTAGAGATGGGTTTTTGCCATGTTGGCCAGGCTGGTTTCGAACTTCTGACCTCAGGTGATCCCCCCGCCTCGGCCTCCCAAAGTGCTGGGATTACAGACATGAGCCACTGTATTGTGTATTTCTTACAGCATGTCCATAGAGATTCTGTAATGGCCCCATATAGCTTGATTCAACCATTTTCCATTTCAAGAAATACATTCCTTATGCTAAATACTGTAATTATGCCTTAACTGCCAAATTGTTCTGTTCCCCAGAACTTTGCCAATGGTTTGACAATTCCTGTTTCTGCACACACTTTTAAACACTAGTGTTCTTGCATTGCTGTGTAACTCCCTGAGACCGGATAATTTATAGAGAAAAGAGGTTTAATTGGCTCAAGGTTCTGCAAGGCTGTACAGGAAGCATGGCTGGGGAGGCCTCAGGAAACTTTTACATTCGTGGTGGAAGGTGAAGGGTGAGCAGGCAGGTCCTACGTGTCTGGAGCAGGAGGAAGAGAGAGCAGAGGGAGATACTAGACAGTTTTAAACAATCAGCTCTTGCGAGAACTCATTATCACAAGAACAGCAAGGGGGAAATCCACTCCCATGATCCAGTCACCTCCCACCAGGCCCCTTCTCCAACACTGGGGATCATAATTCCGCATGAGATTTGGGCGAGGCCACAAATCTTAAACCATATCAACTAAATATTAGTCATCTTAATCTTTGTCAGTATCACTGACAAAAAATAGAGCCTATGTAGAATGCATTGTTTTGATTTGCAATTTACTGATTATTAGTGAAGTTTAGCACAATTTAATTTTATTGGTTATGTATTCAGTTAATTACTCATTTTGCTTATATTGAGTTGTCTTTTAAATTGATTTGATGTAGTACTCAGTATATATTATCGTTATTGGCCTTTGTTAATTTACATATGTTGCACATATTTTCTTCCTAGCTATTGCTTATCTTTTAAATTTGCTCATGGTGTCTCTAGTTGATTTTGTATGCAGGATTTAAAATTTTGTGAGGTGAAATATGAACCTTTCAGTCTTCTGGGTATTGTATCTTGCTTTTAGGCTGCCCTTCTTTTCTTCTAGATCTTTTATGGGTTTTTTTTTTTTTTTTTTTTGAGACAGAGTCTCATTCTGTCGCCCAAGCTGGAGTGCAGTGGTGCGATCCTGGCTCACTGCAACCTCTGTCTCCTGGCTTCAAGTGATTCTCCTGCCTCAGACTCCCAAGTAGCTGGGACTACAGGTGCGTGCCACCGTGCTTGGCTAATTTTTTGTATTTTTAGTAGAGACGGGATTTCACCGTGTTAGCCAGGATGGTCTCGATCTCCTGACCTTGTGATCCACCTGCCTCGGCCTCCCAAAGTGCTGGGATTACAGGGGTGAGCCACTGCGCCCGGCCTTATTTTATGGGTTTTTTTTATGTTAATCCTTCCAGAATTTTAAAATTCATTTATTTGTTTAGGTATCTGATTTATTTGAAAAGGGTTTAAATTTTTTTTTTGGTCATCCCTCTGATTTTAAAATACCCTAAATTCACATATCTGTTTTTGAGCCATTTGTTTTGTTATATTGATCTGTTTTTCTTTTTCTTGAGATCATAGTGTTGCTTTCTATTAAGCTTTAATGTTTGTTTTAAGGTAAACTCTCTCCTGTTTTTCTTTAAAAATACTCTGGGCATTTTTTTGCATCCTCCAGGTAAAACTTAGAATCATTTTGTCTGCTGGTATTTTGATTGGGATTGCATTGCATTGGATTTATATACATATATGTGCATTAATCCAGTTCAGATCCTCTTTAATGTACTTCAGTTAAGTTGTAGAGTTTTGTCTTTTCAATATTTTGTGAAATTATTTTAAGGATTTTATAAACTTTTGTTGCTACCGTGAATGGGATCTTTTAAAAAATTTATTTCTGAATGGTAATTCCTAGTTTATAGGAAAGCTGTAGCCTTTTTGGCGTTTTTTTATCTTCATTCCACCATGTTACTGCTTTTTATTAGTTCTAATAGCTTTGCATTTGATTTTGTTGGATTTTATAGTTAGCTATCATTATTTGCACTGATACTTTGATCACTTCCTTTTCCCATGTTCCTCTCCCCATCCTCCTCCCCCCTCCCTCCTACTTCTCTCCCTCCCTCTCTATTTTTTTTCCTATCATAGCATGAGGTAGGGCTTTCAGCAGAGTGTTGGGTAGTCTCGTTTTGCTCCTGACTTTTTTAACAGGAATGTGTCAAAAGTTTTAACATTGATTGTTTTGGGACTTCTGGTAGATTTTCATGAGGTTAAGAATGTTTCTATTTATTTCTGACTTATTAAGACTTTTATTAGAAATAGTTTATTTATTGGTACAGAGTTGAAGATAACGTTCTCTAACTTAATTTTTTAAATCTCATATCTGTACATATGTGTGGTTTTTTAATTGTTAGGAATTAACTTTTTTTTTTTTTTTGGCTAGAAATTTAGCTATATTATTGGCTGTACCTGACAACTAAATTGTACTTTCATGAGCAAATCTGTTTTGTTTTGTGTTGTTTTTTTTTTTGGGCTGTTGTCGTTTGATTTCAACTTTTATAGTGATTATTTTCCCCTTTTACTTTGTTTAGGTTCATTTTCTAATTTCTTATGCCTGATTCATTGTTTTTTTTTTTCAGTCATTATTGTTTTATTATTTTAAAATTACAGGTTATAAATATTTCTAAGGGACATTTCTCTCACTACATATACCATACATTGTGATAAGGTAGTATTTTCATTTTATTCATTTATAAAGGACAAGTAAGGGGCCGGGCGTGGTGGCTCACACCTGTAATCCCAGCATTTTGGGAGGCCAAGGCTGGCAGATCACCTGAGGTCTGAGGTTCGAGACTAGCCCGGCCAACATAGGTGAAACCCTGTCTCTACTAAAAATACAGAAATTAGCCAGATGTAGTGGCACGTGCCTGTGGTCCCAGCTGCTTGGGAGGCTGAGGCTGGAGAATCCCTTGAACCTGGGAGGCAGAGGTTGCAGTGAGCCGAAATCTTGTCACTGCATTCCAGCCTGGGCGACAGAGTGAGACTCCGTCATAAATCAGTCAATCATGTCGTTTCAAGTTTGATTTCCTCTTCAACCCATTCTAACATGTCTTTTGCCCCCAAATTAGTCTTACTTGATTCTTATGAAGATTACCATCTTGGCTTCTCTTTAGCTCTGTAAACTCTTCTTGTGAATGTTCCCCTTTATTTACTAGCCGCACTGACCTGCTTTCTTTCTTTCTCTACTATGTCTATTTTGAAAGTTATTCCTTGGTTTCCCTGTCTTACATGGCTCCTCTTCTCCCCCTTGATTGAAGATCCCTAGTTTAAGTCATAAAATATCAGCATTAGTAAGCAGTAATTCTTTCTGAGTGATGTACTTAGTGATCTTTCATATGAATATGAAGGTGGCCTGGCACAGTGGCTCACTCCTCCACTCACTCCAGCTGGGATTTTACAAATCCCAGCACTTTGGGAGGCTGAGGTGGGCGGATCACCTGAGGTTGGGAGTTCGAGACCAGCCTGGCCAACATGGTGAAACCCCATCTCTACTAAAAATAAAAAAAGTCGCCAGGCGTGGTGGCTCACGCCTGTAATCCCAGCACTTCGGGAGGCCAAGGCAGGTGGATCACCTGAGGTCAGGAGTTTGAGACCAGCCTAGCCAACATGGTGAAACCTCGTCTCTACTAAAATACAAAAATTTGCCGGCCATGGTAGTGTGCACCTGTAATCCCAGCTACTTGAGAGGCTGAGGCAGGAGAATCGCTTGAACCCGGGAGGTGAAGGTTGCAGTCCCTAAAAGATCATTCTGAATATCTTATTGATATTTTCCCTTTGATTATTGAAGCTGCCAGCTTTCACGGTCTACTATGACTAGATCTTTTCTTTTTTTTTTTTTTCGGATTTATTTTGTTTCTGCCTATGCAGCTAAAGTTATCTCATTCAGACTAATGCTTACTTTTCATTTATACATTCTCTCCACAAATTTGAGCACCTACTTTGTATAGAAGCATTTCTGGTGTTTCGGATATATCTTTTTTTCAGAAATATAATTAATGTGCTGTAACTGGGAATTGGGCCTGGGAAACAACATTTTTGGGAGGCTATTGTTCTAGACTAGCCTCTTGCACTGGACCCCACCAGACCAGAACAAACCAGAATGGAGTCACTTATGCTAAGTGCCACATAATCATACTTGGAAATAGGCCAGTTTTCTAGAAAATAGGAGATTATAGTCAGCCTGAGTCTTCGTAATAAGGAAGTCCTCCCTGTTTTAACCTTTTAAAGGAAAGCATCTTTGAAACAACCAGTCTGCTTTTTGTTCTGTTTCTGCTTTCTTCAGCCTTTTTCTGCTTTTAAAGCCAACCTCCTCTCCTCTCATTGGAACAGTCATTTTATTTTATAAAATGAGATGTTGTCCAATTCCAGGAGCCCAAATAAAAGCCAATTGTGGGCTGCGCGTAGTGGCTCACGCCTGTAATCCCAGCACTTTGGGAGGCTGAGGTGGGCGGATCATCTGAGGTCAGGAGTTTGAGACCAGCCTGGCCAACATGGCAAACCCCGTCTCTACTAAAAGTACAAAAATTAGCCAGGTGTGGTGTCAGGCGCCTTGTAGTCCCAGCTACTCAGGAGGCTGAGGCAGGAGAATTGCTTGAACCCGGGAGTTGGAGGTTGCAGTGAGCTGAGATTGCGCCACTGCACTCTAGCCTGGGCAACAAGAGCGAGACAGTCTCAAAAAAAAAAAAAAAAAAAAAAGCCAATTGTGTCTTTAAACTTGTTATAATTTTGTCTTTTGATAGGCCCCCAGTAGACCTAGATCTTGTTCTGTTGTGTTGACAAGGATCTTTAGGCTGTTGGGATCTAGGGAGCACATTCTTGTCACTGGAAAAAATCCTTAAGATCATTTTGTGTGGCACTTCACTTCGTATCTTTTGCTGGCTTCCACTCTACTCTTCAGCTTTTCAGACTGTATCTTGGCCATCCATTCTTGTTCTTTTCCTCTTTGTCTACTCTGTGTGTATGTTAGTGTCTATACATAGGTGACTCTCAGATATTGTTCATTGAAATCACTTTTCATTGAGATCTGAAAAACAGAAGCTAAATGTATTTCACATTCTTGGCTTGGGCAAGGGGGAACCACAGGCAGAAATGTAGCTTCTCACTAAACAGAAGAGAAAAGACTAAATCGATTTTGGGGCACGGTGAATTTAGATTAAATTTAAATGAAGATGTATATTGATCTAAAGCAAAGAGACACATTCTCAAGAGTATATCTGTTCAGTGACATGTTCATAAGAATTGAGATAATGATTTTGGCAGTCTGCAAGACTTTGCCCCTATTTTTGGTCTCAGGATCGCCTGCTGTACTATCTGGTAAGGTAGCATCCATGTGGTAGTATTTAAGACTGTAGATACCAGAGAACATATTATTGTAATGCAGACTTAATAGAAAGATAAGGAATACTAGAAAATTCTGCAAAGTCATGAAGATTGTAGTTTTTCCAAATGGTACCAGGAAATTCTGGAAGTGCAGCTAACTTGTCAGTCACTCTAAGTCTTATTTGCCACAGGAATACAGATATCCAAATCAGATATAATTTGGTTATGTGCAAGATAACTAGTATCTCTAGAAATATAATACTTCAGCAGAATATTTTATTTGATAGTTCCTATTAATTTTCCAGGGTAGCGTTTAGTAGGCAGAAGGAGTGTTCTGCTTATAATTAGTCCTAGGGTCACAGTTACAGGTTGGGACATGGGTTAGCATTTGGAATTCTTAGAAATCCCTCCAATGGATTTTTAGAAATTCCTCCTGAGTAGTTTTGGTTCTCTGAAAGATCTATCTAGGATATATGTTAGAAATAATGGTGCATGTGTTAGTTTGGTACAAAAGTAATTGCGGTTTTGGACTGTGAATTTTAAATAATCAAAACTAGGCTCAAACACATCTTTATTAATCAAAATAGGAACCATTACAATCAACACATTTTTGCCAATGAGAAATAAGTTTGTTTATTCCTGTAGTGTAAAAATCCATGCTTTAGGATTCGATGAACTCTTGGAAAGTATTTTCTGCATCCTGCTAGTTGTGGAAGTGTCTTCCCTGCAAAAAGTTGTCAAGATGCTTGAAGAAGTGGTAGTTGGTTGGCGAGAGGTCCAGTGACTATGGTGTATGAGGCAAAACTGTAGCCTAATTCCATCAATTTTTTTTTTTTTTGGGGTGGAGTTTCGCTCTGGTTGCCCAGGCTGGAGTGCAGTGGTGCAATCTTGGCTCACTGCAACCTCTGCCTCCTGGGTTCAAGTGATTATCCTGCCTCAGCCTCCTGAGTAGCTGGGATTACAGGCGTGTGCCACCATGCCTGACTAATTTTTGTATTTTTAGTAGAGATGCGGTGGGGGGCGGTTCACCATGTTGGCCAGGATGGTCTTGAACTCCTGACCTCAGGTGATCACCCGCCTCAGCCTCCCGAAGTGCTGGGATTACAGGTGTGAGCCACCGTGCCCGGCCTCCTTCAACTTTTGAAGCGTTGGTTGTGTGACGTGCATTTGAGCATTGTTGTGGATAAGAATTGGGCCCTTTTTGTTGATCAATGCCAGCTGCGGGCATTGCAGTTTTCGGTGCATCTCGATTTGCTGAGCATATTTCTCAGACGTAATGGTTTTGCTGGGATTCAGAAAGCTGTAGTGGATCAGAAAGCTGTAGCTGCAGCATACCACCACACAGTGACCATGACTTTTTTTTGGTGCATGTTTGCCGTTGGGAAGTACTTTGGAGCTTTGGAAGTGCTTCAGTCCAACCACCGAGCGGGTCATCACTAGTTACCAAATAAAATCCACTTTCGTGGCAAGTTGCAATCCAATGGTTCATTGTTGTTGCATAGAATAAGAGAAGACAACACTTAAAAATGGCGATATTTTTTATTTTTACTCAGCTCATGAGACACCCACTTATCGAGCTTTTTCACCTTTCCAGTTTGCTTAAAATGCTACAACCATAGAATGGTAGACATTGAGTTCTTTGGTAACTTCTAGTGTAGTTGTAAGAGGATCAGCTTGTATGATTGTCCTCAGTTGGTCGTTGTCAACTTCCGATGGCTGGTCACTATGCTCCGCGTCTTCAGGGTTCTTGTCTCCTTTGCAGAACTTTTTTTTTTTTTTTTTTTTTGAAGACAGAGTCTTGCTCTGTTACCCAGGCTGGAGTGCAGTGGCACGATCTCGGCTCTCTGCAACCTCCGCCTCCCAGGTTCAAGTGATCCTCCTGCCTCAGCTCCCCCAGTAGCTGGGATTACAGGCACATGCCACCATACCTGGCTAATTTTTTAATTTTTTTTCAGTAGAGACAGGGTTTTGCCATGTTGGCCAGGTTGGTCTTGAACTCCTGACCTCAGGTAATCCACCTTCCTTGGCCTCCCAAAGTGCTGGGGTTACAGGCATGAGCCACCGCACCCAGCCTGCAGAACTTCTTTCTTGGACCACCACTGCCCTTTACATTCGTTAGCAGTTCCTGGGTGGAATGCATTGTCGATGTTGCGAGTAGTCTCCACTGCTTTACGAACCATTTCGAACTTGAATAAGAAAATCACTCAAATTTGTTTTTTGTCTAACAACATTTCCATAGTCTAAAATAAACATAAAATAAACAGCAAGTAATAAGTCGTTAGCAAAAAAACATAAAGTGAGAAATGCCCATTAAAATGATGCATAACTTAACCACATTGAAGAATGTATTCCAGTATCAAATGGTGAATTCCAACAATGCAAAAACCACAATTAATTTGCACTAACCTAATATCTACAAAGAAGCTGGCCATCTATATTTATACATGGTTCACCTCAAATTCAACAACTAGAGTCATCTTCAAAGCAGCATCATTGGATAGGCTCTGGCCATTGTTTTTTTCCCCTGCTTCTTTGTTTGCCAATATGGAACAAAGCCTCTTATTTTTCTGCTTGCTTTATCTACTAATATCTTACGAGTAGGTCTTTAATTCTTAGAGGATAAAATATCTTTTGATTTTTTAAAAATTATTTTGATAGCTAGATTTATTTGAAGGATTGTATGTTTGTTTTAGTTTGTATTTTGTCAGTTTTCTCAGGTTCTTTGTATGTTTTTAGCTACATGTTGGAGATTGTCCAAATTTGCAATTTTCCATTTTAATTTTATTTTATAAGTCCTGTATTTTATGTTTTAGTCTATGAACAAGAAGACAGGCTGGGTTTTTATTATATTAACTTTGGGTCTGTTCCACAGTATAAAGTCTTGATGGCAGTTTCTCATGTTTCTCCCCTCTACTCTTCACTTTCTCTCTCCTTCCCGCTCCCTTCCCACTCAGGGTCTCTCCTGCAGCCTTGAACTCCTGGGCTCAAGCAGTCCTCTTGCCTCAGACTTTTGAGTAGCTGGGACTACAGGCCAACCCTATTTTTCTTACTGTAGTCACTATTATTAGGCGTATTTTTGTTTTTTGGAGACACGAGCTCAGTCTGTTGCCCAGGCTGGAGTGCAGTGGTGTGACCTCAGCTCACTACAACCTCAGCCTCCTGAGTAGCTGGGACTCCAGGTGGGTGCCACCACTCCTGGCTAACATTTTGTATTTTTTGTAGAGAGAGGATTTTGCTGTGTTGCCCAGGCTGGTCTCAAACTCTGGGACTCAAGTGATCTACCTGTCTCGGCCTCCCAAAGGACTGGGATTACAGGTGTGAGCCACTATGCCTGGCCTACCTTTTTTTTTTTTTTTTTTTTTTTTTAAGTGTTTTCCTTAAAAAAAATTAGGGGTGGGGTCTCACTCTGTTGCCCAGGCTGGAGTGCAGTGGCACAGTCGTACCTCACTGAAACCTTAAACTCCTGGGCTCAAGCAATCTTCCAGCCTTAGCCTCCCAAGTACCTAGAACTACAGGCACACACCAACACACCCACCTAATTTTTAATTTTTTTTTTTTGTGGAGATGGCTTCTTGCTATGTTGCCCAGAATGGTCTTGAACTCCTTGGCCTCAGGCAGTCCTGTGAGCCACCATAGCCACCCAGTCTTTAAGTCTTCTTCTAGCTATCTGTTGGCTTTAACTGTTAGCTCAGCCTTAAACCATGCCTTAATTCAGTTTCTGTTGGCTTACCACTCGAATCAGCATTGTAGCAATTTTAAATGAGTATTAGGTCATTGGTTGTTTTAGGGGAGAAGACCTTAGGAAAGGATAGTTCATTTAGGATTTTGGGGGAGGGAATAGAGAAGAACAAAAGGAATATGTGCTGATGGTGATGCTAAAGCATGATAATGTTAGATGCATAAGGAGGAGACGTTTCAGATAGTTTGAGGGGTTTCGTTTCCCCCTTCTTACTTTTGCAAGAGAATCTTCTAGGGATGCTGATTTCAAGTCAGTTTTATTTTGAGACCTTGGCATGCTGGTCACAAAAGGCCATTGCATATTTGGTAATTTTTTTCCTTTCCTTTCTAGAGCTTCTCTTAGCTGTATTATCTTTGATGTGCCCCATATTCTTCATAATAGCTGAGGTAACTAGAAAGCATCCTTGGAGAAATTGTGCCATCTAGCCTACTAAGCGCAGTAATTTAGGATTATAATAAGAATGCATATAGCAGGAATTCTACCAGGAGAAGCTTGCAGCTTTCACTTTGATTCACAAGAGAGGGTTGCCATAGCAGGTGTCTAATAATGCTTATAAAATGGTGGCTAGGGCCTATGACTGAATAATCAAACTCTGTGATTACCAGTCTGTTAACTGTTAGCTCCAGAGTACAGGAATGAGGGACATGTTGTGTCTCCAGGGAGGTGTGGGAATTTTTTTTGCCCCCATCATCTGCTGGACCACTCTACCTTAGTGGTCCCTGAGTAGCTGGAACTCAGTGTGTGTAGCAACTGTACTGCTCTTCCAACGCATACTTTTCTTTCTGTGTTCTCTTTCAATAAAAAATGGTTGCTTTCTCAGAGCCATATTTGACCCTTCTTTCTTTTTCTTTTTTTTTTTTTTTTTTTTTTTTGAGACAGAGTCTCACTCTGTCACCCAGGCTGGAGTGCAGTGGCGCGATCTTAGCTCACTGTAAGCTCCGCCTCCCAGGTTCACGCTATTCTCCTGCCTCAGCCTCCCCAATAGCTGGGACTACAGGCACCCGCCACCGTGCCCAGCTAATTTTTTGTATTTTTAGTAGAGATGGGGTTTCACCGTGGTCTCGATCTCCTGACCTCGTGATCCGCCCGCCTCGGCCTCCCAAAGTGCTGAGATTACAAGTGTGAGCCACCGCGCCCGGCCTGACCCTTCTTTCTTATACCAGTGTCTTGTATATCACTTAGTGCTCTGTCTAATTCTGTCTCTCTGTCCACGTTTAATTGCTTTAGTTCACATAGTTAATATACAGGTTTTTAACAACTTTCTCTCACTGATTTTATTGTTAGTTGCTTTCTAGTCTTCTACCTTCTATACTACTTGAGTTTTTGTGAACGATTTGATCATGTTACTCTCCTGTTTAAAACTTTTTTTTTTGAGACTAAGTGTCACTCTGTCGCCCAGGCTGGAGTGCAAGGGTGCGATCTCAGCTCACTGCAACCTCTGCCTCCCGGGTTCAAGCGATTCTCCTACCTCAGCCTCCCGCATAGCTGGGATTACAGATGTACACCACCACACCCAGCTAATTTTTGTATTTCACCATGTTGGCCAGGCTGGTCTCGAACTCCTGACCTCAGGTGATCTGCCTGCCTTGGCCTTCCAAAGTGCTGGGATTACAGGGATGAGCCACCGCACCTGGCCCTGTTTAAAACTTTTAGTATCTTCCAATCACAAGCATGCGCATACATGGTGCTGTAATTTGCTTAGAACCCGGTTTCTTTTGTACTTCCATTCCACTGTAGTAATCTGTATTAATATATTTTTTTCCTTTAAGCTCTGTTGGATTGATAATCTCTTTCTTTTTAAGGTTTATTTCATCTCTACCAAAGCCTCCTTAACTCTTCAAATTCCCCAATCCACCTCTATAATTCCATATATTTTTGTCTGTACTCCTGCTTAGACTTTGTCTTATCGATTGTTGTTTAGCTATTTGCATGCATTTCCTTCTAGACAAGGACCCTGGGGCAGTTCTGCTTGACTAGTGATAAATATTTACTAAATATTGGGATGACTGGGGTCACTTCATTTTTCTGTGCCCCACAGGAGTGAGTTTTTTTTATCTACAACCCTCTTTCCTATATTTATACTAGATGTCCCCCTACTCAAAGACAAGCAGAGAAGTTGGTCTTATGTTGTTCAGTTCATTTATATCGGGAAAGGAGGCAGAATTAATCAGTGTAGTGAGGAGACTTTGAAATGGTGTCAAATGGGGAACAATAGGAGGAACTAGGATATTTAGCCAAAAGTAAAGGAGAATCAGGTGGGATATGATACCACTTTCCAAATATTTGAAAGGCTGTCATGTAGAAAAATTATAGACTAATTATTATTATTATTATTAGTTGTCTTCAGAGGGCAGCTATAGGATGAATAGGTAGCAGTTTGGGTCTCAACATTAGGAAGAGCTTTCTGAACATGAGGTCGGGAATTTTTCATGACTGTGGAAATTTTTCATGAAGCTGTGAAAAGAGAGGCAGAATGACTAGTGGTTTAAAGTGCTATAAAGTCGATTTTTTAACTTGGACAACGTTGGACTAGATAGCTCTGCTGAAGAATCTGAAGTTTTCCTGATTTAGTTCTAAGTTCCATGACCATGAATTTCATAAAAATATTTATTGTTTTGGGTTAAGACAATCTTCTATACATTCAGTAGTAATTAAGCACTTTTGATATGTGAAGTACTTCCTGTATGCCAGCTCTTGGGCATTTGGAAGTCAGTAGTAGGCTTTTACTGTCAAGTAGTTCATATTTATAAGTGTAAAGATTTTTGAGTTTTTCTTTTTAATTTTTGAGAACCAGTGAATAATTTGTTTTTATTATTCTCAAGATGAACAATTCCTAAAAATCAGTTTTGAGATTTACTTCGTATCTTAATCCATTTAGCCTGCTATAAAAAAATACCTCAGGCTGGGTAATTTATAAGCAATAGAAATGTATTACAGTTCTGGAGACTGGGAATTCCAAGATCATGGCACCAGCAGATGCAGTGTCTGGTGAGGGCCTATTCCTTATAGCTGCTTCTGTGTGTCAGAACATGCTGGAAGGGCCAAAAGTTTCCATCAAGCCTCTTTTATAAAGGTACTAATTTCATTCATGAGGGTGGAGCCCTCATAACCTGATCACCTCCCAAAGTCCCCACCTCTTAATATTACTGCGTTGAGATTAGATTTCAACGTAGGAATTTTGGTGGGACACATACATTCAGACCATAGCACTTCCCTTCCGAATACTAAAATCGTTTTTCTCTCTTCTTTATTTCCAGCAATGTCTCAGGCTGTGCAGACAAACGGAACTCAACCATTAAGCAAAACATGGGAACTCAGTTTATATGAGTTACAACGAACACCTCAGGTAATGACTAAGATGACTGATAAGGGGCATATGAGACATGTAAACTGGGATACATTTTTAGAACATGAAAACTTAAATAGAACATACAGTAATAATTTATATTCAAGCATTCCTGAATTCTGTATGTTGGCTAACACTTTATTCATTGATTGAACAAATAATCTGAATACTCTATACAAACTTTTATGGTAGGTACTGGGTGAACAGTGGTGAATAAAACAGATGTAGCACCAACCATGGACTTTACAGACATTGAAAAAGTACATATCTATAAAATTCACATGTGAGAAGTTGTAGAAAGTTGGGCAAGTCCTCCTTGCTGTAATAAGTACTGATAAGGCACCAAGGAAGACTGTTTTGAGATGATGGCAAAGACTAGGGGAGGAGCAGGTTTGAAGGCAATAAACATGCTTAACACTGGATTAATTTTGAGATTCCTATACAACAGGCAGGCAGAGATGCCAACTATAGATGATTTTTATATTAGTCTGAACTAAATACAAAATTTTAGGGATTGACAGCACATTTTAAGCAATAAGAATGGTTAAACTCTTCCAGAGAGATGAGCAGAGGACTTATAACTTCATCCAGAGCTGTTTCAACATTTAGAAATTAAGTAATGGACAAGGAGCCAGTGAAGGAGACCGAGAGGAACATCCAGAGAAAAGGAAGGAAAAACAGGAGATTGAGAGAGAGGGGGGATTTAAAAGCTAAAGGAAGCCTTACCAACATGGAGAAACCCCGTCTCTACTGAAAATACAAAATTAGCCAGGCATGGTGGCACGCGCCTGTAGTTGCAGCTACTTGGGAGGCTGAGGCAGGAGAATCACTTGAACCTGGGAGGTGGTGGTTACAGTGAGCCGAGATTGCGCCATTGCACTCCAGCCTGGGCGACAAGAGCGAAACTCCATCTCAAAAAAAAAAAAAAGCTAAAGGAAGTATTTCAAGGAGGATGTAGTTAAAGTGTTTAACACTAGCGACAGGCTTAATAAGATGAAGGTTAGACAAGTGTAAATTAGACTTAACAATACAGTTGGCCCTCCACATACATGGGGTTCTGCATCTGTGGATTCAAGCAACCACAATTGAAAAAATTTAGGAAAAAAAATTTTCACAAAGTTCCAAAAACCAAAATTTGAATTTTCCATGTGCTAATAAGTACTATGTTGAATCCATGCAAGTGAGGTGCTGTATGGGCATTGTATTAAGTATTAAAGTAATTTAGAGATGATTTAAAGCAGCAGTCCCCAGAGACCAGTTTCATCCATGTGCTAATAAGTACTACGTTGAATCTATGCAAATGAGGTGCTGAATGGGCATTGTATTAAGTATTAAAGTAATTTAGAGATGATTTAAAGCAGCAGTTCCCAGGGACCAGTTTCACGGATGATAGTGTTTCCATGGTTCGGAGGTGGGTGGGTGGGTGGGGGATGGTTTCAGGATGAAACTGCACCACCTCAGATCATCAGGCATTAGATTCTAATAAGGAGCATGCAGTCTAGATCCCTTGCGTGTGCAGTTCTCAATAGGGTTCGGACTCTTACGAGAGTCTAATGCCACCACTGATCTGACAGGAGGCAGAGCTTAGGCAGTAATGCTTACTTGCCTGCTGCTCACCTCCTGCTGTGTGGTCTGGTTCCTAACAGGCCAATACTTGTCCATGGCCTGAGGTTTGGGACCCCTGATTTAAAGTACGTGGGAGAATATGCCTAAGTTATATGCAAACATCATGCCATTTTTTATAAGGGACTTGAGCATCCAAGGATTTTGATATCTGTGGAAGTTCCTGGAGCCAATCCCCCATGGATACCAAGGGTCGACTGTATATACTTGGTGACCTTGACAAGAGCAAGTTCACCTGAGTAGATTGTACAAGGTTGAGGGTTGATTGGAATCATGGTGCATTCTCATCATTGGTTCACGTAATGAATCAAGGATATGATAATTATATATATATGGCCCAGTAAGGGGAGGGTAGAAGTGACAAAAGATGAATAGGCAGTTCTTCAGAGAGATTCAGCTATGCAGGGGAGCAGAGAAATGGAGCAAAAACTGGAGACCAATGTGAAATTGAGTTTTCAATTGTGTTTATAAGATGGAGATAGAGGCTGGGCGTGGTGGCTCAGACCTGTAATCTCAGCACTTTGGAAGGCCGAGGGCAGTGGATCACCTGAGGTCAGGAGTTTGCGGCCAGCCTGGCCAACATGGTGAAACCCTGTCTACTAAAAATACAAAAAATTAGCCAGGCCTGGTGGTGCACACCTGTAATCCCAGCTACTCGGGAGGCTTTTTTTTTTTTTTTTTTTTTGAGACAGTCTCGCTCTGTCACCTAGGCTGGTGTGCAGTGGCGTGATCTCGGCTCACTGCAACCTCTACCTCCCAGATTCAAATGATTCTCCTGCCTCAGCCTCCCAAGTAGCTGGGTTTACAGGTGTGTGCCACCATGCCCGGCTAATTTTTGTATTTTTAGTAGAGATGGGGTTTCACCATGTTGGTCAGGCTGGTCTCGAACTTCTGACCTTGTGATCCACCCACCTCGGCCTCCCGAAGTGCTGGAATTACAGGTGTGAGCCATCGTGCCCGGCCGAGGCTGGTGAAATTTTTGGTTACACCAAGGTGGTTTTCCCTTTTTCTTTTCCCCTACAGTGCTACACATCTGCACCGGTACAGCCCTGGAGGAGAACATAGATGGTTGAATTTATCCAGGGTTGGGATTTTGTTAGGCATGTTCTAAAGAGGCAGAGGAGAACAGACTTGATTACTCTCTGGGTCATCAATATACTCTGAGTGATAGTTTCGTAAATCAAGTTTGTCTAAGTGTTAAACTAAGGGGAAAATGAAAATTTTTTATTTCATATTTATATATATTCATATTTATATAGAGAAGCTGAAACCTAACAAGCATATTTTATTAATACTTGAGCCCTTTATGAACAATAGCTATAGTTTCTATATTTTTCTTTGTGGAATAATCCATCTTTGACCATATAAAGAAAGCACAAGTATGATGGACTGCCAGTGGAAACAGGAAGCACAGGAGCGTATTGAAAGCCACTTATTTATGCCTGCATCTTGCTTTACAATTCTTGCCGTACTAGAACTCTCCTCAATCCATAGGAGTTGATATTGGTGGCATTAGAGCTGAGTAATCTATGTTCTCACTGCCAGCTTGTGGAGAGGGTAGTGAACCAAGTAGGATTCACTAATCACTCTGCAGCAGGGGAGATATGTCCTGAAATTTTACATTGGAACTCCAGATGCATTTTGGAGAGAAACATTTTTAGGCATGACAGTTAGATATAGCAATACATTTTATACTTTGGATATATTCTGGTTTAAATCAGCTCCTGGGTTAGCATGAGAAGCTGACTACTTTGTATAAAATTGCTCTGTGGAAAAGAATTTTCGGGGTTCAAAAGTATTTTAAAATGAAATTCTATTAAGCTGTTTATAAACTAGAGAATACTTTCATTGGAATCTTGTTTTAATGGGCAGCATGAAACATAATTTATTGTGAAAATGGTGTAACTTTTGAGGGTGGACGTTTTCTGAGGGTTAATTTAGCCCTAACTTTCTCATTTTGCGGGTAAGAAGACAATGTTAAATAATTATTTAGACTCAGCTAGTTAATTTGACTAGAACTAGATCTAACCTAAGGTATATGATTCCAAATTCAATTTTTTTTTATTATACCAGGCTAATTTCCCACTAGTAAGCTTTTAAATACATTAATATGTTATCTTTAGCATTAAAGTAAGAGCATTTTTGTAATATAGTGGTGGTGAGGCTGAGGGGAGCTGTAGGCAATTATAGTCAAAACAAAATTAGCTGTGAGTTGACAATGGCAGTGGCTGGGTGATGGGTACATATATGTTTGTTTTTACCATTTCCAGTACTTTTATATGTTTGAGCTTGTCCATAATAAAAAATTAAGTAGCTTTTAATTTTAAAGTGACTCTTTTACAGGAGGCAATAACAGATGGCTTAGAAATTGTGGTTTCACCTCGAAGTCTACACAGTGAATTAATGTGCCCAATTTGTTTGGATATGTTGAAGAACACCATGACTACAAAGGAGTGTTTACATCGTTTTTGTGCAGACTGCATCATCACAGCCCTTAGAAGTGGGTATGTTGAAAAGAGTTGTTATACTAGGTACTTAATTGTACCATGAAAGTGCTTCCCAGGGTTTGAGAAATACATTTTCTTTTTTTTTTTTTTTTTTTTTTTTTGAGAGAGTTTCGCTCTTCTTGCTCAGGCTGGAGTGCAATGGCATGATCTTGGTTCACTGCAACCTCTGCCTCCTGGGTTCAAGCGATTCTCCTGCCTCAGCCTCCAGAGTAGCTGGGATTACAGGCATTGCCACCATGGCCAGCTAGTTTTTTTTTTTTTTTTTTTTGTATTTTTAGTAGAGACGGGGTTTCAACTTGTTGGCCAGGTTTCAGCATATTGAACTTCTGACCTCAGGTAATCCACCGGCCTCAGTCTCCCAAAGTGCTGGGATTACAGACGTGAGTCACTGCACCTGGCCGAGAAATACATTTCCTTTCCTTTCTTTTCTCCTTTTTCTTCTTTCCCCTTTCCCCTTTCCTTTCCTTTCCTGAGATGGAATCTCACTCTGTCGCCCAGGCTGGAGTGCAGTGGCACGATCTCGGCTCACTGCAACCTCCACCTCCCGGGTTCAAGCGATTCTCCTGCCTAAGCCTCCTGAGTAGCTGGGATTACAGGCATGTGTCACCACGCCTGGCTAATTTTTGTATTTTTGCGAGAGAGGGGCTTTCACTGTGTTGGTCAGGCTGGTCTCGAACTCCTGACCTCGTGATCCACCCGCCTCGGCCTCCCAAAGTGCTGAGATTACAGGCATGAGCCACCATGCCTAGCGGAGAAATACATTTTCTGTAAGTGTTTGATTGAAAACTAGAAGTCTTTCTAAAGCCTAAGTTTTAATTGTAGGAAAATCTTTGTATTGAAATCGCTGATTTTTAGACACTTCATAGGATGAGTATTTGTTTTGAGGAAATTACAATGCATAAAACCACGATTTTTCCACTTAAGTATATAAAATAATATCCATATGAAAGTATTATTTCAATAAAATAATTTATTACATATAAATTAACATATATATATATTACTGGGTATTTTTTCCTTGCAAAGCATGGATATCGGAAAGGGGAAATTTAAATTAGAAAAAAAGATTTTTATTTCTAAGATGGTTATATATTATCTTGGGAAATACTCAAATTTTTTCATTTGATGAGTGGTATAGAGGGTTTGAGGTTTCCAAAATCTTGCTTACCCACTAGTCAGGTTTTCAAGGAAATTCAGGGGTTTACATTTCTGTGACTTATTAAAGGTTTTGGAATAAAGGTGAATAACTCTCCAGAAGCTGGATATTTTTGTTTTTAGCCCAAAGATACTAGCATTGTTTACATTTGCTTTCCCCTCCTTTTATTTAGCAACAAAGAATGTCCTACCTGTCGGAAAAAACTAGTTTCCAAAAGATCACTAAGGCCAGACCCAAACTTTGATGCACTCATCAGCAAAATTTATCCAAGTCGTGATGAGTATGAAGCTCATCAAGAGAGAGTATTAGCCAGGATCAACAAGCACAATAATCAGCAAGCACTCAGTCACAGCATTGAGGAAGGACTGAAGATACAGGCCATGAACAGGTATATGGGAAAGAGGGTCAGAGAGGGTAGCTATTTTTCTGAATACTTTATTAACAATTAAATTTACTTTTTGAAAAAGGTAAAATACAGTAACAAATAGTAGTACTGCATGATTACCTTTTGTGCAGGTATAATACATGCCTCCAGGCATAATAGGGTATTTCATTTAAAATACTAGAATCTCTCTTTTACCTACTTTTTTCTCAACTTATTCTATTTCTCCTCTCTTTTTATAGCAAAATTCCTTGAAAGAGTTGTATCTCCAATTCTTTTCCTATTCTTTTATGAACCCCCTCCAATCAGACATTCATCCTCACCACCCCATCATATTGCTCTTATCAATGTTATTAGTGATCTCTTCATTGTGCCATCTAATGGCTGATTCTCAGACCTCACCTTACTTATCAGCATTTGACACAATTAATTTCTCCCTTCTCTTTGAATAATTTTCTTCACCTGGCTTTCAGGAGGCCATAGTCTGTTGGTTCCCTTTGTATGTCATTAACTGCTCCTTTACTTGTTTCTTTTGTACTTTTTATTTCAATTTCCCCAACTGTTAAATATGGTGTGTCCCAGAGACCAGTGTTTGTTTCTCTTTTCAATACAAAATCTGTCTCCAAATTATCTTACTCAGTTTCATAGTTTTATTTACCATCTATATGCTGATGACTCCTGAATTTATATATCCAGCCCGGACTTACCTGAATTTTAGACACTTCTCCGTATGGTTATCTAATACGCATCTCAAACTTAACATGATGAATACTGAACTTACTCCCTACTTCTCTTCATTCTTACTCATTTTGGTTGATGGCAATTCCATCATTCTACTTGCTTAAGCCAAAAACTTTGGAGTCAGTTTTTAAAAAATTTTTTTTATTTTTTGAGATGGAGTCTTGCTCTGTCGCCCAGGCCAGAGTGCAGTGGCACCATCTTGGCTCACTGCAACCTCTGCCTCCTGGGTTCCAGCGATTCTCCTGCTTTAGCCTCTTGAGTAGCTGGGAGTATGGGTGCACGCCACCATGCCCAGCTAATTTTTGTATTTTTTAGTAGAGACGGGGTTTCACCATATTGGCGAGGCTGGTCTCAACTCCTGACCTCGTGATCTGCCTGCCTCGGCCTCCCAAAGTGCTGAGATTACAGGTGTGATCCACCATGCCTGGCCTTGGAGTCGCTTTTAAATCTCTTTCACACATCCTGTATTTCAGTCTGTAAATAAATAAATACTTTTTGCTTTCTCCATAGTATATCCAGATTCATTCAGGCCAGAACAATCTTTCATTTGATGTATTCAAGTAAGTTCCCAACTGGTTTTTCTACTTCCCATGCTTACTCCCACATAGTCTATTCTCAGCACAGCAGCCAGAGATACTGTTAAATTGAAAGAAGATCACGGTTTTCCTTTGCTCAGAGCCCTCTAATAGCTTCTATTCACATTCAGGCTAAAAACTAAAAGACTTTAATGATGGTTTTTAAGACCCTATATAAGGTGGGCATTTTCCTTACCCTCATCTTCTTTTCCTCTCTGACATTATCGTCTGATTTATTCAGGCCTCAAGGAGAATCATTATTTTCCATAGAAGGAGATAATAGTAAAGTCCCATCTCAGTCTAGTGGTTTTCGCCTTGGCTGAACATCAGACTCACTCAGAAAACTTCTAAATCTCAAGGCTTTAGGCATCATCCCGGTCCCAGTAATCAGCGTCCAGGCATTTCTGCTTTTACGTTTCCATAGATGATTCTGGAATGTAGTCAAGATCAAAAACCACTGGCTTAAAGGTTAAAAGATGTGCTCCATTCTAACAGTATTAAACTGACCTACCACTCTATTTACCAAAGTATAATGTACTAAATGTTAAATGTATTTATTTTTAAAAGAATTTTACATTCCTAAGCGTTGGAAGGACTTTAATGGTTGTTCAGTTTAGGCTTTTACTAAAAGCAAGTCTCTCTTTGCAAATATTCTTTTGGTTTTGCTTGCACATTTCTAGTGGTGGGGCTGTATGATAGGCACTCCTTTCTTTTGTTGGCAACTTTATTACAGCTTCCTTACTGTTCTTCAGACTCACCAAACATGCTTCTGCCTCAGAGCCTTTGTACTTACACTACTGTATATCAGGAACCTTCTTCCAAATAATCCATGTGGCACACTACCTCACTTTCTTAGCAGGTATCTGCTTAAGTTCTCATCTTCCATTCTAGGACTCTGTAATTCCTTACCCTCCCTGCCTCATTTTTTTCCCCATAGCACGTATCACTCTCTCATGTGTTACCTGCTACACTAGAATATGACCCCTAAGAGGGAAGAGACTATGTCAGTATCATTGATTCTTATTAACACCATTATTTAGAACCATACTTGGCTTAAAGTAGTAGCTGCTCAGTAAATATTTATCAATGTGTGAATTTTTAAGTTCTTCCTTTATATTGAATTAAAATTAGTCTCTTGTGTGCAGTAGTCTGGGTTTGTCTTATGTTGAAATAATTATGTTGACTTTTACATACATTTCAGATTCTACTTCTATGTTTACAAATATTTTTATGTAGGTATATGTTCGTACATGTCCCTCTAAAGGCTTAGTATTCACATTCCTCATTTCTTTTTTGTTCCTCATATGACACTCAAGATTGGTGTCATTCTTAAAATGCTACCATCAGGACAGTATGTAGTATTATAGATGTGATTTGATAAATATAGGATATAATAGACTATTAATGTTCTTTATATGAACATATTCTTTAAACGCTGCCTGCAGTTACATTAATATAGCTCTGTCAAATCAATCCTTTTTTGGAAAGTGGTGTGGGATAAAAATAAATATACTGAGTCTTAATAAACCTGTTAGGTCATTGTAATTTATGGTCAACTAAAATAACTTCATTTGCTTTAGTTGTGGATTTTAGAATATAATTTAGTCTTTATGTTGTGCTATTAATTTTTTGTCCCATTATTTTAGCCTGTTCATACCTTTTTTTAAAAAATTGTGGTTAAAGACATATAACAGAATTTTCCATCTTAACCATTTGTAAGTGTAGAGTTCAGTAGTGTTAAGTACATTCTTTTTTTTTTTGTTTAAACGATTGGCTCCTCAAAGCTGAACACTCACAATGTTGTGCAGCCAATCTACAGAACTCTTTTCATCTCATAAAATTGAAACCCTGTATCCATTAAGCACTAAATCCTCATTTCTCCCTCCCCCCAGTTCCCGGTAACTGTCATTCTACTTTGTTTTATGAATTTGACTTCTTTAGATACCTCACATAAGTGAAATCATGCAGTATTTGTACTTTTGGGGGTTTTTTGTTGTTGTTATTTACTGTTATTTATTTCTCTTTTTACTTGACTATAGGCCACCAAGGTACGTATTTGTACTTTTGTGCCTGGTTTATATTACTTAAATAACCTCAGCATGTCTATTCATATTGTATGTGGCAGGATTTCCTTCCTTTTTAGGACTGAATAATATTCCATTGTGTGTGCTTATATATTTTTGAATCATAGTTTGTTATTTAACATACTAGTCATCCCCTCTTGGTTTTGCAATGATCTATGAATTTTATAAGCAGGGTTTTTTTAATTTTTTTTATTACAGCATGAGTTCTTGAGCATCTTTCCTAACCATTGGACTGTTATTTCCTTGTTCTGGCAATAAACATAATGACAATATTCTTACAAGTGCAAGGCATTCTTTCATAGTTCTTTTTCGTTATATATTCCTTCTTTTTTTTTTTTTATCTATACAGGTAGGGAGACCGGGCAATGTGGTAGGAAGAATGTGGTCTGGTTCACATCCTAGCTCGAGCTCTGGCACTTATTAGCTGTATAACTGTAGGCAGATTATTTAATCTTGTACCTGACTTTTCTTTGCTTTTCTCAACTAGAAAATGACATTAATGGTAACTGCCTTGACAGGTTGTTTTGAAGAGTAAACAAGATTGTATGTATAAAGGGACTTGCCCGGTAATTAGCTTTAGTATCTGAGCTTGTTAGAGAGCAGCTTCTGTATCCACATTGGTTATTTAGATACCATTGCATTTTCCTCAGTCATTTTGTATCGCCTTAGCTGACTTGGCAGAAGGTCAGCAGGGAGGAAGTACTATTCTTCTTAACTTTTGTTTCCTTAAGAATTTCTTTAAAGAGGCATAAATATCTTCCCTAAGAACTTTTACATTTTCATATCTGAATCATGCCTTTCTTCAGACCTGTAACCCCGTGAGAGAAAATGATCAGAATATAAAGATTGGTCAATTAATTCTTGTAGTCTTTTGTTTAATAAAGAAAATTATTTTTAAGAGATAGTGTCTTACTCTGGCCCAGGCCAGAGTACAGTGGAGCCATCCTAGTTTACTGCGCCCTTGAACTCCTGGGCTCAAGCCATCCTCCTGTCTCAGCCTCCTGAGTAGCTGAGATGTTAGGTGCACCACCACACCCAGCTAATTAAAATTTTTTGTTGTTGGTAGAGACAGGGTCTCACTTTGTTGCCCAAGCTGGTCTCAAATTCCTGGCCTCAAGCTCCTCCCATCTTGGCCTCTCAATGTGTTGGGTTTACAGATGTGAACCACCGTGCCTGGCCAGTAAAATTATTAAGTGAATAGAAACATTTGTTAAATTATTTAAATGTTTGCCTGTGAGCGAGAGAGATTTTTTAGACCTTTCAGGAACATGTGGGAAACAATATCATCCAGCTCAGCAAATTCAGTTACCAGTATTTTTTGGAATTTTAAAGTTCAGTAGCAAACATGCTTCAGATTTGTTGCTTTAAAGGCCTAAAAGTAAATTTTATGCATCCTTTTTTCCCCCTTGACTAGACTGCAGCGAGGCAAGAAACAACAGATTGAAAATGGTAGTGGAGCAGAAGATAATGGTGACAGTTCACACTGCAGTAATGCCTCCACACATAGCAATCAGGAAGCAGGCCCTAGTAACAAACGGACCAAAACGTCTGATGATTCTGGGCTAGAGCTTGATAATAACAATGCAGCAATGGCAATTGATCCAGTAATGGATGGTGCTAGTGAAATTGAATTAGTATTCAGGCCTCATCCCACACTTATGGAAAAAGATGACAGTGCACAGACGAGGTAAGTGTGTGGATTAGTTTCAGATTATCTAAATTCAGAATGTTTAATTTGGAGGTAAAAGGCAGTCTTGTGTAAGAAGTAGGAGCAATATTGGTCATCCCATTGATTGCGGGGGTTCAGTTACTAGCTGCCTAGATTGTTGTTTTCTTCATTCCTCCCTCATGTGCTTTCCACCCAACGTTGCACATCTGAAAGGAATGACTCTCCTTGGTAGAGAAGGTAAAGGGACCCATTCAGATTTCTCAGCAATGATACTAGAGTACCAATAGGCTCTAAAACTCATGCTGGCAAGAATGGCTACTTTACCACTGTATCTCCAGCACACTGCCTGCCGTTGAATATAGATAAGCATCAAATATTTATTGAATGAGGGATTGAATGATATATTATGTTTTAAAAATCCTCAAATTAACATTTTTTTTTTTTTTTGAGATGGAGTCTTGCTCTGTCACCAGGCTGAAGTGTAGTGGCGCGATCTCAGCTCAGTGCAGCCTCCGCCTCCTGGGTTCAAGCGATTCTCCTGCCTCAGCCTCCCGAGTAGCTGGGACTACAGGCTCACGCCACCAAGCCCAGCTAATTTTTGTATTTTTAGTAGGGACGGGGTTTCACCATGTTGGCCAGGATGGTCTTGATCTCTTGACCTCGTGATCCGCCTGCCTTGGCTTCCCAAAGTGCTGGGATTACAGGCCCAAGCCACTGTGCCCGGCCTCTTTTTTTTTTTTTTTTTGAGATGGGAGTCTTGCTCTGTCTCCCAGGCTGGAGTACAGTGGCGCAATCTTGGCTGACTGCAACCTTTGCCTCCGGAGTTCAAGCGATTCTCCTGCCTCAGCCTCCCAAGTAGCTGGGATTACGCCCACCACAACACCTGGCTAATTTTTGTATTTTTAGTAGAGATGGGGTTTCACCATGTTGGCCAGGCTGGTCTTGAACTGCTGACTTCAAGTGATCCACCCGCCTCAGCGTCCCAAAATGTTGGGATTACAGGCATGAGCCACCATACCCGGCCCAAATGAACATTTCTATGGTTAGTCTTAAAAAGACATTTTAATTCTTAGACAATAAGAAATTTGCTTCTATTCTGTTTCTGTTGCTGGTATAGCCAGCAGATTCTGGTCATTAGGGTTTGGGGGATATGTTCCTTTTTCCCCCTTAGTACTTTGTGTATTTCTGTTTGATTTTTGTCACTGTGTATCTCATTTTGCAGAAGGTAAGGTAGGTAAAGCTTTTGTGGCCTGACAGTAAGATATTGAGTGTTTACTTTCCCCTCTTTTGTACCTATCAATAAGAAATTTAGATTGTAGAGCAGTAAATTTCTGATATTATTTTGTCAGTAATTGAGACATTTCCATTTTACTTAGTTTTTAAGAAATGTATTAGTTCTATAATTTAAGTACATTTTTCTTATTGGCATATTCTAGAAATGAAATTTTTAATGATTTATTCTTCTAGATACATAAAGACTTCTGGTAACGCCACTGTTGATCACTTATCCAAGTATCTGGCTGTGAGGTTAGCTTTAGAAGAACTTCGAAGCAAAGGTGAATCAAACCAGATGAACCTTGATACAGCCAGTGAGAAGCAGTATACCATTTATATAGCAACAGCCAGTGGCCAGTTCACTGTGAGTATTTAAAATAATAGACTGTTGAAACTGGGAGCACACTGACCAACTAACTGAGTGGCAAGTAGTGGGGTAGATTCTAATAAATGATGTAAAAAACCATAACAGTGTTAAGTGACAAGTAGTTATTCCTAAGATTTGAAAAAAAAAAGATTCTGTGGACTTCCATTTTAGTTTCATTTCATTATTATTGTGGTTTGTGCAGTTTTCATAATTTTTTTCTTTTTTGTTTTAGGTATTAAATGGCTCTTTTTCTTTGGAATTGGTCAGTGAGAAATACTGGAAAGTGAACAAACCCATGGAACTTTACTACGCACCTACGAAGGAGCACAAATGAGCCTTTAAAAACCAATTCTGAGACTGAACTTTTTTATAGCCTATTTCTTTAATATTAAAGATGTACTGGCATTACTTTTATGGACAGATCTTGGATATGTTGTTCAATTTTCTTTCTGAGCCAGACTGGTTTACGCTATTCAAATCTTTTCCCCTTAATTTAAGATTTCCTTTTTGGAAGGGACTGCAATTATTCAGTATTTTTTTTCTTTCCTTTAAAAAAATATATCTAGTTTCTTGTGTTTTTTTTTTTCCCCACAAAGTGTGTTTCCACTTGGAGCACCCTTTTGACCCAGGAATTTTTCATAGTTTGTGTATTCTTATAAGATTCAGTTGGCTGTCCTTTTCCTGCTCCCCTCAAAAGATTTTTAGTCATACAGAATGTTAAATATTATGTATTCTGACTTTTTTTTCCCCCCGGAGTCTTGTATATTTATAGTTTTCTATATAAACTGTAGTATCTTCATGAAGACCCAAGGCTCAAATTTACTGTCCTTAAAAACAATTCTCATAGGATTATTCTTTTCATGGTATTTTCTTCCATAATATCTCATTTTAAAAAGAAGTTCTTTATGAACTTAGTGTCCATTGTCATGCAATGTTATTTTTTTTCCATTCTTTTTCCCTGTAATTTTGGAATTTCTGGTCCTGGAAAGAATCAAACAAAATCTTAAGTTCTATGGGAACTTGGTTCATTGACAGATTTTGCTGAAGAAAGAAAAATTAAATTGGTAGTAAAATATAGTCTTCAAGTATACATTTGAGAGTGCTTTTTTTTGTATTAGTTCTGCTGTCACTTCATTTCCTGTATTATATGTGATGTTTTTCCCCATTAAAATACCAGAGATAATGGAGATATTTTGCACTTTAGCCTTGATGAAAAGTACAAGATATGTTCAAAACTTCCCTAATTTTTTTCTTATTTGTAGCCACATAAGTTTCAAGAATAACATAGCACACAGAACAATGGAAAAAAGTTTGTTTCCATTGGAAAATTATATCATTTTGGGTTGCCACATCAGTTTATAAATTTGGCGCTCTTTTAATTACACTCTGTAGAAGGTTAATGGAGCTTGAGCCCTGCTTTGATATGTAGTGAAAGATAATTGTGTAGAAAAACGTCAGCCAGTAGGGTAAAGTCATTCTACTGTTCTTAATTTTTATATTGAGGAACATTGTTGGGTGTTTGGGAGCCAGAAAGCTTTGTTGAGAGATCAGAAATAAGATTGACTTGGGTGTTATATTTCATCTCTCTCCAGACTCTAGGTATATTTCCAACTTTATATATCACAGTATTTAAAAAGACATGTTTGCATTGAGAAATTAACCCTAAAGGGTTTTCGATAGGAGGGTGTAGACCTCCAGTACCTTTGTAACTAAAGTCTGTCTAGTCATTGTAAATATTTATCTGTCAGTTTTGACAGATTGGAGCCAGCTTGATGTTTTAAATCTTCAGCCCGGTATGAAAACTTAAAGGTATATATTCAATTTTTTACCATTTTATGGAAAATATTTAAAATCTGTTTTTACAGGGCGTTTTTTGTTTTTTTTTTTGTTCTTATTTTTTTGTAATCTGTGCCATGAAATTTGAAAACCACCAAAAATCAAGGGAACTTTTATATATTCAATTCCTTTTCTGGTGTAATGTTAAAGTTGTATAGATTATTAATGCATGCCCACTGAATATAACCCTGGTTTTGTGATAAAACTGCTTAGATTTTGTTGATGACATTAGAATAGTAGTTGCATTAAATAACTAAATTCCCATTGTGATTATTAATTGAAATTTTGTCTTTAAGCAGAGAGTTATTTGTGACTATAAGCTTTGTGCTTAGAGAATGTATGTGTTTTTATCTGTCAGTATGGGAGGATATAAACTGCATCATAGTGAAATTATTGGTTGTGTAATCCTTTGTGAAATATAATTCTAGGTATTTGATAGGGTATTGAGTATATTTTGTGTGTGTGTGTGGATGTGTGTTGGGGTACGGGGAGAGGCGATGCTATTGGCCATCACTACCAACCAGGGTTTCAAAAAGTATTATCTAAGTAATTTCTTTTATCACTATCTCAACTGAGGAACAAAAGGCTCACCACAAATGGTGTGAAGGCTTTGGGTACTTAGTTCTAAACTTTTTTATGGTAACATATAGATAACCAAATTTACAGTTTTAACCATTTTAAAGCATGTAATTCAGTGGGGTTAGGTACATTCAAAATGTTGTGTAATGATCACCGCTGTCTACTTGTAAAACTTTTTCATCACCCCAAACAGAAACTCTGTGTGCAATTAAAGTAATGCATTTCTCTTCTTCTTAACCCCTAGCAACCTCTATTCTACTTTCTCTTTTTGAATTTGTCTATTTTAGGTGCCTCATATTAAGTGGAATCACACATTATTTTCAAGGTTCACTTGATAGCATGTATCAATTTCATTCCTATTTATGGCTGAATAATATTGTATGTATATGCCACATTTTGTTTATCCATTCATCTGTTGATGGAGACTTTTGGTATTGTGAATAATACTGCAGTGAATATTATTGTAGAAGTATAGAATTGAGTTCTGCCTTCTGTTATTTTGGGTATATATGAAGGAATAGAATTACTGCATCATATGATAATTCTATGTTTAATTTTTTGAGGGACTCCGAACTGTTTTCCATAGCAGCTTCATTATTTTATATTCCTACCACCAATGAACAAGTGTTCTGGTTTTTCTGCATCCTCTGTAACACTTGTTATTTTCTTTTCTTCTTTTTAAAATAACTATACTAATGGGTATCCTTATGATAGCTGTCTTATTGGATGTCTCCTTTCATTGTGGTTTTAATTTGCATTTTCCTAACAGCTTGTGATGCTGAGCATCTTTTTCTGTACTTATTGGCCATTTGTGTATTTTCTGTGGAGAAATGTGTTGTATGTGTATTCAAGTCCTTCACCCATTTTTGACTGGGTTCTGTTATTGTTGAGTTGTGGGCATTCTTTATTCTAGTTAGTAATCCATTATCAGATACATGATTTGCAAATATTTTCTCCCATTCTTTGGGTTTTCTTTTGATTCCCTTGATAGTGTCCTTTGATGTACAGAATTTTTTTATTTTGGTGAAGTCTAGTGTATCTGTCTTTTTTCTTTTGGCTATGCTATTGGTGTCATATCCAAGAAGATTGCCAAACCCGATGTCATGAAGATTTTTCTCTTTTAAGAGTTTTATAGTTTTAGCTCTTAGTCTTTGATCCATTGTGAGTTTTGTATATGGTGAAAGGTCAGTGTCCAGCTTTGTTCATTTGTATTTGGATATCCAGTTTTCTTAGCCCTTTCTCCACTGAATGATCTTGGTGCTCTTGTTCTAAATCATATGTGAGGGTTTATTTCTGGATGTTGTATTCCATTGGTCTATATGTTTGTCCTTATGCCAGTACTACACTATTTTGATTACTTTAGCTTTGTAATAAATTTTGCATTACATCATTTCTAACCCTTTGAACCTTAGGAAGACAGTATTTCCTTTGTGTACATTTGAGAAGACAAAGGCTCAGGATTCTGATTTGGATAACTAAATGTGAAGTAACTGAAATGTCAAGTGAGAAAAGGCATCTCTTAAATTCCCATTTCTAGTCAGAAAAGTTTGTTTCCCCCAAGATAGCCTCAAAACTCCCCAAAAATCACACTCCAGTGAATTATCACTCTTGGCCTTTCTGGAACCTCACTGAAAAGCTCTTTTTCTCTGAGCGTGTCTTTGACTGGACTCAGCTCACTTTGCTTAAAAAGCTCTATCTTCATGGTGTTTGTAAAAAATAGTTCCTGCTGTTGTTTAACACAGCAGTTGCCTGAGGCATGTGGGGCTAAAAAGCAGCTGACTAAAAAGTAGGAAATGTAGAGGGCTTTGAAAATTTCCATTAGGTTCCTGGGAATCTCGAAGGCCACGCATTTGTGTAAGACTGTTGGCATGCCCAAGAAAAAAATATAAGGCACTAACCTCACCTGTAGCAGACATTGAGGCTCTGTGCCAGCAGGAAGTGAAAGGTAAGCCACAGTTGCAAACTACATGCTGGAGTTTGAAGGCATATCCCAGACAGAGCACTTTAGCAAGACAGAGACTTACTGGTTCAAAGCATTTAAGGAAATCTGTCTAGTTATTAGCTGACCACTAAGCTAATGAAGCAGAGACTTCAGTGGTCACAGCAGAGAATGCAAACATTACAGAGTTAGTCAAAAGAAGGCCACTAAAGAGCAAACACAACAAACCCTGGGGACCTAAAGGGATTCTGATTTCCAGAGTTGCCACAATGTATTATAGTCGTCCCCCATTATCGACAGTTTTGCCTTCGTGGTTTGTTACCCATGGTCAACTGCACTCTGAAAATACTAAATGGAAAGTCCCGGAAATAACATAAGTTTTAAGCTGCACACCGTTCTGAGTAGCCTGAGGAAATCTTGTGCCATTCCACTTGGGACATGAATTATCCCTGGGTCCAGCATATGTTTGCTGTATATGCTACTCGTCCGTTAGTCACTTAGTACCTGTTAACGGTTACCAGATTGATTGTCATGGTATTGCAGTGTTTGTGTTCATTTTACTTAATGGCCCCACATTGCAAGGGTAGTGATGTTGCCAATTTGGATATACCAAAGAGAAGCCATAAACTGCTTCCTTTAAGTGAAAAGGTAAGAGTTCTTGACTTAATAAGGAAAGAAAAAATAAATTATGCTGAATTTGCTAAGATCTATGAGAAGAACAAATCCTTTCTCTATGTCAAAGTTGAGACAAATCTCATGAAATTGTGAACAGTATATTATGATTGTATATTATTAGTTGTTGATCTCTTACCATGCCTAATTTATAAACTTTACCATATATGTAGGTGTAGGAAAAAAGAAGTACAGGGTTTGGTACAGCCTGTGGATTCAAGGATCCACGGCGGCGGCGGGGGGGGGGGGGTCTTAGAACATATCCCCAAGAATAAAGGGGGGACTACTGTATTTTAAAAGCCTAGTTTTCAACAGAAAATTACAAGACCTATAAAGAAACAGAAGTGTCTGTGAGGAAGTCCAGATGTTGGACTAATTAGACAAATACTTTGTCAGCTTTTAAAAACATGTTCAGAGAACTAAAACCATTTCTGAACTAAATATGAGAGGAATGTCTCACCAAATAAATATCAATAAAGAAATTATGAACAAACCAAATGGAAATGTGGATTGAAAGATAAAGGAATCATAATTTAAAATTCACTAGAGTCTCAACAGCAGATTTGAACTGGTAGAAGAAATAATCAACTTGAAGACAGGCCAGTTGAGAATATCCTGTCTAAAAAACAAGAGTGAAAAAGAGTGGAACCTCAGAGACATGCAGGACACCATCAATTGTACTAGCACCCAGAATTGGAGTTCCAGAAGGAGAGGAGGGAAAGGGGCAGAAAGTGTATATTTGAAGAAATAATTGCCAAAAGCTTTAAACATTTGATGAAAAACATTACCTGCACATTTAAAAAGCTCAACGAACTACCATATAAACTCAAAGAGATCCACAAAACTAAGAGTACTATGAACAGTATGAGAAAATCAATTCACAAACAAGGGATCCTAAATAAGATTAACAGCTCACTTCAATCAATAAGCTATCACAGAGGCCAGGATGCAGTGAATGACATTCCCAAGTACTGAAAGAAAATAATAGCCAAGAAATCTATATCAGTAAAATTATTCCACAAAAACGAAGGAGAAATTAGTAAGACATGCTCACATAAACAAAAACAAAGACTATCACTAGCAAACCTTAACCACAAGAAATACTAACGGGAGTTCTTTAGGCTGAAATGAAAGATTAGATAGTAACATGAATCCACACAAAGAAATAGCACTGGAAAAGGTAACTGAATAGTTAAATATAAAAGACAGTATAAATGTGTTAGCTCAGGCTGCTATAACAAGGTATAGACCAGACAGCTTAAACAACAGATACTTATTTCTCATTCTGAAAGCATGGAGGCCAGAAAGAAGTTGCAGAATATTTTCCAGATGCTGAAAGATAACTGCTAATCCAGGTACCTTAGCAAAAATATCCTTCAGTAGTGAAGGGGGAAGAATTTGCTGCTGGCAGACCTGCCCAAAAAAGAATGGCTAAAGGAAATTCTATAAACAGGAAGGACATGATAATAGAAGGAACTCTGGAACATGATACAGAGAGAAAGGACGCAATGAGAAAAAAATGTGACTAAGTTGAATACACCCTCCTCCTAAGTTCTCTAAATGTTGCTTGATGGCTGAAGTAAAAGTTATGCCATTGATGTGGCTCAAAATATATGTAGAGTTAATATTTAATGATTATAAACAGGAATAGTTAAAGGGAGGTAGGTTTTCTATACTTGAATTGGTAAAATCAGTAGACTGAAATGTTATTTTTATATAATAGAGCAACCACTAAAAGTGGTTTTATAGTGTTTACAGAGAGAGACACTCTCAAAGTATAATTCTGAAAAATGTTCAAGTAACACAGGCAGAAAATGAAAAACAAGTACAAAACCAATAAAAGCTCACTTAAGCCCTAATATATCAATAATTACAAGAAATGTAAATAGTCTAAATATACCAATTAAAAGATTGGGAGATTAGTTTAAAAACGACCCAGCTGAGGCCAGGCGCAGTGGCTCATGCCTGTAATCCCAGCACTTTGGGAGGCTGAGGCAGGTGGATCATGAGGTCAGGAGATCGAGACCATCCTGGCTAACATGGTGAAACTTGTCTGCAATAAAAATACAAAAACATTAGCCAGGCGTGTTGGCGGGTGCCTGTAGTCCCAGCTACTCGGGAGGCTGAGGCAGGAGAATGGCATGAACCCGGGAGGTGGAGCTTGCAGTGAGCTGAGATCTCGCCACTGCACTCCAGCCTGGGCAACAGAGCGACACTCCGTCTCAAAAAAAAAAAAAAAAAAAGCAAAAACATAAGCTAACACAACACACCTGATACTGAAAAGGTAATTTACATAGCCCTCTAGTATTAAGGAAATTGAATTCACAAATTAGTAACTCCTCAAAGAAACCTTCAAGCTCCAATGATTTCACTGGAGAATTCTACCAAATGTTTAAAGAGGAATTAATGCCAATTCTACACAATCTCTTTCAAAATATAGGGGAGGAGGGAATACTAACCAATTTATTTCATGAAGTTATTATTACCCTAAACCAAAACCAGACAGATAGTTAAGAAAATCACAGATCTGCATTTTTGATGAATATAGACTAAAAATCTAAAAAAAAAATTGGTGAGTAGAATTCAATAATATATACAAAGAATTATATATTATGACTTGGAGTTTATTCCAGATGCAAGGTAGTTTCAGTATTGAAAATTCAATTAATCTTCTATATGAAGAGGCTAAAAAACAAAATCACAAATCAATTGATGCAGAAAAAGCAGCTGATGAAATTCAACACCCAGTCACAGTTTATAAAACTCTCAGAGGCCTGGCATGGTGGCTCATGCCTGTAATCCCAGCACTTTGGGAGGCCCAGGCAGGTGGATTGCTCAAGCCCAGGAGTTTGACCAGCCTGGGAAACATGGGGAAACCCTGTCTCTACAAAAATCAGCTGGGTGTGGTGGCACGCACCTCTAGTCAGTCCCAGCTCCTTGAGAGGCTGAGGTGGGAGGATCACCCAAGACTAGGAGGTTGAGGCTGCAGTGAACCCTGATTGCACCACTGCACTTCAGCCTGGGTGACATAGTGAGACACTGTCTCAATAAAAACAAACAAAAAAACAACTTTCAGAACATTAGGAATAGAGGGCAACTTCAACTTGACATGCAGCATCTACAAAAAAAATTCTATAGCTAACATATTTAATTGTGAAACACTTCAGTTCTCTCTGTGATTGTGAACAAGTATGCTCTCATTACTTATTCAACATGGAAATTCTAAACAAGAGAAGAAAGAAAAAAAGAAAATGCATACAGATCAAAAAGGAAAAGCTGAAGCTATCCCCTATTTGCAGATGACATGATTGTCTACATATAAAATCTTCAGAAATTTGTAGAAACACTTTTAGAACTAATAAGTAAATTCAGCAAGGTTGAAAGATACTAGATAAACATAGAAAAAAATAGTATTTCTATATATTAGTGATTAACACGTGGACACTGAAATTTTAAAATATCACTTATATTTTTTTTTTTTAAAAAAGACTTCTTTGTAAATATACAAGTAAAAAAAAAAAGTAGCTTTTATCCCAGGAATGCAAGGTTGGTTCAACAAACAAGTCAACTGATGTAATCTACCAATAAAGTACAAAACTGACATAATCATCCATTACAGATCCAGAAAAAGCATTTGAAAAAAAACTTCAGCCTTTTATGATTAAAAAAAAACTCAACAAAATAGGAATAAAAGGAAACATATTAAAAAAAGAGACATTTAAGAAAAAACACCAGCTAATTTTATACTTAATGGTGGTAGAATGAATGTTTACATCCTATCTTAATTTTCTAAGATTTTCATAAATTATTCCAAACTTGGTGGCTTAAAGTTATTCTCACAGTTCTGGAGGCCAGAAATCTGAAATCAAGGTGTCAGTAGGGTTGATTTCTTCTGGAAGCTGTGAGGGAGAATCCATTCCATTATACTGTCTTAGCTTCTTGTGGCTACTGGCAATTTTTGGCATTCCTTAACTTTTGGATGCATCACTCCAGTCTTTGCCTCCATCTATTTATTTATTTATTTATTTATTTATTTTTTAGATGGAGTGTTGTTCTGTCACTCAGGCTGGAGTGCAGTGGCATAATCTCAGCTCACTGCGGCCTCTGCCTCCCAGGTTCAAGGGATTCTCCTGCCTCAGCCTCCTGAGTAGTTGAGACTACAGGCATGTGCCACCATGTCCAACTAATTTTTTGTACTTTTAGTAGAGATGGGGTTTCACCATGTTGGCCAGGCTGGTCTCAAACTCCTGACCTCAGGTGATCCACCAACCTCAGCCTCCCAAAGTGCTGGGATTACAGGCATGAGCCACCATGCCCAGACTTTGCCTCCATCTTCACATGGCCTTCCCCTCTGTGTCTATGTCTTCTTTTCTAAGGACACCTGTCATTGGATTTAGGACCCACCTTAATCCAGGATGATTTCATCTCAAGATCCTTAATTACATTTGCAAAGACCCTTATTCCAAATAAGGTCACATTCTGAAGTCTGGGTAGACATGTCTTTTGAGGGCCACTATTCAATTCATTATAGTACACTCTCAGATCCCTCAAAATTCAGGTCTGTCCCACATGCAAAATACCTTAATTCAATCCAACATCCCCCTGAATCAACCTATTCCAGCATCAACCTGTACATCTAATACCTCTTGTAAATATTTTTAACTCAAAAAGTCCCAAATCTTATCTAAATCAGGTATGGGTGATACTCTGGGTATTATCCATCCTAGGGCATAATTCCTTTCTAGCTGTAGACCTGTGGACTAGAAAACCAACTATCTGCTCCCTAAATACAATGGTGGGACAAGCATTGAATAGCCAATCCTATTCCAAAAGGGAGAAGGAGGAATGAATAAAGGTATCACAGATCCTAAACAAGTTCAAAACCCAGCAGAGAAAATTCCATTAGGTTTGAAAGCTTGAGAATTACCCTCTGCAGCTCAATCCTCTGCTCTCCAGAATCAGTGTTCCACACTCTGGGTCCATGGAGGCTCCTTTGGCTCTCCAGAGGGGCCACCTCTCTGCCCTCTGCTTCTGCACCTGTGCCTCTGCTTTTGGAGTCATTCTTTTTTTCTCTCAAAAGGTAGCACATGTTTGCAGTTGAGTAGCCCTATCAGCCTGTTCCTGCCTGTAGAATTTTGAGAATCTAACAACCTTTTTTCATTTTGTATAGTCTGTCTCTTTCATTCTAAGCCAGCAATGTTTTTGCTGCTATAACATTCTCAAAATCCTTGTCTATCTCCCATGTCTCATCCCATGGAGGACCATGCCATTAGACAAGAGAGATCTTGTCTTGATAGATAGACCTATCTATCTCTTGACAGATCCTTCCTGGATAACCCCATCTCTATTCCTGGCTTTTGCTAAGACAGTTGATTACATCCATGAATCACACACCTAATCTCTTCAGCAAAAGGTTGTCCAGTCACTCCCTTGGCCCTCTCTCCACAGCATGCCTTTCCAACAGTAGATTTGTTACTTAGCATCCTCTGCAATCAGAATAGGATGAGACTCTTGAAAATCATTAAGTGCTGGTTGCTTTTTGCTTAATAACCTCTTCAATTTATCTCTTTCCTCTCACATTTTACTCTAAGCAGCAAGGAGAAATCCGGCTGCACCTTCAACACTTGTTACTTGAAAATCTCAGTTAAATATCCAAGTTCGTAGCTTATAAGTTTGTTTTTACCCAATAGTAAAACATAACTTTGTGGGTTTTTCTGGTTTTGTTTTGTTTTGAGACGGAGTCTCGCTCTGTCACCTAGGCTATAGTGCAGTGGTGTGATCTCAGCTCACTGCAACCTCCGCCTCCTGGGTTCAAGCAATTCTCCTGCCTCTGCCTCCCAGGTAGCTGGGACTACAGGTGCACATCACCACGCCTGGCTAATTTTTTGTATTTTAGTAGAGACGGGGTTTCACCATGTTGCCCAGGCTGGTCTTGAACTCCTGAGCTCAGGCAATCTGCCTGTCTCGGCCTCCCAAAGTGCTGGGATTACAGACGTGAGCCACCGCACCCCACCTTGTTTTTTTTTTTTTTTGGTTTTTGTTTTGTTTTTTTGTTTTTTTAAGAGGGTCTCACTATGGTCCCTCTTAACTATAACTACTGTGCAGTAGCTGTTCACAGGCATGATCATGGCATGCTACAGCCTCAAACTCCTGGGCTCAAGTGATCCTCCTGCCTTAGTCTTCTGAGTAGCTGGGACTACAGGTGCACACCATCATGCCCCACTAATTTAGCCAAGTTTTATGCCACTTTATATCAAGGATTGCCTTTTCTCCAGTTTCCACTATTATGTTCTTCATCGAAGACCTCACCAGAAGCACTTATTAATGTTCATATTTCTACCAACATTCTGTTCATGAGAATATATTTATTCTCCAAGATAAAAAGCTTTCTATGACATGTACCTCACTTCCTTTTTAGCCCTCTCAAGAGTCACATTTAACATCCATATTTCTTCCAATTTTTTCTGTCTTCAAGGCAATCTAGGCAGGAATTCAAGACCAGCCTGGGCAACATAGTGAGACCCTGTCTCTACAAAAAATAAAAAATTTAGCCATATATGGTGGTGCACACCTATAGTTTTAGCTACTCAGGGGGCTGAGGTGGGAGGATCCCTTGAGGCCAGGAGTTCCGTGCTGCAGCGAATTATGATTGCACCACTACACTGCAGCCTGGGTGACAAAGTGAGCCCCTGTCTCTTAAAGAACAAAAACAAACAAAACTCAAAATGGATTCAGGACTTAAGACCTGAAACTATAAAACTGAACTGAACTATCTGAAACTGTAAAACTAGTAAAAATAAAACACAGGGAAAAGTTTCTTGACACTGCTCTGGGCAATGATTTTTTTTATATGACCACAAAAGCACAGGCAACAAAAGTGAAAATAGACAAATGTGATTGCATCAAACTCAAATGCTTCTGATACAGCAAAGGAAACAATCCACAGAGTGAAAAGACAACCTACAGAATGGGAGAAAATATCTGCAAACCACACATCTAATAAGGAGTTAATATCCAAAACATATAAGGAATTCAAAAAACTCAACAGCAAGAAAACAATCTGATTAAAAAATGGGCAAAGGACTTGGATAGACATTTCTCAAAAGAATACATACAAGTGGACAATAGGTATATGAAAAAATGCTGAGTATTACTAATCATCAGGGAAATGCAAATTACAATGAGATATTATCACCTCACATTTGTTAGAATGGCTATTGTGCAAAAAGACAGGAGATACATATTGGCAAGGGTATGGAGAAGAGGGAACCCTTGTACGCTGTTGATGGGAATGTAAATTAGTATAACCCTTATGGAAAACAATATGGAGGTTCCCTACAAAATAACAATAAAGCTGAGTTTGGTGGCTTATGCCTGTAATCTTGGAACTTTGGGAGGCAGGAGGGGTGCTTGAGGCCGGAAGTTCGAGGTAACAGTGAATCATGATTGTGCCCCTTCATCCCAGCCTGGATGACAGAGCGAGACCCTATCTCTAACAAAACTATATGATCCAGCAACCTCACTCTTGGTATTTATCCAAAGGAAATGAAATTATTCTGTCAAAGAGATATCTGCACTCCCATGTTTATTGCAGCCACTTCCATGTTTGTTGCAGCATTATTCACAATAACAAGGATATGGAATGAACATAAGTGTCCCCTGATGGATGACTGGATTAAGAAAATGTGGTGTATATATACAATGGAACACTATTCAGCCTTTTGAAAGGGGAATTCTGTCATTTGTGACAACATGGATGAAACTGAAGAATATTATGCTAAGTGAAATAGGCCAGACATAAACGAATACTGCATGTTCTCACTTACGTGTGAAATATAAAACAGTCAAACTCATAGAATCAGAAGAATAGTGGTTGCCTGGGGCTAGGGGTTGGGCATAGAGTGGGATTGGGAGATGTTGTCTAAGGGTATAATTTAAAAAATTTTTTAAAAAACAAAGATGAAAAGATGAAAGAAGAGATAATGCAATGCCATGGACTAAATGTTTGTGTTCCCGCAAATTTGTTATGTTAAAAATGTAAGCTCCAATGTGACAATATTTGGAGTTGGGGGCCTCTGGGAGGTGATTACACATTGTATATACATGTATCAAAATATCCCATGTACCCCCAAAATATGTACAATTATATCAATTTAAAAATACAAAATAACCCTAACAGAAGTACTAGAATGTAATGTGAAATGTATCTCTTAAGTAATAAAGGCCAGGTGTGGTGGCTCACCCCTATAATCCTAGAATTTTGGGAGGCCATAGAGTCAGGAAGATTGCTTGAGCCCAGGAGTTCAAGACCAGCCTAGGCAACATAGGGAGACCTCATCTCTACAAAAAATTTAAAAATTAGCCAAGTGTGGTGACTCATGCCTGTGGTACCAGCTACTCAGGAGGCTGAGGTGGGAGGATCACCTGAGCCCGGAAAATCGAGGCTGCGGTGAGCCGTGATTGCACCACTGCACTCCAGCCTAGGAGACAGAGCAAGACTTTGTATCAAAAAAAAATAATAATAAAAATATGGAAATAGAGTAAAAAATAACAATTAAATACATTTACCCAGATGGTCTGAAATCTGAAAGTTTCAGGAAGAGAAAGATGGAATGAAGGAAAGAAAATTATTAAACAATGTAAGAAAATGACTCCGAAGTGAAGGACTTGAATTTTTCTTTTTCTTTTTTTTTTGAGAGGGAGTCTCGCTCTGTCACCCAGGCTGGAGTGCAGTGGCGCAATCTTGGCTCACTGCAACCTCCGCCTCCTGGGTTCAAGCGATTCTCCTGCCTCAGCATCCCAAGTAGCTGGGACTACAGGCATGTGCCACCACACCTGGCTAATTTTTTGTATTTTTAGTAGAGACGGGGTTTCACTGTGTTAGCCAGGATGGTCTCGATCTCCTGACCTCGTGATCTGCCTGCCTCGGCCTCCCAAAGTGCTGGGACTACAGGTGTGACCCACCACACCCGGCCAGGACTTGAACTTCTTAAGAACCCAGAGAATGCCTAGCACAAATAATTTTTTTTTAAAGATGCACATCAAGCATAATATAGGATAAAAAGATGCTAAAATCTCCAGAAAGCGCGCGCACACACACACACACACACACACACACATATACATTCCCTCTTTCTCTTCTGTCAGATCAGAAATCATAGAATAGATATCTCAAAAATTGTTTAAGAAAATTAAATCATCTGTATCTTCTGTAGTTAGATTTTTTTTTTTTTTTTTTAGACAGAGTTTCGCTCATTACCCAGGCTGGAGTGCAATTGCACAATCTCGGCTCACTGCAACCTCTGCCTCCCAGGTTCAAGAGATTCTCCTGCCTCAGCCTCCTGAGTAGCTGGGATTACAGGCATGTGCCATCATACCCGGCTAATTTTTGTATTTTTAGTAGAGACGGGGTTTCACCATGTTGGTCAGGCTGGTCTCGAACTCGTGACCTCAGGTAATCCACCTGCCTTGGCCTCCCAAAGTGCTGGGATTACAGGCATGAGCCACCGTGCTCGGCCTTCTGTAGTTAGAATTTCATAGATAATGCCTAAAATGGAATACAGGAATACTGTTGGTATATTATTGTTTTTTTTTTTTTTTTTTTAAGAGACGGAGTCTCGTTCTGTCGCCCAGGCTGAAGTGCAGTGGCCCCTTCCTGGATCACTGCAACCTCTGTCTCCCGGGTTCTAGCAATTCTCCTGCCTTAGCCTCCCATGTAGCTGGGATTTCAGGCGCATGCTGCCATGTCCAGCTAATTTTTTGTATTTTAGTAGAGATGGGGTTTCGCCGTGTTGTCCAGGCTGGTCTCGAACTCCTGAGGTCAGGCAATCCACCCGCCTCAGCCTCCCAAAGTGTTAGGATTACAGGCGTGAGCCATCACACCCAGCTTGGTATATTATTTTATAATAATTAGATTCTTAACTTACTTCTTTCACTCCTAAGAATTAATTTGACTTGCTAAATAATGTATATGTATTGCTTTGGCAAAACCAAACCAAAACTAGATGAAAATAAAACACTTGCACTCGTCTCATTTTTGTACCTAAATATGGTGTAACCTTGGCCAAATATCTTAGTTCCTTAACCCCATTAGCAGTGTTTTCTCTAATGGAGGGGTTGATGTTGTCTGTGGTTCTTTCTATCTGTAAAACATGAATGCTTTATCTTTGAGAGTACAGCAGGTCGGTCCTTGAAAAAATGTTTTGTTATAATGTTGATGACCAAAAAATAATCACGTCCCTGGTGGCGCCGCTCTGTGTGTGGAGTCTGCCTGTTCTCCCCACATCTATGTGGGTTTTCTCCTGGTGCTCCAACTTTCTCCCACATCCCAAAGATGCCCATATTGGGTTCACTGATGTGTCTACATGGTGCCAGTGTGAATAAGTGTGAGTGTGTGTGAGTGCACCCTGCCAAGGGATGGGCATCCTGTCTAGGGCTGGTTCCTGCCTTGTGCCCTGAGCTGCTGGGACAGGCTCTGGCCATCTGCTACCCTGAACTGGAATAAGCAGGTTGGAAAATGAGTAAATTAACACAAATTCTTGCAAAATAAAAACTTATGATAATCATAAAGGTGTCTGTATGACAAAAAAAAAAAAGATGCAGTACAACAGTGCTCAGCGAGCCCACCATATTTGTTATTGTGTTTGAACTGTGCAGTGGTAGAAGGTGCTCCTTATAATTTTTGCTTTGCAAACACTTATTCCTCAATTTAAACCCCCCACCATTACAATCACTATCACTCAGGTTTACCAAAACTTGGGTAGATAATTATATTGTTTGTATTGATCTTTCTTAGATGTATGCATGGCTCACACGTATTTCAATGTTTAATATTAGAAGTGTTTTGGGTCTCTACTTAGAAGTTTGCTGATGTTTTTGTGACCGGAAATATGGTGTAGGAACTTAACTCTTGTTTATATCAATTATCCTATGGTTAAGTTGGTTTCATTATAAGTCATTTTGTTTAAAGTCACGGTCTCCAAGAGCCTATCAGCAACGATAAGTGAGGACTTACTGTATTTAACAAAATCTTTACGGATTTGGACTAACTTCAGAGAGTAGATTCTCACCAAACGTATTGAGATTTTCAAGTTGTAACTGATTATTGAGAGAGATCTGGAGTTCAATGGGTTTTTACCTTTTATCTTCAAAAGGTTGAGTTTGCAGTGATTTTTCTATTAATCTAAAACTAAGCTCTGGGACAATATTGGCCATAGAAAATCAGAATGAAGCTGAAAGACAGTGTTTTCTACATAGGGATAGATTATAAAGTATAGTGGTTAAAAGGTTTTAGAAATGGAAAATGTATAATAGGGCAGTGGTTAACTATTCTTTTGTAATTAATTCTGTTCCACAAGTTTCTACTGGACTGCCTTTGGCCAAATAAGTATTACTTTAAAGTAATCTTCTATTTTACATACATCTTTATGTTCTTCAGTAAAGGAAGATTACCAAGTGGCTAAAGCATGAGCTCTGAAGCTGGCTTGGGACTGGATCCTGGCTCTTTTACTAGCCAGTTTTACAGTGGCACTGGATAAATAATCTTGTTTAGCTTGAGTTTCTTTTTCTATGAAGTGGGGATGATCATAACAACTGCTATGGATTATATAATCTATGTAAAGATAGCACTGTGTCTCATATAAATAAAAGATAGCACTAAGTCTCATATAAATATAAGCTATTACAATTAATATCCCACTTCGTAGGGAATGTTTTTCCTAGGATTCTGCAAGCTGGTATCGTAGGGAATGTTTTTCCTAGGATTCTGCAAGCTGGTAGAATCCTATCTTGTTGGGTCTTACAAGAGTAGAGAAGCTGGTCAGGAAAGAGTGGTATTCTGAGAATAAGAGTTTTGGGAAGACTACGATGAGTTGAGTATCCTAAATCCCAAACTCCTCACTTGAAGGTGAAGGAACCCCTTAGATATGCTTGTTACCTTGGCTGACCAGTCCCTTAATAACCTCACTTAAAGGAGTTAGTTACCTTGCCCAAAGAAGCCCATATGCCCTATCCCTACAGTCCCTCATTGTTTCCAGGACACAGTTTGAATCAGATCCCAGAATGTCCCAGGGAGACAAATACAAAGTGTGATCTGAAAGAGTCTTTTTTTGGATCTTAATATTGATAGGTGGAGAATATCTGTGGAAATAGATTCTGAGTATGTAGGACCTTGGAAGAAAGGACATAAATTGGGTCAAATGATCATTATGGGTAAACCTATAGTAGAGATTTTGGCTCAGTCTATCAGACTGAACAGCTCAAAGTAGTCCTTTTTACTTGGTGGAAAGACAGTTTGACTCAGCAGTGGCTCATCTAAATTAGAGATGATATGCCAGAAACTCCTTGGTATGATGTAGAGAAAAGAAATCAAAGAAGAGGGGCCATGTTGGGGAAGATTTAATATGAGTGATCCTCTAACTGCATCCCTCCTAAGAGTCTAGTCAACTCTCTTTACCAAGGCATTGAGAAAAACACTGGTGAGCAGAACACCAGCACTCTTGAAAAGCCATATAGTCTGTCTGTAGGCCAGAGATGCCAGTGGGAGATGCTTCAGTTGAAATGGACTCCTTGATTCAATGGGCATTTTCAAGACTTTTTTGTGTCAGAGACAAAGTAGTGCATTTAATTGCTAGACTAGAAAGGTGGGCATGGTTACTGTAATAGACAGCAGGAACCACAGGATAATCAGTATAGTCTAAATGAGGTCTGGCTTTGGCTGAAGGATCACGTGATCTAAAGAAGGAAAATGGATAGTCCTATTTGGTTTATGTTACTAAAACCTGTTAGTCTGACTTGAGCCACTATAGTAATCATGAACCCTTATCTAATTCTCAGGTCTGATTTAATTCAATTTCTGGAGGCCTTGGAGAAAGGACTTTGGCATAGTATCATGAGTATGTATTATATATCTCTTAGCATTCTCCAAAGTAATCTGTGGCCATTTACCAGAGCAGTTACACAGTGCAGAAAGAAATTCCTAGACCTTTTGGGCTCACCAAACATGCTGAATTAGTTCTAATTTTGGGCAACCAGAACATCACACATTTATTCAGAGTGGAGTCTTGTGGAAGTCAGTATAAGTGGAGTTTTGACCCAAGTCCACCACAGTGACCCCCAAACCCATCCCTTGGTTACTTCTCCCATTTCCTGAGTGTATGGCTAGAGTATTAACATTAGCAACTAGCAGAGTCAACACACTGGTTTCCTTAACTGGTTCTTTTGTTTATCAAGTTTTAATGAAAGGATACAACTGACGTTACTTTACAATGTGATAAACATTTGCAGTGTCCCAAATTACTACTATTGTTATGAGAATAAGATTGCTCAGGTTGCTAAATGGAATTTTTAAAGTATTTCCTCTTTTGGTTGATGTAGTACCTGATCACAGAGTTCTAAACTACCTCCTACCAAATTTTTCTTTGAAAAATCTACCTTTATATGTGAAATTAATATACACATATATTTTAGATAACAGTAATTTACAGGTTTATTAAATTAGGATCTTTGCATTAAGCCCAACTCATCATTGATCAACATATATCATGCTGATAAGCATTTAGCAAAATTTGAGACTGATATTCAATAATATGTATTAAATCAGATAATCTGAGTGCTATAATAGTTTGCCTCCTGGATTTATAGTAATTTTTATTTTTAATAATATGAACAAAAAAAACTCATTTATTCTGCTCATTTGTAAGTTATAATTTTAACTGGCAAGAACCACAGAGCAGAATTTTTTTAATGGTCATTATAGAAACTAGCTTGCACTTCACCTATTTCTTGATTTTACCGAAATTTATGACCACATTAATTGGAGAAAGGAAAATAAACTGTCTTGGGAATATGCTGTTATAGCACAAAGAGATTTTCCTTCATTTCTGCAAAATTAATATTCTCTATTCATCTAATGCCTATCCACTAGATTTTTTTGTATATGTCACAGAAGTACTTTTTTCTTAGGTAGTATATTTAAACCTTTCAGTTATAATTATTATCACCCCCTCCACCCCCTTCCCCCCACTTAATGGTTGTAAAAAGTTATATCCGTTAAGAAATATTTAGGGATAAATATGGATTAAATCCTTGAGACAAAAACCCAAACTTTATACCAAATCCTTTCATCCAAAATCTTATATTCAAATGAAGTGAGAATTCCATTAAGGAAACAATATTTTTTTTCAGCTAATTTTTATAGTTCCATCAGCCTGGGCTAATTATACAAAAAATTTATACAAATACACACAAAACCAAAAATACCAAACCAAGCAACAGCAAGAAAACAACCCCCAAACCCAAAAACTCTCATTCCATAAGGTGACAAATTTTACTTCTGAGAGGTAGTACAACCAACCAAATGAATACTTGTACGTGCATTAACCGAGGCACTTAAGATCACCCAACCTGTTTAAATTATAACCAAATCTCTCCCCTTCAGGATTTCAGTGCTCATGAACAAGTATTATATTAGAATAATCGTCTCAATTTATTTTGACAAAATCTTACTTTGAAGTTTAGTCACTTAGACCTTAAAGTTATAAAAATAAAGTATTTCTATCTCAGGCAAGTATTTAATTTCTCAAAAGCTAGTAAGAAATGAAAAGATCAATGTGGGGAGAAGTATGATTTCTTAAAAATGGGTACATATTTTAGTTTTCTAATTGTGAAATACATTGTGACCTGTAAGAACATTGTTCTTCCTATTCTATTCAGGGTCATTTTAATATGTGAGCCTTCCGTTTCATTTTGTATACTACAAACAGGAAAACAAAAACATCATGAATCAGTTTAGGCAGAGATGTGATTAAGAATTGTAAAAGATGGCTTTCATAACATACATAAAATTTAAAACACTTTGCATGTGAAAATTTTCTGAATTATTAAGCAGTAGGGTGATCTCAGTGAGACTTGGCTTCATATGAAATGTTTCCATTAAAATTTTAAGTTTGCCTTAAAACAAAAAAAACTTGGAAAGCAAAGCTCCCAAACCAGCTAAGTTAGAAACTGCTCAGTTTCTGAATGAAAAATGACACTTTTTTATTTTTACTCTACTGAATTGAAAGAATAGAAAAAGAACTACAGTTGGTATAGAGAACTATTAGGCCATCTATACAGACACCTGAGAACCAATTCTTCTCTATGTTTACCATCTTCTGCAGCCACTTGCTTCTGCTTTGTCATTCACTGACATTTCAACTCTTTCAGTTACTGTATCTTCAGATGCTGACTGGACATGGCTTTCTGACTGTCCTCCAGTGTAGGTGGGGGTGCTGTACTTTAAAAGGATAGATTTAAACTGCATCAGAGGTGCATCTGTGCGTACACCCATTGGGTCAAAATGAGTTCGGCTTACTCGAAAGCCTGCTTGAGATAAATAGCACAAAAACTTTTTTAACCTGCAACAAGGAAAGGAAAGAAAAAATAATCAGGTTCTCGTATTTTTATTTAAATCACAATATTATTAAAATATAAAATATATATACTTTGTCATTCACTAGGTGTCTTACTTTGGCATATTCATTCCTTTAATGCTGTGTCTGTGAATGTTGTAATAAAAGGGAGGATGTTCAGTACTGACATCAGTCTTTTGCTTCTTGCCTAAATTTGTGATCACTTCATTACTTTTTCTCTTTCCTGCAACATACAATACAAAGTTAGCATGCTCTTAAAAATTATAAGCCAAATACTTTTATAACTATATATTTATCTCAAGTCTAAATCCTGACACATTATTTCAACCTGTCTATCCAATCTTAATTCTTATAATTTATTCTATTTTCACTGTCCTTCACTTATGTAATTTTCATATTAAACTGCTGAATCAAAACTTCCTTTCTATCTTCTTCAACTTCAAGCCACACTCTATTTCGTCTCCTGTAGGAAGCCATCTGTGAATCTGGGGCTAGTCACTTCATAGATTTCATTGTTGTTAATACTACACTACACTACTCAGAGTTTGATTAAGTTCTGTCATTTTTTTTTCTTTTCTTATAGTTCCTTAATGTGTGTAAGTCCTTTCTCCCCAAGTTATATTCTAAGTTCCTAAGGACAATGTCTTTCATTTTTATACGTGTATTTCTACTGAGTGATCAGTATTGGATACATAGTGGGTCTTCAGTAATCACAAAACAAAAACAACACAAAGTCTTGAGAGTTTGGACACAGAAACTGATAAAAGGTCAATGTTATGATATCATTGCCTATTTCTCATCACAGCACTTAGTTTTTTCATTTTGAGTGAAAGGAGGCCAGCTAAGATTCTAGAACTGTATCCTTCCAAAAATCACAACATGAAACAACTGAGATATCCAATACTATAATGAGATTTTGCCTAGTGTTCAACCCTTGATTATTTATATATGAACGTTATGGTCAAATCTTACTTCTTCAGGGAAAGTAATTAACATCTGCTTAAGCAAAATATTCAGAAGGTGCCAGAAGCAGTGGCGCACACCTGTAGTCCCAGCTACTTGGGAGGCTGAGGTGGCAGGATGGCTTGAGCCCAGGAGTTTGAGTCTATCCTGAGCAACACAGTGAGACCCTGTCTCTTAAAAAAAAAAAAAAAAAAGGTATTGAAAAGGCAAAGTTGATACATAAAAATAAATTACATTCAAAATAAATATAAATTATTGCTGAATTGTTGCCTCTTTACATAAAAACATAAAGCAAAAAGGACAACCTGGGATCCATCCATCAAATCAGGATTATAATTTGAAATCTAAAATTTGAAATCGCCTGAAATCTAATAAGGCACCTAGTCAAAGGATAGATATCCAGATTTAGTACAAGTTCTAGGAGCATCTGAGGCAAAAAATCTGATGTAATACCTTAATAGTGACTATCATCAGCAGTATATAAATTTTTTTTTTTGGCCTGGTAATTTCTTCTTTTTTAAAAAATAACTTCAACTTTCTTTATGGATTAAAGGGTATATGTGTAGGTTTGTTACGTGGGTATATTGTGTAATGCTGGGGTTTGGGGTCCCAACAACCCCATCACCCAGGCAGTGGGCATAGTACCCAACAGGTGGTTCTTCAGCCTAGGCTGTATCCCATCCCTCCCCCATCTAGTAGTCCCCAGTGTCTATTATTCCCATCTGATGTCTGTGAGTACCCAAAGTTTAGCTCCCACTTGTAAGTTAGAACATGGGGCTTTGGTTTTCTGTTCTTGCATTAGTTTTATTAGGATAATGGCCTACAGCGCCATCCATGTTGCTGCAAAGAGCATGATTTTGTTCTTTTTTATGGCTGCATAGTATTCCTTAGTACATATGTACATTTTCTTTATCCAGTCCATTGATGATGGGCACCTAGGTTGATTCTGTCTTTGCTATTGTGAATAGCACTGCAATGAACATATAATGTATCTTTGACAGAATGAATTATTTTCCTTTGGGTTTGCATAGTACTATCATTTTAAGATTTTATGTGTTGACCAATGGTCTTAGAATAACCATGTAATTTAAAAGTTATAGAAGAGCCCACAAAAATTAGTCTAATTTCCTTAATTTATATACGAGAAAGGCTCACAGATTAAAAACAAATTTTTTTATGAGATGGAGTTTGGCTCTGTTGTTGCCCAGGCTCACACAATCCTTACACTATCCTCCCACTTCAGCCTCCTGAGTAGCTAAGATTACAGGTGTGTGCTACTGTGCTCTTGGCTTTTGAAAATATTTTTAAAGCTTATTTATGTTCTACTTTATTCTAAAAAGGATTTAAGACAATTTTGCTGAAGGGGAGGGACCTGGCTGAGTTTATATAACAACGCCTGCAGTAGGATAATGCTCTTAAATCTAATTTTTTTTTTTTTTTTTTTTTTTTGAGACAGTCTCGATCTGTCACCCAGGCTGGAGTGCAGTGGTGCAATCTTGGCTCACAGCAGCCTCTGCCTCCTGGGTTCAAGCAATTCTCCCACCTCAGCTACTCAAGTAGCTGGGATTACAAGCTTGCACTGACACACCTGGCTAATTTTTGTGTTTTTCGTAGAGACGGGGTTTCACCATGTTGGCCAGGCTAGTCTTGAACTCCTGACCTCAAGTGATCTGCCCAACTTGGCCTCCCAAAGTGCTGGGATTATAGGCATGAGCCACTATGCCCAGCAAATCTAATATTCTTTACAGTGTATCATAATGCTTCTTTGTCTTCCCTCCAACAGAGAAATTAGGTAGAATGTATCAATTTAAGTTATCAAATTAGTTGAAGATGCCAAATGAACATGGCTGTTGGAAAGAGTATGCGGTAGTTATTTAAACTATATACTATTAAAAGAAATTTAAGTTTCCTTGTCTTTGAAGGTCAACATTAAACTGTTAAGCAACTAATAAAAAATTACAGCTTATAATTAAAGGCCACTGCTCTTTCAAACTTAACACTCTACAGTCTTCTTTTCATCTGTACTCAAAAAACACATCTGGAATCTAAAGTTTTTTAAAAAGCAAAACAAAACCTTAGACATTAGGGCACTGATATTTTAAATCTTAACATCCTTTAATATGAATTTACAGTGTCTAGCACAGCTATATTTAAAGTATGCACATATCCTAAATTATATGAAAGGCCATATAATAAATTCTTTTGGCTAGAGAATGAGGTCTTCTGGTTAATTAAATGGAATTGCTATAAATCACATATTAATGAGCAATTTTTAAAAGAATTAGAATAAAATTTTATCTTAACTATAAAATTATATATAACTTTATCATATATACTTTGATCTTATTTTATTCACATGGTTTAAGATCATACAGTTCGTTCAAAGGGATAACCATATATTACAGATGTGAACAAAGCGTATGTTAACAGAAATTTCCAATGTGTGAATGTTGATAAACAAGTTTTACTACAGTTTTGTTGTCATATAATATGAAATGTATTTTTAAGTAGGCTACCATGGCAATCTCTTCTCTTCCTACCCTTTTGCTATATGCCTTTTTGACCTGATATGTACATATGTACACACATATATGCATACATACCTTGTGCAATGTAATTATCTGTTGTGGTGTCATCTGTAGTTTTAATAAATACACCATTTTCTTCTAAAAAATAAAGCAAATGGGAAAATAAAATATTTTATACAATGACATAAAGCAACAACTCAGTTTAAATAAAAGTTTATGAAATAAAAGTTTATGAAATCTTGCATATTTTCATGAATATGCAAGATTCTGTGGCCAAACTGAACTGCAAAAATTACATTTTTAACCCTCTATAATAGCAGTTTCTAATTATTTATGAGAACACTAGGATATTCAATAGGCTCACCTTTATATCAATAGTCAGATACAACTACAAAATTGGCTGTTTGTACTGAACAGAAAAAACATAGCTTTACTGAAACTATACTGAAGTATAGTTTCTGTGTCTCCATAGATACTACAATTTTTGGCCACATCACTCCTAGAATTACTAAAAGTTTCTTTTTCTAGAAAGCACATCTAGGGTAATAAAAATCACAAAGGACCTTTAGTGTTTTTTTTTCTTTTTTTAAATCTAGTAAAATTAAAAACACACAAAAAAGGAGGTTATCTTTAAAAAAAATTATCAGGGCATGGTGGTTCATGCCTGTAATCCCAGCCACTTTGGGAGGCCAAGGTGGGAGGACTGCTTGAGCCCAGGAGTTTGAAATCCGCCTGGACAATATGGTGAGACCCCATCTCTAAAAAATACTAGCCAGGTGTGGTGGTGCATGCTTGTGGTCCCAGCTACACAGGAGGTTGAGGCTGAGGCAAGAGGACTGCCTGAGTCCAGGAGGTTGAGACTGCAGTGAGCCATGTTTGTGCCACTTGTATTCCAGCTTGGGTGAAAAAGTGAGACCCAGTATCCAAAAAAAAAACAGCAAAACCAACAACACTATTCATCATTCACCTATTCATCTCAGGCCTAATTACAAGCCTGAATAAAACTATGTAATTTAAAAAAAAAACAGATTATGATTAGACTCATTAGAGAGGATTTACTAAAAACACACTATTTATAATTATATTGCTTTTATTATAACATCAAATACAATTGAAAAAGATACAGTATTTTTGGTAAGCAATTTAAAGCTAGTAAGCTAGCGTTCAGTTAATCACCTTGCTTGTTGAGATTTGAAGGTGCATGAATTGAAAACTGACTTTGAGGTGTACACTCTGATTCAAAGATTAATGTCTTTATTAGAGTCTGAATGTCATCCAAACCATGGTGAAGAGATTCAAATAGCATTCTTTTGAGGAATCCAGTATTGAAAAGGGAACTTGACCTGAAAAGAAAAGAATATACAGAGAACTGGGTTTGAGAAATGTTTCTCTTTAAAAAGAAAGTCTTCACAATTTAACTATAAGTAAGATATATAATTAATTATATGACAGAGTAATACTTAAATTCAAAAAGAATTTATGACAATTTAAAACTGTTTATTTTCTTTATTATTATTATTACATTTTGAGATAGAGTCCCATCCTGTTGCCTAGGCTATAGTATTTTATTATTTTTTAATAGAGATGGGGTCTCATCATGTTGCCCAGGCTGATCTCAAACTACTGGGCTCAAGGGATCCTCCTACCTTGGCTTCCCAAAGTGCTGGGATTACAGGTGTGAGATACCACACTCCTGGCCTAAAACTTTTTATTTTCTATTTGCCACTCATTTTATCATATCAGTTCTCTAAACTAGCAGCATTAGTCAAGGAAACTTAATTAAGTCAACAAGAATCTATTGAGGCTGGGAAGGGGAGAAGGGAGAGGGTGATGAAGAGGGGTAAAAGAATATAAATGTATTTATTACCACTGAAGTGTATATTTAAAAATGGTAAAGAAGGAAAATGTTATATGTGTCTGTTACCTTAATAAAAAAAAATAATTTATTGAGCTCTCATAAGGTATATAGTACTGTGGTACATAGAGGGTGTGTGGAGGATATACCAAAATATAATACACAATGTTGACCTTATAAAAGCCTATAAATCTAGACAGGAAAATAAAGCAATGAAGAGGTTTTCACAATGCACATTCTAGTCACTAATAGAAAATCTTAATTCTGGTGAGTTTATGGTGGTAGGGTGGAGCAGGACAGGGCAGGGGAGCACATATATGAGAATTATATGTGGTGATGGTATGGTTCAAAAATAGTCTGGGGTGAATCTGATATGCATCCCATTTAATTTAAGAATCACAGGTATAATGGACAAAATATGAAATTCTGAGTAAGATAAACTGGATTCCAATCCTGGCTCCACCACTTACTAGTTATGTAATCTTTTTATTAAGAGACAGGGTCTCACTATGCTGCCCAGGCTGAACTTGAATTCCTGGGCTCAAGGGATCCTCCTGCGTCAGCCTCCTGAGTAGGTGGGCCTATAGATGTGTGCAACTGTGCTGGGCTAGCTATATAATCCTGAATAATTACTACTTTTGAGTCTTATATTCCTCATCATGAAATGTAAAATAAAACTTCTTTTTTTTTTTTTTTTCTGGAGATGGAGTCTCGCTCTGTCGCCCAGGCTAGAGTGCAGTGGCGCAATCTCAGCCCACTGCAAGCTCTGCCTCCTGGGTTCACGCCATTCTCCTGTCTCAGCCTCCCAAAGTGCTGGGATTACAGACATGAGCCACCACACCTGGCCAAAAATAAAACTTCTCTATATATCCTCAATGTGTGGTAGCTACTATTGTTAGGGTTAGCAAATATATATGAAAGAATATATGATTTTAAATTATCAAATATGTGATCAATATAAGATATACTAAAGGGAATTTAGAGATTATATTGGGTTGAGGCACTAAGAAGAGACTTCAAAAAGAAAGTACAATTTGAATTGGAGGTGGTAGAGAGGGGAAGGTATTCTGGATGAGTGTAAAGACATGAACACAATAGCTTTCATGTGGAAATCATAAGATTTTATTAAGAATTCATAATCCCAGCACTTCGGGAGGCCGAGGTGGGCGGAGTCAGGAGTTCAAGACCAGCCTGGCCAACATGATGAAACCCCCTATTAAAAATACAAAAATTAGATGGGTGCAGTGGCACATGCCTGTAGTCCCAGCTACTCGGGAGGCTGAGTCAGGAGAATCGCTTGAGCCCAAAAGGCGGAGGTTGCAGTAAGCCAAGATCGTGCCACTGCACTTCAGCCTGGGCAACAAAGTGGGACTCTGCCTCAAAAATAAAAAATAAAAAAAGAATTCAGTCCTGGGAGTCAGAAAACCTAAGTTCTAGCCTTGGCTGTGGTATGAATTTTTTTGGTCAGTTTTAGCAAGCACTTAAAAACACTGTGCTATAGTTTCCTCATGTGCAAAATAAGGCAGTTAGGCTAGAAATCTTCCTTCTGGATCCAGTAACCTGCTATTTTTAATTTCCTCAGTTCTGAATCAGTGAGTAGGATCAATGTGTGGCAGATGCTATAGGTGAGAACTAGTTTTAGAAGAACTAGAAGGTAGGGCTGGCTAGATCTTTCTTAATCTAAGAGTATTTAATAAGATGAAGATAAAATCATGAGCATCAGTGCAAAGACATTTACCATGTAGGTCAATTTCTAGGTTTAGCAGGTGCTTCAGCCTTGACCTTATAAAGTAATGAGAAGAAATTTGCAATTCTTGTCACAATGTTGTTAGGAATCTTGAATTTCTGTAAGAATCTCGGCTGGGTGTGGTAGCTCATGCCTGTTATCCCCAGCACTTTGGGAGGCCGAAGTGGGTGGATCACTTGAGGTTGGGAGTTCGATATCAGCCTGACCAACATGGAGAAACTCGGTCTCTACTAAAAAAATACAAAATTAGCTGGGCATGGTGGCACATGCCTGTAATCCTGGCTACTCAGGAGGCTGAGGTAGGAAAATTGCTTGAACCTGGGAGGCGGAGGTTGCGGTGTGCCAAGATAGTGCCATTGCGCTCCGGGTTGGGCAACAAGAGTGAAACTCCGTCTCAAAAAAAAAAAAAAAAAAAGAATCTCTAGTAACAAACTTAAGGTAGGGATTCTGATTAAAAATAATTCGGCCAGGCGCAGTGGCTCACACCTGTAATCCTAGTACTTTGGGAGGCCGAGCCAGGCAGATCACCTGAGATCAGGAGTTCGAGATTAGCCTGGCAAACATGGTGAAACCCAGTCTCTAATAAAAGTACAAAAATTAGCCAGGTATTGTGGCGGGTGCCTGTAATCCCAGCTACTCAGGAGGCTGAGGCAGGAGAATCGCTTGAACCTAGGAAGTGGAGGTTGCAGTGAGCCGATATTGCACCACTGCACTCCAGCCTGGGTGACAAGAGCGGGACTCTGTCTTAAAAAAACAAACAAACAAAAAAACCAATTCAACTTTAAGGTACAATCAGCTGTTACCAATGATGCAAAAGCATATACACATTAAATATTTCCAATTGTGTACCATCTAAATAACTTTATCTAAAACAAAGGCAGACACTTTCACATGCCTTTCTCTCTTAAAACTAATTCTAGGACCTTTTACATGAGTTGGCTCTTCTATAAAAAGTTATTGTGATCATTTAAAAATCACATGCTAGATCTACAATGATCAATTTTAAAAAGCTTCTTTCTTACTATTCAGAAATGAATTATCTAGTTTCCAGATCATCCAGGCTTCTCTTTTACCTCCATTGCCTCTTAGTTCTGTCACAAACTAGAGAGAATAATGGTAGAGAAAAATCTCAAAATATTAAACACCTCAGGTTCATAGGAGAAGAGTCATAATTATTTGCCTAGACTTAACAATTGAATTTAAATTTGTTTGTCTTTTACCACACATAATAAAAATCAGCAATTAATAAATCAATCAATACATCAAATTTTAATATGTTCTTATGGCTGGTCACATACCACAGAGGTCCAAGTTCTATTGCTGTCTTTCCAGGCATGCTTCCATGACAGTTACAAGGCAGCTGTCTATATGGGTTTTCTGTAAAAAGAAAATAAAAGGGGAAATCAAAGGAGAAATGACTAATACAAATAGCAGTAATTGTTATATTAATAATAATTTGCAGCTACTATATACTGAGGATCTACTATGTGCCAGGTATTATGCTAAGTATTTTATGTATATATATGTGTGTGTGCATATGTATATGTATATATGTATACACACACACATATATGTGCACACACACATATATATATTTTTAATTTAAGTCCTTACAACTCTCTGAAGTAGGTACTGTTAAAATCTCAATTATACAGATCAGAGGATTAAAGCTTGAGAGAGGTGGAAATCCATGTCAAATGGCTTATTAGAGGTGTAACTGATATTTACTTACTACACCACATGAAATAATATAAGGAAGGAGAAAGTCTTATAAAGTATACAAGAGATCCATATTTCAAAATTAACTGATTAAGGTATAATTTATGTGCAATAAAACACATATACTTTATATAAAAAGGTTGATGAATTTTAACAAATGTATACACCCATGTAACCAACATCCCAATCAAAATGTAGATATTTCTCATAAGTTAACTCTTCTGCAGTTGGAAAGAAAATTCCTTATGCGTCATTCATATTCAGCCTTCAAAATGTAGGCTAGAAGAATCTAATTTGGTTTAAAAAGCAATGAATGAGAGGCCTGATATAATCACAAGGAAATTGGGGAGATACTAGCACTATTCTTAGTTTTCAAAATGGGCTAATATTTGACTATGGAACTTTAAAATCCACTCAAGGCCCAAATAGTCATTTTATATCAGATATTCTCCAACTAATTCCCTCCACTCCAGGCCATTCCTGAGTTGATCATTCACTTTCTTGAAATGGCCTGATCTAATCAATCAGTCCCAGATACATCCAGAACCAAAGAATGGTGGCAGGAACACAGGTCGATAGCCTCTTGCTAGCTGATAATATCACTCTGCTATTCAATACAATTATTGGTATAATGAGATCTTATTTTACATTTACTTAAAAGTGTCCTTCACTGCTCCTAGGTCTACTTTTCAGTATTATTTAATTCTAAGCCTTGAAGAAAGGGTGTGGTTAGCACTGACATAAGTTTTGTTGAGAACTATGTTCCTCAAATATGAGTATACTTAAGAAGTCTTCTCTTAAACCATTACATCACTAAACTACAAATACTTATAAGCAGTCATCATCAAATTCAGGATGGCAATTCATAGTATAGTTCTGTCAGCTACACCCACTTACCACAGGCAGACAGCACAAATGAATTATTAATCAGTTTGTATCTTGATGCACTTTGCAAAATAATCTTACCATACAAATGTGTCTTTTCCCAAGCCTCTTTGCTAGGATTTCTCAGGTCTAAATTAGCATCAGCAAATTTCCTCTCTGAGGGCCAAGGCTATCAATTCAAGTTACCAGCAGCAAATAATGAAGCGGTAAAGAAGAAAGAAAACTAGTATTTCCATGTTACTGGTATATAAGCAAGGAAGGCAATACCAGATGAGGAATTAAAAAATATTCTGAGACCTCTATTTAAATGCAACAGATTAAACATGCACTCTATCTCTGCTGTCTCTTAACGCTTAAATCAAATGACAGGAACAAAAATTAAACTACAAGAATAAATAAAATGGGAGAGGAAGTAACAAAAGATGAGAGATGCCAATAAAATTTCAGGAGCAGGAGTCACATACACAATGGGCTAACTGATTATCAGACCAGAAAAATCTAAAGCATAAGCCTGAAATGGATAGATGGGCAACCAACAAAACAGAAAGTTCATTAGTGTTGTGGGACCCTGCGACAACCTGAAAATTGAAGGCAATGATTGTCTCTGAAGATGACTATAGAAAGGTATTGCAAATAAGAGGTCTGGTTACAATGTTTTGAAGGGTTCAATTAAAACTCCAGATCTTCTCTAATACAATCAAGCGTCTGTGTCCTCCCCATTCCAAAAGATGAAGTTAATCTTTGGTGAGGCTAAACTATTGAGGATATGAAACCAGGAGTTTTAGTTACAGTTGAGAGTGAGATGTCTGAAAACAGAGGGATTAAGTAAAAATCTGCTTTCCAGTCTCTGTCCCCAGTGTGGCTCTCCCAGAGCTGCTAAAAGATTGGTCGATTTCTCTCTGGAAAAATTTACCAATCCAAGAGAAAAGATCTATATATACTTGTTGACATTTGGGGGGTGTCTTACTAAAAAAGCAGACTGGTATCTTCTTATCACAGTAAAATCCATTGGTTTATTTTTATTTTTGTTTTTTTTTTGAGATAGTCTCGCTTTGTTGCCTAGGCTCGAGTGCAGTGGTGCGATCTCGGCTCTCTGCAAGCTCCACCTCCCAGGTTCACGTCATTCTCCTGCCTCAGCCTCCCCAGTAGCTGGGACTATTGGTGTCCGCCACCACACCTGGCTAATTTTTTGTATTTTTAGTAGAGACAGGGTTTCACCGTGTTAGCCAGGATGGTCTCGATCTCCTGACCTCATGATCTGCCTGCCTCAGCCTCCCAAAGTGCTGGGATTACAGCCAAATCCGTTGGTTTATAAGCTCTGCCCCAAGTGCTTCAAAACAATTTTTCACTGTGGACAACCGAAGACCACAAAACATTTGAGATCTACCATAACAGACAGAGAACAAAATTACAAAACAGAAAAAGTTAAAAAACAGGAGAACTGAACAACAAAACAACAGCAACAATACAAAACAAACAAAAAACCCCTATTCTCCCCTAAATATAAAATATACCCAAGTATAATCAATTCTTAGAAAGGTAAGAGATTTTGTATCCCTGAAACAATATGACACTATTAAAAAAGGAGCAATAATCACTTGACTAGCCTAAAGAAAAAAAAAGAACAGTGAAAAAATATGAAATAACTCTTAGAAATGAATAAAATATGACAGAAATTTAAATAAGAGTTGGAAAATAAAAATTAAGGAAAAAGTATAAAGTAGAACTAATTGCCAAAGAGATGAACCGTATAGATATTTTAAAAAATTAAAGGATTAATCTAGAAGATCCAGAATATAACTAAACAGAGTTCCTGAAAGAGACAACAGATATAATTTGAAAGGCAAAACTTGTCAAAGAAATAACATCCCCCAAGGGCCAGGTGTGGTGGCTCTTGCCTGTAATCCCAGCACTTTGGGGAGACGAGGTAGGCAGATCACTTGAGGTCAGGAGATCGAGACCAGCCTGGCCAACGTGCTGAAACCCTGTCTCTACTAAAAATACAAAAATTAGCTGGGAGTGGTGGCACAGGCCTGCAGTCCCAGCTACTCAGTAAGCTGAGGCAGGAGAATCACTTGAACCTGGGAGGCAGAAGTTGCAGTGAGCCAAGATCATACCACTGCACTCCACCCTGGGCAACACAGCAAGACTCCATCTTAAAAAAAAGAAAAAGAAAAAGAAAAAATTAGCCCCCTTGCCCCCAAAATTTATCAGAGCTGAAGGGCTCAAGTTTCTGACTTAAAAGAACTCAGAGGCTGGGCGCAGTGGCTCATGCCTGTAATCCAGCACTTTGGGAGGCCAAGGAGGGCGGATCACTTGAGTTCAGGAGTTCGACACCAGCCTGGCCAACATGGTGAGACCCTGTCTCTACTAAAAAATACAAAAGTTAGCTGAGCGTGGTGGCATGTGCCTGTAATTACAGCTACTCAGGAGGCTGAGTCACGAGAACTGCTTGAACCTAGGAGGTGAAGGCTGTAGTGAGCTGATATCATGCCACTGCACTCCAGCCTGGGTGACATAGCGATACTCCACCTCAAAAAAAAAAAAAAAAAAAAAAAACTCAGAGATTATCCAGTAAACTGAATTTAAAAAGATGAACTCATACACATATTATCTCAAAATTATTTTAGAATACTGGGTTTAGAAGAGATATTTTCAGAGCATTCAGAGAGAAAATAACATAACAGACTACACAAGAAGAGCAGCAAACTTCTCACTGGAAGCTAGAAGACAATGGAATAATACCTTGAACATTTTGAGGAAAAAATGATTTCCATCCTAGAATTTGGTACTTAGCCATGCAATACTTCTCCGCAATCTACAGGAAAAAGTGTCCACTCAAAATGAAGAAGTAAACAAAGAAAGTGGGAAAATACACAGGATCTGCGATACGAGATTTATCACAAAAAGAAAGTTAAAGAAAATTTCCAGGATGATGGTTAAACAGAAGCCCTTGGACAACAGATTTCAGCAGATACAGAAAACAAACAATCCAAACTACAACAAGAGGGCTGTCTCCAGGGGAGTGAAATTTATAGCCAAAGATTACCTAATGTGCTTAACTATGGTGAAAGAAGCATTGAAAATGTAGCAAAGAGTTTAGGGATGGATTATAAAAAGTATTTTTTTAAAAAAGGTAACAAGCACAGTAAGTATTAATTCCAGAGTTACCAAAGAGTTGTATAAGAAAGGAAACATTATTATAACATATATGAATCAGCTTTTATTTTTATTTTTGTAGAGACAAGGTCTTGCTATGTTGCTCAGGCTGGTCTTGAACTCCTGATCTCAGGCAATCCTACCTCAGCCTCCTAAAGTGCTGAGATTACTGGTATGAGCCACCATGCCCGAATTCATATGGTTTATTTGTGCTGTAGCAGCCTTCCAAAATGATCAGCAATAATCCCTGCCTCTTGGTATTCATACCCTTGTGTAATACCCTCCCCTGAGTAGGCACTGGTTCTAGAGACAAATTTCTAACAACTAGAATATGGCAAAAGTAATGGAGTATTACTTTGAGATTAGGTTACAAAAGACCTCTTCTATCTTGCTGGCACTCACTCACTTTCTGGTTCTTCTGACTTGCTTTTTTTTTTTTTTAAGAGATGGCATCTTGCTCTGTCACCCAGGCTGGAGTACAGTGGTGTAACCATAGCTCACTGCAGCCTTGAACTACTGGGTTCAAGTGATCCTCCTGCTTCAGCCTCCCAAGTAGCTGGGACTAAGGGCACAAACCACTGATCAACACCTTGATCTGTGGCCTTGTGAGAGACCCCAAGCTAGTGGACCCAGCTAAGCCATGCCTAGATTCTTGACTCATAGAAACTATGGGATAATAAATGTTGTTTAAAGCCAATAATTTTGGAGGGATTTGTTACACAGCAATAGACAGCAAATAAAATTTGCAAACAATATTTATCTATTTATAAAAATACAAACACTAAATATTGATGTAGTCCAAAGTGGAGAGGGGAAAGCATGCATGCGACTCGATTGGTTTAAAAAGCCAAATACTCTTTTTCCATGGAAGGAAGTTAGATGCATTATAAACATGTTATTTAGAAATATGAATGTAAGCATTAGAAGAAACAGCTGTGACATTTTAACTGTTTAGGAAGTCAGGCAGAGATTATTATTTTATTAATAAGACTTATGGAACTATTTGACTTTTTTTTCTTTCTTTTTTTGAGAGGGAGTCTTGCTCTGCCGCCCAGGCTGGAGTGCAGTGGCATGATCTCAGCTCACTGCAACCTCTGCCTCCTGGGTTCAAGTGGTGATTCTCCTGTCTCAGCCTCAGCCTCCTGAGTAGCTGGGATTACAGGCGCCTGCCATCACGCCCAGCTAATTTTTGTACTTTTAGTAGAGACGGGGTTGCACCATGTTGGCCAGTTTCGAACTCCTGACCTCAGGTGGTCCGTCCGCCTCAGCCTTCCAAACTGTTGGGATTACAGGTGTGAGCCACCGTGCCCAGCTATTTGACTTTTTAAACTATGTATTACAAATTGATAAAAATTCTGAATGAGATGACTTCTTTGTAGGACATACTTGTTTATTCTAAGTTCTGTATGATTCCAAATAAAATGCAAAAATAAATCATTGCTTTATAGTTATCACTTATCAAGTCAAAAAGTCTTTAAAATGTTTGATTAATGTCACATATATAAGGAAGAAAAATTATAAGAACTTCTATAAGACACTCAAATTCTTTAAACTCTTTAAGTATACAGGCTATCAGACATGCTTCGGGCAAAGAAAAGCTTTGAACATGAAAGAAACAAAGTAGTATTTTTCTTATGAGCTCTATTGAGTAAACTGAGAGTTAAATTTAACCAAATAAGAGATGACTAGAGAAATTATGGCAAAAAGACTGATGACATATACAGAATATTTTTATATGTAGAGATTAATCTGGCAAAACAGAATATTAAGTGTTACATATTCTAATAACATAGAGATGGTGTAACAAACAAAAATTAGGAAGGGAAAAATGGAAAACAGGAAGCTAATTATCTCATTTGTGGTATCAGGGAGCCAAAAGATATTACTTAAAACTGATAAATCCAAATTACAGAAGTATATACATATTTACTACTAAAAGTAGACATTAAGAAAAACAAACAGGCCGGGTGTGGTGGCTCACGCTTGTAATCCTAGCGCTTTGGGAGGCCAAGGCGGGTGGATTGCCTGAGCTCAGGAGTTCGTGACCAGCCTGGGCAACATGGTGAAACCCCGTCTCTATTAAAATACAAGAAATTAGCCGGGCATGACAGCGTGTGCCTGTAGTCACAGCTACCTGGGAGGCTGAGGCAGGAGAATTGCTTGAACCTGGGAGATGGAAGTTGCAATGAGCCGAGATTGCGCCAGTGCACTCCAGCCTGGGTGACAGAACGAGACCCTGTCTCAAAAAAAAAAAAAAAGAGAAAAAAAAAGAAAAACAAACAATTACAATAAAGTATTTAAACCAGCCTCTTATCTAGTCAAGAAAAATGGAAGAAAGGATAAATAAATGAAAGTATATAAGGGGAATATGACCATAGGAACCAAGGAGATTAAAAGGAATTATTAGACAACACTTAGCTCAACCCTATGTAAATAAAACAGAAATGCTAGGTGAATATTACTAAACCTTTAAGGAACACATAATTCCAACACTAGTTAAACTAGTTCTTAAGAACTAGTTTTTCAAAAAAAAAAATCAGTTTTTCAATTCCTAAGAATTGAAAAAAAGGGAAGCATTCCAAATTATTTTTGAAGGGAGTATAAACTGATAGATCAAAGCCCAACTAAAATTATGCTACAAAGGAAAACTATGTACCATCTCATGAAACAACAAAATCCTTTAAAAATTAGCAAATAAAATATAACAACATATTAAAAAAATACCTGACAATAGTTTATTCTACAAAATCCAGTTTGGTTCTATATTGGAAACTTTTATTACAATTAATCAAATTAGTAAGCCTAAAGAGAAAAACCACATAATCATCTCCACAGATGCTGAAAATGCATTATGACATAATTCAACATCTTGACAAAATACAATAAAAATGGAAATGAAGTATTCTTCCTTAATGTGATAAATGATATGTATTGCAGATGAAAAGCCAGTATTATGCTTGAATCAGAAAGCACTAGAGGCTGGGTGCAGAGGCTCACGCCTGTAATCCCAGCACTTTGGGAGGATGCGGCGGGCAGATTACTAAAGGTCAGGAGTTTCAGACTAGCCAGCAAACATGGTGAAACTCCGTCTTTACTAAAAGTACAAAAAGTAGCCGGGCGTGGTGGTGTGTGCCTATAGTCCCAGGTACTTGGGAGGCTCAGGCAGGAGAATTGCTTGAGCCCAGGAAGCAGAGGTTGCAGTGGGCCGAGATTGTGCCACTGAACTCCAGCCTGGGTGACAGAGCAAGACTCCATCTGAAAAAAATAAAAAAACAGAAAGCACTAGAGGAAACTAAAAGTAAGGAACATGACGGAATTCCTTCCATTACCACCATCAGTTAACATTATACTAAAGTACTTGCACAAATGAAAAGCATATTATATTTGTAGGAAGCTTCAAAAATCACAGTATCTATTCTCCCCAATTTAATGTCATCAAAATAATATGCCAACTGGGTTATTATTTACTTTTATATTAAGGAGTTAACAAATGAGCAATACAGGAACACTGAAAACAAAGAGCTTTGAGTAGGGATTGCCATCACAGATATTAAATGACACTGAAAAGCCTCTATAGTCAAAACAGTATGATAGACGTGTATGAATAAATATCCAACCACTGGAACAGAACAGAAAATCTAGAAGCAAACTCAAATACATGTGGAAATTTAGTATAAGATAAAGAAGGTATTCTCAAATCAGTGGAGGAAAGGTGTACTATTCAATACAACCTAATCTACTTTGAATAATCCAGGAATAGGAAAGCTCTTTCTAACTACAGGCAAAATCCAGACTACATAAACATTCAATTAGCAACAAAAAACTTCTGCAAGACAGATTAAAAAAAAAAAAGTGAAAAGATGAGAAAAAAATCTGCAACTTAACATAATAAGTGCTAAACTCAAAAATTCATAAAATACCAAGAACCTAACAGAAAACAATGAGCGACTGTTTCCATGTCCCAGAACTGAAACAAACAGAAACAGCTTTATGAAGGCAAAACTACAGCTTTTTCCTTGTTTCCCATCCCCAGGCCTGGCATATAGTAGAGGCTCAATAAATGTTTATTGAATGCATTTTATAACTGATGGCTTTTATACACAGCCAGAAACATGAAAATTATTTTTATAAAATTGATGATTTGTAACAGCCTGGAAAAAACGTAATCTGACTTATGTTCCTAAAATTAGTTGAGAGTGGAAACTAAGTTATTTCTAGATGTTTCGATAGAAGGCAGAGCTAGAAAGCATATATTGTACAGCATGAGTAAATAACTTTAATAAACTCACACGAATGTCTTGTCTGTTGACGAAAGGAAATCCAGTATAGGAAATAACAAAGTTAGCACTGTAATCTTTAAAATCAAAGGACAACAATATGTATGATTAGGGATGTGATAAAGGCTTATTCAGTGGAGGATTATAGATAAATTAAACATAATATATAACTTGAATTTACCTTCTACCATATTACCATCCTTCTGAAAAATTCTCTCTTCACACCACTGACAATGGATCAGGTATTGAATCTTCTTGGCTGTTTCATCTGCTGAAGTAGGTCCCCTCAAAACTCTCACAACTACCAACACAAAATGTTCCAGAGCCACTGCAAACAGTACTTCTATGCCTTTGTTGCATCGGGCTGCAGCTCTATAATAAATTTTTTAAAGTTATTTTGTGGGCTGATCATTTTCCCTTGTTTGGCATTATACTGACAATATTAACCTGGACAGTATACTATGGATAAGTTATGGGACATCAAGAAAAATTCAATTCTCAGTAGCAGTGCTTTTAAAAGATCATTACTGTAACTTTTACAGAAATTGAAACACAGGAAATAAAAGATGCTGGGGAGGGTGTTCAGTTTCTAGACATTTTCCCTTGTGATGTCCTCTCAATAGGGCAATATTTTCTGGTTTTCAGTCATTTTCACTTTGTTTCTTATCATCACCACCACACTGCTTCCTTTTTATTTTATTTCCTATAAAAGCTTCTTTCAAACAGTATCTATTTATTGAGTAATGACTATATGCAGGATAGTATGCTAGCTACTGAAAATTGAGTGAAAAAAGAACGAAGGCCTTTCCACCATTAATTTTACAGACTTTTTGGATTAAGCTCTACTATATACCATTTATGTACTCTGCAGTCATATACTAAATTTAATTTATATATATATTACTCTGAATTTGCTGATATTACATTATAGACATTTTTAAGTATGTGCAGTTAAGTCCTTAGCATGCATAAAGTAAACATCAGTTTTCAGGTAATTAGAAACAACCCTGAAGGTCTATGAAGTCTAATAATCTGTATTTATGCTGAGGTAGAAATTTCTACTTAAATGCTCTGAAACTAGTATTAGGGCTGGCAAGTGAGCTGGCTGATTATCCATTATCTATATTCACAATATCCATTTATATTATATTATTCTAGCATAATCTGCATATAGTAAGTGCTCAAAAAAGTCACCCTTTTAAAAAATAACTGTTTTCAAATTCTGTTTGGAAATCCTGGTGAGAAATGGAGAGAACTTCCCATTTTGTAAGATCATTTTGGAGAATCAAGTTTGTAAGCCATCATTTTATTCAAACTATATAAATAAAGAAGATAAAATAGAATGGATATAAAAGAAATGACTGTTTCTTTCTGAGGCAGAGTCTCACTATGTTGCCCAGGTTGGAGTGCAGTGGAGCAACCCTGGCTCACTGCAGCATATGGCTCCTGGGTTCAAGTGATTCTAGTGCCTCAACCTGTAATCGTAGCTGCAATTACAGGTCTGCACCAACATGCCCAGCTAATTTTTGTATTTTTAGTAGAGACGGGGTTTCACCATGTTGGCCAGGAGGCTTGTTTCATCCTGGGCAACATGGCGAAAAAACAAAACAAAACAAAACAATTTTTGCTTTTCCTTTCATATTGCTATCCTTTATCCTACATTGTTCAAATAAACTGAAAATTAACTTTCACTTTTATCTTTTCTTTCTTATACTTCATTTCAGTAACATTTTAATTGGAGAGTAAACTGAATATTTCAGGCATAAGCTTTTAAATAAAATTACAACAGATACCATGTAAGATTAAAAACCAGTATTACAGATAAGGAATACAGAATTTATATTTTGTGCATATTTTGAATAATAAGGTAAGTACTTCTTGTAATATTATCTCTTTTTATCAAATACTGAAACACACTAAGTACACTGTTGGCAATTTGGTACCTTGCCACTGCAGCTACAACAATTCTGGCTGCTAGTTCCTTGTAATATTCAGTTCGGACAATGTTACATCCATAGTGACGCCGGGCAACATGCTGTGCCTTGGCATATAAAGAACTGATATCTGTAGAAGTCACTGACACTATGCCAAGGTTTCTTATATTTCTGAATGCAGAATCTAGATAATTCACTGATGTTCCAAAAGGGTCTAGATGTCTAAAATCAGAAAGAATATAGACATATTTTAAAGTCATATGAGTAACAAAAATTATACCATTGTAATTATTTCTAATTATAAAATTCCATGGATTTAAAAGTACATTGCAAATATATTTTAAGTACATAATTCTGTTTTGAAATTAAGTAATAAAATGATAGTATCGATGTATCAGACACGTAAAAATAAATTCGAGTTAGAGGAAAAGTGACATGCCCAGGCATTTTATTTCAAATACTAGAAAATTTTCATACTGCATACCTTAGGCCAATGTCAAAAAATGGCATTAATTTAAATAAATAAACAACAAAAAACTGTCTTAATTTTTAACTACCCCTCGTCCCCAAAATTTCAGATAAGTTTAGAAAGTGACATGGCAAGTCTTTTCTACTTACATGAAATCAAAAGATCTCAAATGCATCAGTACATTGGCATCCATTTTGGTCACCTTAATATTACCAAGATTTTTCTCTCCTTCTTCAAAAATATCATCACTCTTTTCCTTTTCCTTACTGTCAACCATCACTTTCAATTTGTTTAAATGGCAGTTTTCCTGAATCAGTGTCACAGAGTTTTCATTCAAGTCATTGATTGTAACTCTGACTGCATTTCCAAGATGTTTTGCCCACTGTAATCCCATTATCCCTTAGGAAAAATGGGGAAGAAAATGAGTTTTATAATTGTAATAATTTTAAAGAATAAAAACAGTATAACAACATCCAGTTTTATAAATAACAAATTATTTCAAAATTTAATGTTTTCATGAATCTTATTCTTTCTTACTACAAAGCTTCTCAAGAAAGGTTATAACTAAAAATGTGTCTAATAGATTTTAACTAATACTTCTTATAAACCTTTTTTATGATCCTTGTTCAAATAAAATCTCTATGTATGCTTTTTATTTTGTTGAATAGTGGAAAATGTTTTCTTTTTTGCTTTTTTTCTGACCATGGAATACTTTATACGAATGGGATTACTCTGCTTGAAGGGAGGATGGGAAGTTGGAATTCCTCTTGCTGAAGTTTACCATCATGGACCAAAATATGAAAAACTTTTCTAGACCAACACTTTTCAAACACTGCACAATAGCATTGCTGTGAATTAAAAAAAAAAAAAAAAAAAAATTGTGGCCAGGTGCGATGGCTCACACCTGTAATCTCTGCACTTTGGGAGGCTGAGGCAGGCGGATCACTTGAGCCCAGGAGTTTGAGACCAGCTTGGGCAACATAGCAAATCCCTATCTCTACAAAAAAATACAAAAATTAGCTGGGCATGGTGGTGCACGCTTGTGGTCCCAGCTACTTTTGGGAGGCTGAGGTGGGAGGATCACCTCCTAGAGGTCCAGACTGAAGTGAGTCGAGATGGTGCCAAGACCCTATCTCAAAAAAAAAAACAAAACCAAAAACAAAAAAAAAAAGCAAATTTGTAAGCAAATGATTAGGAAGAATTCAGAACAAAAGGGCCCCTTTTCACAGTTTTTCCATATCTACTAGCTTAAAGTCATAAGGGACATTCATTACAAAACGGGAGATGGCAACACTAGCACAGCCAACATAGATTAGTAAACCCCTTATGTACTGGAAATACTGACCATCTTTTCCATACACGTGTCTCATGAATGGAAAAATACCATGTGTTATGGACTTCACATATATGTATTTTTCATATTTTCACAACAAGCTTGTGAGGTAAGTTCTGACATCCTCATTTTAGGAATGGCAAAATGTGCAAAATGACTGCTCCAGACCTGATCTAAGTTTACAAAGGCACATTAAAAGAAGAGGCTGGAAATACATTCCTTAGATATTAGCTTTAATGACTTCAGATTTAAAAAACAGTAAAGAGGCTGGGCGCGGTGGCTCACACCTGTAATCCCAGCACTTTGGGAGGCCGAGGCAGGTGGATCACCTGAGGTCAGGAGTTCGAGACCAGCTTGGCCAACATGGTGAAGCCCTGTCTCTACTAAAAATACAAAAATCAGCTAGGCGTGGTGGTAGGCGCCTGTAATCCCAGCTACTTGGGAAGTTGAGGCAAGAGAATTGCTTGAACCCAGGAGGCGGAGGTTGTAGCGAGCTGAGATGGTACCACTGTACTCCAGCCTGGGTGACAGAGCAAAACTCTGTCTCAAAAGAATAAAGAAAAAGGGTGTATGGTGAAAAATACTGAGAAATAAATTTGGACAAGCAGGTTAGGATCAGATATGGAAGACACTAAATGTAGTCTGAGAAGTCTGGACTCTCAGCAATAAAGATGAATGACTTTTTTGATTGATTAGTAACATTAATGTGGTGCTTCAGAGGAATAGCTGTTTAGCAGTAACAGGCAAGACAAACTGGAGGAGAGAAATGACTGCAAGGAAGGGTACTATTTAGAGGCTACTGCAATAGGCTTGCTATGAAATCATTAAATTGGTGGATATGGAATGGAAATTGTGAGTTATATTAGAAAAGAAAAATTAGAACAGACCTGGTGGCTGAGTAGATATGGGAAGAGTTAACAGGAAAACAAGGAGTAAAAACACGATTCAAATTTCAAATCCAAGTGACTTGGGAAATAATCAGAAGCATCACCTCATCACTTTTACCATATTTATACTGAGACAGTACTAATGCTGATCATCATGGTAGTAGCAGTAGTCTCCTCTTTTAATAGATGAGCAAATTGAGGCACAATTTCCTGTGGTCATACAACTATCAAGCGATAAAGCTTGGATTTGAACTCAGGCAGTCTGGTTCCACAGTCCATGCTTTTAACCACTACTTTTCCCTGAGGAGAGGAGTTTAGGAAGGAGAGCTAACTCATGCTTTCACTCTTTTGGCACAAACTCCCCAAAAATGTACTCTTATAATCTTTATAAAGAAGGACTTGGATTGGGTATGGAGGCTTTTTAGAAATTTTCTACTGTTTCTATTATCTTTTCTCTACTATTAAGTCTTTTGAGAAGAATATTCTCAATGTTTAAAATTTCACTTTATTCCACTGTCTAAAGGCTAGGCAATGATCATCACAACACAAAAAAGAGACACAACCAGACATCAGGTGCTGCCTGATTGCAGCAAACAAGTATTATTGCAAAAAAAAAAAAAAAATGTATCTGAATCTAATCAAATGACCAATTTACAAAAATACAGGAGATAGAAGAACATGTTATATGAGCCATAACAATACAATCAGCAAAAATCTAGACTGTGGGAAACGCTATAGGTCAAAAGACATGTTAAATCAACAAATAATTATCACACTCACAGAAAATGATAGAAGGACCCATAGATTTAAAAGAGACTTAGACATATCAAACAATTGAAATATAGTTTTTGTCTGCATTCTGATTTGATTTTTAAAACATATTATGAGATGATTGGGCAAACAATTGATATTAAAGAATTATTCTTAATTTTTAAAGTATGATGACAGTATAGTGGTTTTATTTTTTAAAAATCTTTACCTTTTAGAGATCCAACTGAAATACTTACAGATGAAATGATATATCTGTTGTTTCAAATTAATGGATATAAAAAGATTAGGATATGAGGTATGAGGACAATGAGAAAACGACTGAGCATGAACCACTCATTTTTGAAGTAAGTGATGGATACACAGGGACTCACTTATTATACTCTAATATACATTTAAAATTTTTCACAATAAAAAATTAAAAATTTTGCCTTGGATCTTTAATTTTTTTACATCACTGCCCATATACATTTTCTAAGAAAAAATACTGTAAAATCGAATAAATAAAATTGGGTTCCAAAAAAGTGTCCTCACTTACCAGTGGCTCCAAAAGCATCTAGACATTCCAAAGGTTTTCGTTCCTCAGCCAAAGCAGCCAATGTACAGAATATTAGCTGCCTAGAAAGAAATCATAATCTGAAATAACTTTACTTTACCATGGCTTCACCTGCATAGATTTTATTTCATTTAAGAGTAATGAACTGAAGTTCCTAGTTACTGTACAAACTATTTCAAAAGGAGACCTGAAAACATATTCCAAATTTAATACTATAAGAACTAAAAATATGTGAAATTAAACTATGAATCCTGTTGGATTCTATTAACAAGTATTTATTTATTTATAAAGAAAACTTGCTCACAAAAGTACCAGCTTGTTCAGTAATTATATAAGCTTACGCCATCTTATTCTCTGATAAAGACATTGGCTTGGTAGAAAAAAAGAAACAATCCTTCTGAGAAAAATGTTAAAATAGATGATTTTTATTCTGCACCTAGTTCTAAATTTTAATATATTAGAACATAAAGGTTAAGAGAAGGTACATTTATAATAATTTGAAACATCCCATAACCCTGTTTTCAATTTATCTTACCGATTTAGTTTCATTTTGGGGTTAAAATAGGAATCTGTTTTCTGAGGTATAGAATAGTTGGGACAAACTTGTACATCCGTGTCTGCCTCTTTCAAAATTTCCTTAGGTGGTTTAGCAGTGGAAGCTAAGATGGAAAAAAGAAAAGATTTCCAGGGAAACACAAAATAATTCTAAACAAAAGATTTCCAAGAAAACACAAAATAATTATAAACATCTAAAACAATAAATATACATTTTGAAAAATAACTTTATATTATTTTGTGTTAATGCAAACGGTTGGCAGATGTAAAAAAAACAAAACCAAAGAACTGATTTATTCAGCACTCTCTATAAAAGAGTAACACTCAGTTAAACATCTGATTAATGAAAGTTAATTTACTATCTTGACTGTCCAGCACATCAATACATCTGTATTATGATACCTACGAACAATCACCCTAGGAAAGCACAAAATCCTAAAATACCTTTGTGGTTCATCAAACACTACATTGTTTGCTAAATATATTTTACTATGGTATAATTGTTAGAAAATGAGTAACTCCATATGGCTGCATTCCATTAGCTAGCATGGCTTACTAAGAATCACTCTATTTCCTGAACATGGGAGACTTCAGAATATTTTCTTATGATTTCAAGTCACAAATTACATTGAAATGGCTACAAAGTAATGAAAAAATGATTTTACATTTAGTATGTTAGAATCATTTAGCTATAAACTAATAAAATATTGATGTGTATATATGTGCATATGTTTTAAATATTTAAGAAATGAGATATGGGATGTGTGGGAAAGTTGAGATCCTTTATGTTTGGATTTCTTGATAACATTACAGTCAGAATGTTAACTAAATGGCAACTGTATCTTTCTTTCTAAAATGCCAAATAATAGTAACTTTCCCTAGCACTGTGTTACATACCCTTTTCTACCCAGTGAGGAGGCATGTCACATATCTCACAAGGTCAGACTTTCTCAACTTAGGTTCTGTGAGAAAATTTTGCTTTATAGAAAAATAGTTCAGTGACTATTTTTTTTTTCAATTCTTAAAGGAATGGTACATAGTGCCATTCTGGACACAGAGAAATTATTCATTACATATAATACATGCTTTAGGCCATTAGTGCTTAATTTAATTCTTGAGAAGGGATCTCTAAGTAGTAACAAGCTATTAACAATTTCATATCACTAATAATAATAGTCTTTATTTCACTATATCTTTTTTTCTAGTGTTTTCCAACAATACATACATGAAGTTAAGGGTGTAAAAGCTGTCACTGGGAAAACAATTCTATAATCTTTCATTAAAATACCTATAGTCACTTGAGTGTCACTTACTTTTTTCCTACACCATTTATTAAATATATATGTTGAGAATGTTAAAATGTTTTTGGAGACCTTACAGAAAAAAACCAAAAGCTGAAGTAATGGACTAGTGAACTAAATCATTTGGTTAAATCAGCATTATTTTATATTCCTGATGTCTGAAAATAATAACTGGACCATTATTTAAGGATTTACACATTAATATGTTAATGAGATTGCTCAACTTACCTGCAACATAACTAGATTTAGTCTCTCCTTTATTCATGTGGCGCCTAACATGTCCTAGCATATCAGTTCTTCTGGTGATTGTTGCTGAACAAATGATACAATGATAATGGGCTCCCATTTTACTGGTTATCTATCAAACAGAGTATTTAAATAAGTTGCTAAGACAATGAAACAGAAGTATATGTTTGCAAATTTCAGTACATTAGTGTCTTGGATTTAATGGTATAGAAGATAATTTTAATTTTGCCATGTGACTTTGAAAGTATCTTAACTTCCTTACCTGTATTTATATATACTTTTAAACCTCACTTTACAATAGGCCAGAAGTTTAATTTCCTAGCTTTTCTCATTCATTCCAATCAGAAAATCACTGTATTTTCTATAAGTTGCATTTAAAAATGGTGTAATTTTAGGAGTGGTGTGCTGGTAAATGCTTATTAACTGGCTCTCCAGGAAAATAAAGCCCTGATTTGTAGTATTTGCAGATTTCTGTGGCATAAATACTCCGCTATAGCCAATTTCAAGCTACAACTGTCATAGATTTTAAGCTATCAATGTAACATCACTGAATGTGAATTTAGGAAAAGATGTGCATTATTACACCATTACAGAGCACTGCCACCCAGCAGACATAATAGATGTAAATAACTGTAAGTGCTCAGATAATATTAAAATACAGCAGAACAATGATATGAAGTGAACATTCGTTACCTTTGTTTTTTAATATAACTCATTCATTTTTAGGTTTATATAACTTAATTTTTAATGGTGGCCATACTGAACAACCAGCTTGAAAGATTTCTGAAAATTTGAGCCAGCTCCAGTACCCCACTGAATGTTAGAGACATAATTAGAAGCGTACTTAACCAAGTAAACAAATTTTCACTTCATAATTTCTCATTTAGCTGAGAACAAAAGACTGCTCCAATGGCTCTTTCCTAGTTTTGATGCCTTTTACTCTTAGTGCTGCTACCTCCTTTTTACTTGGAACCTTACAGCAAATAGAAAATAGTGAAGCACATTACCCAAAGTTCCTTGTGGTACTGTGATTATCGTATTCAAAATATCTTAGACTAGGCTGATGGACCAGGCACTGTTTGACCAGGCACTGTTTTGACTACTACTTATGGAATATTTTCTTTTTTGTCAACACTATACTGCTTTTAGTGACTCAAAAGAAAATGTAATAACAGGAACTCATTACGCTAATATGCATTCAGGATAGTGTCACTAAAAAATTTTACAGTTTGTATTCCCCTTAGGTCAAATCTACCCTAAAAATAAAACACATGTATTTTTTAAAAAGTTACTAAGATTTCTGAAAGTTTCTTGATTCTCTAAGATTGAACTCAAAAGGAAGGACATGGGGAAGATGAATTAAATCAAAACATACTAAGATATTTACTAAATCACAGAAATTGAAGCTCCTATTCCATGACCGAAATTTTAAGAGAAAAAACTACTCTCTAAATTTTCCATTCCAAAATTAGTAAATGAGTTAATTTTCATTTTGAACACAAAGGAGCAATTTATCTGACTTAAACTAAAAACTGTAAAATGAGAACTTCAATATAGCAATTATTTTTTTCATACATTTCATAGTTTTCCTATTATGATAATCTGAAAGGACTCAGATAGAGAATTTTAAAGTAAACCACACTGCTGAACATACATATTTTAGTTTCACAGTAAGTAAAAATTATGCTTTCTTTAAAAAGGACTAAATTTAAAAATTAAAAAAATCTAATATCTGATCACCTGTTCTCCAATAATGTTTGGTTTCACTGGTCGACAAGGTAAGTGACAGATGCACATCCTGTAACCTAAAATAAAGAATGGCTGGTTATCATACACTGTTGATTAAATATTCAATTATCAAAAATTATAAGCAAGTTTTATTTTATAAGAATTGGAATTACCCTTACATTTGTGATGTCATAATTACTCAAATGAGATTGCTTTAGTTTACACAATTGTTATACATGAGATATATGTGTATGCATATATACATATGTATATGTATCTATATACACAAATACAGAGGGATCCAGGTTTGAATTCTGGTTCCGCCAGGACTATCTGTTTTATCTTGGATTAGTCATTTAGCATCTTTGGGATTCAGCTTTATCCTATTCTCTGCCTCTGTGACTTTTTCTTAGGCTTCATCTTTGCCTCATGCTATTGATATATTTGCCATTATACAGACCCTTCTTCATCTATGACATGGTACTATCTTGGTTTTCTTCCCACTCTTCTTCATCTTCTTTACAGATCCTCTTCCTTCTCTCATGCCCTAAAATGGTAGAAATTCCATAGGCTTGGGTGGCTAAGTGACTTTTTTTCTCATTTCCTTGGCAACTTAGCTCCTTTCACAATTCCAATTAAAGGAATCCCAAGTTATAGCTCTAGGTACTAATTCATTCCTAAGAGCCAGATCCCTATTTCCAATTGCCTATTAAGGATATGTAACTGATTATCTAGTCAGCATCTCAAAACCTACTTGTCAAGACTAAACTGGTAATTTATCTTACATTAGGTCTCTTTACTTTTTTTGAATGATAATGCCTTACAGTTGCTCTTAACTCAAAGCCTGTAAGTCATCTCTAATGCCTTTTTCTTATACCTTCATTTCTTACTTGTATATGCTGAAGTGCTCCAAGATTTAGTCCTGGATGACTTCTTTTTTCCATCAATATGTACTCTTTTAGTTACTTATCTGATCTTACGGCTTTAAATACCATGTGTCTTCTGACAACTCCCAAATGCATATCTTTAGCCCCACATTCTTCCTGAACTCCAGATTCATATAACCTATGGGCTACTTGACATCTCCACTTAGATGCATCTCACCCTTTAAATGCCCAAATTTCTAGTTCTGGCCTTCTTTCCCACACTTGGTCCTAATGCACTGTTCTCCAGCTCAGTAAAGGCCAACTCCATTTCTCTACTTGCTCAAGTCCCAAACCCAAGCATTCTTGGCTCTTTCTCTCACACCTCACATCCATTCCTTCAGCAGATCTGGTTGCTTCCACCTTCAATTATACGTCAACTACTTTGAAACCTGCTCACTGAGACAAAAACTATCATATCTTCAGCATCTACCAGATCAATACCATGTGAAAGAACCCAATAGCCTAATGTACATGACAGAACCACATCCATGAGTAAGTAAAGAAATATCACAAGAAAATATTTAAGAAAAGAGAATAACTTGGAGGGAGACCAAACCTAAAGGCTAAACAATGACCTAAGTAAAGAATATGAAAGAGATCCTTTTAATTGAAATGAGACCTTTATTTTCATAAGAAGTCATATGGTTTATCATACATTCTTATACAGAACTAAACTTAAAAGACAGGATGGTCCTTAAATTAGCATCTAATTTCTCTTTCCCTAAATAACTAGTGATAATCTTTTTAGCAGTACTACTAAGAAAATAGTTCCAGCATAGTTCCAACATCTTTTCTGGGTGTCTCTTACTAGCTGCTTTATCAACACTGGTTGACACTCCAACCATATTTTACAATTTCTGTGCTCACATAATCATATACAAATATAAATGTACATATGTTTAAGATTGATACTTAGGTTTCTTTTGAGGGTGGGACTTTTTGTTTTAACCAAATGGAATATTATAAAATCTTCCCTATCAATTGCTGTTTTCATTAGTAGTTGACCATGGAAATACTTCTAAGTTAGCTGGTACATATCTAATATACTCATTTCAATGGCTACATAATAATATTTCATGGTATGTATATACCATAATTTATTCAATCATCTCTTTTAATTCCAAGTTTTTGTTACTAAGTAAATATTGCAATGAATACTCTTGTACATTTATCTGTGCCTGTTGATTCTTTTACTTCTTTTTTTTTTTTTTTTTGGTTTTGTTTTTTTTTGGTTTTGGTTTTTTTTTAAGAAACGGAGTCTCACTCTGTTGCCCAGGCTGTAATACAGTGGCACAATTATGGCACTGCAGCCTCAAGCTTCTGGACTCAAGCAGTCCTACCACCTGAGCCTCTCTAGCAGTTGCAACTACAAGCACAGGCCACCTCGCCTGGCTAATTTTTTCACTTTTTTATAGAGACAGGGTCTTACTATGTTGCTCAGGCTGGTCTTGAACTCATGGCCTCAAGTGATCTTCCCGCCTCAGCTTCCCAAAGTGCTGAGATTACAGGTATGAGCCACTGTGTCCAACCTCAATTCTTTTACTTCTAAGGCACTTCTAGGAGAGGAACTGTGTGGTGGATGGATATACGTATTTTTAATTTTAAAAGATGTTGTCAGATCTTTTCCCAAAAATGCTATAATAATTCATATAATTCACTTAGGAAGCCCTTTAACTTGAAAAGTTCTTGTTTTCTGTCCTTTGATTTTATTCTTTTCATGATGAGTCCTCTTGTTGAACTTATTCCCTCAAATTGTGTCATTTTTATCATGATTATAACTGAAATATTTGTTTCTGTTTCCATTTATCTGAAGTAGAAAATGGCTATGATTTCTGAATTATCTTGTATCCCACCACCATTCTGAATTCTCTTAACTCTAGTAGTTTTTTTAAGCCATCAGCAAAAAGAGATATTATCTTGTATTTTCCAATATTCATACAAATTATTTTCTTATTTTACTACATGTACTATACCTTCCAAAATATGTGTAAAATAAAAGGAAAACTTATTAAAACATTGTTCAAGAAGCAAAATGGACTCCCAGGGTCAGAGTACTCAGTATACAACAGATGCATAATAAATGTTTGCTGAACTAAACTGTGTCATATAGAGCTCTACTGCCTATAAAGCTATATGGTGTTTTATTAAATACATTAGAAATGAGGGCATTAAACCCCTCACATTTTAAACTGAAAATATTTGATTATATTCATGATAAAATGCCAAAACTGGTAATAAATGTTGAATTTCATATATATTACTTCTTTGCAAGCACAAAAATACTAACCTTCAAATTCAACTGAGACTTTCCAGTGTAAATTCTGGAGGTGACGACGAAGCTTATGGCTATTACAAGCTCTGAATTTTTCCTTAGGGCACAATGGACAAGCCTGTCTGTTGCCTTAAAAAGAAAAAAGAATCAATAAACCACAGAATATTCTAGTTATTAATGCCTGGATTCAGCTACAAAGAGGTTAACGGGGGCTCCCCCTCCTACTTCTTAAAGTCTTTCTTAACTTTAGGGAGAAGTCAGTATTCTTGACCCAGGAGATAGTTAACAGTAATTGTTGTAGCACATGATCAGTGATTGTTTTTTCACCCTAAAATTTTCCTCTCTGTAGCTAGCTCATGCATTTGTTGTTACTGGGAACAAAGGTTGAAGAAGTGATAAACTGTATGATATCCTTCCGGCCAAATTTTCTGCCACTGAGAGCATACTCTGTATTTTGGACAGCTGAAAGGACAGCAGTTACACTCCCAAAAGGACAGGGATTAGACAAAGAGCAAAAGTATGTGCTGTGGTATTCCTCTACTAAACTGGAAACAACAAAAACAGTTAATATGTGGAGTTAGAAAAATGGAAGAAGGAAGTGGAAGGAATAGATGGGATTTGATATAACCGCTGTTCTGAGACTGGGCGCATAGTTACAGCCACCGTATCCATTACTGAATTTACAAGTTCTGCCTTCTTTATTAACATAGTCTCAAAAAGATTATGTATCATCAAAATGTCTTATTTAATTAGAAATATAATGTATCTCAAATAAAAACTTTGACAGATGAAAGAATTAAATTTCAAATTCAGGTTTAAAGCAATAAAATATACAGCAAGAATCGTTAATAACTCATTTAGTAATTTTTTTCTTTTTTCTCTTATACCTACATACCTGTCAGCTCATATTAATAATTTTTAACCCAACAAATATCTTTCATATATAGTACAATAGAGTATAGGTACAATTTTTATTTTTACACTGCCTACTTCAAAAAAACCACGCAGTCAGTGATCTTGAGGATACAAACCAAACACTAAGGAGAGTAGAGCAGCAAGAGAGCACTGTGGGGCATTGATAACATGGAACTCTCATACCAGCCCTAAATTGCCTATTTTGGGACTTCACTTACCTGACAGAATATTAACCTCTTAAGACACTGTTTTTTGGGACCTCTGTTACTTGTAGCCAAATGCCATTCCTAACTTGCCGAATAGACAGCCCCTAGACATCTGTGAAATTGTAATTTTCTTGAGGAGTTGTAAAATAACTTATTTCCATAGCAACTTTGCACATAAGCGGTTGCCAATTTCCTGAATAAAATACTGTATTTTACCACTGTTCTAGTTCAGTAACAATAAACAAGTCTACTCTTACCAAACTTATTTTTGTGAATTGAAAGATGATAAATTATTAGAAACTAAGGAAAAAAAAAAAAAACCCCAATCATGGAAATACCTGCATCAAGATTATCTGAGTTCAATGAGCTGGCAGAGTCAAAATTTCCTTCAGTTACAAAAGCTAACTTCTCTAGATCAGCAAGCTGCCTTTGAATTGAGATGTGTCTCTCTGAAAAAAAAAAAAAAAATTGAGAAGATTATGCTTTAAGTTTGTATTCTAGTTCCATTTTTATTGATCACATCGTATAGAAGTTTATTTCCTATAACACAGTGTTATGTACCTAGATGGGGAATACTGCCACAACTCGGCTTATAAAATAACAAGTGTGCTTTAGAATGAAAAGTTGGGGGGAGACCCCACTGTATAAATTTAGTTTTAAAGTTTTATCTAATTAGTCAAAATAATTCTATGAAAAATGTTTCTGTCCTATACAAAATACTGAAGGAAACGTAAGTCATGTTTTCTATCTTCAAAGAACTTTCAATCAGGTGGGAGAAGGCAATATGTCAACTTCTAACTATCATATGAGATAGGATGAAATGAACACTATTAAGTAGAGATTTGCTAACTGGCCTCATGAACTGAAGTAACCTCATGAACAAATGCATGTGGTACAAAACATACAACCATGCCACCCCACCCTTGGCTGGAATGTGGTATGTTTGGGGGGATGGAGTCAGTAGAAATATGTGCAGCCAAAGATGCAGTACAGACCAAGGAAAACATAAATTCTATGCAAGTTAGTTTGAACTTTATTCTTCAGGTAATGATAAGTCTCTGCAGGTTTTTGAGGAAGTGAATTATATGATCTGAATGAGTTTCAGGAGGCTGTCTCTGCCAGTAATACCAAAGATCAGTAACAGAGAAAATTAGCAATGGGAAGGGACAGAATAGAAGGTAAAAAAAATAAGCAACAGAACTTGGGATATGAGAAGTAAAGGTGAAGGATAAAATCAAAGATGATTCTAAGATTTTGAGTTTATGTGGTTGAGAATAATGGTATATTAAGCAAACAAGATAGAAGAAACTCTTTTGGCAGAAAGGAAGGGGAAAAGAGAAAGGAAAATTTAGTTTTTGACATGGTGTGTTTGATGTACTACTGGTACAGTATTCCAGCAATAATGTACAATAGGCAGCTGGCAATTTGTTTTTGGAGCTCAGGAGGGATTCTAGAGATACAAATCGTAAGTAACACGTTAGGTGAAACTATAAGAATAAATAAGAAAGCCTAAGAAAAAAAGTGTGAAAAATAAGAGAAAAAGCCAAGACCCAGTCTTACCTAGTTATGACTGATTTCAAACAACTAACTAGGCTATGTAAAATTAATTTTAAAATGTGATTTATATTTTAATTCTAATGCATTTCAAATTTCTCAATCATTACATATCTGTCCCACTAATGCATTTTCAGGTTTCTCAAGCATTACACACTCTTCAAATTAAATTAAATTTGGAAATACATGAATAAGTCTAAAATAAGTTTAACATGTTCTGACTGGGGTGGGTGGGTAGGGGATATATTCCCTACCTGTTGCTGAACCCGCTACTGATTATTATAGATAGATATAATCTGGTAGTGAGGTATGAGAGATGTAGATATTTATAAGAAAAATTAAGTAGAAAGAATCAGGAAGGTAGATTCAGAAAAAATAAATGGTAAGGGGAATCAAGGTAATGCAGAAGCCAAGGGAGAAGAGTCTATAAATGCAAAACGTTCAACACTGAATATCACAAACAGTTACAGACATCAAGAAAGCATGTCTGGTGACCTTTAAGAAAACAGGTTCAGGGAGGTGTTTCAGAGTGGAAACAGAATTGGAAGGGGAAAGGAAATACAGAAAATTAGGTTTTTCTTTTTTTGAGAAGTTTGATGGTATAAAAAAGGAAATGAATCAGACTGTAACTTGCTTTTTTTAAGTATGGGAAACCTGAATATACGTGCATTCCAAGGGAAAGGAACAATTACAAAGTGCAGACTGAATATATATTAAGATTAGGAGAAATTGATACGTAAAGAGCCCAAGGAGACAGGAGATGGTGGGATAAACCACGGGGCCCTCTAATATTACGTCATTAGGTTACACAATTTAAAACCTTGAGACTTTAAAATTCAATTCTTCATATTAGCACCTTCTTGACTACTCCTCTCCGAGCTTCACTATCAGTTCATTTGTTTACCCATTTGTATAATTTGTGTCCTTGTTCACTTTCCCCACAAATAATCAACAGAAGACAAGGCCTATTTCTTGTTCATCTTTCTGATGGCTAAGTGCCTAATGCAGTAACTTGCAGATAGGAGGCACTAAAGTTTGTTAAACAAGAAGTTAAAAAAATTGTTAGACTTTTTGGATGCAGTAGCACACTGTGTCAATAATTTTGGAATCCAATTCAGCACTATCAGACATTCCTGCTCAAATTTATTAAAAGGTAATTTTTCATATTATTATTATTTAGAGATGGGTCTTGCTCTGTCACCCAGCCTCCATGGAATGTAGTGGCTCAATCATAGCTCACTGCAGCCTCAAACTCCTGAGCTCAAGCAATCCTCCTGCCTCAGCCTCCTGAGTAGCTGGGAGTATAGGCTGGTGCCTGGTTATTCACCTTATTTTTAAAGGAGCAACAAACAATATTGGTTAATTTCCTATATCAGATACTGGTCAAATGAGTTATAATGAGATATAATTTCTATAAACAGGTAAAAACTTATTCCAGAAATGAATCCATGTGTACAAACTAACCTATCTAATTTGTAACCATAAAGGCTTTTGGTTCCAGAGTTCAAAGATCTGTGTATGTAAAACAAGATAAACAGCAATCAATAAAGACGTGCCTATTGAAATTATTCTATTAAATAGCACAAAATAAAAGAAAGGAGCTTGGTTAAGTTAGAAAACTAAAAATCCTGTGGTCTACTACTGAAGAAACAAAGATCTGTCTAAAAATGCATGATATGCCTACAAACATCTCTGAAATCACCTTCTGGTTTAAGATAGTGCGTATCAGACAATCTGTATGCAAAATACTCAATCTGCTTTTTGTAACACACTATTAATCCAGAAGTCAACAGGCAAACTTCTTGTTAAATCAGATGTCTCCAAGATGCTAGGAGGGTCTTTTACAACTTATTCTATTACTTTTTCCTCAATTTTCAATTCTATTTCAGATAGGCTATCTTCATCTTACCTAGTTATGACTGATTTCAAAGGACTAACTAGATCAACTAAAAATAATGTTTAAAATGTGATTAATATATGTATTGGTTCTAATGCATTTCAGACTTCTCAATCATTACATATTTGTCCTACTAATGCATTTTCAGTTTCCCATATAGTATACATTTTTCAAATTACATATTTGTAAATTTTGGAATATACAGATAAGTCTTTTCTATGTTTAACATATTTTTGATGGTGAGGAGGTAGAGAATGCATGCATTTCCTAAAGCTGCTGAACCACTTCTGACTAATATAAACAAATACAACTTGGAAGTGAGGTAGGAGGCTACTTAGGACGGTGGAACCCTCTCAGCTCCCCATGCCTCCCCCATCCCTACCCACTGTAGTTAAAGAAACAACTGGCCTTATTTTGTACCTACAAGCTCTGATCTTATATAATGAGAAGAGGCTTACCTGAAGCATCCTGACTTTTGTCTTTCCTGTGATTAGCCCTACTCTGAAATCTACAACAATTTGTATGTTGTTTCAAAACTGCAAAATAATCCTATCTATAGCTATCTAACGTTTTATAAATATTTAACTCAAAACTGGCCTAGAAGTAGGAAAAATAATGAATTAAAGACTATTTTAAGTTCCAATTCAGAAACCACATAAAGGTCAATTTATGACCACAAACTAAATGTTAAAAGAACTTAAATTATGTCTTTCTTAGACCTTACATTTTAAAATGTTAGAAGATCCTTAAGAAAGTGTTACTCATCAGTCTTTTAAATTCCTGTATGGTCCAATAAACCACCACTTAGAAAACATGCAGGCACATTCAGAAGCACAATAATATGGGCCATTAATTCTCAACAGTCTATTTCTGATGGAATGGAGTACAAAACTCAATTGGTATTTATGTATGGGGGAAAACATCCATAAATTTAGTCGATTCTTTCCTAAACTACTACTCAGCCTCAAAATCTCTTCGGAATCAAGCTGTTAGTGGGGGAAAAGACAACTGAAATGAGAAAAACTCATCTCCTTGTGGCTGTCGAAGCAGAAAAGCTGGTTGACAGCAATGGTTTAGAAATGTTGGCAGCTAGGATCTACTACCGTAAACAGGTTGCCTCGGTTACTATGTCACATTTGAAAGAACTTAGTTAACCATGGCAGACTGGACTGCGGGAAACTACCAAATTATGTGTAACTTCCTATTTTTGTACCTTGAAAAGATTCCCTTTTAAGAAAAAGCCCTTAACCTCATTATTTCCTTCTATTTGCAGCATTCCTGACCTCCACATATCTCTCACCGTGACATCCCCGAGGCTTATGAAGATGCCGTCTCCCATTCTGTACCCCTGCTTTAGCCGCTACACGGGCCCCTCTTTCCTCCCCACCATTTTCCTAATCCTGCCTTGCCCCATAAAAACCATCCCGGTGAAGGGCCTCCCCTACTTCCCAGCAAGGCGCACTTTCTCTCTTCTGCGGCAGAAAGATCTGGGCCTCCTGCACTTACTGCTTTTAGCCTCCTCAGGGGCAGAGGCTAGGGACGGGGACAGGGCCGGAGCCTGGGCCAGGGCAGGGGCTGGGGCTGGAGCCGAGGCCGGAGTCGGAGCCGAGTCCAGAGCCGAATCCGGGGCCGGAGCTGGGACCCCAGCCGAGTCCCGGGCCGGGGTCGGGACCTGGACCTGGGCCACCTCCACCTCCTCCTTCTCCAGAGGCAGCAGCTCCTCCTCCGCCATATTCTCCATAGTTACCGCCTCCGTGCCAAGCCCGCCCGGGGACCCGGAGTGGCGCTCACGGCGGGGTCAGAGAACTGACGTGAATGCCCACAGGGCTGGATCCAAGGAGTGGGGAAGCAAGTGGGGAGGGCGGGATGCGTGCAACAGACAAAAGATGAAGAACCAGTGACCAAATCCTGTTAGTAGAAAACAGAAAGCCAGAGGCAGCGATTCCAGATGCCCGTCCGCTTCCCTTTCCCCGAGGCGTTACGACGCCACCACAAACTGCGCAGAAGCATACTGGGGACGGCGTCCAATTGGGTAAGAGGGTTTGGTTTCTACGGTGCGTCTCCGGCCCACCGGGCAACCACCAAACCGAACAAAGACTACAGCACCCACACTACACTGCGCAGTCTGGGGGCGGGGCCGGAGTTCAAGCCTTGGAGGAAGTAAATGCAAATGCAAGCAAACGCTGCGGAGTGGTGGGTAGGCAGTCTGGATCCGGGCGCAGAACTACGTTTCCCAGCGGGCGTACAGTTGGTGGGGCGGGGTGTGTGTGTGTTGCGGGGGGGTGGGGGCGGTCCCTCTCCTTTGGCCTGGGGCTCCGGAGTCGCCACTGCCACCGGCGCTGGTAAGGTAGGAACTGCGGGGTGCGTTGACGTTTTGCTGGGCAGGTTTCCCCTCGTCCCCCGCCCCAAGTATCCTGGCGGGCGGGCTGCCGGCCGGACTGGGGACTCAGGAGTCACCCGGACCTGGGCGGGGCGACTCTGTGGGCGGATCCGGGGACGAGCCTGCTCCGTGGAGGGTGTGGTTCTGGCCCGGCTTGCCTCCGGGGCTGCCCCTTGCCAGGTGCTGGGGTCTGGTCGGTTCGTGCGGAGCCCGCGGGCCGCGGCGGTTTACTAGCAGCTGAGGAGCTTGCCTGTTCATCCAGCTGACTTGGAATTAGGGTCTGTTGATTTCGCACCCTCACCTACACCGTGACCCGAACGCTCTTTTTCTTTGTTTTTATTTTTGCTTTAGTCTTCATGTTGCCAGTATCAGCAGTTCTGCGGTGTGGCTAGTGGATAGAAATTAGTTGTTTTGCTCTATTGTGCCTTGTTTTCAGGCTTTTAATAACCAGAGCTCTGAGTGGGTAGAGCTTCGGGTCATTTGATTTTGATGCGTTTCAGATCCCCAAAACATATGCTAGTAAGTCCCCTGTCCCCCATACTTCTCTCTCCTTCACTCTTAGTGCCTACTTGACATTCGAGCCTCTCTTGTTTCTTTCTTCTGCCCCCTGCGATAAATCCACTGGGACAGAAAGGAGAAAAACGTGAACTTTCTGGCTGCCCTGCTTGGGCTTGGTCCGAACCTTCTAGGCAGCAGGGCGGGAGAGGGAAGCCCAATTTAGTCTCAAGAACAAGATGCGCGCTTCCAGTTAGCTTTTCTTAATTAAGTTGATAAACGCCAATCTTCGTGGTCTATTTGTTTCCTACTTGTTTCAGAACCCCGGGGAAGAGATAGCATGATTATTTGGCACTTTGAAGCACTAACTGGAAATTAACTCCTCCCCCTATAGTTAAGAAGTATATGTCTGGAGGGGTGTGTGTGTGTGTTTAACCTCTCCCCAGTTTAATGGGAACAGATTATCCCTGTGGAGCTTCTGTGAGTTATAGTCCTAAATCCCTTTTAGTGATCGTCCCGCACAGCTTTTATCTAGTATTCCTGAATGTATAGTTGACTCATGGCTCAACAGTCAATTAAAAATGGGATAACACTGACTATAACTTATAGAAATGCTAACTATATCTGTGCATCATCCAATAATTCTTGTTCTCATTTCTTTTTTTTTTTTTTTTTTACTGTCGTTCATGATGATTTTTTATTTCTAAATGACTAGATGGTTAACTGAAAGCTAGATTCAGTATGTTAATGTCATTTAACACCAGCTGGAAACCAGATTAAAAGGGTCAGATTTTAGTATCTGGATTCTGTGGGAATTTTTGTAAGAATTTCTAAGCATGGTCTCTGCTTGTAAGACATCCTGAAGAAGGAATCGTCAATGTTTGAAGAATTAAAGAAATAATGTTATTCATCTATTGCTGCTGCATAAGTTATACCAAAACATAGTAGCTTAAAACAACAATAAACATTTATTACTCCACAGTTTCTGTGGGTCAGGAACTCAGAAATGACTTTCTGGGTTGATCTGGCTTTGGGTCTTGTGAGGTTGCAGTGAAGATATGTGCCAGGGCTGCTGTCATGTCACTTGATTAGGGGTGCAGGATCATCAGCTTCAAAGGTAACGCACTCACATGCCTGGCTGTTAGTTGGTTCTGGTTGTTGGCAAGATGCCAGTAGTTCTTCCCTTGTGAGCCTTTCCATGGGCTGTTTTGAGTGTCCTCATGACACTCTGGCTTTCCCTAGAGAGAGCAGTCCAAGACAGAACAAGGCAGAAGTCATGATATCTTATATGATTTAGCCACATACCACTATGTAGCAATATCTTATTGGTTACACAGGTCAGCCCTATTCATTGTGGTAGCAGATTACATTAAGTGTGTGATTACCAAGCATCAGGAATCATC